>NC_045769.1:75677891-76927891 GCF_008692025.1 Phocoena sinus | reverse complement strand
AAAAGGATCTTGCTGTGATTTATGTCATAGAGTGTTCTGCCTAGGTTTTTCTCTAAGAGTTTGATAGTTTCTGGCCTTACATTTAGGTCTTTAATCCATTTTGAGCTTATTTTTGTGTATGGTGTTAGGGCATGATCTAATCTCATACTTTTACATGTACCTGTACAGTTTTCCCAGCACCACTTATTGAAGAGGCTGTCCTTTCTCCACTGTACATTCCTGCCTCCTTTATAAAAGGTAAGGTGACCATATGTGTGTGGGTTTATCTCTGTGCTTTCTATCCTGTTCCATTGATCTATATTTCTGTTTTTGGGCCAGTACCATACTGTCTTGATTACTGTAGCTTTGTAGTATAGTCTGAAGTCAGGGAGCCTGATTCCTCCAGCTCTGCTTTTTGTTCTCAAGATTGCTTTGGCTATTCGGGGTCTTCTGTGTTTCCATACAAATTGTGAAATTTTTTGTTCTAGTTCTGTGAAAAATGCCAGTGGTAGTTGGATAGGGATTGCATTGAATCTGTAGATTGCTTTGGGTAGTAGAATCATTTTCACAATGTTGATTCTTCCAATCCAAGAACATGGTATATCTCTCCATCTATTTGTATCATCTTTAATTTCTTTCATCAGTGTCTTATAATTTTCTGCATACAGGTCTTTTGTCTCCTTAGGTAGGTTTATTCCTAGATATTTTATTCTTTTTGTTGCAGTGGTAAGTGAGAGTGTTTTCTTGATTTCACTTTCAGATTTTTCATCATTAGTGTATAGGAATGCCAGAGATTTCTGTGCATTAATTTTGTATCCTGCTACTTTACCAAATTCACTGATTAGCTCTAGTAGTTTTCTGGCAGCAACTTTAGGATTCGCTATGTATAGTATCACGTCATCTGCAAACAGTGACAGATTTATTTCTTCTTTTCTGATTTGAATTCCTTTTATTTCCTTTTCTTCTCTGATTGATGTGGCTAAAACTTCCAAAACTATGTTGAATAAGAGTGGTGACAGTGGGCAAACTTGTCTTGTTCCTGATCTTAGTGGAAATGCTTACAGTTTTTCACCATTGAGGATGATGTTGGCTGTGGGTTTGTCATATATGGCCTTTATTATGTTGAGGAAAGTTCCCTCTATGCCTACTTTCTGCAGGCTTTTTATCATAAATGGGTGTTGAATTTTGTCGAAAGCTTTCTCTGCATCTATTGAGATGATCATATGGTTTTCCTCATTCAATTTGTTAATATGGTGTATCACAATGATTGATTTGCATATATTAAAGAATCCTTGCATTCCTGGAATAAACCCCACTTGATCATGGTGTATGATCCTTTTAATGTGCTGTTGGATTCTGTTTGCTAGTATTTTGTTGAGGATTTTTGCATCTATGTTCATCAGTGATATTGGCCTGTAGTTTTCTTTCTTTGTGACATCCTTGTCTGGTTTTGGTATCAGGGTGATGGTGGCCTCCTAGAATGAGTTTGGGAGTGTTCCTCCCTCTGCTATATTTTGGAAGAGTTTGAGAAGGATAAGTGTTAGCTCTTCTCTAAATGTTTGATAGAATTCGCATGTGAAGCCATCTGGTCCTGGGCTTTTGTTTGTTGGAAGATTTTTAATCACAGTTTCAATTTCAGTGCTTGTGATTGGTTTGTTCACATTTTCTATTTCTTCCTTATTCTGTCTTGGCAGCTTGTGCATTTCTAAGAATTTGTCCATTTCTTCCAGGTTGTCCATTTTATTGTCATAGAGTTGCTTTTAGTAATCTCTCATTATCTTTTGTATTTCTGCAGTGTCAGTTGTTACTTCTCCTTTTCATTTCTAATTCTATTGATTTGAGTCTTCTCCCTTTTTTTCTTGATGAGTCTGGCTAATGGTTGATCAATTTTGTTTATCTTCTCAAAGAACCATCTTTTAGTTTTATTGATGTTTGCTATCATTTTCTTCAATTCTTTTTCATTTATTTCTGATCTGATTTTTATGATTCCTTTCCTTCTGCTAACTTTGGATTCTTTTTGTGCTTCTTTCGCTAATTGCTTTAGGTGCAAGGTTAGGTTGTTTATTCGAGATGTTTCCTGTTTCTTAAGGTAGGATTGTATTGCTATAAACTTCCCTCTTAGAACTGCTTTTCTGCATCCCATAGGTTTTGGGTCATCGTGTCTCCATTGTCATTTGTTTCTAGGTATTTTTTTATTTCCTCTTTGATTTCTTCAGTGATCACTTCGTTATTAAGTAGTGTATTGTTTAGCCTCTATGTGTTTGTATTTTTTACAGATCTTTTCCTGTAATTGATATCTAGTCTCATAGCGTTTTGGTCGGAAAAGATACTTGATACAATTTCAATATTCTTAAATTTACCAAGGCTTGACTTGTGACCCAAGGTATGATCTATCCTGGAGAATGTTCCATGAGCACTTGAGAAAAATGTGTATTCTGTTGTTTTTGGATGGAATATCCTATAAATATCAATTAAGTCCATCTTGTTTAATGTATCATTTAAAGCTTGTGTTTCCTTATTTATATTCATTTTGGATGTTTTGTCGATTGGTGAAAGTGGGGTGTTAAAGTCCCCTGCTATGGATGTGTTACTGTCGATTTTCCCTTTTATGGCTGTTAGTGTTTGCCTTATGTATTGAGGTGCTCCTATGTTGGGTGCATAAATATTTACAACTGTTATATCTTCTTCTTGTATCGATCCCTTGATCATTATGTAGTGTCCTTCTTTGTCTCTTCTAATAGGCTTTATTTTAAAGTCTATTTTGTCTGATATGAGAATTGCTACTCCAGCTTTTTTTGGTTTCCATTTGCATGAAATCCCTTTTTCCATCCCCTTACTTTCAGTCTGTATGTGTCTCTAGGTCTGAAGTGGGTCTCTTGTAGACAGCAAATATATGGGTCTTGTTTTTGTATCCATTCAGCCAATCTGCGTCTTTTGGTGGGAGCATTTAGTCCATTTACATTTAAGGTAATTATCGATATGTATGTCCCTATTCCCATTTTCTTAATTGTTTTGGGTTCGTTATTGTAGGTCTTTTCCTTCCCTTGTGTTTCTTGCCAAGAGAAGTTCCTTTAGCAGTTGTTGTAAAGCTGGTTTGGTGGTGCTGAACTCTCTCAGCTTTTGCTTGTCTGTAAAGGTTTTAATTTCTCCATCAAATCTGAATGAGATCCTTGCTGGGTACAGTAATCTTGGTTGCAGGTTTTTCTCCATCATCACTTTAAATATGTCCTGCCAGTCCCTTCTGGCTTGCAGAGTTTCTGCTGAAAGATCAGCTGTTAACCTTATGGGGATTCCCTTGTGTGTTATTTGTTGTTTTTCCCTTGCTGCCTTTATTATGTTTTCTTTGTAGTTAATTTTTGACAGTTTGATTAATATGTGTCTTGGCATATTTCTCCTTGGATTTATCCTGTATGGGACTCTCTGTTCTTCCTGGACTTAACTATTTCCTTGCCCATATTAGGGAAGTTTTCAACTATAATCTCTTCAAATATTTTCTCAGTCCCTTTTTTTTTCTCTTCTTCTTCTGGAACCCCTATAATTTGAATGTTGTTACGTTTAGTGTTGTCCCAGAGGTCTCTGAGACTGTCCTCAGTTCTCTTCATTCTTTTTTCTTTATTCTGCTCTGCAGTAGTTATTTCCACTATTTTATCATCCAGGTCACTTATCCGTTCTTCTGCCTTACTTATTCTGCTATTGATCCCATCTAGAGTATTTTTAGTTTCATTTATTGTGTTGTTCATCATTGTTTGTTTCATGTTTAGTTCTTCTAGATCCTTGTTAAATGTTTCTTGCATTTTGTCTATTCTATTTCCAAGATTTTGGATCATCTTTACTATCATTATTCTGAATTCTTTTTCAGGTAGACTACCTATTTCCTCTTCATTTGTTAGGTCTGGTGGGTTTTTATCTTGCTCCTTCATCTGCTGTGTGTTTTTCTGTCTTCTCATTTTGCTTATCTTACTGCGTTTGGAGTCTCCTTTTTGCAGGCTGCAGGCTCGTAGTTCCCGTTGTTTATGGTGTCTGTCCCCAGTGGCTAAGGTTGGTTCAGTGGGTTGTGTAGGCTTCCTGGTGGAGGGGACTAGTGCCTGTGTTCTGGTGGATGAGGCTGAATCTTGTCTTTCTGGTGGGCAGGTCCACGTCTGGTGGTGTGTTTTCAGCTGTCTGTGGACTTATGATTTTAGGCACCCTCTCTGCTAATGGGTGGGGTTGTGTTCCTGTCTTGCTAGTTGTTTGGCATAGGATGTCCAGTATTGTAGCTTGCTGGTCGTTGAATGAAGCTGGGTGCTGGTGTTGAGATGCAGATCTCTGGGAGATTTTCACCATTTGATATTATGTGGAACTGGGAGGTCTCTTGTGGACCAGTGTCCTGAAGTTGGCTCTCCCACCTTAGAGGCACAGCACTCACTCCTGGCTGCAGCACCAAGAGCCTTTCATCCACACGGCTCATAATAAAAGGGAGAAAAAGTAGAAAGAAAGAATTAGTAGAAGTAGAAGTAGAAAGAAAGAAAGGAAGAAAGGAAGAAAGGAAGAAGGGAGGGAGGGAGGGAGGAAGGAAGGAAGGAGGGAAGGAAAAAAAGAAAGAAAGAAGGTAAAATAAAATAAAGTAAGATAAAATATAATAAAGTTATTAAAATAAAAAAATTATTAAGAGAAAGAAAAAAATTTAAAACAAACAAACAAAAAACGGACGGATAGAACCCTAGGACAAATGGTGGAAGCAAAGGTATACAGACAAAATCTCACATAGAAGCATACACATACACACTCACAAAAAGAGGAAAAGGGGAAAAAATCATAAATCTTGCTCTCAAATCCCACCTCCTTAATTCGGGATGATTCATTGTCTATTCATGTATTCCACAGATGCAGGGTACATTAAGTTGTTTGTGGAGCTTTAATCCGCTGCTTCTGAGGCTCCTGAGAGAGATTTCCCTTTCTCTTTGTTCTCGCAGCTCCTGAGGCTCAGCTTTGGGTTTGGCCCCGTCTCTGCGTGTAGGTGGCCAGAGGGCGTCTGTTCTTTGCTCAGACAGGACAGGGTTAAAGGAGCCGCTGGTTCGGGGGCTCTGGCTCACTCAGGCCGGGAGGAGGGAGGGGCACGGAGAGCGGGGCGGGCCTGCGGCGGCAGACACAGACGTGACGTTGCACCAGCCTGAGGCGCGCCGTGCGTTCTCCGGAGGGAGTTGTCGCTGGATCCTGGGACCCTGGTAGTGGCGGGCTGCACAGGCTCCCCGGAAGGGGTGTGTGGATAGTGACCTGTGCTCACACACAGGCTTCTTGGGGGCGGCAGCAGCAGCCTTAGCGTCTCATGCCTGTCCCTGTGGTCCGCGCTTTTAGCCGCGGCTCGCGCCCGTCTCTGGAGCTCCTTTAAGCAGTGCTCTTAATCCCCTCTCCTCACGCACCAGGAAACAAAGAGGGGAAAAAAAGTCTCTTGCCTCTTCGGCAGGTCCAGACTTTTCCCCAGACTCCCTCCCGGCTAGCCGTGGCACACTAACTCCCTGCAGGCTGTGTTCACGCAGCCAACCCCTGTCGTCTCCCAGCGCTCCGACTGAAGCCCGAGCCTCAACTCCCAGCCCTGCCCGCCGCGGCGGGTGAGCAGACAAGCCTCTCGGACTTGTGAGGTGAGTGCCGGTCGGCCCTGATCCTCTGTGCGGGAATCTCTCCGCTTTGCCCTCCGCACCCCTGTTTCTGTGTTCTCCTCCGAGGCTTCGAGGCTCCGAAGCTGTCCCCCTCCGCCACTCGCAGTCTCCGCCCGCGAAGGAGCTTCTTAGTGTGTGGATACCTTTCCTCCTTCACAGCTCCCTCCCACTGGTGCAGGTCCCATCCCTATCCTTTTGTCTCTGTTTATTCTTTTTTCTTTTGCCCTACCCAGGTACGTGGAGGGGGGGGGGGTTTCTTGCCTTTTGGGAGGTCTGAGGTCTTCTGCCAGCGTTCAGTAGGTGTTCTGTAGTTGTTCCACGTGTAGATGTATTTCTGGTGTATCTGTGGGGAGGAAGGTGATCTTCGCGTCTTACTCTTCTGCCATCTTCCCGGAAGCCCTCCCATTTCATTTTTTTTAAAAGAGATTTCCCTTTTTATTTTTTTAAATTAATTAATTAATTTATGGCTGCGTTGGGTCTTCGTTGCTGTGCATGGGCTTCTCATTGCAGTGGCTTCTCTTGTTGTGGAGCATGGGCTCTAGGTGCATTGGCTTCAGTTGTTGTGGCTCGTGGTCTCTAGAGTGCAGGCTCAGTAGTTGTGGCACATGGGCTTAGTTGCACGGTGGCATGTGGGATCTTCCTGGACCAGGGCTCGAACCCGTGTCCCCTGCATTGGCAGGCAGATTCTTAACCACTGTGCCACCAGGGAAGCGCCCATTTCAGTTTTTTGAAAGGTGTCCTTATGTATAGTCTGAATATAGTCAGAGAATAAATATCGGAATGCTGATGGATGTTTAACTTAGATTGCATTTTTTCTTCAAGCTAGAGTGAAAGTTATATACTGGTTCTTAGCAGATGCTCATCCAATTAAATTATCATTGGTGTATAAAGTTTAAATATCAATAATTTATAACATATTTTACACACTTTATAGTGATGCAAGTAATTTGATTTTGTTTTACAGATGATGAAATTGGAATTTAAAGAATTATAAAAGACTTGTCCTTTACAACAAATTCAGGGCTTCGAAACCTATGTATACAAAATCATTCCAACTCTGCTTAGTTTCTATTTCCTAACATGACTGATTTTTGTTGAGGCTATATAAATGTGTACGTAGTCTTACAAAAAATACAGAAAAATAAGACCTGGATTTTGCTGACCAACATCAACACCATTTGTTGAGACATTTATATTCTTGCTTTCAAATGCACACATGGCCCTTTCTCTACAGAAGGACTTCCCAAAGGGTAGTCTACAGGCTCTATCCATCAGAATCACCTGGGAAGTCTGAAAAAATGAATATCGCCTACTGCCTAAACTACCTGGATCAAACTCAATGGGAGTAGGAACCTGGGAATTTATCATTTTAACAAGATTTTCTCATCATTGTTATGTATACTAAAATGTGAGAACAGCCACTAAACTATTGTGCTGTTCCCCCAAGATGAGAATGTATTTCCAGACACCTTCGATTATCTGGAGAAGTTGTCCAGGCATGCAGATGATACTCGATAGTATAGCACAGTACAGTCCTTTCAGAGAAAAAAGAAATCCACACAGAGCACAGAATGTGATGTCTCTGCGGCTTGAAACGGGGAAACATATTCTTGGGAAAAGTGAATTTCTTTCAAGTGTGATCAGCTTTATTGTATGGAAAAAGGAGTATATTTGTAAGTTTGAGTCTGGAATCACAATCTGCTTTTTAAAAATGTGTTTAACTTCTCTTAAAAAGGCAGTAATCAACTGAGAAATTGTCTATATGGTCTATCTAATACAACGTTGCCCAATGCTAATATAACATGAGGCAAAATGTGAGCCACATATGGAATTTCAAATTTTTCTGGTAGCCACATCATAAAAAAGGAAAAATAAACAGGTGATATAAATTTTAATACTATATTTTATTTTAACCAATATACAAAAAATTTTATTTCAACATGCAATATACAAATTATTAATGAGATAATTTACATCTTCTATTTCATCTCAAGTTTTCAAAATCTGATACATATTTGGCACTTATATCACATTTCATTTCAAACTAGCAGTATATCAAGTGTTCTATAGTCACATGTGGCTGGTGGCTATCATATCAGACTGTGCAGGTCTAAAAGAAAAAGAAGAATTTTTTTTCAAATCTTGTGATTACCGCTTCTATACCTGGTGATGGTCTGTCAAGTTACATAACTTTTAGAGCAGTAGTTTTCTCATCTGAACAAATGTAAATTGGGAACAATACGTAATATATATCTTACAAGACCTCCATGTCAGTTACTCTGTAAGCACAAGGTACCAGTTATCTCTGTGCATGTATTGATATGTGCTGGTGTGATGGTATTAGGAATGACTAACAAAAGGAAATCTTCGTCATCTTCAAGTTTAATAAAAAGATGAGGTTAAGATTGTCCAGGAAGTTAAGGGCACAGAAATGTTGTTTGGAGGGTACAGAGATAAAGGTTATGGGCCTAATAACTGAATTACAATTTTGTTTTTTTGTTCATGAAAGTCCTTTATTCTCACAGAGATGGGGTGTAGATGACAAAACCACAGTATCTGCTGCACGACAATAAACCATCAACCTGTGCTTTTGTTCATAAAGGCAGATAAGGACAGCTAAGAACAACCTGATTTTAGTGACTTATTGTGCAGCTTAGTTATCCATCAACATCCCAGATCTATAAATTGAAATGGTTATATCTTAACAGATCACCTCATCAGGAAAAAACATTACCTAAACTGTCTTGTATTTGTGCTACATAACACTAAAAGAAGTTCACCAAACTACTTTAGAGATCTATAACAAGTATGGAAAAGTATTGGCATTCTAAAAGACACATCTGAGACTATTTCATTTTATTTTTACTTTAAAAGATGAGGCTGTTTCTGAATACAAAGGTATTAGCTATGCTTCAGTGTGTTCTGGGATTATATGATTTATAGCACAGTTTGTGTCACAAAATGAAATGACAAAGGGGTATAAGGGATACTTACTTTTATTTAGATAGTTCATGTAAGGAGAGAAGAATGGATTCTAATGTGTTTCATTTATAGGGAATAAGTACAGTGAAGCAAAAATTGTACAAAGTTAAATATTAAAGCAGGTTTAATAACTACTAATTTATTTATTTATTTGTAAACTGTAAAGGGAAAGATGAGTGGGGAGAGACAGAAAGGCTTGGGTTTTCTTACTTTGATTAGGGTGAAAATTTTTGAAGCTAAAGCTATAAATGACAAGTTTTCTTACACTCAGTCTACTGAAATTCATGGCATTTTTGGCTTAAAAAATTCCCTATTATTTGTTGGTGCAGGCTAATGTTTCTGGTTTTTTTTTTTTTTTTTTTTTTGAGAGACAGGAGTTGGTATTCTCTTACCCTTTCTTTCTACGGCCTGAACACACAGATGGCTAATAATTGAAATTATGTGTTCATGGCTTACCTTATTTTTGCTTGTTTATTCAGTCTGCAATGTTCTTTTTGGAGCTTTGCATGTCCAAAGTAGTAAAACAAATTAATGTATCTTTTGTTTTCAGCAGACCTGTCTCCAGAGGTAATTTCCTCTAAGTTAATGATTTAGGTTATTCTTCCTACATATGTCACATGCCATGGCTTGGCATGATTTTGTTTGCACTTCTCAGAGTATGAGACCCAGACAGCATATACAGCCAGGATTAGAGACACCTTGTTGAAAGCAAAACAAAAAGCTGAAAATATAAAAGCCCACATCCCACTTTTTCTTCACTTCTTTTTCTCATTAGCACAGATTATTTTCCAGAAATGGCTCCTTACCAGATGATTCAATGGGAAACATCTTTTTAAAGTTCACTTTCTCTCTCATGAGCCAGTTCTAATTTAGGGTGGTTGGAAGTATTGATTATTAACACCGTCCCATTCAGATACCTCAGCAAGCATCTTCTGAGAGTCAACAAAAATCTGATGCTATGGTGGGATTTGTGTGAACAAAACAGTGCACCTAAAAGGACTGTCATTCTTAAGAAGCTTATAAAAATGAGAAATCAAAATATAGGGATTCATAAGAGAGATCCAAAAAATATTTGAAACAACATACATGATTAAGAGAAACTAGCTTTAAAAGCCATAGCACAGTTGTCGCTTGGTATCTGTAGGGGATTTGTTCCAGGACCCCTGCAGATACCAAAATCCGCAGATGCTTAAATCCCTTATATAAAATAGCATAGTAATTGTATATAACCTATGCACATTCTTGCATATATTTTAAATCATCTCTAGATGATTTATAATACTGAATACAATATAAATGCTATGTAAATAGTTGTCATCATGTGGCAAATTCAAGTTATGCTTTTTGGAACTTTCTGGAATTTTATTTTTCAAATATATTTGATCAGTGGTTGGTTGAATCTGGCAACATGGAACCCATGAATAAGAAGGCTGACTGTATCTGCAAAAATACCTTAAGTTTGTACAGGATTCAGATATTACTCTTAACAAGTATAGTTATGGCATTCTTAATATCCAGGAAGACTGTGTCAAAACCCAAGAAGAGTAAGATGTAGTTCCTAAATTCATATAGCTCGAGTCTGGTGGAGAGAAATTCACATGTGAATAATTTTAGTACAGTAGTCCTCCCTGGTCCACATGGGATACTTTCTAAGACCCCCAGTAGATGCCTGAAACCATGGATAGTACCAAACCCTATATATACTATGTTTTTTTCCTATACGTACATGTCTATGATGAAGTTTAATTCATAAAGTAGGCATACTAAGAGATTAATAACAATGACTAATAATAAAATAGAACACTTATAACAATATACTGTAATATAAGTTATGTGAATGTGGTCTCTGTCTCTCTCTTTCAAAACGTCTTATTGTACTGTACTCACATTTCTTCTTGTGATAGTGTAGAACAATAAAATTCCTATGTGATGGGATGAAGTGAGATGAATGACATAGGCATTGTGATATAGTGTTATATATATAGTGTGATATAGGCATTGTGATATAGTGTTATATATATAGTGTGATATATATATAGTGATATATAGTTATATATATAACACTATATATATATAGTGTTTTTTATATATATATATATATATATATATATATATATAGTGTTATATAGTGTTAAGCTATATGACAATATGTCATAAGGCGGATCATTTGCTTCGGGTGATCTTGAATCATTGAGCCATGATGACGGCAGTGGTTGGATGTCAGGAGCAGACAATGGGTGGGGATCCCAAGTGGGATGGAGTAGGATGGTGCAGGATTTCATCACACTTCTCAGAACAGCAAGCAACTTAAAACTTATAAGTTGGTTTTTTCTGGCATTTTCTATTTAATATTTTCAGACCTAGGTTGACTGTGGGTAACTGAAACTGAGAAAATTAAAACCATGGATAAGATTGGGGAGGCGGAGTGACTACTGAAATACATAAGAACTATTTAGTAGAATTATGTCTGTAATTCTTGGAAGGCCAAGAGGTGGGGTTATTTTTCCCTGATTGAGGGGAAGAGTTCCAGTGGGTCTTGACTGAAGAAGTGATACCTGGATGAAGCTGGAAGGATGAGTATATGTTTGCTAAATTGACAAGAGGATGAAAAATATTCCAGGCAGAAGAGCCAGCAAAAGAGAACATGACTCATTTAGCAAAATGTGGGATGTTAAGGCATACATGGGAATATGTAAGGATGTTTATAGGAAATAGGTACAAGCCAGATCCTGAAAAGACTAGGTTTGCTTGCTATATTTAAAATTGTTGCTTTGTGGCTCATCTAAAATAGGAGATTATTACAATTAACTTCTTTCCTTGAAAAAACACTCTGCCTGAAGGTTCTATAGGCATAGAATGTGACTTGGAGGGGAGTCCAGGTAGAAAGCTATTATAATAATCAAAGTAATGGATGAGGTGGGCACAAACTAAGGAAGTGGAAGTAAAAATGGAAAAGAGCTGGATTATAGAGATATGTGGGAGTGGGAATTGACAAAACGATGTCTGAATGGACATGGAAATTGAAAGAAGCCAAGAAATTAAAGATAATTCCTATAATTTGAAGACTGGACAACTGGATGGATGTTCATTCCCCAAACCAAAAACCTAGTGTATAGGAATAGAGGCAAGTTCAAGATGTGGGGTGGTTGCTATAGTTTATATTCTACTTGTTGCCTAAGGCTTATGGCATGAGGAAACGGAGGCCTGCACTCGTAAGAATTCATAAAGGATCCTAGAACTAAAAACTTCTTAGTTCTAGGAACTATCTACTCCTTTTATTCTCCTGTATTATTCTATGGTATTGCTGAGCGTACTTCTAAAGTAGTCTCGGTTCAAGGCTGCAGGTCCTTTCTTCCTCTGCTAACCTCCCATGATTTATCGCAGGTTCAAGCTCTTTTTGTTGGAATTGCAAAACATTTGGACTGAAGTCAGATATCTCACTGAAGAAGTAGTGAGAAAAAATGAATAATAGAAAATTGGAATCCAGCAGGTGATTTGACAGAATTATAGAAGGTCTGTGGGACAATGAACGTGATAGCAATTCATTCTAGAGACCCTCTATTATAGGCTTCCAAAATCTATTACACCATAGACGACAAAGTATTAACTAGATTTTAAACTGCAATACTCAAAGACTCAATCAGAAATTGATAAAACCACTGAAACAGTAGATAGCCTAGTCACTGGGTCCAGTTGGTTTAGATGTTATTTTCTGTAGTTCTTCCTTCCTTCTGGGATGGGAATGAATTAATGCCAGTGCATTATGTCTCTCTGAGTAGGTGAGTAAATTGAATGAATTTACAATAGTATTGTAATCTCCAAATCTCTATAGACAATCAAGGTCAGAGAATTTTTGTAAGGAAATTGTGACCCTGGAAGCATGCCATGTAATATGCATTTTTGTAAAACAGAGCCTAGAGATGGTTGAATTGAGGATCCCACAGTTTTCTGGGGTAAAGAGAAAAAACAAATGTACGATGATAGAAATGTTTTTCTAACATTCTGTTAATGCATGGACCACGTGCATTTTTAGGCAATTTCTCAACTCAAGGTGATCAGATGTTTCATGTGCTCGGAATGAGGTTGTTTATTTCACTTTAGGCAGAATTAGATATAAGCCAAGTTTATCTTTGGCATTCAAATTTGCATTTTCTCTGCCTTTCTCCCCAGTCACACTGGCTGCCCTCCCACTCCAACCCCTCCAGACACTCTGCATTATACTCCTTTCTTATTTTCTCCATCCTCAGTCTGCCAAAGATTTCTTTCAAGAAGGCACTGGGTAAACTCCTTCACATTAGGGTTTATATTTTTGATGAGACTTAAAATGTTCATTCTTTTTTTGGGGGGAGATTAGCTTTTCCTTCAGCCACAGGGAGGAAATGTTGGTAAGAGTGAAACTGAAAGGTGCCAGCAAACAAAGTGAGTGATAGGAAGACCACTTTCATCATCTTCCTTGGGTCTGCCTACCATCACCATGCTCTTATTAACTGGCAGCATTGAAAGACAGATGCTGTCTTTGACTCTGCTTTTACACGTAGAAACAAAAGAAAGTACGCTAAAAGTGATTTGGATATCCAAACTGGTTTCCTGCCTCCCTGCTCTTTACCAGTGACATATGAGGATATTCCAGGAGATTATCTACTGTCAGATTAGTTCTCTCTACTGTAGTTTTGTTTTGAACTTTTTTCTTTCTTCTTTTCTTTTCTTTTTTTTTTTTTTTTTTTGCAGTTAGTCTAATGGATGAACATGTTCTCCTTTCTTCTCTATATGTTCTACCACATTCTTTCACTTGGAATTCTTTTCCATTCTAGGTCTATTTCTTCCCCCCACCCCCGCCATGTATTCCAGGTTTCCTTAAAAAAAGAAGAAAAAAAAAAAAGTTCTTTAATGCTCATCCCTATGGGGCAGCATGCAACTCATAAGAATAATAACTAACAAGGGTAAGTTCTGAATAATAACCCCTTTGAAGCCTCATAAAGGGCCTTCCCAATGCTCCATATACCCACCTACAAACCATAGAATTGTCTTTTTCCCTGGTTCAGTAAAAAGATCTCAGATATGCTGAAAGCTGTACGTGGAAATGCAAAATTATTATTATATTTTTAAACTAAGAACTAGAAAACAAAAAGAAAATGAAATAGAAATATTTCAATTGGTAAATTTTTAAAAGAGGAAGTAATTAAAACCTCCATAAATAAACAAAATTAATACATATATATTCTTTCATACCTACTTTTAAGAAATATATCAATTTAGCTTTACTGATTGATTAAGTTTCTAGACACAGAAGAGTCTAAATTTTTTCTGAAGACATCATCAGAGGAACATGAATATGGATAAGTATATATATATATTACTTAACCAAAAATAATACAAGCAATCATTAAACAGATGGATACTTTTATTCACTTTTTAGTTCCTAAAGATTTTTCATTACAAACCCACGTCATGTGGATATTTTAAAAATACAGAAATAGATATTTATTCAGAGTACATTAACTATCAGTGACAAAGTTTTATTCTTCTCTAGCTATTCCTCCTTAGAACGATTTTTTTTTCCTCAAAAAATCAGGTATGCAGGGAAGACAATGCACATGGTGAGTAGGAGGAACGGGACCAGTTCAGTCCAAACACAAACTGTCCTCACTTGGCCCTCTTTGAAGTTGAAGTTAGGATAGTTTGAGTGGTTATTTTCATCTTTAAAATGCATGCCCAGGAGCCCTAACATAATTTGTCAAGATAGAGGAATTTTAGAACCTTCCTAGGCCAAGTTATTTTTCCGCTATGATTGTCAACCCCAAATTCTCATTCAAAATTCCAAAGAAATGACTCCTGAAAATTAAGCAAAACCTAATCTCTTTCTTGAGAGATTCCTCTTTCATTCGCAGAACATTTTACGGGCTTAATCAAGGAGATACCTCATTTGTAAAAGGGCTCAGTGGGAATGGCCATCTTCCACCCACCCTCACTCCCCTTATAATAAATGATCATGAGAAACCTCAGGAAATGGGGGAGGGAGAAACCCCAACAAATAGAGATGGCTATGGATTAAACAGCAGAAACTGAATAGGCTTCTCCACTAGAGGGTCACTACCTTTGCGCAGTGAGGGCTGATGGTGGACACAGCTTAACTTTTGGATTTGGATTTTGGATGCTCCGGACATTTCATAAAACATAACATCTCCTGCAACATAATCACGACACAGAAACCTTTAACTGAAAGTTCCCTATTGCATAGTTTACTTAAAAAAAATTGATCAACATTCTATCTGTTAAGGTGGTTGTTTTGTAAGGTATGAGATGGGGATCTAATATCCTAAAAACAGCAGTAACAAGAATAACAAGTGGTTCAGTTTTATGTGCTGAAGATTGTTTTGTTTCGTTTTGCTCTTGGATTTTGGGATCTGGCTTTAATTTCAGAATGTGATTTTTTTTTTCTTGAATCACTCCTGAAATACTCATTTTACTAATTTTAACATAGGCTTTTCTTCTATTAATTCTGTTCCTGTGGATTTAGTTTTTCAATTTGTTCATATTGATTCGTCTCTTTGATTCGGTTGCGACATCTCTGAAAAGACGAGTGGTTGCCTTTGCCTGTACTTGCAGAGAGGGGAGTGAATCATAGACTTGGAAAATGGACTCTATTTCTTAAGCTCTAAGGAGTCACGCTCTCTTTTTTTTTTTGCGGTACGCAGGCCTCTCACTCTTGTGACCTCTGCCGTTGCGGAGCACAGGCTCCGGACGCGCAGGCTCAGCGGCCATGGCTCACGGGCCTAGCCGCTCCGTGGCATGTGGGATCCTCCCGGACCGGGGCACAAACCCGTGTGCCCTGCACCAGCAGACGGACTCTCAACCAATGCGCCACCAGGGAAGCCCGGAGTCACGCTCTTTATCCCCCGTGGCTTTTGATTATAATAAAGCTCTCAGGTGATTATTTGAGAGAGGGTTGGATAGGAGACAGAGTATACTGGATGACTTATCACGGGCACTGCTCTGATTCTCAGGCGCCAGCTCCCATGCTTACTCTGAGAGTGTAGGGTCAGAACTCCCACCTCAGAGAGCAGTGCTGACTCCTTTAGCTTGGGTCCCTGTTCTCCAGTCTGCTGCTACTGAGAGTAGGGAGAGTCATATTCAATTATGTTTATTTTGACCATATCTCATGTTTGCCAGCCTTTATTTCCTCTCTTCCTGGTTCTCTTGAGAGTTCTGTTAGGAGAGAAATGTGTTTCGTTACTATTCATGTTTTCTTTCTTTTGTTTCTTTCTTCTTTTATTTAAATGCCTCTGGCTTCTGGTTTCTGTTTAGGGTAGTATGCTGTGTTCTGCTGAGTAGACTTTGCTCTCAGTCTACAGTCATCTGCTGTACTCCATCTAGAATACCCTCAACTCTCTTACTTTGATAGTGGTATTATGTACTTCTGATTTTACTTTAAAAGCATATTTATTGTGTACTGTCCCATGGATTTGAGGAGGGAAGATAGGTTATTGGAACTTTTCTTTCTTGCTTTCTGATACAATTTTCCTCCCTCTTTCTTCACCATCACTTATTCTACCTGCCATTTATCTTCACCTATGATTTTGAAGGTGTGTAAAATGTATTAAGTTTGGTTTTATCTTTCTATTCAGTATTTGTTAACATACTTTGAAAGTTGATATCCAAATTATTGTGATCACAACTTTTTCTATTACATTTCTTCTCTTCAAATATAATTGTTTACTTTTGTTTTCCATTTTAGTCATATTTGCAGATTTACTGAAAAAGAAATATTTGATGGCTTTTAAAGATCACTGTCTGCATTTTTTTTTACTTAAGTCTGAGAATTTTTTTGCTTTGATGAAGTGAAAATCCTGAGTTTCCTCATACCCTGACCCTGAGAGACATACGTTATTCTCTTAGAGAATATGTATTCCCTAAGTCCTTGCATTCCTGGAAATGTCCAAGTACTGCTTTCACACTAGAAAAGCAACTAGGAAGGATATAAAATTGTATGTACATAGAACAAATATTTCAACTGATATTTCTTCATTGTTTTCCAGCATTTCTTATTGATTTTTTGTGGCCTCACTTATTATCTATGCATGTGCTAGTTAAATCCTCTTCCTAGAAATATAGCTGGGGGTGGTAGAGGGAAGGTTGATGTGCAGATCTCCCAGAAAAATTTTCAGGTCTCAGAAGGCATTTATCTAATTTCCCTCTGTTCCTTTGAAGTGCTTTTTCTGTACCTACAATTTTGTACTCCACCACTTTGAAATGCTGGAGCACTTAAAGATATCAGAAGTCTACCTCCCAACATACACCTACATACCTACACACGTATGTGCCCTGTCATCCCCCCCCCCTCCCCGACCCTGGCCACCTCAGGTTTTAGAATCAATCAGTCTACAAACAGAAGTACTGAGTTCGGTTTGGAATCTGGAAATCAATGCTCTGATCACCTAAGGGTGATAATCCTTAGCGTCAAAGAATTGCTCTCCATTTTCATATCTGGTGGAGTTTTTTTTCTTAACTGAATCTGATATTTTTGTAGTTAGTGGAAAAGATTTCTTGTACTTAGTAGCAGTTCTAAATTTCAGCAGGTATTCTTTTTCCATTTACCTTACAGGTTTTTCAGGGATAGTTGTGATATGTTTCATTATGGACGCTTGCGAGACACTACTTCCCTGTTGGTTCCAATACCAGTGCTTTTCTAATGTAGTCTCTTAAAGGGTGTGCATTCCATTGATATTGTTCTTCATTCTACACTCCTGAATCACCTGTATATACTGTTAATATCTCCTCAGGTCCAACCCACAAGGCAAAGTTCAAAGCTTGTCTCTATGATTGTATTATTTCTTCAATTCTCTCAATATCATCTGTTATTTTAAAACTATGTTTAAAGAAAAAAAATGCTGCCCTGGACATCCACAGGAGCTCTCACAGTGGAATTAAGCAATCTTAAATGCTTCGAAGAAACGGAGTGGTCAGTTCTCGTCAGAACCACAACATTTAAAAAATGATCCACTGTGTCTTCATTTTTAATAAATTGTCTAATTCTATTCATACCAATTCAACCTGATGCAAAGAATAGTCTCTAAGAACTAATTTGCTTACCCCTTGTAAAGAACACAATGGCTTCTGTTACCTTAAATAAATGATTAAAATGGTATACATTTTAAAACTCAAGTTTTTATAATAACAGTATAAGAAAATAAGTTATAGATGAAAACATAATCAAGTCAAACACTATATGTATATTTTATACGGGCTTCCAAATTTATCAGAGATCCTTATAAGAATTTCAATTTAAAAAGAACAAATGTTGATTCAATAACATTAATATAAATTACTATGCTATTATTGTTTACGTAAGTATGGAAAGTTAATTTCCTTGAAAAAAAATATAAATAATATAGAAAGAAATATTATCTAATAACGATCACACAAAAACATCACAAATGACAACAGGGGCAACTAATTATTAATAAAAATTCCAACACTCAGAAAACTATATGAAACATTTGTAAACTCAATCCTCCCAAACAATATGCATTTTCTTTTTCCCCCCTCATCAAGTAAATGTTTAAACTTTAAAAAATCAGTTTCAAAGTACACAGGTAATCTTTTTATAGTATAACAATTTGAATGGACATTAGTTTTCAAAAAAGAAATGGATAAGAGCAACTTTTTCCAAGAAACATAGAGGCAAATACCCCAAGCAAAACAATCTACTTAGTCACTGTTGCATTGTTATTCGAAAAGCACTAGAGAGTTCTGAGTGGTATAAAGGGAACTTCTGGACACAAGATTCTTTGAAGCCTCATTAGTAGCCAGTAACATTATCTCTAAATACAAGAAGGACAATCTAGTATCATGAATAGACCATGGAATGCAGATGTCTGCAACCTCTCTAAGAAAATTATGGCGTTTCCTAATGTTGTAGAATCAAATACAGAAAAGCATGAATGGGCTTTACAAATTATAACACTGAACTAAAATCCGATAATAATATCTGTCATCCAAAGTTCTCTTGTGTCACAAAATCATAAGTGCACAGTAAGGACTCAACCAAACAAAAATGTTTGAGATTGCTTATATGGGTTGTAAAACATTTATAAATCTGTTGAAGAAGTCAGTTTGGTATTTGGAATGTAACATTATTTCCAAGCCCACAGTAGATGCAATGACCTTCACCTTAACAAAAGCAAATTTGACTCAATCTAATGTAGAATAGAAAGTGGTTTTCAAATTGAGTCATGTTTAAAAATGAGCAGAAGACCTAAATAGACATTTCTCCAAAGAAGATATACAGATTGCTAACAGACACATGAAAGGATGCTCAACATCACTAATCATTAGAGAAATGCAAATCAAAACTGCAATGAGGCATCACCTCACACCAGTCAGAATGGCCATCATCAAAAAATCTACAAACAATAAATGCTGGAGAGGGTGTGGAGAAAAGGGAACCCTCCTGCACTGTTGGTGGGAATGTAAATTGATACAGCCACTATGGAGAACAGTATGGAGATTCCTTAAAAAACTAAAAATAGAATTACCATATGACCCTGCAATCCCACTACTGGGCATATACCCTGAGAAAACCATAGTTCCCAAAGAGTCATGTACCACAATGTTCATTGCAGCTCTATTTACAATAGCCAGGACATGGAAGCAACCTAAGTGTCCACTGACAGATGAACGGATAAAGAAGATGTGGCACATATATACAATGGAATATTACTCAGCCATAAAAAGAAACGAAATTGAGTTATTTGTAGTGAGGTGGATGCACCTAGAGACTGTCACACAGAGTGAAGTAAGTCAGAAAGAGAAAAACAAATACCATATGCTAACACATATATATGTAATCTAAAAAAAAAAAAAAATATATATATATATATATATATGGTTCTGAGGAACCTAGAGGCAGGACAGGAATAAAGATGCAGACATAAAGAATGGACTTGAGGACACTGGGAGTGGGAATGTTAAGCTGGGATGAAGTGAGAGAGTGGCATGGACACATATACATTACCAAATGTAAAATAGATAGCTAGTGTGAAGCAGCCGCATAGCACAGGGAGCTCAGCTCGGTGCTTTGTGACCACCTAGAGAGGTGGGATAGGGAGGGTGGGAGGCAGACGCAAGAGGGAGGAGATATGGGGATATATGTATATGTATAGCTGATTCACTTTGTTACAAAGCAGAAACTAACACACCATTGTAAAGCAATTATCCTCCAATAAAGATGTTTAAAAAAAAATCTGTGGTAAATGTGCATGAAAATAAGCCAGTTTGAAGTTCAGAGAAGAAAGAAATGCTTGCAAATTGAAAAAAAAAAATTGAGTCATGTTTAAGACATAGTGGAATGTTTAACAACTCAAGATAACATTTGAATCTATCTTTATAAGCTCAAATTCATATTCTGCACTAATTCTATTTGGAAATATGTTTTTCACATATTTCCACATGATAATGGACATTATCATGGTAAGTGCATTCTAATGAACTGATTTTGACTTTCTACATATAAATGTTTGGCTGCTAGGCATGCTTTTCTTAGGTGATACACCCCATTTTTTCACGGTGACAAGGATGCCTGGGCAGAGTAAGTAAAGGCAGCATGGTTTAAAGACAGCACTGCTCTGATTCTGACCAATAGACCTTAAAAGCAAAACATAAAAGGTTTAAACTTACTCCAAAAAACTTAATTTTGTCTCAAAAAGATCAAGAAGATTTATAGAAATACAAAAATATTCAAAACCCAACAAGGTAAGCTTAACAGTTTCTGACATCCACTCAAAAATTACCAAAAATAAAAGGAAACAGGAAAATGCTAATCATAATGTGGATGAAAACTGACCCATAACTGACAAAGATGTTAGAATTAGCAGACAATGGCATTAAAACAACATTATAACGGCTATCCATTTCTTCCAAAACTTAAGGATCTATAGAAAAGATATTAAAAAGAAAACAACCCAAATTCAACTTTTAGAATTGAAAACTATACAGTGTGAGGTGGAAAATAGTCTACATTAATAGTAGATTACATAGTGTAGGAAAGGTTAGTGGAATTGATGATATAGCAATAGAAATGATCCAAACTGGGAGAGAATGAGAGACAAAGAGAATAAAAACAAACAAAATGAATAGTGCCAGTGACCTTTGGGATAACTTTAAGCTGCCTAACATAGGTGCATTTGAAGCCCTCAGAGGAATACAAAGGAAGGAGAAGAGAGAGAGAAGGGTCAGGAAACAAAATATATGAAAAATTTCCCAAATTTGATGCCAACTATAAACCCACAGATCCATAACTCTCAATGAATGCCAAACACAAGAAATATGATAGAAACTAAATTAAGGTACATTATATTAAAATTGCACATACTCAGTAATTAATAAAGAGAAAATGTTAAAAGCAGTCATATGTAAATATGTTACATATAGAGGAACAAAAATAAGATTGACAGATTACTTGTTGAGAACAATGCAACTACAAGTATATGTCACTACCAATACTTGTACGCACATATTCACAGAAACTTTACAGTATCCCCAAACTGGAAACAACTCAAAAGTCCTTAAAAAGTTGAATATATACCAATCTGTGGTATATGCACACAGTGAAATACTACTCATTAATGAAAAGGAACTGGCTTTTGATACATTGTACAACATAGATGAATCTCAAAATAATTATCCTGAGTGGAGAAGTCAGACCAAAATTAAGCATATCCTTTCTGCTTTTATTTATATAATTTCTAGAAATAGAAATACATCTATAGTGACAGAAAGGCATTTAATGGTTGCCTAGGGATAGAGTGGGGAGTAGACAGGAGGAAGCCACTGAAAGGGACCCAAGGAAACTTTAAGGTGATGGATATTTCATTATCTTGATTGTGATAATTATTTCACAGATGTGTAGATTTGTAAATACATATCAAACTGTATAGTTTAAATATGCACAGTTCATTGCATGTCAACTGTAATGTAATAAAGTTGTTAAGGGAGGGGCGCATGATTGAACTTAATAGTAGAAAAAATCAACTCAAAGCATTTTTCCCATATGTGTATACTACCAATGAAACTTCATCCAACTATCAGTAAATTTAACTATAATTAAGAAAACTGGAGATTTTTAAAATTTCAAAACATCTAAAAATCTAGATGTATAGAAAATATAATTAATTATAGCTGGGAACAATCTTAGAGAGTACTTAGTTTGAAATCCACAATTCTTGAGTCATGGATTACAGAATTTAAGAAAGCTGAAACAAGCTATGTGGGATAGCATATCCACACTTATTATGATATAGATAAGGAATCAAAGTCCATGAAAGCTTATACTGATTTGTGAAAAAATATCTCCAGATTCTCAGTCTACAGCTTTTTCCATTTCTATCATCTTGTCTCAATTAATTTGTGTATCATTCTTTTGTGCATTCAATTATATTTTCCTCAGAACACAATAGTATAGTTTGGCATTGTGTCTCAATTAATAAAAATTGTTGAATTACTGTCATTTGTCAACTGATGGGAAATTTAAATGCTTCATTTTGTGGGAACATAAAAATTTCATCAAAATTATGAAACTTGATCTTTACTTTTATTTGAACTTGAGCTTCACGTTCCTAGTGAAAAATCTTTTTGGAGTTCTTCTGACTTAGACTTTTTGGACAACCACAATTCCTGGTTTAGCCATTCTAATCTGGCCCTATTACTTAACTTCTTGACTATTGAAAAATTTCAATTCTCTGTTTCTGGTTGCTTCTCACTTTAATTCATAGCTGTGTGATCGATTTTGCTAAAGCTTTAATTGTTCCAATCTCTTGCTCAAAACGTAGCAGGGATACATTGTTTTTTTTTTTTTATTTTAAATGTCACTACTCAAAGTACCATTATGTCCTTCTTTATTCTTGCTCTTCTTTATATTTTAAATTGGATGTTGTATTTCCCCAAAGGAAAGCACGAGACATTTATTTCATATGTTTAGAATATTCCTCATCTTGATGTACACTTGTTGTGATCTCATGAGTCTTGTCATTCCAGATTAAATATCACCATCCACCATTTCTAAAAAGCATTGCCTGTTCCTACAAACCACAAGTGATATCTCCTTTTCTTGGATTCAATTATGTTTCCTTGCCTTAAATTATGCATTTAATTTTGACTAAAAGATCTACATCTGCCAACATATAAATAGGAATAAAAATTTAAACACAATTTCCTGTATGTTCAGCTAGGGATAGTGAATGGTGCCTGTGATTATAACAGAGGAAGTTACCCTAAAAGGGTGCAGCTTTTATTAATGTTGTAGTCCTGATCTGGTAAATAGTTCCCTGACCTCCAAAAACCACAGTAGTTTATGTAATTTCCCTTTTGCTGCTACATAATATAAAATAGAGAAAAATCCATTTCTGGTGCTAGCAGATAGCAGTAGCAGTTAATTTGCAGAAATAAAGGAGAGTTGAGATTCCTCAACTTGCAGCACTGGTATCAAACTATATGATAGCTAACAGGAAAAAACCATACTATGTATCTATATGTTTGATGGAGACTCAGTAATAAAGCCAAGACTTGAGCAATTATAGAGAGATATTGAAAATTTTCAATTTTTATATCTTTGTACTAGTATGAAATACACAAAAGTATCCGAAGCAGCCACCAAAGATGATGATCCAGACAAGATCAGAACAGAAACATGTATGGTATTCATATCTGAATAGGAGTATAATAAGCCATTTCCAAAGTAGAAGAGATTATAAGAAACCAGAATGAATTTCATTTGTGCATAAAAGCTCAGATTAACTGGTGTTTGTACTCTAGGTATTTTTTTCCCCTCTCTGAGTTATGAGAGCTCAAGGGGGATAAGCAATGGTGGCCAGTAGTCTTGCTTTGAATCCAGGTCTCACTTCTCTTTCATCTCCCTACCTCTCATGTTAGGAAAGGTATTCCTAACATGATCCTGGTATTCTCCTGTGATTGCACATTGGAATATTAAGCCAAAGAGCAGAATTATAAAACACATTCATTTATTGGTTCGGGTCCTAGGTGCACTTTGTACCTCATAATGAGGGTGGTCAGTGGAGAGTAGGGTGGAGATAACTAACGTCTTGAACCTAATTCCTCAAGATAATCATTGCACCCTAAATTTGTCTGTTTCTTTAAGTTTGAGAATCATTCTAACATAAACAATCTCATTTGGTCGTCATAGCAATGTTTAATGGCAAATGTTCTGAGCCAGGCCTTGTGATTAGTGTTGTGGATACAGTAGTGAAAAAAATGACTCATGGACATTATAGTCCCATAAGAAAACTAAAAAAATTATATACCATCAAAGTACAATAAGGCATGTAAAGAAAAGAATAAGTTTCCATAGGAGAGAATAATACAAGGGAACAGATTTATTTTGGAGAGTCATGGAAGCCCTTCCTGAGGTGATCATAAAGATGAAACTTGAAGAACAAGAAGGATCTGGACATAGGAAAAGTTTGAGAAACAGTTTCCAGATCTAGGCAATCACTTTAGGGATGTTTCAAAGTCATGCATCTAATTAGGTAGCAGAGCTGAAATTTAGCAGAAATTTCTGAAAATGATAATTAACATTTGTTTAGCACTTTTCAAAATACTTTCAGGTTTATACTCTCATTTAATAAGCACACTATGAGGTGGGAAACTTGGGAAATGATTGGTAGGTAGAAAACTTGCCATCCTCCTTTTGACTTAGTTTCTATTATTAATTGTGAAAGAAAAGAATCTGAGATTAGGTTAAAGATATTCTGAGTGACATATGAATTGTTTGTAGGTAAAATATTCAGTAAGATACTTCCCATTTGAACAACGCTGAGAGTGAATGTGTCACCCAAATATTCAGAAGCATGTGATTAGCTGCTAATCATTTACCTTAATTCAGCTACACTGTGTTTAGAGCTTTGTGTGAGGTATTTTAAGAAGAAAAAGGACTGCGTGGAGAAATAAGCGAAGTTTTAAAACATGCAAAAATCTTTCATTATGGACTTGGTAGACACACAAGTATATTTAAATATTTCTAAGCAATGAATCTGTGTGTGTATACCAATGTATATACATGTATATATATAATAGATAATATATATGTATTTATGTATATATATATATGCCATAAATATGTTTTAGTTCATATAGTCTGTATCAAATTATTCTCCTACTAAAAATGACAGTACATATTAGCTTACCTAAAGTGTTGCTAATTAAATGAACAGATCTTAGTTGAAACTATGACAAAAAAAAACCCATTAAAAATACGTTAGGGCTTCCCTGGTGGCGCAGT
Source organism: Phocoena sinus (assembly GCF_008692025.1). NCBI lineage: Eukaryota > Metazoa > Chordata > Mammalia > Artiodactyla > Phocoenidae > Phocoena > Phocoena sinus. The sequence goes on along the minus strand of NC_045769.1, from coordinate 76,903,003 downwards.
GGTTGGGAGTCCGCCTGCCGGTGCAGGGGACGCGGGTTCGTGCCCCGGTCCGGGAGGATCCCGCATGCCGCGGAGCGGCTGTGCCCGTGAGCCATGGCCGCTGGGCCTGCGCGTCCGGGGCCTGTGCTCCGCAGCGGGAGAGGCCGCGGCAGTGAGAGGCCCGCGTACCACAAAAAAAAAAAAAATAATACGTTAATATGCTGGAACAACTGGATATTCACCTGCAAAAAAATTATCTCAAAAAGGATCATAGACCTAAATGCAAAAATCAAAACTATAAAACTCTTAGAAGATAACATAGGAGAAACCCTAGATGATCCTGGGTATGGTGATGCCTTTTTAGATACAACATCAAAGACTTGATCCATGAAAAAAATAATTGGTAAGCTGAGCTTTATTAAAATTAAAAACTCCTGCTCTACGAAACACAGTGTCAAGAAAATGAGAAGACAAGCCATAGACTGGACAAAAATATTTACAAAAGGTATCTGATAAAGGATGGTTATCCAAAATGTACAAAGAACTCTTAAAACTCAGCAATAAGAAAACAAACAACCTGGTTGAACAATGGGCTAAAGACGTAAATGGATACCTCACCAAAGAAGATATACAGATAGCAAATAAGCATATGAAAAGATGCTTCACATCATATGTCATCAGGGAATTGTAAATTAAAACAACAAAGAGATACTACTACACACTTATCAGAATGACCAAATTGTGCAATGCTGAAAATAGCAAAAGCTTGTAAGGATGTGGAACAATAGAAACTCTCATTCATTGTTAGTGGGAATGCAAAATGATTCAACCACTTTGGAAGATAGTTTAGCAGTCAAAATTAAACATATTCTTACCATAGGATTCAGCAAACTGGCTCTTTGATATTTTTGGGGATGAGTTGGAAACTTACGTCCACCCATAAACCTACATATGTATGTTTGTAGCAGCTTTATTCATAATCTCCAAGACTTGAAAGCAACCAAGATGTCCTTCAATAGGTGAATGGATAAATAGACTGTGATATATCCAGGCAAAGGAATATTATTCGGTGTTAAAAAGAGGTTCTCTGTTTTAGCATGCAGATGTTCCTTGTGGGCTCACAATTATATCTTTTCTTTTTATTAGTAACTTTTTTTGAAAACATCCTCGAACTTACCAAAAAGATCCAAGAACAGTAAAATAAACTTTTTTTTGCAGAACCATTCAAGGATAATTTGCCAACCTGACGCTTCATCACCACAGAACATCTTAGTATATAAATCCCACGGTCAAGAACATTCTCACAGATAGCTGTAATACAACCATCAAATTCAGGAAGTTAACATCGAACTATTTTTTTTATTATTATTATTATTGCTTCACCTGGCTTTATTGGCTGAAAATAAGTAAAAGGAGCAAAAATAAGAGAGTTGTTAACAAGAATTTTTGCAAAATATTTAAAGCACATAGCTACTACATCAGTGAAAGTACTGAACAATTCATTTGGGATAATGTTGCAATCATGCTCATATAGTTATAGTAAGAAAATAAATTCTGAAAGTTAAGAAAATAAACCTCATTCCGTATTTCATTCTTAAGTTCTAATAAGGGAATGGCTATTTTAGTTCATATCTATAAATGCAAATGCATTACACAGAGTAAATATATTTGTTGCAACTTATCAACCTATCTTGATCTCATTTATAACAACTGCATGCTTGATTTTATTATTAAGATATTTTAAAAATAAATTCCCTCACTAGAATATGTGAAAGAATTATGATAAGCCACTTTAGGAAGGCTTTTAACTATTTGGGGCTGTTATATAATAATCATCACCATAATGTTTTAGAGATTCAAATTCTAAGGAAAAAAATAACTTGTGTGTGTAAGCAAAAGCTTCTTTTTTCTTTAATTTTAAAATTTTATTTAATTAAATTTTTTATACAGCAGGTCCTTATTAGTCATCAATTTTATACACATCCGTGTATACATGTCAGTCCCAATCTCCCAATTCATCACACCAACATCCCCACTCCTCCCATGGATTTTCCCCCTTGGTGTCCATACGTTTGTTCTCTACATCTGTGTCTCAATTTCTGCCCTGCAAACTGGTTCATCTGTACCATTTTTCTAGGTTCCACATACATGCATTAATATACGATATTTGTTTTTCTCTTTCTGACTTACTTCACTCTGTATGACAGTCTCTAGATCCATCCACGTCTCAACAAATGACCCAATTTCATTCCTTTTTATGGCTGAGTAATATTCCATTGTATATATGTACCACATCTTCTTTATCCCTTCGTCTGTCAATGGGCATTTAGGTTGCTTCCATGACCTGGCTATTGTAAATAGTGCAGCAATGAACATTGGGGTGCACGTGTCTTTTTGTGTGTGTGTGTGTGTGTGTGTGTGTGTGTGTGTGTGTGTGTGTGTGTGGTACGCGGGCCTCTTACTATTGTGGCCTCTCCCGTTGCGGAGTGCAGGCTCCGGACGCACAGGCTCAGCCGCCATGGCTCACGGGCCTAGCCACTCCGTGGCATGTGGGATCTTTCTAGACCGGGGCACGAACCTGTGTTCCCTGCATCAGCAGGCAGACTCTCAACCACTGCGCCACCAGGGAAGCCCGCACGTGTCTTTTTGAATTATGGTTTTCTCAGGGTATTTGCCCAGTAGTGGGATTGCTGGATCATATGGTAATTTTATTTTTAGATTTTTAAGGAACCTCCAGACTGTTCTCCATAGTGGCTGTATCAATTTACATTCCCACCAATGGTGCAAGAAGATTCCCTTTTCTCCACATCCTCTCCAGCATTTGTTGTTTGTAGATTTTCTGATGATGCCCATTCTAACTGGTGAGAGGTGATACCTCATTGTAGTTTTGATTTGCATTTCTCTAATAATTAGCAATGTTGAGCAGCTTTTCATGTGCTTCTTGGCCATCTGTATGTCTTCTTTGGAGAAATGTCTATTTAGGTCTTCTGCCCATTTTTGGATTGGGTTGTTTGTTTTTTTAATATTGAGCTGCATGAGCTGTTTATATATTTTGGAGATTAATCCTTGGCCATTGATTCGTTTGCAAATATTTTCTCCCATTCTGAGGGTTGTCTTTTGGTCTTGTTTATGGTTTCCTTTGCTGTGCAAAAGCTTTGAAGTTTCATTAGGACCCATTTGTTTACTTTTGTTTTTATTTCCATTACTCCAGGAGGTGGATCAAAAAAGATCTTGCTGTGATTTTTGTCAAAGAGTGTTCTTCCTATGTTTTCCTCTAAGAGTTTTATAGTGTCCGGTCTTACATTTGGGTCTCTAATCCATTTTGAGTTCATTTTTGTGTATGGTGTTAAGGAGTGTTCTAATTTCATTCTTTTACATGTAGCTGTTCAGTTTTCCCAACACCACTTATTGAAGAGACTGTCTTTTCTCCATTGTATATCCTTGCCTCCTTTGTCATAGATTAGTTGACCATTGGTGCGTGGGTTGATCTCTGGGCTTTCTATCTTGTTCCATTAATCTATGTGTCTGTTTTTGTGCCAGTACCATATTGTCATGATTACTGTAGCTTTGTAGTATAGTCTGAAGTCATGAAGTCTGATTCCTGCCACTCCATTTTTTTCCCTCAAGACTGCTTTGGCTATTTGGGATCTTTTATGTCTCCATACAAATTTTAAGATTTTTTGTTCTAGTTCTGTAAAAAATGCCATTGGTAATTTGATAGGGATTGCATTGAATGTGTAGATTGCTTTGGGTAGTATAGTCATTTTCACAATATTGATTCTTCCAATCCAAGAATATGATATATTTCTCCATCTGTTGGTATCATCTTTAATTTCTGTCATCAGTGTCTTACAGTTTTCTGCATACAGGTGTTTTGTCTATGTAGGTAGGTTTATTCCTAGGTATTTTATTCAATTTGTTGCAGTGGTAAATGGGAGTGTTTCCTTAATTTCTCTTTCAGATTTTTCATCATTAGTGTATAGGAATGAAAGAGATTTCTGTGCAGTAATTTTGTATCCTGCAGCTTTACCAATTTCACTGATTAGCTCTAGTAGTTTTCTGGCAGCAACTTTAGGATTCTCTATGTATAATATCATGTCATCTGCAAACAGTGACAGTTTACTTCTTCTTTTACAATTTGTATTCCTTTTATTTCTTTTTCTTCTCTGATTGCCATGGCTAGGACTTGCAAAACTATGCTGAATAATATTGGTGAGAGTGGACATCCTTGTCTTGTTCCTGATCTTAGAGGAAATGCTTTCAGTTTTTCACCATTGAGAATGATGTTTGCTGTGGTTTTGTTGTATATGGCCTTTATTATGTTGAGGTAGGTTCCCTCTGTGCCCATTTTCTGCAGAGTTTTTATCATAAATGGGTTTTGAATTTTGTCAAAAGCTTTTTCTGCATCTATTAAGATGATCATATGTTTTTATTCTTCAATTATATGGTGTATCACATTGATTGATTTGCGTATATTGAAGAACCCTTGCATCCCTGGGATAAATCCCACTTGATCATGTTTTGTGATCCTTTTAATATGTTGTTGGATTCTGTTTGCTAGTATTTTGTTGAGGATTTTTGCATCTATATTCATCAGTGATATTGGTCTGTAAGTTTCTTTTTTTGTAGTATCTTTTTCTGGTTTTGGTATCAGGGTGATGGTGGCCTCATAGAATGAGTTTGGGAGTGTCCCTTCCTCTACAAGTTTTTGCAAGAGTTTGAGAAGGATGGGTGTTAGCTCTTCTCTAAATGTTTGATAGAGTTCACCTGTGAAGCCAAACTTCTGTTTGTTGGGAGATTTTTAATCATAGTTTCAATTTCATTACTTGTGATTGATTTGTTCATATTTTCTGTTTCTTCCTGATTCAGTCTTGGAAGGTTATACCTTTCTAAGAATTTGTCGGTTTCTTTCAGGTTGTCCATTTTATTTGCATAGAGTTGCTTGTAGTAGTCTCTTAGGATGCTTTGTATTTCTGTGGTGTCTGTTGTAACTTCTCCTTTTTCATTTCTAATTTTATTGATTTGAGTCTTCTCCCTATTTTTCTTGATGAGTCTGGCTAATGGTTTATCAATATTGTTTATCTTCTCAAAGAACCAGCTTTTAGTTTTATTGATCTTGGCTATTGTTTTCTTTGTTTGTCTTTCATTTATTTCTGCTCTGATCTTTTTTTTTTTTTGCGGTACACGGGCCTCTCACTGTTGTGGGCTCTCTCGTTGCGGAGCACAGGCTCCGGATGCGCAGGCTCAGCGGCCATGGCTCACTGGCCCAGCCGCTCCGCGGCATGTGGGATCTTCCCGGACCGGGGCACGAACCCGCGTCCCCTGCATCGGCAGGCGGACTCTCAACCACTGCGCCACCAGGGAAGAAGCCCTGCTCTGGTCTTTATGACTTCTATCCTTCTGCTAACTTTGGGTTTTGTTTGTTCTTCTTTCTCTAGTTTCTTTAGGTGTAAGGTTAGATTGTTTGTTTGAGATTTTTCTTGTTTCTTGAGTGAGGCTTGTAGAGCTATAAACTTCCCTCTTAAAACTGCTTTTGTTGCATCCCATAGGTTTTGGATCATTGCATTTTCATTGTCATTTGTCTCCAGGTGTGTTTTGATTTCCTTTTTGATTTCTTCAGTGATCTCTTCATTATTTAGTAAGGTATTGCTTAGCCTCCATGTGTTTGTGTATTTTAGTTATTTTCCCTTGTAATTGATTTCTAATCTCCTAGCATTGTGGTCAAAAAAGATGCTTGATATGATTTTAATTTTCTTAAATATACTGAGGCTTGATTTGTGACCCAAGTTATGATGTATGCTGGAGAATGTTCCATGCGCACTTGAGAAGAAAGTGTAATCTGCTGTTTTTTGATGGAATGTCCTATAAATACCAATTAAATCTATCTGGTCTATTGTGTCATTTAAAGCTTCTTTCTCCTTATTTATTTTCATTTTGGATGATCTGTCTATTGGTGTAAGTGAGGTGTTAAAGTCCCCCACTATTATTGTGTTACTGTCGATTTCCTCTTTTATAGCTGTTAGCAGTTGCCTTATGTATTGAGGTGCTCCTATGTTGGGTGCATATATACTTATAATTGTTATATCTTCTTCTTGGATTGATCCATTGATCATTATGTAATGTCCTTCCTTGTCTCTTGTAACATTCTTTATTTTAAAGTCTATTTTATCTGATATGAGTATTGCTACTCCAGCTTTCTTTTGATTTCCATTTGCATGGAATAACTTTTTCCATCCCCTCATTTTCAGTCTGTATGTGTCCCTAGATCTGAAGTAGGTCTCTTGTAAACATCATATAGATGGGTCTTGTTTTTGTATCCATTCAGCAAGCGTGTATCTTTTGGTTGGAGCATTTAATCCATTCACGTTTAAGGTAATTATCGATATGTATGTTCCTATGACCATTTTCTTAATTGCTTTGGGTTTGTTTTTGTAGGTCCTTTTCTTCTCTTGTGTTTCCCACTTAGAGAAGTTCCTTTACCATTTTTTGTAGAGATGGTTTGGTGGTGCTGAATTCTGTTTGCTTTTGCTTTTCTGTAAAGCTTTTGATTTCTCCATCGAATCTGAATGAGATCCTTGCCAGGTAGAGTAATCTTGGTTTTTGGTTCTTCCCTTTCATCACTTTAAGTATATCATGCCACTCCCTTCTGGCTTGTAGAATTTCTGCTGAGAAATCAGCTATTAACCTTCTGGGAGTTCCCTTGTATGTTATTTGTCTTTTTTCCCTTGCTGCTTTCAATACTTTTTCTTTGTCTTTAATTTTTGCCTATTTGATTACTATTGCCTCGGTGTGTTTATCCTTGGATTTATCCTATATGGGACTCTCTGCTCTTCCTGGACTTGGGTGGCTATTTCCTTTCCCTTGTGAGGGAAATTTTCGACTATAATCTCTTCAAATATTTTCTCAGGTCATTTCTGTCTCTCTTCTCCTTCTGAGACCCCTGTAATGTGAATGTTGTTGTGGTTAGTGTTGTCCCAGAGGTCTCTGAGGCTGTTTTCATTTTTTTTCATTCTTTTTTCTTTATTCTGTTCTGCAGCAGTGAATTCTACCATTCTGTCTTCCAGGTCACTTATCCATTCTCCTGCCTCAGTTATTCTGCTATTGATTCCTTCTCATGTAGTTTTCATTTCAGTTATTGTATTGTTCATGGATTTTTGTTTGTTCTTTAATTCTTCTAGGTCTTTGTTAATCATTTCTTGCATCTTCTCGATCTTTGCCTCCATTCTTTTTCCGAGGTCCTGGATCATCTTCACTATCATTATTCTGAATTCTTTTACTGGAATGTTGTCTATCTCCACTTCATTTAGTTGTTTTTCTGGGGTTTTATCTTGTTCCTTCATCTGGTACATAGCCCTCTGCCTTTTCATCTTGTCTATCTTTCTGTGAATGTGGGGTTTTGTTCCACAGGCTGCAGGATTGTAGTTCTTCTTGCTTCTGCTCTTTGCCTTCTGGTGGATGAGGCTATCTAAGAGGCTTGTGCAGGTTTCCTGATGGGAGGGACTGGTGGTGGGTAGAGCTGACTGTTGCTCTGGTGGGCAGAGCTCAGTAAAACTTTAATCTGCTTGACTTCTGATGGGTGGGTCTGGGTTCCCTCCCCGTTGGTTGTTTGGCCTGAGGCAACCCAACACTGGAGCCTACCTGGGTTCTTTTGTGGGGCCAATGGCAGACTCTGCGAGGGCTCAAGCCAAGGAGTACTTCCCAGAACTTCTGCTGCCAGTGTCCTTGTCCCCACGGTGAGCCACAGCCACCCACCACCTCTGCAGGAGACCCTCCAACACTAGCAGTTAGGTCTGGTTCAGTCTCCTCTGGGGTCACTGCTCCTTCCCCTGGGTCCCAATGCACACACAACTTTGTGTGTGCCCTCAAAGAGTGTAGTCTCTGTTTCCCCCATTTCTGTTGAAGTCCTGCAATCAAATCCCAGTAGGCTTCAAAGTCTGATTCTCTAGGAATTCCTCCTCCCGTTGCCAGACCCCCAGGTTGGGAAGCCTGACGTGGGGCTCAGAACCTTCACTCCAGTGGGTGGACTTCTGTGGTATAAGTGTTCTCCAGTCTGTGAGTCACCCACCCACCAGTTATGGGATTTGATTTTACTGTGATTGTGCCCCTTCTACTGTCTTATTGTGGCTTCTCCTCTGTCTTTGGATGTGGGGTATCTTTTTTGGTGAGTTCCAGTGTCTTCCTGTTGATGATTGTCAGCTAGTTGTGATTCTCACAATTGTATCTTTAAACAATGGGCTGCAAAGTCCTCCAGTTTTTCATCCCTGGAGGAAGTGATACAAAACTGTCACTTCCCAGGACTACAAATGAGGCTACAGGTACTTCCCTCTGATGTCTTAAATGAATGTCAGCCTGGACAGTGAAGTGTGTAAATATATACACATACACACACACATACACACACACACACATACACACATGTATGTATAGATACATACACAGTACCAATGGATCACACTGCATAGTTAAACGTTTTGCAAAGCATGATAAATGAGTACCGCTTATTGGAAATATATCAAGATTTGCAAATTTATTCAGTATGTGGAGAAAAATGTGCATCAGAGATTGTGCTCCAGAATACCTGGAGCCATAGTTCTAGGAACCACTTGCAAAATGAATCAAGATATTAGCTGGAGAAATGTCTGAAGCATCATAGAATTTTAAAATAATTGCAATTAATCTGAATTATAAATACATAACACTGTAAAATAGGAGAACATTCACAAACCTTTGAAAAAGTGAATGAAAAGAGATCAAGTATTTTATTTGTAGGCACATTGATTCATGCAGATAAACTGTGGAAAATAATTACATAGAAATCTGGAAAATACCATAGACATTACCAGAAGTTGACATTTTGGGATAGACCTACATTTTTTAAAGACTGACATTTGCTGCTAATTAGAACCATATATGAATGATTTAAATTTGATTTCAGCAAAATTTTGGTGACAAATAGGCTGAAAACTGAAGAAATAAATACCCTGTTAAATTCAGAACAAGTTTTTTTTTTACTTAAAATTTTAATTTTATTTTATATATTTTTTACAGCTGAGAGTAGGAAGGAAAATTGTAGTTCACTCTTAATTATAGAGTTGCAAAAGGAGTGCTGTAATTAGAGCTGTGAAAATTGTCTGGCGACAAATTTTCTTTGTAGTTTGAAGGAGTGGAAAATCCTATTGATATTATTTGATATGCGTTTCATCAAAGTGCACTAAAGGGATACACTAACTTCTTAATATTTCTCCAACACTTTGAATGTGACAACTGCTAATTGTTATCATTTTAGCATGTGGTAGCTGTTTTAAAATATCCAGGTTTGCATTTATAAAAGTTTTACACTTTTTTTCATACCTAGAATTTTACATTTAGAAGATTAGAAAAGTGGACAAGATATGAATACAACTGGAGTCAAAGCTTTTAACCCCTAGTTTTTATATCGCATGAAAAATATTCTCTGCTTGTAGTAGGCATCACATGATTTCTAACTAGTTATCATCTGATCCAGTTCCCTGATTTCAACAAAGTGTTTACCTAAACTATGAAAGACAGTTGTCTAAAAACCTTCAAGAACTTGCATGTTAGCCTGTTCCAGGGTTACCACTTTTATTAAGAAGATGGTCGATTATCTAATCTATTATAATATTCACTGAGTCAACTAAAAATAAATGTAGAAATAAAATGGATTTAATTTTAATTTAAAATTTTGATTTTAAAATTAAATTTCTTGATTTGGTCCTTCTAGTTTTATTAAGTTTAAATGTATGGGAGACATATTTTCTCAATATTTTCGCATAAAAACTAACACAACTCATGGGAGGAAAGATGGAAAAAATAAGGAATTGACTAAATAGATTGGTAGGATGACAGTAAAATGGATTTCTTCTTTGATTTTTGTTGTTACTTGATTATATAGTATGAGATAAATATAAAACTTTAAAGCAAAATTTAGAAAAAAAAATACACAGATATGGAATATCTTAGATTCCATATCTTGAATACACAGATATGGAATCTAAGTGTATTTATGGGATCCTAAAGGGTATTTTATTAATTCCTACTTCAATTTCAGAATTGAAATTCAGAATTTATTCCAGGTGTAATTTATGGCAGTCTTGGGGAGTAACACTCTTCTACGTTTAAGGGATATGAGGGACTATTGCCCAAAGCTCATGATGCAACCAGGAGGGTATAAATCCTGCTCTGGTCATGGTCACTCACTACCATTCCTGAAAATGAATAGACTTGCTTTTTCACTCTTTCATTGTTGTTTAACAAGGAAGAATCAATTAAGACATATTTGCTTCATATTAAATAAGATTAACTTATGATCTACTGGAAAGGATACATATCTACAAATTCTGTCTAACTGGTCTTATCCTAGTCAAAGAAATTATATATATATATATATATATATATATATATATATATATATATATATATAAAAACATCATTGTCTTTATATACAAAAAGGCAAACCAGAGAAGACTTTAACATACATATTAGAGGGAGGTGGCCAAGATGGTGGAGGAGAACAAGTGTTGGTTAGGATGTAGAGAAAAGGGAACCCTCCTGCACTGCTGGTGGGAATGTAAACTGGTGAAGCCACTATAGAAAACAGTGTGGAGATTCCTCAGAAATTTAAAAATAGAACTGCCATATAATCTAGCAATCCCATTTCTGAGTATTTACCAGAAGAAAACAAAAATACTAATTCAAGAAGATATATGCATCACTATGTTCATTTACAATAGCCAAGATATAAAAACAACCTAAGTGTTCATCAACAGGTGAATGGATAAAAATGTGGTGTATACACACACACACACACACACACACACACACACACACACACACACAATGGAATATTACTCAGCCATAAAAAAGTGAAATCTTGCCATTTGCTACAACATGGATGGATTCAGAGGGTATTACACTAAGTGAAATAAGTCAGACAGAGAAAGACAACTGCCATATGATCTCACTTATATGTGGGATCTAAAGAAACTAAACAAATGAAGAATACGAAAGGAAAACAGACTTGTAGATACAAACAACAAATAGGTGGTGGTCAGAGAGGAGAGGGGTGGTGTTGAGAAATAGGTGAAGGGGATTAATAGGTACAAACCTCCAGGTATAAAATAAATAAGCCATGGGAATGTAATATACAGCTAAGGAATACAGTCAATAATATTGTAATAACCTCTGTGAGGCTAGACAGTTACTAGATTTATTGTGATCATTTTATAAGGTATGCAAATGTCAAATCCCTATGTAGTACACCTGAAACTAACATAATATGGTAAGTCAACTATATTTCAATAAAAAAAGAAGAAAAAAGGATATGTATTAGAAAATAAATACAAAAAGATATAAGTAACTCCATATTAAATTATTCTATTAAAAAAAGTCCCAAGATATATTTTATAATATTTATTTCTTTTATTTATATAAATATGAGCACAGAGACTCTGATGGTGCAGGTAACATTTTGTTTCTTCCTCTGGGTGCTGTTTATACGGGAAAATTTTTTAACTTTGATAAAATTCATCAAGCTTACAATTATAATTTGTGCATTTTTTCTACATGTAGGTATATTTTAATAGTTTATTTTTCAAAATCTTAATAGTGTTCTACTTCTCTGCTTCTTACATATTTCTATGTGATTCTAGCCCTACATCTAGTTATTTTCTAGAGATAGTTCTTAAGCTTGCTTTATTTCTTTACTTATTTTCTGCCATTGCCTCTCTCTGTTTGCTTAATGGCACATACTTTGAAGCCATCTGAAACCATAGGATTGACAGGAAAGGCTACACTTAAAAATATATTTATTATTTTTTAAAAATTGGGGTATAGTTGCTTTACAATGTTGTGCTAGTTCCTGCTGCACAGTAAAATGAACCAGCCATATGTATACACATATCCCCTCTCTTTTGGATTTCCCTCCCATCCAGGTCACCACAGAGCACTGAGTAGAGTTTCCCGTGCTATACAGCAGTCCTCACTAGATATCTGTTCTATACCCAGTGACGTATGTATGTCAGTCCCAATCTCCCAGTTCATCCCACCCCCTTACCCCCTTGGTGTTCACACTTTTGTTCTCTACATCTGTGTCTCTATTTTTTGCTTTGCAAATAAGTTCATCTGTACCATTTTTCAACATTCCACATATATGTGTTAATATACGATAATGCTTTTCTCTTTCTGGCTTACTTCACTCTGTATGGCAGTCTCTAGGTCCATCCGTATCTCTACAAATGACCCAATTTCGTTCCTTTTAATGGCTGAGTAATATTCCATTGTATAAATGTACCACATCTTCTTTATCCATTCCAAAGACTTTTTCAGAGAATTAGAACAAAAAATTTTACAATTTGTATGGAAACACAAAAGACCCCAAATAGCCAAAGAAATCTTGAGAAAGAAAAATGGAGCTGGAGGAACCAGGCTCCCTGACTTCAGACTATACTACAAAGCTACAGCCATCAAGACAGTATAGTACTGGCACAAAAACAGAAATATAGATCAATGGAACAGGATAGAAAGCCCAGAGATAATCTCATGCACCTATGGTCACCTTATCTATGACAAAGTGAGGCAAGAATATACAATGGAGAAAAGACAGCCTCTTCAATAAGTGGTGCTGGGAAAACTAGACAGCTACATGGAAAAGAATGAAATTAGAACACTCCTTAACACCATACACAAAAATATACTCAAAATGGATTAAAGACTTAAATGTGAGGCTGGGCACTATAAAACTCTTAGAGGAAAACATAGGCAGAACACTCTTTGACAAATCACAGCAAGACCTTTTTTGACCCACCTCCTAGAGTAATGAAAATGAAAACAAAAATAAACCAATAGGACCTAATTAAACTTAAAAGCTTTTGAACAGCAAAGGAAAACATAAGCAAGATGAAAAGACAACCCTCAGAATGGGAGAAAATATTTGCAAATGAAGCAACTGACAAGGGATTAATCTCCAAAATATACAAACAGCTCATGCAGCTCAATATCAAAAAAACAAACAACCTAATCAAAAAATGGGCAGAAGACCTAAATAGACATTTCTCCAAAGAAGACATACAGATGGCCAAGAGGCACATGAAAAGATGCTCAACATCACTAATCATTAGAGAAATGCAAATCAAAACCACAATGAGGTGTCACCACACACAGCAAAAAATCTACAAAAAATAAATGCTGGAGAGGGTGTGGAGAAAAGGGGACCCTCTTGCACTGTTGGTGGAAATGTAAATTGATACAGCCACTATGGAGAAGAGTTTGGAGGTTCCTTAAAAAAACTAAAAATAGAACTACCATATGATCCAGCAATCCTAATTCTGGGCATGTACCCTGAGAAAACCAGAATTCAAAAAGACACATGCACCGCAATGTTCATGGAAGCACTATTTACAATAGCCAGGACATGGAAGCAATCTAAATGCTACCCTTTTGATTTTCTTCTTGCCACAAAGCTGAGTGCCTTTCTTTAGTCTCATTTGACTAATGAGACTCATTTGACTCATTTGTCCCATGAGAGTGTTTATTGTTCAAAGTCTTTTTCATTCTTTTTTTTCTGCTGTTTGGGGTGCAGGAACGATTGGCTTTTCCAAGCCTGGGAAGTGCTTAAGGTCTGCATCCTCTATGTTGTCCTCAATTTGTTTGCAGACCTGCTAGTTTATTCCATCACCTCACTGCTTTCTGAAATACCTTGTTAAAAGTAGCAAGGAGAAACCAACATTCTCCAACAGACTGACTCTTTTTCCAACCACTTCTACAATTTCACACTCAGTAGGGACTTTGTAAGCCTTTGATCTAAGTGCTGTTTTTCCAAATGTTTTGCTGTGGTGTGCAAAGGATTTTCAGCTTTCCTTTTGGCTAAATCTGTTTCATTGATGCCCAGTAACTGAGAGCTGAGCCAATGTCATGACTTTTATTTATTCATTTTATCCCTATAAGTTTAGGGATAAAATTATAGCATGGCTTTTAGACTTAAATTTCTCATGTAAAAGAGCAAATCTTTTTTCTTTTATTTTTTCCTAGCACTTACCATTAGAAGTGAAATAGAACATTTTATTATTAAAGTATTTTTATATAATTGTTTGAAGAATGACATATAGTCCCTTTTCAAAGATTTTTTTTTTCCTGTCTCAAGACTTAATGCTAATATCCTACCCAGTCATAGTTTAGGAATGTGCAAGATGTTTAAAGATAACTTATTCTATTTTTAGACAGTGGTGATTAAGAGCTTTTTGACATTTGTTCTTAAAAATTTTAATTGTAAAAGTACTCTTTATTTTCGTCCTTTGTGTTTAACAAAATTAAATTAGTCCAACGTATTAGTTTATGTAAAATGAGTTCAGAAATTTTTTAGATTTATCCACTTTGGAGACAAGGTATATTTAGTCTGTTTAGAAGAAAATCTATGAGACATTTCAAGAGAAAATCAAAATAAGTCAATGAAGAAGATGATTTTGCAAAACTTATCCCACAGAGAAGCCTTTTCAAGTAAATGTCAGGATTAGTTTACAGAACAAAAGATGTCACAAAGATGATTTATTTTTCTTCTCTCTTATTATTACAAATAACCCACCTACAATTACTGGGTAAATTAAGCATGTATATAAAATTAAGTTCATTTTATAATTGAGAAACCAAACTCCATAAAGCTCCTTTAGAAATGTTTCAAAATCAATTTCAAGTACTAATTTTTCATGAAAAAAGAAAATTAAAACTTGTAGGGCAGCTTTAGTAATGTGTTTAATGCAGAATTCCTGAAATTCAGTGACTGGATGCTGCTTAATATTAATGACAGACCTAAGGCATAGATAAAAAACAGAAATAACACTAAGAAAAGGGAAGACATTAGAGAAATAGAGCTAAAAGGAGGAAAAAGAAGATTTTTTAAAAGAAATTTAATGTTAGCCACCAAAAGTTTCCAAAATTTTAGCAATATTTTGAATTGAAGTTAATTTTTCAAAACCTAGCTTCCCCTTCCTGAGTTCTATTGGTCCCTAGGAAGTACCTTACTTTTCAGTACCCAGAACTTTGCCTTTCACCTATGTGCCCATTTCCAAGTCTCTGTTCTCAAGAAAGCATTTTATAGAAGTCAAGTGTACCTTGTATGGATAAGGGCAAATGGGAATGCTCTAGGAATATCTGCATTTCATCTTTTGTCACTCATTTTGAATGAAAGCCTTCTACGAAAATAACCTTTCCAGTTTGGAAAGGAGAACAAAATCAGCCTGAGGGCTTTGCCGGGTGACAAGAAATTGCACCATTAAAGCCACTCTGACTACAAAGTATGTAAGAATTTTAGGTTAAATATATGGGAATCACATATCTCTTAGATGTACATGATCTTCAATAAAAAGTATTTCATGGGAAGTTATAAATGAGGAGAAGCTTTTTTTAAAATATAAAGTTATTATATATGCTAAACAAAAGGGAAAGGAATTTCTAAAAATAAAGCAAGTATAGTTCAAAAAGTAACTTCTTTTTTAGTTTAGATAAATTGAATTTAAAAAAGGCAACATTAACTAATTCTAAATAGGCAAGAAGAAAGTGAAATATCTCAAACCAAATAACTATCATTAAGGAAAGAAATACACAATAAAAATTTTTAATTTTTTTATTATTTAAAAAAATTTTCAAGGTCTAGATTTCAAGAAAGAGTCACCATTCTTATACATGCAAAGCTGAAAGAAAAGGCTTTTCCAGTTGAGAGCAATAGTATTTAGCTTACTAAGGATCTTAAATCCGAATAGGCTTAATTTAAACAAGAGGCTGTTCCCACTGTCTGTCCTCTCCTGCTATATAATGCTTAGAGAGGATGTGCCAGGAGCCACAACTAATGAGCTGTCCTACTACATGACTCAGAGAGGCATGCTTGGACTTTGCCTTTGCTATCTTTTAACTATAACATTTTGGCCGTTGAATTCCCCAATCTTCAGATTTTCTCATGAAGATTTTAATGACTACATTACTGGGTGTTTCTGAGAACCAAATAAATAAATTATCACTATACCTAAAACATCCTAGCTATAACCAAACTCATAAACAAGTGAGACTCATAGATGAACAGAAAACAACTTTATTCTCTGTCCATGCTGACACAATATATCCTGATCCTTGGGTGGAATCTAGGAAAGACTCCTGTCTTTTCTGGTCACTCTCAGATAATGAAAAAAAAAAAAAATCCCCTTCAGAATTTCAAGATGAAAAGCTACTCTCATTTCCATAATTAAAATATATGTTCCACCTAATAATCAAACTTTCAAAGTTTATTTTACTGTAGCATCTTCTTTCTCTCCTAGCTCAGACTTACTTAAGGCAGGAACTTGAAATGGAAACATGGAAATAGGGGCGGGAGGTGGAGAAAGAGTACAATAGGTTTCCTCTCTAATCTGCAAGCTCTTCTCTCACCTTCCATTAACTATTACTCTTCACTCCTCCATGGCCAAAGTGAAGGAAAGGCTCAGGAAAAAAGACATAAAATATATTATTTGTTGTGGTTAGCTGAGATACACTCTGGGCATGACAGGCATTTATGGGACATGGTTCATGCTTTGAAAATGTCTCTTTCTCCTTCCCACTTTTCCTCCAGACATTCAGACACCTAGTCCACATGAAACAAATATTTCACTTTCTGTTAATGGGATAGAATTATGTCCTTTTCACAGTCCTTCGTGCTGCTGCTATAGGCCAACTTCAAACTTCTTGCCCTTTAGAATTTTTGCTCAGGATTGAGGTAGACACATATCTACTGTGACCTTCTTACTGCTCCCTGCAAACTCTTGAGAATACTTATAACGTCCTCTTCTTGGCCTTTTCGGAATCTCCTTGATTAGGCCTGAGCTTAGGAGGAAGCCCATTGACAACTCTCTACTGAAATTCCCTCCCTTGTCCCTTACTTCTTAATCTTTCCAAGTTCTTTTTTTTTTTTCTTTTAATTTATTTATTTTTGGCTGTGTTGGGTCTTTGTTGCTGCTTGCGGGCTTTCTCTAGTTGTGGTGAGCGGGGGCTACTCTTCGTTGTGGTGTGCGGGCTTCACATTGCAGTGGCTTCTCTTGTTGCAGAGCACGAGCTCTAGGCATGTGGGCTTAAGTAGTTGTGGTGCACAGGCTTAGTTGCTCTGTGGCATGTGGGATCTTCCCAGACCAGGGCTCGAACCTGCGTCCCCTGCATTGGCAGGCGGATTCTTAACCACTGCACCACCAGGGAAGCCCCCAAGTTCTTTTATAGGCTGGAACTGGGTAGTTAGCTGCAGGTCACACAGTTAGTTGTACATATTTGAAGAGATAATCTAGTCCCAATTTGGAGGAAGGGAGTATGTTCTAGTTCCCTAATACAATTTAACAAAACTTAGTGGCAGAAACAATTTATTATTATCTCTTAGGATTCTGCGGTTTATTTGACTTAGCTAGAGGATTCTTTTTTGCAGTGGCTCATGGGTTTGTGTCAAGTAGCAGCTCAGGCCAGAGTTGTCTGAGGGCTCCAGTGGACAGGAAGCAGAAGGTGCCAGGGCTGTTAGGGACCATATCTAGAACTGGCACAGAATCTTGGGTGATATTTTACTGGTTATAGCAGTAATATGGCCTGTTCAGGCTTGATAAAGGTGGTGGAGAGAACACCATCTCTTGATGTGGGAGTGGCAAGGTGACCTTGATAAAGAGCAAATGATATGGGAAATATCTTTACAGCCATATATATTTTTGAAAATACAGTCTGCCACAGAGTACTTGCTGCCTGTAATCTTGGGGCATTAATTGAAACTGAGAAATATTTTCATTTTAAGTTCCTGGTATGTAGGCACTCAGAGGATGTTACCTATTCTTCCCTGCCATTCACACTTCCATTTATTCCTTTCACAGTGTTAAAATGATTTCGTTATCCCTTTAGTTACCAACGTATGAGCATATCAAAGGAAGGAAGTCAAACTGTTCACAATATATGAAATAAGTATCCCATGAGACCTTATGCCGGAGGAAATCTTTTGAATGGAAGAGAGGAGAATTTTAATTTCCTTTCCCCTTAGAGCTTATTATAATTGAATTAATTTTTTTACATTAACATATTTTTTAGTGTAGAGTTTTATGAATTCTAACACATGCATAAGTCCGTGTGCTCAGGACTACCACAATCAGAATTCAGAACAATTCTACATTCTCTTCAAAAACCTCTCTCATGCTACCTACCCCTTTGCAGTCATGTTCTCCCTCAACCCCTCAATGTTGGCAAGCCCTAATTTCTTCTCCATCACTATAGTTTTCTCTTTTTCAGGATGTCAAATAAATGGAAGCATATGGTGTACAACCTTTTGAGATTGACATTTTTCACATTAATTCCCTTAATATCTATCCAAGTTGTTGCTGTATCCATAGTCCATTACTTTTTATTACAGGATCATAGTCTATCATGAATGTACCACAGTTTATCCCCTTGCTAGTAAAAGACATATGTACCGTTTCCAGTTTTTGACAATTGTGAATAGAGTGGCCTTGAGCATATAATTTTTTATTCCTTTTGAGTAAATTCCTAAGAGTGAGATTGCTGGGTCATGGGGTAAGTATACCTCTAAATTCCTAAGACATTACCAATCTCCTTTCCAGGGTGGCTGTATCACTCTCATTCTTATTCACAGTATATGAGTTCTCACTGTTCTGAATCCTCACCAGCATTTCCTATTGTCAATAATATATATTTTAAATAATTCTATTAGGTAAATGGCAGCATCTCATCATGGTTTGAATTTGCATTTCTTGAATATATAATGATAGTGAATATAATTTTAAGTGCTATTTTACATTCATTTATATTCCTTGGTCAAGTGTATGTTTAAGATTTTCTCCATTTTTTAATAGTTGTTTATATTCTTCCCCTGGAGTTTTGAGTGCTTTTTATATATACTAGGTACAAATTCTTTGTCAGATACGTAATTTGCAAATATTTTCTCCCAGTCTGTGACTTATTCTTTTCTTTTCTATTTACATCATATTTAGCAAAGCAATTTTTTTTTTACTTTGTCTTGTCGAAGAAGTCTTCAATTAATCGAAGGGCATAAAGTTTCTTCTTTTACATATTGTTCTTTAGTTTTACATTTTAATATAAGATTTATGATTTATTTTGAGTTAATTTTTGTATAAGGTAGGAGGTTTAGGTTGAGGTTTTTTTGGCATTTATCCAACTATAAGACTGTTCCAACATTATTGTTGAAAAGACAATCTTTTTTCTATTTATTTGCCTTTGTAGTTAAAAAAAAAATATTGGCCATATTTGTTTAGGTATGTTTCCAGACTCTATTCTGCTCTATTCATCTACATGTCTATCCCTTTACCAATTCCATACTTTCATATTTACTATAGTTTTACAGTAAGTACTAAATTCAGGTAGCATGATGTCTCCAACTTGATCTTCTTTTATTAAAATTGGGTTTTGTCCACTTGACATCTTATTCTAGTTCATTTTTGTCCCATATAAATGTTCCAGTGAACCTATCTATACGTATCAAAATCCTGCTAGGAGGGAATTGATCATAATTGTGCTAATCAGTTTGGAGAGAATTGACAGGTTTAACATGCTGAGTCATTTGATCCATTTACAAGTTTTTCATTGTCAGCATAAGGAAATATAATTTATGTGTGTTGACCTTGTATCCTGCAATCTTGCTTAAGTTACTTATTAGTTCTGGTAGCTTTTTTATTTTTTAGCTATCTTTAAAGCAAATATGAGAATTTGGGGAATTGGTTAGTTTCAAGATCAATAAAAATAAACAAGTCTTCTTATTCACGAGCAAAGCTCAAGTAAAAATTTATAACAGGAAAAATCATCATTTTCATGACCTCACAAAAATATATAAGAATAAATGAAGAAATATATACAATTTTGTGAAAAAATTAAAATATGATTGAAAAACATAATATATCTGGATGACAAATATCCACATAGTAGAACACTCAGATCTTTAATGTAACATAAATATGTAATCTCAAGCAAAACTCCAAAGTTCGTCTTGAGGAATAAAAATGCAATGATAACCACTACAATTTTGAAAATAGAAAACTATAGATTTTCTTATCTATATACTAGATCTATATACTAGAACATTATAAATATACAGAAATTTAAGGTGTGTACTACTGGTGTATCAATATGCATATAGAAAGTCGGACTAGAAGAGAAAATGAGGGAAAAAACAGCTTATATATCAATGGGAATTTTCTGTGTTCTTTAAGCAAGTGAGGAAACATCTTTTGACTGTGTGTGTTTTGTGTATGCACATTCATATGTGTAGTCATCATACATCTCTATATCTATCTGTATCTGTGTCTATATGTATATATAATTTTTTTCCAAAACTTGTTTATGATAGTGAATAATTAAAATAAAAGCAAAGTTATTCAGTAAAGCAACAGTTAAATTAACGCTCTTGACTCTTTCGTAAGAAATACTATACAGAGCTTTAACAAATATCATGTCTTTATGTGCTTATATTGTTGAATAAAAAGAGCAAGTTAAAGACAAGTATATATAATACAACATCATTTGTATAAATACAAAATTATGTTTGTGTCTATTAATGCACAAATAAAATGCAATTCTATTTATGTGAGGGGAAATAACACGTGTACTTAAGCAAAAGTATATGTATAGTATGTATTTTTATGTATATATAGATTACTTAAGGAGAGGGGTGAGGCTTGGATTTATGTCATGTGAAAGGGAAAGAAGGTACACATTTGCTTTTTCTCTCTGTAAATTTTTGCATTATTGCAATATTTTATAATAAGCATGGATTCACAGTATAAAAGTTTAAGAAAAATGAAAAAGAATATCCTAAATGAAACAACTAACAAGAAATTGCTAGTCCCTTCCTCCAGTTGTTTTAATCTTAAATATAGATAGATACATAGATAGACAGATAGAGATGAGATAACCAGACATGCTTTCTTATTTTTAGGATCTTTGCGTCAAAGAGGATTATATGAGCATCATGTTTATTCATGTAAATTATGAAAGTAGATTCCCATGAAATTTTTGTTAAAATTAATGCACTGTCATCTTGTCATAGCCTGATGATCAGTGGGAGCCTCTGGCCTCTGTAACCACTGCATCACTAAAAATTGTAGTCAGTAGAGTCAAAGCAGGCTTATCTGTCTTCATTTAAATTCTACTTCTGAACTTTTATCATTATAGCTCATCATGTCAAGCAGGTGGAATGAATAACAGCTTCCATCTGTGACATTCAGTGGCTTATAAAATTCTAGGGCTGATTTAGAGTGATGCTATTGGCCTACATCCCATATGTTATTGTGTGGCTCATAATAATAACACTGGCTTATCATTTTTCATCCCTATACAAGATTTAATCTTATAAAATCATACTTCAGCTGTGCCATATGGACAATATAATTATTCACATTTCCAATTTCAATTTGCAACTGTGAATATTCTAAATTATGTACCTTTTAATCTGCCTGTGGATCCCAAATATTAGTAAAACTATGTTTAAGTTATGCTTAATAATGATAATGGACTCATATCTTTAGTGATGTTTTGCATGGGGCTAATTGAATAAAGCTGGCATGGTTTTGCTTTAGAGAAACTAACAACCGTTAGTAAGTTGATTTATCAATTTCTGGCTCCTGACGTTTTGATCCATGATGTAAGCATGGAAGTCTTATCATGTTAATCTTCTGGGGACTAAGAACAGTACTCACCAATGCATCATTCTGGTGGGAAGGGAAAATGAAGCATCAGAGTAATAGAAAAAGTCAGTTAATTGTGGGCCCATGGAGAGGATTAAAGTCTAAATTCTTGGCAGGGAATTAATAAATAGAAAAACAACCATGTTATCTGTGTCCCTGATAACCATGTTCTGTTTATCTTGATTCAGATAATGCATAATTATGGATTTCTTCTCTTTTCACATACTTCCTACTAAAATGTGAGCACACATAAGTAAATGGATGCATCTGTAAATTAAAATCATATGGAGTTTTGGTGTACTCGGTTATGTCTAGTAACATGTTGATTTAAGTAGGTCATATTAGGGTGAAGATCACAAGAC
The DNA here is from genome assembly GCF_008692025.1 of Phocoena sinus. Classification (NCBI taxonomy): domain Eukaryota; kingdom Metazoa; phylum Chordata; class Mammalia; order Artiodactyla; family Phocoenidae; genus Phocoena; species Phocoena sinus. The sequence goes on along the minus strand of NC_045769.1, from coordinate 76,880,952 downwards.
CCAAGGTTTCTTCTTTTAGAATTTTAAAAATTAATTCTATCTTTGATCCCTACAGGTCATAAAGCCTATGAAAATTCTTTGGGTTTCACAGAGCTTGAGAAACTAGTATCTTATACTTTTCCACTAGAGTTTTCTTTGATGGCTTTCATGTCTGGGTTCACAAAATGTTCCTGTCCAATTTCTTGCTTTAAACAAGAAATTTTCAAATTTATCTCACAGCTGCATTGGCACTATCCTTTAGTGAGAGAAAAAGAAAAAGAATAAAAAGTTGCAGTGAAAAATTTAAAAGTCCTTTAAATTATTTTTTTCTAATAAAATGTGTGTAGTTTAAAACTTCCTAATTATTACTTTTTTCTATTATAAATTGATCCATACTCTTCTTACTTTTTCTTTGATTTGATTTCCATAATGCTACTGTCCTAATGCACTGAAATTGATTTTCATATTATCTAACCATTAGTCTCTATTTATAATTAACTATCTGAAATTTAATTTTTACCTAATACTACTGTTTTATGTGTGAAAGGGATATTACTTCCCCTTTTCACATACAAAAAAGTATGTATCAATTCCAATTTATGTCACTGTTATCTATAAGCAGTGCTTTAATTTCTTAAGTATTTGTGTTTGTGTGGTTTAAAATTGATTCAATTCCAAGGAGACTTTGAGGAACGTATATGTTAAAATACGTTTTGAGAAAACAAGAGTTAAACCAAAATGGAATACATTTATAAAAAACAGGGACAGTAAATGTTTTGAAGCACTTGCAATAAATTGATAGCTACACGTGGCACTGAAATTTATTATTATTTTTGTTGAAAAAAGGGAAAAGAGAAAGCATATTGGATTGTAACCTTTCATCTGAAAGCATATGTGTACATCCACGAAGACAAAATACATCGGGATCAAAATTCACACACACACACACACACACACACACACACACACACACACTCACTATATAGCTTCAAAAAGCATGTGATGAGACCCTGTTTTCTTTTTTTCACGTCTTTATTGGAGTATAATTACTTTACAATGGTGTGTTAGTTTCTGCTTTATAACAAAGTGAATCAGCTATACATATACATATATCCCCATATCTCCCCCTGCTTACATCTCCCTCCCACCTTCCCTATCCCACCCCTCTAGGTGGTCACAAAACACGGAGCTGATCTCCCTGTGCTATGCGGCTGCTTCCCAAATGCTATCTATTTTACATTTGGTAGTGTAAATATGTCCATGCCACTCTCTCATTTCGTCCCAGCTTACACTTCCCCCTCCCCATATACTCAAGTCCATTCTCTATGTCTGCGTCTTTATTCCTGTCCCACCCCTAGGTACTTCAGAACCTTTTTTTTTTTTTTTTTTTTTTTTTAGATTCCATATATATGTGTTAGCATACGGCATTTGTTTTTCTCCTTCTGACTTACTTCACTTTGTATGACAGACTCTAGGTCCATCCACCTCACTACAAAAAACTGATTTTCGTTTCTTTTTATGGCTGAGTAATATTCCATTGTATATGTGTGCCACATCTTCTTTATCCATTCATCCATTCATAAGTGTTGATGGACACTTAGGTTGCTTCCACATCCTGGTGATTGTAAATAGTGCTGCAGTGAAAATTGTGGTACATAACTCTTTTGCAATTATGGTTTTCTCAGGGTATATGCCCAGTGGTGGGATTGCTGGATCATATGGTAGTTCTGTTTTTAGCTTTTTAAGGAACCTCCATACTGCTCTCCATAGTGGCTGTATCAATTTACATTCCCACTGACAGTGCAAGAGGGTTCACTTTTTTCCGCACCCTCTCCAGCATTTATTTTGGTTAGATTTTGTGATGATGGCCATTCTGACTGGTGTGACATGATATCTCATTGTAGTTTTGATTTGCATTTCTCTAATGATTAGTGATGTTGAGCCTCCTTTCATGTGTTTGTTAGCCATCTGTATATCTTCTTTGGACAAATGTCTGTTTAGGTTTTCTGCCCATTTTTGGATTCGGTTGTTGTTTTTTGGATATTGAGCTGCATGAGCTGTTTGTAAATTTTGGAGATTAATCCTTTGTCAGTTGTTTCATTGGCAAATATTATCTCCTATTCTGAGGGTTGTCTTTTTCTCTTGTTTGTTGTTCCCTTTGCTGTGCAAAAACTTTTAAGTTTCATTAGGTCCCATTTGTTTATTGTTGGTTTCTTTTCCATTTCTCTAGGAGGTGGGTCAAGAAGGATCTTGCTGTGATTTATGTCATAGAATGTTCTGCCTATGTTTTCCTCTAAGAGTTTTATAAAGTGTCTGGCCTTACATTTAGGTCCTTAATCCATTTTGAGTTTATTTTTGTGTACGGTGTTAGGAAGTGTTCTAATTTCATTCTTTTAAATACAGCTGTCCAGTTTTCCCAACACCACTTATTGAAGAGACTGTCTTTTCTCCATTGTATATTTTGCCTCCATTAACGAAAATAAGGTGACCATATGTGCGTGGGTTTATCTCTGGGCTTTCGATCCTGTTCCACTGATCTTTATTTCTGTTTTTGTGCCTGTATCATACTGTCTTGATTACTGTAGCTTTGTAGTATAGTCTGAAGTCTGGGCGCCTGATTCCTCCAACTCCGTTTTCCTTTCTCAAGATTGCTTTGGCTATTCAGGGTCTTTTGTGTTTCCATACACATTTTGAAATTTTTTGTTCTAGTTCTGTGAAAAATGCCATTGGTAGTTTGGTAGGGATTGCATTGAATGTGTAGATTGCTTTGGACAGTATAGTAATTTTCACAATGTTGATTCTTCCAATCCAAGAACATGGTATATCTCTATATCTGTTTGTATCATCTTTAATTTCTTTCATCAGTGCCTTATAGTTTTTGCATACAGGTCTTTTGTGTCCTTAGCTACGTTTATTCCTAGGTATTTTATTCTTCTTGTTGCAATGGTAAATGGGAGTGTTTCCTTAATTTCTCTTTCAGATTTTTCATCATTACTGTATAGGAATGCAAGAGATTTCTGTGCATTAATTTTGTGTCCTGCTACTTTACCAAATTCATTGATTAGCTCTAGTAGTTTTCTGGTAGGATCTTTAGGATTCTCTATGTATAGTATCATGTCATCTGCAAACAGTGACAGCTTTACTTCTTCTTTTCTGATTTGGATTGTTTTATTTCTTTTTCTTCTCTGATTGATGTGGCTAAAACTTCCAAAATTATGGTGAATAATAGTGCTGAGAGTTGACAACCTTGCCTTGTTCCTGATCTTAGAGGAAATGGTTTTTTCACCATTGAGAATGATGCTGGCTGTGGGTTTGTCATACATGGCTTTTATTATGTTGAGGTAAGTTTCCTCTATGCCTACTTTCTGGAGGGTTTTTATCGTAAGTGGGTGTTGACTTTTGTCAAAAGCTTTCTCTGCATCTATTGAGATCATCATATGGTTTTTATTCTTCAATTTGTTATTATGGTTTATCACATTGATAGATTTGTGTATATTGAAGAATCCTTTCATTCCTGTGATAAACCCTACTTGATCATGGTGTGTGATCCTTTTAATGTGCTGTTGGGTTCTGTTGGCTAGTATTCTGTTTTTTCATCTGTGTTCATCAGTGACACTGCCCTGTAGTTTTCTTTTTTTGTTACATCTTTGTCTGGTTTTGGTATCAGGGTGATGATGGCCTCGTAGAATGAGTTTGGGAGTGTTCCTCCCTCTGCTATATTTTGGAAGAGTTTGAGAAGGATAGGTGTTAGCTCTTCTCTAAATGTTGGATAGAATTCACCTGTGAAGCTGTCTGGTCCTGAGCTTTTGTTTGTTGGAAGATTTTTAATCACAGTTTCAATTTCAGTGCTTGTGATTGGTCTGTTTATATTTTCTGTTTCTTCCTGGTTAAGTCTTGCAAGGTTGTGCTTTTCTAAGAATTTGTCCATTTCATCCAGGTAGTCCATTTTATTGGCATAGATTTGCTTGTAATAATCTCTCATGATCCTTTGCATTTCTGCCGTGTCAGTTGTTACCTCTTTTTCATTTCTATTTCTTTTTGAGTCTTCTCCCTTTTTTTCTTGAGTCTGCCTAATGGTTTATCAATTTTGTTTATCTTCTCAAAGAACCAGCTTTTAGTTTTATTGATCATTGCTATTGTTTCCTCCATTTCTTTTTCGTTTATTTCTGATCTGATCTTTATGATTTCTTTCCTCCTGCTAACTTTGGGTGGTGTTTTTTTTGTTCTTCTTTTTTCTCTAATTGCTTTAGGTGTAAGGTTATGTTGTTTATTTGAAATGTTTCTTGTTTCTTGAGGTAGGATTATATTGCTATAAACTTCCTTCTTAGAACTGATTTTGCTTTATCCCATAGGTTTTGGGTTGTCGTGTTTTCATTGTCATTTGTTTCTAGGTATTTTTTAATTTCCTCTTTGATTCCTTCAGTGATCCGTTGGTTATTTAGTAGTTTATTGTTTTGCCTCAATGTGTTAGTATTTTATACCGGTATTTTCCTGTAATTGATATCTAGTCTCATAGCATTGTGCTTGGAAAAGATACTTGATGCAATTCCAATTTTTGTAAATTTACCAAGGTTTGATTTGTTACCCAAGATATGATCTATCTTGGAGAATGTTCTGTGAACACTTGAGAAGAAAGTGTATTCTGTTGTTTTTGGATGGAATGTCCTGTAAATATCAATTAAGTCCATCTTGTTTAATGAGTCATTTAAAGCTTGTGTTTCCTTATTTATTTTCATTTTGGATGATCTGTCCATTGGTGAAAGTGAGGTGTTAAACTCCCCTACTATGATTGTGTTACTGGTGATTTCTCAGTTTATGGCTGTTAGCATTTGCCTTAGGTATTGAGGTGCTCCTATGTTGGGTGCATAAATATTTACAATTGTTATATATGTACTTGTTGGATTGATCCCTAGATCATTATGTAGTGTCCTTCTTTGTCTCTTGTAATAGTCTTTATTTTAAAGTCTATTTTGTCTGATATGAGAATTGCTACTCCAGCTTTCTTTTGATTTCCATTTGCAGGGAATATTTTTTCAATCTCTTGACTTTCAGTCTTTATGTGTCTCTAGGTCTGAAGTGGTTCTGTCATGAGAGCTTCTCTATACTCAACATCAAAAATAGACACAGAATGAATGAATGAATCAATCAATAAACAAATGAATCAGTAAAGAAGAAAACTTCACTTAACCCAGTGTTTAGAATAAATATAAATAAACTGAAAATAAACATCTAAATGCCCTATGTGAAAGGTTATGGGCAATGATCCAATGGCTGAACAATTTTTATTAAAAGCATTTTGAGAACATTATGAAGATGCTTTATAAATAAATTTTTCTATGGACCTTGGAAGATTTTTACATCAAAAATTGCTAAATCTGGGCTTCCCTGGTGGCGCAGTGCTTGAGAGTCTGCCTGCTGATGCAGGAGACACGGGTTCATGCTCCAATCCAGGAAGATCCCACATGCCGTGGAGCGGCTAGGCCGGTGAGCCATGGCCGCTGAGCCTGCGCGTCCAGTGCCTGTGCTCTGCAGCGGGAGAGGCCACAAAAGTGAGAGGCCTGCGTACCGCAAAAAAAAAAAAAAAAATTGCTAAATCTCACAGTCTGTTAGTTTTAAAGAGGTAATTTAAGTACAGCATCTAAAAATATTTTAACTAGACGTTTAGAAACTAATGTGGACAGATTAGTAGACAAGATTTCATAGGAGGAAATCTTGTCAATCAGAATATTGTATATTAATTAGTAACTTTGTAACATGTTCACGTTGAACTTTGAGCATAAAACTTTTATACCTAATACATTTATTATCAGGCAGTATGGTGATTCAGCTCTTGACTGCAAAAAGAGAGCCATTAAAATAATTTAATTAATTGAATGTTGGGGGAAAGGATAAGAATCTCCAATTTTAATGAGATTATAATCATGTACCTCACGCTGAAATATCTGTTTTTCATTTTTAATGAATATTTGAAAAGTTTCCAACATGAACAATTCTGAATTCTGTATTGGATTAAAAATTTTTAATATGAAGTGAGATAAAATTTTAGACATAGAGGATCAGTGTCTTACATCTCTGGTATTTGGAGGTACCTAATAATTGGTGAGAATTGATTTACATTTAATGGATGAGACTAGTCAATTTACTGAATAAAATGGATATTCCTTAAAGTCTGTTGATGGATACAACAAAATCCAGGATATTTTCTCAGATATTCAATTCCATTCATTACGTCTACTTATTTAGATCACTGTCTAAAAGTACAAACACATCATAGAATAGCTAGACAAACCATTGACAAACCTTATTAATCATATTAACTAGCTACAAAAATGAAGATCCTTTGGAAATAAGATCACTAAGAACTTAATTTTTGCTCCATACAATACTGATTAATGATTCCAAAAAATCTCATACTTTTAATTCTGTACTTAATGTAACAAGTCTCTATTATTTCCGTTGGCTTTTCAACACTACACTCCCTCCTCTACTCCACATCCTGTATGTTTTAACCATGCTTCCTAAATATCATTTTCTCCACTTAGGTAAAAGACATATCTTAATTTCCATCTTCTTTATTGTGGTTTTACTGATTCCTTTCTTGAATAGCCATTGTTTTTTGAGTTAGATTGTGAGTTCTTAGGAAATATTGATCACATATTATATAATTTTCTTTACACCTCTGAGCTCAGCCTGGCTATGTATCCATATGTATATGAATGTTTTTGGAAAAGCTGAGGGATGATTATGGTGTTGGGAAATGTCTGCCACAAAGAGTGAGTGCTCTTGGCCAGGCCAGTGGCAACTCAGTGGCATGAGGTACTTTGAAAAAGAGACTGAATGAGAGTAAAAAGCATCAAAGAAAACATTTTCTTTGTTCAAAATTTTCTTAACACAAAGTTAGCAAAATACATAAATGTTAATAACATTGATTAAGCATTGTGCTAAAATTACCCTAGTGGTTTTATTGACTTTCACTTTTTCAAAACTAAATAAAAAACTGAGTTGTTCTACTCCTTCCTTTTCATCCATCTCCCCACTGTAGTAATAGAATATGATCAGTAGGACTTTAAGAGTTCCTCTAGTCTATTTTTTTGCATTATGAGTTCAGCCCATAAAATTATTCAGGAAAGATATAGGAGGAATTACAATGAAATTAATAGTCACTCATGGTTATACTAAAAAATAAAACAATATCAACATATTGGTTCAAGAATAAAAATTTATTTTATTTGTTACATACTTCACGTTGCCTATCCGGAAGTAAGCACCTGTTATGATTAAAAGTTTTATTTACTGTAACCATAATGGAGAAATCTGGCAGCTATCACCTTAGCAAAATAATTAAGGTTAAAATCACCAAAAGTAAGTTATGTTGAAAGTATGCATTCCTGATATGATGGGATGAAAAGGGCTCTTCATCTCTATCATAATATCCCCAATTCAATCATGAGAAACAATCAGAGAAACTGGAATTGAGGGAGAGTCTATGAAATACCTGACCAGTACTCTTTAAAATTTTTAAGGTCATAAAAGACAAGACACAACTAAGAAAATGTCACAAAGAGAAAAATGACAGCAAAAAGCAATGCCATATCTGGCATTGGATCCTGAAATAGAAAAAACGATAGTGTAAAAACTGTTGGTATCATTCGCATTCATTGGTGGGAATGAGAAACGATACAGCCACTTTGGAAGACAGTTTGGCAGTTGCCATACACTGTAGCAATTATGCTCCTTGGCATTTACCCAAAGAGCAATAAAACTAATGTCCACATAAAAACTTGCACATGGATGTTTATAAGAACTTTATTCATAATTGCTAAAACTTGGAAGCAACAAAGATGTCCTTCTGCAGGTGAATGGATAAACTGGATATCCGAACAATGGATTGTTATTCAGCACTAAAAAGAAATGAGCTATTAAGACTTGAAACAATATGGAGGAAACTTAAATGCATATTACTAAGTGAAAGAAACCAATCTGAAAAGGCTACACCCTGTATGATTCCAGTTAAATGACATTCTGGAAAAGGCAAACCTATTGAGATAGTACAAACATCAGTGGTTGACATGGGTTAGCATGGAGGAAGGATTGACTAGGCATAGCACAGAGAATTTTTAGGAAAATGAAACTGCTCTGTATGAAACTACAATGGTGAATATGTCATTATACTTTTGTCAAAAGTCGTAGAATGCACAAGACTGAAACCTAATACAAACTATGGACTCCGTGTGATTATAATGTGTGAAGGTAGATTCATCGATTGAAAAAAAAATAAAAGGATCACTCTGGTGGGGGATGTTAATAACTGGGGAAGCTACACATGTGTAGCAGGGGACATATGGGAAGTCTGTATCTTCTTCTCAATTTTACTATGAACCTAAAACTGCTCTAAGAAAATAAAGATTGAAAAAAAACCTTAAGATATCTGCATTCGGTCTGATTATTTAGTTAGTTGTAATATACCAATGTCAAATTTTTTGTTTTAATAAATGTACCATGGCTATGTAAGATGCTAACATTAAAAGACACTATGAAAAGGGCTTACAGGAACTCTGCACTATCTTTACAACTCTTCCATTAATTTTAAATTATTTAAATATAAAAACTTTAAAAAATAAAAAAGCTCTAAATAGGCCATAAAAAGTTTTATTTATCACCTTGGTTTAGCTGAAAACAAAGATCCCACAATTTATAATAAATGTCATTTATATTGACCTAGGGAATATTTATATAGCATCAGAACTATTGAAATCCCAAGAACTCTTTGGTTAAAGAAAATTCATAAAACCCCATAAAGAGATCCATGTTATTATAGATATCTTCAAACAGCTGACTTGCGCAAGTTTCTTTCATACCTGATATGTATTGATTTTAACAGAAAGAAAATTTCTAAACTTTTAAATACTCATGAATATAATATGTTAAAAAGGAAGGAAAGAGTTGCCCCAATTAAGAATTGTCAAAGAAATTTAAATAAAATAAGAATAATAAAAAATCAATCCAAAGCTGAAGCATATCACCATAAAGAATACATTTAGCAAAGTATTTATTCATTCATTCATTTAATATTACTGAGTGCCTGCTTTGTGTCAGTAACTATTCTAAGTACTGGAACTCCAGAGCCAGAAATAAATATGAGAGATAAGATTCCAGTTTTAAGAAAATGTGCATACTAGTAAAGAGTAAGGGGACAGACAATCAAGAAAATAAGGTAATTCCTGATAAAAATAAGAGTTGTAAAGAAAGTAACAAGTATGCTCCTATAGAAAATAATAATTGTAGGTATTTTGTAAGAGTTCCTTAAACAAAAGTTTTATTAGAAGTTCATTTTTGAGTGTGACTTGAAAAAGATTCAATCAACTGAATATCTGGGGATATATAATTTGGGCAGAAAACAAGCAGATTTCTTGAGGCATAGAAGAAGTTAGCAAGTAAACCAGTCAGGATTCTGACAATAAAGAAAAGGTCACTGAGATAGCTTAAATAAAGAAATTTTAACGAAGAGACTATTTACAGAGTGTTAGGTTGTTGACACCCACAAAGGCAAGCAAAAGAGGGAAGGTTGTTACCTCCCTTATATAATAAGGATAAGGAAAGGTGGTACAGCTACTGGAGTGCAATGAGACTTGGAGTCTTTAATCTTAACATAAGAGAGCCACAGGATCAGATGGTTTCACTGGTGAATTCTACCAAACATTTAAAGAAGACTTAATGCCAATCCTTCTCAAATTCTTCCAAAAAATTGAAGAGGAGGGAACACTCCCAAAGTCATTTAACAAGACCAACAATACTCTGGTATCAAGGCCAGATAAGGCCACTACAAGAAAAGAAAACCACAGACCAATATCTTTAATAAATAATAGATGCAGATATTCTAAACAAAATATTAGAAAACCAAACTCAACAGCACATTAAAAGGATCATAAACCATAAGCAGGTTAGAATTTTCTCTGGAATGCAAGGATGGTTCAACATAACTCAAATTATTAAATGTGATACACTACAATAAAAGAAATAAATTTTTTGTTATGCTTTTGTTATTTCTGGTTTTATTCCATTATGAAACTAGAACATACCATTGAATAAGTTCCTTTTAGATGTGTTAAGGTTTATATGGCCAATAATATGATTTTCCTTGGTGAATGTTCAACATTTTCACTTGAAAAGAATATGAATATGGTGTTTTGGAATCCAGTGTTTTATAAATGTATAAATGTATAAATTTAATTTAGGTCACATTGGTTGGAAAGAGTTGTTCAAGTGCATTATAACCTTGCTGATTTTTGTCTACTTGCTCTATCTTTACAGAGAGTAGAGTGTTGGAATCTCCATAGTTGTTTGTGTCTTTTTCTGATTCTCCTATTGGTTCTTTCAGTTTTTAATTCAGAGATGTATATGCTCTTTTTAAAATTCAGGTACTGGGCTTCCCTGGTTGTGCAGTGGTTAAGAATCCTCCTTCCAATACAGGGGACATGGGTTCGAGCCCTGGTCTGGGAAGATCCCACGTGCCGCAGAGCAGCTAAGCCTGTGAGCCACAACTACTGAACCTGTGCCCTAGAGCCCGTGCTCCACAACAAGAGAAGCCACTGCAATGAGAAACCCGTGCAGCAAAACAAAGAGTAGCCCCCACTCACCGCGACTAGAGAAAGCCCATGTGCAGCAATGAAAACCCAACACAGCCAAAAATAATAAATAAATAAAATAAATTAAAAAAAAAGATTCAGGTACTTCAGGATTGTTTTTTCTTCTTGGAGAACTGGTCTCTTTATCATCACCTGGCTCTAGAGATCATGAATGAGTGCTTTGTTCAATGCTTTGTTTTTTTCTTTGTGTATCAGTTTGGGAAATTTATATTTCCTGTCTTCAAGTTCACTTGTTTTCTCTTGGCTGTGTTGGTCTATAAGCCCATTGAATGCATTTAACATCTCTGTTTCTATGTGTTTTATTTGTAGCATTTCCCTTTGATTCTTTCTTATATTTTCCATCTCTCTCCTGAAATAATACATCTGGCTTTGCATGTTGCTCACTTTAAACGTTAGAATCTTTAACATATTGTTACAGTTATTTCAGGATTCCTCTTCTTGATAGTTCCAACATGTATGTCATATCTGAGTTTAGTTATGTTGGTTGCTTTGTCTCGGTATTGTGGTTTGTTTTGTTCTAGTTTTTTTTCTATTATTCAAAATTTTGCTAGGAATTGGACACCTTATGTAAAGCATCTATTGCAAGACAGTGAAAAGGCATAGGATATGCCTTTTTTGTAGGACTTAACTATATTTTGTTTCATGAAATGGACAAACTTTTCCTTCTACTAGACTTTTGGTGTTAAATTTGGCACAATCTAGCCAAGGGTTGAGCTGAGTTTAGGGTTTGTTGTTGGTATGGTTTCTTATAGTATATTTCAAGCCTCAAATTATTTTTGCGATACCTCTGTTTGTAACGTGTGTTAGTTTGACAGGATTTTTCTCAACATCTGCTTTATACTAAGCTTCAGATTTTTCCTTTGTGGCACACTTTAGAAAAATCTACATGCTCTAATAAATATCCCTGCAGTATTACATTGTTGCTTGTTACTCAGTGTTTTTACCGTAGTGGTGGGGATGGGAAGTATTCTCTATTGTTGTGGCTAAGTTTCAGTCTAAGGCAAACGCTGTGTTTCTGGACCTCATAAGTGTGGTCATTTCAGTGGTTTTGCCAATCCCTCAGCTGTAGTTGACAGCATACAGGCTTCACATTCACCAGGTATAGAGAATGTTTTTCTGTTCACTTTTAGCAGATGCATAGGATTTTTACCAGTACCTATAGGAAAAAGTGTTTTTTTCCTTTCCCCTTTCCTCAGGTTAGATATTTTTCTCTAGGGGAGAAAAGGGAGAAAGAATGTGGTTGAGTGGTATTGTTTTCCCATGGCTGCAGGTATTCCTCTCCCAAGGCATGAACCACAAATGGTTCTATATCTCTCCTGTCACCAGTGTTTTCTTGTGAGCTCCTGTGAGTAGAACCTGTAAGTGGATATGTATTTTCCTTATATCTGTGGCCTTTATGGTTTCTATATTCTTTTGCTGGCCTGCACACTACACTTACCAACTCATTAATATTCTTACCTGAATTCTTACTACTATCTGGATATATCTCTCCCAGGTATGTAAATGCTCATCTCTTGTCTTTCACTGCAGACACTTGCCATCCCTTGGATTTCAGGTTAGTTGTTTTCCCTGTGACCTCCAACTTATGACCAGTTGTAGAAAATTTGTGAGAGTCCAAGATTGTCCCACGTTGTTGGTTGGTTTGGCTGTAAGAATGCAAGCAATGCTTTTGCTAGCTTCCTGTAGTCTGAGGAGAAACCACAAGTAACAACATTCTTTAAATGAGAATAGATATTAGTTTATTAGCTAACAACGTAATATCCACAACTTCTTACTACTATTTCAAGAAGCATAATGACATAACCCATAACTAGGTGTAGTAATCATAAAAATAGATTAGGAAATGATGCAGTGTGGAAATTAGCATAAAAGAATATTGAAACAGCTATTATTAACATTATTTAAAGGAAATAATGTACATACTGAGTGAGCACATGGAGAATACAAGCCCAGAAATATAAATATTGAAAAATGGAATTATTGAATTCAAAATAGAGCTTTTGCAATAAAAGTACCAATGGGCTTAACAGGATATTGGGGCATCAGAAGTCAGCGAGCAGACATTTTCTAGTCATTAGCAATGGAATGTAGATTTCAATTTCATAAATCTGGCTTTATAAATCAATCGACTAATACAAAATAATTTAGGTCTATTATTTTTCTAGCACTGGGCTAATTTTAGTTAAACAAATAAAAGAAAATTTACTTAAAGTGCTAATAATTTCTTTGCATAAATAGTGATGAAGTATATGAAACAATTAGCAAATAACTAAGTACATGCATGTGGTATTGTCAGAGTGCTTTAGAAATTCAGAAGAAGTCAAAGTCTGAATGGACTACTGTATTTAGAAAAAAATATTTGGTAGTTGGCACTTGGAAGATGGAAAATTTGAACTAATAATTGAATAAACACTCATAACATTTACAGTGTTCTAGGCCTTACTTGTAAATGTTCACATATATTATGTGATTTAATTTTCACTCTAAACTTATGAGAAGGTAATATTATTATCTCTGTGTTGCAGATGTGGAAAAAGTCTCAAAACGGGTGATTGTCAAAGCATACTGAGTAGCCTTAGGGTTCAAATTCAGACTGTCTGGATTAAGGGTGAATTCTCTTAAGTACTTCATTACACTGCCTCATTAGACTGAATGTCAGACAAAGGTAATGTAACACTGAGCAAAAGTATAGGAATGGAAATTCATCTGTCACTTGGAGGACAGCAAAGAAATCACTCTGATGGTAATAAATGATTGCAGTGTGGACTTGTTGGGAACTATTGGCTAGGTAGGATAAGATCAGACTATTGAAGGCCTTCTCTATTGTTTGCCAAAACTGCTGAGAGGCTCTGTAGGCACAAATAGAATTTCTACTTCCTTCAATCACTTTCAGTTGATTTGTAGGCTAAGATAGAAAACAGAAGCTATGTTGGTATAAGAGATGAATGATCCTCCTTCAGTGATGGACTCAGAGCTAAAAATATCAGCAGAGAAATTTAATTCACAAAGCACTATTTCATATGACACAGAGCAGGCTATTAGCCCAATTGGCAATTTTAATAGAGTTACCTTCTGTGACTCCAGTATGGCTTTTCAGAGGTCATTGCCTGAAGAATTGAAATTATTTATTTTAAGGCTAAACAAAAAAATCTGCCTTGGAGAAACTAAGCTTTCATAGGGAAGAGATGCTTTCAATGTTGTTGTTGCTCTCCAGCAGCAATAACTTAAGAGCTTTAATTTTGCTTTAGTGCTCTAAAACCAGCATGAGGAAGACACTGCTAATACATATGACATTGATTTATTCCTAATAGGTATATACCCGACTATAACCTAGCTTTTCTTTTTTTTTAACATCTTTATTGGAGTATAATTGCTTTATATTGTTGTGTTAGTTTATGCAGTATAACAAAGTGAATCAGCTATACGTATACATATTCCCCATATCCCTTCGCTCTTGTGTCTCCCTGCCACCCTCCCTATCCCACCCCTCTAGGTGGTCACAAAGCACCAAGCTGATTTCCCTGTGCTATGCGGCTGCGTCCCACTAGCTATCTATTTTACATTTGGTAGTGTATATATGTCCATGCCACTCTCTCACTTCGTCCCAGCTTACCCTTCCCCCTCCCGGTGTCCTCAAGTCCATTCTCCACGTCTGAGTCTTTATTCCTGTCCTGCCCCTAGGTTCTTCAGACCATACTTTTTTTAGATTCCATATATATGTGTTAGCATACGGTATTTGTTTTTCTCTTTCTGACTTACTTCACTCCGTATGACAGACTCTAGGTCCCTCCACCTCACTACAAATAACTCAATTTTGTTTCTTTTTATGGCTGAGTAATATTCCATTGTATATATATGCCACATCTTCTTTATCAATTCATCTGTCGATGGACACTGAGGTTGCTTCCATGTCCTGGATATTGTAAATAGAGCTGCAATGAACATTGTGGTACATGACACTTTTTGAATTATGGTTTTCTCAGGGTATATGCTGAGTAGTGGGATTGCTGGGTTGTATGGTAGTTCTATTCTTAGTTTTTTAAGGAAACTCCATAGTATTCTCCATAGTGGCTGCATCAATTTACATTCCCACCAACAGTGCAAGAGTGTTCCCCTTTCTCTACACACTTTCCAGTATTTATTGTCTGTAGATATTTTGATGATGGACATTCTGCCTGGTGTGAGGTAATACCTCATTGTACTTTTGATTTGCATTTCTCTAATGATTAGTGATGTTGAGCTTCCTTTCATGTGTTTGTTGGCAATCTGTATATCATCTCTGGAGAAATGTCTATTTAGGTCTTCCTATTTTTGGATTGGGTTTTTTGGTATTTTGATATTGAGCTGCATGAGCTGCTTGTAAATTTTGGAGATTAATCTTTTGTCAGTTGGTTCATTTGCAAATATTTTCTCACATTCTGAAGGTTGGCTTTTCATCTTGTTTATGGTTTCCTTTGCTGTGCAAAAGCTTTTAAGTGTCATTAGGTCCCATTTGTTTATTGTTGTTTTTATTTCCATTTCTCTAGGAAGTGGGTCAAAAGGATCTTGCTGTGATTTATGTCACAGAGTGTTCTGCCTATATTTTCCTCTAAGAGTTTTATAGTGTCTGGCCTTACATTTAGGTCTTTAATCCATTTTGAGTTTATTTTTGTGTATGGTGTTAGGCAGTGTTCTAATTTCATTCTTTTCCATGTAGCTGTCCAGTTTTCCCAGCAGCACTTATTGAAGAGGCTGTCTTTTCTCCATTGTATACCTTACCTCCTTTATCAAAAATAAGGTGACCATATGTGCGTGGGTTTATCTCTGGGCTTCCTATCCTGTTCCATTGATCTATATTTCTGTTTTTGTGCCCATACCATACTGTGTTGATTGCTGTAGCTTTGTAGTATAGTCTGAAGTTAGGGAGCCTGATTCCTCCAGCTCCATTTTCCTTTCTTAAGATTCCTTTGGCTATTCGGCATCTTTTGTGTCTCCATACAACTTGTGCAGTTTTTTGTTCTAGTTCTGTGAAAAATGCCATTGGTAGTTTGATAGGGATTGCATTGAATCTGTAGATTGCTTTGGATAGTATAGTCATTTTCACAATGTCGATTCTTCCAATCCAAGAACATGGTATATCTCTATATCTGTTTGTATCATCTTTAATTTCTTTCATCAGTGTCTTTTTTTTTTTTTTCGATACACGGGCCTCTCACTGTTGTGGTCTCTCCTGTTGTGGAGCTCAGGCTCTGGACGTGCAGGCTCAGCAGCCATGGCTCACGGGCCCAGCCGCTCCACGGCATGTGGGATCTTCCTGGACTGGCGCACAAACCTGTGTCCCCTGCATCAGCAGGCTGACTCACAACCACTGCGCCACCAGGGAAGCCCCATCAGTGTCTTATAGTTTTCTGCATATAGGTCTTTTGTCTCCTTAGGTAGGTTTATTCCTAGGTATTTTATTCTTTTTGTTGCAATGATAAACGTGACACTTTTCTTAATTTCTCTTTTAGATTTCTCATCATTAGTGTGTAGGAATGCAAGAGATTTCTGTGCATTAACTTTGTATCCTGCTAGTTTACCAAATTCATTCATTAGCTCTAGTAGTTTTCAGGTAACATCTTTAGGATACTCTATATATAGTATCATGTTATCTGCAGTGACAGCTTTAATTCTTCTTTTCTGATTTGGATTCCTTTTATTTCTTTTTCTTCTCTGACTGCTGTGGCTAAAACTTCCAAAACTATGTTGAATAATAGTGGTGAGAGTGGACAACCTTGTCTGGTTCCTGAACTTAGTGGAAATATTTTCAGTTTTTCACCATTGAGAAGGATGTTGGCTGTGGGTCTGTCATAAATGGCCTTTTTTATGTTGAGGCAAGTTCCCTCTTTGGCTACTTTCTGGAGGGTTTTTATCAATAATGGGTGTTGAATTTTGTCAAAAGCTTTTTCTGCATCTATTTAGATGATCATATGGTATTTCTCCTTCAATTTGTTAATATGGAGTATCACATTGATTGATTTGCATATGTTGAAGAATTGTTGCGTTCCTGGAATAAACCCCACTTGATCATGGTGTATGATCCTTTTAATGTGCTGTTGGATTCTGTTTGCTGGTATTTTGTTGAGGATTTTTGCATCTATGTTCATCAGTGATATTGGCTTGTAATTTTCTTTCTTTGTGACATCTTTGTCTGGTTTTCGTGTCAGGGTGATGGTGCCCTTCTAGAATGAGTTTGGGAGTGTCCTCCCTGTGCGATATTTTGGAAGAGTTTGAGAAGGATAGGTGTTAGCTCTTCTCTAAATGTTTGATAGAATTTGCCTGTGAAGCCTTCTGGTCCTGGGCTTTTGTTTGTTGGAAGATTTTTAATCACAGTTTCAATTTCAGTGCTTGTGATTGGTCTGTTTATATTTTCTATTTCTTCCTGGTTCAGTCTTGGAAGGTTGTGCTTTTCAAAGAATTTGTCCATATTTTCTATGTTGTCCATTTTATTGGTATATGATTGTGTGTAGTAATCTCTCATGATCCTTTATATTTCTGCAGTGTCAGTTGTTACCTCTCCTTTTACATATCTAATTCTATTGACTTGAGTCTTCTGTCTCTCTTTTCTTTTGATGAATCTAGCTAATGGTTTATCAATTTTATTTATCTTCTCAAAAAACAGCTTTTACTTTTCTTCATCTTTGCTATCGCTTGCTTCATGAGTTTTTCATTTATTTCTGATCTCATCTTTATGATTTCTATCCTTCTGCTAACTTTGGATTTTTTTCTTCTTGTTTCTCTAATTGCTTTAGGTGTAAGTTTAGGGGTTTTTTTGAGATGTTTCTTCTATCTTGAGGTAGGAATTTAGTGCTATAAACTTCCCTCTTAGAACTGCTTTTGCTGCATCTCATAGGTTTTGGGTGTCACGTTTTCATTGTCATTTGTTTCTAGGTATTTTTTGATTTCCTCTTTGATTTCTTCTAGTGATCTCTTGGTCATTTAGTAGTGTATTGCTAAGCCTCCATGTGTTTGTATTTTTTACAGTTGTTTTCATGTCATTGATGTCTAGTCTCATAGCGTTGTCGTTGGAAAAGATATTTGGTATGATTTCAATTTTCTTACATTTACCAAAGCTTGATTTGTGCCCCAGGATATGATCTATCCTGGAGAATGTTCCATGAGTACTTAAGAAGAAAGTGTATTATGTTATTTTTGGATGGAAGTCCTATAAATATCAATTAAGTCCATCTTGTTTAATGTGTCATTTAAAGCTTGTGTTTATATATTTTCATTTTGGTTGATCTGCCCAGTGCTGAAAGTGGGGTGTTAATGGCCACTACTATTATTGCGTTACTGTCAATTTCCCCTTTTATGGCTCTTAACATTTGCCTTATACATTGAGGTGCTTTTATGTTGGGTGCAGAAATATTTACAGTTGTTATATCTTCTTGGATTGATCTCTTGATGATTATGTAGTGTCCTTCTTTGTCTCTTGTAACAGTCTTTATTTATTTATTTTTGCGGTACGCAGGCCTCTCACTGTTGCAGCCTCTCCCGTTGCGGAGCACAGGCTCCGGATGCGCAGGCTCAGCGGTCATGGCTCACGGGCCTAGCTGCTCCACGGCATGCGGGATCTTCCCAGACTGGGGCAGGAACCCGCGTCTCCTGCATCGGCAGGCAGACTTTCAACCACTGCACCACCAGGGAAGCCCCAGTCTTTTTTTTAAATTCTATTTTGTCTGATATGAGAATTGCTAGTCCGCTTTCTTTTGATTTCCGTTTTCATGGAATATCTTTTTCCATCCTCTCACTTTCAGTCTTTATGTGTCCCTAGGTCTGAAGTGATCACTTGTAGACAGCATATATATCAGTCTTGTTCCTGTATCCTTTCAGTCAGTCTATGTCCCTTGGTTGGGTCATTTAATCCATTTACATTAAAGGTAATTATCGATATGTGTGTTCCTGCTATGATTTTCTTAATTGCTGTTGGTTTGTTATTGTAGGTCTTTTCCTTCCCTTGTGTTTCCTGCCTAGAGAAGTTCCTTTAGCCTTTGTTGTAAATCTGGTTTGGTGGCGCTGAATTCTCTTAGCTTTTGCTTGTCTGTAAAGGTTTTAATTCTCCACTGAATCTGAATCAGATCCTCGCAGGGTAGAGTAATCTTGGTTTTAGATTTTTCCCTTTCATTAGTTTACATATGTCCTGCCACTCCCTCTGGCTTGTAGAATTTCTATTGAGAGTTCAGCTGTTAACTGTATGGGGACTCCTTGTATGTTATTTGTTTCTTTCCCCTTGCTGCTTTCAATGTTTTTTCTTTGTATTTAATTTTTGATACTTTGATAATATGTGTCTTGGCAAGTTTCTCCTTGGATTTATCCTGTATGTGAGTCTCTGCACTTCCTGGCTTGATTGACTATTTCCATTCCCATATTAGGGAAGTTTTCAACTATAATCTCTTCGAATATTTTTTCAGTCCTTTTCTTTTTCTCCTCTTCTTCTGGGACCCCTATAATTCGAATGTTGGTGCATTTAATGTTGTCCCAGAAGTCTCTGAGACTGTCCTCAATTCTTTTCATGCTTTTTTGTTTATTTTTCTCTGTGGTAGTTATTTGCACTATTTTGTTTTCCAGGTCACTTATCCGTTCCTCTGCCTCATATTCTGCTATTGATTCCTTCTAGAGAATTTTTAACTTCATTTATTGTGTTGTTCATCATTTTTTGTTTGCTCTTTTTTTCTTGTAGATCCTTGTTATACATTTCTTGTATTTTCTTCATTCTATTTCCAAGATTTTGAATCATCTTTACTATCCTTATTATGAATTCTTTTTCAGGTAGACTGCCTATTGCCTCTTCATTTGTTTGGTCTGGTGGTTTTTTACCCTGCTCCTTCATCTGCTGCATATTTGTCTGTCTTCTCATTTTGCTTAACTTACTGTGTTTGGGGTCTCCTTTTTGTAGGCTGCTCGCTCGTAGTTCCCGTTGTTCTTGGTGTCTGCCCCCAGTGGGTAAGTTGGTTCAGTGGGTTGCGTACGCTTCCTGGTGGAGGGGACTGGTGCCTGTGTTCTGGTTGATGAGGCTGTATCTTGTCTTTCTGGTGAGCAGGACCATTTTTCGTGGTGTGTTTTGGGTTGTCTGTGAACTTATGGTTGTAGGCAGCCTCTCTGTTAATGGGTTAGGTTGTGTTCCTGTCTTGCTAATTGTTTGGCGTGGGGTATCCAACACTGGAGCTTGCTGGTCATTGAGTGGAGCTGGGTCTTAGCGTTGGGATGGAGATCTCTGGAACAGCTCTTGCCAATTAATATTATGTGGGGCTGGGAGGCCTCTGATGGTCCAATGTCCTGAACTCAGCTCTCCCACCTCAGAGGCTCAGGCCTGACACCTGGCCAGAGCAGTAAGACACTGTCAGCCACACGGCTCATAAGAAAAGGGAGGAAAAAAATAAAAAAGAAATAAATAAAAAAAAGAAAGTAAAATAAAATAAAAAAATATTAAATGAAAAAATATATTATTAAAATTAAAAAATAATAATAAAGCAAAAAGAATAAAAAAGACAGCAACCAAACCAATAACCTAATCCATGAATGATAACAAGTGCTAAAAACTAAGCTAAGATAAGCATAAAAATTAGAAGCAGAAACCTCAAGTCTACAGTTGCTCCTGAAGTCCACTGTCTTAATTTTGCAATGATTCGTTGTCTATTCAGTTATTCCAGAGATTCAGGGTACATCAAGTTGATTATGGAGATTTAATCTACTGCTCCTGAGGCTACTGGGAGAAATTTCCCTTTCTCTTTTTTCTTCCACAGCTCCTGGGGTTCAGCTTTGGATTTGGCTCCACCTCTACGTGTAGTTCACCTGAGGGCGTCTGTTCTTTACCCAGACCAGAGGTGGTTAAAGTAGCAGCTGATGGGGGGCTCTGCCTTGCGCAGGCCGGGGAGAGGGAGGGGTATGGAATGTGGTGTGAGCCTGTGGTGGCAGAGGCTGGCATGACATTGCAACAACCTGAGGCACATTGTTTGTTTCCCCAGGGAAGTTGTTCCTGGATCACTGGACCCTGGCAGTGGCGGGCTGAACAGGCTCCGGGAGGGGAGGTTTGGATAGTGACCTGTGCTTGCACACA
Source organism: Phocoena sinus (assembly GCF_008692025.1). NCBI lineage: Eukaryota > Metazoa > Chordata > Mammalia > Artiodactyla > Phocoenidae > Phocoena > Phocoena sinus. The sequence goes on along the minus strand of NC_045769.1, from coordinate 76,860,252 downwards.
GGCTTTTTGGTGGCTGCAACAGCAGCCTTAGCATTTTATGCCTGTCTCTGGTGTCCACGCTGATAGCCACCCATCTCTGGAGCTCGTTTAGGCAGTGCTGTGAATCCCCTCTCCTTGTGCACCTCGAAACGATGGTCTCTTGTCTCTTAGGAAGTTCCAGACTTTTTCCCAGACTCCCTCCCGGCTAGCTGTGGCGCACTAGCCCCCTTCAGGCTGTGTTCACACAGCCAACCCCAGTCCTCTCCCTGGGATCTGACCTCCGAAGCCCGAGCCTCAGCTCCCATCCCCCACCCGTCCCTGCAGGTGAGCAGACTAGCCTCTCCGGCTGGTGAGTACTGGTCGGCACCAGTCCTCTGTGCGGGAATCCCTCCCTTTGCCCTCTGCACCCCTGTTGCTGTGCTCTCCTCCGTGGCTCCAAAGCTTCCCCCCAACTACCTCCCATCTCTGCCAGTGAAGGGGCTTCCTAGTGTGTGGAAACCTTTCCTCCTTCACAGCTCCCTCCCACTGGTGCAGGTCCCATCTGTATTATTTTGTCTCTGTTTTTTCTTTTGCCCTACCCAGGTACATGGGGAGTTTCTTGCCTTTTGGGAAGTCTGTCGTCTTCTGCCAGCATTCAGTAAGTGTTCTGTAGGAGTTGTTACACATGTGGATGTGTTTTTGATGTATTTGTTAGGAGGAAGGTGATCTCCACATCTTACTCCTCCATCTTAAAGGTCCTCTCTAGCCTAGCTTTTTGTGTGCTACCAGTTGCCTTTGACACAATGAAAACTTCACCTCCCCAGAAGTATTTAGTTTTTTGTGTCTCTGTGTAGCCAGTAGTGTATATATATATGTAGCATCACTACTAAAAGAATTATAATCATCCTAAACACTATTGATTTCTCAAGGAAATAATAATATGATTTAATTTTTGAGAAGTTGTAATATGTAGCCATGGCTCACTAACTTGCCCAGCAACACACTGTACTCAGCAGTAAACATTTGTATTAATTCCAATTATTTGAAATGGTGTGAGGAAAAATGAAAAACTGTCCAAGATTCTGGGGTTTTCCAACTGTTTCTGAATGCTATTTTGGATAAATGAGAAGGTAAGTATGCTTTCAATAGATTGAGCTTAAAACTGATGACAGTATTTAAAAACAGTATCAAATAAACATCTTAGGCAAGAATTTACCTCCCCTTGTCAAGATCAGAAAGGTTTCCTACTCTATACTATAAAACTAGGGTGATTTTAAGTTCTTATTATAATGCCAGTCTTAGAATAGGAACATAAGAAATAACTATTGAAAAAATATATTGATGGAAAAAGAATATATGAAAAAATAGATGGGTCTTCAGTTATACACACTCACACTGCTAATATGAATTCTTACTAGGCCTCAGGTTCGGTAAAATCACTTGCCTTACAAAGCTGAGGGACATATGCTTTAGCAGCATCCAATTATTACTCAAAGCAATATTTGTGCATTTAATCAAGGCCTTTGTGTAAGTATTGTGCAATCAAATTTCTTAAACACTTAATTTCAGGAAAATATATTTTAACAAAACTGAGATACTTCTTTTTGTTAAAGGATAAGAGTTGTATGCCCTGTTGTTTCCATTTCTGCTTTGACTCATAGCAATCTTATTAACTTAAATAGTTGATATATTTTTCCCCTGTCTATATTTATTTGTGTGTTTGCCTTGTGATTTAACTATTATTTATATGTGTTTCTTTTATTATAAGATGATTTAGCCAAAGCTCACTGTATTATATTATTTTGGGTCCAAAGTATTCAATGTTTCATTCAAAAGCCCCTTGAGGACAAAGATGGAAACTTGACTTATGAGAGATTCTGTGTTATGTAAGCAATTAATTTTAGTCATTTTATGATAAATTCTTCCCACCTTAGTCTAATTATACCTAAATTCTGGAGAAAAATCAGGGTCTATAATTATAAAACTTCCAGGGAATACTATCATCACATTTATAAATCCTATTTGATTTTAGTCGTAAAATGTTTTGTATGATGACAATTAAATTCAGTAGTTAGTTAGTAGTAGTTAGTTGCCTCTTGAGAACCTGAATTTTGGTAGGTACTAGGAGAAAGCCCTTCAGATTCAAAGATAATTATAACATGGTTTCAACAATAATAAGTAAACAAATGAACCCATTCAATCCTGTGGAATTAGATACCTTGGTTCAGTCTTTTTGTTTTTTTGCAGGTATATGATGGCTACCCTTTGGTATGTGTGCTGACGGTACTGCCCAGTCTGTTAGAAATACACCTTTACTGACTTTTCTCAGTCTTTCCAAATTCCACATGAAAGTCTCCATGTCTTTGCCTTCAAACCTTTAGGAATTTCATTTATACAAATGAAATTAATGCTGAGTTTTTACAGCTCAAGGACTTTTTCTTATATTTGGAAAATATGGTAGTACCGGGAGGTATGTGTTGTTGGAATTAACATGAATCATGTGTAAACTTTTGGCAGTGTTGAATAATTCCATTATCTTTATTGTGGTTACAGTTTTATAAAATGTATCAAATTGTAACTTTAGATATGGGCAGTTTATTCCATATCAATTGTATCACAATACAGTTATAAAAATTACATTCCAGAAATTTCTGCATAACAAGTTGATTATTGATAGATAAATATATATAGATCATTCTATCATCTACATATATCATATTCCTATCTATCTGTTTATCTATCTATCTCTCATCTATCTATCTATCTTCTACCTATCTTCTATCTGTCTATCATCTAGAGAAAAGCAAAGAAGCTAGAATAGTCAAAACATTTTAAAATGGAAGAAAAAGTCTGGACTTTCATTAACCTAATTTCAGAACTTACTATAAAGCTACAATAGTTAAAACAGTTATGGTATTGGTGAAATGATACGCATATGCTTCACTGTAGGAGTCTTTATTACAATATATTGTAACTGCCTGTATACGTGTGTGTATGCACATGTGTGTATTTGCATACATATATTTGTATACATACATATAGGTGTTATGTTTTTTTCTCTAAGAGATAATGTTTGTTCCATTTCTCAAATGTTTCCTTAAAAATGGAGCAAGTGTCTGTAATAATAACTATTCCCTTTATGACTCTTATTTTTCCTTGGAGGAAAAGAATGGCTTTTCTGATCAGCTGAAACTCATCATGCACAGGTCAGCATTTCCTCTTCTCTGGGGATCAAGCTGCTTGCAGGACACAGCCATCCTTCTCTACAACTTTTGGGGCAGCTCTCATCTTGAGAGGCATACCCCTACCCAGTACTACTTAGGACTGGATGGGTGGGTAAATTTAACTGTCCTGGAAATAATTAATGTTCTCTAATATCTAGCTTTTAATTGGAACGACAACTATATTTTGATCTCTTATTTAATCTCCTTTATCTTTCCTTTATTCAGTGGGTACAAGATTCAGATTGGTAAATGGAATACTATTTGGGGGGTCTTTTTATATAACCAAAAGTTTCGTCCTCTAATCTGACAATCTAAAAACAAGAAACCAGTTAAAGAGGCAGACTGTTTATTTGGAACCAAAGAATTGCAATTTGGAGTACACAGATTCGGGTAGAAATACAAATACTGTCCCCTGACTACAGGAGAGGGGCTCAGAGTTTTTATGGATAAAATAGGGGAAGATTAGTTAATTGGTACAAGATGAGGTAATCGATTAGGTGAAGTGTTGATTGGTAAAAGAGGTGGTAAAGCTGGATTTGTACTCATTGATAGGTCAGGTGATGTGGTCACTAGGCAAAAATTTCACTTTTATCAGTCCTTTCAACAGGATCGTCTCATTCTTGCTGACTTCTTGGAATGTTGGCAACATGGTCCCATCATGATCTTCTATTCTTCCAATACTGCTCTCTCTAAAGTAATGGCACTTTGGTGGCATAAGCTCCTGGGGTAGTAGGACAAAGGAGTCACTTCATTAGCAGGGTATTTTTTAAAGAACTACTAATGATACATTTATTAAGAGTTCTCAAAAGCTTAGGTCAAAGGGTAGTACAACATTACTATTTCAAGGGAAGCACCATTTGGTATTTTGCAGCTATGTTCCTATGTGATCTTCTAGCATCAGCTACAATACTGCTCAAAGAATTTTCAAGATTTATCAGTGACTCAAGTTTGTATGAATCACACAGTGTCACATTTCTTTATTCTTCTGTTTTCCAGCTCTCTTTTGTCTATACTTCTTCTAAATTCCAAGAGGAGATCTTGGTGGTTAGAGAGTAAAAACCTTACCTCTGCCTGCTTGTAGTTTCTGAATTACCAGAAAACTTGTCAAAAATCTTAATTTCCTTTTCAAGACTCATGTCCTTCCTGTATGGTGTCTAATCACATACATTTTCAGTAACTGATTTAGCTATTGCAAAATTCCTCAAGCTAGAGAACTAAAATAAGTGCTAAAAGGAAACTTAGATTATACTAAATTTGCTTTTACCTCAATAACAGTTAAACATTTACTTCAGCACCTGCCATAGACAGCAGATAATCAATACCTTGGTTCAAACTTTAGCATTATTGGGAGCAAGAAAGTAATGCAAGAGACCTTCAAGATGGTGGAGGAGTAAGACATGGAGATCAACTTCCTTCCCAAAAATACATCAAAAATACATCTACATGTGGAACAACTCCTACAGAACACCTACTGAACACTGGCAGAAGAACTGACATCCCAAAAGGCAAGAAAATCCCCACCTACCTGGGTAGGGCAAAAGAAAAAAGAAAAAACAGAGACAAAAGAATAGGGATAGGACCTGCACCTCTGGGAGGGAGCTGTGAAGGAGGAAAAGTTGCCACAGACTAGGAAGCCCTTTCACTGGTGGAGATGGCAGGGGGAAGCTTCAGAGCTACAGAGGAGAGCGCAGCAACAGGGGTGCAGAGGGCAAAGCGAAGAGATTCCTGCACAGAGGATTGGTGCAGACCAGCACTCACCAGCCCGAGAGGCTTGTCTACTCACCCGCCGGGGCGGGCCGGGCTGGGAGCTGAGGCTCGGGCTTCTGAGTTCAGACTCCAAGGAGAGGACTGGGGTTGGCTGCGTGAACACAGCTTGAAGGGAGCTAGTGCTCCACAGCTAGTCAGGAAAAAGTCTGGACCTGCCTAAGAGGCAAGAGACCATTGTTTCGGGGTGCATGAGGGGAAGGGATTCAGAGCACTGCCTAAATGAGCTCTAGAGATGGGCGTGAGCCACGTCTATCAGCATGGACACCAGAGACAGGCAGGAAATGCTAAGGCTGCTGCTGCAGCCACCAAATATCCTGCGTGAAAGCACAGGGCACTATCCATACCTGCCCTCCTGGGAGTCTGTGCAGCCCGCCACTGCCAGGGTCCCGTAATCCAGGGACAACTTCCCTGGGAGAACACACAACAAACCTCAAGCTGTTGCAACGTCATGCCGGCCTCTGCCACCTCAGGCTTGCCCAGCATTCGGTACCCATCCCTCCCTCCAGCCTGAGTGAGCCAGAGCCAACTAATCAGCTGCTATTTTAGCCCCGTCCTGTCTGAGTGAAGAACAGACAACCTCAGGTGACATACACGCAGAGGCAGGGCCAAATGCAAAGCTGAACCACAGGAGCTGTGTGAACAATGAAGAGAAAGGGAAATTTCTCCTAGCAGCCTCAGGAGCAGTGGATTGAATCTTCACAATCAACTTGATGTATCCTGTATATCTGGAGTACCTGAATAGACAATGAATCATCCCAAAATTGAGGTGGTGGACTTTGGGAGCAACTGTAGACTTGGGGTTTTCTTTCTGCATCTAATTTGTTTCTGGTTTTATGTTTATCTCAATTTAGAATTTAGAGTTTAATTACCACTGGTAGATTTGTTTAGTGATTTGGTAGCTCTCTTCCTTTTTAAAATTTTTATATATAGATATATATATTTTTTTCCTTTTCCTCTTTTTGTGAGTGTGTATGTGTATGATTTTTTGTGTGATTTTGTCTGTATAGCTTTGCTTTTACCATTTGTCCTAGGGTTCTGTCTGTCTTTTTTTTTTAGTATACATTTTATTGCTTGTTATCATTGGTGGATTTGTTTTTTGATTTGGTTGTTCTCTTCTTTCTTTCTTTTATTTTTCATTACATTTTACTTTTTTTACTTTTTTTTATTTTTTTGCAGTATGCGGGCCTCTCACTGTTGTGGCCTCTCCCGTTGCGGAGCACAGGCTCTGGATGCACAGGCTCAGTGGCCATGGCTCACGGGCCAAGCTGCTCCGTGGCATGTGGGATCTTCCCAAACTGGGCACGAACCCATGTCCCCTGCATCGGCAGGCAGACTCTCAACCACTGCGCCACCAGGGAAGCCCACTTTTTAATAATTTTTTAAATTTTAATAACATTCTTTTCTTCTCCCTTTTCTTCTGAGCTGTGTGGCTGACAGGTTCTTGGTGCTCCGTGCAGCTGTCAGGCTTGTGCCTCTGATGTGGGAGAGCCAAGTTCAGGATATCGGTCTACCAGAGACCTCCCAGCTCCATGTAATATCAAACAGTGAAAGCTCTCCCAGAGATCTCCATCTCAATGCTAAGACCCATCACAACTCAATGACCAGCAAACTACAGTGTTGGACGTGCTATGCCAAACAATGAGTAAGACAGGAACACAACCCCACCCATTAGCAGAGAGGCTGCCTAAATCATAGTAAGGTCACAGACACCGCAAAACACATTGAGCATGGTCCTGCTCACCAGAAAGACAAGATCCAGCCTGATCTACGGGAACACAGGCACAGTCCCCTCAGCCTACACAACCCACTGAACCACCTTACCCACCAGAGGCAGACACCAAAAAAAGGGAACTATGAACCAGCAGCCTGCAAAAAGGAGACCCCCAAACAGTAAGTTAAGCAAAATGAGAGGACAGAGAAACACACAGCAGATGAAGGAGCAAGATAAAAACCCACCAGACCAAACAAATGAAGAGGAAATAGGCAGTCTGCCTAAAAAAAAATTCAGAGTGATGATAGTAAAGATGATCCAAAATATTGGAAATAGAATGGAGAAAATAAAAGAAGCGTTTAAGAAGGATCTAGAAGAATGAAAGCAAAGAAACAATGATGAACAACAGAATAAATGAAATTAAAAATTCTCTAGAAGGAATGAATAGCAGAATAACTGAGGCAGAAAAATGGATAAGTGACCTGGAAAATAAAATAGGGGAAATAACTACCACAGAGCAGAATAAAGAAAATAGAATGAAAAGAATTGAGGACAGTCTCAGAGACCTCTGGGAAAACATTAAATGCACCAACATTCGAATTATAGGTGTCTCAGAAGGAGAACAGAAAAAGAAAGGGAGTGAGAAAAAATTTGAAGAAATTATAGTCAAAAACTTCCCTAATATGGGAAAGAAAATAGTCAGTCAAGTCCAGGAACTGCAGAGAGTCCCATACAAGATAAGTCCGAGGAGAAACACACTGAGACACAAATCAATCAAACTGTCATAAATTAAATACAAAGAAAAAATATTAAAAGCAGCAAGGGAAAAACAACAAATAACATACAAGGGACTCCCCATAAGGTTAACAGCTGATCCTTCAGCAGAAACTCTGCAAGCCAGAAGGTAGTGGCAGGATATATTTAAAGTGATGAAAGGGAAAAACCTACAACCAAGTTTACTCTTCCCAGCAAGGACATCATTCAGATTCGACAGAGAAATTTAAACCTTTACAGATGAGCAAAAGCTAAGAGAATTCAGCACCACCAAACCAGCTTTACAACAAATGCTAAAGGAACTTCTCTAGGCAGGAAACACAAGGGAAGGAAAACACTGACAGTAACAAAAACAAGACAATTAAGAAAATGGTAATAGGAACATATATATTGATAATTACCTTAAATGTAAATGGATTAAATGCTCCAACCAAAAGACATAGACTGGCTGAAGGATACAGAAACAAGACCTGTATATATGCTGTCTACAGCAGACCCACTTCAGACCTAGGGACACATACAGACTGAAAGTCAAGGGATGGAAAAAGATATTCCCTGCAAATGGAAATCAAAAGAAAGCTGGAGCAGCAATTCTCATATCAGAGAAAACAGACTTTAAAATAAAGGGTATTCCAAAAGACAGAGAAGGACACTACATAATGATGAATGGATCAATCCAAGAAGAAGATAAAACGATTGTAATTATTTATGCACCCAAAATAGGAGCACCTCAATACATAAGGCAAATGCTAACAGGCATAAAAGGGGAAATCGAAGGTAATACAATCATAGTAGGGGACTTTAACACCCCACTTTCACCAATGGATAGATCATCCAAAATGAAAATAGATAAGGAAACACAAGCTTTAAATTATACATTAAACAAGATGGACTTAATTCATATTTATAGGACATCCCATCCAAAACCAACAGAATACACTTTCTTCTCAAGTGCTCATGGAACATTCTCCAGGATAGATCATATCTTTGGTCAAAATCAAGCCTTGCTAAATTTAAGAAAATTGAAATCGTATCAAGTATCCTTTCTGACCAAAACGCTATGAGATTAGATATAAATTACAGGAAAAAATCTTTAAAAAATGCAAACACATGGAGGCTAAACAATAAACTCCTAAATAACGAAGGGATCACCAAAGAAATCAAAGATGAAATCAGAAAATACCTAGAAACAAATGACAGCAAAATCATGATGGCTCAAAATCTCGGGGCTGAAGCAAAAGCAGTTCTAAGAGGGAAGTTTATAGCAATACAATTCTACCTCAAGAAACAAGAAACATCTCAAATAAACAACTTAAACTTACACCTAAAGCAATTAGATAAAGAAGAAGAAAACAACCCCAAAGTTAGCAGAAGGAAAGAAATCATAAAGATCAGATCAGAAATCAATGAAAAAGAAATGAAGGCAACAATAGCAAAGCTCAATAAAACTAAACGCTGGTTCTTTGAGAAGATAAACACAATTGATAAACCATTAACCAGAGTCATCAAGAAAAAAAAGGGAGAAAACTCAAATCAATAGATTTAGAAATGAAAAAGAAGTAACAACTGACACTGCAGACATACGAAGGATCATGAGAGATTACTACAAGCAACTATATGACAATAAAATGGACACCATGGAGGAAATGGACAAATTCTTAGAAAAACACAACCTTCCCAAATGAACCAGGAAGAAATAGAAAATATAAACAGACCAATTACAAGCACTGAAATTGAAACTGTGATTAAAAATCTTCCAACAAACAAAAGCCCAGGACCAGATAGCTTCACAGGCAAGTTCTATCAAACATTTAGATAAGAGCTAACACCTATCCTTCTCAAACTCTTCCAAAATATAGCAGAGAGAGAAACACTCCCAAACTCTTTCTACAAGGCCACCGTCACCCTGATACAAAAACCAGACAAAGATGTCACAAAGGAAGAAAACTACAAGCCAATATCACTGATGAACATAGATGCAAAAATCCTCAGCAAAATACCAGCAAACAGAATCCAACAGCACATTAAAAGGATCATACACCATTATCAAGTGGGATTTATCCCAGAAATGCAAGGATTCTTCAATATACGCAAATCAATCAGTGTGATACACCATATTAACAAATTGAAGGAGAAAAACCATATGACCACCTCAATAGATGCAGAGAAAGCTTTTGACAAAATTCAACACCAATTTATGCTTAAAAACCCTCCAGAAAGTAGGCATAGAGGGAACTTACCTCAACATAATGAAAGCCTTTTATGAGAAACCAAGAGCCAGCATTGTTCTCAATGGTGAAAAACTGAAACCATTTTCACTAAGATCAGGAACAAGACAAGGTTGTCCACTTTCACCACTATTATTCAACATAGTTGTGAAAGTTTTAGCCACAGCAGTCAGAGAAGAAAAAGAAATAAAAAGAATCAAAATTGGAAAAGAAGAAGTAAAGCTGTCACTGCAGATAACATGATATTTTACATATAGTATCCTAAAGATGTTACCTGAAAACTACTAGAGCTAATCAATGAATTTGGTAAAGTAACAGGATACAAAATTAATGCACAGAAATCTCTTGCATTCCTACACACACATTCCTACACACTAATGATGGTATATCATCATAGAAGAGAAATAAAAATTCTAGTGTTATAGGGAAGAACTAACCTGACTTCATATTGTATCTATTTCTTTAAGCTCTAGACTTGTTCTCTATAGCTAATTGCTTCCTGCCTGGTCTTGCTAACTGCACGTAGGTACATTACTCATAAATAGGATTGTGGCTTATAGCTTGAAGTATACATAATACATATACAAAAGGTGGTTCTTTAGGATGTTAATCCACCACCTTTTTGGTGTGCTGGCTTTCCGAATAAAGTCACTATTATTTGTCCCAACACCTTGTCTCTCAACTTATTAGCTTATGCAGAGAGCAGTACAAGCTTGGACACAATAACCCTTGCAAGCTACAACAAAGATAACTCAAATATGACCCCAGGAAACATATTGAGATGAAAAATTTAAACATCAGCGAGGAAACAGTATCAATATGGTCTTCTTTCATAAAGTGCATACTTAAAATTCTATTAATTTGATGGTGCTTTCCATAAACTTGATAACATTTTATTTCTCTCTACATGGTAAAGGTGAAATGCATTTCACATTATTATCACTCAGTCTGAACTACTATTTTCTCCATTAATTTCTATTACTTTTTTTTTTATTGCCAACGTTTCCATAAAGAAAGAATTGCATAAGATGAAGTGATATTCTTTGGATGAACACAACAATCACAAGCTTCTTAAGATAAAAAGGGCCTAACATTACTGCAGGGTCTCAGTGCAGAGCTGCCTTAGAACCTATTTCTCATAAGAACCGATCTACGTTAATCTAATCATTCAGGAGGCTCTTCCTCGGGGACCCCATTTATTATTTGGCATCCAGAAGTTGGCCTCCTGCAAACTGAACTAATCTTGAAAGAGACTTTCTGTCCTATTAATGGCTTAGAAAATTTTCTACCTCTCTTTTTTTAAATCCAGTTCACATCTAGGTCTGATCCAGAACTGCAACAGAACCCTCTGTTTTCCTAGAAAAGAATTCTACATTCTTGGCCAGGGATTTAAGTAGTGTAGAAAGGCAAAAATAGAACTTCTTTAAAGTGTTAAATCAATAATTTCTATAAATTGATCACAAAATGCAAGGCACTGGTTGACATTTTTTCACAGTTTCTTAGTGTACAAGTTGTCTAAAAGGACACACTTTCACTTATATCTCATTTACTCTTCACAACTTATTCCACTCCCAGCATCGTCAGGGACAGCTGGAAAACAAGGAGAACACATTTAGATTACTGACAACCATTGAAATGTTATACCATCATATTGCCCACAATTCAGGAAACAACAATCCACAATGCTCCTGTGGATACTTGTGTGTGATACGGACAGCATGAGGGGTGAAGGTGGAGAAGGGGATGAGGTTGAGGAATAAATCTTTGCTAAGTACATTTGAAAAGATTCAAACATCTGTTCCTTCAATTACTGATTTTTCCAGATTCCTAAACCAAATACAGGGAGCCATAACCTCACTCTGATTTCTAACTTTCAATAAGCTATTTTTGTGAGACTTATTGCTCTATAAATATATAGTAATAAAAAGAAGAGAGAGAGAATTTTCTAAGTACATTGAAATTCCTTAAATAAGTGACTTCCTTAAATAGTTAACCAAAATTAAAATAATCTTCCTCTGATTTCATTATGTGAAGCTGATATATATATATATATATATATATATATATATATATATTTAATGGGCTCACACAAATATTTCCATGAAATTATTTTATCCTGTGTCCCCCTGACAATATTACACACATGCATACACAAACACATACACACATTTGTTTGGTATTTGTGAGAAAATTGATGCAGGGAGCCCGAAGAGCCTGTTGTTGCTACTTTGGGTCTTTCCTTCTGTCCCAGTATTAGTGCCAACTCAAAACCACTAGAGAATAATGCAATCTTTTGAAGCAGAGACTCTATTTTTGTTTTGATTTTCTCAGTACACCTTTCTCTAATAACTGTGAAATATTTATAGCAGTACTTTGATTCAAATTAACTGAGGGGGAAATATTTCTGCTAGGAACATTTTTGTATAGGCAGCATTACTTTTCATCAAAAACCTTCCTGGAGGGGCTTCCCTGGTGGTGCAGTGGCTGAGAGTCCGCCTGCCGATGCAGGGGACACGAGTTCATGCCCCGGTCCGGGAAGATCCTACATGCCGCGGAGCGGCTGGGCCCGTGAGCCATGGCCGCTGAGCCTGCGCGTCCGGAGCCTGTGCTCTGCAGCGGGAGGGGCCACGACAGTGAGAGGCCCGCGTAATGCAAAAAAAAAACCTTCCTGGAAACTAAGTCATTATGTGAATTGCCATGAAAAGCATAGTGTTTTCTCTGAAAATGAACATGGTTATATTTCTAACTAAGGAGTTTATATTCAATAAATGAACTTTGATATTAAAATAATATGCACCAGTTCTATTAAATGAACCACACAGCTTAATGTAGACTTCAATGTACTATAGACTACATGTCATTCACAAACATAAACCTCTATTACATAATATATATAACTAGACTAATGTTATATTACTATAGGCATAATAACCATTCAATAAATATCTCTTAATAATATGAAGAGATTTAAAAATATTTTTGCCATCTCAAGATTTAGATAGAATTCTGAGATGGTTTTGGTGATAAACCCTTATTAAAATTCTGTCCAATTAAGTCAGAACTGATGGCTTCATTTTCTATAAGTACATTTCCTTATGTTCTTTGAACTTATATCTTACAGCCAACTGATCTGCTCATAGATTATACAACCTGCACTCAATGGATGCAAGCACATAGCAGAAGATCATTTTCTTATCTGTTGTTTTTTAACTGGTATGTTTAAATAATTTATATTTAATATATTTATTGATAAGATTTAATTTAGTTTTATAATTTTATTATTTGTTTCCTCTTTGTTTCCTTTTATTTTTGTTCCTTTTTTTCCCCCTTCTCTTCCTCCTTTTGAGTTATTTGAACAATTTTGAGCATTCCATTTAAATTTAACTATTTTGCTTTTGACTACATCTCTTTGTATATTTTTAATGGTATCTCTATGGATTAAATTGTAAACACAACTTTTCACACTCCAATTAGAGTCAATATTTACCTCTTTAAGTATAATGTACGACCTGAAGCACTATACAGGTCGCTTTACCCTCTCTGATTACGTTATAGTTTCTTACATATTACATCTACAAACAGACAATATTATAAGTTATGGTTTTAGCACCCAAACATATTTTGAAGAACTCAAGAGAAGAATAATCCATTATATTTACCCAGATATATATCATTTGGGTTATTTTTCCTTTGTTCTTAATTTCCAGGTTTCTTTCTGGAGCCATTTCCATTTTGTATGCAAAACTTTCTTATCAACTTAGGGCAGATCTGCTGGAAGAGCAACTCCCTTAGTGTTCTTTTTTTCAGAGAATGTCTTTATGTCATTTCATTCATGAAATTTAATTACACTGGATGTAGAATTTTGCATCGAAATTTCCTTTTTTTTCAGCAGTTTACAAATATTGTATCATTTCTTTCAGGCCTCCATAGTTTTGCATGGGAAATCCACAATCACTCCAGTTACTGTTCCTATGTGGCAGCCTTCTCAGTTTTGCACTTTTGACATTTTGAACCAGATATTTCTTTGTTGTGTATGTGTTTATGTATGTGGTGGGGAATGGGGGCCTGTGCATTGTAGGGTGTTAAATGCCACCTCTGCCCTCTACCAAATAGGTGATTTTGAACTGTGGGAAGTGAATGATGTCCATCTTGCTTTACTATAAAGAGGTTGGATTGTGTTTAAAATTGGAATCTAAAGAATCCCAGTTAAACATATATTTCATTTTCTCTCTTGGAACAAGTTGAGTCCACAAAAGGCTCTAGAAAACCATCCCGTCACCACTGATGACCCTTTAACCTGTCACGAGGTGCCTCAAAATAATTCATAGTTTCTTGGGAGAGGATGAGGAGCCTATAAAACTTTCCAAATGCTTTATCTGAGCCACAAGAAAACCACATGAAGGTGCCAGGCTCTCTAAATGTTAGGATTTCTGTTGCCTTCTTCTTAAGACAAATCCATAGGCGTTTTCCTGGAGTTGTCTCTGTCTCCACCCTGGTGCCTACTTCTGGGCTTGGGGGTCACATGAACCCTTCAGTGTCTCAGTCTAATCAAATCAAGGTGAATAATAAAAACATTGGAAAAACCATCCACTCCAAAAAAATATTTACAAAAAAAAACATCTGTTAAATTCTCTATGTTCATTCAGTTAACTTCCTTTGGGATAACACACCTGTATTATTAGATTGCATATTATTCAAGCAAATCTAACTTTAAACATGCCTGATGTTTTCCAAGTATAGACAACATATGAGATGGACTTCAGTCACATTTATATTTTTCAGTTTCTCATTTATTAAATATTGATTCTAATTAGATCATGTTTAAGAGCAAAGAGAGATTTTCTCAAAGACAATGGGTTCCTTTTCTGTACTTTTTTTCTGTTTATCTTACTGTAAGTGGAAAAAAATAAAACAAAAACAGAAGACCAATGTCAGTATGAGCATATTTTACAATATGAATTAAAACTTCAAAATCAATAGTATTATATTAAGGCTAAATGTAATTCATAAAGTATACTAATGTTCATGTTTCTAGCTATAGGATAATATTTATTATCAGTGTATTCTAGAATTTTTAAAATGTTTGCTACTGTTAATACATAGTGAGATTTTTAATTTCTTAACTTGTCCCCTAGGAATCACCAAGTAGGGATCAGGGGCAAGTAACACAGAGCCTGGCATAATAGGCACTAAGTAAGTGTCAAACATACATGAATCTGGATCAATTAAATGGGGATTATACTGACGTCAGCAAAAATAAGTTTAGAAATAACAGCTCATATACATATAAGAAAGCATCCTCTCCTGCCCATTGCTGTGTCACATTAGCCTTGATAGATACTGAGAGGAAAATTTGAGGTTATATGCACTATAGCTGAGTTGTTATATGAATTACTCTGCAATTTCTCTACCACTAATTTAAAAATTGATGTTGAGGAAATCAAGCTTATTTTCAGATAAGGACAGTTAGAATTACTTGTACCCAGTTCAGGTGGAGAATTCTTGCAGAAACAAATATGCTATAGTGAGTTAGCAGGGAGGCCTGTTAAATTTTTAATTAATTAATAAATCCATTTATTTACCAAATGTGTTGAAAATATTCCTATGTTTTAGGCAAATAAGATATAGCTTTCCCTAAAAAGGCCTAACAGCAGACAGATAATTAAACACATAACTGTAATTTATGTGCTAAATACTAAAGTAGAGAAACAGTGAATAGAATGAGTCATTCTCATTTCAGATGTCATGAAAAATCTTACAAACACAAACTTTCCAACAGGGTCTTAAGCGAGGTGTAGAAGTTTCCCAGGAATTATGGTAAGGGAAGAAAATATGGAGGGCATTCCAGGTAATATCTTGAAGAAATATTTTCAACTGCTTTCCAAGCATTTCTCATGTGCATGTTTCAAGGATAATGTGTTCCAACTGGAACTCATTCTCTCTCTCTTCCTATCCAGACTTTTCCAAACCAGAAAACATCCAACATGACTGCAATGGCAGATTTTAACAGATAAGTCTCTTGTCCTAAACTTTCATGTGAATGTTTGTGTATGTATTAGAAGCACTTTTTTTTTTTTTTTTTTTTTGACCATGCCACCCGGCATATGGGATCTTAGTTCCCTGACCAGGGATCGAAACTGCACCCCCTGCATTGGAAATACAGTCTTAACTACTGGACCACCAGGGAAGTCCCTGTTATTGTTGTTTTTAAGTGTTCAAACTTCAAAGAAAAAAAAATACTTCCCTACATGGTTTTCACACAATTCTGGGTTGGAAAATTTGTGGGAGACAAATACTAGGGAAATTGTGATGATAGCATATTGGATCAGGGAGGCATTTTTCCCTGAGCAATGAGATTTATTCTAGGCAATGAGTTTTAATTTTAGAAAAGGGAAACTGGTCAAATCCTTTCAAAGAAGCTTTGGTAGACTGTCCAAATCCATATGTTTCCAAGTATCTGAATGTCTCTTCTTCTTTGACACATGAGCGAACTTCTCCAAAAAAAGCAAACAAGCAAAAACAAACGAGGGCCAATTGTAAATTAGTTTGATTTACAATGGATTTAGGGCCATTTTAAGTATGTTCTGGACATAAATTATGAACCAGAAGAGTGTGTTGAAGTTCTGTTTATATTGGACGCTACCACTGTGATTCTAACACATTTTCCAACATAACAGTTTAGTCATAAAAGAGCTAGATAACGTTTATCCTTAGATCAGAGAGAAGAGAATCTGCCTCATTTGGGGTAATCCATGCTGAGAGGAAAATAGACAAAATCACCATGTCTTGTGTGATAGAGTCATAAATTTTCACCCTTGCACTTTCAGTAGTGTAAATGTTTGTTGGAAATAATAACTCTATAAGAAAAATTGATTTTTCTGAATATATTTTGAAGACATAAATCTAATTACATCCAAAAAGTTTAAAATGTTAAAATTGAAAAAATACATCTCAAGAAGTAGTTTTTAGTTGTATATGTTGCATTTTCTTACAGTTCAGTGTATCTTTAAAGTGATAAAAAATAGCTAAACTAAATGTTTTCAAATTTTTGAATGTCTCACTCCATAAAATGTTTAAAATTAATTGGTATACTCTTTTATATACTAAACATCTGTGAGAATGTTCTGCATGCAACAGATACTTTATGTCATGGGATAAAGATTTTATAAAGTGAGCAAGAGATTTTCAATATTTAGGTTTTCTGTACGTTTTGATTTTCATGAGCCACAATATTATTTTTTGTATAAATTGTAAGTATAGATTTTCTTTATGATTGGTGTATTATTGCTTATGATTTTAAGTTAGCATACGTATTACTATTTTGATGAATTTTTCTCCTTCACATTAAATATAATTTGAGTTGAAGAAAAGAAAAAACACAAATTAAAGTGTGTATAATCTTTTCCCAAAACACAGTCTACCTAGGTGAATATTGTGATGAGTAACTTTTCTATTCATGTAAGGAGATCAGGTATATTAGGCCTAGAGTCTAAGAAATGAACTTTAAATTTAGGATGATCTTCATATCTTTCACTATTCTTCTCAAAATGCTCTTAAGTAGATTTGATTGCCCTTGTTTTTTTTATAAAATGAATTAACTGTAGTGGAACTACTTCAAATAGAAAAAATTAATTTCTGATCAAGAAAGCAAGAGTAGTATAGAAAGTTACAATCGTTTTAATTAACCCTGAAAACTAGTAGTAAGGAAGGATGATTAAACCATATCGATAATTGGAATCATGGCATTTTGTATTTGCTGTCTGCAATGTGTGGTCAGACTGTCATTTCCTCGATTCAGCTTCTACAAATTTGCAGTCAAGATGCACAATGGGAAGCAATCATGCCTCAGAGTGACTTCTGTGTTTAAGATCACCAGCATATTGTAGCTATGTGAACTTTGGTAAGTTCTTCCAATGTATTTTGAGTCTCTGTCTTTTCTCCTGTCAAATGGCAATTGCACTGATTTTAACCATTACAGAGGTTGTTGGGTGGTATTACAGAGTCCTTTACATTTAAAAAAATTTTTTAGAACAATTTTAGATTTACAAGAGAACTGTGAAGATAATACAAAGTTCCCATATATAATATGGACGGCGAATTTTACTTTCATATTGAATCCTCTGGCCCAGAAAGAGTTGAACAAGTATCTTTGGCTGAGTCTACATTTTCATGGTCACTCACCCTGTACTGAATGGTTTTGTAGACCCAATTTACAAGTGATTTATGCACATTGAGACTTCAACAGGGGAGACTATCAGTTCTAGCTTCTCTGTCATTAGGAGAATCATGCAGACTCTTTGTAGCAAATTGGCTTCAAAATGATTCATAAATCATTTTGATTCATGCAGATTCATGCAGATTCATTTTGATTCAACTGCACACGTACAGGCTTAGTCTGAATCTGAAAGCTTTTTTTTTTTTATTGGACCTAAATCCCTTTCTTGTCACTTTTGTGCCAGGAGAAACACAGTGGAAATTCTAGGGGTCCAGGGAGAATGAGATTCTAATTTAAAATGATTTGAAAACCAAGCAAAACTATTAAGTCAGATGCAATTGAATATCTGAAAAAGATTTTTATATTTGCATACTGTTATTTGAGCTTTGGGGCAAACTGTGTTCCCTAAAGATTTTAATGCAAGAATGTTTTCTTAACACCTTAATATTATTTTATTTGTGGATTTAGTTACGTGAATAATATTTTTGGCATAGAATAATAATTTTGTGTATGTTAAGAATGTATTTCCAATGATTAAAAATTCTGGACAAACCCAATTTGGATGAATAATTAATTCATCTGTACCAAGTCCACATAATGTGCAAATCAAAGTAGAGATACAGATAACCAGAAGTAGAGCATAGAATAGCATAAATGCTATGTAGAGAAAAAAGGAAAACAGTTCAAAATGAGTAAAAGGTTTTCACTAACTGAAGAATTAAGATAAAGTCTCATGACACAGATAAATTAAACTGGGTTTTGGGCCAGATGGTGGAGAGTACTGAATGCCAGACTAAGGAATCTGGAGGCTAACTTTTGTAAATTTGAAGTAGACTAGTGACATGATCAATATGATGCTCTAGGAAGCAGACAGGATAGGTTAAGAGGCCAATGGTCTATTGTAGTAAAATCTCATGTAGGCAGTATAACTCCAAGAGGACATTATCCAAATTTGAGAGCCTTTTTTGTTTCAATGATAGAATGATGGTGCTAGCATTTGTGGGTAAGTGCAAAAGATACAAGACATTCAGCTATGGATAGGACAACTTCAAACAAGAAATGATGGTTTCATATCCCATACAACTTTCAAATGCTTTGGTGGATAATGATGTACTTTAAAAATCACCTTATCTTTGATAAAGGAGGCAAGAATATACAGTGGAGAAAAGACAGCCTCTTCAATAAGTGGTGCTGGGAAAACTGGACAGCTACATGGAAAAGAATGAAATTAGAACACTCCCTAACACCATACAGAAAAATAAACTCAAAATGGATTAAAGACCTAAATGTAAGGCCAGACACTATAAAACTCTTAGAGGAAAACATAGGCAGAACACTCTATGACATAAATCACAGCAAGATCCTTTTTGACCCACCTCCTAGAGAAATGGAAATACAAACAAAAATAAACAAATGGGACCTAATGAAACTTCAAAGCTTTTGCACAGCAAAGGAAACCATAAACAAGACCAAAAGACAACCCTCAGAATGGGAGAAAATATTTGCAAATGAAGCAACTGACAAAGGATTAATCTCCAAAATTTACAAGCAGCTCATGCAACTCAATACCAAAAAAACAAACAACCCAATCCAAATATGGGCAGAAGACCTAAATAGACATTTCTCCAAAGAAGATATACAGATTGCCAGCAAACACATGAAAGGATGCTCAACATCATTAATCATTAGAGAAATGCAAATCAAAACTACAATGAGGTATCATCTCACACCGGTCAGAATGGCCAACATCAAAAAATCTACAAACAGTAAATGCTGGAGAGGGTGTGGAGGAAAGGGAACCCTCTTGCACTGTTGGTGCGAATGTAAATTGATACAGCCACTATGGAGAACAGTATGGAGGTTCCTTAAAAAACTAAAAATAGAGCTACCATATGACCCAGCAATCCCACTACTGGGCATATACCCTGAGAAAACCATAATTCAAAAAGTGTCATGTACCAAAATGTTCATTGCAGCTCTATTTACAATAGCCAGGACATGGAAACAACCTAAGTGTCCATCAACAGATGAATGGATAAAGATGTGGCACATATATACAATAGAATATTACTCAGCCATAAAAAGATACAAACTTGAGTTATTTGTAGTGAGGTGAATGGACCTAGAGTCTGTCATACAGAGTGAAGTAAGTCAGAAAGAGAAAAACAAATACCGTATGCTAACACATATATATGGAATCTAAAAAAAATTAAAAATGCCAATGCAAAAGACTATGAAATGTGAAGGGATCACCCCAGATTAAAGGAGTAAATCGGTATGACAATTAAATGTTTCATGAATGATCATGGACTAAGGGAAAAAAAACAGCTATTGCAAACAACTGAGAAAATTTGAACACACACCATATATGGTGTATGATAGTATTCTGTCAATATCAAATTTTGTGAAATTGTGCCATGGTTACATAAGCAAATGTCCATCTTCTTGGAAGATATATGAAGAATTCAAGGATTAAATAGCATAACATCAGCCACTTGCACCTAATTCTCAAATGGTTCAGCAAGAATCATAATGTGTTTTTTGTGTCCTGTGTCTATATGCTTACTGATTCTCAATTACACATTACAATAAACTGAAATCTCTGAAACAACAACAACAAAAAAAATCATTTAAAACCTATCTTTTAAAATGTAACTCCTCACAAAAATACTTTTGCCTGGGGCTTTTCGGGTGGCGCAGTGGTTGAGAGTCTGCCTGCTAATGCAGGGGACACGGGTTCGAGCCCTGGTCTGGGAAGATCCCACATGCCGCGGAGCAGCTAGGCCCGTGAGCCACAACTACTGAGCCTGCGCGTCTGGAGCCTGTGCTCCGCAACAAGAGAGGCCGTGATGGTGAGAGGCCCGCGCACCGTGATGAAGAGTGGCCCCCGCTTGCCACAACTGGAGAAAGCCCTCGCACAGAAACGAAGACCCAACACAGTAAAAATAAATTAAATAAATTAATAAACTTCTAACCCCAACATTTAAAAAAAAAAAAACAACTTTTGCCTGACTTAAATGACATTGGATTTTCTACAAATAAATATAATAAGTAAATTGAGGAGTGATTAGTCACCTGACTTACATGACTCTATATTAACATTTGAAAATATTTATTTCTTATAGATTTAGTACTTGGTCCAGCATATTAACTACAGATAATATATTTCAGCAATACTCAGTTGTATATTTCAGATTGGGTTTTAAATATATGCCATAAATAAAAGTTATCAACCTACCTAATCTGCCAACATTATTTTTATTCTAATGAAACAATGAAATGTTAAATAGAATAATTTACAATGAAATATGCTGGTAAGGTTGGCAAAATATACTTCCAAGATTTAGACAAAAGTTTTGAAGACTCTATACTATCATTTTAATGTTAAAAGAAAAATAGCCTTAACATTAAAGAAGAAAAAAGAGTCTGTTGTTTCTTTAAGTATAACACAAATGACCACAGAATATGCTAAGCTATATACTATTTTAAAAAAAAATTAAACTTGTCAGCTATGAAAGGTCATGAGAATTAAAGAAAGAAATCCAAATAATATATTTTCTCTTACTCCATTAAGAAATATCTGTGTTTCAAGAAAGACTGATGCAATGGCAAAAGATGTGAAAAATCAGTTGAATGATGAACTGCAGTTAAGCACATTTTCATTACAATCGTATGAGAATATCATGTGTCAATATGATGCTTTACTGCTCACATATGTTGTTTCCACAAAATGAAAAGTAGTAAAATGTTTTTTTTTAAATATTGAGAAAGGTCACTAAATGCCAGCAAAAAGTTATGACTTATTTTATGGACAACATATTTGACTTTCCAAATGTCACTGCTTGTACAAACTGGTAGAGCACCAGCTGTGGCTAAGAGCAGTCATAAAAAAGTCACAACTGGTATTTTAACCATTTATTTATGCATCTTAGAAACCAAGATTCTTACATCAAGACCTCAAATCACAAACGTTTTTACTGTTGTTATTAATAAAATTAAGAGTAATATATTAACAATAGATTAATTCATAAATAGTAAAAATAGCATGAAAAGAATGTGTATGAAGATCTTTTTTACACAAAGGGCAGATGGCTCTCCAAAAGAATTGTTTTAAAAAAATCATTTTGCTATTTGAGATTATAGTAATATATTCTGATATAATTAACACAAAATTAAAGATAAAAATTAGTATATTTTGATCTGATGTGATATGTCTTTCAGATATATTTTAAAATATGATTCTAAAACTGCAAAATAATGAAATCAACATTAGAAAAGGGAATTATTATGGAATTAACATCATAATATCTAAAATTAACATTGCTTTTTTAGAATGACCACTATTTATTATCTTTGCAGCAATTAAATAAGGATAGGCTTAAAAATATTGTTTTTCCATATTATTAAAATGTATGATGACTGATTTTTAAGATGTGTATGAAATTTCAATACATGGTTACTATATTTGAAATATTGTGTAACACACTAATGAACATTTTTAGGAAGATATAATTAAGTTGCTAAAAAAAACAAAATATTTTAAGGTCAAACCCAATTGGACTCATCAAACCACAAAATGTTTTAGGATCAATGAAGACAGAAACCTATTTCTTTGTAAATAATGTAAATTACTTAATTTGAGCAAAAGCAGCAAAAATAATTGCAAATAGAAGACTCCCTTTTAGTTTAATAATATTTGATTCTAAGTTTGCTAAAAGGGAGATTCATCATCTCCCTTTGCTGTGTACATCAGTTGCTCATTACTTTTTATTTCTAAGTAGTATTTCACAGTATGGCTATACCACAGTTACCACAGTATTTTTTTTTTTTAATTCATTCTCACAGTAGAGGACAGTCAAGTTATTTCCAGTTTTTGGTGATAATGAACAAAGCTACTATAAATATTCTGACAGGCTTCTCTGTGATCATAAGTTTTTATTTTCTTGGGTGAATAACTAAGAATGGGGGCTTCCCTGGTGGCGCAGTGGTTGAGAGTCCGCCTGCCGATGCAGGGCACACGGGTTCGTGCCCTGGTCCGGGAAGATCCCACATGCGGTGGAGTGGCTAGGCCCGTGAGCCGTGGCCGCTGAGCCTGCGCGTCCGGAGCCTGTGCTCTGCAACGGGAGAGGCCACAGCAGTGAGAGGCCGCGTACCGCAAAAAAAAAAAAAAAAAAAAAGAATAACTAAGAATGGTATTAACGGGTCTTATAGTAAGTATATGTTTAACTTCATAAGATATTGCCAAACGATTTTCCAAAGTGAGTATACCATTTTTTGTTTTCACTAGCAGTGTATATAAATTCCACTTGGTCAGCATCCTCACCATATTTGAAATTGTTTAGGTTTTTATTTTTTTAATTTTAGCCATTCTAATGGAAATGCAGTGTTATTGCATTATGGTTTCCTTTGCATCTCCCTAATGATTAATGATGCTGAGCATCTTTTCATGTGCATATATACATCTTTGGTGAAGTATTTTTTTTTCCAAACATTTTTAAAATTGGGTTGTTTGTTTTCTTATTATTTGGAATTGATAGTTCTTTATACACTCTGGACCAATCTTTTGTTAGATACACACTTCTTCAGCGTTTTTCCTAATCTGTGGCTCATCTTTTCATTCTCTCAACAGTGTCTTTTGCTTAGCAAAAATATTATTTCAATGAACTTCAATGTATCAAGTTCTTTGTGCTTTGGCATTATACTTAGTTTTTTTTTCCTAACCCAAAATCATAAAAATGTTCTCTCAGGTTTTGTTCCAGAACTTTTATAATTTTAGGACTTATATCTAGACCTATGAACCATTTTAAGTTAATATTTGTATATGGTATGAGGTATAGGTTGAGATTAATTTGTTTAAATATAGATGTACAGTTGTTCCAGCACTATTTTTTGAAAAGACTTTCCATTCTCCAATTATTTGTCTTTACACTTTTCTCAAAAATCAAATGACCCTTAAATGTAGGTTTATTTTGGGACTCCATTCACTGATAGATGCATATTTTTGTCAATAACTACTGTCTCAATTACTTTAGTTTTATGGTGAGTCCTGAAATCAATTAGGGTGGGCCCTCTAAGTTTTACTTTTTTGTAATTTTTGACTATGCTAGTTTCTGTAGTCTTTAATGTAATTTTTAGACTCAGCTTTTCAACATCTACAAAACATCCTGCTGAGATTTTGATTTGAATTGTCTTAATGGTTATAAATCACTTTGAAAAGCATTGGCATCTTAACTATACTGAGTGGTCTAATCCACGTACATAGTATATCTTTGAATTTATTTGGATGTTCTTTGATTTCCTTCATTACTATTTTCTAGTTTTAGCATACATATTTCACAAATGTGTTTTTAGATTCACATCTAAATATATGATTGTTTTTAAATTTTGATTTTCAATTGCTCATTAGTAAATAGAAATACAGCTGAATTTTTAAATGTTGACCTTGCATAATATTAGCTTTAATTATAGTGTCCACTCACTCATATCTCTACCCATACATTTTTCTATTCTTCTTGTATAGGATGGGTTCTGAATTTTGTACTTCTCTTAAATATTTAATCATAAAAATAGAGAACAAATCACGCTCTTCCTTGGCACTGCCTATGGAGGTGATTTCTTAATTGTGTAGGGATTATGAGATACTGTATGTATTATAATATAAGGACATGAACTAGATCATTGGTGGCAATTAGAAAAGAA
Source organism: Phocoena sinus (assembly GCF_008692025.1). Taxonomy (NCBI): domain Eukaryota; kingdom Metazoa; phylum Chordata; class Mammalia; order Artiodactyla; family Phocoenidae; genus Phocoena; species Phocoena sinus. The sequence continues at coordinate 76,835,676 of NC_045769.1, read as the reverse complement.
AAAATAGAGTGGATATGTTTGAAAAGGAAATAGAGTAATAAAAATAGTAGGAAATATTTGAAAAGGAGAACAGAATTGTACATGGTAACTTACTGGATGTATAAAATGAAGGAGAGGTACAGTTTCAATTTCAGGATTACCATCTCCAAAGTTCTTTCCTAGAAATGCATTTTCTGTTCTTTTTTTTAAATTCAATTGCTCTTTACTACCAGGTTTGCTAGTGCTATTTTCTCCACTAAATCCTACTGATGATTAACCATTGGTAAGAATTAAAAATTTTTACTGTGAAAATGCTGATTTTTTTTCTGCCCAATCATTTTTATGTTGATGAACCAGGAGGATTTTCTTCTTGTTTTACTTCTATAAATGGAATGGGTCCCCCTTTTAAAATAATTAGCCCATATTAAGACTATTGAGTGCGTATACCATATTTATAATTCTAGGTTGTCAATTACTTTTCTTTAGATGATTCCAAGCTTCATCTGAGGCTCTGAAAACCAATAATAGAAATTAGGTCTTTTTAAATATTAAGAAATGCATGTTTTCATTATCTGATTTTTCAAACAGGAAGGAATTATTTAGCTGAGATATAAGATTCAGCATCTGAACAAGCAGTTATGAATATTTCTGTGTACATTAGTAGTTATCTGCTAATACTAATTCTAAAATCAGATAAAGGAAACAATTAACAAAATAAAAAGAAGATGATAAATTGCAAAACCACCTCAGATACTCCTTTTGTTTTTTAATGTAGACATGGTAAGAATTAATTAATAACAATTAGTTTAGCGAGAATTTTGTGAGATCTAATGAGTACTTCTCACATTATCAGTCCTATTTGAAACTGATAGATGTCATTTTGGGGGGGTCTCTGAAGAGCTGGTCTCTGAAGAGCTCCAGTCCTTTATGTCTTAGTGCAGAAAGAATTCAGAGAGAGGCAAAGTGATAGATAAGAAGTGATTTATTAGAATAGGACACTTACGAGGCTTACAGGTGGGCAGGCGAGAAGGTGCTGTGCCCCAAGAACTTAGTTGGCTACAGTTTTATAATCAAAGGAAAAGTGGGGAGTAGGAAAAGACCACTTCCTTCTTCATTCTTGAGTAGACGTCACACTTTCATCATCAGCTTCTCCTCCAGGTTGGACAGGGGAGTTTTCTTGTCCCTACAGGTCAAGCTAGGACTGACATGGCACTATGGAAAAATTATTTTAAGTCTCCGTACAATGAGGGTCTTTCACTTTGCAATGTTACCTTTCCATAAATTATTGTTTTTTAAGTGTGTAGAGAGCATGTGCTAGGGGTCATTAACTTACTGAGCTCACTGGGCAGGATGTGGGTCTCATGCCACCATTGTTTTATTGTTTTGGGGCATGTCTCATGCTTCTGCTGCATGGGTTTTGTTGCTAAGCAGGCCTGCTTGGTTTTGTGGTTAAGCAAACCTGCTTTCTTGAATGATCATTAATTTACAGGTGTCTCCCATACTTTCTTCTTTACTTACAATCCCCTAGTGGGATTAACTATTTAATTACCTAATTTGTCGCTTTAACTCTGTCCCTATCATACTCATGGAAAGTATCTTCTTTTGTATTTATTTGCTTACAAAGTACATACTTCCAGCAGAATTTCCAGTATATATGCCAATCAAGAGATCTATAATATTGCTGTGAATTCTTAAAATCTTGAAATTTGGTTTGATTTAAAAATTAGAATATATTTTTATGTCACAATCCCATTTTGGTCAACTCTAAAAGCACCTAGCATCTCAAACAGTTGCAAAGGAGGTGATGAAACTTGATGATTTCTGTTACTTAGAAAACAATTCCATGGCAGAGAGTCTCTCCAAAGGCATATGACTTTAGGAGCACAGAAGATAAGTGATGATTTTGCCTTCTCAGCAACTAAAAGGGAAATGGATGACCTTATAGGTTCATTTCTTCATCATCTTGAAAAGCTGAGCAGAAAGCTACCTCAATAAAGGAAGAGGTCATGTCTAGTGAACAAGCTCCAGAGTCTCCCCTTTTTGACAAGCCAGTCTACTAGCCTAAGAGCTTCCACTTTTACACAGTCATACACATGTTTTCTGTTCCTCCTCTTGGAATCTGTGCTAGAATTTGGTGGCAGACCATGAGGATGAACTAAGCTGTGGGATAATAAAAGCTCAAGTGACTGTTTGCAAAGTAGTCCTTTGAATATACTCACATATTCCCTGTGCAAAAGTTTTTATTGTATCACCCTAAATAAAGAAAAGCTGAGGCAGAGTATTTGATAAAATTTTATAAAGTTTTTATGTGGACAATAGAGTTTTGTGATTATTGTGGATTCAATTGACTATATATAATGAAAGGAACCTAATAGTCATAATTTGGAGGGAATTTTGGAAGAAAGAAAAAGGGTGTTCCTATCATGATTCACTCACTGTTAACACTGGAAATAAAAAGTTAAATCCTGAATTCCAAAGTCAGCTGAACCATGTTCACCAAGCTACTATTTTTATGGTTTTGTTTATCACATCATTTTTCTCAAACTGTTAGTGTTTTCCCATTCAATGGAAAAGTTATAGAAATGATTATTTGGTCTTATTCACACCATTTGCTTTAGGCATCTTGTTCTTTGGCTTAAAAGATTTCACGGTGATATTTTAAAGGTTCTCAGTAGATCAAACAACAAGAACAGGGAAAAGAAATGATCCAACTGAAAGCAAGCAGGCCATAGAAAGAAAGAAAAGTAAATAAAAATGAGGGAAGCTAGTAACTGTTCATATCATAGGTAAAGAAAAGGTGTATCTGACATTTTTATCACAGTGCATGAATACTTCTTGCTAGGAAAAAATAAGTGATGTATGCTAATTCACATGTTAAAATATTCTAGCAGTACTCCTTTGAATTTCTCATTATAAGAGACTGTAGTTTAGTGTGAAATGGATACCCTTCAAACTAAATACAATTATAAACGCATGTGCTTCAGTGAGCTCTGAACTCCTCTCATTCAGAGAAGTAGAAATACCACTTAAAAATGGAAATCCAGTTGCTTTCATTCTTATAATAAGGCAGCTTGTATGGATGTCTCAGAGTGATTTACAAATCAAAACAAACCAAGAGCATAGCGCTTCAAATGAGGCTATCAACTTTTAAGATTATTTGAAATTCAGACAATGGAGATGGGAAGTAGTTCAAACTCCCAAAGACTTGGAAGTACCACATACAAAAACCATGTAAAGAAACTCACAGGGCCTGTTCTACTCTTTGATTCTCTTAGTTACAAATATATAAACTGCTCCCTGTAGCTGGACTGCATATGCATAAACATTATGGGTGATATGAAATATCTTGATTTTCACCCTTTCCACTAAAGTCAGGAGTCTTTAACATGCTTTTAAACAATCAACACTAACCATAGCTTCTTTTTTTTTAATTGAATTATACAATTATAGTATTTAATTTAAACGTATTAGATTCTGGTGTATAGCATTATTTCATTCGTTATTATGGCTGAGTAGTGATCGATTGTGTATATATATACATATATATATATATATGTATATATATACCATATCTTCTTTATCCATTCATCTGTTGATTGGCATTTAGGTTGTTTTCATGTCTTGGCTATTGTAAATAGTGCTGCTATAAACATTGGGGTGCATGTATCTTTTTGAATTAGGGTTTTCTCCATATATATGCCCAGGAGTGGGATTGCTAGATCATATGGTAACTCTATTTTTAGTTTTTTAAGGAACCTCCAGACTGTTTTCCGTAGTGGCTGCACCAACAGGGTAGGAGAGTTCCCTTTCCTCCGCACCCTCTCCAGCATTTATTGTTTGTGGACTTTTTAATGATGGCCCTTCTGACCAGTATGAGGTGATACCTCATTGTAGTTTTGATTTGCATTTCTCTGATAATTAGAAATGTTGAGCATCTTTTCATGTGCCTGTTTTCCATCTGTATGTCTTCTTTAACACTAACCATAGCTTGTAATACCTTCATCAATCTTATCAACCTTATTTTTTCTGTTGTTGTTTGCCTGAAAAAAGATACATAAACACATCTCAGTTTGGTGATATTTTGAACATTTAAACCATTGATTGCTATAAAGAGGCTTGGTAGACATGTGTAGTTGCCTAAGATATAGGAAAATGTTCTGCTGTCTGCATCCTCCTCTAGAACAAATGCACAGATCCACACAGAGAAGGAGCTCAGTAATCGTCATATTGGTGATCCTTTAGACACCAAGGTGAAAACTGTCTTTAAAAAATACAGAATCCATGGCACCACGTCCTAAGATTTCAACTTAATAGGCTTAGAATAAGGAGTCTGTTTTTCTGTAAGGCACCCATAGAGACAAATTTGGAAAATAGTGCTTTAGATTATTTTGAAACTAAATATTTTTCTATTTTTATTTAAATATAATTTTAACAAAGATTGTGCAATGGCTAAACACTTTTACTTTTTCTTCCAAATCCATTCCCAAACTATGGGCATTTAATTATTTTCATTATAAATAGATAACAAGATTACCCTTTTAAATTTAACACTCAGAAACATTTTTAGGCAAAAAAAAAAAATTATAAATTACAAAATATATGTGCAATGAATTCATGTGACTGAATTTTTATGTAAATGCATATGTATATTTTCAGCATATAATAATAAATATGATACTTGGGAAAGTTCTTTATACAAGAAATGCCAGTATCTTATTTTATCTGTACAATGACATATATTTTTAAGGACCTTGAGTTCTGAGATGGAAACAAATAGTTAAGAATATCATTTTTTTGTGACATTAATAAAGGGCTTTCTTTAACAATTCCGGCTCTAGCTAGTGATTCGTTTGATTTTAGCTACTCAAGGGGAGGAAAAGATAATGAAGATGCTTAGTTTAAAAAGCTTTATTTTATAACGTGAAAGAGTTTTGTTCCTGTAAATTCATCAAATGATCTTATATAACCCTTTTAAGCAGCCACCTCTGGTATAAGTCTTTATTGCTTACAGTTCTTCACCAAACACTGGGGAAATAAATTTGAAAAATCCATTTAGTGTTTGAAACTCTATGAATTTATTTGGGACCACTGCATTTGGACCACCTCATTCTTTAAGCAACTTACTGTACTAATTCTTGGATTAACAAACAAAAAGTGACTTGTCTAGTCCTAAAAGCCTTTCATCAGTAATAGCTCTCAATATTTCATTATAAATTTTAAAATACTTGATATATGAACATAAGGGGATATGGTTACCAAATCACAGCAAGAATTAGGATAAGCATTTAGAGTCTGTTTAAATAGTAAAGGATTCATTATTATAATGATTGAATAGTAAGTGCTCATTCATAGTAAAGTATGCTAAAAATTTAGAACATGCTACCTGCTCTTTCAGTTAATTTTCGATGTCCAAGAAGAATAAAGGTGGATTTTTCACCATCTTTTGTTTATGTAATTTTTCTTATGATTTTCTAATTTAGAAATGTGATTTTGGTAACAAAATAAATTGAAGCTCTCAGGAGATTCATGTTGTAGTATTTGTTCTGCTACTAACTCCCTATAGGATTTATATGTGTGACTTTACTTCTCTCAGCTACAATTTTTTCATTGTAAAAAATGAGCTGTTGGACTGGATTTTATCTACTATTCCTTCCATCGCTAAGATTTTATGCTTCTGTGGCTGTATACTGTCTTGCTAGGCAAACCAGAGAATTATATAATATTCAGCAAGTGGGATGTGATAGCACATTGACATTTTCTTATTTTGCAGTTATTTTTACTGTTATGATTTTCATACTTCCTGATCATAGTATTCATCTCCAGACCATTCTTAAAAACAGAACTCTTACTAAAACAGAATTCTCTCATGGGAGTTATCTGGAAATCTGCATTTTAAGGAATACCAACTGATTCTTATAATTATGCAAGTGTGAAAAACACTGAGTTATAATACTGGACACCAGAAGGAATAATATCATATATTAGGAAATTTTTGATTGCAAATGACAGAAAATCCACCTTAAATTGGTTTAAGCATCCTGTAATAAGAAACATTTATTGGCTCATTTAACAGAAAAGCCCTGGAATAAAATATTCTTTAGTCTCTAGAAAATCCAGAGCTTATATGATGTCATCAGGGTCTGATTTATCTTTCTCTGTGTATGTACATATCACATATGATTCTAATTTCCTCTATGTTTTATTCAATCTCATACATACATTGCACTTGAGAGCCCTAGTTACAGTCTCACACAACTCCAGGCTTGCTTTTATACTGCTTTAGGAAACTGGAATAAACAAATATCTTTACTGGGTGCTCCGCAAAATCCCTAGATCAGTTCTGATCGTCTTTGATTGATTCACATTCCTGTCTGGGCAAAGTCAAATGCAATTCTCTGTTGGCCAGCTGCATCATATACTCATCCCTGAAACATCTGCTCCACATAAATAGAACAGGATTAGATCGAAGAAGAGAATATTTCCTGAGGGAAAATCAGGTGTTAACAGAAGAATTGATCTTGGGCAAGAAGACATTAATGATTCACTACATGTGGATAGATTTTTCAGAGAAGTCTCAACTCACCTGGGAAAGTCATGGATCAAAGCTTCTTCAACGAGGTAAACGGGAATATACCTTGTCCTATGTTAGATACCATTCACCACTTCTCATCAATACACTGTTATTCAGTTAGGTCCGAGTTCAGTGAAAATTATTCCCAGTTTCTTGTTCCTCCCCAGTGCTGCAGCTCTGATTTTAAAAAAAGAAGAAGATGTGAAAGGAAGGCCTTTTCTCAGTAAATCATGAGAAAAAATTTATATTTTGCTCTTTGAAGATAAAAGGTAAAATGTAAAAACACATGCCACTGTCATTACATCCTAAAGAACAGGAGATTTAACTTCATTTTCAAGGTTTATTTCAAAGGAAAAAACAGTAAACATATTTTTTTAATTTAAAACTTTATGTGTTTAATAATGGGAATTGAAAAAGATTATATTTTAAAATATTTATATTTCTGGACATCTTTCTGTACTGTGATGTCTTCCTAACATTGAAAATATTCCTTTTACTTTTGATTTCCAAATATAATACACTTCCTTAATAGAAACATTTAAAAGTATTAATACGTATAAACACATAAAGACAACTTATTTATTATGCTCACATGGCAAATAATCCATCTACATGTCTCATTTTAATTTCATCATAATTTGATAGTATATTTCTGTTCATAAGAAACTGAATTTCTAGCTTGAAGAGGAGCCTGTGCAAACAATTCTGTAAGGCACATGATAACTGCATGTTTGGAGACTTCTGGATCTGGCTAAGATGGAGTAAGCAATGGTACCCTTTCTCTCCACAGACTGCAATTTGAAATGCTGGGGACAACACAGGAAACAAATACTCGAGGGCCCTGAAAAGAAAATAAGAGCAGATGGATTAGGAAGGGAAATCAAAACTCAAGGAATGACCAAGGCAGCTATGTTTTCTCTGTTACTTTTATCCCTCCCATACCCTACCTTAGACTTTATGGAAGCCTAAATTCCAGAGCTGTGTGAACATAGAAAGTTCCAAGAAGAACCTTGTGTTTCTGGCCAAAAAATCGAGAAGTTAGGGCTTTGGGGAAGGAGACTATGTGAGGAAATCCTTGATTTCTCTTCTTCTTTTCTTTTTTCTTTTTTTACTTTTCTGATCCTGCTGCAACCAACCTCTGTCAAAAGCTGCACTCTGGCAACTGTAGTCGTGGCAGTACCAGCAGCACCTGCCACATAAGGCAACCAAAATACTAGGGAAAATATACCTCTCTGTTTGGAAGGACTGGGAAAAGGGACATCTCTTGTCCTAAAACTATGAAAAGAACCTCTGTTACTATTTTTTTTCTTTCTTTTCTTTCAGTTCCTTGCCCCAAGGTGGACTCAGTCCCAGAGACTACGTGACAATGTTAGGAGACCTGATGCTATTCAGAGCATTAGGGAAGGGTGCTGTTAGTGAACTTGAAAAAGAAGACTGAAAATGGGTCACAGACAGGTTGGGAGGACCTTCTGAATGGCCATGGTATACATGTGAACAGTAGGGCCACTACATTCAGTGGAGGAAGTGATGGTTCTGGAAATGTGCAATGCATGACCTCTGCAATCACCAGTGCAGCTCAGGAAGGGCTGCTTTTATTTTTCACATGCCAAATAATTAAGGAAGATATAACACTGATTCTATATACTCTCCTCCAGAAAACTGAAGAGATGGGAAAACTTTCCTCACTTTATAAAGCCAGTATTACCCTGATTTGATTTTTTAAAAAGACAGAAACACACAGTATAAGAAAAAATGAAAATAAAAAATAAAAACAATACAAACCAATATCCTTCATGAAGACATATTTATAAATTTTTAACAAAACATTAACAAATCAAGGAATACAGAAGAAGGATAATACTTCATAACCAAGTGGGATTTATTTCAGGAATGCAAAGGTAGTTTAACATTCAAAAATTAATCAATATAATCCACGGTATCAACAATAAAGAAAAAAAAACACATGATCATAACAATTGACAAAGAGAAAGAATTTGACAATATTCTATATACATTTATGATTAAACTTCTCAGCCATCTAGGAATAGAAGGAAACTTCCTTAATCTAATAACATGCATCAACTAAAAAATTACAGCTAATTTTATACTTAATAGTGAAAAACTGAATTCTTTCCTCCTAAGATAGGGAACAAGGCAAGGCTGCCCACACTCACTAGTGTAATAAGTTAACAAAAATAGTTAAAAAGCATATAAGGTTCAAAAGAAAGAAATACAACTGTCTATATTTAGAGATGAAATAATTTTCTACATGGAAAAATCCCCAAAATCATACCAAAAAAACTCTACCTAAAACTAATTAAAGTATTAAAAATTCGTTATATTTCCATATTCTAAAAATAAATATTAGGAAACAAGTTTAAAAAAATAGAACCATCCAGAGAGAGGTTCCAAAAATGCAATTTCTATGTATATGTCTTATATAATATATGCGGGAACTGTATGCTAAAATTGTTCATTGACAGGTGAATGAATAAAGAAAATGTGATATGTATAATGATAAAATATAATGTTTTAGATATATAGATATATACACGATGGAATACTATTCAGCCTTAAAAAAGAAGGCAATCCTGTTATTTGAAACCACAGGGATGACCCTGGATGACATGATGCTAAGTGAAATAAGTCAGATTCAGAAAGACAAATACTGCACAATATTGTTTAAATGTAGAATCTAAAAATATTGAACTCATAAAAGCAGAGAGTAGGATGGTGTTTACCATGTGCTAGGGTAAAGGAAATAGGGAAATGTTAGTCAAAAGTTAGAAAGTTTCAGTTTTGCAAGATGAATAAGCTCTGAAGATTCAATGTACAGCATGGTGACAGTAGTTAATTGTACTGTATACTTGAAATTTGCTAAGAGAGTAGATCTTAAGTGGATTTTTTTCTACACACAAAAAAAGGATAACTGTGAGATGCTGGATATGTTTAACTTGATTGTGACAATCATTTCACAAAGTATACGTATATCAAAACATCTAATTTTACACCTTAATCATATATAAATCTTATTTGTCAATTATATCTCAATAGCTGGAAAAAAAGAAATGTTAAGAACTCTCGAAAGTCAACAGTTAGCAAGCAAACAACTTGCTCTTAAAAATAAGATTTGATGGGAAAAGAATCTAAAAAAAAGAGTGGATATATGTATAACTGATTCACTTTGCTGTACAGCAGAAACTAACACAACATTGTACATCAACTATACTCCAATAAAAATTTTAAAAATAAAATAAGAGATGATGAAACACTTTACCAAAGATGATTATAGATGGACGAAAATCACATGAAAAGAACACAACATCTTTAGTCATTGAGAAAATGCAAATTAAAACCATATGAGATTCCTCCCATATCTTTTAGAGTGGCTGAAATGAATGTGTAAAAATGAATGAATGAATGAAAAGATCTTAATACTATGTGCTGACAAGGATGCAGACCAGCCGGACATCTTATACATTGTGTGTGAGAGTACAGCTACTTTGGAAAATAGTTTGGTACTTTCTTATAAAGTTAAATATACATTTATTATATGACCTCACAATCCTGATTTTAGTATCTTATTAGAGAAAATAAAACTTTGTTCACTCAAAAATTTACACACAAATGTATATATCAGTGTTATTCATAACCACTAAATATTGGCAATAGCCCAATATCCTTAACAGGTGAATGGATAAACATACTAGTGCGCTCATACTTTATAATAACTTTCAGAAATTAAATAGAATCAACAACTGAATGTCAAAACCATGACTAAATCTAAAATGGATTATACTACTGAAAGAAGCCAGGAAAAAATTATATGACATTCTGGAAAACCTAACAATTACATGACATTCTGGAAAATTATATGACATTCTGAAAACTCTAACAAGGTCAGTACTTGCCAGGGTGTGGGGAAAAGGGGCATTTGACTAAAAAGGGACAGTAGTAGGGAATTTTTTGTGGTAAGGAAATGGTTCTGTATACTGATTAAAATGGAGGTTAAAAGACACTACATATTTGTCAAAATGTACAAAACTCTACACTACAAAATTTAATATTTCTGTATATAAATTAAGATAAATTTATTTCTTGACAGGTTTTTCCTTGCTTGTTGCATCATAAACTCAGTAGATACATAGCATAGAGAAAAATAATATTATTTATTTGATGACGGTTGCTCAGTTATTCAGGTAATATTACATGACATCAGTTACAGTTAAACTCATTCAAGAAACCATTCATCCCCTTCACTCCATCCCCACATGCGGAAAGTCTGGTTTTATTGATCTTTTACATAACACCCATTAGTAAACTCACAGTTTCAATGTTTAGCACTATCAGTGACAACACAAGAATTTTAAGAAGTCAAATTTCATTTTATAGCAATTTATAACACTTAAAAAATCTTGTTATCATCTAGAATATTTCAGTTCAATTGCCCTTAAAATTGGGTATGTTCATGTGTTTTTGACTCATGCTAAAAACAGCTTAATTTCTTTTCCCAATTAGCTCAACTGGCAAAGATTTTGAGTCAACAGGGCACACACTTATCTTTTATAGAGTTCAAAAATGAATGATGCAATCACAGTTTGGAAATGTTTTAGTTAAAACTTTATGCCTTAATTATGCAGACCATGTTGTCTAATATTGATTCATTACAATATAATTTATATACAGTATGTTTGTGAAGGGATTAAGATGATGCACTAAGCTTTAATTATTAAACAGACGGTTAACTTCCAAGAAGAAAGATGATCATCTATTAAGAAAACCACTCTACTGCACTCTTGTCTCAAACACCTTCTCTCAAAATCTCATTTATCTTTATCATTCAAGAATATGTTGCTACAATGAGCAGAGAATTTGTCTCTCAATTATAATCATATTAAATTGGTCTTTAGGAAAATATTCACGGTAAATTTGGGTCATAAATTTACATGTTTGTGAGCGAAGAATTCAAATATTCCTTTTTTTAAATTTCCTTATAAACTTTTATTTGTCAGCTTGGCCTAAGTAGTCATAAGGTAATTGCTCAGGGAATCACATATTTCATCATGGAAAACATGGGCAATGAGGCTTCAGAAATCGGTGAGGTACCTACACAGTCTAAAACAAGAGAAAATCCTGAGAGCACTGAACTGTGTCCTTTAAATTACATTTTATCTTATAATTAAAATACCATATATATTAATAAACAGATAATTTGGGGAGAAATCATGAGAAATAGGTTAATAAGCAAGAAAAAATGAAGTTGCATTTGAAAAGTAACAGGGGAGAAATCTTGACACTGTCATCCACCCCAGCTCACTGATCTAGCATCGTACTGAGCACGAATGCAAATCTCAGAAAATCTACTACTCTAAACAGGTAGTAAATTCTGATTACTTATTTACTTTTCCTTCAAACACACGGCTTCCATGTATGTTACTTTATTTGAATTAGTTTCTCTTCAGCTTGCATTAATACAATAAAAATTTTACTGTTGAGAAATATCAACAACACATCAGATACAAAATTTCTCTATGGAATTAGAATTATTTTATTTAAATAGAAAAAAATGTGTTTTGGAATTATCAGTTTGGATTGCTATGGTTTATTGATTCCCTCTTCCCCTTCCTCTCTCTCTCTCACACACACACACACACACTCACACACACACACACAGATATAAAAACACACATATAATCTTAACTGCTAATTGTTAAGTAAATATTCTTAGAAGTCTATTTAACCCACATGAGACTGAATTTTCTTAGAGCAAAAATAATTTCACTTAAACAGCCCAAATATAGGCATCTCAGATGTATGACACACTTTTCTTTTGTCAGTTTTCTTTAATGTATTCTAAAATTGACATACCTCTCTGCCTAGCTTTGCACTCATCTTTAAAGCACACATGCTCTGAATTATTATTTTCTTTTGTTTTTCCATTTCATTTATATTATATAAAAGAAAGAGTTAGATATATCTCTTGCCAAAGCGAGAGTTTTCCACTCGTTTCATCCTAGTCTTTCCTCAGGCCCTTCACATTCTCCAGTGAAATATTAGTCTCTGTCTGCCAGATATTTGCAATCATATTTTTCATCTGCCTTGAAATTTGGAATTTGAAAGGACTTCTAGAGAGTTGTGTTGGTTATTTAACACTCTCAGAACAATTTTCATTTTTTTAATGCTCATGTTATCGCTGTCAGTTATTGATTAGGTATCTTTTTTCTAAAAAGATAAATATACAAGTTCATCACAGGCATTATCTCTATCTAGAATATTATAAACAACAGAATGCTTTCAGCCTGAAAATCTCACCTGCGTTGGAAATCTAATATCTAACTTCCTATACAGCATGGTAACTTATAATTCCAATAGGTATCTCATTCTAAACATGCCTGAACTCCATTCTTTAGCTTTCCACATAAAACTGTTCCACAGGTAACCCTCTGAATCCAGATGCTGACAACTGTAATAGTGGTTAAGTCAAATCCTTGGAACTATCTGGATTCTATTTTGTTTACTCACACCTCACAGTCATTCTTTCAGAACATTTTATTAGCTCTCTTTCCAAATATCTCAGGTTCAGCCACTTCTCATCATGCGCACTGCTACTTCGTGTCCTAAATCATCACCAAAATGTGCCTGAGTAACTGCAATAGCCACTTAGTTTCCCTTATCCAACACATAAATAAGAGTGATCCTTCAAAATATGAATCAAATTGTTTTGCTTCTTGCTAAAGACCCTATCATGCTTTCTGTTCCATACACAGGAAAGTCAAGGTCCTTGCTGTGGACATGTTGCCTGCCATTCTGGTAAGCAATGAATGTTGCCCGCCATCAAATCATCAGCCATGGCAGCCACCAGGATGGTGAGTCCTGAGGGGAATTCAGGATGGAGAAAAACAGGATACTGGCCCTAGAGAGTTAGGATACATATCAAAGGAATAACTTCAATGAGCCCAGGCTCTTGAATCTTCCCATACATAGAGAAGTGTTAAATTCATGGCCTTGAAGTGTTTTGGTTTTTGTGATTAGCAGTAATCTTTTGATGTTCAACTATTTTTTTTTTTTTAAGCAAAATCTCCTATAGATCCTGGCTCCTCCCCTACCTCTTTGGAGCAGTTCCACAGAGCTATCTGAGAAGCTACCTCACAGCCTATAGACCTCAGTAAAGTCACCCAATAAACCATAACTCTCAACTTCTAGATTGTATTTTTTTTCTTTTATTTCTGCTTCCCCTTCTCTTCCTGAGACTATAATTACATATATTTTGGATTCCTTGATCTTGTCAGCCTGTTGAAGTTCTGTTCATTTTTTTAAACTTTTTTGTTGTACTTCAATTTGGTTAGATTTTATTTTTCTGTATCCAAATTCACTGATCAAGGCTTCTTTTGAACCCATTTTATGACTTTTCATTTCAGATATATTTTTTCAAATCTAGAAATCCCATTGATTTTTACAGTTTCTCTCTTTTTTATATTTATGTTTTCATTAATTTTTGACTCAAAAATGATAAGAGAAATAGAAAGAGGGCTGTGGGGAGAAAGAGAGTATGCTGTGTTTGTGAAAATGAAGAAAATCATTAAGGTGTATATGTGAATATCTTTTGAAGCATAATCATTTTCCTTTGAAACTTTATTGTTTTATGTTTATTTGTTTATAATAATTATTTTTCTCTGAATATGAGAGCAATATATGTAAATTATTGAAACTTTAGAAAATGTATAACAGCCAAATATAAAAATCAAAACTAAAGCTACCATTCAGATATCTAAACTGGAAATATATGTATGCATTTAGGCATGTGAATAAAATGTACTGTTCAAGACATAGAATATAATCAATATTTCTCTCTTTCTCTTTTCTTTTGCCCACACTTTAAAATATATAGAAATACTGTATGTTTAAATAAATTGGGGTCATACTGTGTATTATGGAATCTTATATCTGGTCATATGAATCTTGTGCCATCAGACAACTATGACAACTTTCCTGTGGCAACTGAGGAATTAATTTTATTCAACTGAGATTTCATTAACCATTTTAGATAGATATATTATAGGAATAAAATACCTCAATAACCCACTTGTGATGTCATATCAATTCATTTAGCAAGTACACATGGACTAGTTTGTGACAAGTTATCTTTTGTTATTTTGTTTTTAATGTGAATGTGTTTTTAAAGTGAAAATATTTTTCACTCACTTATAAATTTGAAAGGCTTGGGAGGTACAGTCTACATCATTATATTTTTTATAATGTCAAATCCATGTTTTTTACTCCTTAAGCATTTGATAAACATTTGCAAATTAGCAGGAAATAATTTATTTACACTTGGCATGGTCCTTCCAGTTCATTTTACAAAATATTTTCATCTCATAAAACACTGATGTGATCACAGAAATGAACTGGGCATGATTATTGAATGTATTTCTAGTTCTTAAGACAGGCATTATTTTAGTAATCTATAAAGTTGACTCTAGTGTAGATGAAAAGATAAAAGTCATTTTTAGATACAGATATTATTTTAAATGAAGTAACTACTTTTCAATATTTCAATATGGGATAGACAAAGGCTTTTTTTTTCTCTCTCTCTCTCTTTCACACATACACACAGACACTTACTATAGCTCTTTAAATTTACTGCCCACGCAACACCTGCCATTTCAATATGTACTCTGCAGTGCACAGAATGATTTAGTCATGGTTTCTTGAAAACCTTACACATTGCAACCATTTATTAGAAATTGTAATTTGCCTTTGCTGCTCCATAGGCCTGCATCAAAAATGAACAAATTAAACCTAAATATAGCTTCCTTCATTTTTCAATTTGCCTAATAATTCATTTTTCTATGGAAGTGTTATCCATCTACAATATGATTATTAAATGACTTCTTCAAATTACTAACCATAGGCCTGTTAACTTATTAAAAATCTTTTGAGAAATTTAAAATGTTAAAGCAAATACAGTCTTTATAAATGTCTTTCTCCAGTATATGGTTCCTTGACTACTTACCAAGATTTTTGCAGAAGGAAAAAATAAAACAAACATAAAAATGGAACCTAAAAAAGAATGTCAGGATAAATTTTGCAAGAAAATGTTTCTGGTGTCATTCGAGACTTGGAATATTTTTCATTCAAGACAGGCATTTGTGTCATAAAATATGATATGTACCTTACCACAATGCATGTTTGTGACTTAAAACAATACAAATTTATTTACTGAAATGAGTCTCATTTGGTTAAAATAAAGGGGTTAACAGGGCTGTATTCCTTTCTATAAGTTTCTAGGTAAGAATGTTTTCTCACTTTTTCCAGTTTCTAGAGGCTGCCCACATTTCTTTGTTTGTGGTCCCCTTTCATCTTCAAACCAACAATGGCTGGTTACATGTTTCTCACCTAGTATCATGCTGAGTCTATGGTAATATCCTTCAAATCTTTATTCTGATTGTTACTCATGATCAGATGCTGTAAATTCAGATGTTGATAAAAAGATGTTTGATTCCTTCTTTAGTGTTGTACTTGAGTTATACGTGGAGCATAAGTATAATCTAGAAGATACGGATCATATACTTTTTTAAACAACACCAGAAAAATAATGCTTTGCAATGGTGATGTTATAGATGATTATGCTATTATTACCTTGAGTCCAAGTTGCCTACCAAGAAGATTGGAATTTAAAATCTATTACAGTTTATTGCCTCATAGCATAATAATATTTTCATTAAACATTATAACAGTGAATACTTTTGAATACAAAAGTCTTGAACACGCACATGTGCACCAATGCACAAAATGTTGCAAATAATTTAGTAGATCCATGAACCTCCTACAGTAAATCTGTGGATACTCTAGGAGTCTTGAAAACTCAATTAAGACCCTTTGAATTAGGGTACACAACCCAGCATCATGCTATACTTCCTGCTGGAAAGGAAGCTGGGATACATTTAGGTAAGGAGTTATTTGGTTGACAGGGCAATGACCTAAGAGTCATTTAATGACTATTTGAACAAGGTTGCCAGATTCTGTTCAGTTCTAGGCAAGACATAGAGGTCCAAAACCAGTACGATTCAGGGAAAGGGAGTTAGAGGACTTGGTTAAATAAATGAAAAAGAGAAATAAGTCAGGCAGAACCAAAGCCGATCTAGGATTCTGTTTGACCAAAGACAATAGGCAATGAGAAGGATTCCATTTTCAGGAAGTAGAACTGACAAGGATAATCCGGGAAGAAATTAATTCTCCTTCCCATGACTTCATTACTAAAACAGTGCTACTCAGAACAAAGGCTGCAAACCAGTGCCTGTAAGTAAATTATCAGCAGCAGAGATGAACACATAATAAGTGTTTGGAAATTTTATACCATAATGTTATGTGTGTTGAGTCCAAAAATGGAAAAGTTTTGCTTGTGTTTCTGTGCATTTTTTAAATTTACTAGTTATATATTTTATTTTACAAAAGTCTTGATACACAAAACCAATACATTAGAAATTAATAATAAAAAGTTTAGAATTTTTCCACCAGAAAGCTTGAGTAGCACCCATCCAAAATGAACTGAGAACTCCTCAACACCTAAAAAGTCAAGGCAGTAGGGCATGTTTTCTTTGTTGAAATTGCTCATGGGAGATTATTGGAAAAGGGATAAGTGCCTAGTAACTTCTACTTCAGGTGCAGAACAACAGAATGAATATATGTTTAAATCCTCTGCCATTCAGACCAAATGTTCCATTGACCCCTCCATTCGATTCAGTCTGAGAAACAGGTTATCTGCCTGAAATACCTGGTCATTAGAAACAACTTGGAAAAACTATTATGGAGCATTAATTGATAGAAAATTATCTTCTCGTCTTTTCGCTTGGTATTTTACCCTAAATATAAGAAGATTGAATTTCTTCTAGTGTGGTTCACAAACATTTTCCAAACAGAAATCACCGAACAAAATGTAGATATTTTTTCCAGTCTCAATTCCTGCGAATTCACAAAACAAATGGAAAGAGTTGCCAATTCATAGAAAATTAGATATTACTTCAGTTTGTTCAGCTTTGCATCCCTCATTTTTTAACACTACCAGATTTTCAGATAGAAATTTTTAGATATTTCTAGTAGTAAATAAGATCATCAAATTGTTTTCTCTCAAATAAACACATGATTTTAATCAGGATCTTTAGCATCAGAATTATTTTAGGTGGCACATATTTTGAAAAGATATAATGAAAATGTATTTAGAAGTTCTTGAAAGGCTGAGATCATTTGCAATAGAGTAATTGGGTTAAGCTATAATCATCTTTCAGTTTTGAGTTTCAAGTGGCATTGCTAACTTACTCCTAATTATAGCCCTTTAAACACATCATTATGGCATTACAATAATTTTGACAAGAAATGATCTTTGAGTAATTTTTTGAGCTAAAAATACATGGATGAACTTAATTTGCATACGAATGATAAACTGACAAAGTTGGCTGAAGCCACATACATTGAAGACAATTCCTTTAAATGAGCACTGTTAATTCAATACTTGAAAATCACACACACACACACACACACACACACACACACACACACTTTAAAATAACAATATTGGTTAATCATAATTTCAAAACATTTTATTAGGCATTAAAATTCTTCTGGCTCCTTGACCCCACCAAGCATCATTTATGAATGGAATCAAAAATAATGGATGAAACTGAACACAGGCCAGAATAAAACTGAGACTGAATGTCTAATCAAAAGAGAAATGGATGTTAACTCAAAGTTTTCTTTTCCAGGTTCTTGCCATTAACTTTCCACATGATCTTAAGAACTCTTGAGTCTTATATCTCCATCCTTTAATGGAGGGCTGTTGAATCAGATAAATTTTAGTTTCTACTTCAGCTATAAGGCTAACAGTAAGAATATATTTGTGATTATAAAATTTTCAAATGCTGCCACATTTTCAATAATTTGTTAGTATCTGATTAAGTTTATAGTATATTCTTTTTCTCTTCAGCCTGCCAGGCAATGTTGTTGTAAAGAGTGTGGGCTTAACAATTCATCTAGTAGCAATGAAAGACAAATATAAAAGCAAAAAATGCACTCTGAAACCTTACATTTCTGTTTGGTATCCAAAATAAATAAATTAACCAGTCATTACATTTAGAACTTTGAATAATTATTTGTTCAATTGTCCTCAACTATTTTTACTCTAAATCAGTGTATTTACATGTTGTTATGCATTTGTAAAAATTTAATATTGGAAAAGATCTGCCAATTCCATTCATTTATGCTTTTATATCTCTCCTAATTTACTCTAGGTTCAGAACAGCTCTGTGAGCAGTTTGCTGTCTGATTGAAGAATATCTTTTTGAAGTAGACCTTAGTAAAGTAAAGCTTTCTCTACTTATTTATACATATAATTCTCTATGTGAAGTATCCTTGAATTATTTCAATTGTACAATTAACTAAAAATTACTGTTTAATTTTTAATAATTTTTTCCACTGAAGGCAACTGTATAGAAACACATGCAGATTTCAGAATTATTTAATGTATCTCTATAGGGTGCCTTTGTGGGATGGTTATTCATTTTTCATTTGACCTTTAACCTAATTTCACTATTTGGGCTATCCTGCTGTAGTATCAAGAAGCTTGTATTACCTCTCTTTGAAAAATGAGGATGTATATAATGATATATAAAATGAGAATCATTTGTTAATTTAGTTTATATCTACATATATAAATAAATATTTACACACATATTTATAACCATAATCATATCAGAATTTGGATTTTTCTTAATCTTCTATGAGCCAGGCTATTGACCTTGACATTTAAAGCATCTCTAAAGTAGGGAGAACTTGGAACCACTTTTGTGACTAATATCTTTTGTTCATTTAGGTGATCCATGCTGGCAAGTATTTCAGGCTAGGCTAGAAGAATGAATTTTTTAAAAATCCATAGCTTGAAAAATTTAAATACAGTAGTATATTTTCTAACACAAAATTTTAAAATTCTATTTAAAGGATAGTTAATGCCCAGTTTTTAAGAAACATATCTAGAAACTACACATAACACTTAACAGGACATTTATTTTCCTCCATTTTCTACACATGTATATAGAATTCTTTGTTCCACAAAAGGCTAGATTCAATCAATTTAGTACAAAGTAAAGTGTTGAGAAGCAACTCAATGTTATTCCACATGGGTTTTTAGCCCAGGGAGCTATTTTCTTCAATGCTTGCCATTATTTGATTTTTTTCTTCAACTCCTTAGTTCATTTTAAGATTTTAAATATCTTTCTCAACCTTTTAATCCTCTGCCTGTCCAATATTTGTGCATCTCCAGTTTCATGTACTGTGTGAATTTGTAAAACAAGAAAGTTGACAATAAACCCTCTGAGCATGATTCTGTGTTTTGATCAAATTTCTATGTTTCAAGAACTGTTAAATTTTTGTGGAATACTTTCTCCTAAGCAACACTTACAACTGCATTTGAATATATTATGTCAAACAACATGAGCATAAATCTTCTTAGATGAATATAATACCTCCTTTTGCCCTTGCTTTTTTTTTTTTTTTTTTTGCGGTACGCGGGCCTCTCACTGTTGTGGCCTCTCCCATTGCGGAGCACAGGCTCTAGATGCGCAGGCTCAACGGCCATGGCTCACGGGCCCAGCCGTTCCGCGGCACGTGGGATCCTCCTGGACCGGGGCACGAACCCACGTCCCCTGCATCGGCAGGCAGACTCTCAACCCCTGCTCCACCAGGGAAGCCCCTGCCATTGCTTTTTTTCCCTTCAATTTATCTATTGAGCATCACTCTTTGGAATAGCTAGGGGATGCTCAATAAAGCAAGAGACGTTTTGTTGTCACTATAGGAAGGAGAAACCAACAGAAAATATTCTGCAGCATGAAGACTTTAAATTCAATTCAGCCCATAGTCTAAAGTCACTGTCCTCTAGCAGCTGTTTTTAGATATCTCCAGAGACAGAGGGCAGAAAGTGGTATGACAAAACTGGGGATCTGAACTATAAATAATTAGGATACAACAGAAGTGTGAGCAGCAATCCTCAATGTAATTATTAACTGTTAAAACAGAAAACGGCACCTGATGCCTACCCTTCCCACAGCCCAATCTTCAATAAATCTGTTACACATATATGTATGTATATAGATATCTCTACATCTATCTATCATGACTTTCAGAACCAATGTCATGGTCTAATAGGCCCATGCATTTGACACCCATCTGTTGTCAGTTTCTTAACTGAAACAGGCAAAAGTCTTTATTACTAATGAGAATTGGACAAATGTCCCACTCACTGGACACCCCAAAAAGAGAAGGTGAGAATGAAATGGTCTCTGAGGATTCAGAGCAGTCTAGGTATAGATAAATTTGGATGCTTTCTCTGGCCAGGGAATAAGAAGGACCTGCACTTAGGCTCCACTCCAATCAAATAGTCATTGCATAGCTGGAGTGTGGATAAGAGAGTAACAGACAACAGCCTGATAGAAAAGAACTTAGGATGGTGGCCAGGCACAGAAAAAGAATGGATTATGTCCCAGACTTCCAAATCAACCATGAGCCTGCAGTAAGCAGTTACGCCTCAAAGAAAACAGGTGTGTAGGGGAAGACCAATGGAGAATGGAATCCTCCAGTTCAGCTGCCGAAGTGTAAAAACAAACAAGAACAACAAAGACCCAATTTTTCTACTTGATTTCAGGCTTTCAAGATAAACATTTCTCAAGTTCCTATATATGTCTTTGTGGCTGTGGCTTTGACATTTTCTTGTGTACATTGTGACACTTTGATGCTACCAAAGGGAAAAAAGTCTAAATTTTCCTTGTTTCAGTAGCCTAGGTTTGAAAGAAGTCCAACCAAATAAACTACAAGTACCGATTAAGATATGCTCTACACACTTAGAGCAAATGGACTTCAATGAAAGAGAATCTCTGTAGGAAACAGGTTAAGGATTATTTTACCTGAATTATATAAAGGCAGACTTCCAGGATACAAGGTAAGCAATTTAAAACATGATAATAATGAAAGAGAAATAGAAAACAGGGTTGCCAGAATAGAGTGGCAACAGATACCATAGTGAGTACTTTAGGGAAGCATGTTAGTTACTTAGAAAGACACTTGAATAAATTATTTCAGAACTAGGAGCAAAAGGGGAAGAAAAGGCATAAATTAGGAAATAAAACATAAATGACATGAGAAGTTTGATATATCCAATATAATTGTAATGGGCATTCTAGATATCCAGATCACAGAATGAGTCAGATAGAGAAAAGGATATAACCAAAGGCATTTGGGGAGAAAAGTTTTCTGCTCTGAAGAAGGCCTTGAGAAGTGTTGCAACATCAGCGCTGATGGTGCTTCATGGCTTCTCACTCTCGGGCTCCCTCCTGGCACCACTTATGCTCCTCAAGGCCCCTTACTACCCAGCTACATTTTATTTCTGCTATTCTACTCAATACCAACACTTCCTGGTACAAAAACTGGGTGGTATTTGTGGGAATTAGGGAGGATACTTTTGTGAACCTTATGCTATTCTCTTTTAGCAATGTCTTTAATATCTTAAATGAATAATGTTTGTGGTTCAATATTTTATATATTTCAGCTTTTACTTACAGTTCCTCACACCACTGGGCTAGGTAAGAAGAAAAATCTGACTAGTAGGCACCAAGGTTTGTTCAGAATTAGTGTTTCTATCTGTAATTTTGCGGGTGTTATTGTTAAAGGGCTAAGTCTGTAGGATCCAGGTGTTAATCACTTTAGCATGGATTTTTTTTTCCAGGGGAGAACTCAACACCTCCTTCTATATGAAAATAGACTATTGTTTGTCTAGCTAACTAATCCAATTGACAGCATATTTATATTCAGTCATCCCTTGGTATTCTCAGGTTCTGTCTCCTCAGATTCAACCATGAATGGAAAATATTAGAAAAAAATTCCAGAAAGTTCCAAAAGAGAAATTTGAATTTGCTGTGCACTGGCAACTATTGACATAGCATTTATAAAGTGTTAGATGTTGTAAGTAACCTAGAGATGATTTAGAATAGTTTATAAACTTCCAAAGAAATTCATAACACAGAGCATACTTAGGGATTATAATTAGAATTATCTTGGTTAATTAATCATTTTTCAGTTTGGAAATATGGTCAGATGTGTCTTTTTTAGAAACAGCATTGTGACATTCGCTGTTTAATTGCATGGATCTGTGATATCTAATTGGATTTTCAGGCGTGACTCAAAAATTGTAATGTCTACTATTTAATATAGTTGTTCTGACATTCCTTCAAGCATTTTTATTTAGTAGTTCAAATAATGATTAATTTCTCTTTGTATAAGGAAGGGGAAAACTTCTAGAAAGAAAATATAAAATTAAGTCACACATTTGTTTCATAGGTTGCTTTGTTTTATAACACATCTCTACACACTCATTTACTCAGAAATGGCCACACACCACCCCCTTCATTTCTGTTTTTTTATTACTTCCTCTGATCTCACATTATGCTCTTTTTTTCTCCTAAGGACGTAGCTGCCTTCCTTCAAAGACACTCCCCCCACCCCATACCAAATATCACCTTCTCCACAGAGCATTTCTGGTGCAGCTGAATCCATACAAGATTATACTTGTAAAACATCATCACCTAACAAAAAACTAAGGTGTATCAGGAGGGAATATGGTGTAATTGCTTGGGAATTTCAGTGTGGTTGCTGATTTCTTTATGTGGTAGCATGCTTCACTCCAGAACTTGTTACCAAAATATTTATTTCTTCAACTTTGAAAAAAATTTATTTGAAAACCTCCCCAAAATTCTGTGTATGTTTTATTAATCAACAGAAGGACAATTGACAAAATCCTAATGATTTCAAGTATTTTACAAGCTTCATAACCGTAGATCAGAACTGCATATTGAAAACTTGTTATCAGCCCTTCAATTATCCCCTGAGGATGTAAAAATTCTTTCAATGTGGGGGAAATAGGGCAGGTGGAGTTTCACCCAGTCATGAGACAGTGTATGTTTAGTCCACAAATGGATGGATAGTCATTTAAATAAGAACAATCAGTTACTGTACCTTTGATTGTTATTCTTTATGGCAACAAATTTTATAAATCTAATTTCATAAATGTACAAACTGTTTGTCTTTTAAGTTAGCAATGAAACTTTTTTGTTATCAACTTCCATATAAGAGCTTTTGAGCTTCAACATGGCAGAGGAGTGAGACGTGGAGATTGCATCCTCCACACAAATACATCAGAAATACATCTACATGTGGAACAACTCCTACAGAACACCTACTGAACGCTGGCAGAAGACCACTCAGACTTCCCAAAAGGCAAGAAACTCCCCACGTACCTGAGCAGGGCAAAAAAAAAAAAAAAAAAGACAAAAGAATAAGGACAGGACCTGCACCTTGGGGAGGGAGCTGTGGAGGAGGAAAAGTTTCCACATACTAGGAAGCCCCTTCACTGGAGGAGACGGGTGGTGGTGGAGGGGAAGCTTTGGAGCCACGGAGGAGAGCGCAGCAACAGGGGTGCAGAGGGCAAAGTGGAGAGATTCCTGCACAGAGGATCGGTGCCGACCAGCACTCACCAGTCTGAGAGGCTTGTCTGCTCACCTGCCGGGATGGGTGGGGAATGGGAGCTGAGGCTTGGGCTTCAAAGGTCAGATCCCAGGGAGAGGACTGGGGTTGGCTGCATGAACACAGCCTGAAGGGGGCTAGTGTGCCACAGCTAGCCGGGAGAGAGTCTGGGAAAAAGTCTTGACCTGCCGAAGAGGCAAGAGACCATTGTTTCGGGGTACGTGAGAGGAGGGGATTCAGAGCACCACCTAAACAAGCTCCAGAGATGGGCACGAGCCGTGGCTATCAGCACAGACATCAGAGATGGACATGAGACGCTAAGGCTGCTGCTGCAGCCACCAAGAAGCCTGTGTGAAAGCACAGGTCACTATCCACACCTCCCCTCCCAGGAGCCTGTGCAGCCCAACGTTACCAGCCTCCTGTGATCCAGGGACACCTTCCCCAGGAGAACACATGGTTTGCCACAGGCTGTTGCAACATCTCGACAACCTCTGCCGCCACAGGCTCGCCCCGAATTCCGTACGCCCCCCTCCCCGTACCTGAGTGAGCCAGAGCCCCCGAATCAGCAGCTACTTTAACCCCGTCCAGTCTAGGTGAAGAACAGTTGCCCTCAGGCAACCTACACACAGAGGCGAGGCCAAATCCAAAGCTGAACCAGAGAAGCTGTGCGAACAAAGAAGAGAAAGAGAAATCTCCCCCAGCAGCCTCGGGAGCAGCCGATTAAATTTCCCAATCAACTTGATGTACCCTGCATCTGTGGAATACCTGAATAGACTAGGAACTATCCCAAAATTGAGGCGGTGGACTTTGGGATCAACTATGTATATATTTTTTTCTTTTTCTCTTTTTGTGAGTCTGTATGTGTATGCTTGTGTGATTTTGTCTTTATAGCTTTGCTTTTACCATTTGTCCTGGGGTTCTGTCTGCCCATTTTTTTTTTTTTTTTAATGATAGTTTTTAGCACTTGTTATAAATGGTGGATTTGTTTTCTGGTTTGCTTTCTCTGTTCTTTCTTTATTACATTTTAATTTTTTTAATAATTATTTTTTATTTTAATAACTTTATTTTATTTATTTATTTTCCTTTCTTTCTTTCTTTTTTTCTCCCTTTTCTTCTAAGCCGTGTGGCTGACAGGGTCTTGGTGCTCCAGCCAGGTATCAGGCCTGTGCCTCTGATGTGGGAGAGCTCAGTTCAGGACATTGGTCCACCAGAGACATCCTGGATCCATGTAATATCAAATGGTGAAAGCTGTCCCAGAGATCACCATCTCACCATGAAGACCCAGCTCCATTCAACGACCAAAAAGCTACAGTGCTAGGCACCCCATGCCAAACAACTGGCAAGACAGAAACACAACCCTACCCATTAGCAGAAAGGCTGCTTAAAATCATAATAAGGTCACAGACACCCGGAAACACACCACCAGACGTGGTCCTGCCCACCAGAAAGACAAGATCCAGCCTCATCAATCAGAACACAGGCACCAGTCCCCTCCACCAGGAAGCCTACATAACCCACTGAACCAACCATAGGAACTGGGGACAGACACCAAAAACAACAGGAACTACGAACCTGCAGCCTGCAAAAAGGAGACGCCCAAAAAAGTAAGTTAAGCAAAATGAGAAGACAGAGAAAAACACAGCAGATGAAGGAGCAAGGTAAAAACCCACCAGATCAAACAAATGAAGAGGAAATAGGCAGTCTACCTGAAAAAGAACTCAGAGTGATGATAGTAAAGATGATCCAAAATCTTGGAAATAGAATGGAGAAAATACAAGAAACGTTTAACAAGGACCTAGAAGAACTAAAGAGCAAACAAACAATGATAACACAATAAATAAAATTAAAAATTCTCTAAAAGGAATCAATAGCAAAATAAGTGAGACAGAAAAATAGATAAGTGACCTGGAAGATAAAATAGTGAAAATAACTACAGCAGAGCAGAATAAAGGAAAACGAATGAAAAGAATTGAGGACAGTTTCAGAGACCTCTGGGACAACATTAAATGCACAAACATTCGAATTATAGGGGTCTCAGAAGAAGAAGAGAAAAAGAAATGGACTGAGAAAATATTTGAACAGATTGTAGTGGAAAACTTCCCTAATATGGGAAAGGAAATAGTTAATCAAGTCGAGGAAGCACAGAGAGCCCCATACAGGGTAAATCCAAGGAGAAACTGGCTAAGACACATATTACTCAAACTATCAAAAATTAAATACAAGGAACAAATATCAAAAGCAGCAAGGGAAAAGCAACAAATAACATAAAAGGGAATCCCCATAAGGTTAACAGCTTATCTTTCAGCACAAACTCTGCATGCCAGAAGAAAGTGTCAGGACATACTTAAAGTGATGAAAGGGAAAAACCTACAACCAAGATTACTTTACCCAGCAAGGATCTCATTCAAATTCAATGGAGAAATCAAAATCTTTACAGACAAGCAAAAGCTGAGAGAATTCAACGCCACCAAACCAGCTTTACAAGAAATGCTAGAGGAACTTCTCTAGGCAGGGGACACAAGAGAAGGAAAAGACCTACAATAACAAACCCAAAACAGTTAAGAAAAAGGTAATAGGAACTTACATCTTGATAATTATCTTAAATGTAAATGGATTAAATGCTCAAACTAAAAGACATAGACTGGCTGAATGGATACAAAAAAAAAGACCCATATGTATGCTGTCTACAGGAGACCCACTTCAGAGCTAGGGACACATACAGACTAAAAATGAGGGGATGGAAAAAGATATCCCATGCATGGAAATCAAAAGAAAGCTGGAGGAGCAATTCTCATATCAGACAAAATGGAGTTTAAAATAAAGACTATTACAAGAGACAAAGAAGGACACTACATAATGATCAAGGGTTCAATCCAAAAAGAAGATATAACAATTCTAAATATGCACCCAACATAGGAACACCTCAATACATAAGGCAAATGCTAACAGCCATAAATGGGGAAATAAACAGTAACACCATCATAGTAGGGGACCTTAACACCCCACTTTCACCAATGGACAGATCATCCGAAATGAAAATAAACAAGAAAACACGAGCTTTAAATTATATATTAAACAAGATGGACTTAATTGATATATATAGGACATTCCATGCAAAAACAGCAGAATACACTTTCTTCTCAAGTGCTCATGGAACATTCTCCAGGACACATCATATCTTGGGTCACAAGTGAAGCCTTGGTAAATTTAAGAAAACTGAAGTCATATCAAGTATGTTTTCCAACCCCACACTATGAGACTAGATATCAATTATGGGAAAAAATATGTAAAAAATACAAACACATGGAGGGTAAAAAATACACTACTTAATAGCCAAGAGATCACTGAAGCAATCAAAGAGGAAATCAAAAAATTCCTAGAAACAAATGACGATGAAAACACGATGACCCCAAACCTATAGGATGCAGCAACAGCAGTTCTAAGAGGGAAGTTTATAGCAATACAATTCTACCTCAAGAAATATCTCAAATAAACAACCTAAACTTACATGTAAAGCAATTAGAGAATGAAGAACAGAAAACCCCCTAAAGTTAGCAGAAAGAAAGAATCATAAGGTTCAGATCACAAATAAATGAAAAAGAAATGAAGAAAACAATAGCAAATATCAATAAAACTAAAAGCTGGTTATTTGAGAAGGTAAACAAAGTTGATAAACAATTAGCCAGACTCATCAAGAAAAAAAGGAAGAATACTCAAATCAATAGAATTAGAAATGAAAAGGAGAAGTAAAAACTGACACTGCAGAAACACAAAGGATCATGAGAGATTACTGCAAACAGCTACATGCCCAAAAAATTGGACAACCTGGAAGAAATGGACACATTCTTAGGAAAGCACAACCTTCTGAGACTGCACCAGAAGGAAATAGAAAATATAAACAGACCAATCACCAGCACTGAAATTGAAACTGTGATTAAATATCTTCCAACAAACAGAGGCCCAGGACCAGATGGCTTCACAGGTGAATTCTATCAAACATTTAGAGAAAAGCTAACACCTATCCTTCTCAAACTCTTCCAAAATATAGCAGAGGGAGGAACACTCCCAAACTCATTCTAGGAGGCCACCATCACCCTGATACCAAAACCAGACAAGGATGTCACAAAGAAAGAAAACTACAGGCCAATATCACTGACGAACATAGATGCAAAAATCCTCAACAAAATACTAGCAAACATAATCCAACAGCACATTAAAAGGATCATACACCATGATCAAGTGGGGCTTATTCCAGGAATGCAAGGATTCTTCAGTATACGCAAATCAATCAACGTTATACACCATATTAACAAATTGAAGGGGAAAAACCATATGATCATCTCAATAGATGCAGAGAAATCTTTCAACAATATTCAACACCAATTTATGATAAAAATCCTGCAGAAAGTAGGCATAGAGGGAACTTTCCTCAACATAATAAAGGCCATATATGACAAACCCACAGCCAACATGGTTCTCAACAGTGAAAAACTGAAACCATTTCCACTAAGATTAGGAACAAGACAAGGTTGCCCACTCTCACCACTATTATTCAACAGAGTTTTGGAAGTTTCATCCACAGCAATCAGAGAAGAAAAAGGAACAAAAGGAATCCAAATCAGAAAACAAGAGGTAAAGCTGTCACTGTTTGCAGATGACATGATACTATACATAGAGAATCCTAAAGATGCCACCAGAAAACTGCTAGAGCTAATCAATGAATTTGGTAAAGTAGCAGGATACAAAATTAATACACATAAATCTCTTGCATTCCTATACACTAATGATGAAATATCTGAAAGAGAATTTAAGGAAACACTCCCATTTACCACTACAAAAAAATGAATAAAATATCTAGGAATAAACCTATTTAAGGAGACAAAAGACCTGTATGCAAAAAACTATAAGACACTGATGAAAGAAATTAAAGATGATACAAACAGATGGAGAGATATACCATGTTCTTGGATTGGAAGAATCAATATTGTGAAAATAACTCTACTACCCAAAACAAACTACAGATTCAATGCAATCCCTATCAAAATACCAATGGCATTTTTCACAGTACTAGAACAAAAAATTTCACAATTTATATGGAAACACAAAAGACACCAGATAACAAAAGCAATCTTGAGAAAGAAAAATGGAGCTGGAGGAATCAGGCTCCCAGACTTCAGACTATACTATAAAGCTACAGTAATCAAGACAGTATGGTACGGGCACAAAAACAGAAATATAGATCAATGGAACAGGATAGAAAGCCCAGAGATAAACCCACACACATGTGGTCACCTTAGTTTTGATAAAGGAGGCAAACATATACAATGGAGAAAAGACAGCCTCTTCAATAAGTAGTGCTGGGAAAACTGGACAGCTACATGTAAAAGAATGTTATTAGAACACTCTCTAACACCATACACAAAAATAAACTCAAAATTGATTAAAGACCTAAATGTAAGGTCAGACACTATAAAACTCTTAGAGGAAAACAAAGGGAGAACACTCTATGACATAAATCACAGCAAGATCCTTTTTGACCCACCTCCTAGAGAAATGGAAATAAAAACAAAAATAAACAAATGGGACCTCATGAAACTTAAAAGCTTTTGCACAGCAAAGGAAACCATAAGCAAGATGAAAAGACAACCCTCACAATAGGAGAAAATGTTTGCAAATGAAGCAACTGACAAAGGATTAATCTCCAAAATACACAAGCAGCTCATGCAGCTCAACATGAAAAGAACAAACAACCCAATCCCAAAATGGGCCAAAGCCCTAAATAGACATTTCTCCAAAGAAGATATACAGATAGCCAACAAACACATGAAAGAATGCTTAACATCATTAATCATTAGAGAAATGCAAAGCAAAACTACAATGTTGTATCACCTCACACCAGTCAGAATGGCCATCATCAAAAAATCTACAAACAGTAAGTGCTGGAGGGGGTGTGGAGAAAAGGGAACCCTCTTGCACTGTTGGTGGGAATGTAAATTGATACAGCCACTATGGAGAACAGTATGGCAGTTCCTTAAAAAACTAAAAATAGAACTACCGTATGACCCAGCAATCCCACTCCTGGGCATATACCCTGAGAAAACCATAATTCCAAAAAAGTCATGTACCACAGTGTTCCTTGCAACACTGTTTACAATCCCCAGGACATGGAAGCAACCTAAGTGTCCATCGACAGATGAATGGATAAAGAATATGTAACACATATATACAATGGAATATTACTCAGCCATAAAAAGAAACAAAATTGAGTTATTTGTAGTGAGGTGGATGGACCTAGAATCTGTCATATAGAGTGAATTTAGTGAGAAAGAGAAAAGCAAGTACTGTATGCTAACACATATATATGGAATCTAAAAAAAAGAATTATTCTGAAGAACCTAGGTGCAGGACAGGAATAAAGATGCAGCCATAGAGAATGGACTTGAGGACAATGGGAGGAGGACGGGTAAGCTGGGATGAAGTGAGAGAGTGGCATGGACTTATATATACTACCAAATATAAAATAGATAGCAAGTGGGAAGCAGTGTCATAGCACAGGGAGATCAGCTCGGTGCTTTGTGACCACCTAGAGTGGCGGGATAGGGAGAGTGGTAGGGAGACACAAGAGGGAGCAGATATGGGGATATATGTATATATATAGCTGATATACTTTGTTATAAAGCAGAAACTAATACACCATTGTAAAGAAATTATACTCCAATAAAGATGTTTAAAAAATAAATTTCCATGTAAGAGATGTCTTCTTACAGTCCTAGATGTATCTACTGCCACAAAGAGAAAATAAAAACTCTTACTCTTGTTTTGCCTCTGGTTAGATTCACCTTCTACTCACAGAAAGGACCACCTACACATGGCCCTAACTGCAGAAGAGATTACGGAAGCAAAAATTTTTTGCTTTCCTAGAGCCTGTGCTTATTGGCATTGTATAATGACCTACATAACCTAACACATTCATGACTCCATCTTGGCTGTTTTTATCTTATGTCAGCTGACTCTGGGTTCCCAGAGTTTGTTTTTAACTACTGATACCTCTCTCATCTTTCTCTAGATTTCTTTATATCTATCTATCTATCTATCTATCTATCTATCTATCTATCTATCTATCATCTACTTATGTATCCATCTTTCAACTCTCTATATCTAACATTTTTCCTCAATCTTGTTTTTCTGTCTCTGATTAATATTTCCGTAGAGCAGCTTGAAACCAAATCTGTCAATCTCAATTTAAGATATTCTCTAGCTCATGCATACACTTGGTCAGTCCTTTAGTAGTTGCTCAGTGTGTCAGAGTTTTTATGAAGTCAGTGATTGACTTCTAGACCTTTCCCAGTATAATTTCATGTAAACTGCTACCATATATCATGGTGCCTTGTTTATGGTGCTATAATCTTTATACATAGATTGCAATTTATTCATCCATTGTTAGTTGTGCTAGTAAAAAAAATTGCATCCGCAAAAATAGTAAATTTGTGCCTTAGGGAGGCTAGATTTTAGAGTGGATAAAAGATATATGCAATAATATTACAAAGTGAAAGGCTGCACAGTAGTACCTATGGGCTACCTAGGAAAAAATCCTGTATTATGCACTTACTAGTGAATGACTTTAAACATATTAAATTCTACACATATTTACTGACACATTATAAGAATTCAATGAATATTTATGGCTAGAGTTGTAGAAAGTCTTAACGCACAATGAACTCCCAATACGTGGGGAAATAAGGGTATGTTTACATAATTTTTAGGTTGATATATCTTTTTATTATCTTTGTCACTAACAGTTGTATTCTCAGTATGAACTATCTAGACTTTCATTTGTTGATTGCTCCTTTATTTGAAACTATCTTTCTACCTAGATTTATGGCATTGCCTCGTTTTTCTCTTATAGGCTGATATTGTTTCCTTCATATTAACTCTTGACTTACTCTCTCTAGCAATCCTTATGAGTAGGATCAGATATCATTTTCCAGAATAAAATTTTAATATACTAAGGTATAAAATGTCTTTCTTATAGTACTTATAATCAATCCCATAATTAATAATTTGAAATACTATCTGGAAATTTCTCTAAAATGATTTTCAGTGTAAAAGCAGTTTATAATTAATAGATTGTAGTTGACAATTTCATTGAAGACTTGTAACTTAAAATCAGAAAATAAAAGAGAGAAAAATACCTTGTTGAATGATCTGACATATTAAAAATATTAAGTTTACTTCTGAGTTCTTCGGAAATGCGATCACATTTAGAATTTTTGTAGCCATGGCTCCACATTTTTTTTTTTTTTCGGTATTCGGGCCTCTCACTGCTGTGGCCTCTCCCGTTGCGGAGCATAGGCTCCGGACGCGCAGGCTCAGCGACCGTGGCTCCCGGGCCCAGCCGCTCCGCAGCATGTGGGATCCTCCCGGACCGGGGCACGAACCCGTGTCCCCTGCATCGACAGGCGGACTCCCAACCACTGTGCCACCAGGGAAGCCCCATGGCTCCACATTTATGTAGGCATCATACTATCAAATTAGAATAGCTCATGTGTTGTTTGTAGAATAATGGTTTAATCTTTTCTTTTCCTTTTCTCTGATGAGAAAGGCAGGG
Source organism: Phocoena sinus (assembly GCF_008692025.1). Lineage (NCBI taxonomy): Eukaryota > Metazoa > Chordata > Mammalia > Artiodactyla > Phocoenidae > Phocoena > Phocoena sinus. The sequence continues at coordinate 76,802,959 of NC_045769.1, read as the reverse complement.
TTTGGAAGGCAGTAGGGATAGAATCCACTATTAAAATCTTCTCCTCCAGCAAAAAAAAAAAAAAAAAAAGGATAAAATGAGAAACAATGCAGTTCAACTGAAGCTAATTCTTCATTTTAATCATAAATTATTTTGAAAAATGTTCATGTAATACGGTTTAGATTCCTTCAGCTTTGAGTAAAATCATGGCCTTTTGTAGTTTTCCACCTGCAAATCTTGTGAAGATCAATAATACTCTTCTCACAGTCAAAAGTCAAAGGTCGATTTTCAGTTTTGATTATGTCTTCCACATTTAGGACACTGTTGAGTGGCACTATTGTAAACGCTTTTCTTTCTTGGTTTCTATAGTGATGTTCTATCTATCATCTCTCTTTCTCTCTAATCTACCTATCCATCATCACTTTACCAACATCATTTATCGGTAAGACCCAACTCAATGGTAGTAAAAATTTCACTACCTATTGAACTTTATTTCCCATAATTCGCCAGCATTTAGAAATGTTTCTGTAATAGCAATTGCAATGTGGTTCTTAATACAGTGTTGTATTGCATCTTTTTATCTAACATAATGGCTGTCACATAAAAGTGTTTGTTGAAGCGATGAGTGGATAGACTGAGTCAACCAGCTTACCTTGCTCAGTGGCCCATATGACCTCATGGTTAGTCTTTTTTAATGTTTGACTTTCCGCTGAGTATTGGCAGGCAAATTGGGGAGAGAGGAGAGCATGATGAGGATGTTTATCCTACCGACCTCCGCCCTATCATAGTTTCCTTTTATCAGGGTTGCTTTGGTCTGAAGTTGTTTCTCTTAATGAAAACTAAGTCTCTCAGGGGTCATTTCCATAAGGTTGGGGTGAGAGATCCTAAGACATCTATATTTGCTAATCAGCCTTACCCAGATGAAGAGTAAATTTTCTTGCACCTTTATAACAGGAGGTAATATTACAATTTGGAGCAAGGCTCCCACTGAAGTGAGGCTCCCACCTCCCACAGAGACTGGAAGATAGAGGTGCTATCTTCCTTGGTGATTACATTTCCAAGAGATGGCTCCCAGGTCCTTGAGAAAAGCTGTCCTGTGATATAAAACTGGTAAAAGTATTTTAAAAAGATTTATTCCTCAAAGGGGCAGAAAAAGAATTTTCGATTACCAATTTTCTAAAGTAAATGCTTTAAGGAAAAGGAAGTAATGGACTTCTGTGGTTAGGCCATCTGGATTCTGTAAAGGACCATGTGGGAGGGAGATCAGGGGCTTAGAGGCAGGAGGAAGCCTGTTTAAAGTTTAGCCAAGCTGAACTAAGGAAACTTTAAGATCATCTTGCTGAGTATAATTTAGAAGGAAAGTACTAAGAGCCCCTTAGAGAGGATGGCTCACAGAAATGTGATGTACAGGCAAATGAAACAAGCTCAGTTAAGTCTGAAGCATATAATGTGAGAGCAAGTGTTTTTAAAGATGAGTCCATAAAAATTACAAAGTGAAAAGTCTTACAAGTACATTGAAATATAATCTGGTTCAGCAAATTAAAAGGTAATTTAAAACCTACTGGAGGCACAAATGTATGACATAGAAGCAAAACCAAAAAAAAGACAAAAATGATGCCACTGAGTCGACGGGGGAACAGCATTTCATTAATAAAAGTACGAGTAAATAATGCCAAAGGTGATCACTTAGAAACAGCTAATGGAGGTAGCAATTAGAAGTCTGTCCATGGTCTTTAAGACAGAAATCTTCACAGAGCAGTGGAGAAAGGAATTAGATGTAAAGAGTTGAGAAACTAGTGAATAGAAGTAGAAAATATAAAGGAAGATCATTTTATAGAACTTTCAAGTAATCTGGCAGTAAAGATAAGGAAAGGTAAAACATTGTGGTTCTTTATACTAAGCAAAGTTTTTAGAAATATTTCTGTATTTGTATGTATTAGGATAGTTTCTATGGCTTAGCTATTTGGGATTTTTCCTCTTTACTTGTTTAGTATACCTGCCTGGTCCAAAATTTGCTTGGTGGAGAAAAGAAAATGTCTCATCAGGCATATGTCTGCCTCAGATGGATTCATCCCAACCTGATCCTCATTTGTCTGGATTAACCATCTCTAGACCCATTTGTTATATGTCTTGATCTTTGGCCTGCCTCACATCCCTGGCTTAACTGATTTTACCACAGTTAGAAAATAATTTTCTTAGTAAGACTTTATAAATGTAAATGATTTTATGTTGAGATCTATGGTTGATATAAATAATGTTGAAGTTATTATTATCTCTACTACCCAGTGAAGAATTTAAGTAAAATTAATTTAGCTACAATAATATTGCCAGTTAATGTAGACTTAACATTTAAATCCAGCAAGGCTCATGCTCTATTCTAAATCACTGTATTTGAGGTTTGAAAAAAAAAATAGAGTGGAGACTAAAATGCAAGTGTAGGTATTTTGGTCACCAAGAAAATTATATAATCTGTATAAATAGATAATTTATTATAATTTAAAATTATGTGGGAAAATCAGGTCCAATATAGATAAATATCTTATAATACAATAATAGAACAAAGAATTCAAATATTTTTAGTTTTCTTAAAGACAGAATTAATACACATTGATACCCAATTTATCTTATTTTATTCGATCAAGTTAGATTTATGTTAAACAGGCTAGTAGTATATTAAATCATTCCCATCTCTTAAAAATACTTAAGAATAATGCATTCATTATTATTCAATTGATCAATAATAGCTTTAATATTACTGTTCTCCCAAGATAAATTTCTCTCTGATCACTGCCCACTATTTAATCATACTTTCAATATTAGTAATATGTTGGTCTAAATGTTTCACGTTGAGCTATTATTATACCTGTACTGTCTTTTCTCTTGCCCAGTAAGCCTGTCAAAATGCAAATTGCTTTCTCTGACCAAAACTACAGCAGGAGCTCAGCCTGGCTCCTTTTTGCACAAAACCAGCAACAGATTTGTTAACGGCTGCTCTTGGGGTCTGTACACATAATGGAAACTTCAGAACCTTGCAGGACCCACAGTTTTTCTGTCTGCAGCCCAGGAATCATTTAACAGTAGATGACTCTTCTGGCAATGTATAATTGAAGAGCTTGTTTTAGCGACACTACACACTGTGAAACACATAATAAAAGAGAGGTGGGGGGAAGGTAACATGCATGAGTGTACAATTTAGATTGTGGCAGAGAATGTGAGTACAGCTGGGAGCTTGACAGTTTTGGCTGTGGTTGCTGAGATCAGATTTGGAAAAACAAATCACTATATGTTTCAACATTAAGTGACGAATGAATCAATAAGCTAATTAAATATATCTTTCCTTCCTTATTCTGCTAATTGAGACTGGAGAAGATTATAAACAGGTCCACATGACAAACCAGAGGTCGTCATTTAATTTGGATACCAGCATCACCTTTCCAAGGTATTGATATTTGGTTTACAGGGGAATAAAATAAGGAGAATTTAAGTGACTCTGACTTGCATTATTCTGAACACATATGATGCTGCGATTCAGATTGATGGGATGTAATAGATCTTTAGAACAGGACAGCTTTGGATCAATGGGACTAGCATATTGGGTTATATTTCTTTTACAATCAGCTTGTTAAATGTTCTTCATCATTTGCTGCTAAAAGCAAAGGCAATCCTGTAGTTTAGAAAGTTGATTTAAAAAATAAATTAGAAACTAAAGAGAAGAAATGTATTCGATTCCGTTCCTGACAGTTGTACATCCCATTACTCATTAATAACTTACCATGATTAAATGTGTTTTACAGTCATTGTTTACACCATGGATGACATCCTTCTACATGTCTGTTACCATTGACTACTTTTGCCTATATCTGAAATGTATGTAAATGAAATCATACTGTATGTACACATTTTGATCAAGCTTTTTTTTTTTTTTGCGGTACACAGGCCTCTCACTGTTGTGGCCTCTCCCATTGCAGAGCACAGGCTCCACACGCGCAGGCTCAGCAAGCCATGGCTCATGGGCCCAGCCGCTCTGCGGCATGTGGGACCTTCCCAGACCGGGGCACGAACCCGTGTCCCCTGCATTGGCAGGCGGACTCTCAACCACTGCGCCACCAGGGAAGCCCTGATCAAGCTTTTTAAATTAACATTATATTAGTGAGATATATCAAAGTTGTTACACGTAAGTGTAGTTCATTCACTTTCATTGATGTAAGACTTTCCATAATAATTCCTATTATTCTATGCCATGCTATATGTGGTTAATATTGATGGACATTTTAGTTATTATAAATAATGCTGATGTAAAGATTGTTTTACATGTATTTTGATTTGGCCTCAATCTTTCAAATTGAGATAATGATTTCAACTGCTTATGCTTTGGAATAAAAGAGAACAGTATTTTTTTTTTTGTAGATGAGACTTTGCACACCTGCCATTCAATTCCAATATATTTTTATTTTATATGAGGCTCTAAAAAGATTTCAAGAGACCAAAATCATAACATGGCAGTTGAAAATCAGTTCTAGAATATATCTGAGTAATTAAATTCTAACTGGTGCTACACAATGCCCAGATTAGATGAGAAAGAACTGCAAAATTATATAATTTATCATCTTAATAATATTTACAGAGCCCTATGGAGAAAAATAAGGATTAAAAAAATTTATTTGTAATATTTACATATGTTTAATTATGTATTGAAACCATAATTATACATTATACAAATATATTTAAAATATAATACTAATTTTCCAATGATTGATTTTGATTAAAATAAATCAGAATTATGGGAAAAGTGTTAGACTTAAGTGTTAAGGTAAGATTAATAATAAATTTCAATTATTGGAAGAGCTCAAATAAATAATTAACATTTGGTGAACTGTTAATCTACCTTTCAAACTCTGTACTAAACACTTTGCATACCAAATCTTATTCAATTATTGTAAGTATTCTATGAGGTTGGTAATTTATCATCCCCATTTGAGAAAGTCACATTTCTGATCTGCTAAGGGACTTCCAAGATCACAGAGCAAATAGACAGAGAAACTAGGATTTAATGTGTTTCTGTCTTTCCTGGGAACACAGTATCTACCAACTCAGGTAAGTTTTTCTTAAGAACAAGGGCACTGTTTATTTTTCTTATAGTATAAGCACTTATTTACTATAATCTTCAGATTCTTCTTTTTAGATTTCTTAACAGTTTATAGACACTAGTAATATGGGTATCCAAATATATAATCTGAAGTTGCTTTCAAATCATAGAGGAGTCTGAGCCTAAGAGGCTGCAAATAATTAGATCAAACCCCCAGGAAAAAAATTCATGTTAGATTTCATGAGGTTACACATGACTTAAGAGCTGGGTCTGAATCTTTACTCCCAAGGTTTTGTTTCCATGTTAAACACTTGACACTAAACTCATAATCCATAAGTGCTGTTCTTCTCTTTGTTTAAGTTATGGGCTTTTATTTTTTTCTTCAGGTAAACATGCAGGCTTAAACGTCTTTTAGGAATAGAATATATCTAGCTGACAATGCAGTGAAGTATCCCTTTATTGTCCTTGTCATTCTTTTCCGTTGTTATTCTTTCTTCCTCTGGTTGGTTGTCCAGGAACCAAATGCAATTCTTTCTCCACTACTAAAGTACATCCATACTTTTTATTATGCAGTGCATTGCTTTCAATGGAATCAGTACTTACATGTCACTGGTGTTGCTATTTAGATAGAGTGTTAATCCAAATCACCTCCTGACAATAAACTAATGAAAACTATTGAACTACTGTGTTTACTATGCTTGAGAGCATATTACAAACAGTGACTTTGTGTGTGATTTCCAGGAACGATGAAAGGGTAATGGGCAATGGGAGACCTTCATATATCAGTTTCACCTGAATAAATGTGAAAAGATGTAATTGACTTAACTGTCTGCACTTACTAACATTTAAAAATTGTTGGGAATATTAGAGCTTTCAGAAATGTTTCCTATTAGAAATGCATTACTTTACATGATTACGCACAATTATTTCTGTCATGAATCTTCCATTTCCTATTTGTATAGCTTTTTCTACCTCACTATTCACTTAAAAAACAAACAAACAAAATAGAGGCTTGTGGAGACAAATGTTGAATTGTGACTGAACCATTTGTCACAACTTCTTTTGGAACTTGTGTCAGTTGGTTTCCTTAGGGAAACAGACTGAAAATCAGGTTTGCAAGCAAGAGGTTTAATAGGAGGTGCTTCCTCATGCCCCTCATGTGAGGAAAGGGGAGCAAGACTGGACGGACAGTAGCAACAGAGGCCTCAATCACTCATTCAGGGGGCTCCGGAGCTGTGGCCTCTCCCGTTGTGGAGCACAGGCTCCGGACGCGCAGGCTCAGCGGCCATGGCTCACGGGCCCAGCCGCTCCGCGGCATGTGGGATCTTCCCGGACCGGGGCACGAACCCGTGTCCCTTGCATCGGCAGGCGAACTCTCAACCACTGCGCCACCAGGGAAGCCCCCAGATTTGTCATTTTTGACACCAGGGGATCTGGGCATTTATATTTTTAATTAAAGTATAGTCAATTTACAATGTTTCAGGGGTACAGCAAAGTGATTCAGTTGTATATATATATTTTTTTTTTCAGATTCTTTTTTTCAGATTCTTTTCCATTATAGGTTATTACAAGATATTAAATATAGTTCCCTGTGCTATACAGTAGGTCCTTGTTTACTTTATATATAGTAGTGTGTATCTGTTAATCCCAAATTCCTAATTTATCCCACCCAGTCTTTCTCCTTTGGAAACCATAAATTGTTTTCTATGTCCGTGTCTATTTCCACTTTGTAAATAAGTTCATTTGTATCATTTTTTAAGATATAAATGATATTGTATGATATTTGTCTTTCTCTGATTTACTTCACTTAGTATGAGAATGTCTATGTCCACCAATGTTGCTGCAAATGGCATTATTTTATTCTTTTTTATGGCTGAGTAATAGTCTACTGTATATATGTGCCACACCTTCTTTATCCATTCATCTGTCAATGAACATTTAGGTAGCTTTCATATCTTGACTATTGTAAATAGTGCTGCTATGAACATTGGGGTGCATACATCTTTTCAAATTAGAATTTTTATCTTTTTCAGATATATGGGCCTGGACCTTTTGAAACCCTCATAAAAACTGTCTTGGGATGCTGGTTGCCCTGGAAAGAGCATGTCACTGTGGAAGAGGCAGCCTCCTTTGGCTGCAGGAAATTCCTGAAGAGGGACTGGGCTGTGAGTTGTCAGGTAAGGTCTCAGTTCTGAAGGAGGATCTGAATATCAGGCCTCAGGATATATGAATCTTTAAAAGACATGTTTGAAATCAATATGCTACCTACCTCTTTCTATTTATATATGTTATGTTCTGAATGGGGCTTTCCATTTTTTAAAACTCACTCTTTTTTTCACAGCTTTAAGTTTCAGTATTCATTATTTTCTCTCAAAACATGTGAAAAGTGTTCTCTTATTTTGAATATATATATATTTTTTATATTTATACATTTTAATCAAATAGGAGGCTAGACATGTCTGAAGGAAACAGAGTACCATATAAAATGCAAGATCAAATATATTCAAAATTAATATTAGAATAATTTCAATTTTAAAGCTTAATGATCCCTCAAATCTAATATGAAATAACAAAATCATAAAAATAAAATATTCTGAAAGTGTATGTAAGCTTTCTCCCAAGTGTTCCTTGATGTTTTGACTCAAAAGTAGATGAAAAGAAATGTTGATGTACCTTTATCAATAAGAATTATATTAAATAACATTATCTAATATAGGCATTCTCTCTTCTGAGTATTAAATTTAACTGAAATTTTAACTAAGCTTTTAGGTAAATCTATTATATCACAAAAGGACATTTAAAAACCATGTGTTCATTTCCTCACATATAGCACAAGTGTGAATCTATGATTTTCAATTCTATGATGTGCTCAGAAAGAATTTTAAATGAATACTATACAGAGCAATGACTTTCAGAAAGTATTCAGAAAGGGCTCTCAGCAACTGCTAGCATTTATTGAATGTTATGTTCTAGAAACTGGGCTGTGTACTTAATGTATCTTATCTCATTTAAGTCTCTCCAGGACAAGAAGGTAAGTCCATTAAGACTGTTTTCTAGATAAGAAATCTGAGACTCAGAGTTTAATGAAGTTACCTAAGGCTACAAAGATAGTAAACAGAGAAATCAAGAAATAGATCTATCTTTATTTGGATCCAACACACAGGCTCTTTCTACTATTACTAAGCTATAGGGGTTCAACAAAATTGGTAGTCACTGAGTTGGAAGTTGAGTACTAAGCAGAATGCGTAAGATAAGCAGTCAAAGTTCTTGAAACATAGTACTCAGAGACCATTTCTACCCACTTCCAGAATTAGTGATAACATAGACAGAAATCAAACTTAGATCTAGGGATGGTTGTTCCAAAGTTTATTATGTAGAACAGTATAATAACAATTACACACTCCCACAAAAGAGGAGAATAGGGTTGTTCCCTTCCAAAATTTCCCAAATAACTTTGAGACATAATGGTTTAAACAAATATAATTTTTAAACTGCAGGATCTTAATATAATAACATGCATTGTAAACACCCCCAAAAGAGTAGGGGTATATGAATCATAACTCCAAATGCTTTTGGCCAAATAATCTTTTTCTTTTTTTTAAATTGGCCGTCTCTCAGCACTCATTTCTTCAGGATACATTTCAGTTGATTCTGTGATATTATGTTAAATATAAATATCCACTCCAGAAGAACAAATACACTAAAATTATAGCTACAGGATGACTATATTGTCATTATTTAGAACTACATAAACTAAAAGAACAAAATCAGACAAAAACTGTACAACACAATTAGGAAGCTGGGCTGGATTTCATTTACAAAACCTGCTTAATATACAGTCAGTTCAGTGTTAACTGAATTACTCTCTCTTTTTTCTTTTATTTTTTTCTTGTCTTAAATTAAAACTCCACTAATAAAGAATATTGTGTTACCTTTGGCTCCTATTCTGCAATTTTTTTTAAACATCTTTATTGGAGTATAATTGCTTTACATTGTTGTGTTAGTTTCTGCTGTATAACAAAGTGAATCAGATATATGTATACATATATCCCCATATCCCCTCCCTCTTGCATCTCCCTCCCACCCACCCTATCCCACCTCTCTAGGTGGTCACAAAGCACCGAGCTGATCTCCCTGTGCTATGTGGCTGCTTCCTACTAGCTATCTATTTTACATTTGGTAGTGTATATATGTCCATGCCACTCTCTCACTTTGTCCCAGCTTACCCTTCCCCCTTCCCAGATCCAAACATCCTCAATTCTTTTTCATGCCAACCCTCCCTACAACTTACATTGTCTTCACTAGAGCAATCTACAGATTTTGTCAAGCTGGGACTTGGGAGGCACCAGGACAGGATTGATAGGGATTTGAGAGACAGAAAGGGGGACCAAGGCCTAAGTTCAGACACATAGAAATGGCAGAAGTTTCTCAAGATAAGAGAAGCAAGCATGTGGGCAGCAAAAAGGAGAGAAAAGGGAAGTCACAGGCTAATTTTATAAAACTGGGCAATGAAGGGCAGGTCTAAGAAGTCAGCTGAAATAGTGGTCCATGGCACAAACTGTAGTGTGGATAACCATGTTTCTGGTACTCAGACAAAAAAAGTTGGTAAAGAAAAGAAGCAAAAAAAAGTGAAAGAGCCCAGGCTAATTGCAAGCTATTTGAGGTCAGGACCTAGGCACAGGGCACTAGAAACAACTTGATACCAACTCAAGGACTTTCTGAGAATGGTGGGTCTCCTAATTTCCTTCTGTCCAGAATCAGCTCCTCTGAAGTGCTACTCAGATGGAGAACATTAAGCACACGAAACTGAGAGAGTCAGATGAGGGGATAAAAGCAAATGGTTACAACAGTTGTCTCTGTACCTGGAAGGATATCTTAAAGTAGGGGGGCAAGAGATGTCTAAAATGAAGGACTAAGAGGAAGAGAGGAACTCACATTATTCTAAACAATGTAGTTGAACTGTGGCTGCATGTACAAAGTCAGGTTCCTGTTTTTTTTTTTTTCTATTAATTACTGAAAACTGTTCCCAGATTATTTCATATTTTCCCAGTTTAAGAAGAACCATTATCAGATTTACATGAAAGAAAATTTCATTGAAAGCATCTTCTCAATGATACAGAATTATAAACTGGGAGAGTTAATGTACTAGGTATTTCCCCATTATCCTATTTACTAAGATCACTGCAAAAAAATATGTTAACTAATAGACATAGACACTATCTGAAAACAATGTGAAGTTCTCTTAAGCAAATATTACTTATTACTTTCAGAAGCATAGTTTTTCAATTTAAGTAGCCCCATTATGAGTCTTTTCTCTGGTCACAAGTATTTCTGAGTTTCAGGATATGGCCAATGTCATGTTACATATGTTTTAAAAAGTGTATGATTCTTTTTAATAGGATAATATTTTGGTTAAAACTTTTACTGAGTATGTGCAGAGATTAAGGAAACTATCATTCATTAATTATCCTTGGGGAACAAAATTAATCTGGTGCAATATTTTGGATATATAAGCTATATAAACAAACAAAAAAAACCTTTGCCTAAATTAAAATAGAAGAGATTGTGTGCAATTGTGCACATATGCTTTTATCAACTAAAAGATTAGCCAAAATAATCTGATTTTCCTTGACGGTCTAATTTCAATGTCTTTGTTAAAAAGACTAAACCTAGTGACAATGGGAGCAGTGATCATTTCAGTGACACTGGGAAATTTGTTTATGATGGATTTTATGAAATGAATGCAAGTTTTATGGCATACTTACCTTTGAACACACTTTTAAAGTTTTATTTGCTGTAACGCACAATTAGTTAAGATTCAAGCCAAAGTACCGTCCTTGTGCATACAGCATATGTTGTAAATGGTTCTTGGCTGTCTTTGCTGAAGAAGTTTATAAAGTTGTTGCAGTATATTTTCCTTGCCAAAAGAGAAAATAAATAATACTTCTGTGCTGTTATTTCAGGGACATCATTTTAAAGTTAGTACCATTCCTAATGGAAAACCTTTTGCAATTCAACAGTGGCAACATTGAGATAAGGCTAAAAATACCAAGTGGAAAGAATAAAGATGATTTGTGAAGCATTTCAAAACATTAAAAAAAATGTATTTTTGGAAATAGCTTTAGAAAATTTACTCTGTGGGGAAATGACCAGATGGTAAGAAGATGAAGAGGTATAATTAGGGAATGTCATAAGTTATTATGTGATATAGAGGTTAGATACTATTTGCATAAATCAAGGATATATCACCTTCTAACTCAAGTCAAGCTTCAAAGTAATAAGTAACACAAGTCAAAACTAGCTTATCATTATAAATGCAGGGAAAAGGGTAAAGAAGGCAAAGTCTTTTCCATTTTTCCTCTTTTTTCTATTGGATATCACAAAGAAACTTTTTTGAACTCTGTTCTCTATTAGTAAACATGAGTTATTGTATATTGCATTAGTAGGTACAATGACTTTGAGCTGAGAAAAGAAGCCAAGTCCAGGCAAGTCAGTCATGTTTCAAAATATACAAAAGCATGCAAAATAGGGTAGTAATGTCTGCCCTATTTAATATATAGGAGATGGGTGTAGTTATAAAATCAAATGAGAATATGCATATGAAAATGCTTTCGGTAAAGAGCTATTAAAGATAGGAGTGGTAGGATAATAACTGAATGACTCAGACCTTGAGAAGATATATTTCCTGGATCTTAAACCAACTTTATTGAGAAATAATTCACCTACGATAAAATTCACAGATTTAAGTGACCCCAACCCAATCAAAAGGTAGCATTTCTATCTTTGCAGTTGATTCTCGCACCTTCACTTCCCCACCCCAGGCTATCATTGATCTGATTTATACCACTGTAACTTTATTTTGCCTGTTCTAGAATTTCATGGAAATGGAACCATACGTTGCACATTCTCTTGTGTCTAGCTTTTTGTACTCAATATGATGCTGGAGAGATTCACCTATGTTAATGCAATTTCAAAAGTTTGTTCATTTTTATTTCTGAGTTGATTGCTACTGTATGAATGGACTACCTTTTTCAAAATCCATTCTCTTGTCAAGAGATATTGTATTGTTCCCAGTTTTTTTGATTTTTGTGTTTGTTTTTTACTGTGATGAATAAAACTTTCATGAACATTCATATAGAAGTCTGTCTACAAACATATGTTTTCATTTCTCTTGGGTACACACCTAAGAATAAAATTACTGTGTTGCCTACCTAGTAATTACTCCCGAGAAATGAAAACGTATATCCACAAAAAAAAAAAAAAAGGAAAGATATCCTCATGCAAACGTTCATAGCAGCTACTTTATTTATATTTTAAGAGTCTCCTTTGGGCTAGAGGATGAGATTGAGTATCAATGGATGAGGCACATACTCTTTTTTCCTTGTTAAGGGGTTCAATGATTCTGTAGTCAAACACTCTATGAACTAGTTAATTCTGGAGAGAACAATGAGACTGATATGATAGAGGGAGGGATTTCTACCTGTCTCTGGGGTTTTAATGTATTAACTTAGGCTCTGAGACTTGAAAAACCTGAAGTGTACCTGGAGTGGGGCTGGAAGAAGAAACAGTAAGCTGCTATTATTATATCTATGTGGAGCTAGTCTAGACATAGCAGCATAATTATAGAGTGGCAGTGGATAGCAGTAGCTCACATGACAACTCTGAGTCCTGAGGCAAAAGTAAGAACACAGGTGGTGCTAGTCAGCTGAGGACAGATCTGTCCAGGACAGTGGTCATGGCATGAGGGTTGGCATTGGCACAAGCAGCAAAGAGGGCCAGAATAAAGGAATCTATTCAAAGATCTGTATCTTGAGAAAGTCCCAGAAATAACTTGAGAAATGACTCTTTTGTAGGATATTGATATCTGGCAAGTAAGTAAGTATTCTAATAATGTGACTATAAAAGTTACATATGTTTTATTTTGTCCTCACTGATTCAGGACAACAGTGGAAATGGGTTTTGTTTTTGTTAAATCACGTAACTCATATGTTTAGGGCTTATAGTATGTGATCTTACTAACATTAGACATTAACCTAAATTAAACATTAACCTAAAACTAATTGATTTGGGACATATTCTTATTGAAAATTCTAAGTCCATTCAGCTTTGGAAATGCTCAGAAATTTAGTGGTAAAACTCTGCTGGAATATTTCTACCATGCAGCTTGGATAACTATATGAGGTTGTACTCACCAGTTTCAAAGATTATTTCCTTGTCTTTATGTACTCCATTACACTAATAAAAATATTGATATTGTCCACTGATCACTGGAATTAATGTTCCTTCTGGAAAAGTCCAAAATTTTTCTCCTGTTTTTCTGGTTTTAGGGAACCTTCCCACCTTTCTCAATTAAGAATTCCAGCTATAATGATTACTTATCATTTCAGTAGAATTAAAGTTAAAGTATTGCAAGACAGACATTACAGTTATAAATTTTGAGTTGGTTTTAACCATGCTATTATACCCACAAGATAACTGAGAATAAGAAATCCATTGCCGGGCATATCTGAACTTGCATGCTAAATTATAGATGTAGAATGTAAAAAGAACATGGTTCCATTTTTTTTCTTTAAGCGGGTATAATTTAATTTTAATTTTGGCTTATCCCCTGTCATATAAAGCTTACCAGGCCTTAAAATGGTAGAGTCTCCTCTGTAATTACAATTGGTACATTTGAAATCACTAAACTGTAACAAAGAGCATCCTTCTAAAAGCCTCCATAGAGTATAGGTTATCACCGGCCAGGCAGGCTTACCACCCACTCTCATCATGAAGCCATGAATAACTAAAAATGATCCTCTAATATGTGGCTGCTGTAACTGTGTGTAGACACGGCTGTTTTTAACTCTTTGGTTTGAGAACTGGCCAGAAATCATTACTCAAAACAAAACACCTTCTTTCCAATCGCTGCTTGCCAGGTGCAGTTTTCTGCAGTTCTTATCAAGGTCCCTCTGTGTTACATTTAAAATATGCTTAAAACTTCCTCTTTTGTCCATATGTGTTCCTCTTCCATTCATGTAAGTTCCTTGAATATCAATCTTTCACCTGGTAATAAGAAAAGGAATTATTAGACCATGATTTTTTTTAACTCTTCACTAGGCATCACAGATCTCCTATATTTAGTATATATTATTAGCTACTTAGCATCCTAAGTAAGGAAGTTTTCATTCTACATCTCCGTTCCTATTGAAAGTAGATGCCATGTCAACTCTATGTATCTGATTCATTAATTATATTTCTGAGATAATATTTGTTCCTTATTGTCCTAATTTCAGTTTTATGAGGGGATTTGAAATTTCTAATAGTACATTGAAGTTGAAGAAAAAGTCTTAGAGTTCCAGATGTTCCATATGGATCATACAAAGGATTTCTTGGGCATCTGGTAACTAAGAAGAGTACTCAATATCGATGTCAGATAAAGATAAAGTCAGATCCCCGGAGAAGAGGACATGAAAAATATATGATACTCCCAGGGTTTTCCTATAGAGAGCAGTTATGTATATGTATTTGTATAGCTTTCTTTTCTAAATAAAGTAAATTAGCTAAAATATATTAGATGACTTCAGATATGTTACCGATATCACCACCTTGACAAAAATTAAGAAGACCAGACATCTTACTTACAATAAATTATTTCACATTAGGAATAAAATTGTTGTGTATGCTAATGAACTTGAAAAACTTGAGGAGAAAAAAAGAGTTCATTAACCTTAGAGTGGTGTGGAAAACTCTCCATTGTTCCATCTCAGCTTCTCTCTTCTGCTTCATCTCCAGCATCACTGAAATGAGCTCTTTGCCCAGCACGGCAAACAGTGTACAACATGTGGGTGCCAGGTCCTCCTTATGGCTCCATAGATTGACAGATGAAGTTACATTGCTCTGGAGTGCTGTTTCCAGTCCCATCCACCTCATGTACTCTCACTCCTGACATCATTTCTCTGAAGATTCCTTTATACACTGCAGAGTAAGTGTGCTCCTTCCCACCAATTTTTTTTTTCTCTTATGGCTTCCTAGGCAGTAGTCTACCACATAGAACATCTCACAGAGTGTGCTAACTGTCCATTGGGCTGTCCCTCTTAGCAGGCTGAAAGATTTTTTTCATGCAAAGCTAGATCTTATGTGTATATTAATCTTCAATACCTCACATATTCAATACCACACAGTATATAATCAGTAACTATTTGTTGAATAAATAGAATTATACCACCAAGTTGTTGGGCAGAGAAATAGAATTTAGTTTTTAAAAATTGAGGTTGTCTTCAGGGCTAGCAGTTCAAATTTATATTATCACACCAACCTTTGTTCAGACTGAAGAACTTCTTGTTAGTTTTTTTTTTTTTTTTTGGTGTTAGTGTGATTCAAATGTTACTAAGGTATGAGCCATTTGCTTAGTACTACATAGCAAGGGAATGCTGTGATCTGATCTGTGATTAAGAAACATAGCAACGTTGTGAGGGAAAGAGAGAAGTGGAGAGATTAGACTCTTTACATTGGTGTTAAACTATCACAAATCTACATATCAAAGAATTTGTAACATTTGATGCCCTTCCTTTTTATAATAGCACATGACAGAAGCTTGGTGATACTTTAAAAATATTTGTTCCTTTAGGAACCGGATGAAATGCACTGCTTTTTGACTTATCTCAATGGATCTTCTCAATAGTGTAATATTTGAAAATCTATATTTTAAGAAAATAAATTCCAAATATAAGGTTTTAAAGAAAGCTAGAATTTTTTACAATTATTAGAGAATAAATAATATCAAATGGAATCAATATCTTTAAACTTACTATCTTTTACCCCAGGAATCAGTAGACACATATAGCTGAAATTTCACTTGAATGGGTTTTGGCATAATTTGATCAACTATTATAAAACCAAAAAAGTGTGATTTCCAGAATTAAACATAATAAAACTTTCATAATTCAATGTTCACTCAATTTTAAAATATTTACAGAAAAATAAAGAAATATCTTTGAGTGTAGCAGAGAAATTAACAACCAACTCATAATAAAGCTGGGAAGGTTTAAGCAGAAAAAAAAATTCATAAGGGCATAATTTAAAATAGTAGAAAATAGATAAATGTGTATATTTTTAAAACCGTCTACAAAAGGTAGACTTCAATATAAAATTTAAAAGCACTCCTATTTTCCCCGTAATTGATGTATTTGTTTTGTTTTTCAATAAGTACAAATTTGTTTGGCATATATAACAATTTAAAAATTAGAGAAAATAGGATATTTAAGTAAACCAATAGGTTTTAACATTGTTGAACAACTTGGAAAAACACCTGGAATATTTATGTAAGATATGATTAAAACCAATTACTCAATAATTAACCCCAAATAATTATCCCCTATTTCAAACAGAAAGAACTTCCTTAATAACAGAGACACTGATAATAAAAGAATTGCCTTGGGTCAAATTTAGAAGAACCAGCTGAATAAGATGTTGCAGTGTTCTGTGTGTTGAACAAGTTAGCCCTAATCTGAAAAATGATTAATCCCAATGGTATTAAAGCATTCAGAGTATAGGCATGATATGTTATAAGGAATATCTTAGACCGAAGATCAAAGACAAAATACCAAAAAAAAAGCAAAGCACAAGGGAAATTTGCATTACTAAAATAGGTATACCATGACTAAGCCTGGAGACATGAAGAAAAGAGATGAAAGCAGTAGCAGAAGTCCTGGAGACTGGAACATTTACGTACCACTGGGACTTGCCTTTTCAACTCTGCACACAACATAAAAAGAAATCTTGTCTGCAGTAGATTCCACAGAGAGACCAGGAATGCTGAAAAAGTTGGGGCTTTGGGGCTTCCCTGGTGGTGCAGTGGTTGGGAGTCTGCCTGCCGATGCAGGGGACACGGGTTCGTGCCCCGGTCCGGGAGGATCCCACATGCCGCGGAGCGGCTGGGCCCGTGAGCCATGGCCACTGAGCCTGCGCGTCTGGAGCCTGTGCTCTGCAACGGGAGAGGCCACAGCAGTGAGAGGCCCGCGTACCACACACACACAGAAAGTTGGGGCTTTTATTCTCTCAAAGTATTGCCACAGCTAGAAGAGGAGTGAGAAACACACATATACATAGAGATAAATATGACAAACTCCTGAAAATTGGGTGAGAATTGCACTATGTTATACTTTCGGCATCAAGTATTTCTGACTCCTCCTCAATACTGACAACACACTGGAATTGTAATGAAGTAGTCATAGGACATACAAAAATGGAGTTGAGCAACCATTGAGGACCTGGTTTCAGACATGTCCCTGCACCAAAACAGGACAGCTACAATGTAACAGAAGGAAATTAGAACGCTTTCTAACACCATGTACAAAATAAACTCAAAATGGATTAAAGACCTAAGTGTAAGACAGGAAACCATAAAACTCCTAGAGAAAAACATGACAGATCACCCTTGACATAAATCATAGCAAATTTTTTTGTGATCTGTCTGCTAAAGCAAAGGAAACAAAAGCAAAAATAAACAAAGGGGACTTAATTAAACTTAAAAGCTTTTGCACAGCAATACCATTGACAAAACCAAAAGACAACCTACTGAATGGGAAAAATATTTGCAAATGATATGACCAATAAGGGGTTAGTATCCAAAATATATTAACAGCTCATACAACTCAACATCAAAAAAACAAACAACCCAATTAAAAAATAGGCAGAAGACTGAATAGACATTTTTTCAAAGAAGACATACAGATGGCCAACAGCCACATGAAAAGATGCTCAGTATCATTAATTATCAGAGAAATGTAAATCAAAACCACAATGAGGGGGCTTCCCTCGTGGCGCAGTGGTTGAGACTCCGCCTGCCGATGCAGGGGACGCAGGTTTGTGCCCCGGTCTGGGAGGATCCCACATGCCGCAGAGCGGCTGGGCCCGTGAGCCATGGCCGCTGAGCCTGCATGTCCGGAGCCTGTGCTCCGCAATGAGAGAGGCCACAACAGCCAGAGGCCCGTGTACCACAAAAAAAAAAACACACACACACACAATGAGATATTACCTCATACCTGTCAGAATGGCTGTCATCAAAAAGACCACAAATAACAAATGCTGAGGATGTGGAGAAAAGGAAACCCTTCTACTCTGTTGGTGGGAATGTAAATTGATGCAGCCACTGTGGAAAATAGTATGGAGGTTCCTCAAAAAACTAAGTAGAATTACCATATGACCCAGCAATTCCACTCCTGAGTATATAGCCGAAAAAAACAAAAACACTAATTTGAAAAAATACGTGCACCCCAATGTTCATAACAGCATTATTTGCAATTGCTAAGATATGGAAGCAACCTAAGCATCCATCAATAGAAGAATGGATAAAGAAGATATGGTATATATGTATAAACAACTCAGGTAACTAATTGTGGCCTTGCAGTTTTTGCCTTTATAAGCCTCCTTCATTTTGTAGTCAGGTAGAACACAATTTAAGAACTTCTTGAATCTATGTCTCCCAAGCTGCTGTCCTAACATACCCCAAATAAACACCTTTTTATTTCAATCAGATCTCTGTTTCTGAAATTTTGGTTAATAATACAAAATGGCCTGACTTCAGAATGTGATTCAGATGTTCTACACTTCCCTTAGAGGTGGGTTTCATTTAAGTGTTTCAGTCAAATCAAAACTTCGGGGGAAAAAAAAAGGAAGGAACAGAAACTGTTAAAATACAGGAAATGCTAATAGACTATTCTTACTTTCCTAGTTCATAAGTTTTCTTGTATAAAACTAAAACGACAATGAATTGAATGATTACATTTAAAGGCTGATCAATGATATTTTTTTTCACTAAGGTTTGAAATGCTCATTTGGGACTGCCAGGGATGACAGTCTAGGGAAAATGTCAAAGTTCTGCCCTCCTGACTTCTTAGCAGAACTTGTGGGCTCGTTTGCTGCAATTTCATTCTCTTGCCATTTCCCTAAATCTCACTAAACTGCAAACTCCTTGAGAGCATGAAATATGACTTGAGTTTGTATCCACAGGGTCTAACTTATGCCATTACATTTTAAATAATTTGATGCAAATTACATTTTAAGTAAATAACTTGATGTGCCCTCCCTGAATGGATGATATATCAGTAGAGGCATAAGAATATTTCGAAAGACCTAATGTATTTTCTGGACACACCTTGTATTTTCAAGCTTCTTGAGTTTTTATTTTGATCTCTGATTACTTTACCACCTCTAACCATTACACCTTCCCTCCATCACTGTTATCCAATATGAAAATTCTATTCAGTTTTAAGGTCAAGCTTAATAATAAATAGCACTTATTGAGGCTGTGTGATATACCTGTCATTTGCATAATTATATGTAATTCTCAATGTAAGCATGCTATTAAAAATGGAGTTTTAGGGCTTCCCTGGTGGCGCAGTGGTTGGGAGTCCGCCTGCCGATGCAGGGGACACGGGTTCGTGCCCCGGTCCGGGAAGATCCCACATGCCGCGGAGCGGCTTAGACCGTGAGCCATGGCCGCTGAGCCTGCGTGTCCGGAGCCTGTGCTCCGCAACGGGAGGGGCCACAACGGTGAGACGCCCACGTACCGAAAAAAAAAAAAAAAATGGAGTTTTATTATTACAATCATAGTAATCTATCTTCTATAGCAGTACATCTCAATCTATCTGGATTATAGGCCCTTTGAGACGCTCCATAGGGGAAAAAAACAGTTATACATATTTTCAGTGTAATTTCTTTAGGACTTCTTCTTAAACAAAACGAGTTCCCTGCTTAAACAAATTTTGAGGATACACCTTTTGCCCCCAAAATTGAGAAAAAAAATAATCTTACCTTTGAGAAACATTAAAGTGTAACCATTTGAAGCCAGTACACTGTGAATATATTTCACGTGAATAGCTGTTTCTTTGTTTTTGTGATTTTACTTCATTCTATTTCATTTATTTGTGGGCAATTAACTTCAGTGCCATCCTAACACTAATTTTGTATACAAATTCTGTGAAAAAAATTCAGGTGCCCAGTTTCTAGATCTCAACATTCTGCAATGTTTCCGAAGCAGCATTTCAAGTCTCAGAGTTTTGGTCCGTCACTTCTCTGAAACTAATCTGGCCAAAGTTACAATACCTTTGTTACTAAAGACAAAGGACACATATTTTTTTCTCATACGGTAACTTTTGAAAGTGTGTTGCCTGGTTTTTACTTCTGCTGTCCAGAGTGCACAGCTTTTAGCTTATGGGGAGCAGCTACCTTAGATTTTCTCCTACACTGCTCTCACCTGCTTTCTAATCTCTTAAATATCTTGCTCATTGGTATTCCATGATAGCTCTTTTCTCTTTACATCCTCACCATGGCTGGCTTCATCCAGATGAGGTTTTCTGATTATTTAAATGTTTATGACTCCATCTGGTATTTAGTTCAGAATGGAAATTGGCTAACTATGTCAACAACTAAGTTTATGGAATAAAATTATTTTCAGTACCTGTAGCACTTGTCATTAGAGTTCATATGCAATAAAAATGGTAATTTAAATGTGTGGAAAATAGATTGCTCAAAATATAGGACAATTCGCAATCTATTAAAATAAATATAGATTTCTATCTCAGGTCATACATAAAAATAAATCTTATATGGATTGAACATTAAAATATTAGAAATTATGACTGAGTCATATAAAAATAGATAAAGCTAAGGTTAGGTTTCTTTTATAAATGGTGAAAGAAAGAAGTTTAATTTTTAAAACCTCATTAACAACCTTATTTACTTTTAGATTAATTATTGTAAATTGATAATTTTAAAGCACTGACACAAATAGAAAACTACTATTTAGTACTGAAACATATTTGTAAATTTGAAAATATTAAGAAGATTAATTTATTTGATGCTCTTTATTTTAACACAATCATGTCTGTCTTAATTTAATAACATGTATTTCAATGGCAATTATACGTTACTTTTAAGAATTTGAAGAAATATGTGATCACAACACATATAGTAAACAAGCATAATAAATGCTTTACAATAAATATCAATGATAAAAACTTTAAAAACTATTGATCTATACATAAGACGATTATTTAATAAATACCATGCTCAATAATCATGTGCAATGCATATCTTCCCATTAAGAACATTAGTGGAAAGAAGTACTCTAATATTCTACAGCAGTAAAATATTTTCAAATTGTTTTGACCTTGAAAACCTTTTGAGCAACAAATTTTAGTAAGATCAATAAAGCAGACAGATAAAAGTAGAATTGCTTTTGTATCCATTCAGCCAGTTTACGTCTTTTGGTTGGAGCATTTAATCCATTTACATTTAAGGTAATTATCGATATGTATGTTCCTATTACCATTTTCTTAATTGTTTTGGATTTATTATTGTAGGTCTTTTCCTTCTTTTGTGTTTCCTATCTAGAGAAGTTCCTTTAGCATTTGTTGTAAAGCTGGTTTGGTGGTGCTGAATTCTCTTAGCTTTTGCTTGTCTGTAAAGCTTTTAATTTCTCTGTCAAATCTGAATGAGATCCTTGCTGGGTAGAGTAATCTTGTCTGCAGGTTTCTCTCCTTCGTCACTTTAAATATGTCCTGCCACTCCCTTCTGGCTTGCAGAGTTTCTGCTGAAAGATCAGCTGTTAACCTTATGGGGATTCCCTTATGTGTTATTTGTTGTTTTTCCCTTGCTGCTTTTAATATTTGTTCTTTGTATTTAATTTTTGATAGTTTGATTAATATGTGTCTTGGCATGTTTCTCCTTGGATTTATCCTGTATGGGACTTTCTGTGCTTCCTGGACTTGATTAACTATTTCCTTTCCCATATTAGGGAATTTTCAACTATATCTCTTCAAATATTTTCTCAGTCCCTTTCTTTTTCTCTTCTTCTCCTGGGACCCCTATAATTTGAATGTTGCTGCATTTAATGTTGTCCCAGAGGTCTTGGAGACTTTCCTCAATTCTTTTCATTCTTTTTTCTTTATTCTGCTCTGCAGTAGTTATTTCCACTATTTTATCTTCCAGGTCACTTATCCATTCTTCTGCCTAAATGTAAGGCCAGACACCATCAAACTCTTAGAGGAAAATAGGCAGAACACGGTATGACATAAATCACAGCAAGATCCTTTTTGACCCACCTCCTAGAGAAATGGAAATAAAAACAAAAGTAAACAAATGGTACCTAATGAAACTTAAAAGCTTTTGCACAGCAAAGGAAACCATAAACAAGACCGAAAGACAACCCTCAGAATGGGAGAAAATATTTGCAAATGAAGCAACTGACAAAGGATTAATCTCCAACACATACAAGCAACTCATGCAGCTCAATATCAGAAAAACAAACAACCCAATCCAAAAATGGGCAGAAGACCTAAATAGACATTTCTCCAAAGAAGATATACAGATTGCCAACAAACACATGAAAGAATGCTCAACATCATTAATCATTAGAGAAATGCAAATCAAAACTGCAGTGAGATATCATCTCACACCAGTCAGAATGGTCATTATCAAAAAATCTACAAACAATAAATGCTGGAGAGGGTGTGGAGAAAAGGGAACCCTCTTGCACTGTTGGTGAGAATGTAAATTGATACAGCCACTATAGAGAACAGTATGGATGTTCCTTAAAAAACTACAAATAGAACTACCATATGACCCAGCAATCCCACTACTGGGCATATACCCTGAGAAAACCATAATTCAAAAAGAATCATGTACCAAAATGTTCATTGCAGCTCTATTTACAATAGCCAGGACATGGAAGCAACCTAAGTGTCCATCGACAGATGAATGGATAAAGAAGATGTGGCACATATATACAATGGAATATTATGGAATATTACTCAGCCATAAAAAGGAACAAAACTGAGTTATTTGTAGTGAGGTGGATGGACCTAGAGACCATCATACAGAGTGAAGTAAGTCAGAAAGAAAAAAACAAATACTGTATGCTAGCACATATATATGGAATCTAAAAAAGGAAAAAGAAAAAAATGTGGTCAGAAGAACCTAGCGGCAAGACGGGAATAAAGATGCAGACCTACTAGAGAATGGACTTGAGGATATGGGGAGGGGGAAGGGTAACCTAGGGCAAAGTAAGAGAGTGGCATGGACATATATACACTACCAAACGTAAAATAGATAGCTAGTGGGAAACAGCCGCAGAGCACAGGGAGATCAGCTCAGTGCTTTGTGACCACATACAGGGGTGGGATAGGGAGGATGGGAGGGAGGGAGATGCAAGAGGGAAGAGATACGGGGACATATGTATATGTATAACTGATTCACTTTGTTATAAAGCAGAAACTAACACACCATGGCAAAGCACTTATATTCCAATAAAGATGTTAAAAAAAAAATAGAATTGCTTTGGTTTGGGTAGGTTTTGAGGGATAGAGCCCCAGACACTTGTAATATGCAAAGCATGCTTGAGGAAACTTGAGCTCTGAGGAATGCAGTTCTGCTTTGAAAACAATCATTTATACCTCAAATTCATCATTTTCTAACATTATTCTAGCCGACCATTAGTTACTTTTACATATCACACCAACAGCTTTACTGCCTGACCTCTTCTCTGTGTTTATATTTTCATTCATTAATATTAAATAAATTCTCTCTTCACTGAGAAGAATATTCCATTTAGTTAAGGAAACTGATAATTTTATAATTGCATAATGTGTACATGTAATAATTATATTTTATGACACAAAGTAGCAAACAGTTATAAGGTACACTAAATACAGCATAACAGGACATATTTTAATGTATAATTAGAAAAAAAAGTAGCCCTCAAGTATAGACTTTCAATTTATGTATATCATTGTGCATGAAGCCAAGTGATGAGTATTCTTGGCGTTCTCCAAAAGCCAAATGATCTTTTCAGAGATTTTATGCTACCAACATTTTTAAAAAAGAATCATTACTTTTCTACTCTGAATTCTGTCTTTTTGTGTCACCATATATATTCTACTTAGATCTGGTTTTAGTTTATGTGAGTAATTTGAATGAGTAAGTTCAATATTAAAATTCGAGACGCATATAATGTTATTTCTTACATTGTTTTCCTTATTAAATTATTTTATTTTCTAATTTTTATTGTACTTTTTTCCAGCTTTATTGAGGGACAGTTGACAAAAGTTGTATACAATTAGGTTATACAATGTGATTTTTTAAAGGGGTTCAACATGGTTTAATATACATATACTGCATTGTGAAGTGATTACCACAATCAAGTTAACACATCCATCATTTCACATGGCTGCCATTTGTGTGTCTGCGTGTGTGTGTGTGTGTGGTGAGAACCCTTAAGATCTACTCTCTCAACAAATTTCAAGTGCACAATACAATATTATTAACTATAATCACCATGCTATACACTAGATCCCCAGAGTTGAGTCTTATCGCGCGCTTCCCCGTTCTACCTTCCTACGAGGGGCACCTCTCAGGAGTCTGAGAAATCCTTTTCCAGACTTCTCGAATGGAGACTGAAGGGTATCTGGAGATACAAAGAAACAGAAAAATCCAGGATGATGAAATATTATTTTTATAACTAAATTTATATATATATAAATTATGTATTTATAACTGAAAGTTTTTAACATTTTACTAACATCTCCCCAGTTCCCCAGCCCCCAACCCCTGGAAACCACATTTCTACTCTTATTCAATGAGCTCGACTTTTTCAGATTTCACATATAATGGAGATCACACAGTTTTTTCTTTCTGAGAGACAAATGTAATTTTATATATACAGGCTTAGAAATCACCAAGACCAGTCCTACAGCTTTGTAGATGAGCTCACAGAGACTCAAATTTGACATCTGCTCAAATCATACAGGTAAAAACTGAGAAAGGCTGTTAATAATCAGCTAACTTCTTTGCAATACTTAGAATTGGGAATTCCCTGGTGGTGCAGTGGATAAGAGTCCACCTGCCAATGCAGGGGACACAGGTTCGAGCCCTGGCCTGGGAAGATCCCACATGTGGCAGAGCAACCAAACCCGTGTGCTACAACTACTGAGCCTACACTCTAGAGCCGGTGAGCCATAACTACTGAGCCCGTGTATCACAAGTATTGAAGCCCTCATACCTAGAGAAAGCCCATGCACAGCAACAAAGACCCAATGCAGCCAAAAATAAATAAATAAATAAATAAATCTATTTTAAAAAATACTTAGAATCCTTAAAATGCTATCATTTGGCTAAACGTCTAAAATATTGCTGGCACTATTTACAAAATATCATCTTTAGAATTTAAAAAGTCACCATTGTCCTAAATTACTCTGTGTAACTTATAGCATTGGATCACCAAATATCCAGTTTAACAAATTAACTATAAATATAATAGTGTAAACTGGCATTTGAATCATGGGTTTACACTATGGAGACATAACAACAACTTGTTTCCATTCCATTGATTTTATTTCCTGTCTTAAAAATGGTTTCCTTTACTTTTTTTAAGACTGAGAGTAGAAACTTATACTCTCCATTGCTATTTGTAACCAAAACCAAAATTGTTTCTGGCTCATGGCTTAAACCCAGATTTGCCATGGATATGAAATGTATGTTTAAGTGATTTTTATGGTGTTTCTTTCTTCGTGTAGTCTTTTCATCATATGATGATAAAGTCAAAAATTCAGAAATATGAAAATTAATGCCACAGACCAATAAAGTAGTATTTAGTAGGAGTCTATTGTGCATATAGGAATAGTCTGTGAACTGGGAGCTTTCAAATTCAAAACTGATATGGAGCTCACGGGTATGACATTACAAGATGGCTTATAGGATGAAAATGAAGAAGTTGTTTAAGCTTTACAATGATTGGTCATTACAATAGGGGTTTCCAGATGGCAGGGGATTTATTGAAAGGGATTATCTCATACTATTTTAGGACGAGAACTTAAGTTTCTTTTATGATTATCAGAGGCATTTACGAGAAAGAACCTAAGTTAATTTTCATCTATGTTCATGAAATAAGCTACATTTAGTTCAGTTCACATGGCTTAAATGACTTTGTCTGCTCAGGGAATTTTGAATTCTGATCTCCATTTTGTATTTAATTTCAACAATACTGACACCTGAAGAATAATTATTCAATAGCCATGAAAAAATTACTATAGGCTGGGTCTATTATATTTCCTGATGTTAATCAGGCACTTTGATCAATTAAATTTTCCAGGAAATGGATAAATTAATTGCCAGGAATTCGATAAATGTGTGAACAGGGAGTCTGTTAAGTAACTTGGTAATTATCCCTGGTATACTATGGCAGTAGTTACTAAATTGGTTTGAAATAGCCTTAGACAATTTATAAATGTCCCAAGAAATTTTTCCAAATATAATGTATTCATTTGATATATTTTAAATTGTTATAATTTGTTGCATTATGTAAATAATTAGGATCCAGTTATTTATGTGGTTTTAAATTCCATTTTCAAATTTTTTATGATAGAAATTTCTCTATCACCTTGAAGGAAATTCATTAATGCAATGTTACTAGAGGACCAATAATGATTATTTATTTATAAAGGATGTAGAATATACTAAGTACTTATAAAACAATAAGACCCAGTGTCTCCTAACATGTGGCTAAATGGTAAAAGCGAATGAAGTATAGTTACATGTTCTAAGTAAGAAAAAAATTGTTATTTAATTGCCAAATAAATGATTTGAGTTCTGCAAATCAAATTAATACTCCAAATAATATCTATAATCACAGAGCTAATTATAAACTCTTCCTGCAAATAGCTTTCATGTCACCACAAAAATAGATCAAATTTAATGTAAAAGGAAACACAAAAAGAATAAAATTCAAATCAACACATTGTCATATGATAAGTGTTGTTTTGATAAAACTAATTTGCTATCCCCAACAATTATGGTATTCATTGCTGTGGCAGAAAAGCTTTGGAGTCTGCCCTCACACCAACAAATGCTGTGCAAAAATTTAATTTTCCTATTACTTTTCACTTATTTGAGCTGCTCAGGGGTCATAGACCCCTACAAAGTAGGAAGATTCACAATTTCAACATGCATAAAGAGGGAAATTTTGCTATTATAAGGAGAATAGAAGGAGATGCAGTGATATCACAATGAGATTTAGTTTGATTTTCAGCAATTGACTAGACTTGGTTATGCTGACATATGTCTTAAGTCTAACGAGTAATTTGGTAAATGCTTATCACTTATATATGTACAAATATAAAATATTAAAGTAATTAGCAAACTGACAAATTATAATGATGTTTACTGTCTAATTCCTAAGGCTAATTTTAAAATAAACATTTTTTGTTATAAAAGCATTAAATCAGTGCCTTAAAGTAATAAACATTTAGATTGAAAATGAACATCATTGCTAGCATAAATGAACTAATAGGCAAATCAAAAATGGATATTTGTCAGGGCATATGGACATAAGTAAATGAATTTAGAAACTTATTTCAACCTTTAACCTGTATGGTATGTAAAAATTCTAGCTATGTTTTAGTTATCTAAGCAGTGATTTGTAAAGAAAATCAGGAAATTGCATGAAAATCAAAAAACAGAGCAGATATCCACTATAATTCAAACTTTTTAAAATATAGATAAGCTTTCCCAGTTAAAAAATGATTAGATCCTGAAAGATTGTTGATAAGATGATTTCTTCATAAACACAAATTAAAGCTATATAGCAACAGGTGACATACTGTGAATATTCAAATTGATTAAATTTGCCTCTTGTTTTTTACTTTTGCTTAGTTGAAAGTTAGTAAATAGAGAACTTTGATTATATGAGGAAAGATATAGAAATTCATTCCTTGCCACACTGGTCTCACTATTTCAAAATAGTATAAAGTAGTTATACTGTATTCACTAAAAGTTTTATGCATATTTATATTTATATTTTTTTACATATACTAATATATGTTTATATATATTTAAATATATAGATATAACTGTATTTCAAAATTTTATAATAGAAACATTTTATAATTTTGAAAAATAATTTATAATTATTTATAAATTATAAAATTTATAATGTTTGAATTTTATAATTCAAAACCTTTAAAAAGGAACTTAGTAGTCAAGTAATATATATTAGCTTTGCTATTGTTCAACTATAAAAATTACTTTAATTTTTACCCTACTCTACTATCTCTAGCTCTTATCTGTAATGGGAAAGCATTTGCATATTACTTCTAAAGCAAAATTTTTTCCAATCGTGTAAACAGCAGCTATTGCATTTAAAAATCATAAAATGAAGGTGACTCATAAAAATCACTGTCAATTAAATTTATGCAAATTAATTATTTTAAAGAAAATCAAATAAGACTTTCAGAAATTCCATAAGTTACAATAAGATTAACCATGGTATTCCAAAGTCTCTAAGAAACCACTCCTCTGACCAAATCCTCTATTTTTTTTGCATCTTTAAAGACTCTACTTCAGACAGTCTGTTTCTCCTTTTTATCAACTCCTTGTGTTTAAGACACTTTAGATGGTACTCCTTCTAGTGTTTTTTCACTTCTGAAACTAGAGGATATTCAATTCATCTTAATTGCTGGCTGTATGATTATCTGGTCAGCAGACTAGCTAATTAAGAATTGGTCATTATTAAACATTCACATATCCTAATCTGTCCATAAGAGAAAAAGAACATTTTACTTATTATGCATTAAAACTGTATCCAGATCAACCTTAGTACAACATTTGTTTTTGTATTTGGAGGTACAGACCAGTGACTTACCTCTATTAAACCTAAATTTTCAGAGCGAACAATATCTAGCTATCAGAATTATTGCAAAGTTTAAAGACATTCTTTGTCAATATCTATGTGCCATACAAAAATATTTTTAAAATATAAATAAGATGAAATCAGACATCTGTGCCCTAATTTAAAGAAATTAAATACATGAAAATCCAAACACATAAAATAGAGGCTAGCAACCAAAATTTTATAGGCATAGCATTTTTCATTTTTTAAAGACAGTTCATATTATGAGAAAGATGAGACAAATATTTTTGTTTTGCTTTTCACATTTTTATTTTATAGCTGCAGAAGTGACAACTCAGAGATTGTTACTTATTAAAGGTCACAAGTGTACAAAGTACAGGGGCTAAGACTATGATTTAAGTGTTAGTAGCATTTCACAATTTCCTTTTACTTCACAAGGAGAGTTTACATAAATGTTAGTGTATAGGGTAACATTTAAATGAGTAAAAATAAAGTTGGAGTCAATATAAAAGAATTGATACTCTATTTTCTTCTTACAAACCCCACCCTATCTAAAAAAAAGTAAAGAAACTTCCATGTTCAAGGAAACAAGAAAATAAATCATAACTTCAAAATGCAAACAATGAAGGAGATCTTCATTACACTGTAAAATCTATACACACAGGAGGAAGGCAAATTAGAGGCAATTCATAGCCCCCTCATCTCTGAAACTGGCCCAGAGCTCAAAGTGACTTATTTGATATTGTCCTGAAAAATGACAGGATTTAGGAGTATAAGGAAAACCATGGGAGGATTGAGAATGTCCCCAATGGCTCCAGTTTCATAATGCAGAACAAAAAAGAAGATAGAATTGAAAAAGTGATGTCACCTATGTGTTCTGGAATTTAACCTTCTAATCCAGAGTGTGGTGAAAGCTGAGAGATGAAGGAGAGACGATACATAGAGAACAGAAGGAAAGGAGAAGATACTGCAGAGAGTAGGTGTGCAGAATAGAGTAGTACATAAAAGAGGAAACCTCAAGAAGCAAGTTTTAAAAAGTTAAAACAATAAGCTGAGCCTGGCTGAAAGTAAGGGAGCAACAAAAAAATAGATAAAATACCAGGGGCACCTCCAAAGTACCAAGAATGTTGTGGCAGAAGAAAATATTTCTACTGCCACTGAAGACACACAAATTATTCAAGGCCTAGAAAGTCAAAATTTAGGCAAGGCACAGAGTTTTGTGAAGAGAGTGCTACAAAAGGGCTTTTCCTCACTAGTGTCCTAGGTACATGGACTTCATATGCTTCAAGAGCAGCTTCATACAAGCATCATGCTCAGAGTGATTATCTGGCTGAAACAAATTCAGGGACACATCAGGAAAAAAAGAGACGTAGTTCACACTCCATGAAACCCAGGAAGTTCAGAGCACAGATCTTAAAAGGAAAATGTGCATATTTATTGCATGACATGGAGATGAAATTCAGCCTCTATTGATGTCTGGTAATGTTGCCTGATGCTATATCAAATTTTAAAACTTCCACATAGTGGTAAATTCCCTTCGCTGAGCAGGAATACTGTATGTATAGGGGGATTTATTTTTCTTCCAGATATGGAAATTTCAGTTGCTTCATTAACACTAAATATGCCAGATTTCCTAGATAACTGAATCTAAGATTTCTCTTTTTCTCTCATGGTATCTTTCTCTGTTTTCTGTTTTCAAGATGTCTCTGAGTCTCTGCTTTGTTCTTGGGAAACAATAACATGGGCCTGGATTGTACAAAAACCAGTCCTGAGTTCTGGGAACATACTTTTGCTTTTAATAATTGCTTTAGGTGCTGGGATATGTTTGCATTTTCTCAATTTTATGTGTTTAATGCTGTGTTGATGTTATGGTGGGACACTTGAGAAATGTGGGGTTAATTTGGTTCAAACTCAAAGGACCTGAAGAAATTGACACTTGTTTTTGTGGAAGTCAGCTGATGTTGCACTTGCTAAAGGCACCCAGACTCTCCCTGGGCATTAGGGTAGAACTTCACTTGTTGGAGATGAAAAAGAAAAAAAATTGGCTAGGAAAAATATTTGGTTTATTATTCCTTCAAACTAAACCTTAATGAATTTGAACTTCCCTTGTTTTAGTTATAAAATTCAAGGAAAACACAATTATATCAGCCTTGATTACTCTTTGAGATTTGGATAGTCAGAGAGGTTCACATTATTCATATGTGGAATGTGTTACATGGCTGGTTTATTGTGTGAAGTACATTTAGGCTGTCCTTTGGGCTCACATAGGTTCTAGTGAATTACATCGGGCATGGTTTGTATATTTTGAATGGGAAATGGGATAGACAGTAAAGTTTTGACTTAGGGAGCAGCATGGTCTTGGAATTAACTATATGGACCCATTTCAGAGTCTTCTTTTGGTAAAAGCTAAATTGCCCACCTTGGATTCAGAAAACTCGGAAGAGCAATGGATGACTGGAGCAAGCCTCATGAAGGTGATACAGTACTACCCCTTCTTTTTCCCTGAAGAAAAAGACCACTGGATTAATCATTGAAAAAGAAAGACCACTGGATTAATCATTGAAACAAATAAGAAAAAAAAATCTGGAAAACATTAGCCCCATCCATCACTTATATTCATGTGTCCATGAAGAAATTTCCATTCCACTGTAATTAATAAAAGATTAGTAATAAGAAAGTTATTTCTGTTTTCTCATACTTTTTTCCTCGCTCCAATATCCCGAGTAGGAATGGCTTCCTAGCGGTGCACTTGAGGAAAAACACCTGAGCATGGGTAATCCAGCTGTTTCCTCTCTAATTCTCTGAGTTCTAATATCCCGTAGCACGCATGAACCTACTGTTACTCCATGCCCCGCACTGGGAGATAAATATATATATATATATATTGCCTGCTGGATCTTCTGCTGGGTGGGAGCCTGAAGTTTAGGGGGGGAAAGTTTAATAAAGCTGACATATTAGCTTTCATCTGTCAGATTACCTTATTTTATTTTATTTATTTATTTATTTTGCCGTACGCGGGCCTCTCACTGTTGTGGCCTCTCCCATTGCAGAGCACAGGCTCCGGACACGCAGGCTCAGTGGTCATGGCTCACGGGCCCAGCCGCTCCGCGGCATGTGGGATCTTCCCGGACCGGGGCACGAAACCGTGTCCCCTGCATCGGCAGGCGGACTCTCAACCACTGCGCCACCAGGGAAGCCCAGATTACCTTATTCTTTAACTGTGCAGAAACCACATAAGCAAACTGATGTGACACATTTTTACCTTTAAACCCTATCAGCAATGCATTTCTTCTATTTTCAATGCCCAGTAACAGTTCTTCAACTTGCAAACTTTTAGTTAGC
This sequence comes from Phocoena sinus, assembly GCF_008692025.1. Lineage (NCBI taxonomy): Eukaryota > Metazoa > Chordata > Mammalia > Artiodactyla > Phocoenidae > Phocoena > Phocoena sinus. The sequence continues at coordinate 76,770,887 of NC_045769.1, read as the reverse complement.
CACTAAGACCAACTTACAGGGCATCAGTTCTGTGAAGAATTTTTCTGAATGTCTGGCAGAGGTGATTGCTCTATTTTCACTGATGATACAACCCTTTGTTGTGTGTCTTTCCAATTACCTTCATTTGATCTATTTGTCACCAAAGTGTATATGATAAACAGCTCAAAGACAGTACTTACCTATTTTTGTGCCCCATCTACATAACATTTAACAAATATTTATTCAGTAGACTGACCACACCTCACTTTCACTTTTGATGGCATACATAGCTTTCTCAAATACACAGATTTATAGGAAAATTTTAACCAAATCATAAGCATAAAGCTTTGGAGGAAAAATTCATTCTGGATTAATATTCTTGTTGTGCCTCCTTCTCTATGTATAAGAAGATTCTTAAATTTTTGAGCCTCAGTTTCTTTATCTCCACAAAGGGAATAATAATGCATAATTAGCAGCTTAATTAGGTTTTTTTTGGAAACAAAAGGAACAATCTATGTAGGTGCCCCCAAAGTGCCTGGCATGTGGTAATCACTCAGCAGACCTGAACCATCACACTCCAAAATAAGACTATTGCTTTTTTAAAAAGGAGGTATTTCTACCTCTTAATATCAATTTACTGATTCTTTATTTAAAGATTCATTTCTCTCATTTATCCTAACAAATGGACAATCTAGCTAAATCATCCCATTTGAAGAATACCTTCTCACTGTCCTCCATTTACATTGAGATGATTTCAAGAACTAGAGAATGATGCCAAGGGTTGTTCATTCTATTCAGGAAGAAAACTACACATTCTTATTTGGTTGCATGAAATTCACAAGAAACTTTAAAGAAATATTAATATTACCCTGCCAAAAGCTATACATTTAAAACTACAGGGTAACTTCCTAAAGAATAAAGGAGAAAAGATAATTTTAGTTTCTAACATATTTTCATGAATGTGCTTGGTGCATAAAAAACATATCCTTTATGCTTTAAAAAATATATGCTTTAAAAAATAATAATATAGGAAAAAAATAAAATTCATGCTCCAAGCAATTTCAGCAAAATCTAAATATTTATTTTTAGGTGTGTTATTTTCTGTTTATTGATCAATTTGATATTGGACATAGATATTTCTGTTTATATCATTTGACCTGTGAAGGATTTTTTTTTTTTACTCAAAGATTAAACCAAAATTAAGCAACCATAATTTCTCTTGTGTATTAGTGAGCTTCTTATGTAGCTCTTTATTATTTTAGGTATTAAATTATTTAAATTGCTTAACATGCTTAACTTAAAATTTTTTAGTATATTTGTGAGTGAATATCTATTGTGAATTTTGAATATATATTTCATTTTTAACAACTTTACAATATATATTTTCTAGATGATCCCTCTCAAAGAACAAGGCTGGTCCCTATACAAATGGAAATCTCAGGAAAACACTTTACACAGCTCTTCACATTCAACAAGCTGTAAGAACTGAAAGCAGAGCCCTCATCTGAAAACTGGGGATTAAGAAGAATATTTAGAAGACAGCCAACAACTTTTCACTTCATTTTCAACGGACAGATAATGGACTTAATGGCCCACAGTGTTACAGGTCAGTCATATTGCCTTCTTTCACTTTTCATTCATTATTTATCAACTCAACAAACATTTTCTAAGTGCCTACCATGGGAAGACACTGTCCTAGGAGCTGGAAACACATTATTAAGCAAAAATAGAGGCTTTCCTTGCTCTCTTGGCATTTAAAGCCTTGGAGACACTGGTGAATATCACAGACTTAGTTTTTATATTCAAGGATCCTACAGTCTTGTGGTTGATAGAGATGCAGGCAAGTCATTAAAAACTGTGTGATTAGCAGTTGTGAAAAAGCATTGAAGAAGTATAGAGACACGCAAACACATTACAGTGATGTCTCTTCTAGAATGGGCTTCTTTGAGAAGGTAACATGTGAATTGAGATCTGAAGAATGACTAGCAATTGTTAATTGGAATTGGGAGGTAGTCAGCCTTGAAGAAGAAAAAAAAACAGCTTATATAAACGCACATGGCAAAAAGAAAACACGACGTTTGCTTGAAATTGTAATCAGAAGGTGTTGAGAACATAAGAGTTCAATATTGCAGCTTCTTACAAAAGTTAACTTCATTAAGAACGCATTAAAAAGTTTTAAGGCGAGGAGTTATATGATGTATTTTTTTAAATAAAAGATCACTCCGTCCAAGCTGTTGAAAATAAATTGGGCTGTCAGAAGTATAGTAGGAGTAATGGAGGGAAACTGAGTAAGGGACCTATGTAACAGATGGGTGAGGAATGATGACCTCTTAGAATCAGTGGTGGTAATGGAGAAAAATATCATGAATTCAAGATATTTAGGAAAAAAGACTAGCTAGAAGTTGCTGATTGATATAGCATGGCAAGTCCTAAAGTCTGAAATCATTTGTACGTTTTCCACATTCTGAACCAAGAATTAACCAATGTTCAACTTTCTCTAACATTTCAACTCTCACCTGCTGAATAATTTTTGCATTGTCTGGAGAACTAGCTGAAACAGTTTCATAAAATATGGAGTATGTTAGACTTGTACAAGTCATAAATTTGGGTCACTACCGAATTCAATCTTCTGAACATTAATTTAACTAAAATTTCTGTTTTCTGGCTAAGAACCACGTTACCTAGTCTTTCTCCATTTCTGTCCACATAAATAGACAATGTCTAACCTAACAAAACAATAGGATTTATCACTTCAGGGAAGACTTTTCCTACACACAGATAGAGAACAATAGATACCCTTCTGGGTTGTTAGTTAATCTCTCTTACAAGCTCAGTGACTCAGTCCTGCAGATAAACCTCACAGCAATAAACAGTGTTCAGAATTGCAGCACAGCAGAATGATAGATTGCCACACGTCATGGAGACAGAGAGTTACTCCTGAATAATTGTCCTAACCTTGGCCTACAAAGCTCTACTTTTTCTGATTCCTACCTACTTCAGTGAGCTCTGTCTTTGCTTAGTTTGCTCTTTGTGCTGTTTCTTGTACATGTCAAGTTTCTGCCCGACTTAGGATCCCCGTACAGGCTATTCTCTCTGCTGAAAGTGCTTCTGCCAGATTCTCTATTGCCTCTCTCCCTGTTTTATTCGAGTTTCTGCTCAATATCTCTCCTTCCTGTCTCTGATCATACTATCTTTACTGGCTTCTATTACTCAATATCCTCTTACCTTACTTATTTTTCCTTCATAGCCTTAATTAATAGCTGATATTACTTTGTATTTCACAACTTGTGCTTGCTTACTGTGGCAGACTGAATAATGGCAACCTCCCACTTCCTGAAGATGTTTATGTCCCAATCTCCAGAACCTATTACCTTACAGCAGAAAAGGGGCTTTGCAAAGGAGATGAAGACATTTTCCTGGATTATCCAGGTGGGCCTAAAGTAATCACAAGGGTCCTTTTTAACTGGAGGCAGGAGGCTCAGAGAAGTAGAAGAGATGGTAATGGAAGCAAGAAACTGGAGTCATGTGAGGAAGAGGTCATGCACTAAGGAATGTAAGCAGGCTCTGGAAGTTGAAAAAGGAAAAGAAACATTCTCTTCTCGAGCCTCCAGAAGGAACACAGTTCAACTTGATTTTAGACTTCTGACCTCTAAAACTATATGAGAGTAAATTTTTGCTGTTTTAAGCCATTAAATTTGTGGTAACTTGTTATAGAAGCCATGAGAAACTAATACAGTTACCTTCTACCTTCTCCTCCTGAATGTAACCTTGAAGAAATTAGGGACTTAATCATTTTACCATTATATAATTATGTATGGAACACTGTGTGCTCAAGGTAGGTAATTAATAACCACTTCTAAAATAATCAAATTATATTAGGAAATAAAATTTATAAATACACAGAGTCTAATATACACACAAAAATGCATACATATACCACAAAAACCACAAGCATATACACTCACATATCTGAAAAATACTATAACACTCTTGGTTAATTAAATATATCCTTATGTATATATTTCAAAATCATTGATTAACCATATTTTAGTTCTCACAAGTGTACAAAGAATGCAGGCAAGGTAAGAAATGTTAATTTAAGTATAATAACTATACCCTAGTGCATTGGATGAACCATTTTAATCAAGGAGATGAACTTCTATATCAATGTCTGGTGCCTTCTGTTGCAAGGCAGTTGGGATGAAGGTAACATGGCTGTTACAGTTTAAAGTGTATATTCTTTTCTTAAATTTTTAAATTTAAAATTATTTTTATTGGGGTATAGTTGCTTTACAATGTTGTGTTAGTTTCTGTTGTACAACAAAGTGAATCAGCAATATGTATACATATATCCCCTCCCTCTTGGACCTCCCTCCCACCCCCCCATCCCATCCATCTAGGTCACCACAGAGAACCAAGCTGAGCTCCCCCTGCTATACAGCAGGTTCCCACTAACTATCTGTTTTACACATGGCAGTGTACATACATCAGTCCCAATCTCCCAGTTCATCCCACCTCATCCCCATGTCCACAGGTCCATTCCCTACATCTGCATCTCTATTCCTACCCAGCAAATAAGTTCATCTGTACCATTTTTCTAGATTCCATATACATGTGTTAATATACAATACTTGTTTTTCTCTTTCTGACTCACTTCACTCTTACTTCACTCTAGGTCCATCCACGTCTCTACAAATGACCCAATTTTGTTTCTTTTTATGGCTGAGTAATATGCCATTGTATATATGTACCACATCTTCTTTAGCCATTCATCTGTCAATGGACATTTAGGTTGCGTCCATATCCTGCCTATTGTAAATAGTGCTACAATGAACATTGAGGTGCATGTGTTTTTTTGAATTATGGTTCTCTCAGGTTATATGCCCAGTAATGGGATTCCTGGGTCATATGTTAGTTCTATTTTTAGCTTTTTAAGGAACCTCCATACTGTTCTCCATAGTGGCTGTATCAATCTATATTCCCACCAACAGTGCATGCGGGTTCCCTTTTCTGCCTACCCTCCCCATCATTTATTGTTTATAGATTTTTTGATGATAGCCATTGTGACCAGTGTGAGGCGATACCTCACTGTAGTTTTGATTTGCATTTCTCTAATAATTAATGAGGTTGAGCATTAAAGTGTATATTCTTTCCTGAAACAAAACTGAAATAAAGAAAAGCCATGTTTTTGCAACTCAGCTAGGTCTTCAGCACCGTTTTTCGGCAATAGCAAGGGTTTGGCTTTTAGGGAAAAACAGTGAATAAACATAATTCAGGACTGAGCAAAATAACCCATTATCTCACTATTCCTGAATTTAAAGGCTGATTTTTCAGTGCTTTGGGTGAGCAGGCTTAACACTGAGCCAGCCAAGAGCTCAACAAACTACTGTAGCCTGCCCTGGCAGCCACCTACAGTGGTATCCTGGCAACCCTGGGTATTTCATTCAAGCCAGAAGCCTTATAATAGTTCTACTTTGGTCTTAAGAGTGAGATTGTGATGCACCATTTGTTACGAATTAAAATTAAGAGGCCATAATCAAATGTAATTCAGATGCTTATATCAATAAGTGGTTTTACCTGGCTAGTTACACACTGCGACTCCCTTTGTGCACTTGTTATATAATGAGGATAATCTTCAGGTCCTTCCTTTGTCAAATAAATTCCTTACCTACACTGATGTTGCTATTTCCTAGTCCTCCAATGTATTCAGCTATCAAAATAGAATAGCGAATGTTGGAAATTTACATAGAAGCTGATCAGCAGTGTTCATTTTTAGAATAGCTAGAATTCAAAATAGAGCTGCTGGGGAGCTGCAATCTGCCATTTTTATGTTTGAAAGAAAGGCCTATTCATTCAAAGAGTAGAAATGAGAAATCACAGAGTAATCATTTTCTTTAAAATTCCTGGTCAGTATAAAATTGTTATGTGTGCTTTATTTTATGAAAACAATGAACAGTTAAAATCCCTTTGTATATTTAGTTACAATATTTTAAGCAAAGCTGATGCAGCTAGAACTCAGAACATTTATTTTAAACACCTAAGATATATCAAACTAAAATTTATCCAGCCAATATTGCCAAGAAACTGAAATCATAGTATGGTTAATAGGCAGTTGGGGAAACATAACATAAAAATTGGGTTTTGAGCCTGATTTAGCATTTGGCTCGATTTACGATATTTCCAACTTTATTCTGTTACTTCTAAAATTGAAACCTATCTCAATTTAGAAACTATCACATAACAACGAAATTACTTATCATTCTAGTAACCATTTTTATATTTAGTTCTATTTATCTCTTTAGAATTAAATATTGGATTTAAATTCCCATCTAGTAAATGCTTTTCCAAATTCAATTTAAATATACACTTAAGATATGGACTCATTTTGATTTTGCTTTCCTATTTGATTTTTCATAAAGCACATAGACATTTATAAGTTAATTAATTAAACAGTAACCTTTTAATAAGCACATTTAAAGATATTTAACATAATTTGTTAATTTAAATATGCAGGTTGATAGCCATTTCATTTTATAACTTAATAATCAGATAAAGAGTGCTGTCAGCAGGAAAGTTTCAGGAAGAAGCTTTGAAAACTCTCCTTTGAAAAAGCAATGGGAACATTGCCAAAATTTTTCAAAACTCATTTCTTTTTCAGAACTTTGGGAATAAACCAAAAGCTTGCAACAATCTGGGGAGTACTTAATTAAGAAAAAACAGGTAAATCTCAGTAAGAACAGTGAGGTTTGTTGTGTTTTAACTTGCTTTATTCCCATCACCCTCTTCCCAGCTCCATAGTAGCATTAAAAACTAACAACTCTTTAATAACAGTGAAAACCCAGCAGTCAGTCACTTGAGGTGGCAGAACAGGTTTGGAACTCCCTAATAGACCCATTCCCAGATAACTATCCTGAATTTATCTGTTAGTTCCTTAAAAAATTCCACTTGTAAGTCTTGTCTTTATTTGATCTGACTCAGAGCTTGCCCAGTGCAAACAGCCTCTCCCTTGAGGGTGTTTGCTGAAAACAATCGACAGCAATACTTTAACATCACAATTCCACTAGGCAGCAGTATGAGTTGGGACAAATAACAAAATACTTAAATGAAAAACCTGGAGAATAAAATGACCATACAGGGCTTTGAAAAATTCTGACATATTCTTGGAAATCTAGAACGCCACCCACATGCATAAAGCTATGTATAAACATGACTATTCAGATGCTCACAAAAGACTGGAGAAGGCTCTAAGCTTTACCTCTAGCTGACCTCCATAAATGAAAAAGAAAGGCTCAGACATAGCTGTGAACTGCCTCTCTATGCATTGAAGACATGCCCCAATGTGCACATAGAGTCTCTCAGCAAAGATTAGAATACTTATTGATTCCAGAAATTTAAGAAAATCATATCCAATCATTAGTTGACCACTAAGCTGACAGACCAGAGACTTCAGTAGCCACAGAATAATGAATCCACAGAAGTTGTTCAGGAAAGTCATTAAACAAACAACGGCAGCAAAAACAAAAACAACAACAAATGGCAACAATAACAAAAATCTTTGGTTCCTAAAGTTGCCATTTTATACTATTAAAGATGTCCAATTTTCAGCCAAAAAGTAATGAGACATGCTAAAAACAAACAAAAAGTAAGAATGTAAGGCCCATTAAAAAAATGTCATCTAAAACTGTCTCTGAGGAAACTTTACTTTTTAGACAAAGACTTTAAATCTAGTATTTTAAATGCCTTCAAAGAACTAAAGGAAACTATGTCTAAAGAACTAAAGGAAAGCATGACAACAGTGTTTCACCAAATAGAGAATATCAATAAAAAGAACTAATAAAAAAGAATAAATGGCAATTCTGTAGGTAATAAGTACAAAACTGAAATGAAAACTGCACTAGAGGGGTCATGAATGTGTTTGAAATTATGTCAATTCAGACAATTCGGTATGAGGAACAAAAAGAAAAAAATAATAAAGAAAAATGAATAGAACCTCAGAGATATGAGGGATAACATAAAGAAATCAACACAATGGGATTACCAGAAAGAGAGGAGTGAAAGAAAGGGGCAGAAAAATATCTGAAGATAATAATGTTAAAAGAATCCAAAAATTGATGAAAATATTAATCTACACATCCATGAAACTCAGTCAACTTAAATGGGATACACTCAAAGAAATCCACATCCAGACACATTAGAATCAAACAGTTGAAAGCTGAAGCTAAGAGAAAATCTTGGAAAACAGCAAGAGAGAAATGACTCATTATGTACATGGTATCTACACTAATATTGATAGCAAATTTTTCATCAGAAACCATGGAGTCTTGAAGACATGGAGATTATATATTCAATGTACCAACAGAAAAGTACTCTCTCAGCTAAGAATTCTATATCTAGTAAAACCATCTTTCAAAAAATGAAAAGGGTACTAACTTATTCTGAGATAAACAAAAACTGAGAAAATTTATGGTAGCAAACCTGCCCTAGAATAAATATTAAATAAGTACTTCAGTCTGAAATGAAAAGACATTAGAATTAACATGAAGAAATAAAAAGCAACAGTAATGATAACTTAGGTAAATATAAAAAATAACATAAATGAATATAAGTAGATTTCTTGTCTGTAACACTTTTTCCCCTTATCTGATTTAGAAGACTACTGTAACAACTCTATAGAGCAATAATTATAAATCTGTCTTGATGAGTATACAATGTATAACAATTGGCAATAATAGTATGAAGGAAGGGAAGAAAATAGAGCTATATAGGAGCAAAGATTTTGTAAACTATTGCAGTTAAATTTGTATTAATCTGAACTAGATTGTTACAAATTAGGATGTAGTTTGTAAAACTTGGGGCAACCAGTAAGAAAATAATTAAATATTGTAGTAAAAGAAATGACAATGAAGTTAAAATGGTATACTAGAGAATATCTATTTAATACAAAGGAAAGTAGCAGGGAATAACAGTTAAAAAAGCAAAAAGAAGACAAGACAAACAGAAAACAAGTGGAAAAATGACAAATTCTTAATTTATCAGTAATTATATTAAGTGTAAATACATGAAGCATTTCACTCAAAGAGCAGAGATTTGCTAAATGGATTACAAACATGATCCAACTATATGTTGGCTACAGAGGACACACCCAAGTTTCTAGAAAAGAGTTTGAAAGTAAAAGAATGAAAAATGCATTCCACATCAACAATAACTAAAATAACTAAAAAAAAGCAGGAGTAGACATGCTAATATTAGACAAAATATACTTAAATTCAAAAACTGATACTAGAGACAAAAACAACTTATAATAATAAAAGGGTCAGTCTATCCTGAAGCTATAATTATAAACATATATTCTCATAAGGATAGAATCCAAAATATAAGCAGCAAATATGGACAGACTTGAAGAGAAAAATAGACATTTCAACAATAATAGCTGTACACTTCCATAAGACATCTTCAATAATGGATTAAAAATCTAGGCAGAAGATAAACAGAAAAACAAGACTTTAACAATACTATAAGACAAGACCTAACAGATATTTAAAGAGTACACCATTCAACACAGCACAATATATATTCTTCTGAAGTGCACCGGAAATTTTATCCAAGGATAGACCACATGTTTGGTCATAAAAGAAGTCTTCATAAATTTTTAAAAGACGGAAATTGCACAAAGTATCTTCTTCAGCTACAGTGGAATGAAAATAGAAATCAACAACAGAAGGAAATCTGGAAAATTCATGAGTATGTGGAAATTAAGCAGCATGCTCCTAATTAATCAATAGGTCAAAGATGAGATCACGGGCTTCCCTCGTGGCGCAGTGGTTGAGAGTCCGCCTGCCGATGCAGGGGACACGGGTTCATGCCCCGGTCCAGGAAGATCCCACATGCTGCGGAGCGGCTAGACCCGTGAGCCATGGCCGCTGAGCCTGCGCGTCCAGAGCCTGTGCTCCACAACGGGAGAGGCCACAACAGTGAGAGGCCTGCGTACAGCAAAAAAAAAAAAAAAAAAAAAGATGAGATCACGAGGGAAATTAGAACATATTTTGAGATGAATGGAATAAAGATACAACATATCAAAACCTATGGGATGCAGCTAAAGTAGTGCTTAGTAAGAAATCTATAACTGTAAATGTCTCCATTTAAAAAAAGGAAAGGTTGTTAATAACACAATATTCCACCTTAAGACACTAGAATTAGAAGAGCAAACTAAACTCAAACCAGATAGAAGTAAGGAAATTAAATTAGCAAAACAGAGAAGAGAAAAACAGTAGTGAAAATCAACAAAAAAATAATAGAATTGACAGTTCAGAAATAAATAGAAAAATTTATGGTCAAATTATTTTTGAAAAGGGTGCCAAGACCATTGAATGATAATATAATAGTCTCTTAAATAAATGGTACTGAGACAACTGTACATCTACATGCAAAAGATTGAAGATTGACTTCTACCTCGTACCATATACAAAAAAACAAAACAAAACAAAAACAAAAAATACAAACAAAAAAAATCCTCAAAATGGATCCAAGAACTAAATGTAAAAGTAAAACTGTAAAACTCCTAGAAAGAAGTGTAAATCTTCAAAACCTTGGATTAGGCAATATGACACCAAAAGAAAAAGGAAAATGAGAAGGGAATACAGTTTAATTGTTCCATAATAAATTAAAAATAGAATTGCCATATGATTCAGCCAAATCCATTCCTAAGTACATACCTAAAAGAAGTGAGAACATAGGTCCACCCAGAAAGAAATATGTATTTTAATGTTTATAGCAGCATTATTCACAGAAGCCAAAAAGTGGGAAAAACCCAAATTTCCATCAACTGATGAATGGAAGAACAAATATGGTATATCTATGCAATGAAATATTATTCATAAAAGGAATGAACTACCAATACATACCAAAAGATGGATGAACTTTGGAAACTTTATGCTTACTGAAGGATGCCAGACACAAAAGACTACATATCATATAATTTTATTTATAAAATGTCCAGAATAGGCAAATCAATAGAGAAAATAAGTAGATAAATGATGGTCAAGGGATGGGGAAGGTGGAATTTGTACTGACTATTAATAAGCACAAGATTTATTTTTTGGATTAACGGAAATAATCTGTAATTATATATGAAAATAGTTGCACAACTTTGTGAATATACTATAAATCACTGAATTTTACACTTTAAAGTTTGAATTTTATGATGTGCGAAATCTATCTAAATTTAAAATAAACAAAAAATGCTGTGATTAAATCTTAAAGGAATTCATTTATTATTTTACAATATTAAATTTTATTTTCAAAATGGAACAATGAGAAAAAATGAAATTTAAGCTCAAAATTACCCAAAGACAATAAACTCAAGGCAATGCAACACTGATCAAGTTTTTATTTGTCTTTAGAGATGCCACTGTGCCTATTACAAAGAGGAATTTTGAAACCAGATAAAATTTGTTAGGAATTATGTTTTGACACCTGTTTTGACATCTGATATTACTACTTTTCCAATTTCCTCCCTTTAAAATTGGAATCTATATGACTTTGCAGAGTTATTTTTAGATAGGACAGTACATTTAATGAGCTTAACATAATGCACAGTATAGAGGAGGTTAAAATTAGTTTCTTTTATTATCACTATTATTATTATTACTGTTTTAGTTTTACTATTTCAATATTTTAATAAATGTGCTTGACTTATTAAGTCTTTCCTTGATGGATTAGAAATATTATTTAACCTTAACCATTTGTGATGGATTAGTTACATACCCCAATTGTTTGTTACGTAATAATCAAGGGGGAATATGCCATGCTTTGAATTTCACTCTCAGAAAATAAAAAGGAGTGAAATGAGAAGCAATACAAGTGTTCTACTTCATATTTTAATAGAGATACTTCATACTAATAAATGAAAGTGGTTTGGGGTTCAGGATATTTTTTTTGAAGTATCCTGTTAAAGTCTAATAACACTGTGTTGTATTTCTGTCCCAGAGTTCACAGAGGTGCAAAATCATAATAGTTATTTGGTTCTCTATGTTAGAAGTAAGGATTTGGTACTCTGAAATAGCTGTTGGAATGTTTATCTAAATGGCAATATTTACACTGTAGCTTCAATTATTTATTACTAAGGATATGTTTTTCTCAAATATCAGTAATATTTTCCCCAAATAGATTAGTCAATAAATAACATAAAGACTGCAATAAATTCCTTCTGATTAGGTAGCTTTCTTTGTACTAAGAGTACGTGTAAGCTGATTTAAGGTATCACTGGTATTCTATAGATTTTCACATGACAATATGAGATAATCTGTGCATGTATGCAGTATCTCAACTTGAAGATCATAGTACTTAAAAGGTCCATGTCAAGGCTGTAGACAGTTGACGAATCTATAAAATTGTATGCAAAATGTGGACTCGGGTATTTTTCAGAGAGATAGTTTGTACATTTAACCAGACTATTAAAAATCTTGATAATCAGTTTAATCCTCTCATTACTGGTACATAGTTCCCAAGTCTACAATATATATTCATAACTGTGTTTACCTATATATAAGAAGCTTACGGCAAACAACTGACAAATTTAAGAAAAATGGAAAATTTTCCTTTCTGCTTATGTAATCTGCATTTTAATTTTTAAAGGCAATTAGATTCGATAATTGTTCAAATTTAATACAAATGTGTAAAAGATACTATTATTGATCCTTAATTTATCCATTTGGTAATTCACACAGTTTTAGTCTTAAATAATATTCATGTATTTGATAAGTATTTAAACTACTATATTCATAATAAATACACTTATAACACTAAACAAAATATTTATAACTTTTTATAAAGTTATGACTTTTCAAATTTGCTGTCTGCAGTCTAATGTACATTCCCAGAGGGATTGCATTAAGTAAAGCTGCATTGCTGGAAAGTTAAGCTTATTAACATCATGCATTTTTATTTCAAATTAAGCTATGCTGACTGCATTTATTGGAGGATTAACTCATTGCAACTCTGGCAATACCCTATGTCTGATAGGAAAACACCATGTAAAACAGAAATGATCAAAGGTCTGAAGATCTGGAGCATCCCTTTCTAATAGGGACACCTCAGTCAAACTTTCCTCAAAGACACTGAACTGTTAATGAAGCTGTGGAGGGAAAGGAAATCCAAACTGTTACAAAAGTTGCAGATACACCCATTTCCCTGCTAAATGCAGTTTCACGCGGCTCTGCACTGCAGAGAATATCCATCTCCAATAGACGTCAAAGGCAAGTCAGATAAAAATTTAAAAACACACTTTGAGGCACTTTTGATACATGAATGCATGAATGTTAACAACTTTTAAAACAACAACTGGAGTGACATCAACAAGATGGGTAAATAAGATGTTCTTTTGTATTCTCCCCACAAAATAGCAATTTGGCATCCATCCACAGACAAAAGTACACTTGTGGGAACTGTGGGATCCAGGAAGGAGACTGTGAAACTCCAGGTTCATCCAAAAACAGGAAGACCCAGTTTGAGAAGACAGGCCTGCACCTAGATAGCTAATTCACTCACTGAAGTCCCAACAATAGACCCAGAAACAACTACATAACCCTGAGGACTCTGCTGAAGCCCTGTTTGTCTTTGGTTCTGTCATCAGCACCATACACAAAGGGACCCAGGAGGACTCTTGCCCACCAATATGCTAGGTAATAGGCACACATGCCTTGGTCATGACTCTGGACCCTGAAGTGCCCATGAACTGGCTCCAGTCTCTCTTGGCCACAGTCTGGGAGCTGCTGGAGAACAATTACCGTAGATGAGAGAGCCTTTGTGGAAATCCAGGAGTTCAGCAAAGAAGTTTTAGCATACCACTGATTGTAAAACCCACAGGATTTGGTGCACTGGATAAGGTAAGAGGGGCAGTTTGACTTTACCTGTATTACCCTCTCCTAAAGTGATAACTCAGTGAAAAAAGAGCCATTCTCAGCCTGTGATTTCTCCTGCAGGGAAAAGTGAGAGTGTGAGTGGACACGCAGCAGGAGGCCTACCCACAAGCCACTACTGATTTCCCCAGCTGGCCCAGGGCACCCCCAGTAATCCACGCACCTCACCCACTCCTACCCCTCCCCCAGCCCCACTCCATGACTGATTCCTTGTGCACACTTTTTTTTTTTTAACATCTTATTGGAGTATAATTGCTTTACAATGGTGTGTTAGCTTCTGCTGTATTACAAAGTGAATCAGCTATATGTATACATATATCCCCATATCTCCTTCCTCTTGCGTCTCCCTCCCACCCTCCCTATCCCACCCCTCTAGGTGGTCACAAAGCATGGAGCTGATCTCCCTGTGCGCACACTTTTGACAGTGCAAGAGCAAGCTTTTGCAGATAGCTAATGAACATGTGCAGAAATCTGGCCTGAATCTTCGGGCTTGGGAGAGAATGCCTTTGGGAAAGTAAAAGAGAGGTTGTCAGCACATGGCCTGGCTATACAGGACTGAGCCAAAGCCTATACGCTTAAGAATTCTGCCACACAGAGAGCAAGATGTGTGGAGTAGGCATATCCATAGAAGGTCTGAGAAAGCCTCAGAATCCTTAGTAGGGCTGAAGGAAGGTATTTCTTTCCCAAAGAGAAATTTCTCCCAAAGAGGTATTTCTCTCAGTAAGTAAAGACTTAAGGTGGAACACGAAAAATCAAGAAAATACGACATCACAAAAGGATCACAGTAATCTTTCAATAACCAACCCAAAAGATATCAACAGCTGCCATTTACTCAATAAAGAATTCAAAATAGATGTAATTAGGAAACTCAATGAGCTACAAGAAAATATAGAAAGACAATTTAATGAAATCAGGAAAACAATTCATGACCAAAATGAAAAATTTAACAAAGAGATAGAAATAATAAAAAAGAATCGAAAGGAAATTCTGGAGCTGAAAAATACAATGAGTGAAAAATTTTAAATGCCATACAAAGCATCAATAGCAGAATGGATCAAGCAGAAGAAAAAAATCTGCATTAAAAGACAGGAACTTTGAAATTATCCAGTCAGAGGAGAACAACGAAGAGAGAATGAAAAATAGTGAAGAGAGCCTAAGTGAGCTAGGGGATTACCATCAAGAGAAACAATCTGCAAATTATTAGAGTACTAGAAAGAAAGAGGAGAAGCACGCAGCTTCAATAATTTTTTAATGGATACACAATGTAAAAGAGGTAAATTATGACATCAAAAACATAAAACAGGAAAGTAAAAGAGTAGAGTTTTTTATGTGATTGAAATTAAGTTATCAGCAAAAAATAGTTATAGCTATAAGATGTTTTATGCAAGCCTCACAATAATCACAAGGCAAACCTCTACAGTAGATACACAAAGATAAAGAGAAGGGAATCAAAGCTTGTTTTTCAGCCAGATTTTGTTTACCAGAGACTATTGCATGCGCCTCCACGCTCTCAGACATTCTTTATAAGTCAATTATTTCTGTTTTCCATTTCTTTGATTGATCTCTTAGCTTACACACACCTGGTTCTGGACCTCTATTACTGAATTCACTATTAATCATGGCTGTTCTCTTTTGAACAAGTGAAATAGTTACTGTTAAAATTATGTTTGCAATTTACCATATATAATTTTTGTCAAAACTGGTCTTTTATAAACAATTATATTAATATAAGCACAAAGTGACATTTCTACATGTATTGCTTAAAACTAAAAATTACTAGCAAAATGAACTCATGTGTTCTGAGAGTTCATCATAAGTTAAGAAACAAAATATCAGCATATCTCAGAAATCGTTGTGTACTTCTTATAGGTACACTATGAAACCCTTGGCTTTAGTTATTCACTAAACCTTCTAGATGTAATTTATTTCTCTGAGATTGCTGCCCAGAATCTTCGGCAACAGTATCGTTTTTTTCTCAGTCCAAGGAGCGGATATTCCTCTTTCATTCACTAACTTATCCACTCACTGATCAATTATTTGCTGCAAACCAGGTACTATGCTTGGCCAAAGATAAACATTTGAGTAAGACCTCTGCTCTATACTTACAAAGTTCAAATTCTCTAGGGTGACAGAGAAGTGAACTTATGACAGTTTGTTAAATGCTCTTATGGAAAGAAGCTCAGGATGAGTAGCTCACCAGGAAGTATATACATTTGAATATACAGTGTTATATAGTACTGTCATAGACATCTATTGCCATGGAACAATGACTATGGCCTTTTGGTGAGTGGAAAAATACAGGTTGGGAAGTAGCGTGTAATGTGGAACAGAATGGAATGGGTAGTTATTGTTTAATGGCTACCAAGTTTCAGTTTGCAACTTTATGGTGAATGTTTTCAGATGAAAACATTTTGGAGATGGATGGTGGTAATGGTTGTACAACAATGTGAATGTACTTAATGCCTTTAAAATTAAAATGGTAAATTTTATGTCTATTTTACCAAAAAAAAGACAATAATAATTTGTGTTTTAAAAAAGAGGAAAAGGGATAGACAGACTTGTTCTATATTGTTCTATCTATATTGTATGAAGAGTTTTCCTACAGTTTCACATTACTGGTAAGCTAAGAATTGGAAGAGCCAGGTAAGGAATAAGATACTTATGTGATACCAGGTATCTAAAGGTAATATAATTAATTAATCATTCTCACAAAATTATAAACTCTGTAATTTAAATACTTTAATTACATATTTCAATTTACTGAATCCTCAAATGCAAAACTACCTTTCATATCAAGGAAGAGTTTTAAATAATAAACCAGTAGCCCCTTGGAGATGGTTTCTTCAAGCTCAGGTAACTGACAGATACACATACAATAGAGGATTCAGCCAGTTTTAAAATGTGTAAAATTTTTACAAATTTAATACTAGAAGTTTTAATCCAAATGTTAGAAAATATGAAGTTAGATATTGTGAAGAGTATATGTGAAGAAAGATGTAAACTAATAATATTGAAATAGTTTACTACTGTTGTTTATCACTAATAAAATTTTGACCCTATTTTCTCCTTCTAAGAAGTGTAGCCTGCATCATTTTAATACTGAAAAGTTTGTAGCCATAGACATAGCCATAGTCTATAAGTAATTGAAAAAAGAAAAATAAAAAGAAATCATTGTAACGTGGTTTTATCATTTAACTTTGGCTAATTTTTATTCCAACTTATCAGTTTTAACATCTTGGAAGTTCTTTGGCAGTCTTATTTTGGAGACCTGTAACCTACATCATAGCAAAATACTAAAAATTCAACATCGTCTTTTAAATTTTTAAAAAATAAATGTAAAGGATCATGGCGATTTTGAAATTCATTGAACAGAAGTAATTCATTCCACGTCTGGCTGGCTGTGATTTCTTGATAATTATTGTGCTTATTTGGGAAAACCCATTCCTAGGGCTGAAGGAGGGCACCCAAGAAAGAACAAATTTGAAAGAGGAATCACTTCCCAGTGGTTGGAGTTTAGAACTCATTGGAGAGGGACGGTTGCAGCCGACTGTGTAGTTGTCATGGTCAAAGCTAGGAAAAGCAGAAAGCAACACTCCAGAGAACAGGCAAGCGGCAGCCAGAAGACAGTGTCTGGCCAGGGCTGCAGGCTTGCTGCGAGGGACCCTGCACTGTAGGTGTGTGACTTGGGCAAAGCTCAACCAAATGTCCTCACATATACATTACTGACCAGCCCTGCTGTGGCCAGAACCAAGAGAAGCCCTTCTTCCTGCAGTGTCCTTCCACGCCCTCTCCTGGGAAAGTTTACCATCATGCTCACTCAGAAGGAGAAATGCTTTACAGAATTCTACCAGGATTACAGAGAAGGTATTAAAGAATGAGTTTGGAGCCAAGATACAATACAATGATACTGTCACAGTTTTTTTCTTTAAGTATTTTCAGAGCAATCCTATTGTTCTTTCATCACGTTTCAAATATTTTTGCAGGAAATGTAAAGTCTTTAAGTCCAGGATTAATAATTACTATTATTTAAAATGACCCTGGCTCTGTATCTTTCCAAAGGGGAGTCTGAATCTCAAATGAAGACTCCGCAGCTGCTTTTTTTTCCCCTTCAGTCTTTATTAATTTTTAGGGTTTTCATATTCTACTGCAAAAGTAAAAATGATGATGCAAAAAGCAAATGGTGATACTCTTCCCACAAAGCTGTGTCTCTTCCATATCAGTTGGTTTCATTTTACCCTTTCATTCATGAATATTCAATAGATGTTTATCTCATGGCACTGTGCTGGGTAATGGGAGAAAATAAATATGACTTCTGCCCTCAAGGAGTTTACTACTGTAGCAGAAACATTTCTCCTCAAGGAAGAATTCTTTCTTCAATTTGCTTGGCTGAAGTACCTTTGCATTAGGTCAGGGTAGTACTTGGAAATGAATATTTCAATAATGCTAAATTTTCCTATTTGTGAAAAGAAGAGGAAGATAAACATAAAGAAAGTAGAAGGATCATGATTATGAAAAAGAGACAATCCAATGTGATATTTTAAGATTGACCCAGAATGAGAGACAGATTTCATAATTCTCAGAGGGAAGAAATTGTAATTATCTTGAGAGGAATTGAGGAATTTTAGGATATTTTACTGCATACATGTCTGTGTGTGTGAATTTTTTTCTTCTGAAAGTTTTTAAATTTTTTGATTTTGTTAATTGTTAACATTAGTCTAAAATTAAATATAGCTAGCTCAAGGTCACTCAGGTGTATTCCAGTTGCCCAAAGTGGAGGAGGGCGTAGACAGCCTAAGTCACATCAATAAAGATACAACAAGCAGAAGCATAACTGTGATGATGAAGAAATATATGTGGTGTTATGAGAGTAAATTGTAAGCCCTGACCTAGTTTGGACAACAAGAAAAATGTTTCTTGGACGTTTTCTTTAATTAAACTGCAATGAGATAAGGAGTAAATTAGGCAAAGCCATTGATAGGTCAGCTGATGGTATTGTCAGGGACAGAATTTGAGGTAGAGGAAACAGCTAGATGGTGGTAAAAATTTTTTTTCTGCATAGAAATATTTATTTGTAAATTTCTTTTCTGCATTAATTTGTGTTCTTCCATCATAAAAGCCCAGTCTCTGCAGAGGATAATTATATAATCAGTATATGGTTAGTGTAATAAGGCAGGGTCTCTCAGCTGTACAGTTTTACTATTTTTCACCTTAATCTTCCTTTACATATGAAATTTATTTCCCCTAAAGTAGACATGTGCATTAAATCTGAAAAATTTTAAACTGGATTTCACCCATAGCAAATTAGGTTTAAAATGCAATAACAGTCAGCTTTCCTCACCCTATATAAATATTATTTCTAATTCTTTAACTATGCTTTGTTTTTCTATATTAAATGCCGAATGTAGACTCAATTACAGGATTTAGAAAAAATGTTTTTTTAAATGACACACTATGTTTTCCACAAGTCACTCTCTATTTAATTAACCTGCTTTAT
Organism: Phocoena sinus; assembly: GCF_008692025.1. Classification (NCBI taxonomy): domain Eukaryota; kingdom Metazoa; phylum Chordata; class Mammalia; order Artiodactyla; family Phocoenidae; genus Phocoena; species Phocoena sinus. Next base: position 76,751,498 of record NC_045769.1, on the reverse strand, counting down.
TTTCTTCAGACAATCATTATTAAACACATTTATTTAGTGAGCTAATTTTTGTTTGTTGCTTACCTGCTCAACACTAGTGGAGTAAACTCCACTAAACAGGCACCCTCCTGTCTTACTCACCACTGTGCCCCATCACTGAAAATAGTCCTGGCTCAATAAATGTCTGTTAAAAGAATGCTTCAATGAGTCATATGTTGGCAAGTATGGATACCATGTAAAAGATTTATAGGTGTTATTATCACCCTGGCTATAAGGAGAGGTAAAAATTTCATATATATATATATATATATATATATATATATATATACAGTATATTTTTTCTGCCCTTATGCAAATATACAAATAATTATATTTTAAAAACTTATCTTTGCATTTAAATAACTGCTCAGTTCTTTAAAGTATTATTTGCAAACATTTAAAAGGACAAAAGCAGAAAAGGATAAAAGTAGTAAAAAATGAACACTATGAGATGCAAATACTGGTTACAGAAAGACAGAAAACATCTTTCCAGTTGAGGGAAAGAAAATAAAACTTGTATTAATGAAGTGACTGGTAAATGTATTTGTCCATTCCAATGTGTTACTTCAGAGAAGTCAAGAATACTTTCATGTTTAATCTTATGTCTGAGGAAAATCATTATACTAAGAGATTCATACAAGATAAAAATGGATAATTTCAGCTTGTGCTAGAAAATGACTTTTATTGCATTGACATGTTCCATTTATTTTTATGATTTAAAAATGGCATGAACTCAAATTTAAAACAAATCCCATGAAACAATTAGGAAAGAATTTTACTACAAGTAATGGGAAATGTAAAATTCTGTGAAGCTCTTAAAACGAACACCAATTACTACACAAAGTTGAATAACAGCCTTGCAAACCATTTGAATTAAAAACTTTTATGTGCATTCTTTTGTATTTGTCTGAATAACTTTGAGGTCAAGAAATATGGCATAACATTTGAGCAATACCTTATTTTCCCCTCATCTAATCATGAATGTAAATATATGGAGTTCTTACCTTGGTAAAGATAAATGGAAAAGATGCTAAATTTGGAGGGATTCTGGATATTTTGTGTTTATTTTTCTTGAATTGTCTTTCATATTTATTTTCTGTTTTTTATTTCTTCTTTTGAGACATTCCTAGAATATAAATTGGTAAGATCAATTTGTGTCTTAGAAAATACAACCTAAATACAGTTTTATTCAACCACATGTCATTTGCAAAAAATGAATAAATTCAAGATATTGAACAAAAACTGTCATATTCCAAACAAAACTAATGTATTAAAATTTTTCTCACTTTAGTTCATAATTAAGCCCAAACAGACATTTCCATTAATTTATCAAAGTGGCATGTCATTTTGCTATGTTTAATAAATAATCAACTTCACTTTCTAACTCGTATAATATTTAAGAAAATGATACAATTTCTAAACAAAACTTCTTGTCATAAAGAACAATTTATGGAAAATAACTTCGGTAACACTGAATATTAATAAGTTACAATAATTACTTCTCCTTAACAGCTTACCCTTTACAAGCTATGAATCAAGGCTAAAGTTTATAATATAATATCATCTAATAAATAAGCTATTATATTTAGTAATATTTCAAAATATGCCTGGGATAAACAGACCTTGGAATTCCATCTCTATTTCCAGGCCACCCTATTTTTTTTTTTTACATGCTCTACTTTAATTTTTAAGATGAATAATAGATAAAAATCAAAATTATATTAGAAATGAAACAGGATGAGAGGACACCAAACTGAAAGCAAAGCTTGGTTTTGGTACAGGCTTTACCCCTTGAACCAAATAATTTATAGGAGCTGTCCACTCAGAAATCATATAATTCTGTGACTCCCTACTCTGACACCAACATTTAAATAATAGAATCCTTCAGAATCACAGTGATCCATGTGAGTCTTCTCTTAATGAAAGGGAGGTATGAAGCTTTTTTTGGAGTCTAACATACCCCAGATCTAGTGCTAATAATAAGACATAATTACCTCATTTAGCTTTTTTTTTCATTTAATAATGAAATTCAGTCACTCTAAGTTTCAGGTTTGAAAAGGGCTCAGACTTTCTATACCTCATTTCGTTTTTTTTTGGTTTTTTTTTTTTTTTACATCTTTATTGGAGTATAATTGCTTTATAATGGTGTGTTAATTTCTGCTTTATAACAAAGTGAATCAGTTATACATATACATATGTTCCCATATCTCTTCCCTCTTGCATCTCCCTCCCTCCCATCCTCCCTATCCCACCCCTCTAGGTGGTCACAAAGCACCGAGCTATCTCCCTGTACTATGCGGCTGCTTCCCACTAGCTATCTATTTTACGTTTGGTAGTGTATATATGTCCATGCCACTCTCTCACTTCGTCCCAGCTTACCCTTCCCCCTCCCCATATCCTCAAGTCCATTCTCTAGTAGGTCTGTGTCTTTATTCCTGTCTTACCCCTAGGTTCTTCATGACATTTTTTGTTTTTTTTCTTAAATTCCATATATATGTGTTAGCATACAGTACTTGTCTTTCTCTTTCTGACTTACTTCACTCTGTATGACAGACTCTAGGTCCATCCGCCTCACTACAAATAACTCAATTTTGTTTCTTTTTATGGCTGAGTAATATTCCATTGTATATATGTGCCACATCTTCTTTATCCGTTCATCTAATGATGGACACTTAGGTTGCTTCCATCTCCTGGCTGCTGTAAATAGAGCTGCAATGAACATTTTGGTACATGACTCTTTTTGAATTATGGTTTTCTCAGGGTATATGCCCAGTAGTGGGATTGCTGGGTCACATGGTAGTTCTATTTGTAGTTTTTTAAGGAACCTCCATACTGTTCTCCATAGTGGCTGTACCAATTCACATTCCCACCAGCAGTGCAAGAGAGTTCCCTTTTCTCCACACCCTCTCCAGCATTTATTGTTTGTAGATTTTTTGATGATGGCCATTCTGACTGGTGTGAGATGATATCTCATTGTAGTTTTGATTTGCATTTCTCTAATGATTAATGATGTTGAGCATTCTTTCATGTGTTTGTTGGCAACCTGTACATCTTCTTTGGAGAAATGTCTATTTAGGTCTTCTGCCCATTTTTGGCTTGGGTTGTTTCTTTTTTTGTTATTGAGCTGCATGAGCTGCTTGTAAATTTTGGAGATTAATCCTTTGTCAGTTGCTTCATTTGTAAATATTTTCTCCCATTCTGAGGGTTGGCTTTCGGTCTTGTTTATGGTTTCTTTTGCTGTGCAAACTCTTTTAAGTTTCATTAGGTCCCATTTGTTTATTTTTGTTTTTATTTCCATTTCTCTAGGAGGTGGGTTAAAAAGGATCTTGCTGTGATTTATGTCATAGAGTGTTCTGCCTATGTGTTCCTCTAAGAGTTTGATAGTTTCTGGTCCAGGCCACCCTATTTTAATTTAATGAGTGAATATACAAGTATTTTAGACATATACATGACTTCTCTACAAATGCATATCTGACCCTTGTTTCACATGTATCAATAGTTCCTTTCTCATTGTATCGCCTTTAATGAGAGATCAGATTTATAAAAAGAATGTTATTTAAGTTGATTCTATTTATGAAGGTAGATATCTTTACTCTAGCTAGGTAAATGATGATAAATATATGATTTTCTTTGTGCAGGAAAACTAATAGTCGTGTTTTCTGCCCCCAAATAAAGTTAACAATCATGTATCATGCATTTTGTTAAGCAGTGAGGCCTCCTTCTAACACTCATTTACTTTCTTAAATTAGGACCAGGGTTAACAGTCTGAAGCAAAAGAATAAAGGAACTAAGGATATCAAAACACACGTATTTTTACCTTCACTGTCAATTCCCTTACACTATAATATTTTCACAAGTAAAAATTTGATCGAAAGTTTCAATAAGATTGTTTAGTCTTTAGTATTGTGTTAACTCTAAACCACTCTAGAACTTAGAACTTTGTAATAGTGATGTTTATTCACCTAGTAATAACACTAAAAATAACATCTAAGATAGTGATTCTAATCAGGAGCAGTTATGGTTCCCAGGGGGCATCTGGCAATGTCTGGAGACATTTTTGGTCCCTACTGAAGGTACTACTGGTATCTACTAGGTAGAAGCAAAGGATGCTGATAAACATCTCCATAGGATAGTCCCCATAACAAATAATTTTCTGGGTCAAAATGTCAATAATACCAAGATTGAGGAAGCTTGACCCAAATGTCTTGATCTGATTTTAAAATATGTCATTTTAAAGGACTAAATGGCCTTTAGATCAAGACATTCAGGTCAGCTTCCAAATTAGAAACCTTGTAGAGACAAGCTGTGTGATTGTTTTTATACTTGGCAAGATGCACACTCACATACAGGAAAATTTTCAATGTCACCAAATTGGTAAATTAAAGTGATCATTTCTGGTAAAGTATATTGGTAACTATTTTCCTTAAATAGCTTATAAGGAATAGCTTAGTAGATATCTGAAAATAACAGGCTTTCTATGCTCTCTGAGAAAATAAACAGAATTGCTGAAGAGAAATACATTTCCATAATTTCATCATTGCACCAGGAAATTGCATCTCGAAAACTTCGAGTGTCTGAGGTATACAGTACAAATTGAACTAAACTGAAGCAAGATATCAGGCGTTAACAGTAACTGCTTTTCCAGACACCAGAGAGAGTTATTGGAAGTGTGCTGTAGAATATCTGGGAAACCATGACTACATTTCTTATTGTAGATTAACACTGAGGAGCCGGAGCCAGGGGTGTGACATATTCAATATTTGAGCTTATCCATCATCCATCCCAATCTACTTCCTCTGTAACTTCCTGTACTGCAGAAATTAGAAAGCAAAGAAATGTATTCCCTGAGTTCACAGCAGCTAGGTTTCTATATGTGATTTAGATTTCTATCATCAGATGTATTCATATGAGTTCTGAATTGAAAACTGAATTAAAGTAAGGGAGAGAGAAGAAAGATCAGAGAAGGAGACAGAGAGAGAGAGAAGAGGATACAAGAGCAAGGCAACCATTTAGCAGGAGAGTAGAGTGTGTAGGTACTTTGGAGCCAACAGTTCTGGTGGTTTCTTCCTGATCTTGAGACTGCAGAGTGCAGGTAAGGTGGCTGCCAGTTTGTGTACCAGCTGCCTCAATCTCAATCTCTGGTGTTGACCAAGTAAAATGTGTAAAGATTAATGTCCTGTGTGTGATCATGGTGTTATTTAAAATAGGCAAAATATGGAAACAACCTAAATGTTCCTCGAGAGTGGGTCACTTAGATAAATAAATGTACATTAATAGAATTTATTTAAATTCACCTATAAAAATAATATAGATCTGTGTTGTCAAGGAAAGATGTGATGATACAAATATTCAGGCATGCATTTTTTAACAAATATTTATGGTACACCTACTGTATATTTGGTAATGTAATATATATTGACAATGACAAACTAGAAGTATTTCCACCAATTATATAAATTAATATTTTGAAATTCATAAGGTATCTTTAAATGAAAAATGTTGTGAAACTGTATGAACAACAATAATCTATCATTAAAAACATACCTGGGTTTGCATATTCATAGAAAAATACCTATGAGGTGATTTAGTAAATATTACCAATAGATATTTCCAAACTATATAAATAAAAGCTACTACCTTATTTCACATTTTGTTTTTTTGCATCACACTTTTGTTTGTATAGGCAGAGGAAATAAATTATTTCCATTTTAAAGTGGAATGATTTAAATATTTGTGATATACTTATAACTCTCCTTTATCTATAATACACTATTTCTTCTCAAGTTCAACTTGTCTGATATGTGAATAGATAGTCTTTATACACATGTATGTATATACCTGTTTCCTTATATGTGTGTCATATTTTATATATCTCTTACTGATGGAGTTAATATAATATGCCTTCTTAAGTTGCAACAGAAATAAAAAGAATCAGGTAAATACAATTCTAAGTATGTTGTAAAAATTCCAATATGCATTTCTTCCAAATGGCTATATGTTATTGAGCATTTATAATGTGCAAGATATGGTTCTAAGTACTTTAGATGAATTCCCTTAATTAATCCTCACCACAGCACAATACACTAGATCCAAAGCCTAGCACCTCTTTATGTAATAGGAAACTATCACTCAGAGAACCGAAGTGCCTTACCCGGTGTTTATGGCCAGTACATGGTAGAGTTTGTTGACCTGAAAAAAATCCCACAACATAAGAGCTATGAGTTGAGTCTATTCGGTGTCTTACTGAGGACTATAGCTTCTCACAGAATGATGAAGAGGCATAAGCTTACTGTGCATATCTTCATATGTGTTGAGTTTAATGTGTTAATTCATGTTAACCTCATGATTGCAGTGAAATTCTGCTGCTTGTCATTCACAAATCTATGTAAGCATATCTATTTTGTTCATCATCATTTCTTTCTGCCATACAAAATATCTTTTCTTTGGAATCTCTATTTCTCCACTTTGGTGATTAAATTTTAGAAACAAATAAAGGAGCATATCACCATGTGCACAGAAGGTTATTATATAACTTGGTAGCAATATCTCATTGTCCTTCAAAAGACTTCTTAAGAACAATAGATAACTATGTGACTCTGAGGGGAAAATTAACATACATCTTGAATTTGTGCAGTAAAGATTTGTCTGTCTTTTCTGTTCAGCTTCTAATTAGCCTTCTTGTCTCTAATTGTCTGTGCGATTCTTAGGAAGTCATATCCTTTCAAAGAAAAAGTTAATGATTGAAAGTTACCATCTTATTAGCCAAGTGACTGATGTTAGATAATTGTATTGTGAAAGATAACAGCTACAAATAAGAGCCTTCTTACTTTCACCAGCTTAGCACTCTTTCTTAATAAAACATCAAAATGTTACCTCCCAAACGTTATTATTCACACTTTGTTTTATAACTAAACACCATATAATAAAAGAACAGAGGTGACAGTAAGATATGAAGAATGCTAGTGTTAAACGTGAATGTGGTTGTATTTTTTTCCCTGAATTTGCAAAAACGCTAAATATATTAGTGCAGACCTAAGGCAAATGCAACCAGATGAACTTTAACCATGATATACAGAAAGTAATCTTTATGAATTCCAAAACCAACAAGAATATGTTTATTAATACAATTAATTAAATGTGGTGTTCTCTGATTTCTAGACTGTGTAATTCAAATAATGTAAAACTCCATGTGCTAAACTATACATTGTACTAAGCACGTGGGAATCAAAATTGAAAAGGTGAAATCTCTGCCCTCAGTGTAGGAAATGTGCCCTCTAACAGACAAGAGAGGGTCAATGCCATGGGCTGCACTCCTATATGCAAATTCTTTACACAAACTGTGAGTAAAGGAATATCAGAGAAGGTGCTATAAGAGCTAAACTTTATGGATCAATAGAATTTTGTCAAACCAAGAAGGAAAAAAAAGAGATTAATTCCAGGAAGAAAAAATTGTATAAAAGAAGCAGACATGGTGAAACTACATGGGGCATTCACATAATAATGTGCACACCAGTGTAACTAACATGGACAGTGCATGGCAGCAAGTGCTGGAAGATCAAACTAAGGGTAGATTGGCGATACATTACGCAATTTAAATTACCAGCTCTGTTTTAGAAAGATAACTCCAGCAGCAATAGGGTGTTGTGGGAGCAGGGTAGGAACAAAGTCCAAGGATCATTATCGAGTCTATTGCAGGAATCTAAAAGAGAGCTGATGAGAGAGCCTGAGCAAGTTCCAGTGGAGGCTGAATGGGGGCAGAGGAAGATCCAGAAAGGCTTGGCGGTAAGGTCAACATCAAGGTGTTCAGCTTCATGGGGACATTTCGGAAGGAGACAGGAAAACTTCAGCTTTAAAAAATGTGTGATGCTTTCAAATCTTCCATTCATTTCATTTGATAACATCTGTATTGGACAATCAGCACCATGCCTGACTTGCAGATAAAACAACTGAAACTCTGATGTCAAGTAGTTTATCTAGTTCACAAAGAAGCTGTAAATCTAAAAACAATAGCTTTCTTGACTATTATTCTGACACTCTTTTCGTACAATAGCTTAAGTAATTTTTATGAAACCATAAAAAAATTGTAGGAAATATTAGTTTTCCATTTGAAAATGTATCTATATCTGTCTATCTACATCCACAACTATATCTGTACCTATAACTATCATCCATCTATTTATCTTTAGCATAATCCTTAAGAATAGGAGAAATTATGATCTTAAATTCTGCAATAAATTTCTTCAAAGTAATAGTTTTATTATTTTTATATATTTTATTCTCACAGTGGGACTTCTGATTTCTTCTGTATGATTCCTTGCCCAGCCTAGACAACCATGTTCAGAAGCTTCTGGAATGTTCTGACAAATATTCCATATATTCTACTTCCAGCATTAACTCCTGCCACTCTAAACTAAAATTACCTAAAGTAATCCTTCCACTTCTCATAGAGTTGTTGTCAAGCAACAAAGGACAGTTTAGACCCAGCCCACTAAACATAACATTTTATTTCAATTATATCCCTGTTATGGTTTGGAAATTCTTATGGTCATCAATCAATATTCCTAAAGTAATTTTAAACCTAGAATGTAAAATGCAGTTTTTAAGCCATTACATTACTATCGTAATAATAATAAACTAGAATTTATTGAGTATTTTCAAGTTGTCAAACAGTGTCATAAATGCTTTGCATGCATTATCTCATTTAACCCTCACAATGGATACATTATTATTATTATTATTATTATTGTACCACCAGAGCCGCAGCAGTTTAGAAATATTAAACATATATGTCAAGGTCACAGAACTATGAGCTGTCAAAACTAGAACTCAAACCCACTTCTGTTTGAACTTAAAGTTAATTGTTATATTATATTGAACTAATATTATTGTCTATCAAAAGTCCTCATTCAAATTTCCTACCATAGTGCATAGTAAAATGTAGGCACTAAAACTAGCTTTGATTTAATGTCACAGTTGCTTAAGTGAGACAATAATTTTGTTGAAATAAATACAAAGATATTGAAAACAACAATGCAAGAGGTTTAATAAAAGTATTATTGGGCTTCCCTGGTGGCGCAGTGGTTGAGAGTCCACCTGCCGATACAGGGGACACGGGTTCGTGCCCTGGTCCGGGAAGATCCCACATGCCGCGGAGCGGCTGGGCCTGTGAGCCACGGCCGCTGGGCCTGCGCGTCCGGAGCCTGTGCTCCACAACGGGAGAGGCCACAACAGTGAGAAGCCCGCGTACTGCAAAAAAAAAAAAAAAAAATAGTATTATTAATTGGGAGATGCATGTACAAAAATCCACTTTTTGAATTAAAATCCAATGGGCATAATTGCTTTCCTTACTCCTCTCTACCCACAGTTGTGATGGAAAACCAGACAATAAGCAAGCCGTAGATCCTCTATTTCAAGAAATTCTTGGAAAATAGAAGGTAGATGGGGTATTATCTGCTAATAAGAAGGAGCAGAGGTAACTACAAGCAAAGCCACATCATAGAATATTCTAAAGAAAGTCTCAAATGAAGGTAAATCATCAAAAGCAAGAAAGGAGGTGCAAAGACATAGGATCTTCTTTAGCATTTTTGAGATCTTTATTCTGAGAATCTGCCCATGGACAGAATGGGCAATCTTCACTCTCAACCTCCCTTAAACATATTCTAAATAGACTGAACTATCTGCTAAGAGAGAGCTCCTGTCATAATCATCAAGGCTGGAGATTTGCAAGAGCACAAGTAACTCCAGACCACCAAAAGGACCACTGAGGTAGAAACAAAAGGAGAAGAAACAGGGCTGACCCTGGCTTCCATCCTGAAGCAGTGTCTCTGAAGCAAGACCTCTGACATGCCAGACTCTGGCTCAAGAAAGAAAATAGAGAAAGCCCAAAACTCTTGAGCCTAAGAAGGATGGGAAATTGCCAGAGCTGGAATACAAACTAACTGCACACTCTCCCTTCTTAAAACCATGCACAGCTTTTAGCTACAATAAGAACACAGATTCACTGACAAGGAAATATCAATAATCGAAGGCAATTAGGAAAAAACAACACTGAATCAACAGATATTTAAGAAAATCAAATGTTTTGTGTGAAGACAAGAATCCCTACAAAAGCACTACACCAAAGTGATTGAGTTTAAAGAAAATACATATTCAATATCTTCAAGAAAAATGCACAGCTAACAAATAAAAAGCTCCTTCTAAAAAGAAATTAAAACAATATATTTAAAAAGAAACAAAATAAATATGACTGAATATTGTCTTAGTAAACTGGAAAGTGTAATTGAGAGTTTCTACTTGAATGCTGAGCCAAGAAGAAAGTGGTAGAATTTATGGGAAAACTTAGGGAAAATGAAAAGATGAATTCAGATGTTCCAAGATGCATCTTAGAGAAGTAAAAAGAGAGTACCAAAAGAGGAAACAAAAGAAAATAATAACATGGCTGAATAAATTTCCCAGTCTTCTTTAGACTGAATGAGGGCTCACAGGGCTCTAATTAAAAATAAAGGAAAATAGAGTGACTTGCCCAAGGTCACTGTGTTTTCATTATGTTACATTAGGTTACAAAATCTATTTGTTATGAATGAAATGTATATAAAATGCTTAGCACAGTGCCAGATTCATAGAATGTGTTTAATAATTAGATTTTTTTCCCTAAAGGGCTTGAAACAATGTGTGTGTTTATGTGTGAGCACATGTAGTAGGCGCTGAATAAATAACATATTGATTGAACAAAAAAAAATAAAAGAAAACCAACAACACAATGTATTTTAACAAGACAAATTTAGGCATATTCTTGTCAAGTTTCAGAACTCCAAAAGCAAATAGAAATAAAAATAACAGCAGAAAATTTTAGGCATAAAGTTTTTTTATCACTGCTAAAAGACGATGACAACCTGAAAGGAAATTATTTTAAACCTATCATCTTATGCCAGGAAAAACTAGCATTCCAATATGAAGACTAATTAAAGATATTCTCTGAAAATTTCTGGTAAAATTCAAAGATGATAAATTTAAGAAAACAGAAAACAAATCCAAAAATATGTAGGCTATATGATACATTGTTGAGGGAAATAAAGCAAATCGTAACCATATATAAATGACTATCAAAATATACATTAATAAAAATTATGAAATGCTATTGTAGATAACACTATCTCAGGGCTAGATATGAGGAGAGAATAACATATAATAAGAAATTTATTAAACCATTCTGATCTACCAGTGAAAACAGAATTTAAGACGTGCAGAAGCTATGAGAATTTACATTTACCTGAAACTAATGATTTAATGAGCTATTTTTCCATTTTGGCCTAGACAGTAAAGAGTTTGTCACTAGAGTTATTCAGTTAAATGTCTGTTATATGCATAATAACATGCAAAGCTCACAGTTTTTTGCCAAAAGTTATGATTGACTTTCCTTTGGTTGGAGTTACAAACTGAAATAAATGCTTCCCTGATGTTAACATGCACTAATAAATCTCTTAATTGCTTTACCTCATGATCTCTTAATAAGCTGTTAATGTAGCACTCAGATATTTTGACTGTCTTCTGAGACAAAAGAGAAAAACAAGTAAATGATGAAAATTTTTTGCTTAAACACTGCTTTTATTACTCTTCATCCAGTTTGTTAAAAGACATTGACATTTTCTTGAGAATGAAATTCTACAGAAAATGTATCTTCTTACATTATATATATTAGATAATTTTAAATATATGTTTTTAAAGTGATAAAAAGAGTTATAATAATTATCAGCCTGTTTGATACAATCATATTTTAAAGCTATATTCTATAGTCTTTAATATTTAGTTTTTTGTTCTGTTAGGGATTTTGAATAGAGATGGTTAGCTCAGAGGAAAGAGTCAGGGAAATACATGAACATTGGATTTGAAAAAATCTAGGAAAATTATTGATAAGAGGATACAGGTTCAATATCTCCTTCTCCTCTGGGTATCTCTGCAAGATATCAAGAAACTTTAAGCAAACAATTTTATGAAGAATGTGGCTGTCTTGTACCCAGTCTGTCCTTATCAACCAGATCATATAGAAATTTTCAAGTGTTTGAATGAGTAAAGAAATAAATGTTTGCCTAAATGAATTAATAAATAAATTGATTACCTGGAGCACAAGAGAAAAAAATAACTTACCTTTAATTACACATATATACAATGAAATAATTATTTAGAAAAGATTCATTACATTTAGTACACTGAATAGAGTACTAAATATTGGGGCAGAACATTGAATAAGGCAGAAATCACCCCTGCCTTCAAGATGTAAATATCAGAGAGAAAAGTGAAACTAAAAAAAGAATTGAAAAATAAGTTAAATATTAGCATAAGTGAAGACTAGTTTAGATGCAAAGAGGGAGTACAGAACCTGGAGAAATCTGAAGGATAATTATGAGTTACCAAGGATAAGAAAGATGGGGAAGGAACAGCATGTATACATAATAGGTTAGAGAAATACAATTGACCCTTGAAAAACATGGGTTTAAACTTATGTGGGTCCACTCACACAAGGATTTTTTTCAATAGTAAATACTACAGTACTACACGATCCGAGGATGGTGGAATCAGTGGACACAAAACCGCAGATAAGGAAGAACTGCAGATATGGAGGCCGTATAAGTTATGCACAAATTTTGACTGTGTGGAGGGTCAGTGCCCCACCCCCCATGTTATTCAAGTGTCAACTGTACTTCCTTTAAAGTCATCTCAGTTTTCTCAGATGCACAGGGTAAGTTTCTGGACTTCTTTTTTCTTGATACAACAACTTCTTTTTTCTTAATACAGCAACAAGTCAGGCAGGAAGTTGAATTTCTTTCTTTATGATGTGAATTTTATGTAACACAACTTTATAAAATATTTATTCTAACATTACCCTAATTTTGACACTTCTCATTATGCCTGAGATTATTGCAATAGTTTATAATCTCATCTTCACACTCTAACATAGAACTTTTTTAGAGCATCCTTTTCTTCAGTAATTGGTATTTTCCTACAAGAGCATGCTGATCATATAACACTTGTCTTTCAGATAGTGTTAGTGATCCACACATTAACATCTTTACCATGGCAACCACAACTGCTATTAGGTGACATTAACTGACTTTTCTACTGTGTTTTTCAACCAACCTCTCCATGAAACCTCAAAAACAATTACAGTAGAAAGATAACGTATTGGGGCTTCCCTGGTGGTACAGTGGTTGAGAGTCCGCCTGCCGATACAGGGAACATCGATTCGTGCCCCGGTCCAGGAAGATCCCACATGCCGCGGAGCGGCTGGGCCCGTGAGCCATGGCCGCTGAGATTGGACTGCGCGACCGGAGCCTGTGCTCCGCAGCGGGAGAGGCCACAACAGTGAGAGGCCCGCGTACCACAAAAAATAAAAAATAAAAAAATAAGATAACAAATAACAAGTGTTGGCAAGGCAATGGGAAATAAGGAACACTTGTGTACTGTTTATGGGGTTGTAAACTGGTGCAGTCACAATGGAAAATAATATGGATGTTCCTCAAAAAATTAAAAATAGAACTGCCATATGATCCAGCAGTTTCATTTCAGGTATTTACCCGAAGAAAACAAAATTGCTAATTCGAAAAGATAAGTGCACTACAATGTCCTCTGCAACATTATTTGCAATAGCCAAGTGATGGAAGCAACCTGTGTCTATCGATAAACAAATGGATAAAGAAGATGTGGTATACATATACTATGGAATAATACTCAGCCACTGAAAAACAAATGAAATCTTTCCATTTGGGTCAATATGGATGGATCTAGAGAGTGTTATGCTAAGTGAAATAAGTCAGAGAAAGACAAATACTGCATAATGTTACTTATATGTGGAATCTGAAAAAACAAAACTCTCAAACAAAACAATAAAACAGACTCACAGATACAGAGAATAAATGAGTGGTTGCCAGAAAGGGGGGAGGGGTGAGAGGGTGGTCAAAATAGGTGAAGAGGATTAAATATAATCCTCCAGTTATATAAGAAATAAGTCATGGGGATGTAATATACAGCATAAGGAGTATGGTCAGTAATATTGTAATAACTTTGTATGGGGTTAGATGGTTTCTAGAATTATCATGGTGTTCATTTCACCATGTATGTATGCAGTGTCAAATCATTATGTAGTACACCTGAAATTAACATAATATTATAGGTCAACTATATTTCAATTTTAAAAATCCTTTCCTTTTTATGCTCTATTTTATTTATATCTTCATTAGGATATTTATTTAATTCTCCTTTACATTACAATTAGTTCATTCATTTATTCAGTGAATATTTCACTGTTTAGTGTGTGTGTGACGCTTCCTATGTGCCCTCTACTGGCTTATAAATTCTTTTAGAATAAGTTGTAAGTTCTCTTATTATTTCATCAGTGTCTAGAAAGGTATTTTCTGAGGAATACACATAACATTCTGTTTTATAATTTAAAAATAAGAAAATCATGTAAGTACAGTTCTGGGACATGAGTTTTTGACTTAAGAAGATTAGGTAAGAAAGTTATGTGTCTCTTACAAGAGCAAATCCTAGGTTAAGTTGTCTTTTTAAACATATGTTCAGAAAAACATATGTTCATGTATTTCTCTCTTAACCAGAGTCATCTAATGCATTATACTTAATTTTGTGTTTTGCAGTTGAAGAGTCCTATTGAAAAAACAATGAAATGCATGCAAAGACACATTAACAGAAGGATGAAGCTTTGGGATATTAGGTTATGGGAGAAGAGATGGAAAGTTAGAGAAATGGGATATATCTGTGGAAAATTAATCACATTGGGGAGAGGGGAGGGAGAGGACTATTATCATTAAATTTTGCATATCCATCCAGAGAGCAGATCTAGAACTAATGCAAAATATATAATGGAGAGGTAGAGTCAGATTTTGATTTAAAAATGAGAAGATACTTGCTGAGATAGAGTTCTGTGGGAGTATTCATGCAGAGACTGGATAAATGCTGAATTGGAACTCCTTGGAGTTGGAAAGCTGTACTATAAGTAGGGCATTGAACTTGACAATTTCTAAGGCTCCTTTTCAAGTTGTGAATCAAGGGTACTTCACATATCCAGTCATATTCCAATTTTCCATTTTTTCTCTATTTTAGGATTTCATTGTTTTCACTGTAGCTATAAAGAATGGCATGTAAGTGAATATAAGTATTAAACATTGGTGCTAATGGTTTAGAAAGTAAAAATATTTCTGAAGCTTAGATTTCCAGAGATTTTAAAAGTTATTTTCAAATGTTTATAAGTTAACAAGTCATCAAGTGCCTACACAGCATTCATAAATTGTATAATCACTCATAAATGAAGGTCTACTTTGGTTTCACATACAACTTTCTTTTTTAAATTTATTTTTATTTTTTTAATTGAAGTATAGTTGATTTACAATATTGTGTTAGTTTTAGGTGTACAGCAAAGTGATACAGCTATATGTGTGTGTGTGTGTGTGTGTGTGTGTGTGTGTGTATATTACATATATATATTCTTTTACAGATTCTTTTCCCTTATAAGTTATTACAAAATATTGGGTACAGATCCCTGTGCTATTCAGTAGGCCCTTGTTGGTTGTCTATTTTATGTTTAGTAGTATGTATATAAGTTTGGGATTAACACATACAACTTTCTTAATAGAAGTACAATTCTATTTGTGAAGATCGAGCATATTTAACATGATTAAATGATAAAGATATGCATGGGTTCACACAATTTATGTATTTGATGATATTTTTTGTTTTCCACTCTTAGCCAAAACATTTATAATGTTTATAAAGTGCCAAGAGAAGCCCTACTTAAAAAACATGATTATAAAATGATAAAATTTATTTTAGTATGACATGTGATATTAATATGTTTAATAAAGAAAATTAATATAAGGACTCAAAGAGCACAGAAAAATGCAAGCAGTAAAAGTATAATAAAGATACCTGTAAAAAAAAAAAGAGTTAGTAACACATGTTTCAAAAATCCAGAGAAGGAGCAATTCACCCAGTCACTCTGCTAATTACCTTGATTGTAGTAGGGCCACAAAACCACCATGAGTCTCAATTTTCTCATCTCTTTAGTTAGGATATTTGTGCAGATCATATAAAAGGTCCCTCTGAACTCTAAACATATAACTTTATAAACTTCCTCATGTATTGCATTTCAAATGCTTTGGGAAACAGTCAGGCTTTCTTTTAATGAAAGGAAAGACATAGTTGTGGCTTTAGGAATATTTGTCAACTCTTAAATATCTAGTTTTTGAATTACCATTTTCTTTATCTTTTGCCTTTCCATTGCACACTTTTCAGTCATTTCACTATTTATTAATACCAGAGATCTTGTGAAGAATTGGGAAACTTAAATCAGCAAACACTGCTATTATATAATCCATTTAAAAACAATAAGAGAGAAAATGGATTAAAATGAGTCCTTTGAATTAACTATGGATTGAAGAATTCTTCTCATTACAGCAGATCATCAGGACTTTGCTATTAAGACTACAAAACATCTTGGTGAGAATTTCATTTTCAACACCTAAGGATAATGTCAACAAAAAACACTGCTATATAACAATAATTATATAATTATTGATAGATTAAGTGATTAGAACCCTACCTAATAGAAATATTAGTATTGATCTCTAAAGATGGCCATGTATTTAAAGATTAACTGTAATTGAATCCCTGAGGCTGGAACAAAGTAATCAAATTATAAAAGAATTTATTTTAAGAAAACTTGATTTTATCTGAATGTAAGCTAGTATGAAATATACACATATGTTATATAAATATACAAATTAATTAGTGATTAATGTATTCATGAACTCAATTAATATGTATAACACAATTATATTTGAGTATAGTAGTAGAAAAACAAATAAAATATAATATTCTAACATATGCTTCTATGTAGAGGAAGCTGCAATACAAATTTTAAATATTTTTATAAAGTAAGATTTGCAATGGCAAAACATTTTGTGTTTATATAAATTGAACGGCTGTTAGTTAATCACAATTAAAGAATTATAAAAATACCTGATTTTCCAAATGGACAGTCAGAGAAATGTTTACTAATCTTTGTGTGGCATATTAACATCTAAAATATGTGTAAAAATAGAAGACACTCCTAAGTTCTTCCTTTGTTGTACAATGACCTTATAAACCAATGTCTAAACAACTACATAGGTCTATTTGTTCTTTTATTACTATTGAACTGAAAATTTTTTACCATGAATGGGTACTGATTTTTGCCAGATGCTTTTTTGTATTATAGTTTTGCAAAATGTGTTTTGCATTTCCTAAAAATGGCTGCAAAAGCATTTCCCATCCCACACGCTTTCTGCGGTGTGACCTTGCCAACCGGAGATTATTTCTCTAGTCCCTTGAATGTGAGCAGACTTTGGTACTGCTTTGTTTAATAAAATGTGGTGGCAATGGTGCCCTGATGGCTGATTCTGGAGATAGCCATTTACTGGTCAGACAGTTTCTTCTGCTTGACACGTGGAAGACAGCCACCATATAAGAAGTACAACAACCCTAAAACTGCCATGCTGTGAGAAGTCAGGACACAAGGAGAAGCCCTGGAGAATCAAAGGGCAAGGGCATCTGGGTATCAGACATGTGAGTGATGATGCCATCATGGTAGTGGATTTTCTAGCCTCAGCCACCTTGGCTGAAGCCAAATGAATCAAAGAATCACCCAGCTAAGTCTTTCCTGAGTTCCTGACCCAAAGAACAGGGGCAAAAGGAAGTATTGCTTTAAGCAACTAAATACCAGAGCACCTGGTAATGTAGCCATAAATAACCAAATATATACCTCTTGAGAGGATAATATAGACTTTTCTCTTTTTATTTAGTTAATGTGGTCAAAAACTATATTGTTTAAATTTCAAGTAATGAAATAACCTTATTCCTGAAATATACCAAAGGTGGTTTGTGGGGAGATGTTTACTAAGAGGAGAAATTAAGAGTAAGGGGATTCTTCTGGTAAGCATAAGTTCGTTCTCTAAGTATGAATGCTCGGTTTCTTATGGTTAGAGAGGGGAAGGGTGGGGAGTGGAGGGATAGTTAAGGAGTGTGGGACTGACATGTACACACTACTATATTTAAAGCGGTTAACAAGCAAGGACCTACTCTATAGCACAGGAACTCTGCTCAATATTATGTAACAACCTAAATGGGAAAAGAATTTGAAAAAGAATAGATACATGTATATGTATAACGAATCACTTTGCTGCACAACTGAAACTAACACAACCTTGTTAATCAACTATACTCCAATATAAAATAAAAAGTAAAAAAAAAAAAAAAAAGAGGGGATTCTCACTGAAGGTGGGCAGGTGATAAGATATCAAGGGTTGGTCGGGGGTGGGGGAATGAGGAGTTTGATCAGATAACCAGGGTGATCAGATATCCAAGGTGGGGAATTCTCTTTAAACTGACTTAGCAAGATTTTTGCTACAACTGGACGATGCAAGGTCATCAAGGAAAGGGCCCAACATCAAGGCCTAGTTGAGAAGAGGGTTCAGAGGAGTGTGACTAAAGTTTGGTTAAGGAAAGAGCTTTTTTTAGGGTCTAGACTTTAGAAATATGTTACAAGCTTGATCATTACTCTATCTCTTTGATTTTATTATGTACAGTATTATGTTGCTTCTGTTGATACCTTTTACATTTTAACATTTTTCAAACAGAGTTGCAGCTAAACATTGAAGAGTATATTTAATACTATAGTCTTTCTTTTCCTAAAAAACATAACATCACAAAACATTATAAATGACTATATGTTTAAAATTAAGAAAATATGATACCTGTCCAGCTATATAACCTTCTCATTCTCCATTGAAATGTAAAATAACCCTAAGAAGTTAGAAAGCTTGTCACTTAATATAATAGATATTTTGCTATTCAACAATATGATATTTTAAATAAATCCAAGGTCAGATTCTTCCCTCAAGTGAGAATAGTAAACACAGTAAGTAGTTAAGAATACTATCTTTAGGGCCATAAAGACCAAGTTTGAAATCCTTCATCTGAAAAGTGTCTCTAAAGACATGCAAATAACCATCTTAGAAAGGTTCCTCAACCATTCTTAGTATCATATATAAAGATAATAACAACAACAAAAAAGAAGATAATAACATGTACTTTGTAAGATTATGGTGAAATTAAACATATTTTCCTCCCCAAATCAGCATAGTATGTAGTTGATACTAAAAATTCAATATATGTTAAATTATTAAGATCAAGCTTTGATGGTATTTTTTGACGATGTTAAAATATATGTCCTTAAACTTCTAAAGGATCATTGTAGTATAGAGGTTAAATGCTGCTTCACATCTGTGTCTATGGAAAAAAATAGATAACATAATCTGAATCCAGAAATAGTAAAATATACTGACAGAATGATTAAAGATTGAAAGACTAACTGACTCGTCAACTCTTCCTCCGGAAACGATGTACATTAAAAGATATTGGGCTTCCCTGGTTGCGCAGTGGTTGAGAGTCCGCCTGCCAATACAGGGGACACGGGTTCGTGCCCCGGTCTGGGAAGATCCCACATGCCGCGGAGTGGCTAGGCCCGTGAGCCATGGCCACTGAGCCTACGCGTCCGGAGCCTGTGCTCCGCAACAGGAGAGGCCACAACAGTGAGAGGCCCACGTACCGCAAAAAAAAAAAAAAAAAGATATTCCTCTGTCTAGAAAGATTTATGTCTATACATTTTTTGATGGATGCCTGGACCAGCACTTTGCATTTTCTTTCTGTTCAGTGTGCAATATACCTGGTATCCTCTTCTAAGTGAGGATGAGCGGAAATGAAGTGGAGGATAGATCTAGGCTGTACTGTAGATGCAGACATTGGCTAGGATATAAAGGAGCATACAAAAAATAAATCAGTCCAAAGGAATAAAGTCACGTTCAGCAACTAGCAATTGGAAATAAGTTCTGAAGCAAGTAAAAGCTGGAAAAATCTCCTAAGGCAATGTTATAAGATCTGGATTTGGAGTAGAGAGTCTTTTATAAAATGCCAGTGGAGGAGCTCTTGGTCAGAAAGAGGGTTGTTAAGGGCCCTGAGTTAGTCAGACAAATTAAACATGTGTTAGTGTTAGCAAAAGGGTTTAAGAATTAGAACTACAAGGTATTGAGAAATGTTTCACTCATTATTTAACAAGAGAGACTTTAAAGAACAGGGAATGGTTGTAAAGTTAAACTTTGTGAGTCTAGTAAGAAACATCAAGGAGATGCATTTGTGTCATAAGCAAAAAATTAAGGAAGAAAAACTTGCCTGTTATTAGCTGACAAGACTGAAATTAAGAAGAAAGCATTGACCTTGCTTGTGTATTTACAATTTATAATAATTTATAGAAAGCTTTCTTATAAAAGAAGAGAAGTTAGTTTTGTTTTGATTTTAAAATTTCAATTGTGTACCTGAATCTCTCCATGCCTATACGTATTCTCAATTTCTAAATTAGATAAGTTAATGAAGGGGCTTCTCACTCTAACTCTACCCCTCGTGCTCATGTTAATGCAGATTCCTAACTTGCCACTTACACTGATTTAATTTAATTTAATTTTAGACAGCTTTATTAAAGTATAATTCATATACCAAAAATGGGCATGGTTAATGTATACAGTTTGATGAGTTTGGAGATATGCAAACACACATGAAACCATCACCACAACATAGCCAACACCTCCAAAAGTATCCTTCTATCTCTTTGGATGTTTTTGTTGTTGATTTTGTGTGGTAAGAGCTCTTAACAAGACATCTACCCCTTTAACAAATTTTCACGTGTACAATACTGAGTTGTTCACTACAGGCCTACCTCGGAGATATCTCAGGTTTAGTTCCAGACCACCACAGAAAAGTGAATATCACAGTCAAGTGAGCCAAATGATTTTTTTTTGTTTCCCAGTGCATATAAAAGTATGTTTACACTATTCTGTAGTCTGTTAAATGTGCAGTAGCATTATGCCTAAAAAAACAATGTACATACCTTTATTGAAAAATACTTCATTGTTAAACAATGCTAGCCATCCTCTGAGCCTTCAGTGAGTCATAATCCTTTGGCAACATCAGACAAAGGCCACTATCACAGATCCACCACAACAAATACAATAACAAAATAGTTTGAAATGTTGCAAGAATTACCAAACTATGACACACACACACAAATGCTGCTGGAAAAATAGCGCCAATAGACTTGCTTGAGGCAGGGTTGTCACAGCCCTTCAATCTGTAAAAAACACAGTATCTGCAAAGGGAAATAAAGTGAAGTACAATAAAACAAGTTATGCCAGTATGATATTGTTGTACAACAGATCTCTGGAATTCATCCATCTTGCATAACTGAAATTTCCTACCCATTGAACAGCTCTCCATTTCCCTGTACCCCCAGGCCCTGGCAACCATCATTCTATTCTTTGTTTCTACAAGTTGAACAATTTTTAGATACCTCATATGCTGAATCATGCAGTATTTGTCCTTTTATGATTTATTTCACTTAGCATAATGTCCTTCAGTTTGACTAATGTTATTGCATATGGCAGGAATTACCTTTTTTATGGCTGGGTAATATTCCATTTTGTGTAAATACCATATTTTATTCATCAGTCAATGGAAATTTAGATTGTTTCCATATCTTAGCTATTGTATAATGCTGCAATGAACATGGGAATGCAAATATTGCTTCAAGATTCTGATATCGATTCTTTTGGATAAATATCCAGAAGTGGAATTATTGGATTATGTGGTGGCTCTATTTAATTTTTTGAGAAACCTCCATCCTCTTTTCCATAGTGGCTGTACTACTTTACCTTCCACCAACAGTGTACAAGTGTTCCAGTTTCTCTATATCTTTACCATCACTTGTTATCCTTTGTTTGTTTGTTTTTTATAACAACCATCCTAACAGGTGTAAGGTTATATCTCACTGTGGGTTTTTTTTTTTTGTGGTACACGGGCCTCTCACTGTTGTGGCCTCTCCCGTTGCGGAGCACAGGCTCCAGACGCACAGGCTCAGCGGCCATGGCTCACAGGCCCAGCCACTCTGTGGCATGTGGGATCTTCCAACTTGTTGTTTTCCTTCCTCCTATAGGATCCTTGAACATAAATTTTTCAATCAATTATGCTTTTAAAAACCAAAGTAAGATTCATTTTTGTTTGCTTGTATGTTGTGTTTATTTTGTTTTGATTTTCCCCAGACAATTTCCTTTAGTCATGATTACACAGAAGAGCCTAAGGCAAAGATAAATAATTTCTTATGATAAAGGAGAGGGAAAATGCATGAAAACAGAATATAAATTAGTATCTCCATATTATACTGACCTTCATATTTGCTTTGGGTTCCTTTAAAGCAGAGACTACTTTGACTCAACTTAGCAAAGACTTTTCTTTGTACCTAGTAGACCCTTGTGATCTAAGAACCTAGATCTTTCTTTACTTTCCATTTGATTGTTTATGTTTCTTCTCTAGGTCCATTTTCCTCCTGCATTTGTATTATGACAAGTATATTAGATATACTCATAATACAAATTAGATGGTGAATTACATCCACATTTTCTACTCTTTTGTTCATCATAAATCTTATTGGCTTTTTCTTTCAGTTTTTAGTGGTTTCCTCAAGCTGGACTTACACTTCACTGATACAATGTTGCCCTTTTCTGCTATTTACAATATTTTCCCAAGGGATTTTTTTTTTAATTTGGCAATTATAATTAAAAAAAATATTTCCTATCAGAGTTTTTAACGGATTCATTGACATCTTGAACCTTGTTAAGAGTGTAAAAATAGTATTTTCAAAGCCTTTCTCCTGTTTATCAAAGTGTTTCTTTAAGAGGTGAACTTTTATTTCTTCATGTAAATTTCCTTCTTCAGAATATTTATATATGCCTGACATTTTTCTCTTTCAGAAAAAAGTACTCATTTGTTCCTCATTATAATTAAGACTGTCCTATTAGATCCTTTTTTCCTTTTTTTTTTTTTTTTTTCGGTACGCGGGCCTCTCACTGCTGTGGCCTCTCCCGTTGCAGAGCACAGGCTCCGGACGCGCAGGTTCAGCGGCCATGGCTCACGGGCCTAGCCGCTATGCGGCTTGTGGGATCTTCCCAGACCGGGGCACAAACCCGTGTCCCCTGCATTGGCAGGCGGACTCTCAACCACTGCGCCACCAGGGAAGCCCTAGATCATTTTTATGAATCCAGTTAAAAAATTTAGTCTTAAGGAAAGAGGGAAGAGAAAGCATTATATTGTTTGCATTCTCATGTAGTTAATTGGGAACTGGGTTTTTCTGTGAAGCACAGAGAGAGAACTTCTCAGAGGAAAATGTGACAATGGAAAGAACAGTTACCACTGTAGGGATTAATTGTGGCAGTTGGGAGTTAGCCTGGGGCAACACTCTTCTTTCCAACTAGAATACTTGGTCTTGTTGAGAGCCTCTCCCAGCAATAACAGCTTTCACAAGTCTCTCTGTGTCTCTACTGAGGTTCCTTCCGTTGCCACACAGTGAGAACGCAGAGCAGTTCCCCTCCTGGTGCTGACATTTACTCAGCATCCATCTGTCCTTGGTGTTAATACATGCCTAACACTTCCCTCCTGACGCTGTCATGGCCATCCCTCAATTTCAGCACCTGACACTAATTTGAAGTTTTTTTGTGTTCTTATAGAAGATTCTATTCAACTCATCCCAGAGACTTGGTAATATTTCCCTTTATCCAGTCCTTTTTACATTTTATTTTGCAGAACAATCTCATATGTTGTGGCATGTCAATGAGAATTTTAAAGGAAAGAAACCACTCAACTGTGTTGGTTCAAGTCATCAACTTGAAGTTGTGGACTTTTCTTCTATTCTGGCATAGCATGTAACATAGCATGTCACCCAAGAAAAGCAGGAAATTAGAATTTGACAGCACTTTAAAATTTCTTTAGCATGTTCTGTGAAATAATAAAATGTCTGCATAGGGCTTTGACCTTTTGTAGGAAAATCCTATGTAAGTGCAAAGACCAACTCTTCCTCAAATTGAAATATTCTTTTGCATAGCTCCATAATGATTTATAAGTACCCTTATGAAAACTGTAGTGTACACCTGGATAATATAGGATAATCTTCCCACCTCATGACCCTTAATTTAATCAAATCTGCAGAGTCTGTTTTACCATGAAAGATAACATAGTCATAAGTTTCATGGAGTTAGTAGGTGGATATCTTTGGGAGACCATTATTCTGCCTGTCACAGAGACATTTTACAAAATACCTGGTTGTATCCTAAATAAATGTCAGTTTCTTAAAACAAATAAAATTTGATGAATCACTCCGATTAAAGGAGACTAAAGATAGATTAAAAACTAAATGCAGTGCCTAATCCTTGTTAGGATTTTAGATCAGAAAAAATTGCTCTAAGATACTATTGGGATAACTGACCGGATTTGAATAATTGAAGTATAACTATGTAAGTGAAGGTCCTTGTTCTGAGGAGATACACATTGAAATATTTAGAAGTAAAGGACCATGTTGCTACAACATATTCTCAAATTAATTAACAATAATAATAATAACAACAATAATAATTATAATGAGAATTATAGAGCAGATGTGGCAAAATATAAGCAATTTGTTAATCTGTCTAAGAAATACAAGAGTTCTTTGTAAGAGTCTTGCGAAGTTTTCTGTACATGTGAAATTATTTCTAAACAAAACAATACTAAAGTATACTTATAGAAGATTTCTTCCAGTATGATCTTATCAGCTAAGCTCTTCATCATCAGCACTTATATTAACAGAGTTACCCAGAAATGGTCTTCATGCTATGTCAAATGAGGATAGTAGGAAGACATAATTGAGACTCAGGTGAGAAAAAACTGGAGGCAAATGTTCAGTGTTGATGCCTAAAAAGAGCCTGCATTCAAGCACAATAGGATGGTAATACATAGAACTTTAAAGTCAGTGGTAAACTAAAATTTCCTTTTGAACTACGTAGTATTTCAGAAGATATTTTAGTTATGGGGTAACATGATGCAAACAGTGATTAAGGCAAAAATGTGCATGACGGATTGGAAGCAAAACACTTTGGAATTTAACAGCAAAAGGAATTTACAACATGTTATAAGACTTTTCTAGCATTTTAATTTTGAGATGGCAGGGATTAAAACTGGGATATTAGCAGGTGGCCTGGGGAGGAAGAAATACAGAGTTATTGCAAAAAAGAAATCAATAGGACTTGACAACAAGCAAGATAGAGCAAGATAAAGAGAAAGATGAAACTAAGGATAAGATGTATTTGATGTTTTTTAGTTTGGGTAACTAAGCAAATAATGGAAACTTTTCAGGAAAATTGTCATGTGAAAATGACTAATTCAACACTTGGCATAATTAGTCTGATTACACAGCAAGATAAACATTAAGAAATAACCAGTAAGAAACTGTAGTTTTAGGATTAGATCTCAGTAGACACAAAAAGGAGTTCATTGGTAAAATTTGGTTATGGGAAGATGTCTACTGATTCTAATATCCTACATTAACGTTGGATCTAGAGTTATTTGATGTTATGGAAACATGGAAAATCTAATACAGTAAGAAGAGAAACCTATTTTAACTTAATCTATTTCCATACTCATACAGCAATAAGCTGTCAGTTTATGCACTTGTGAAGTCTCATTTCCTTTCAAGATAAAATGAATTTTGTATGTATAATTTGTCTCTAATTTTATCACATACTGTTATTTTAAAGCAATGCAACAGATCTATTTTTGTCAAGACAGCATTATAATTTTAGAACCTGTGTGAAAATTAACTTAAAAATCTATAAAATCACATTCAAATTTTGTCATGATTAATTCCTCCTGGTACTTTTCAAAAGAAAACCTCATTCACTCCCTCAAAATATGCAATATAAATCCTATGTTAATTGATTCTGCAAAACTGATGACTATCACTCACTACTTAACTACACTACAGATTTTTTTTCTTTTTTACATGTCCAGGTGCTATAACCTTCTGAAGAATTCCCAATTGAAAAATCTTCCCTTTTTTTGATAGCCTCTTTTTCTATACTTCTATCTAATGCCACTAAGCTGCATCCCATTGGATCCTATATTTGTGTACCCTTTAGAAAAATAACCCTCATTATCATAGATAATATTTATTGAGCACTTGCAATGCCCTAAATGTTGCCTGAAGTAGGTGATCATTTAAACAGATGAGAAAGCATGGTATATTAGTTTCCTATTACTTCTGGAACAAACCACTTCAAACTTAGTGCCTTGAAAAATGCAAATTAATGTTCTTACAGTTTTGGAAGTCAGAAGTCTATTAAAAAAAAAAAAAAAAGTTGTTGACTAGAGCTGTGTTCCTTCCAGAGGCTTCATGAGAGAATATACACTATATACTTCCTTGTCTTTTTCAGCTTCTAAAGGCCAGCCAGATTCCTTACCCCTTCCTCCATCTTCAAAGGGCATTATTCCAAGCATTGCTTCCCTTGCCCCAACTCCTTCTTCTGCCTTTGACCTTCTTACCTCCTCCTATAAGAGTTTTCTGATTATACTGGGCCCGATCAAATCCAGGATAATTTCCTCACGTCAAAATTCTTCCTTAATCACATCTTCAAAGATGCTTTTGCCATGCAAGGTGATAGACTCAGGTTCCGGGGATTAGGAGGTGGGCATTTTGGTGAGGCCATTATTCTGTCTACCACTAGTGATTCAAAGGGATAAATATCTTTCCAATGACACTCAGCTTGTTAGGTAGCAGAGGTCAAAATAAACCCAGAATTTTCTGACTCCAAAAGCAATCCCTACACTACTATACTACGTTGCCTTCCCAGATAGCCCTTACGCCTTCCATCCTTCTTAAGCCTCCTACGTACTTTAAATTCTAACATGAATACCAGGAAACACACATACTTCACATATTAAAAACTGTGGAAATGAAATCACCATAAGAATATCTGTGTTATTCTCTCAGAAATAACATGAGCACATATTACTTCTCTTTAAGCCTTGGTAAACTTTTTATATTTAAAATTTTTCACTGCTAGACAAAGTAAAGGTTATAGAATTGCTTTATTTGATTTTGATTCTGAAAAGTAATCTCTTTGCCACATGTTCTCCTCACCTGTATTTCCACTTAAAGCCAGTGTGCTGTATCCCTTTGTATACCATACTCATGTGACAACCTTGAAAATATATTGAAAGTATATTAGTTATTTCAGAGTGATGGGTATCCACTGTAAAGTGACTCAATGAGAAGCCTTAAAGCGTTGATTTAAATACCAAAGCAAACACAATAGACAACTCTAGAACTCTAGTCCACAGTAGAGTACATCTCATTATTATAGCTGACTTCTTTTTTTTAAGGAAATTTTTAATTTTGTGATAATTTTAGGTTGGCAGACAAGTTGCAAAGGTGGTACAAGAATCCCCGTTCAACAAAAGCAGTGATCTGTCTCTGGTATTCAAGAAAGCATTGTACCATGTTTGTTACACAGTGTATGCTCAACAAATGGATGAATCGATGATGAATTTGAAATGTCAACAGTTGTTCAATCCTCAATTTAAGACTGTTTTTCAACCAGGTATGATTTTGCCCCCAGAAGACATTTGACATTGTTTGGAACAATGGTTTTGTCACAACTGAGAGAGAGGAGTTGCTACTGCCATCTAGTGGATAGCTACTGGCATCTAGCGGGTAAAAGCCAAGACTACCGCTAAACATCCCACAATGCATAGACTACTCGCTGTCTATGAAGAATTATCTAGCTCAAGGTGTCAAAACTGCTGAGGTTGAGAAACTATTTTAGACAAATACAGTTGTAATAAATAACAATGGATTAATGGTAATCTGTACCTTTCCAATATGTAAATGAAACAAAATCAGTGTTCAAGATAACTCCATAAATTAATATAAACACATGCAAGTGTTAGCACAAAAACTATTTATATAACAACTAGAGAGCAATGGTAAATGCACTGATCTTGAATAACGTGGAAAACAATTCCCTTTCTGTTGTTTCAATGTTGTTGAGAAAATCACAGATATTAAGTCAGGTTTGCCCAACATTTGATCAGAGAACTATATGTTCTCTTTTAGGAAGTGAAAATATCTTTTAAAAACTCATCAAACACTCTAATTACTCTATTCTTTGTTCTGCACAAAAATTAGCCACAGCTTCCTGCAGAAGACAAGAATGCAGATGTTGCTTTTACACTCAGCCAGATGATTCCATTAAAACCAAATTGTAAACTCATATATGTTTCAATCTCTTCTCTCCCTTATGACTGCAGCATTTTAAGACTTAGATTATCAACTTTGTATAAAATATAGGCCAAGAAGAAATGTGCTTGAGATATCACATTAAAATCAGTTCGAAGAAAACATTATAAGTTTTATTTTTTTAATCTATTTTTTTCACGTATTATACTATTAAGTATAATTCTCAAGTGGAATTTCTAGAAGTTCTGAGGACTTTATTGAATTCAGAGAGCTCAACATGTCACTATTTTTTAAATCCTTTCCTATACCAAGAATGGTCAATTCTTTTCCCGGCAGAAATATTTACCTTTCACCGTCTTACTGTGTTAGTCAGCCATGTGTATTGAGTGAATCAGTGAATTCTTTCCACTTCAGTTTTAGTATCTGTTATCACATGTCATCTAGTACATTTTATAGTTTCCCTATCTAAGTGATATAAAAGTAACTTATTGCTACAATCTGCTTTTAAACATTAAATGTTTTCCAGAATTCTAAGTAGCTTAGTCATAAGAGGGATAGTTTGAGACACATTCACCTAGGCAATGTGTATAATATGGGCTCAAATGAATTATTTACATACTAATAAGTAAATATCCTGTGAGATAAGACAAATGACTTTCAAAAAATCAATATTCAAAGAAAGTTTTGCCTAAAATAATTCCTAAAAGTCTGTCCTGGATCAGTATACTTAAGCTAAGATTATACCTTATAGCATTTTAATTCTAAATAGGATTAAAAAGAAATATCGAAGAAAATGGTCATTTTAACATGAGGCTCCTAATCATAAGAACAGCAACAGAGCAATAGATTTACTTCTTTTTTAAGGCCAGTATTTCATTTTATATATATACTGCATTTTCTTTATCCATTTATCCACCAATGAATATTTAAGTTGTTTCTATTTTATCTATTGTGAATACTGCTGTAATGAACACGGGAGTGGAAATATATCTTTGAGATCCTGATTTCAATCTTTTGGATGTATATCCAGGAGTGGGGTTACTGGATTATATGGTAAATCTACTTTTAATTTTTTGAGAAACCTCCATATTATTTTCCAAAGTGGCTGTATCATTTTACATTCCCACCAAGAGTTCCAATTATTCCATGTCTTTGCCAACACTTAGTATATTTTGTTTTTATGATAGTAACCAATCTAAGAGGTGTGAGGTTATATCTCATTGTGAGTTTGATTTGCATTCCCCTGATGGTAATTTTGAGAATCTTTTCATATATCTTTTCATATACTGTTATCCATTTGTATGTCTTTTTTGAAGAAATGTCTATTCAAGTCCTTGCCCATTTTTAAATTGGATTATTTGGGTTTTTGTTTTCTGTGGGGTTTTTTTGGCTATTGAGTTAAAGGTGTTCCTTGTATATTTTGGATATTAACCTTTTATATGGCTTCCAAATATTTACTCCCAACCCACGGATTGCCTTTTCACTTTGATAATTGTTTCCTTTGCTGTGCAGATGATTTTTAGTTTGATGTGGTTCCACTTGCCTATTTTTGTTTCTGTTGTCTGTGCTTTTGGTGCCATACCCAAGAAATTACTGCCAAGACCAGTGTCATCAACATTTTCCCCTATGTTTTCTTCTAGAAATTTTGCAGTTTCAGGTCTTACATTTAAGTCTTCAATCCACTTGTGTTTATTTTTTTGTGTGTATAATTTAAGATCAGGGTCCACCTTCATTCTTTTGTGTGTGAATATCCCATTTACAGATAATTATTCAGCCTTAAAAAAGGAAAACCTGCTGTATGTGAAAACATGGGTGAACCT
The DNA here is from genome assembly GCF_008692025.1 of Phocoena sinus. Classification (NCBI taxonomy): domain Eukaryota; kingdom Metazoa; phylum Chordata; class Mammalia; order Artiodactyla; family Phocoenidae; genus Phocoena; species Phocoena sinus. Next base: position 76,721,465 of record NC_045769.1, on the reverse strand, counting down.
TGAAGAAATGTTGCTAAGTGAAATAAGTCAGTCACGTAAGGACAATTACTACATGACGCCACTTGTATTAGGTATATATTATAGCAAAACACATAGAATCAGAGAATAGAATGGTGGCTGTCAGGGGCTGTGAGGAGGGCCAAATGGGGAGCTGCTATTCACCAAGTATAAAGTTTCAGTTACACATGATTAAGTTCTAGACATCTGCTATATAACATTGTGCCTACAGTTAACAATACCGTATTTTACACTTTTAAGAGGGTAACTCATATTTTAAGTGTTCTTACAACAATTGAACAAATTAGAAGCTACTACTTACTAACCATCTGCTGTGGCACAGAGCTCAGAACTTTACAGATATCGTTATTACTTCATTAATATTGACAGTAGTTGAAGTAAGTTTGAGCTGTTCCATTTAACTATGAGAAAATTAAGGTTCAAGGATAATAAGGAATTTTCCCAAACTTATAGAGCAGATAAAATGCAGTGGTGAGATATGAATACCGTTCTGTAAAATTTTAAATCAATATTATTACCAACAGACTAGCCTCCCATTTTGCATTCTTTATCTTTAAGCTTAAATTACAAGGCTTAAAGGAGAGGATATACAGCTGGAAGGTTGTACTTGTCAACAATCTAAGCTAAGACAAATCAAGAGGCTGTATTGTTCCATTTCAAAGTAATTTCCTACCCAAAATATTGCTCTTTTATAGTTGCATTTTCTATAGGCAGTATGGAAGATGGAGACTCTGAAATCATACTCCCTAGGTTCAAATCTCTTCTCTGCCACTTACAATCTTTGTGACAATCAGAAAGTTACTTAACTTCTTTGTTTCTCGTATCTTTTCTTACCATGCTTGTAGTTACTGTAGCTATTAAATAAACAATGCATGTAAAATACCTAACATAACACCTTCCACTTATACAATGTTGTTCATCATATCTCAATGAAACTCGAAAAAAATAAAGTTACAATCAATCTTTATCCCTTACTTTCTCCATCACATTATTCTATGAATGTGTAGTAACTTAACAGTCTGTACTGTTTTCTCATGTAGCTGTTTTCTTGTTTACTGACTAGATCCAATATTAAATAAAAGGAATTCTCAAAGAAAAAAATCTAACATAAGATGTATGCAGTTGATGGTTTTCTGTTGCTACTGTGGTTTTGTTGTTGATATTATCAGTATAACTCTAGGATAGCATAGAAGGACATACAATTCCATTTAACATGCCTTGTATATGTCACTAAACATGATGTCAGAGTTACCTAGTTAATGACATTTGTCTCTGTAGTTCTCACATCTTGTCATTCTTCTCAGAAAAACATGTTTTCCATTTTCTAATATACTTCATAGGTTATCAAGTCTAAAGCTACTAGAATAATTATACTTTTCTGAGAACTTGATATGCACTTTGTTTAAAAATGTGGGCAAGAAAAATATCAGAAAATGTTAACTGAAATAAAATTTCCGAGTAAACCCTTGATTCCTCTTTAGTAAAATCACAGCTGTATAATACAGTTTTCAAAATTATTCCCAATGTCAGAATTGGGTGAACATGAACTCAATCACCTTTGTGCACCATTCACTTACTTACTCTTTTAGAGAGTAAGAAATATTTTTCTCATCAGGAATTAATATATACCTTAAATTGTAAACAATAATTTTTAAGTTTTAAATTTATTGCTATTCTAAAACCGTTTCATCTTGCATATGGCCAGCATAAATTCTAATGTATATTTCCTAAATAGAGAAAATAAAATTGACTTTTTAACTTTACAGATTTTATAATTTTAAAAGAAGTAAAATTATTAATAACCTGTAGATTATAATTAATATGTATCTTTTGTAGCTATTGATAATTATTGCTTAGAATTTATACACATAAAAACTTTAAATCAAAATGTTTCTCAAGTTTTATTATTAACTTGAGCAACTCATCTACTTTTAATATTATTTACCTTACCTCTTTTACAAATTTGTATAAATGTAAATCTTTAAACAAACAATAATAAAAATTTAATATTATAAAACACTTTAGAATGTCCAAAATTTATCACTATACTTAACATTTAAACTTAAACATGAATTAATAACATTTATGCAATAAGACAATATTAACTTTTTTTAATTGGCACACAGTTGACGTACAACATTATTTTAGTTTTGGGTGTACAACTTAGGAATTTGGCACTTACATACATTATGAAATGATCACTATTATTTGTCTAGTAACCGTCTGCCTCCATACAGATTTATTACAATACTGTTGACCATATTCCTTATGATGTATATTACATCCCTGTGACTGACTTACTATATAACTGGAAGTTTGTACCTCTGATCCCTTGACCTCTTTCACCCACACCACCACCCGCCTACCTTTTGGCAACCACCGGTTTGTTCTCTATATGAGTCCATTTTCATTTTGTTTGTCTTGTTTTCTAGATTCCACATATTAGTACCAAGTAAATATTACCTTCTCTATCCTGACATGTGACCTCAATCTGAAGTCATCTTATGGTCCCCTACATTTATGAAGGCTATACCAGTAGAAATCTTCCCACACTATCTTTTATGTTTAGTTATGAACATGTCTTAACTTTCTTGCACATTAAGTTACAAGATAGCTGAGACTATGACATATACATTCATATTCAGTTCTTAGCATAATAGTATAATCAAGTACTCTTTCAAGCACTTTTTCAGTGAATTAACAAATTATGAACAATACACACCACTGACTTCCAGGAAAATTAGTTTGAAGGAAATAACAGACACAGTGGAATTATAAAAAGACGATACTATTAATTTTATACAATGAATAACATACTTAGCTAGTAAACTGTACAAATGTAGACAAAAATAATACTAAAAGTTTAAGTGAAACTTTCAGAGTTTTTCTTTCTTTCATTTCTTAATAACATGGAATCCAGAACATATAATTCAGATATATGTAATTTCTTTCTATGGTACGCTTCTATGGTAAATCTATCAAATAACTAAAGCCTTTCAGGAAGAGTAGAGAAACTAGTACATTTCTTGGCTAATTAGCAATCTTTAACCAAGGTAGAATATAAACATTTTAAGTGCTTCATTTTTTTTTATGTGATGATTCATAGAATTTTCTCCAGACCTTAGCATTCAATGTAAAGACAATTATAATTAAAATGAAAGTACCTTACAGGGAATGTTGTACCAGTTTCTATTTTCCTTGATACTCTATAAACATATGCACCAGTGTTTTATAGCCAACCAAGACTGCCCTGATCTCTCCCTTCTCTACTTATTTCTGCAGTCATTGAAACTTGATTTCTATCATCATTTCATAGAAGTCACTCTCACTCAAGTCATCCATAATCTTCTGATTATTAGTTTCAAAGACAATTTTAATGCTTCTTTAATTTGTGCCCTAATTTGATGCTGATGATTTCACATCAAATTCTTCAGGTTTTTCTTCCCCACATTTCTGGCTACTGAACGTCACTCTCTTTTATGAGCCTTTCCTTCTTTGATCACTTTTTAAATATGATACTCTCTAGATCTCTTAACCACTGTAAACTGTGGTTTCAATTATATTCTAGAAACTGATGACCACCCCCCAATACACATCAGTGTACAAGAGTATTCTCTTATTTTCATTCCTGTGTTTCTGATTTTCTATTGAACATTTCCACTCAGGTGTATCCAAAATCCATAACACTTGATTATTTCAAAAATTATTCTGTGTGTTTTTACTAGGAGGCATGAGAAATCATCTAATGTTCACAGAAAGATAAGAAGGTCTACATGTCCTGAGACACATGATATGTAAATGTTATCTCCACCTCCTCCAGTGCCAATGCATAATGCCTGAGAACTATCTTAAAACTAACTTTCCTAAATCCCTACAACTATACAGACACCAAAAGTGTAGAGCTGAAAACTCTACTTCTAAACATCTCTCAAATCCATACCAACTGCTATAGTTTTGGACTATATCATTTCTTGCCTCCGTTATTTCAATATTTTTCTCCTTTCTTGCCCTATTCCTTTCTCCTTTTCCAGTTGTTTGCTCTGCACTAGAGTGATATTTCTAAATTGAAATCTAGCTAGTCATTCACATAAAATTTGTTAAATGGTCCCAATCGTAGTCAAGATAAAATCCTAAATGACATAGAAAGGACTTCATGATTTACATCCCCCGCTAATCTTTCTGTTTCTCCTTTCTGCTTTGGGCCTTATGTAACAGCCTGACTGAATTACTTTAAAACCCCTAATGACTCCTTATGTTTTTGTTCTATTGTTTCTTTGCTAATTAAGTTTCTCTCCGACTCTGCTTTCATACTGTCTCCACCTGAAAAGTTCTACTCATCTGTCAAATATCAGTTTAAGAATAATCTATCTAAAGTTTTCCTGAAATCCTGATATTTCCATTATCCTTAGGTCCTATTTTTACCTTACTTAGATGGTAACTTATACCAGATTGTGTTTTATTGCAGCTCACTGTTTTAACATCTCTCTCCCTTCACTCTCCTGTAAGCTTCTAGGATCAGTGACCATTTTAGGAAAATCAGTAAAGTTCAGTTTCTGTTGAATAATATGGACTGATACCAGTATAGGTTTGTTTAATTGAATTGTGGGCTGACTGGTGTAGAAAATTAGCGAATGTACTTTGTCTTTGGGCAGAGACATACAATATATTCATCCAACCATTTTACTTTCCTTCCATTTCCCAGTTTCCTTGCATCTGAGTGATGCCTTTAAATTAATTCTGTCCAGTAGAATGTGGGCACCAGCCATCTGACGTAACTACTAAAATGTCCTGCTAGGTCTGCAGCTTATTCTCTCTTTGCCCATTATCAGCTAAATTCAGATTATCAGATCAAGAATTCTGAAATCTTAGAAATGGCACTGGGTGCCCGCAGAACCATAAAGTGAACAAAAGGTATTGGTGCGTCTAGAACAGTCATTAATTTATACAGAATGTGTTGCTTGAGGACTATTGACTTTTAGAGAGTTTAATATTCCTTTTTACTTTCCCCACCTCCTGAGCAGGAATTAAGTAATTAAGTCAAATCTAGCTGTATTCATTCTACAACCATGTTGCTTTAGGTGGAGCTTTATGTTCAAAGAGGATGGATTTCACTCTACCTGATTCTGCAAGATCGGTTACTTTGTTTTGTGTGTTTGTTTTATTTCTTGTTCTTTGGACTCAGTGTCTGGTGATAGGTCTCCTTGGAATATAGATCTTATTCACGGCTGGTAGTGAAAGAAACTGGAAAGCCTGCTTTCCAACCTCGCCCCTACCCCCCTAATAAATCAAGCAGAAGACGGAGGGAGACTTTGAAGAAAAGAAGTGTGGAGTGAATAGTTTAAATCATCAGTTACAGAGACATCTGCCTCCCACAAGGGGTTCCCTTTTCCTTGCCAATCTTGTGTTAAAGTATTCAGGATAAACTCCCTGCAGAATTTCTCCACTTGTAGCATAAACCCTGGGCCTTTGGTGGCCTTTGCAAAAGAAGTCAATTGTAAATCCAAGTGTGCTAATCTGTCTTGTGATATGAGACAAGAGTCTTATGGTAATAAACAGAGTTATTTGATATAGAGAATCTGTTCTGCACATTTTCCCCATGAATCTGTGGAAGTGGTATGTAACTGGTCAGAGTCTGATTTCTGGCCAAATATCTTTTAACACGATTAATCAGAACCTCAAAATAAAATGGATGTATTCATTAACTTTTTGTTTTCTCATACATGTAAATGTTAAGCTAAAGTTTTTGAACCAGTCTAATTAAAATAAGAAAGAAAAAAGAAAGCCTCGCAGCTGAAAACTGTATGTGCATACTTACCTGAAATGATTTGTTTTTTTTATCATTCAAGTCACCACTGTTATAGAAGGACAGACTAGGAATTAAACAATGCTGTGATTTGAGAAAATATGAAAAAGAAGACTTAGGTGTTTACTGCATAACAGAGTAGAGAATATAGGCTTCAGCTAACAAAAATTTTGTATGCTGAAACCTACAAATTCTGCTTAGACCTATGAGAAAAAAAGCAGAAGTCACAAAATGAAGGTTTAACATTCCTAAGGAAAATCCCTATTCTCTCCCACTGTCCAAAAAAAAGTCAGGTGATTCAAAAGCATCCTTTATAAAATGATGTCAATATAAGCTTCCTTGTGCTGCATTGCTGGACCAGTTGCATTCCACATTCTAGTTAACTCTTCGTAGTTTCTAATATTGACCTTTTGGAGACACCCTCCCCATCCTTCTTGTTGACTCTCTGTTTTCCTCACTTGTACCCCATTCAAAGGATAACTCTTCACTTGGCCTGGCTTTTCCTGTAATACAGCCACTGTAAACTGTCCCACACCTCCATTTCTCTAGCTTAGACTCTTGATGATCAAAATTCTGAGGACCCAAAGAAATTCCTACACTCTTTATAGGCAACCAAGATATATACATTTAATTTCTAAAAATTGCTTTTCTGTACAATGGCATTTCTTCCTACCTTTTCACTATAATATTTCTTGACTTATATTTAGGGTAGAGTAAAAAAAAATTCTAAGTATGATGAAAAAATTAGTAAACTCAAGGTTAACAATAAAATTTGTCAAGCTTCTCATTTCTTGGCTCACACTATTTCTGTTCAATAGGTATCTATTTAATAAATACCATTCGCCCAGCATAGTCTTAAAGCTGAGGGGAAAAAAAGAATAAGGCACAGCCACCTGAGCTGGATTTATGCACAAATAAAAACAATGTAATGTGATCTTTGCAGCAGTGAAAGTATATGTGAGTCACAGAAATAATACAGAATTTAAACTAATGCTCTCAGGAAGCTGTAACCATTAGGAAAGCATCACAAAGGAAGAGATTCCTAAGCAGAATTTTGAAAGATCAGTGGGAACGTCCAGATTTGCATTAATTAGGAATTCCATGAATAGAAATAGCATGTGTCAATATCAGCCTGTGGGTGACTGTCTTTGTCTTGTTTAGTATCCACTGAGCAAAATGGACTCATGAAATTCTTCATAACCCACATATTCTATTACCAAATCTATTTTGCATTGGGACATAAGATCATTCTATTCCCAATTATCATCAATATCATCTCCCTCACCCAAGTTCAGAAGGTTTATGTTACTATGTGACTACATCTTTACACACAGTTTTATCCATATTGGAAGAAGAAATGATCTCTCAATAAAATATTAGAGCCATGTGGTAAGGGATGTTAAAACCCCCAAACTACAGATCAAAATTCCTCCCCCCAGTAGGGTAGGAAAATACCAGCTCTAATAGGAGATAAAATGAACAGATTCCTGGATACTGTATTTGCTTCTGACTCTATAGTAAAGAATGTGCTTGAAATAAATATTGCTGATGACCTTTATATGTTTCTCTTTATTAGCCATCCAGTTATTTAATAGTTATTTAATCAATCAATTAAGAATAGGTACCAAACAACAGGGAAACAATCTTTTTAGACATTTTTTAAATGCAAGGCAAAAGATTTTGAAAGTATAATGCTATTTAAAGACCCCCAGGATACAAGCTGCATAACGCAATTTCCCTAGCCTTCTATGTAATAATCCATGCTCCAGAAAAGATTCATCTACAATATTGTATTAATATCAAAAAGTCAGTAGAAAGACCCCAAAGATTCACGCTTCCTCTATAATATCTCGAATAGAAAACAATGAGCTGGACAATGTCTATAAAAGTGACAGATTATAAATCAAATTTTCCAGGAGCAAAAGGCTGCTTGGAAGCCCCCTCTCTAAAATATATTACCTCTCTTACATTAAAAAAAGCACAATAATAATTATACAGTAAAGAACTACAAAGTTTGAATTGCTTAGCGCAAACTCTATCCTTGGTAGAAACTTAGAACAGGATTTATGCAAGGTCCTGTTCATTTAAATTTTTGAGTTTCATTTGATGTTAAAAATAGATAAAAAATAAAATTATATAATTGTTCTTTTACAGATATGAAATATCAGACTGTGTTCTTAGAAATCATATCTAGTGAATACTCTTTGAAAAATATAAAGAGAGAGTGAGAAGAGAAAAAAATATATATGTATAGCATAAATTCTCAAAGTCACATTCAATATTAATCTAGAGTAGGAGAGTTCTAAAATAAATATTGGTGAGTACACACACAAATCTTCAAAGCTGTCTCGGTTCAGAGTATATTTTCATGAAACTGTAAATTGTCTTACATAAAAGGGATTCTTGAAATGAATGTAACTGATTCATTCATGACTGAAAGGAAATGGAAGAGCAAGAAAGTTGAAAAAGAAGCTTATTAAACTGTGCTTATGTTAGATCCATAATACTGAATAGTTACCACATTATTTATAATCATAATATACCTAGTTTATTGAAATCATACAATACAATAAAAATCACTTTGATTGAATAATGAGGCTTATGGAATAAAAGTCCTAAAGTATAACCATAATTTACCATGTAAGGATAATGATAAAGACAGGGAATACAAAATAAAAGTACACAAATGATTATTTGGATTATTTTTCAGAAAAAAACTCAACATTCTTTCCCCATCACTATGAGTGAAGTATAATTCCTCCTTGCATTAATGTTGGGCTTGACCATGTAAGTTTGGCTAGCAGGAGGCAATGATGCTGCATCAAGCAAAGGTTTGGCTTGGATCTTATGATCTGATGGTCTATCATGGAAGGAATATACTCCAGATAGCTGGGGCCTCAGGATAGAACAAGTAAAACAGACCAAAAGCTCTGTAGCTGCTGGTTCAAGCAAGATGAGATAAGTATGAAACTACCTGAATTTATACCTGCAGCCTGGAGCCTGAGACCCAGAAACTGGAATCTAGAGTCTAGTCTAACCCAACTGATTTGCAGCCAGCCCTCACACCAGTGAGCATGAAAATAAATGATTACTCTTTCAACTTCAAATAATTTGTCTCTTAAGAGCTACAAAGGAAAAAAAAAAGCTAGAAAGAAAATAATGTATCGGGATCTCATGCACAAAATCATTGTTATAATTTATTATTTTTGTACTTTTGCTCACCTTGATTGTTCCACACTTGGCAGGTGAAAAATCATCTCTGAGGATGGTTGTTCATCCATGTGTTATTTCAACGAATCTTGAATTTGTGTGAACGTAAAGAGAATAGCCATAGGATGCAAAATGTTATGCATAATGACCTACTATTCTTCACTGATGGGCTTTAACTTTGTAGAAAGCATTCCGTTTGGATATTTTAAAGATATTTAGGTTTAGTACTAAAGTTTATGAATAACCGAGTTAAAAAATACAATCTTTTAAGAATGAGTGACAAACAGAATAAAAGCATGTCAGAAATGAAAGTGTCAGTGGTTGATTTAGACATGTACAATTGACTATAAAAATCTACCTTTGGCTTGTGGTTGTATTGCAATTCTGTTTTTTCAGGCTTAGTTCTGCGACATGAAACTGCTGAATGTGATGGTCAGTGAGGTACCATATGAAATTCACTTTATCGAGAAACAGCATACTTTCTTCCTAAATTAATGAAAGATTTCCAGGTTAAATATGAAGAGAGGAAATGTTGCATGGCTATCATGCAATAAAATCCAAAGAGATTTGCTTGCCTTCCACACATGTTGCCTTATATTTTGAGTTACATTCTGTAATTAAATCCAGAGGGAAAGAATTGTAATTCTGATAACCCGTCTTTCAATATTTTCACATAAATTTGGGGGATGTCTTGGTATAATAAAGCTAATTGGTCTCTGTGGGAAATACGGAAGTGCATTTTGAAGCAATTTGCTTTCATTTGACTATGCGTTCTGTTTGGTATATTATTAATATGTGAAATAAAAAGTAAATATTTAAGCACATGTGAAGACATGCCTATAATTCATATAACAGATTGTGTCACATGAGGCCTGTTTAAGTTAGTTCTTTGGGACACAGATTGAACTTTTTCAGAAAAGTAATGGTCTCTCCAAAGATTGGGATTCCAGACAAGACTGAAAAATAACTATCTAAACTTTAAAATGAATTTCAGTTATTTTTGGAATAAGGCAGAGTATATTAAATACATAAGAGAAAAGAAATAAATCTTAATGTAATTTATGTATAGGTTATGTATTAACAATATCAGCATGGAGAAAACAATTCAGAATTTCACACTGGTTTCCAGGTAATTAATTAGTTGTACTCTACTCCAGACATAAAGAAAATAGACTCTAGGTTTGAGAAGAGCTAAATAACATAAACATAGTATACATTTAAAGTATATTAGGACTTCCCTAGTGGCATAGTGGTTAAGAATCCGCCTGCCAGTGCAGGGTACACGGGTTCGAGCCCTGGTCTGGGAAGATCCCACATGCTGTGGAGCAACTAAGCCCGTGTGCCACAACTACTGATACTGCGATGCACTCTACAGCCCATGAGCCACAACTACTGAGCCCACGTGCCACAATTAGTGAAGCCCGTGCGCCTAGAGCCTGTGCTCCACAACAAGAGAAGCCACCACAATGAGAAGCCCACACACCACAATGAAGAGTAGCCCATGTTCGCTGCAACTAGAGAAACCCCACACACAGCAAAGAACCAACACAGCCAAAAAAAAAAAATAATAAAGTATATTAGAGAAAATGAAGGGTTCCAGAGAGTAAAAAGTTATGTGTGTTGAGGGATAGGATGCGATTCATGTTTGCAGTTGCAGTTCTATCGCAGAATGTTATAAGCCAGAGTGGCTGATAGTGGTGGTAAAATATGTGTGTATGTACACATACAGTGGTGGTAAAATATATGTGTATATCTATATACACGTATATAAAATATTATTTATAAGTTATGTATAATATTTATATAATACATATATATTTAGTGGCAGGACAAGCTGATCATCAGTACTGACAGCAAAATTGGTGTCTACAGTGGTTGCAAAGTGGAGCTCAAAAGCAAATTTGAACAAGGGAGGAAACTAGTGTGGTGGATCACGTATATTGGTATTTCACCTTTAAAGTTTCACATTGACATGGTTTGGTGGATAAGTCACTGAATTGGATTGGGAATCGAGAGACATGTGTTCTGTTCTCCAAAATATTTTACCTGTTCTCCAAATAATTTGATTTACTATCTATAACACTGAATCACATTTACTTTAGTATATAAAGATGGTGCTTCACAAGATGGTAGCCACCGTTCCTTGTACTTGGAGATTTCTAAGATATAAGGTTTAAATAAAAAAGGTTTGCCGTAAATGGAGAGCTGTCTTCGACCAGTTCTTCCCTCTTCCTTACCTAAGATATTGTGATCTCAGTATTCAAAAACATACTGATGAAGACTGAAAAATCAAGTCATGTAATTTATTTCCAAATTGTATTTCATAATGCTACAGCACAACACATCTATGACTACCATACTTTTGAAGAATAGTGCTTAGTAATTTTCATGTTGCTATAACAAGTGATGTATTGACCTGGAATTCTTAATTTAAAAAAAAAGATATTTTCTTACTGAAGATTATATATATGAAGATTAATATAAGCCCAAAGTTGTTTTAGAATGTGAGCCGGGACCTTTTATTCATTCATAGTCTCTAGGAGCTCTTATTTTGGAAACCCTATCGCACATCATAAGGCCATAGTAAAATGGATCCACATTCCACATCAAATGCAATTTTTCCTGCAACGCTTTTGAAAAAGTTTTAGAAATTGTGTCCTTTAATTATTTATCAATGTGAGTAATCCATTTACTTGATAATTGGCCATGATTTCCTAGCAGTTAATGTGTACTTAGAAATTCTTGCAAAATGAGACATCTCACTTACAAATTATTTTCAAATGTAATTGCTCCTAATGAAGTTCCTATAATATTAATTTAACAATTGATAACAGCCACACAATGCTATGTTTTTATAGATATTAGCTTATTTCCCAATATTAAATTTTATTCCTTTTAGGAAAATCAATTAAGCTTAATTTTAAGCTTCAAAATTCCTGAGTCCTTGAAAAACACAATGACCTTAAGCATTGTGTCTTTAATGACTGCTGGAAGAAGTCCCTAGACATGGTTGCTCATGCTGCAGTTTCACTCTTGTTTAGATAGCCTGCTAGAGTCAACTCAGAAAAGTTGTTCAGTACACACACGTTACTTAGAGTTTTACTACTCCAATATATTACTTGAGCAATATCAAGGTAGATCCCTTCACATCTCTAGGTTCTAATATTGTCTTTATCACTATCCAAGTTAAAACCCCAAGACCCAGTAAAAATTAAATATATATGTGCATATATATATAAATACACATCCAAGTTACAACTTTAAACATTTCTTTCCATATAATCTTCACTTTTTCTTTATTATTTTGTTTTGTCTTAGTATTTTTCATTGTTTTAGTATGAAATTCTATCAGAGCTCTCGGGATTGGATGTCACTGTGCAATTGTTTGCTCCTTGCTCTTGTAAATAGCTATGTACTCAGTGCCAATACTGAAAACTGACAATACAACCAGTACCGTAACCAAAAAATCATTTAAAAAATGAGAAGTTTATAAAAAAATGGAGAAAAAAAGCATTGTGTGAGATTGCCTTTGGCATAGACACAAGCATTCTGAAAAAGACTCTGAAAGCAAGGGAAGGGATAAGGTTTTATCTTAACACAGATTAATGGACAGACTTCATCTAGTTACTGAGCTGGTGTTTCAGAACGGAATTCTGATATTTATACTTGTTATATGTGACCTCCCATTAGAATTTCCAAGAATATTCTGAGTGGGAGTGGGTAACAAACCACACTGAGGAATAAATCATAATTTTGTTGTTAATTTATCCAGTACTGAATTTCAGTGTTCTATAAAGTGTCTGTCAAATATTATGTTTAATACATATTTATTGTAAAACAGGGCTTCCCTGGTGGTGCAGTGGTTGAGAGTCCGCCTGCCGATGCAGGGGACACGGGTTCATGCCCTGGTCCGAGAAGATCCCACATGCCGCAGAGCAGCTAGGCCCGTGAGCCATGGCCGCTGAGCCTGTACATCCGGAGCCTCTGCTCCAAAACGGGAGAGGCCACAACAGTGAGAGGCCTGCGTACCGCAAAAAAAAATAAAAATAAAAAATTAAGTTAAATAAAAAATATAATAAAAACAACTTAATATTCTTGAAAAATGTGGACAAAGGGAAATTTTCAATGGTAAAAATAAATATGTCAGAAATTGCAATACATGTAAATGGACTAAATGTTCTAGTTAAAAGATTAATATGTTACTATGGATTACAAAAAATATACAGTTATATCCAATTTATCAGAGACAGGGTTTGAATCTAAGGACACAGAAGTCAAAGTAAAAGAACTGAATGAGGTATACTTGAAGAATACTAACAAAAAGAAAGCCTGAGGTGGCATATTCATATTGGACTAAAGAAACTTTAGGGGAAAAATATTGATGAAGATAAAAGTCTCTATACAATGATAAAAATATTAATTCACCAATATACTATATGTATATATGTACATATATACACTAAATATTTTCAAGTAAATATCTAGACTTTACATATATAAAACAAACAAAGGAACTACCAGCAACAGACATACTCACCATTGCAATGAGATTTACCACACATTTATTATCTGTAGAAACAAAAATTATTTTAATTTAAATTGGTGAGAACGTGACTTTATTAATACTTTAACCTAATAGGCATTATGTTTGGCAACCGCAGAATACAAATTCTTTTGAAACACATACAAATCAGTGGAAATATTAACCACATGCTGGGACAGAAAACAAATGTCAATAAATTCCAAATTTGTTATTATACACAACACATTCTCTAATCAAAATAAGTCAATTAAGATAAAAATTTTTATACAAAATTAGAAAAGATACATGTTAGGAATTAAGAGATACACTTCAAAATGACTCATGGATCAAAGAAAAAAAAACAATAGAAATTAGAAAATATTTTGAACTAAACTATTTTTTAAAAACAAAATACATAAATGTGTGGGCTACAGATAAAGCACTTCTTAGAGAGAATTTAAAACCTATAAATGTTTTTAAAAAGTTTTTAAAGGCTGAAATGAATGTGTTAAGGAGAAAATTTAAGAACTTAGAAAAAATAAAATCTTAAAAGAGAAGAAATGATAAATTAACAATATAATGTTTCAAAAAGCTATATTGGGTTACCGTGGAAAAATAAAATAAAATAAAATGATAATCCTCAGGCAAATTTGATCAAGACAGAAGGAAAGCACACACACAGACATAAAAAATAATAAGATTGGAAAATCTGACATAACTACACTGAGGCCACAACAGTGAGAGGCCCGCGTACCACAAAAAAAAAAAAAAAAATATATATATATATATAAATATAAAACTAAAAATTATATAGTTAATTGTTTTATATTTAAGAAATTCTGCTTATCTAAAGACAATGAGAAGAAACTGAAAAACAAGCCACAAATCAGGAAAACAGTTTCAGACATATAAGAACAGTAACATATATATATATATATATATATGTATGTGTGTATCATGTATCATATATTATCTACTATATATTATAAAAAAAGAACTTCTATAAATCAACAAGAAAAAGACAAGCAACCCTATTAAAAAATAGGCAAAATCTTGCAGACACATTATATGGGGAGGAACAAGTAATAAATATATGAAGCTTTGCCTTATCTCATTTGAAATCAGAAGAATGCAAAATAAAATCACAATAAGATGTCACTTCACACATACACAGGATAGGTAAGAATTTTAACATCTGAAAATGTCAAGTACTAGAAGATATGTAGAACAGCCAGAGGCTAATAAACTGCTGTGATAATGTAACATGGCATAGCAAGCCTAGAAAACAATATGGCATTATCTAATAAATTTGAAGATAGGCAAAACATTTAGAAATTCTACTCCTGGGACTATATCCTAAAGAAGTTCTTGCTATTTATAAGCTCCAGGAGACCTCTTCAAGAATATTGATGGCCTTACATTACCAGACACCTGGGAAGAGCATTATCATCCATTAAGAGAAGAATGGATTAGGAGTCCCTCTCACATTCATAGGCTAGAGTATGATACAGGGTTGAAAATGAGTACATTACAGCTAACGTAAACAACACACACTGATCTTAGAAACTTAATTATGATTGAGAAATACAAGTCACATAGCATAATTTCATCATAAACATATAAAATGGAACTACGTATAGTTTAGAAATAAAAACATAAAATTATGATGAAAAAGAAGGAAATTATAAGCACAAAATTCAGGATAATGGTTTTTAATCTGTCTGAAAAAAAAAAAAAAGGCCAGACAAGGCAAGGAGCAGAGGGAACTTCAAAATTATGGTAGGTGATATTTTATTTCTTAGCTTGGGTGATATTAACCAAATCATTACTTTTTATACTACTTACATTTAAGAGTCTTTTATGCCTACAAATGATTTTTTAATAAAATAAAAGTTCTAATACTTTCATCTCACACCTCAAAAGATTGTATGTCATACACCCACTTGGAGGCCATCTATTACAGAATAAAGAGGAAGATAAGTACCCATCTTCACCAGAATTCCTTATGGCTCCCTAAAGATATATTTTTTAATGTCTTATCCCAATAAGCATTATAGCCTTTCTTACTCTATTTCTTTGGATAATTAATTTTTCTGATTAATCCTCCTTCAAAGGTATTTCTTGATTTCTTTTCCTATTCTCTAACTCTCCTAAAGCACACAAGCTGGCATGACACACAAATGCTCTCTTGGCCCTGATCCATTTTCCTTTATTTCTCTCTGATAATTCCTTTACATTTTATTTTTCTTAGTTTTATGTACTTCCTTATAATTACCACCTTCTTTAAATGTGGTTTATAAAAATATACATGCTCAAAGCAATTCACTATATTTTCAGTAGAGGATAGACTTTTTAACACATCATACCAGAGAAACTGACATCTATAGGCAAAAAAAAAAAAAAAGGATTTATATATAAAGTATAACACTATAAAAAAGTTGGGGAAAAAAAAGAGGAGAGTATCATTAAAATTTGGGGCTAGGCAAAAGGTTTTTAGTCTTGACACTAAAAGCATGATCCATAAAAAAAAATTTGATAAATTAGGCTTCATCAAAATTAAAAACTTTTGCTTTATGAAAGACCCTGTTACGAAAATAAAATGCTAAGCTAAAGAGTGAGAAAATGTTTACAACCTCATATTCAACATAGGACTAGTGTGCAGAATATATAATTCTTAATACTCAACAGTAAAAAGCAGATAATCTAATTAAATCACGAGTAAAGATGTGTTGAGCTGCTTCACTAAAGTAGATATACAGTGTGCAAATCAACACATGAAAAAGTAAGCAGCAGCAGCAACCATTAGGAAAATGAAGCTAAAACCACAAGGTACTACATAACTATGAGAATGGCTAAAATTTTTTAAAGGTATAATAAAAATGACAAGACGAAATGCTGGGGCTTCCCTGGTGGCACAGTGGTTGAGAATCCGCCTGCCAATGCACGGGACACGGGTTCCAGCCCTGGTTCAGGAAGATCCCACATGCGGGGGAGCAACTAAGCCCGTGTGCCACACTGCTGAGCCTACGTGCTGCAACTACTGAAGCCCCTGCGCCTAGAGCCCATGCTCCACAGCAAGAGAAGCCAACGCAATGAGAAACCGTTGCACTGCAACAAAGAGTAGCCCCCGCTCTCTACAGCTAGAGAGAGCCTGCGCACAGCAATGAAGACCCAACACAGCTAAAAATAAATAAATAGAATAAATTTATTTTTAAAAAAAATACATCTCTCATTTCTTTTTTAAAAAAAGACCAAATGCTGGCAAAATTTCAGAGAAATGATTCTTCATACATTGCCGGCAGGAATGTGAAATGGTATAGCCACTTTGGAAAAGAGTTTGGTAGTTTCTTATAAAGAAACTAAACATGCAATTACCTAGCAATTGGACTCCTGGCCACTTATCCCTGAGAAATGAAGACCTATGTTCACATAAAAACATGTACATGAGCATTTAGCAGCTTTATTCCTAATAGGCAAAAGTGGAAACAATTAAGATAGCTTTCAATGAGTGAATGATTTAAAAACCATTTAACCATGGATAAACACACTGCGGTACTTCCTTATCATGCAATACTTGTTGACAATAAAAAGGAACACAGTATTGATACACACAACTCCCTGAATGAATTTCCAGAGAATTATGGTGAGTAAAGAAAGCTAATCCCCAAAATTATGTATTGTATGATTCCATTTACATTACAGTCTATAAATGACAAAATTATAGAAATGGAAAACAGATAGTGGTTGCCAGGATTTAAGGAAAGCATGGGGACAGGAGGGAAGTGGATGTGGCTATAAAAGGGCAACAAGAGGGAATCCTTGTGGTGCTAGAAATGTTCTGGATTTTGACTCTATCAAAGTCAATATCTTGGCTGTTTTGATATTGTACTAATTTTTTGTGAGATGTTACCATTGGGGGAAATGGGATAAAGAAAACACGAGATCACTCTGTACTGTTTCTTACAACTGTATGTGAATTTACATTTACCTAAGAAAGAAAAAAAAGCTTAATTTAAAAATTAAAACACATGCTTAATGAGGGTAATTAAATTAGCACTAACAATCAAAATATTTACATGCGATATTAGAACACCTTCCTATTGAATGAATAGTTTTATCTCTTTATGCCTCTGAAGTATTAAAATATAACTCCATGGTAAAATTAAATTCATTTAATTTCATTTATTCATCATCATTTATCAATTGCTCACTCATAATTAACAAGCCATTTAACTTAACTGTAGTAAGGGACTTTGGTAAGTAATGTAGTCTAACCCCTCATTTCTAGTGGGAAATGTAAGGCAGAGCTTCTCAAATTTTAGCGGGCGTAAGAATTATCTGGAGAGATTGTTAACTCACAGATTGCTGGGTCCCATCCACAGAAAGTCTAATTCAGAAGTTCTGGGCTTTGCCTGAGACTGCATTTCTGCGAAGTTTCCAAGGGCTGCTGTGATCCAGGTGTTGGACAATAGGCCATATTAGAGTAGTACTTTCCTTAAGGCCAAAGGAATTGTTTTCTTAAAGGCCACCCAATTCCCATAGGCAAGCACTATTTCCAGTCAAATTGCATTCCGTACCACCACTCTATTCTGGAATTTAGTTGTTGTTGTTTCACTGTTATTTTTTTAAAAAATATAATAAAAGAAGATTTTTCATCTCCACTGAGTGATATAACAAGCCATAAAGTAGAATTTCCACTTCCGTTGCACATATCTCTCCATGAGCTCATCAGATTTTATGAAAAAATATAAAAATTGAATTCATCATTTTAATTTTAGTTTAAAAAGGTAAAAGCTTTTGAGGCATTGTGTAAGAAGTGTAAACTTGTCACAAGATGACTTTCAAACACAGCACGCACACAGCACCTAGACAGGAGCAACCTCTTGAATACGACCACCTTTCAACAGCATAGTAGCATTGCATCAGAGACCTTATTTTTTTGAACTGTGAAAAAAAAAAGCAACATTATTTTTTGTAGCATTGCTTAGAAGTAGATTTTAAAACTCTAGATATATATACGATAACATTGCCATCTAATGTGTAATCCACAAAGAAATTTTACAGTTCATAATTAAATATGCTGTTGCAGTCCAGGTTCTGCTATGAATCCAGAGGAAAATCTTAGGTTACTACATCTGAATATAGCTAAGAAATAGGACACTAATTTTTTTCTGATGTGAAAAACAGTGACATAATATATCACAAATTACTGAGTTTGTTCAAACATTTTCCTTCTTTTCTGATAGAGCTAATTTTTCCTATTTCCCAGGAAACAAAGCAGGGCAACATGCATACTTTTTTGTATGAGTCTTAAAACTAAATGCTCATTCTCTGTCAGACTATTTAAACACTAATTGTATTTTGTGATAGAGTAAAATTCATATTTTTAAAATTTTATTTATTTATTTTTGGCTGCGTTGGATCTTTGTTGCTGGGCACGGGCTTTCTCTAGTTGCGGTGAACAGCGGCTACTCTTTGTTGCGGTGCGAGGGCTTCTCATTGCGGTGGCTTCTATTGTTGTGGAGCCCGGGCTCTAGGCGCGTCGGATTCATTAGTTGTGGCACACAGGCTCTACAGTGCAGGCTCAGTAGATGTGGCACACGGGCTCAGTTGCTCGATAGCATGTGGGATCTTCCCAGACCAGTGCTCGAACCCTTGTCCCCTGCATTGGCAGGCAGATTCTTAACCACTGTGCCACCAGGGGAGTCCCATATACGTTTTTTTTTTTTTAATAAATTCGAACAATCATCAGAAATAGGGGAAGAAGCTTTACAAAGATTGCTATGGTGTAGAAGCTGCGTTAAAATAAAAAAGAAATGGAGATCATGGTGAAGTACCCAGAGGCCTGGTGAAGAGCGAAAGCCAGCTGACAGTTGTGGTCTGACTTAATGAAAATTGATTACAGTTTCATCATTCACAAAGTACAAATTTGAGATCCAATGATCTTTTAAGTACCTTCCTGATCTAACATTCTTAAATGTCTTTCTGAGGTCCAGTTCCTTTCCTAACTGAGGATAAAAGTTGGTTCCAGTTAGGAAAGTTCTTTTCAAGTAACACTGAACCCATAATCACATCTCCTTTCTCTGGGATTTCCCAAATGCTTCACAAGTCACCCAATTTAAATCATTTTCATTTTTCACAATCCCAAGTTTTACTAATGCCTCAAGTATCATAAAAAGACATTTTCCCCACAATATTCTATTCTCAGAAAGATTCACCACAACCTTAGGAAATAAACTCTTCCAAGTATTCATCTTTCTTAGTATATATTTTCAGCAACAAATATAAAGATAAAAACAGAGTATCTAAAATTGCATTGTTTTTAGGCTTGCCTAGGGTAACCTAGTAACCATTTGTGGGGATGGAGATGCCCCCCACGACCACTGCTCTTGCGTTCTTGTGCCTGGACTAATACACAAGACAGATTCACAGGAGAAAAATCAATTTAATTTTGTGTGCATGAGAGGTCATAAAATGATGCTCAAATTGTGGCCAAAAGCAGGCAGCTTTTACACCTTTTTCTACTAAGAAACAAGAAATTTGTGAAGATCTGAAAGGACAAAGAAACTTAGGTTTGGATTTGTATGGAATTTAAGCAAAGTTTGGGCTTGGGTAGAAAATTAGCAAGAAGTAACACGCTTTGTTTACATCAGCTTCTTTGCCCTGAATTCTGTCTCTGGTGATGAGTGTTTTTCTACCTCCCAGGACAAGGAGGACATATTTAACATGGGAGATTTATTTTCTATTTTCAGGGAGACAGGAGAGAAGGGTCAAAGCATCTCTCTTGCATCAGTCTTTTAAGTAACTTTATTATTTTTTTAGTCTTTTAAAAAAATTATTTTATTTTTTTAATTGAAGTATAGTTGATATATAATATTATATAAGTTTCAGTACAATATAGTTATTTACAATTTTTAAAGGTTGTATTCCATTTATAGTTATTACAAAATAATTGCTATACTCCCCATGTTATACAATATATTCTTGTAGCTTATATTATTTATACCTAATAGTTTGTACTTCTTAATCCCCTGCCCCTATATAGACCCTTGCCCCTTCCCCACCAGTAACCACTAGTTTGTTTTCTATATATGTGAGTCTGCTTCTTTTTTGTTATATCTACTAGTTTATTATATTTTTAGATTCCACATATAAGTGATGTCATACAATATTTGTCTTTCATCTGTCTGAGTTATTTCTCTTAGCATAATGCCCTCCAAGTCCATCCATGTTGCCATAAATGGCAAATTTTTATTCTTTTCTACGGCTGAGTAGTATTCCATTGTATGTATATACCATATCTTTTTTATTTTTTAAATCACAAACACTTCCAATACTAGAGACTTTTCTGGAATATATGGCTTTACTGGCATGGCTGCTTGCACTGTGAGCTGGGTCTGTACAGGATCCACTCTAAACTTGCAGTGTATCTCTTCTAGGTGTGGGATGTGTTATCTCCAGGACCCAAAGAGCTCACCTGGTGCAGTGCTTCCTTCATTGTGGTAAGGGATGCAAGATGCAACCATTCTTCTTTGACTTTGGAGAGGATATACTAACTAGAATGTTTCTGATTGCTAGACCCCTAAAATTTGCTGATGCGGCTGGTGCCTGCATCTTCATAGGCTTTATTTTCCACCCTGTAAAACATGTGTCTTACCACGGTCCACAGTGTACTAGTCACCTATTTCTCATCTTGTCTAATCAGCATGATGTCACCAGCATAATAGATCTGTGAGATGGCAAGTAGTCTAGACTTCTTCAGACAACAAGAGAGTAGAAGAGTTAAAAAACATGAGGAAAACCTATAAATGAATAATTGTGTCTATTCTGTATGAATGTGAATTGTTTCTCATACCCTTTTTTTTTTTTTTTTTTTTTTTTTTGCGGTACGTGGGCCTCTCACTGTTGTGGCCTCTCCTGTTGCGGAGCACAGGCTCCGGACGCGCAGGCTCAGCAGCCGTGGCTCACGGGCCCAGCCGCTCCGCGGCATGTGGGATCTTCCCTGACCGGGGCACGAACCCGTCTCCTCTGCATCGGCAGGCGGACTCTCAACCACTGCGCCACCAGGGAAGCCCTCTGATACCCTTTTATAATTGGAAAGGAAAAGAGTTCATTTGTCAAATCAATGACCACATGCCACGTACCTGAGGCCTTATTAACCTCCTCGAGCAATGATACCACATTCTGACCCAGCCACTTGAATTGGATCTACTACTTGGTTAAGCCTGCAGTATGCTATAGTAATTCTCCAAGAAAGATCCACCCTGTTTCTTCAAGGGCCAAAAAGGAGATTTAATTAGAGATATGATAATGACCATCATGCTTTCATCCTTATGGGTCCTTAATGGTGTCACTAAACCCTACCGTCCCCATCCCCCAGAATATGATACTGCTTTTTTTTCCTACCTTGGCTAGCAGAGGGGAAGTTTCAGAGCTTTCCACTTGGTCTCCCCTATCATGTGTCTTAATAATTCTTACCCTATAGACAAGAGAACCTGAGAAGTTCCACGGTCTTATTAATATTGTCTAGCATTCCTCAGAACCATAGAATATAAGACTTTTCTCACTTCCCGTGACTCTTATAAAGAGTAGTAGGAAGAAGATTGAAGCAAGATGTACTTTCAGAATTCCTCTTGAGTAGTTAAGCTTCCAGATGTCATAGTGAAGTTTACTTTTGCTCCTCTTATAATCAATTTATCTATTGGGGAAAAACAGGGAGCCAAAAGGGTAGTAGCTTATAGTTGTTATTGTTGTTGTCGGCTTTTCTTTTGCCACAAATACTAGTCATTAGAGTCTGTTCAGTCACCTGATCTTGGTCCTGTGTCCTGGTCCTCTCTAGAATATATTAGCCATGCCCTAAGCATCTTTTGGTGAATCATTCATTTTCTCCCGTAGGACCTGTCTTTGTTATGCTGAGATCTGACTGTAGTTATCAGTTTGAGGATTTAAACATTACCTTGTGAAGTATCTGCCTAAAATGAGATACTTGCTTAGTCTCCAGGGAATGGATGATCTTATCTCCTCTATAACAGGGAAAGCTGCTGGCTTCTTCCATACCAAAGGGTACAGGGGAGTCTAGGAATTCAAGGATTTTATATGCATCTCCCTAAACATTCCCATGACATTCTTAGGATTACACTTCTTTCCTATCAAGGCCCTAACTAAAGTTAGGTGCAGAATAAAGCATAGGGCAGGAATCAGCTAACATTTTTTGTAAAGAGCCAAATAATAAATATTTTCAATTTTGCAGGCCATATGGTCTCTTGTAACTATTCAACTGTACTATTGTAGAGTGAAAATAACCAAAAAAATACTAAACAAATGCAAACAGATGCATTTCAATCCAACTTTATTTAAGGAAACAGGTCATGAGCTGTATTTGATACATGGCCATAATTTTGGACCCCTTGCATATGATTGTTGCTAGAATAACGAATACAAATTTCTTTGTATTTTTTAATGATTAAATTTTGGGCTTTATTACCAGTACAATCTCCTTCTAGAGAGAGGAAATGAGAGTCTCTATATAGACTCCCATAAAGGCTTTCTATCTCTTACAGCATGACCTGAGTTGATAGTTCACTAATCTAAACCTCTCTTTCTCCTTCTTCAAGATGTCTTTGGTGTTTAACAAAATCCAACCCAATCTCTAATTATTATAATTATTGTTGCCATCATATCTTTCAAATGCTAGAATAATTTCTTAATATATATACCTTTTTCCAGCACTCTACAAGTGAAGAAAGTTTGAGCATTCATGATGCTTCATCAAGCTAGGATTCCACTAACAACAGGTTCCTTCTTGCCTTCGGAATGAAGAGTGATCCAATTCCAGATTTCCAACCAGAGTGCTCACTAAGTTCTCCTAGAAACATTCAAGTTCATTCAATGACTCCCGTCCCTTATTGTTGGTTTTCAGCATTAACACCTTCCCTCCCAAACCCTCCAGCCAGCTCCTGGTTCTGGCTGAGCATTATTTTATGAACAGAGAACACTCTCAGGCAGGAAGATGCAGGAAGCTATTGGAGCATCTGGGAACTGTCTGCTGATAACATCCAGGCGGACTGAGTTGATATCTGCAGGGACTGACAGGGTCTCTTACAGACTTTGAGTGATTTGGGGAAACCACTGTGTGGAGGTAACATCTGAGTTGTCACTGATCCATACAAACATAAAGAAAGAACAATAAAATAATTTTAAAAGAATATTTTATCATCATTTAATTTTTAATTATACAAAATAAATAGCAAATAAATTAAAATGTCATGTTTTGGGTTGAGTAGTTACGGTATTAACTGCTTTCATGTAGATATCTTGGAAATCTAGTCAGGGTCAATGCCCTCCATTCAATGACCACCAGGAACACATCTGTATTTGAACAAGTTGGACATATTACTTAATGCTGTGAGGGAGAAGGCACAGCATGGAAAACCATAGTTCATCTCAACAAAAGGGTGTTGGAAAGGACTTACGACAGGATCTGGCCCTGTGTTTGGTAAGTTTGGGGAATATTTAAAGAAGCAGGCTTTGCTGTGGATGAGATGCTTTTGGGAAGCAGGGGTAATATATACTATGACTGAATATCTTAATAAATCTTATCTAGGAGGACGGAAGACCAGACCAGGACGGAAACCGCAGTTGGCAGTTTTAAAGAAGTGGCAGTCACTCACTTAGCAGGGAGGGAGGAATATCAGGCACTTTGAAGCTAAGACAACGTTCATGTGTTATCTGTGTTCAGATATGACTATGGAGTGTTTTTGTCTTGATCCACCAGCCCCTAGAGAATGGCCTTGTCTGATGTTGATACTCTGTGATGTTTATGTTTAATAGAAAACACCACACCTCTCAGTACCCAGCTAGGTCATATCAATCCCAAGGCCCGGCTGATAGCAAGAGATTCTGGATGTCAGTGGATGCGTTGCTCTTTCTCAAGGGCACAAACATCGTGGTACAGAACAAAAACAGCTCTTTCAGAGTCCATTGCATTTCATGAAATCACATAAATTTTATGGAATAAAAATCATTTACAAGACAGTATGTATTATAAATTTAAATGATTTGGATGAAAATTGGTAAGATTATTATCCATGTATGCATTCCTAAGTGATTTCAGTTTATGATATTATTATTTTGCATTTTTAGAAAAATCCATGTATCTAGATTTATGTAAAATTATGATATTTACTTAATGCTTTCTTTAATTTTTTAGCATGATATATGTGATTATATTCACTAGAATTTTTATGCTAGATAATTTTTAAAAGCTTTTATTTACTACGTCCCCTATAGCCCACTTATTTGTTTACAATATATATTGCTGAATTTCAGAAAACTTGTTTATCCCAAATTTTTCAGAATTACCAATCTGGATATATTTTTCTGCTGCAGATTGAAGGAACCTTCTAGAAAGTGTCTTCACTCTTCGTTCCAAAAGAGAAGAATCAATTTTATTATGAAAATTAAAATACTGCTGCATAGAAAGTAGTTTCTCACCATCTGATACTTACCTTTACTTTCAAAATAATAGATTATTTTAGCAAATTAACAGTTGACTTTTTCTTATTCTATACCATCAAAATGTAAAGAAAAACTTCTATTTATTTATGTATTTATTTATTTAAAAATATTCTAACCAGAAAATGAGGCCCTTAAGACCATAGAATTATTTTCTTCCTATACTTGAGTTTTAGAAGAAATTATTGACAAGTTATAATTTTTATTCTCAAAAGTTCAAATTTCTAAATGAGAGTTGATTAGAAACATAACAAATTATATGTCCTGAATCATCAAATAAAGGATTAGTTTCTCTTTATTTTATTTACTAAATCTATTAAATACATAAGTACATTTTTGAAACATTTTAAATTTGAAATATATTTATGAAAAAATCTGGAAAACATTATTTTACAGACAGCTGAAACTAATAGGATTAACCAATTCCTCAATGATCGCAGTCACTTGAGATTTGACCCTACCATAGAAGAGCTGAGTCCAACATACAGGCTAACAAAATAGGAAGGTGAATAGAAATCATCTATCAATTTTCTATACTAGGTCATACTAGAGTACCACTCAGGGGAAAACTGCCTCAATATTTGTTATCAACCAGTTGATATTCATAAGTATTTTATATAAATACTTTGCATCCCCTCTATTAATTTTCTAGACAAATGAGGAAGGTGTATATCTGTGTGTTTCTTTTGGGACAACTGTCTGGTGCTTTCCCTTTGCACTGGCTGCTAAACTCGGCCAGCCTTAGTAATTACCCAGGCAATGCCTCTTCTCCATCTGTCACAATAATCAGATTTAGTGCACAATAGAGATTTATTGTGAATAAAAAATAATGTAAAAAACTAACAGAAAATGTATTATAGATTATATAGAAGTATAGTTTACTGTTTCACTTAAAAATGATCAATAAGAACACACAGTTGAAATGACCCTGTAAATCGCATTCTTGAGTGACCAGATGAAAAATCTTGCTCTATATAAACCTATGCTCTCTATAAATTACAAAAGAAGTTAAACACCTTTGTTTTACATAAAGTTCTGGGATTAGAGGATCCTTGAAAATCCATTCTAGGTCTATCATTCCATAATTCTAACATAAAAAATTATACTTTCAAGGAGAGAGGTTTATAAGAAGAATTCACATCTCAGAGATGCTGCCTCCTGACAATTTTGTATACACAAATCATCACCTACTGCACAGTGGGAAATCTTGAAGCCATGGGACAAACATGAGAGCACAGACTTAATCCCAAATATTCTAGGAAGAATTTAGCAGGTGATTCTCCACTTTATACCCCTGAGGAATAGGGAAGACATATGTCACAACCTTTAAGCTCCTCTCAGTATAGGGAACATATTTTAGCAATTTTATTCTAGAAGTTGGCATAATTTACAATTTTCAGGCTTTTTGTTGTGCTTTATAAATAGATCAGGGTAAGAGCATCATCACCTAGTTCAAAGTGATTAGCGAGATTTCTTATAATAAAATTTTGTTATCCCAACTTGACTCATTTCTCTTATTTGAGTTTCATTCTATGGTACATGGAATTTCTTTCTTTGAGAGTTTTTCTATAATCAAAAAATCTAAAAAACATGTTAAATTGGATGAAATATTCTATACATTCTATGTCACCAATAGTATTAATTCCAAATTATTATTTCCACTTTATTCCAAGTTTCTTCCATAATTTAAACATTTCCAAATAAATGTTTCTGATGGTAGCAATTAAAAGCAAAATAACTGATCTCAGGATATTCTTATTTATTTCTAAGAAAAGAAGTTTTGTTTGAGCCAATATATGACATTCAGGAAGTTCATATTTGTTTAAAGAAAACTTTATCAATATAAAAATGGAAGATCATTGTATTATATTTTAACTTAATACTAACTTTGCAATGTTTAAAGTAGAATTATTTATGTATATATATCTTCCACTCATTAATATATGGTACATTTTTATTTTAGGTTTTACATCATCCTTCATGAGGAGTCATTACACAAACCCAAAGTATAGGACATTCAACAAAATAATTGTCCTGGACTCTTTAAGAATATCAAGGTTATAAAAGACAGAAATGTTCCAGATTAAAAGAGACTAAAGATTCATGAAAACTAAAAGCAATATGAGATCATGGATTAGATCCTAAACAGAGGGAAAAAAATGGAAATAAGGGCATTATTGAGAAAATTGGCAAAATTTTATCTCAAACTATATAGATTAGATAACAGTATTATATCAATATCAGTTCTATAACATATTTCCTGCTTTACATAATTAAGTTTGTGTAAAAGAGTGTCCTTAGGACTTCCCTGGTGGCGCAGTGGTTGCGAGTCCGCCTGCCGATGCAGGGGACACGGGTTTGTGCCCCAGTCCGGGAGGATCCCACATGCCGCGGAGCGGCTGGGCCCGTGAGCCATGGCCGCTGAGCCTGTGCGTCCGGAGCCTGTGCTCCGCAACGGGAGAGGCCACAACAGTGAGAGGCCCGTGTACCGCAAAAAAAAAAAAGAAAAAAAGAGTGTCCTTATTTTTAGGATACATGTGGAAGTATGTAGAAGTAAATTACCAGGATATCTACAACTTACCCTCAATGGTTAAAAAAATTTGATATAAAAATATAAGACAGGGACTTTGCTGGTGGCGCAGTGGTTAAGAATCCACCTGCCAGTGCAGGGGACACGGGTTCGAGCGCTGGTCCAGGAAGATCCCACATGCCGCGGAGCAACTAAGCCTGTGTGCCACAACTACTGAGCCTGCACTCTAGAGCCCGCAAGCCACAACTACTGAGCCCGAGTGACACAACTACTGAAGCCCACATGCCTAGAGCCCATGCTCTGCAACAGGAGAGGCCACCACAATGAGAAGCCTGGGAACCGCAACGAAGAATAGCCCACATGCAGCAACAAAGACCCAAGGCAGCCAAAAATATAAATAAATAAATAAATAAAAGTTAAAATATATGTAAGGTAAATGTTAACAATTGATGCACTTGAGTAAATGGCATATAGGAGTCCTTTTTAGTATTCTTTTCATTTTTGGTAAGTTTGAATTTATGATAAACTTACAAAAAAGGAATATCATTATATCCATACAATAAATTATATTAATTTGAGATAAATATAGAGATTTAGTTTATTTACATATCAATGTATGTTTCAGGATCCTTGTAAATATTTTTCCTTTAAAGGACAGTCTTTAATCTATATCTCTATGCTGTAAGTAAACATGTATCCACTTCCATTTTAAGAATGCTCAGTGCTTCCCTGGTGGCGCAGTGGTTGAGAGTCTGCCTGCCGATTCAGGTGACCCGGGTTCATGCCCCGATCCAGGAAGATCCCACATGCCGCGGAGCGGCTGGAGCGGCTGGGCCAGTGAGCCATGGCCGCTGAGCCTGCGCGTCCGGAGCCTGTTCTCCGCAACGGGAGAGGCCACAAAAGTGAGAGTCCCGTGTACCACAAAAAAAAAAAAAAAAAAAAGAATGCTCAAACCTCAGAAAATTTGTGACGTAAGAGCAAAATCATGATGACAATTCTTATAAATTTAAGGCAGACCAAATTCTTTGGCTGTCCGAAGGACGAAACTCTAAGGTTTTAAAATCAATTCTCATTAACTACTTCATCAAACTAAAGGGGATATGGATCAGATCTTACAAGTTGTATCATCTTGATTAGAGCTCCTCTCAGTGGCTTTATTTAGAATTTCACATTATATATATATGGATAAAAACACACACACATATATATTTATGGTCCCACAAATATTTAACTTTACAAGTAGGAAGAAGATTTATTTCAATACTCTGAAAGATATCAAAGTGCAACTACTTAAGTTTCTTTTCCAAAAATGCTGATAACAGACTACTTAGTATGAAATATACAGATGCTTCCATTTAGTCCAACATGACTACAGACTTTTCACATCAGAGATATAAAATTAAAACTTTTTATTGTTTTAAAGATAGAACTGTCATTGAAAGAGTAAAGTTGGACTGTAAAAGTTAATGAAGAAATATAGTTATACATTATTGCTTGTGTTTTCTGCCTGTGTTTTCAAAGGAAGTATGTATTTAAGGGGCTGAAGTGAAAGTATTGATACAACTCATAACATATGCTTGTTTTCTCTTATTTCAGTAATTGATGTGAAACTAAATTTCTTATGTGTTAGCCACTCAAAAACACATGAGATAATGATGCCAATAAAAATGTATGGAAAGATGCTGAGTTTATATTTTGAATATACAAATCTTATGTTTAAGTCAGAGTTTTTGACTATTTGATTTGAAAGCCAGAGGAAGGTGAAGCCAAAAAGAAATGAAACAATGACAAAGAATTAAATAGGATTTCAAATTTTCTCGTTTGGTAGTAGACATTTTGTGTGTATGTGTGTGTGTGTGTGTGTGTGTGTGTGTGTGTGTGTTGGGGCTGGAGATGTGCAGGCGGGGATTGGCCCAGCTTTCCTTTCTTCCCTTGGGAACAGTTTTCCCTTTCTTAGGGCGAATTATTTGAAAACCCAGCTTCTACATGTGTTTTAAATGAAAGATGGCATTGCCCTGCTTTCCTGGGCACAGTGAGTGGTAGCCGTCTGACTCAGTGTGACAGACAGCCTCCAAGTCGTCCCCCTTGATTCTCACCTCCTGGTTTCCACAGCCCAACATATTATACCAGAGTTGGTCTGCATTACCAATACAACATGCTGAAGTGACCACATGCTACTTCCAAGATTAAATTACGAAAGTCACTGTGAGTCTCATCTTGGTCCTCCCTTCATTCTATCTCTCTCTTCCTCTCTCATTATTTGCTCAAGCAGAAGTCAGCTGCCATGTTGTAAGCAGCCCTATGATAATATTGCAAGGTAAGAAACAGAAGATTCATATTGCATTGTCATTCCTGGGTGCCACCTCCACAGTATCAGTCTGAAGCATACGTTCACTTTTTTTACTTAATAAAATCACACCTATTGAAATACTACTCATTTGTTTCCAAGTTCAGATCAAATGTCATCTCCATATTGAAGTCTGCTTGAAGCTGTGGATATATATGGCTTAAGAATGGTGCTAATCTCTTTGATATTCTCATCACTATAGTGGACTTGTGACAGGACTGGGATATTATTTGATCATCTTAACTTTCACATCATGTTCAGATACCAAACAGAACCTAAAAGAGGAAGGGAGGTAATAAAAGGGAGTATTATTATATTGTTTACACATTCCCTATTTTTATTTCACTTTTTCTATCCATTCATAAAAATGAATATATTTGTCTATTTCGATGCATAAACCTACTAATATGGTTATTTTGACAAAAAGCAACTAGCTATTTGCTAGTTTATTTGCTATAAAATGAAGTCTTCCTCACAATGACATTTCTGGGCACTGGGTATATGTTACCAGTCTGGTGGACATTCTTTTCCATTTTCACCTGCAGAAATCACATACGTTGAAACCTACCTCTTTTTCCAGCCTTAGATTAAGGGCCACCTAGATTGTGAAGTCCCCTGAATCCATAATAATGAGACAGATCACTTTGCTTCAAGTTTGAAACTTTGTTTTGTGTTATGAGTTCTATACCTGAATGCCTTCCCTATTTATGCACCCCTTGAAGTCAGTAACAATCATGGTCCTTTTCATGAGTTGTATTAACAGGTAGCTAAATAAAAGTGACTTTTTATAAGAATTTCTAATGTTGGTAAAGAATTGATAGAACTAAAATATCACCATGTTATAACCCCATCCACACTGAATTAATAAGCATTAATTAAGCGTTAACCATCAACATTAAAAATGGGGAAATGACCATTTTATTTCTCCTGTAATCTTGCCCAACAGGACCTTTAGTCATGACAAAGGATAAAATCTGAGTCTCATTTAACCTCTGGGTCCAGTTGCTAATTTTCAGAAAATACAAAAGATGGAGAAATATATTGAAATCCACTCTGAGTGTGTAGCCAGCAAAATCAAGACTGTGGAAAATTCTCTAGGTCAAATAGCTGAATCCTTCAGGAATAAATTGTAAGACATGAAAGAAGTAGATGAGGGATACACTGAATAAGAATTTTTTTAATATTATTTTTTTAAAAGAACATGATTGAGCTATATTTTCTAAGAATTCACATTTGTATAATAAAACAATTTTTAAAAACAAGAAAATAATTACTATAAAAATGATAATAGTTGTTTATGGAAAGAAGGAAGGACTCATGGATATTTAGAAATGCTTCTGGGATGATTGGTAATAATCTGTTTCATGAGCTTGTAGTTACTTGTCTTACAAAAATTCTTTAAGCTATACATTTGTTTTGTGGCTTTTTCTGTCTGGGATTCATTTTATAATAATACAATTTTTACAAAAAAGAAAAAAGAACATCCATATAGAAGAGATTCATGCACACAGAACTCATCTCTTTCATCAAAAGTTGATTTAAAATTAAACTGTAATATTACAAATTAAATTATTGAACTGTCTACAAATGAAGGACTAAGATGAATTCTGAAATTGCTTTATTTGCTTCATTTTGGAGAAAAATGAAAACTAAACATTCTGAGGTTGATGGAATTAAAGCTGCTTCTTCCAGTTCTAACAGCATATTTCTGGGGCCTTTGTTTCTCTAGTCTTTTGCTCCAAAATTTATAATGTAGTATTCAGTATATTAATCACTAGTACACAGATTTTCAGGGAAAAATAGGTATAGATTTATAATTTTCTTGTATTTGTTTATGTAATATGTGTTTTAATTATATTTATTTATATGAAATTTTGTGTCTGTTGCATCTAATAACAAAATGTTATACTTGTATTTCATATCATGTGATTTTTTTTTTTTGTGGTACGTGGGCCTCCCACTGTCGTGGTCCCCCGCCCCGGTTGCGGAGCACAGGCTCTGGACGCACGGGCCCAGCCGCTCCATGGCATGCAGGAGCCTCCTGGACTGGGGCACGAACCAGCGTCCCCCGCATCGGCAGGAGGACCCCCAACCACCGCGCCACCAGGGAAGCCCTATCACATGATTTTTTAAATTTCACTTTTCTAGTAATCCATTTTTACTGTATTTTAAAAGAATATTGCTTTTCAATGAATTGGAAATTAGAAAGCTTAGTCCTTCATCATAGATACTTTGAGAAGTACTGCCTTTCAACACTTTTAACTTAATTCATAGTGAATATATTTTTAAATTCAACCCACCAGATCTCATTGCTCAGTATTGCCTCTAAAATCTCAAAGTGTCCATACAGTTACATTTTCATTTTTATCATGCAAATGTACTTCACTGTTAAGTATATTAGAGTATACTTATCTAATATAATTCAATGGAATTTAGTTTAGTTCTACTAAATTCCTGCTATGTGAAACATACTGAACTAGGCAATGAAGGACAAAATGAATTATTAATAAATTGTCCCAAGTTTTAAGTAGCTTAACACTTCAATATGAAGAATAAGAAAAGTATACAACTTACTATTATATAAGTACAAATAGGGTGTATTTTCATACATTTTACCATGTAGGAAGAAATCATATTTTGTCAAGATATCAGGAAAAAAAATTTAACTGAAGAGGACTTTGAAAGACATTGATGGAGAGAAAATTATTGAAAAGAGCATGAAGAAAATATTTTAATATTTAATGGAGTACTTGCTTTAATAGAAACAGAGACTTAATATAAAATATCATTTGAAAGGTATATTATGGAGGACTTTAAATCCTAGGGCTAAATAACTTATTTATTCTTTCAAAAATCAATTGTATTGTTAAGCAAGTCTAAGTCACAGGCTATATGCTAGAAAACTGGGGGTGAGGAAGGGAGGGAGGAAAGGTGAGATTAAAATCACAGAGGTAAATTACCCAAAAAATAGTGTTTAAAGATAATTACAGTCATGGTGATAAATTCTATTATACAGGGAATCATAAGTGTATGAGTATAAAGATGAAAAACATATTTTGCTGGAAGCTTTGATTTGGATGTTGAAGAAAGAATAAGGGAAAATTAGACAAAGAATAAAAAAATAGTATTATAGGCCAAGGGTAGATCATTCATTTATTCCACCATATAGTTACCATTTTTTGAGCTCCTACTAAATGTTAGATGTTTGACACTTACCTCTTTACAAATAAATGGGAATATACAGGATAAAATTTTTTGTGCCTGACTTCCTTTACTTAATATGATGTTTATGAAACTCATCTATGTTATGACATATAGCAGCAGTTTATTTGTTTCCACAGATGGATGGTATACTTTCATACGAATATACCACAATGTATTTACCTATTCTACCACTGTTGGTCCTTTGGAGGTATGACTGATGCTGCAATGACAAACATTCTTGTAATGCCTTTTGTTACACATTTACATGAGTTTCTGTTGGATAAAAACATGGGAGTGTAATTCCTGGATCAAAATTTGTGCAAGGTGAAAGTTCATATTATAAGACTGTTTTCCAAACTCATATTAACTGATGCTCCCACCAGCATCAGTTGAGAGTTCTCACTGTTCCAGCACCTTGCTGATATTTGGTATTGCCATTCTGCTTAATTTAAGCCACTTTGACATGTGAATACTAAAATGTCATTGTGGTTTTATTTGCATTTCACTGATTACTAATATGTCTGGGCATTGTTTATATGATTATTAACTATTTGAATTTCTTCTTTTGCAAAGTGGTTTTTCAACTAATGCCATTCTTGGAAAGAGAAAAGTCTAGTGAGGAACAGATCTGACACTATGAGAAATATAATGAGATTTCTTTGAAAGACCTTAGTTTGAGTAACTAGGAAGATATCCAGCAGGGTGTTGAATCAAAGCTTGAGAGAAAAGGCAGAAATGACTCCTAAATCTTTGCAAAGATGGAGAAGAAAAAGTCAACAACACAAGTGGAGAGAAGTTAGAACAGAAATATTATTTTGTATAGAGATAAGAACAAAGGAAGATACCACAGACAGATTCTGTGATAGAAAAATTATTAATGAGAGGTGGGATCAAGATGGCAGAGTAGGAAGATCCTGAGCTCACCTCCTCCCATGGACACATGAAAACTACATCCAGAACAACTCTCTGAGAACGACCTGAACACTAGCAAAACTAGCTCTTCTACAATTAAAGACATATAGAAAAAACACATTGAGATGGGTAAGAGGGGCAGAGACATAGCCTAGTCTAGACCCACACCCCCCAGCAGGTGATCCACAAGTGGAAGGGCTATCACAAACTCAGAGATCCTCCCTAAGGAGTAAGGGTTGGGGCCCCACATTGGGCACTTCAGTCCTGGGGACCAGCGATGGTAAGATAAACCCCCCCTTAACTGGTTTTGAAAACCATTGGGGATTATGACTGAGAGGATAGGAGGTGTGTAAGAAATCAAGACTGCACTCTTAAAATACTTGTGAACAAACTCTAAGTCCCAGCAGAGAGGCAGCAGACTGAATAGTCCCTGGCACTCTAGATGGCCTGCTAAGACCATTGCAGCATGCCCCCCCTCCCCCACACACATACAACTCTGCTCCAGCCCCTAGCACCAAGGTGATGCCCCTGCTACACCTCAGAAGAAGTCCCTGCCTATGATGGGCTCTAGCCCTCTCTTCAAGGCAGCAGTTCCCAGTGCACCTCAGGAAACTCCTGGCCCACACCTGCTTTAGCTCCAGCACTCCAGCCAAAGCAACTGGGCAGTTGCAGTCTGTATAGGGAAACTCCTAACAAGGACATGCCTTTAAGACCTGGAGAGGTAAGTGTTTTGACTAATTCATGGACACAAACACAGAAATTCAAACTAAATGAGAAGGTGGAGGAATATATGGTCCAAATGAAAAAAAAAAAAAAAGATAAAAGATAAAAGTACAGGGCTTCCCTGGTGGCGCAGTGGTTGGGGGTCCGCCTGCCGATGCGGGGGGCGCGGGTTCGTGCCCCCGTCCGGGAGGATCCCACATGCCGCAGAGCGGCTGGGCCCGTGAGCCATGGCCGCTGAGCCTGCGCGTCCGGACCCTGTGCTCCGCAACGGGAGAGGCCACAACAGTGAGAGGCCCGCGTACCGCAAAAAATTAAAAAAAAAAAAAAAAAAAAGATAAAAGTACAGAAAAAACTCTAATGAAATAAAGGCAAGTTACCCAAAAGAGTTAAAGGCAATGATCAAAAAAATGCTAACTGAACTCAGAAGAATGGAGAAACACAGTGGGAGTTTCAAAAAAGAATTAGAAAATATTTTTTTTTAAAAATCAAAGCTGAAGAATATAATAACTGAAATGAAAAAAGACACTAGATGGTATCAACAGCAGATAGATTAGACAATACAAAAGACCATATAACTAACCTGGACTTAAAGAGGATGAAATGTTGCCAAAATTATTCTACAAGGCCAGCATTACCTTCATACCAAAACCAGACAAAAGCACTACAAAAAAGAAAATTACAGGCTAATATCCATGATGAACGTAGATACAAAACCCTCAACAAATTATTACTAAACCAAATTTAAAAATACATTAAAAGAGACGCCTTCAGGCGACCTACATGCAGAAGCGGGTCCAAATCCAAAGCTGAGCCCAGGGAGCTGTGAGAACAAAGGAGAGAAAGGGAAATCTCTCCCAGCAGCCTCAGGAGCAGTGGATTAAATCTCCACAATCAACTTGATGTACCCTGCATCTGTGGAATACCTGAATAGACAATGAATCATCCCAAATTGAGGAGGTGGACTTTGGGAGTAACATATATTATTTTTTCCCCTTTTCCTCTATTTGTGAGTGTGTATGTGTATGCTTCTGTGAGAGATTTTGTCTGTATAGCTTTGCTTTCACCATTTGTCCAAGCGTTCTGTCCGTCTGGATTTTTGCTGTTGTTTTCTTTTTTAATTTTTTCTTAATAATTAGTTTTTATTTTAATAACTTTATCTTACTTTATTTTATTTTATCCTCTTTCTTTCTTTCTTCCTTCCTTTCTTTCTTTCTTTCTTTCTTTCATTTTTTCTCCCTTTTATTCTGAGCTGTGTGGATGAAGGGCTCTTGGTGCTCCAGCCAGGAGTTAGTTCTGTGCTTCTGAGGTGGGAGAGCCAACTTCAGGACACTGGCCCACAAGAGATCTCCCAGCACCACGTAATATCAAATGGCAAAAATCTCCCAGAGATCTCCATCTCAACACCAAGACCCACCTTCACTCAACGACAAGCAAGCTACAGTGCTGGACACCCTATGCCAAACAACTAGCAAGACAAGAACACAGCCCCATCCATTAGCAGAGAGGCTGCCTAAAATCATAATAAGCCAACAGACACCCCAAAACACACCACCAGACGTGGATCTACCCACCAGAAAGATAACTTCCAGTCTCATCCAGCAGAACACAGACACTAGTCCCCTCCACCAGGAAGCCTACACAATCCACTGAACCAACCTTAGCCACTGGGAACAGACTCCAAAAACAACGGGAACTATGAACCTGCAGCCTGCGAAAAGGAGATCCCAAACACAGTAAGATAAGCAAAAGGAGAAGACAGAAAAACACAGCAGATGAAGGAGAAAGGTAAAAACCCACCAGACCTAAGAAATGAAGAGGAAATAGGCAGTCTACCTGAAAAAGAATTCAGAATAATGATAGTAAAGATATCCAAGATCTTGGAAATAGAATAGAGAAAATGCAAGAAACATTTAAAAAGGACATAGAAAAACTAAAGAGGAAACAAGCAATGATGAACAACACAATAAATAAAATTAAAAATAATATAGAAGGGATCAATAGCAGAATAACTGAGGCAGAAGAACGGATAAGTGACCTGGAAGATAAAATAGTGGAAATAACTACTGCAGAGTAGATAAAGAAAAAAGAATGAAAAGAATTGAGGACAGTCTCAGAGACCTCTGGGAAAACATTAAATGCACCAACATTCGAATTATAGAGGTCCAAGAAGAAGAAGACAAAAAGAAAGGGACTGAGAAAGTATTTGAAGAGATTATAGTTGAAAACTTCCCTAATATGGGAAAGGAAATAATTAATCAAGTCCAGGAAGCAAAGAGAGTCCCATACAGGATAAATCCAAGGAGAAACATGCCAAGACACATATTAATCAAACTATCAAAAATTAAATACAAAGAAAAAATATTAGAAGCAACAAGGGAAAAACAACAAATAACACACAAGGGAATCCCCATAAGGTTAACAGTTGATCTTTAAGCTGAAACTTTGCAAGCCAGAAGGGAGAGGCAGGACATATTTAAAGTGATGAAGGAGAAAAACCTACAACGAAGATTACTATACCCAGCAAGGATCTCATTCAGATTTGATGGAGAAATTAAAACCTTTATAGACAAGCAAAAGCTGAGAGAGTTCAGCACCACCAAACCAGATTTACAACAAATGCTAAAGGAACTTCTCTAGGCAAGAAACACAAGAGAAGGAAAAGACCTACAATAACAAACCCAAAACAATTAAGAAAATGGGAATAGGAATATACATATCAATAATTGCCTTAAATGTAAATGGGTTAAGTGCTCCCACCAAAAGACACAGACTGGCTGAATGGATACAAAAACAAGACCTGTATATATGCTGTCTACAAGAGACCCACTTCAGACCTAGGGACACATACAGACTGAAAAAGAGGGGATGGAAAAATATATTCCGTGCAAATGGAAATCAAAGGAAAGCTGGAGTAGCAATTCTCATATCAGATAAATTGACTTTAAAATAAAGACTATTACAAGAGACAAAGAAGGACACTACATAATGATCAAGGGATTGACCCAAGAAGATAAAACAATTGTAAATATTTATGCACCCAACATAGGAGCATCTCAAAACATAAGGCAAATACCAACAGCCATAAAAGGTGAAATCGACAATAACACAATCATAGTAGGGGACTTTAACACCCCACTTTCACCAATGGACAGATCATCCAAAATGAAAATAAATAAGGAAACACAAGCTTTAAATTATACATTAAACAAGAAGGACTTAATTGATATTTATAGGACATTCCATCCAAAAACAACAGAATACACATTTTTCTCAAGTGCTCATGGAACATTCTCCAGGATAGATCATATCTTGGGTCACAAATCAAGCCTTGGTAAATTAAAGAAAATTGAAATCATATCAAGTATCTTTTCCGACCACAATGCTATGAGACTACATATCAACTACAGGAAAAGATCTGTAAATAATACAAACACACGGAGGCTAAATAATACACTACTTAATAACCAAGAGATCACTGAAGAAATCAAAGAGGAAATCAAAAAATATCTAGAAATAAATGACGATGGAGACACGACGACCCAAACCCTATGGGAGGCAGCAAAAGCAGCTCTAAGAGGGAAGTTTGTAGCAATACAATCCTACCTCAAGAAACAGGAAACATCTCAAATTAACAACCTAACCTTGCACCTAAAGCACTTAGAGAAAGAAGAATAAAAAAACCCGCAAAGTTAGCAGAAGGAAAATAATCTTGAAATTCAGATCAGAAATAAATGAAAAAGAAATGAAGGAAATGATAGCAAAGATCAATAAAACTAAAAGCTGGCTCTTTGAGAAGATAAACAAAATTGATCAGCCATTAGCCAGACTCATCAAGAGAAAAAGGGAGAAGACTCAAATCAATAAAATTAGAAATTAAAAAGGAGAAATCACAACTGCCACCGCAGAAATACAAAGGATCATGAGAGATTACTACAAGCAACTCTATGCCAATAAAATGGACAACCTGGAAGAAATGGACAAATTCTTAGAAATGCACAACGTGCCGAGGCTGAACCAGGAAGAAATAGAAAATATGAACAGACCAATCACAAGCACTGAAATTGAAACTGTGATTAAAAATCTTCCAACAAACAAAAGCCCAGGACCAGATGGCTTCCCAGGCGAATTCTATCAAACATGTAGAGAAGAGCTAACACCTATCCTTCTCAAACTCTTCCAAAATATAGCAGGGGGAGGAACACTCCCAAACTCATTCTACGAGGCCACCATCACCCTGATACCAAAAAACGAGACAAAGATGTCACAAGAAAATGAAACTGCAGACCAATATCACTGATGAACAGAGGTGCAAATGTCCTCAACAAAGTACTAGAAAACAAATCCAACATCACGTTAAAAGGATCATACACCATGATCAAGTGGGGTTTATCCCAGGAATGCAAGGATTCTTCAATATACGCAAATCAATCAACATGATACACCATATTAACAAATTGAAGGAGAAAAACCATATGATCATCTCAATAGATGCACAGAAAGCTTTTGACAAAATTCAACACCCATTTATGATAAAGACCCTCCAGAAAATAGGCATAGAGGGAAGTTTCCTCAACATAATAAAGGCCATATATGACAAGCCCACAGCCAACATCGCCCTCAATGGTGAAAAACTGAAACCATTTCCACTAAGATCAGGAACAAGAGAAGGTTGCCCACTCTCACCACTATTATTCAACATAGTTTTGGAAGTTTTAGTCACAGCAATCAGAGAAGAAAAGGAAATAAAAGCAATCCAAATCGGAAAAGATGAAGTAAAGTTGTCACTGTTTGCAGATGACATGATACTATACATAGAGAATCCTAAAGATGCTACGAGAAAACTATTAGAGCTAATCAATGAATTTGGTAAAGTAGCAGGATACAAAATTAATGCACAGAAATCTCTGGCATTCCTATACACTAATGATGAAAAGTCTGAAAATGAAATTAAGAAAACACACCCATTTACCATTGCAAAAAAAAGAATAAAATATCTAGGAATAAACCTACCTAAGGAGACAAAAGACCTGTATGCAGAAAATTATAAGACACTGATGAAAGTAATTAAAGATGATACAAATAGATGGAGAGATATACCATGTTCTTGGATTGGAAGAATCAACATTGTGAAAATGACTCTACTACCCAAAGCAATATAGAGATTCAATGCAATCCGTATCAAACTACCACTGGCATCTTTCACAGAACTAGAACAAAAAATTTCACAATTTGTATGGAAACACAAAAGACCCCGAATAGCAAAGCAATCTTGAAAATGAAAAATGGAGCTGGAGGAATCAGGCTCCCTGACTTCAGACTATACTAAAAGCTACAGTAATCAAGACAGTATGGTACTGGCACAAAAACAGAAATATAGATCAATGGAACAGGATAGTAAGCCCAGAGATAAGCCCATGCACATAAGGTTACCTTATCTTTGATAAAGGATGCAAGAATATACAGTGGAGAAAAGACAGCCTCTTCAATAAGTGGTGCTGGGAAAACTGGACAGGTTCAGGTAAAAAGTATGAAATTGGAACACTCCCTAACACCATACACAAAAATAAACTCAAAATGGATTAAAGACCTAAATGTAAGGCCAGACACTATCAAACTCTTAGAGGAAAACATAGGCAGAACACTCTATGACATAAATCACAGCAAGATCCTTTTTGATCAACCTCCTAGGGAAATGGAAATAAAAAACAAAAATAAAACAAATGGGACCTAATGAAACTTAAAAGTTTTGCACAGCAAAGGAAACCATAAACAAGACCAAAGACAACCCTCAGAATGGGAGAAAATATTTGCAAACGAAGCAACTGACAAAGGATTAATCTCCAAATTTACAAGCAGCTCAAGCAGCTGAATAACAAAAAAACAAACCACCCAATCCAAAAATGGGCAGAAGATCTAAATAGACATTTCCCCAAAGAAGATATACAGATTGCCAACAAACACATGAAAGAATGTTCAACATCATTAATCCTTAGAGAAATGCAAATCAAAACTACAATGCAATATCATCTCACAGCAGCCAGAATGGGCATCATCAAAAATTCTAGAAACAATAAATGCTGGAGAGGGTGTGGAGAAAGGGGAACCCTCTTGCACTGTTGGTGGAATATAAATTGATACAGCCACTATGGAGAACAGTATGGAGGTTCCTTAAAAAACTACAGATAGAACTACCATATGACCCAGCAATTCCACTACTTGGACATATACCCTGAGAAAACCATAATTCAAAAGGAGTCATGTACCACAATGTTCATTGCAGCTCTATTTACAATATCCAGGACATGGAAGCAACCTAAGTGTCCATCAACAGATGAATGGATAAAGAAGATGTGGCACATATATACAATGGAATATTACTCAGCCATATAAAGAAACGAAATTGAGTTATTTGTAGTGAGGTGGATGGACATAGAGTCTGTCATGCAGAGTGAAGTAAGTCAAAAAGAGAAAAACAAATGCCGTATGTTAGCACATATATATGGAGTCTGAGGAAAAAAAAAAAACTCATGAAGAACCTAGAGGTAAGATGGGAATAAAGACACAGACCTACTAGAGAATTTACTTGAGGATATGGGAGGGGGAAGGGTAAGCTGTGATAAAGTGAGAGAGTGGCATGGACATATATACACTACGAAATGTAAAATAGATAGCTAGTGGGAAGCTGCCACATAGCTCAGGGAGATCAGGTTGGTGGTTTTTGACCACCTAGAGAGGTGGGATAGGGAGGGTGAGAGGGAGGGAGACGCAAGAGGTGAGAGATATGGAAACATATGTATATGTATAACAGATTCACTTTGTTATAAAGCAGAAACTAACACATCATTGTAAAGCAATTATACTCCAATAAAGATGTTAAAAAAATAAATAATTTTAAAAATTAAATAAATAAAAAAATTAAAAATAACTGCCTAATATTCCACACACACACACAAAAATACATTAAAAGGATCATACACCATGATCAAGTGAGATTAATTCCAGGGATGCAAGGATGTTTCAGTAATTAGAAATCAATCTATGTGATGCATCATATTAACAAAACAAAGGATATAAATCACATGATTATCTCAATAGATGCAGAAAAAGCATTTGACAAAATTCGGTATCCATTCATGATAAAAGACTGTCAACAGAGTAGGCATAGAGGTAACATACCTCAACATAATAAAGGCCATATATGATAAACCCAGAGGTAACATCATAGTCAATAGTGAAAAACTGAAAGCTTTTCCTCTAAGATCAGGAAAAGATAAGGATGTCCACACTCATGACTTTTATTCAAAAAATATTGGAAGTTCTAGCCATAGCAATCAGACAAGAAAACAAAATAAAAGGCATCCAAATTAGAATGGAAGACATTAAATTCTCAATTTTTGCAGTGGACATGATACTTTGAAATATAAATACCATAACTGGTGAAAATACTGTACTTGTGGATGAGGTTTACATGCAAACACCGGAATAATCTCTTTTAGAATTAGTTAATAGATAAGATATACTCATGGCTATTATTTTTAAGAAAACTAATTCTTTTTTAATAGACCAATGTTTAAAATCATTTTACGGTCTTTGGATGAGAATTCTGTCATTCAAAATCTAAACTGTCACAGCCAACTCTTTTCATGTTTGTATCTTTCCTTTCCTTTTTTTCCTTTACGTTCCATTTATTTTACTGTTTTTTTAAAAAAAGGTAACATTTGCTTCTGATATTGTTTTGGTATAATTTGGTATTGTTTGGGTCCAAAACAATTTGGAAATATACACACCTATTAGAATGGCCAAAATTTGGAACACTGACAACACCAAATGCTGACAGAGATGTAGAGCAACAGAAGCTCATTTATTGCCAGTGACAATACAAAATAGTACAGCTATTTTTGAAGACAGTTTGGTGGTTTCTTACAAAACTAAACATACTCTTACCACATGGTCCAGCAATTGCACTCCTTGGTATTTATCAATAGGAATTGAAACTTTATGTTGACCCAAACACCTTCACAGAGATGCTTATATCTGCTTCTTTGTAATTGTCAAAACTTGGAAGCAACAAAAATATCCTTCTAGTAGGTGTTGGATAAATATGCTCTACTATATCCAGACAATGGAATATTAGTCAGCACCATAAAGATTTCTTTATTAACTAATCAACTAAAGGTTGCTTTAGCAACTAATGAAATGTATGGAGGAAGCTTAAATACATATTACTAAGTGAAAGAAGCCGATCAGCAAACTCTACACATTGTATGATTCTAACTATGTGACATTCTGGAAAAGGCAAAATTATAGTGATGCTGAAAAAATGAGCAGTTGCCAGAGTTCAGAGTTGGGAGATGAAGATGAATTGACAAAGCATGGAGGACTTTTTAGTGTCAAAAAAATACTCTTTATAATGTCTGCCATAATGATGGATACATGTCATTATACATGTGTCCAAACCCATAGAATGTACAACACCAAGAGTAAATCCTCATGTAAACTATGGACTTTGGGTGATAATGATGTATCAATGTGGGCTCATCAATTGTAACAAGTGTACCATAATCATAGGGGGTGTGGATAATGGGGGAGGCTATGCATGTGTGGGACAAAGGGGAATGTGAGAAATTTCTATACCTTCCCTTCAATTTGGCTGTGAACCTAAAACTTCTCTAACGAAGTCAATAAAAAAATGAACTATGAACAGTTTATTTCCCTCAGGTATTTGTGTACAATTTGAACAGTTATTTATGTTCTAATTGTTGTATGCTATAAGAATCTTTACAGAATAATACAAAATATTCATATTACTAGTCTTTTATAAAGAGTATTTTCTCCTGCTGTTGCATGATTCTATGATGAATTTATTCTGCACTTTTAAGGAACTGTTCCAAATGGCTTGCTGTGTTTTTCTGGAATAGAGGAAGGAAAGAAAGCTAAAGACAACAAAAGATTAGACGACTACCTCCTAAGGGA
The DNA here is from genome assembly GCF_008692025.1 of Phocoena sinus. NCBI lineage: Eukaryota > Metazoa > Chordata > Mammalia > Artiodactyla > Phocoenidae > Phocoena > Phocoena sinus. Next base: position 76,677,709 of record NC_045769.1, on the reverse strand, counting down.
TGAAGTCAGACTTCGTTTTTCATGTGATACTTGATCCTTTAATAACTCTGTCATGATGGACTCTTAATTGGGTGTCCCTGAGTGAGATGTTCTGACTGATTTCTGCTAAAAATACTGGGTATATTTTGTACATATCCACTGATGACTTTTCTCAGTGCTATCATCAGAGTTCATGCACACATTCTTGGAAGTGAAAAATCAAAATTCTTCTGTGCATATAAATGATAGTTCAGCTGGTTGATTGTAGCAGAATGAGGGAACTTGTAAAAATCCGTATGATGGCACAGGCAAGGAGTGAGTGCTGACATCTGAGAATAAAATATAAAGAAAGAGCTCAACTTCAAATCTGAAAAAACTGATGAAAGCACATTAAACCTTAAAATCCATGGTTCAAAAACTACTAGAAACTGCATAGTACATTAGAATGAATTGTTTTCAGTAGTTGAAGAAAACAAATTAAAGTATTGCTAAATAAATTTATTAAGAATACAGTAGTTAAACCCAAAGTCCAAGTAGAAATTTTCCAAAATAACGTTGTTCTTCAAAGTATAGATATTCAACCCAAGTATTCTTCTTTCTGTAAATAGTATCACAATCCAAACAATTGTTCTAGCCCAAACACTAGACATCGTCCTGGATTTCTCTTTCAGTATATAATCCAAAGCTTATTTTAACTGTATTATTTCCAAAATATGTACCAGATATTTCCTTTTAATTTTACCAGGTATTAAATTTTTCCAAACCAGCATATTCCCTCATCTCAACTACTGCACTAGCATCTATGAGAAAGACTGTTAGATCCACCACCTCCAAGACCTATTCTCAGTTTAGAGGAGTTGCCTTACCACAAACCTGTTTTTTATGACACCTATAAGATAATTCTCACTAAATTGAGGATGAGATGAATGGATCATGAACATGGACCAGTAAATAGAAAAACCTAAACCTAAGAATTAAGAACTATGTTGGAATAAGCCCTTTTCTTCTTGATGCTAGTACACGAAAAGAAGTTGAAGCATATAGATCAAAAGCCCAGTAAGATTTTGGAAAAATTCTATTGCTAAAGAAATCACATGTCTGACTTGTGAAAGTCTATGTCTATGTAACCTTAAACCGTCTCCTGGTTATCCAAACTGGCACTAGCAGGAAGAGTCAGCAAAGTGTTGTAGACACCAAGAGCATACTCCATGATGTGTTACAGATATTGTCACAGAAAATAATGTACAAGGAAGATTCTCCCTGAGAGCAAACTGGGAACTATGAGATTCTATTCTATAAAATATCTATGAGATATTTTAAAAGTTCCTTTTCTATGCATCTAAGGAACTTACTCTAATCTCAGGGCTGAGATTTCAGCCTGTGTTTCTGCACAGCAGTCTTTTTTCTTTTTTTTTTAATATACTTATGTATTTAATTATTTATCTTCATGATTTCTGGGATAATGCAGTAGCATTATTCAGGTTTCTTTTTTAAAATGTTTATTGGAGTATAATTGCTTTACAATGGTGTGTTAGTTTCTGCTTTATAACAAAGTGAATCAGTTATACATATATCCCCATATCTCTTCCCTCTTAAGTCTCCCTCATGCCCACCCTCCCACCCTCCCTATCCCACACTTCTAGCTAGTCACAAAACACCGAGCTGATCTCCCTGCGTTATGCGACTGCTTCCCACTTGCTATCTATTTTACATTTCGTAGTGTATATATATCCATATAGACACTACCACACTCTTACTTTGTCCCAGCTTACCCTGCCCCCTCCCCGTGTCCTAAAGTCCATTCTCTAGTAGGTCTGAATCTTTACTCCCATCTTGCCCCTAGGTTCTTCATGACCATATATATTTTTTTCTTTTTTAGATTCTATATATATGTGTTAGCATGCGGTATTTGTTTTTCTCTTTCTGATTTACTTCACTCTGCATGAGAGATTCTTTTGGAATTATGGTTTTCTCAGGGTATATGGCCAGTAGTGGGATTGCTGGGTCATATGGTAGTTCTATTTTTAGGTTTTAAAGGAACCTCCATACTGTTCTCCATAGTGGCTGTATCAATTTACATGCCCATCAACAGTGAAAAAGGGTTCCCTTTTCTCCACACCCTCTCCAGCTTTTATTGTTTGTAGAATTTTTGATGATGCCCATTCTGACTGGTGTGAGATGATATCACATTATAGTTTTGATTTGCATTTCTCTAATGATTAATGATGTTGAGCATTCTTTCATGTGTTTGTTGGCAATCTGTATATCTTCTTTGGAGAAATGTCTATTTAGGTCTTTTGCCCATTTTTGGATTGGGTTGTTGTTTTTTTGGTATTGAGCTGCATGAGCTGCTTGTAAATATTGGAGATTAATCCTTTGTCAGTTGCTTCATTTGCAAATATTTTCTCCCATTCTGAGGGTTGTCTTTTCTTCTTGTTTATTGTTTCCTTGGCTGTGCAAAAGCTTTTAAGCTTCATTAGGTCCCATTTGTTTATTTTTGTTTTTATTTCCACATCTCTAGGAGGGGGGTCAAAAAGGATCTTGCTGTGATTTATGTCATAGAGTGTTCTGCCTAAGTTTTCCTCTAAGAGTTTGATAGTGTCTGGCCTTGCATTTAGCTCTTTAATTCATTTTGAGTTTATTTTTGTGTATGGTGTTAGGGAGTGTTCCAATTTCATACTTTTACATGAACCTGTCCAGTTTTCCCAGCACCACTTATTGAAGAGGCTGTCTTTTCTCCACTGTATAGTCTTGCCTCCTTTATCAAAGATAAGGTGACCATATGTGTGTGGGCTTATCTCTGGGCTTACTATCCTGTTCCATTGATCTATATTTCTGTTTTTGTGCCAGTACCATACTGTCTTGATTACTGTAGCTTTGTAGTATAGTCTGAAGTCAGGGAGCCTGATTCCTCCAGCTCCGTTTTTCTTTCTCAAGATTGCTTTGCTATTCGGGGTCTTTTGTGTTTCCATACAAATTGTGAAATTTTTTGTTCTAGTTCTGTGAAAGATGCCAGTGGTAGTTTGATAGGGATTGCATTGAATCTGTAGACTGCTTTGGGTTGTAGAGTTATTTTCACAATGTTGATTCTTCCAATCCAAGAACATGGTATATCTCTCCATCTATTTGTATCATCTTTAATTAATTTCATCAGTGTCTTATAATTTTCTGCATACAGGTCTTTTGTCTCCTTAGGTAGGTTTATTCCTCGATATTTTATTCTTTTTTTTGCAATGGTAAATGGGAGTGTTTTCTTAATTTCACTTTCAGATTTTTCATCATTAGTGTATAGGAATGCCAGAGATTTCTGTGCATTAATTATGTATCCTGCTACTTTCCCAGATTCATTGATTAGCTCTAGTAGTTTCCTGGTAGCATCTTTAGGATTCTCTATGTATAGTATCATGTCATCTGCAAACAGTGACTGCTTTACTTCTTTTCCGATTTGGATTGCTTTTATTTCCTTTTCTTCTCTGATTACTGTGGCTAAAACTTCCAAAACTATGTTGAATAACAGTGGTTAGAGTGGGCGACCTTTTCTTGTTCCTGATCTTAGTGGAAATGGTTTTTTATTCACCACTGAGGACGATGTTGGCTGTGGGCTTGTCATATATGGCCTTTATTATGTTGAGGAAACTTCCCTCTATGCCTATTTTCTGGAGGGTCTTTATCATAAATGGGTGTTGAATTTTGTCAAAAGCTTTCTGTGCATCTATTGAGATGATCATATGGTTTTTCTCCTTCAATTTGTTAATATGGTGTATCATGTTGATTGATTTGCGTATATTGAAGAATCCTTGCATTCCTGGGATAAACCCCACTTGATCATGGTGTATGATCCTTTTAACGTGATGTTGGATTTGTTTTCTAGTACTTTGTTGAGGACATTTGCACCTCTGTTCATCAGTGATATTGGTCTGCAGTTTCATTTTCTTGTGACATCTTTGTCTCGTTTTTTGGTATCAGGGTGATGGTGGCCTCGTAGAATGAGTTTGGGAGTGTTCCTCCCCCTGCTATATTTTGGAAGAGTTTGAGAAGGATAGGTGTTAGCTCTTCTCTACATGTTTGATAGAATTCGCCTGGGAAGCCATCTGGTCCTGGGCTTTTGTTTGTTGGAAGATTTTTAATCACAGTTTCAATTTCAGTGCTTGTGATTGGTCTGTTCATATTTTCTATTTCTTCCTGGTTCAGCCTCGGCACGTTGTGCATTTCTAAGAATTTGTCCATTTCTTCCAGGTTGTCCATTTTATTGGCATAGAGTTGCTTGTAGTAATCTCTCATGATCCTTTGTATTTCTGCGGTGGCAGTTGTGATTTCTCCTTTTTAATTTCTAATTTTATTGATTTGAGTCTTCTCCCTTTTTCTCTTGATGAGTCTGGCTAATGGCTGATCAATTTTGTTTATCTTCTCAAAGAATCAGCTTTTAGTTTTATTGATCTTTGCTATCATTTCCTTCATTTCTTTTTCACTTATTTCTGATCTGATCTTTATGATGTCTTTCCTTCTGCTAACTTTGGGTTTTTTTTTTCTCTTCTTCTTTCTCTAAGTGCTTTAGGTGCAAGGTTAGGTTGTTTATTTGAGATGTTTCCTGTTTCTTGAGGTAGGATTGTATTGCTATAAACTTCCCTCTTAGAACTGCTTTTGCTGCATCCCACAGGTTTTGGGTCATCATGTTTTCTTTGTCATTTGTTTCTAGGTATTTTTTGATTTCCTCTTGATTTCTTCAGTGATCTCTTGGTTATTAAGTAGTGTATTGTTTAGCCTCCACGTTGTGGTTGGAAAAGATACTTGATACGATTTCAATTTTCTTAAATTTGCCAAGGTTTGATTTGTGACCCAAGATATGATCTATACTGGAGAATGTTCCATGAGCACCTGAGAAGAAAATGTTTTCTGTTGTTTTTGGATGGAATGTCCTATAAATATCAATTAAGTCCATCTTGTTTAATGTATCATTTAAAGCTTGTGTTTCCTTATTTATTTTCATTTTGGATGATCTGTCCATTGGTGAAAGTGGGGTGTTAAAGTCACCTACTATGATTCACAGCAGGTTTTTAATCCTGGTATATAATAGTTATAACTATATGTATCCTATTTTTTTTTTGCACTTTTATGTTATGGAGATGGCTTCTTTCCTGACACCTCACAAACCAACCCCTGCTAGCTTCAAATGTTTCTACTTTAAATTTATTTTTTAGAATATGAAAAGAATAGAGATATGTATATGTATAACTGAATCATTTTGCTGCACACCTGAAACTAAAACACATTATAAATCAACTATACTCCAATATAAGAAATTTTTTCTAAATTAAAATGCACATGTATAAAATTCAAAAAGCATTAAGAGTACAGTCAAATAATAATGGCAAAATATCATACCAATGTAACCCTTCCTAGATGTAAAGGATGCTATATATGCCACTGAAATTGTCTTCTTGGGAGTGAGATATTCATTCCTTCATTTGCCAAGAGTGTTGGCTCCTCACAATTCCCATCTGAGTGTCTCTTGGCCAAACGTTGTGCCTTTTTTTAGGTTACACAGCCTCCCTGTGACAGAACTTAACAAATGACAGGTTAACAAATGAGTACAAAAGCCCAACACTCTTGACTTGAATAAAACAAACCTCAAAAGGTATCTGAACTCCAAAGCTCACCATTGGGTCAGTTGAATCCCCTGCATTTGTTTGGCAAAAACAGAAAAAAAAAACTATTTTTCTGTCCAACCCTACTTCTCTTCTCCTTTTTATATATATATTTTCCAAGAGTTCATGAATGCAAATTTCTACCTCAGACTGTATATCCAAAATAATCTGACCTAAGAGAGTTGGTAACAGAATTGATCCTAGAAAACAAAATTTAAGAAATGGATCATTCACTGGCCTCTTAGCAATGGGGACTCTAATTACAGGTGGTAAATAGAATACTGATAGCTTTGGCATACTATAGCAGTTCATCCTTTAAAACTTACACTGGTGGTTGAACTGGGCTGGAATACTAATCAAAATGAATGCATTGGTGGGTACACCACTCGAGCATTTGAGACATTAAGGGAAAATAATAATTACAAGAACTATAGAATTGAATGGGACTAACCAAGCATTGAAGAAAAACAATGAAAGACTTAGGGTAATTAATCACCAATTCAAGGCAAAGTGTGAAAGCGAGAGGGTCTCTTTGGCAGCATATATAGAGACTATTTTACTGCAGCAAGAGGGCAGAAATAGGTGTTCATCAGTTCTAGGACTTTTTATAGTGGTAGCAGAGCTCCAGAAAAGGACGATGTTCAATTCCAGCAATTCCAGTCCACTATGATAAGATCAGTACCCTAATTGGGAAGGAGCGGAACTTTAGACTCAGGATAAAACATCTGAGTCAATGTACTTGAAAAGTTCAATTGTCAAATTTTCCTGAACTCTCTGGGCTTGAAGGATTGAGCCACTCCTTGTTAAAGGCTAGTGATCCTCCTTGCTTAAGTATGGTACAGAAGCTCTGTGTTAAAAGCAATAATGTACACAAACCTCTAGATAGATAAAAGGATCTATCTCCTTCTCCCATTCTGGACACTAGACCAATAACTACAGTCAAGTTAACATAACTTAGCTGGAGAAATGCTGGAATTGTTAAAGGGGAAAAGGGAAGTTGCAGAAATTGCTGTAGAAACTAGTCACATAAACTAGAAAGGGACACAGGAGTATATGGATTTGGATCCTGATGGTGTTATATATGTGTGGGTGTGGGTTTAGAATATAAATTTGGATAAGGAAAAGGTTATTAATGTAGAAGGTTTGTCTCATGATAAAAGATTGATTGATTGATCTGTTTTTTATTGAAATATAGTTGTACAATATTACATTAGTTTCAGGTGTGCTACATAGTGATTTGACATTTGTGTAAATTGTGAAATAATCACCACAATAAGTCTAGTAACCATCTGTCCCCATATAACGTTATTATTGCCAATATTCCTTTTTGCTGTATATTTCATCCCCATGGCACATTTATTTTATAACTGAAGGTTTGTACCTCCTAATTTCCTTTATCTGTTTTACCACGATCCCCATCTCATACTCCTCTGGCAACCATCTGTTTGTTCTCTGTAATCTATGAGTCTGTTTTCATTTTGTTTTGTTTTGCTTGTTTTGTCTTTTAGATTTCACATATAAGTGATATCATACAGTATTTGTCTCTCTCTGTCTTACTTATTTCACATAGCATAATTACCTCTAGATATCAATAAAAGCTATAATACCCTGACAATGATCACGGGAAATATTATTAATGAGTTGCTAAGACAGATCGTTCTTGGAAACTTGGAAAACACTATGACCCACACTATGGGATAAAACAATTCCAAAATTGTCATGAGAAATAGTGGAGAAAGAAACAAAACCTCAAATATGTGGCCAAGCTAGAATATTAACCTTTTTCTATTAACAAAGCAGTAAAAAATTGCACTGTTGAGAGGAGCAGCAGAATTACTGAAAAGCTTGAGGGTGTCTTTCCTCTGGGGCCAGGACTGATGGCAAGAGATACTTTCACATGCTGATTTCTCCGACAACAATGGAGATAAAAGTAACTGGTGGCAAGTTCTAAGTGGCTGCAAGAAGTCTGACCCACCAAGAGCCATATATATATAACTATATATATAACTATGTATAACAATATATATGTAGTTGTCTGACTATTGTATTCCTAGGATCAAAATAAGTGGGACATCAATAGTGGTATTGCTTAGTTTATAAAACAAAATAAGTCAAGGATGAATATTAAGAAGTTTAGGGACATCTATCATAATGAAATCATGTGTTCAGTATATGGACCTGAGCTAGTTCTCAGATGTAGAAGGACTGACTCCCTATGAGGAAGGATCCTGCAATATGACAGCAAAGTTTCCCCTAGTCTTTCCCCAAAAGGAGCTTAAGGCCATTTAGGTTCGGGTGATTATATAATGGGTAAAAGAGAACTCCCAAACTTTTCAAGGACTGTTGCACCAAGGTCTGAGATTATACTTCTGGTGCTTCAAGGACAATGGTGTTGTAAGGACAAAGGACAACTCTGCCTGGAAAAGTTTCAGCGTTACACACTCTACTGGACTCTCATCGGCCTCCCCACCATGTTGCAATGGGTACAAAATTCCTGAGCCCACCTGGGCAACGGGACCTGTTCCTCTCTCATCCCAACCCGCATTCAGACCACGGCAATACTGACACTAGACACTAAGTATCATCATATTCCTCATTAAACTGAGTACATTTGGGGACCTTGGCTTAGTCTGGCTCACTGGGTGCTCATGTGGTACATGGATCCACATAATGGTCATTTTCCTGGTTGATAAATGTATAAAAATTAGACATACTCAATAGCTAGAAGAATACCCATATTGGTCTTTTTGCCTGTGGGTTTAGAGCTACTGTGGTGAGGAGATGACCAAGGTGGTGGAGTAGGAGGATGTGAAGTTCACCTCTCCCCATGGACACACCAAAAATACATCTACATATGGAGCAACGCTCACTGAAAACAATCTGGAGAAAGACTCTTATGCAACCAAGACTGTAAGGAAGGTCCACCCGGAGTCAGTAGGAAGGGAAGAGAAGGGATCACTTTGGGACCTGTGCTCCTAGAGGGGACACAGAAAAGGAAGGGTATTACATGGACTTGGAGATCTTCCCTGGGGATTGAGCAGTTGGAACTACATACAGGGCATCCCAGCCCTGGGATCTGAAACTGGGAAACCAACTCCTTTGCTGGTTTGAAAATCAGTGGGACTGTTACTGAGACCAAGCTCGCTCTGCTCACTGCACGACAGGCCAATAAATCGGAGATGAAGTGTTGAGGCAAGGAAGACGACTTTATTCAGAAAGCCAGCAGACTGCGAAGATGGTGGGCTAGGGTCCCCAAAAATATCAGAGTCTGGATGCCAGTTTCTTTTATAGAATCAGAGAGGGAGAGCCGGTGGGGAAGTAAAATAAAAAGGCAGAATAGAGAGGGAGAGGTGGTGGGAAAGTAAAGTAAAAAGGGTCATCAGTCTTGCAAAATATCTCCTGGAATGACCAGCCTAGGTGAGGGGATGTATTAATTTCTTCTTTCTTGCAGCCATTTACAGGTGGGCAGGGTCAGGTTGTCTCCCTGTGAGTTGAACCGGGGCACTTTAGTTTAACATTCAGACAGAGGGGAAGGGTTCCCTGAGGCAGGCCATTATGTATGATTATAATTTAAAAGAAGCAACGAAAAGCAAAGGTTAAAGTCAAAGAAACAGATCCAATATGGAGCCGATTTAGCTCTTCCCTGTTACAGGACTAACAGCAGGGCTGTAAGAAACCTAGATTCTGCTTTTGAAGAGTTCACATCCCCTTGCGTACTTCGGGAACAAGGCAGAGGAAGCAGACTGACACTGCCTGGGACTCTGGCGGGTTTCCTGTGAGGGTCGCTGGTTTCCTGTCAGCTCCAACCCCACATGCTACGAGGCGCAGACCCACGCTAGGGTGAAGGCTGCCCTTGCTCAGGAGAGTGCGCAGTTGGGGATGGAGTAGGTTCAGACCCAACACAGCATGCAAACTGTGTGAGGGCAGTCCAATCAATGTATTTATGAAGGTATAAAGCACTGTTTTAATTATTGAGTACTTATAGTATGTTGACAATTTTGAGGAGAGGGTTGCTACTCTGCATTTTCTTTACAGTTTTATTGGTTACACTTGACTTGTTTTTGTTTTGTTTTTAATACAAACTTTGGTGTGAGTTTGATCAGTTCCAGAAAAATAGGGCTACAGGTGTTATTGTGGCATCAAATTATTTTACAAATTGAATGTATACAATTCATTATATATATTACATATATAGAGAAATACAAAAAGAAATTGACAAACCAGAATTCCCTTGCAGTCCAGTGGTTAGGACTCCACGCTTCCACTGCAAGGGGCCGGGATTCGATCCCTGGTCGGAAAACTAAGATCCTGCAAGCCTAGAGGTACAGCCAAAAAAAAAAAAAAAAAAGAAATTGACAAACTCACATGAATAGTAGAAGTTTTCTTAAAAATACATCTTTCAGTGATTGACAAATAAAGTAAAGTAAAAATAAAAAACCCAAGTGTAAGCATATAGAAATTTCTATACACAATTAATACTTGACCAAAGGACATGTATACACCATTCCACCCAATAACTATAAACACGCATTCCTTTCAAATTCATTTAGAATATTTAGACAAATACATTTATAGGTGTTTAAAAAGCCACAAAAATTAAAAGAAAAAAATTCCTATCTTATAGAATACATTGTCTGACTAAAATAAAATTAAGCAACATTCTTACAGAAGTTACACTCAAGGAAAAGATATGCACTAAGTACACAGAAAATAAAAGAGTCATATCAAGTTCATATAAAAAGAAGTCTTAAAATTAGTAAGGAAATAAAACTAACCAATACTGAAATGGGAAAAAGACATGAACAAACATTTCAAAGAAAAAGAAACATATGGTTTCCAAAATAGAAAAAATGTTCAACTTTATTATCAATCATTAAAGTGAAAACAAAACCACAGTGAGATACGATTTTACTCTCATAAATTTAAAGAAAAAAAGTTTGATATTAACAAGTATGGTGGCAATATAAAACAACAAAGGTATCTACAAATCTCTGGTAGTACAGTCACTTTTGAAAACAGCTACTAAAGATATACACATCGTATGACTGAATATTTAACTCATAGATGTATCACATAGAGGTGCTTACACATGTGTGATAGGGGATGGATACAAGAATGCTCATAACAGCTTTGTTCATAACAGAAAAAAAAATATTAACCCAAATTCCTTAACAGGGAAGGAATAAATACTTGCATATATATGCAACAGAATGTTCGTTTGATATACACAAATATATTTATTTTATAATATAGGTATATATACATAGTTTAAAACAAGGCAAAACCAAATAATATATTAATTAAATGTGTGTATGTGTGTTTTAAAACTACAGAGAAAACAAGGAAATGAATAACGCAAAATGCAGAACTGTGGTTACCTCATGGAAGAAGGGCGGGCAATGTGATCAGTTAATGCACACAGGTTGATTCAACCGTATTTGTAGTGCTCTATTTCGTAAGCTTAATAGTGATACTTTTATTTTGTTTTGTCTTATTATGTAACATATACATACATATAAACTATATATTATTTTGCTTGTCTGATATCATTCAAATAAGAAAGTTGGTAAAATAAATAAAACCAAAACAAGAGCTCCCTTTCCCCCTTCAAACAGGGCTGGACCCTACAATCACATTCTTGCTGTGCAACTCTAGTCCTTGGCTATAACTGAATGCACCATGAGTAAACACCTAAATCAAATAGGGTCAATGAGAGGCTCTTGCTTGGATTAGAATTAAATCTGAAAGTGGGATTACATGAGCCTGGTTGTGGGAAATGGAGGAATAAATTTACTAGGAAACTGTACCTCATTTTACGCCTGCATCCCTGTCAAGACTGAGGCTCTATAGCGGTGCGAGTTCAGCTTGGAACAGCTCCAGGATGTTATTACCACTTTTCTCCAGGAGATGGCAGTAAAATATTTTATTTTAAAAAAGGCACCATGGTCTAACAAAAGTTGTACAGGATGGATCTCTACTGCCAAGCAGAGTCTGGACGAATTTTTTTTTTTTTTTTAATGTTAATAGTTGTTTATTAAATGAATGGATGCACTGCATGTCAATTAAAAACAGGTGGAAAATTTTATAGATGAAATAAAGTGATTCTAGATTTAATATTAAGATAAGACTGTGGTGGCCTAAATTTTTTAAATCCTTGTTCCAGTCCATTTTCCACTGCCTGTGAAAATCTGAAATCATTCTACATCTATACCTTGGCAAAATATTCCGAGAAGTGAGAAGCTGGCACGTGTTGGCATGGATACCTAACATCCATACCGTTTCCCTTTGACAAGTTATTAACAGAAGTGTTTCACTGAATCTGATGGGCTTTGCTTTACTGAAGAAGAATTTCCTGCCAAAATATTCCTTTTCTGTCACAGGGCCAGCTGCAGTGGTCCATTGGTGCTATTGCTTCAGTCTCTCTTACCTCCTCTATTCAATTAGATGGAAATTTCACACTGCACTTTTAAAAAGTTATTAAACATTTACTAAGGGCTTATTGTGTTCTTTTTCTTCCCCATTTCCTCTAACACTGCTCTAATCCACGCGGGCCTCTCTTACTGTTGCGGCCTCTCCCGTTGCAGAGCACAGGTTCCGGACGCGCAGTGTCAGCGGCCATGGCTCACGGGCCCAGCCGCTCCGCGGCATGTGGGATCTTCCTGGACCGGAGCACGAATCCGTGTCCCCTGCATCGGCAGGCGGACTCGCAACCACTGCGCCACCAGGGAAGCCCTCACTTGAAGGATTCTGAACTGGCTTTTCTTTCTCTAGCTCTTCTACTTTCTATCCATTTAGTCAACTGCAAGTAAATTACGTTTTCTGATATATGGTCCTGTGACTGTGATTTGTCTCACCTGTTTATTTGGTGGCAGGGGTTGTGGGGGTAGAGGGTAGTTATGGGCAATATTGTGACACCTAGTTTGTTGTAAATGTCCAAAGGTTTTCACTTCTCTTTCTATATGGTCCTTTTTCCCTCTGTGTGTGTGAGCATGTGTTTATGTATGTCTGTGTGTGAGTGTGTATGTGTGAATTCAGAACCATTCAAGAACTATGCTGCCACTGCCTCTATCCTCCCAGAAGCTTCTCGATTATATAGTGGGATGTTTTATATCTACTGACATTTCACACCCATCTACTGATATTTCTATATCAATATCTACTCTTCACTATCAGATTACACAATCAGAATATATGGAAATATGTATACAAATAGTAACATTAGTTATGACTGATAGTAATTTATAATTGATAACTTTGTAGGTGATTTTTACCTTCTCTCTTTATGAATTAAGTTTTTTAATAAATAGAGAGGTATATATATATATATATATATATATGGTGTCAATTAGAATCAAAATTTAGATAGACCCATCCAGAAAAAAACTTTGAGAATTGGTTATCGTTTCTGTGGTTAATAAAATGACTTGCTATGCCTACTCAGTCACACACCAAAAAAACAAAAAATAGAAAGAGAATAAAGAACTCAAGGCAAATTGAAAACCTTACAATAAAAGCATAATACTATTACAAAACAAGTAAAAACATAGTGTCATTTTATTGTTATTAGAGATTAAAGATTCATTTTAATATAAGACTTAGCACTTTCTCTTTTGAATGGCACACATTTAATGACAAAGATTATGTTTCATTTTTTTACAGGTCAAACAGTGTTTGGTATTTCTGTAAATAATGATCAAATTATCTTTATATTATCTATGCTTTATTCATTTTTACTTAGGATAATCAGCCTATAAGCACAGGTGATTGAAGTTGGCCTATACTTTTAGGCAAATAATAAATGCTATAACCTTAAAGCCTAAAGTAATTGCAAGTCTGAAACTGGTCAAGAGGTGGAGGGAATGGAACAGGTGTGAAGAATAGAAGGGTTAAATCCTTGGCTAACAGAGTGGCTCACACACATAGACTAAAGATGCTGGTTCAGAAATGCATGTTTAAGTATTTTACTCATTGAGAAAAAGTAACAAATAGGGAAACAAAATGTCTGCATGAGCAAAATGGAGGAGGTGTTATACATACGCTTAATTCTATGATCTTTTTAATGCGAAGCAATAAATCCTGTCTACCTTAGGTATATCCAGAAGTAGAGTTAAAATCTAGTATTTAGAATTTGATGAAAATCTACAGAAGAATCTACTTCAACATATGCATGCTATTTTTATACTGAAAAGGGTGTTTATGGAAGATTATCAATTTTGACCTCTATGGCACTATATAAAAGAGTTTTATTATGAAGTATTTCATTTAAAATGTGCTTCCTTTTCCAGTCTGATTATAGTTCAAAGGTATTTTTTACTTAGGTTTTGTTAACTATTTAAGGCAGTATACTGTAAATGTAAATGACTCATATGCTTTTATATCTTGCAAAAATAAATAACTTCATAAATTACATCTCATAGAAAATTGGATGGTATCAAAATGTAAAAAGAATGTGTAAAGTTTGAAAAATAACACAGATAACACTTTTTGATAAAAATGCAATTTGATGATTCAATAATATAATAACAATATTATCATATTCAATAATATTATAATATTATCATGTTCAATAATATAATTATATTCATTGTCAATTCAATTATCATATTCAATAATATTCAATTAGATGATTTTTAATAACAGTTGAGCAAATTAGACAAAATTTTATCAGTCTATGTATTATTTTATAAATTCTCTTTATTATTCAAGAAGATATGCAAAATTATAGAAATCTGATGTATTTTTACATTTCTGTAACAATCACGTATCTTGCAAAGGGTTCATCAGGTTCACAGTTAGTAAGTACTTACTCCTTACAGTTAAACAACCTAAAGTTCAAATTGAAGAAAATAGTTATCCATTAGCCCATATTAATATAAATAAATGTTCTGATAAATAAATTAACGGGGGAGAATAGGCAACTGTCCCATGAAGGATTCCAAATTATTTATATAGATACTCTAGCCTCAAGAAGGTGGAGCTTTCCTCCTCACTCCTTAAGTGTGAGCTGTGCTTAAGGACTCCCTTCCAAAGTGTCCAGTATGGGAAGCTGGGGGGTTGGGGGAGAGCAACTCTAGAGACGAGAAACCTGACAAATACTTCCTCAGCAAGGTGATAAGGTCAAAGTCAACAGTGGTAAGTCATGTTGATAGTATGTAGCCTGGATATGATGTGATTAAAAATAGCACTTTACCTCTCTGATATTACTCACAATACACAATCTCAGTCTACTCATGAGAAAAACATCAGACAAACCCCAGTTGAGAGCAATTCCACAAAACACTTCAGCATTATGCCTGAAAACTAACAAGGTCACCAAAAACAAGGGATGTCTGTTCAACTGGCATTGTCAGAATGAACCTAAGGAGGCACGATGACTCAACAGAATCCTGGAACAGAAAAAATGAAAACCAAGAAAATCTGAAAAAGTACAGACTTTAGTTAATAATGTTATGTCAATATTGGTTCATTAACTGTTAACAAGAGCACCACGCTAATGTAATAGGGGAAATTGGGCATGCAATATGTGGGAGCTCTGTACTTTCTTCACAATTTTTGTGTAAATTTAAAACTGTTCCAAACTAAAAAAGTTTTTTTGAACAGTCATTCAGAAAATCAAATTGATGGTGGCATAACTTTATGTAGTCATTATATTTTTCAAAAAATTTTCCTTTCAAAAGAAATGACCTTCTCTATATTCAGGAGACTGCATTGCAATTTTAAATAGTCAAACCAGTTCACTGACCACACCTCTGAAATTCACTAAGTTTCCCACTGGTAAGCAAAGAATGGCCGTATGTATAGGCACTAACCAGTTGGACAATTTCATGGTGATCCAATCAGTTTAGCTATCTTGAAATCACTGGCTACTCATGACACAACTGGTTGGGCAGCAATGATCAGCATTGATGGTGAAAGTGTGAGCAATGATTGAATTCGCTGTGTTGCAAGCTAGTTTAGCTGCCCGTGTGGAAAGTTTATTTCAGGTAGTAAAATCTACAAAGGATTTCTTATTGGCAATTAGATTTGAAAAACTACAACTAACATTGTCATTCCTATTAGCTACTTTAAATTATCCATTCCTTTACAAGCTTAAGGATGTTGTTTGTTAAACGCTACATGTTCTCCTGGAAAAAAAATAAATTTCTGTTTACATTGAATGGTCATTTTGATTAGAGCACTGGTGTTTACCTGTTTAAAGCTATTATAGAAAACATACCTCCTGTTGCAGATATTGTAGTCTTACTAGTCCAGGAACTAGCGTGACCTTCAAGAAAGAAAAATGAAATAAAAAGGAAGAAAAACTATTTTTATGAGAATCCAAGGATTTTTAAGGTACTGGAAATTTTAAAATAATGTCAAAAACTCTCTCAATTTCCTATGCTTTCCCATCACTAAAATTTAGCCAACACTTGCTCCTCAGCCAAAGTGAATTTTTACAAGCTTACATGCCTCAACATCTGCACATCTTAGCTAGTTCACACGTGAGTTGGAAATGTAGTAAAAGTACCCTTTCCCTTCTGCCTTGTCATGTTGATACTACCCTGTTATAAAACCAGAACCTTGGAGGAGTAAGTAATGGTACAAGAATTAAAAACTTTATCTCCCTAAAATTTAAGATGTCAAAATCCTGAATTTTGCTAATGCCATAAACGATTGACTAACCCTAGGAAAAGAGCATAGACAAAATAATATAGTAGTACATATCATCCAATAGTAACACACTGTAAAATATTGAAATTGACTTTATTTGTCATCTTTAAAAAAAAATTTCCACGACCATGAAATGCAACTCTAAGCCCTATGGTAATGAAAGTCACACCTTCAAGTAATTTCTTCAGTCTCTACTAGATGGAGCCAAAGTATAAAAAATATGTCCATGTTACGCTCTGCGGTCTAAGGATTCTTAAGCTAAAACAATTTTACTAGCATAATAAAGCAACAAAAAATTATAAGAAGCTGAATGTTTAGTTTTAAAGCTATTCACTTAGGATCATTTGGATTTGAATCATGGTTCATTCACATATTTTTTTATGAAAAATTCTGTGTATATAAACCTCATGTAACAGATATTTTTCTAGAATCTTTTATTGGCTAAATTTCAGATATTTTATACCTATAATATATTTGAAAATTTATACAAAAAGTCCAGTTGACTCTTAATATTTTAAAATATATATATATTTTATTTTTTGTAAAAAAAATAAAAGATGGAAGAGAAAATGACAGTGAAAAAATGGTGAGGTGTGTTATAAAATCAGACTAGTTTATAATAGCATAAAAAGAAACAAAGAATATAATTAGTTTTAACTATTCCTTTACATGTTTTTTTTTTTAAATATCTGTTTCCTATATCATGCCATTGAATTGTCCATGCCATGATTAGTTAAAAATGTAGGTCTCCTTTTGCTTTTCAAACAACTATTTTTGGCTTTCTGAATGGTCAGTTAAGAGAATCCAAAAAACAAAACCCAAAATATTAAACAAGTGCTTTCTATTGTAATTTTTTTATTCTAGGAATAATCTTATTTCAAAATCATAGAAAGTCACAAATTTTTAATGTACAAATAAAACTGAAACTAAAATATCTTTTTAAAAATCTTTTCCCCAAAGGTACAAGCCTAAAAGGTCAATCACAAAAAATTTAATGTGCTGACAAACTCATAACACTCTTTGTTAAATAAATGTATTTACTTCACATAAATGAAGAAAGTGCTCTTGAGATATTTGGCAGATGAGTGAGTCTCAGAATGATGATGGCAAAGTACTTGCTTGACTAAGTATTTCACATTTATAAAGTGAATTTTGTCAGTTCTTTTAGCAAATATTTTTTTCTGGTTATATATTACCAACCTTTACAGATAATGTAAATAACAGCTGGTTGCATAATGAAAATTTTGTCCAATAAACACTTTCCTCTTCCATCCTTGAAACCAAATAGATTAGATGCATGGTTCTTTTCTTTGCTGATTCTACCAAATCAATTGAGTAGTTTAGCAATGTATAAGCACAGAATGAGGGGTCTGTAACATATAGGCTGCCTCACAGAAATGCAAATAATCAGTATTAATAATTCAGTCAAATAACAGTGGTCAGGTTTTTTGTAAAAAAAAAAAACAGAAAGTTAAACATGTTTTGTGGAACCATGTTGAAAAAAAATCTAGTTGTTTTATTGCTTTTTCTACATTTTAATTGTTTTAATCAAGGTTGTGTTGTAACCATAGAAAAGTTTAGGTGAAATAAATTGTAAATGGAACAGTGATTAGCCACTACTTTAATAAACAGGTAAAAGAGAGGCTTTGATTCTTCAAAATATCTCAATATATAATTTACATTGGGATTTTAGAAGATAAATATGATTATAGTAAATATTTATAAAATATGCTTGTATATTATCAGCCAGTTTTTCATTCTTGTGAAATATTTGTAGACATAAATTTACAAGTATCAAAGCAAAAAGAAAAAAAAGAAAGAAAATTAAGATTTTCAAGTGCTTGCAGGTCTATCAGAATGATAATATCTAAGAATACCTTGAATGAATAATGTTTCTTCCAAGGAAATTAAAAATTATTTGTATATATTATTTGTTACGCAAAAGTTGTAGGGATTTAAAACTATGGCTGTAGCTCACAAAAATATAAAGCCAGTAAATTCATAAGATTAGATAATTTACTAGTAAAATTATACATTTTTCATAGAATTATTCAAGTATTACCAGTAAAGAAAAAGAAGAGAGGAGGACTGGAGACAGCAGAAAGAAGGAAAAGTAGAGAAAGTAGTGGGCAGTACATAAAATATAGAAGAAGTCTCTTGATTTTAATTAATGATTTAATACAGATTTTTTTAACATCTTTATTGGAGTATAATTGCTTTACAATGGTGGGTTAGTTTCTGCTTTATAACAAAGTGAATAAACTTTGTTATACATATACATCTATCCCCATATCTCTTCCCTGTTGCGTCTGCCTCCTTCCCACCCTCCCGATCCCACCCCTCTAGGTGGTCACAAAGCACTGAGCTGATCTCCCTGTGCTATGCGGCTGCTTCCCACTAGCTATCTATTTTACATTTGGTAGTGTGTATATGTCCATGCCACTATCTCACTTTGTCACAGCTTACCCTCCCCCCTCCCTGTATCCTAAAGTCTATTCTCTAGTAGGTCTGTGTCTTTATTCCCATCTTGCCCCTAGGTTCTTCATGATCAATTTTTTGCTTGTTTTTTAGATTCCATATATATGTGTTAGCATATGGTGTTTGTTTTTCTCTTTCTGACTTACTTCACTCTGTATGACAGATTCTAGGTCCAATCCACCTCACTACAAATGACTCAATTTCATTTATTTTTATGGCTGAGTAATATTCCATTGTATATATGGGCCACATCTTCTTTATCCATTCATCTGTCGATGGACACTTAGGTTGCTTCCATGGCTATTGTAAATAGAGCTGCAATGAACATTGTGGTACATGACTCTTTTGGAATTATGGTTTTCTCAGGGTATGTGCCCAGTAGTGGGATTGCTGGGTCGTATGGTAGTTCTATTTTTAGTTTTTTAAGGAACCTCCATACTGTTCTCCATAGTGGCTGTATCAGTTTACATTCCCACTAACAGTGCAAGAGTGTTCCCTTTTCTCCACACCCTCTCCAGCATTTATTGTTTGTAGATTTTTTGATGATGGCCATTCTGACTGGTGTGAGATGATATCTCATTGTAGTTTTGATTTGCATTTCTCTAATGATTAATGATGTTGAATATTCTTTCATGTGTTTGTTGGCAATCTGTATATCTTCTTTGGAGAAATGTCTATTTAGGTCTTCTTCCCATTTTTGGATTGGGTTGTTTGTTTTTTTGATATTGAGCTGCATGAGCTGCTTAACAACATGCCTATAGCACTGCTTTTGTATCATATTTGCATATCTTCTTTTATAATAATTGATTTTGCCTTTTAACTGGAATTGAGGAAACTAATTGCCATCAATTCTGCTCTCATTAGTATTAAGTAGAGATTATATGTGCTTTGTTTATTTTTTGTGTTATTTTGTTTGTTGTTTTTAAATTTTTTCATACAACCTAGTGTGAACTTTTATACGTGATGAACACTTTTAACTCGTTGTCACCTATTCTTTTACCAATAGTGTAGAATCAGAATATGCAACTACTGGAAATAAGTAGGTAAATAATCACAAGATACTAAAAATTACTTCTTTTGTGATGTTTAAACAGAAGAAAAATTTACTGCTTACTTTTAATGTAGTATAGTTACTTTAGTAGAGAAGACCAATGAGATATATTAAAACTTCCAGAAAAAGAAATATTGTGTATATAGAATGCACTTTGTTTTTTTAAGAAAATATAATTTTGACTTCTTAATTTATTTATCAGAAAGGAAGAGGATTCAGTATCAGTTTAACTATTGTTATTAAAGTATGAGTATTTTTTTTTACATATGAACTAAAAATACATTTAGGTTTCCATGGCAGCAAGCAGCACCTTTTTCTGTTCTAAAAATTTTATGTATTAACAGTTGACAAAATTTTGGAATATCATCTGAAAGTTAATGTTTGGGATTTAAGATGTTTTTCTTCATGAAAGGGAAAAAAAGAGAATATAATTAGTAATTATTGAGTGGGGAGAAAGTGGGGCATACTACATCTTTATACCATTTCATTACTTGCTGCCATTTTGGTCATATGTCTACATTAAACACTTTAGGATGTAGTTAGTATCACAATTTACATGGAGCAATATTCTGAATGTTATCCATTTTTATTCTACATTGAGATATCTGAATACATTTCCCTCCTCTACCCCATGTCTATATAAGGTACGTTAAAGTATCTGGGTAATCTCTCAAAACACTTTTAGTTGAATATCCAATGAAGAAGAACTCAAAGTCATTCAGTGCACCCTAAAGGCCACTCACTGGAGCAAGTTCACCTCTTCTTTCCACTCTTTTAACAATCTTATTTATCAGCTGCTTAAGAATCTCAGAAGTTTATAGTTGAAAAACACATTACAGATCATTCTGTCCAATCCACACATTTTTCAGAGGACACTGAGGTCCAAGAAGTTGTCTTTTAAGTTCAAGACTGTACAGTTAACAAGTAGCAAAGATCCTAGAATCTATTCTTACTGATTTAAGTCCTTGCTCTCAAATTACTTTTGCCCAAATTCCAGGCAAGCAATTACAATCAAAATACATATTACTGTAAATTCGTATTTCTCCCAATAAAGTTAGAAGATGGTTTCAAGTTTTGGCAGGCTATGTGATAAATGATCATTGCGGTTGGGGCAACATGAATTATGATCTTGAAGAATTCCGACCCTCATTCTTCAGAAGACCTGGCTTTACATTGGAAACAAAAAGCTGAGAAAGACAAAAGAGAAAAGAATGCAATGGTTAGCCATAGTTTTATAAAGACTATTTTTGAAAAGTAAAGATTAAATAAAAGGTATGCCTTCAGCACAAATGATTGTAGAGATCTATTGAATGAACAAATATCAGAGATTCTATAAACTCAGGTCACAGGCTGACGGAGACTCACAGGATGTTTCACTGTTGAATATGAACATCCCACATAAAAAGGAAACCGTATAAAATAGGCAAAAAATGGATGTTCATGTTGTTCTTTGTGTTACCTTGTATGGATAATTTATCTAACACTAAAATGGATATCGGAAGCGCTCTATTATTTCATAGAATATTAAGTTAAAGTGCTATGTAATCGCCAAACTCTTGCCTTCCAACCTTACTAAGGATTAAACAGTGGAAAGATCAGTTTAGAACCTCATCACTAGATGGCATTGTTACACTTGGATACAATTTAAATAATACACTGAATGGGCTAGTTAAATTAGTAGACAATTAACCCTGTTCTACTCCTCCTTTTATGTGATGAAACTGGTTGTTCCTTATAGCCTGCAGGATAAGTCCAATAGGACGCCCCACTCAGTCAGGGCTGTTTTTTCACAAGCTCTCTCTTCCCAGCTTTCACCTCAATCTGTCATACAGATTTGACACAGCATCGTTCCAGCAGTACTCAGAAATGACATGTATATAATGTGGAATATTGTGCACATTTACAGCCCGGGCTCTTTCTCTTAAACATTGCTTGCTGTATCTTGGCATCGTTGTTCTGCCTAGCTGGGTGTTCTTCACTTTCCACATATAAATGAGTGCCTAAACCAAAACTTTAATCATCATCATCATTATTGTTATTATTACTATTATTTTTTTAAAAAACCGAAGAACAGCAAAACTGATTTCTGTCATTTTCTGTTAGCATTTTCAAGTTTCCATGGAGCCTCCTTACAGGCTAATAAAAGCCATGAGACACGCAGGACAATGCTAACACATGATATTTTTATGACTCAGTTCCATTAATGCTGCACATTATAAATCAAGTTAAGTGGCATTTCTATCGAAAGAGGTTCTTCTTTACTTCTTTATTTCCTTAAGATCAACAAGACCAACTCAATAAGCCTAGGAACCCATTTTCTTCCCTGGAATAGTCCTTAGCTTTGTTTTCCTATGTTATCATAATCTAGCACTTTTCCTGTTCTAACTGAAAACCCACTGAGGAAGGGAATCATTCCATTATGAGCGTTATCAAAAATCAATACTATACTATTTTTAAAAGAATACAACTCTAAAATGTATTGTAAATTGTACCCGGCCCACACGTAGGTGATACCACCCAAACGTTCTGGGCGTGATTACAGTTCATCACATTTGCATATTTCAGAAGAAGTAAGTACAGTGCATTGTAGGTGGCGGTTTCTGTTTACAAGAAGGGATGCTGGAAATACCTACCCACATCACAGAATGATATTTTTGTTTTATTAAGGCCATAGGGCACAATTGTTTGGGCAGATTGCAATACAACTGTAGTATACATCTTCAGATGAGGATTGCTACTTTGTTCTTTTTCAGATATCCACCTTCCCCTCAACTCAGTTCTTTCACATGAATGTGGCAAATTAACTCTTTGCATTCCTCCAACAAAAACCTTCTGAACACATACTTTCAGTTCCTATTAAGAGAATATAGAAACCAGAGAGTTGAGCGTGCACAAATACAAGCCACCCAATTAACTCTATACTGTAAACTATTTTCAAAGTAGTAGACATTAAAGCTACTTTAAGAGGTAAACAAACTAGGATTGCACATGCAAGTTCGATTTGGCTATGAGTACGTACCGAGGACAGAAGTTCTGTAGAAATTTATAATATGATGCAAGCTTCTGTTAGACTGCTGTCACAACAGGCAAGAGGGAACAGGAAAAAAATGACTGGCTGGTCTAGGTCTTTAATCATCAGTTACCTGAAAGAAAAGGTAAATCCTATTACTACAATTCTCAGCAATCATAGTATTGAAATTTATAGTAATATGTTATGTAAATTTACAAGGTTTTAGATAACCTTCTTGACAAAGTGCCTAGAATCAAGATTTTTAAGCTCAAACTTGAATATGTCTTTTTACCTTATAAACTTATTAATTTATTCAGAAAATCTGTTCATATGTTATATAGGCTTACTAAGATGTTACAAGGAAATCATTTTTATTCAGGCCAACATTTTCCAAAAATCCCTTTTAGTTTTCACGCACCTCAAATTCCTTTTAATGCATCTGAGAACCACAAAGTAAAATGCTTCTGATTCAGAATTTGTCTGTATTTAATTTATATTTCCTGAGAGCCTGTTTCACTACAAAAATTATGAAAGAAAGAGGGAAATTTTTCAATATTATTCATTTTCACTATTTGTTTCATATATTTCAATATATTCAATATTTATTTATTTATAGTTTCTTGAGTGTCACCTAATGAATTTTAATGTTGAAAATGAAACCTAGTTGTTATTCTACCAGTGTTCTAATGAACTCCTTCATTTAAATTGTACATGAAGCAAATTAAAGTTTTTTTAGTTTTTTGACCAAAATCAAAATGTCACTTCTTAATATAATTTATGATAAATATGCACCTTGTTTACAGAAAAAAAAGGACGTTTATTCTTTGTAGAAGAAACATGACTTGATTTACATTGAAACACTGATCTGGTGAAGGATATTTCGATTGTTCTGCCCTGAAAGTCCTAGAGAACTGATACGGATATGATGCTAGCTCCTACAGTGTACATACTCTACAGTGTATTTCTCACATGAGTAACTCTTGAGTTCACTCACAGTATACCCTCTCTCTCTCTCTCTCTCTCTCTTTCTCTCTGTTTCACTCACAAACTAACATTAGCTCTTTATTTCTTGGGCATCAATTTAAAAATTATCTCTGAAGCTTAAAAGTGATACACATTGCATCAAAACTCTTGAAACAGCTGTATATATCAGTTCCCAAAGGAAAAGAGAGTGTCTTCCCATGGCATAGAACTTCACTTGAAAAACTTTAATGTAATATAATTTTCAGTATTTATGTCAATCAAATTTGGCTAAACTAATTTTGTTCAGCACACTGACTAAATATGTTTTTAAATAAGAAGCCAAAATAAATGAGAAACCAAACCACTTCTTGCATTGTTTGATTATTAACTCCATATTAACTTCTCATGGAACTTTTACAAATAAATTCTTGACTGTAAATAATCCTGTTAGAATCACAATAATAAACAATGGTCATTTTGTTTTCAGTCTACATGTTTACAATTCTGTTTTAAGATTGCCTCGAAGTAAGATAGTGTACTAAAAGACAAATTCAAGAGAAAACAGATGGTTTTAGAAACTTACTTTTGTTAGCATGCTTGTAAATTTTTCTAAAAGTATTGTCGTTTTTAAAAAATTTATTTTATTGTAGTTGATTAACAATGTATTAATTTCTGTTGTACAGCAAAGTGATTCAGTTACACACACACACACACACACACACACACACACATATATATATATACATTCTTTTTCATGTTCTTTTCCATTATGGTTTATTACAGGATATGGAATATTGTTCTCTGTGCTATGCAGTAGGACCCTGTTGTTTATCCATTCTATATATAATACTTTGCATCTGTTAATCCCAAATTCCCAATCCCATCCCTCTCCCCACTAAAAAGTATTGTCTTATAAATTACAGGGGTTCAGGTACAAGTATTATTCAATTTTATTTATAAATGGCATTGATAGTTTTTCCATCAAAAAAGTGAGTTAAGATGAAAATAGTCTTTAATTATTAGGCTTATAAATGCATTTCACTAAAAACCCTACAATGCATTAATAGTGTTATTGATTTTATAAAATGAGTTCATGTTGGGTTAACACAAGGCTCTCTCAAGGGGTTCATGATGAGAAGTAAGTGGTTCCTTTGTAGGCATAAATGTCAAAGGGCAAGATGGCGTAGTGAAAGAAAAACTGAAACTGAAATTTGGTGACCTAGCTGCTATCTCTGCCATTAATTGTTGTCTGTTTTTTTTTTTTAATTTTTATTTATTTATTTAAATATTTAACTTATTTATTTAGGCTGCACCGGGTCTTAGGTGCGGCAGGCAGGATCTTTTACCTGTGGCATGTATGTGGAATCTAGTTCCCCGACCAGGGATCAAACCTGGGCTCCCTGCACTGGTGTGAAGTCTTACCCACTGGACCACCAGGGAAGTCACTATCCTGCCATTTTTATTAGCCATGTCACCTTTGCCAAATTTTAGACATCACGAATCCCCATTTTCCTCATCTGTAAAAAGATACTACCAAAACTTGCCTAGACTTTCCTACTGAGAATAATAATAAAAATAATATCTAAAATTTATTGAATATTTACTGTGTCAGATATCGTAATAAGCATTTTACATAAACTTTATGATTTAACCTCTTCCTTTAACCAATGAGGACATACTTTCAGACAAGACTTTCCTACTGAGAATAATGAAAGTATTTTGATAACTGTAAATTATTATAAATGCAAGGTGTTATTACCCTGCACATATTTCTGATGGGTTAAAATTTGGCAGTGTCTAATAGTCAGGTATGCAATCTGGCAGTTCACAAGAAGTGCATTCTCTTTTACACCAAAAATAATTTGACATTTTGGCAAAAATGGCAAGCATTTAGAATCTGAAGATCAAGTTGACAGTAATTAGCGGGATTTTACTCTCAAGGAGCCTCACACAGATTCTTACAGAAATGTTTGTTAATATAATTATGTTTCTATATAAAGATATATACATCTTTATGAAGGAATATATATCAATATAGAACATGTAACACACATATATGGGTAAGTATACACATACACACACTCACACAAAATCATCCTACCTCACTGAGATGGAGAAAACTGAAAATGAATGCTCTGGGATCAGATACTTAGTCTTCATTTTATTTCATTTTAAATATCAGATTTGAAATTAATCCAAGGACCACCATGGAACAGAAAAATGTGTGTGTCAACATCATCTCTGAAAACTAAACTTTGTCAGGCACAAGCCCTATTTTAGTCCTCAATTCAATTCGGTGCAGATAACAAGATTAATTCACAGGCTTCATTTTAATATTGTCTTTATTTTTAAAAAGCCCATTGATGGTGTCAAAGATTTTGATTAGATAATTTGATCACATTTCTCAAGCCAGATACAAATTAAAGTGGGAGCTAAAACGGAAAATCTTACTGTTTACTATTCAGAACAATCTTCCTATTTCAGGAAATGGCAGCGCTCCAAAAGCCACATGTGTACAAATGAAAATTCATAACATGTTATTCAAACTCCTGTTGTATTTCTGCAATTTACTAATTAGATATAGTAAGTATCAGCACTGAAATATCATAGTAATAGCATTAAAAAGGCAAAAGAATCTACTTTTCTCTGTTCACTTCTTTATGAATGATATAAAAGTCTTTTTTGTAGCATAACTACCATCTATATCAAATATAAAATAAAACCTTAAGAGTGCAGTGCATATTTTAACAGGAGACTCATTTTCTGTGTGAGAACAGACTCTGATGAAAGAATACTTTAAGATTGGTGATATCTGGAATAAATCAAGGTAATATCCATGTACACAAACTAATTTCTTCTTCAAAGCACATGAATTATATTATAAAAATGCCAAGTCATTTGACTTCATTGGGTCCCAACATGGAAACTTAAAAAAGAATGATTTCCTCTCAGAGTTATCTCCTCATTTTTTTAAAAAACATCGGTATCTCCCTTGTAAAATTCTTTGGAAATTGATCCAACATAGACATGTACTAGCTTTACGCAACTATAAACTGATAAGATATTAAATTGCAGGTTAATGGTTTTAAAAATTAGAGAGGGTGTGTTTGTGCAATTTTTGACAGGTAGAAAAACACGGACTCCACAATTACCTTCTTTAGGTACAATCCCCATTAATCTTCAGCTGGGTAGATAATTTTGTTAATAAAAATAATATCTAAAATTTATTGAATATTTACTGTGCCAGATATCGTAATAAGCATTTTACATAAACTTTATGATTTAACTTCTTCCTTTAACCAATGAGGACATACTTTCAGACAAGCCAATTCACCAACCTAAGAAACCAAGGCTTAGAGAAGTAAAATAACTTGCCCAAGTCCTGTATTATGGTGGTGCTAAACTTTGAACCTACATATGTCTGACTTAAGAGCTTACCTTCTTACTCACCATGATGCATATATTACCTGCTAATTTTAATCTCAGCTATTTTTCATCAGCAGAAGAAACTGACTACTAATAGACATCATACTTATGTAAATATCTGTTAATGACAAAGATCTGCCAGTAAGGTTTTCAAGGTTGACGCTGTTAGCAGTCACATATTTCTTTCTTTCCAATGCTAAATTAAGCATCTTGAATATACAAATTTCAGGACTCTGGAGTCAGGACACAGTTTTCATGACAACCTAAACAGAAAACACTTAATTCATTTTCAAAAAGGAATGAAAGGAAATAAATGTAATGGGTGCCTACTATCTCCCACAGGTTCCCATGGCAGCATAGCAGGCTCAAGAGCCATCAGACAGTGAGAAAAAAGAAACACAGAATAGGAGATGCTGGATCTATTACATGGAATCACATCAGAGAGAAAGACGGGCCTGAGGCAATGTGATGCCTGGAGATTGAAGCAGAGGGACAGATCAGGGAAGCATTAGGCTGACTACAGTAGCATGTTCCAGCCTCTTCATTTCTCATCTCCTTAACCCTAGTTTGATGATCTGGGGACACACCTGCCCTCTGTCCTACCGTCTCTACTCTCCTTCCTCAATTTATTTCATTATCTTTTTTCTGGCTTCCTTCCCCACTTCCTTCATACATATGGAGACACTCTCAAAAGTGCCTATGTATACAAGTGCACACATTCGTCTTTTTAATCTCACCGTAGCTTCTCATTGTATTCTGTTAGACAAACTGAGAAAATCCCTACCACACTCTTAACATATCCTTATTAAAAAAAAGAAAAATAACTTTCAGGTTTCTGAGAGACTATAGAGTTCTAGTAAGTATATGTAGACAAAGCTAAAGAAAAGGGAATTCATGTGGTAAATTATTTGTATTGATAAAAAATGAATATGTTTTCTACCAGTCTATGAGTGAACACACACACAAATACATACACATACACAAAGTTCTATAATTAATAAACTAATCTTTATTCATCAAAATAATATAATCTCCTAACAGTTTTCAGCTTTGCTGGGTCTTTCTCTGACTACTTCAACTGTTTACTACTCAAAAGCCAAAGCTACTTAATGGTAGAAGATTTTGAATCTCTTATTTCCCGTATCGGCTCAAAGACCCATTGCCAACACAATCTCTTCATACATGGGCCTGCTTTGCTTCCATTTGCTCTCCTTGATGTGCTAAAAGTAGCTCAGGAAATCAAAGGCTAAATAAACCAGCTAAATTAAGGGACAAGAATTTATTTAATACTGATAGAATTGTGTACTCATCATTCCTTCCTTCTCTCATCCAATCTTTCATACATTTTTGATTCTTTAATATTTTTTTCAGTTAAACAAATAGCGGTATATATAGCATTGGGAAACTTGGGTCATTCTCAATCTTGAGAAATTATATTTTGCCTCATTTTTCCCCTGAGTATCCTGGTTATAATAACCAGGGGTGCTAGCTAAAAATAAAGATTTTTTTTGCCTCTCCCCCAGAGAGTCTGATACATTAGGGCTGACATGATACCAGATAATCCTTATGTCAGGATATATTTGCAACACAGTGGTGTAGTGGTAATAATGAGTATTTGCCCAAATTAATGCAGGCTGTAGTGGTTTTAAAATAAATTTGAGAAAGACCTCTTGCATCAAAAATAGTTTGAATTACCATTTTTCTATTTCAAATAGAATTTATCTAAAAGCAGTACCATAATGCTGATTTAGGTGCTACATGGAAAATCATGATACCTGGGTTCTGATACCTACACAATGATCTCTGGAAAATAAATGCTTCTGTGGAGCAATGATTACTTAACTATTAACTACTTAATTTATTACACAGAGTATTTGGAGTAACATCTTGAATGCCAGGAGTAAAGGATAGAAGACAAATATTAAATATATTTTTAATCATTGATGAACTCATATTATCATTATTGTTTCTAGAACTCCCTAACACTGTTAAATTTTTCCTTAGTGATTCATAATGGTGGGATGTATAAAAATCAATTTTTATCAAAAATACACAATTCAAGAACCTTCCTAGGCCTGCCAAATCACATTCTCTAGTGGTAGAGAGTAGAAATATGTATTTTTAAACAGTGATTTTTTTTTATACTTTCAGTTAAAAAATAATGTTCTCCTTGGGCAGTAAGCCACAGCAGTCCAGAGTAGAGAAGTTAAATCCATATTGACTGAATAAAACAATGTTGAATGATGAGAAAATGAGAATAGCTCTTGTTTTCCATACCCATCATGATCCATAGTCATTTTCATAACACTGATGGAAAGAGGTAACGGATGGCCACATTACCTTGAGGAAACGTTGTATGATCCACCCTCTGAGAGAAGAGCTCTGGTCATGTAAAACAAGGACTAATTAAAATATTTTTTAGTACATTTTTGAAATGTGCTAAGATGCTTATTTTTTATACAGATACCTTTCTTTAGCTGAGTCATACACTAATACTAGGTATGTTTAATATTATAATTAGTTTTGCCTCTCCCTGTCTTCAAGATCTACCATCTAGAAACAAAAGCAATTTTAGAGGTGGTCAACCTTTTATTTTCATGCTGTACACCTATTACCAAATTTTAGAATAAAATGTCACCTTTAAAAAGATCTCTACTGTAATCACTTTTTTTTTTTTTTTTTTTGCGGCACGCGGGCCTCTCACTGTTGTGGCCTCTCCCGTTGAGGAGCACAGCTCTGGACGCGCAGGCTCAGCGGCCATGGCTCACGGGCCCAGCCGCTCCGCGGCATGTGGGATTTTCCCGGTCCTGGGCACGAACCCGTGTCCTCTGCATCGGCAGGCGGACTCTCAACCACTGTGCCACCAGGGAAGCCCCTGTAATCACTTTTTTATTTGTATGATCCACAAAAAGGAAAGTTCAGACTTACAGTCTGAGATATTTTCCTCTTAATTGAATGCATAAATAAAATAAAGGTGTATTTATACAGACTGATTTATGAAGATCTAATGTGAAATCTTATTCTTCCACATACTTTACAACCTGGATAATTCAGAGTTGATATAATCTTTATAAGGCTCAGTGTCACTGAGACAATTAAATGTAGAATTCCATGTATTTTCTAAGTGTGGGCCACACAGTTTCTTTGTGTGTTAGCTTCCTCCCAAAAATGAGGGACTTGGATAATATACTCTGAAAGACTCTTCTGGTCTGGGAAAAGAAGAAAAGAAGCCCTCTGTGACTATATGATTGGTGGTAGGGAAATGAGTGAGAGAGAGAGAGAGAGAGAGAGAGAGAGGGAGAGAGAGAGGGAGAGAGAGAGGGAGAGAGATGGGATGTTCAACCAGGTAGCTTGTCGTAGCAGAGGTAGCTTGGCCTAGTGCCGTTAGATAGAGCTGTTAAACAAATGAAATTTACTTTTCACATTCTTCTTCAGTGCCAGTCAGTTGGGTGTTTTAAATCACTGTGAATTTTCAGAGTCCTTCTAAAACCATTACTAGAATGTGAGAGGTTAATCCCATCTCCTGACCTCATAGAGCTATGGGCCAAACCTTTGGAATTCTGAAAGGCAACAAGGTCTCCTTCCTTCTGATTTAGTTTCACAGCCTCCTGGGACATCAATTTTTAAAGACCCAGTCAACAAATTACAGAAATCATTCAAGTTAAATTTTTATTCGAAAAAAAACACTTCACCAATATCCTTTCTTGTGAAAATATAAACTTAAATATCTTTAACTGGGGAGGAATAGTAGAGAGGTGGAGCAGAACACTTGAAAGATTTTTGTGGATATGCAACCCTAAGATTAAAGGGTTTTTCTAGAGGTTCTATTGAATAATTAATATCAATTACTATTTACAAAGACATCAAAATTTATTAGAGATAATTGACTAGGGCTCTTATAGGAAGTGTATTTGGGAGACAACTATTGACAACAGATGGGGGCACACTAAACATCCAGAAAATCTTTCATTAGCTCCAATTTTCAAGAATGAGTTCTAATATGTGGTGGACTCTGGCCTGTTTCTGAAGAGGTTACTAACCTTCTGTCAAATGTTCTTAGAATCTTTATCTTAGAAATTTAATGCATGGGACTGATTTTGGGCTTCAAAACTGTATTGTGGAAGATATACCTTGTCGTAGGGGACAGGAATTTTGACTGCATTGGATTTCTTATCATTTATACAGAAATTGTTCTTAATCCAGTAATTTGGGCTTAATCCCCTCATTTCCCATCCATTCCTATGACCTTCTGACTTGCAAATCACAATATCTGAAAGAGTCCATGCCCTGAATGGTTGGTGCTGTCACAGTCTTGCTGGAATCAGAGTCGCAGGGTAGAGGAAAAACACTTATGAATGCTATTCTTGGTAAGTAAAGCTGGAATTTTGGTGTATGGTTTGGCTTTTCCTAGTTATGGTGAAGTATCTGCTGTACTCTGTTGGCATTTGTAAGGCAGCTGGTTGGGTTAGGGTTTTGGTTTGTGCTTCTGGACCCAAACAAAGCAAAATAACCTCTGCAGAAATCAAACACTCAACCTCTGCATCAGTGTCATCAAACTTTAAAACCAATTGAGCTGACCCAGCTTTAGACCAAACTAGAGCCAGCTGAACCTGAAACTCTTAATCATTTCTTACACATTATATTGGTTTGGGAATCTTCCAGAATTAATGACAGTAGACTTCTCATCACTAATACTAAAACTAGGAAAAAAGGTGGTCCTCTTGAAATCTTACAAAATCAAGTTTATCTTGTAAAACAACCACAATACTAGAGCCCCTCAGGGGATCGGAGCAGCCAGTTCATGAAGGTTTGTTGACTTGATAACAGTGAGCAGTTGGTAAACCTGACAGCAGCCTGATTAATCTACCAAAATTATTATAGATGAGACACACAAATCATAGGCAAATGTATGAAGCAATAGATTGTAGTGACTAAGCAGGATTTAAAAAATAACTATACTTTCCAAGAGTGAACGTTAAATTTGATTCCCTGGTCATGCCCTCTTGATCCTTGCTCCAGGCCTTCTCCATCAAATTCAATGGCAATGACATCCTTCCATTGTACAGGTAGAAGGATTGACATCACCTTTGATTCTTCTCTTTATCTCTCACACCAACCCATTTGCAGATTGTGTCAGCTGTATCTTCAAAACATACCCAAAATCCAATCATTTCCAGGCTTTTGCCTATTACAGCATGGGGAGGAGGGTGTTCTCATTATCTCAGGGCTATCTGGAAGATAAGAGATGAGCTGTTGAGCTGAAAAAGATTTTTCTCCTCAGTTACCCATATTATCACCTGCAACAGTCCCCAAATAGAGAATGGAGGTATGTTCACATTAATTTGTTTGAATTGTTTAATTGTTATAATTGGCTAAATATTATTTATTACTAGATTGAAAACTTAAAGTGACAAAGCCATGAACTGCTAAAATTTTCTTGCAGTAAGAAGATAAATTTCCTCTTCAAAAACAGTTGTAAAGGACAGGAGTCCTTTCAATATTTCAATATGTCCAATAACAAGGTAATCTCATCTTCACATGACAGGCCAGTAATCCAAGTAAATTGGTTCTACCTGGTAAATATTGTCTATTCCTCTTCTTAACACCCAGTAGAAGTGCTTTAGCCCTAGAACTTAACTTTGCTTATGTAACCTTACCATCCATATCAACCACCTGGAAAACTTTTTTCCAACACTCAGTGCAAATTCCATCTCTTAAGTCAAAATTTCCAGATGGGCACAAGAAATTAAGCACTCCCTCACCTATTCCTTCCCAGGACCTCCTGTTACATGATATTTTGCATATACTCATATCTTTATAAGCATGTCTCCTCTGAAAGACTCTGAGATTTTTTAAAGGGATTTGCTGCCTTAGCAACCAGCAGTGTGGCTAGTAAATACGTATTTATTGAACTAATAAATGTATATATTTGAAATTATTATAAAGTTTATACAAACAATTAACTATGATTTCCCTTACAGTATCTCTCATTCAACTACATTTGACCTGTTATCTGAAGCCACATAGAAGAGGTCTGAACTCTCTTCCAAGTTCCAGTCATTCAAATATTTAAAAGCATTTTGTGTGGACTTCCCGATTATCTCTTTTTTTCCCTCTATCATTCTTGTTATAACATCATGATAAAATTATTTACAATTCAATCACAATAGTAGCAAGGGTTCTCATTTGCAAACAAAAGAGCTAATATTGGCACACATCAGGAGAAAAATATTATTGTAAGTGTATTGTGTAGGTCACAAATAAGAAGGCTGGAAAAACAGGATTTAAAACCGGAAACAAAGCACAGACGTGGAAAGAACCATTATGTCAAGGTATCATTTAAGATATTCTTGCTATTTAATTTGACTCAAGCCTTGAAATTGATAACTCTTTATTTGGTATACTCATATTCCTACTGAAGTCAGGAAGTCCTTTTCCAGCATAGAGTTTTTGTTTTTTTTTCCAAAACTCATGTCTATTTCATCCCTCTTGGTGAAATACACAATTGTTTTTTTAGCATAGTCATAGAGAATACCTAGTTTTCAATCTGAAACTTGTCTGAAAATTTAGATATTTGAATTTGCTTTCAGTTTCTTCAAGTTGTACAATGATGTGCAGTCTTTGCTTTTTAGAAGACCTTCATATGGTTCTAAGGCATTGGAAACTTAAATCATTATCAGTCCAATAAAACTTCCTTGTCTCACATATCTCTCCATTATTCCAACCTGGTAGGAGTAATAAAACACATTAACTGGGTTTCCCTGGTGGCACAGTGGTTAAGCATTGGCCTGCCAATGCAGGGGACACGGGTTTGAGACCTGGCCCGGGAAGATCCCACATGCCGCTGACCAACTAAGCCCATGCGCCACAACTACTGAGCCCGTGTGCCACAACTACTGAAGACTGCACACCTAGAGCCCGTGTTCTACAAGAGAAGCCACAACAATGAGAAGCCCGCACAGAGCAACGAAGAGTAGCCCCTGTTTGCCACAACTAGAAAAAGGCTGCATACAGCAACGAAGAACCAACGTGACCAAAAATAAATAAATAAAATAAATAAATGTATTAAAACACACACACACACACACACACACACACAAACTAGCTGGGAACGAAGATTGTTCTTTCCCTGGGATTTTTTTTTTTTTTTCTAACGTTCAGTTCCCTTAATGCAGATAACGCATTCTTCTTTTACTCCTTCCAAATCCTTGAGAAATTTGCTGATACTTCCAGGTTCTCTCTATTATATTCTGTTTACCTCTCTGGGTGGACAGGACCTAACACATCCCTCATGTAGCCAACATCTGGTCCATTGGAAACATACAGAACTTTCTCTCCAAGAAACCTGGGGAGTGCAGGCTACTCAAATACAACTACTTCTTTTTGGTTTGTCAGTCAGAGTTAAATAGCCCATCTTTTGCCTTTGACTTTTACAGAGAGAAAGCATGTACCAGTCTACTGTGTAACCTTCAATACCATAAGAGAGTCATATTTGGCTAGCTGAGTAGTCTCATTGAATTCTCTCTGATTAGATTTGAGGTGATAACTAGGCACATTCATCTTCTCCCCTTTGTGAGAGGGGAACTTAGGCTCACAAAAATTTGTTTCTAAAACTTTTATTTACAAATCCTTCTTTATTATCCTCAATGAAATTGCAAAGCTTAAGAGCTTGTAACCAATGTCCTATACATGTCCTTTGAAACTCTCCTTTTTTGTCTAGTATCTCGTTTTGCTGTCTTATCACTCTTGCCAAAGTTTCCAATTTAACATCTTGTTACTCTATGAAGATAATTCAGAGGCTGGGCAGCTAACAAAGAGAAATTTCTACCATAGTAACTTTACTCTAAACGTGCTCGGTTGGCTATTTTTATTTTAAAAAGCGGCACAATATGCATGTTGTGTTTTGAGCAGAGCAGATGAAAAGAAGGCAACTGGAATTTACTGAATTGATGTCATGTGAAAGGTAATCTGCTAGGTGCCTTCAGCTAAGAGAGGTGATGGATTTAGAAAAAAATGTGTGTAATGTGGGGAGGGCAGGGATGCACTATTATTAGGGACATCTTTAAAAGTCCTTCATTCAGTGAGAGAGAGAGCTAGCAGAGTGAAGAAAACTCCCATCAGCAAAAAATTTTGAATTTTGTCACTATCTTTTCTTCTATCCGTTTTGTGTTATCTCTACAGTTGGATTCATACTGGGGGGATGTTGTGCATCCAACTGGTCAGTCTGCAAAATAATTCCTGAAGATTCAACTTTAAGCCCTCTATTTGTTTGTCTTTCCTTAGCTTGTTTTCAGTATACTCCCAATCTTAAATCATTGCATTAATTTGAGGAATTTCCATGAGAGTGAATATAAAATCATTAGAAAAATTCCACATGTATGGACTCCTCCACACCCTAAAATTTCACCTCTCTTCATGTGGAAAATAAATACCCAAACATTGGGTAAATTCAAATCTCTTTGGCAGAAGAAAGAAATTCTGATAATTCTACTTTTATTTTTTGTAGCAGATTCTCCTGTTGAGCAAGTGGGTCTTTAATTTTATATATAAAATGTTCTTTGCCACAAGTATACCTCAGATGGTATCTTGGATAAGCACAAGAACAGATTATTTTTAAGGCCCTGTAATTTTTACATATTTATATCATGGAAAAATTTTCTCAATAATTTAAGTATTTATGTGTCCCTGTCTTTGGTGAGCTCTAATATGAAAGGCTAGGTTCTTTATCTACATTTGCCTTGACCATGATTTTCAACCAGAAAATGAGTTCCGAAAAAGGTGTTGTCCCGTATTCTACTAATTTTAGAAAGTACACAGGACAAATCTCAGAATGGAGTATGTGCAAACACCATATTATTTACAGCAAACTAAATATAATGCCTTGATTTGGCACTGCCTGCTTGATATTTCTCTTGAAAACTGTTACATATGTTTGTTTTGAGTTTCTGCCAAAATAGCAAGATTCTTAAATATCTTTCATTTACTTCTTGTTAAATTCAAGGAAAGAATTACAGATTACCTTAGCTTAAATTTTATACAACAGTCCAGTGGACACTAAATCTGTTGGGAGAAAAAAGTAATATTCAAATTATACAGAAAAAAATGACTCTTGTAAACACAAATATATTGCAATTGTAACATGCCAATATTCATTTTTATACCTAAGCCAATTCTATTCATAATAATGTGACTCATTTATCAATTACATGTAGAACACAGTGAGACTGTAATTACATGGGGGCTGATTATCCAGGTTGTCAATTATTCAAGGATTTTGCTTCCCCTTTTTCTTTGTCCTGCTGTCCACCTTTCGGACAGTTATCACCTCGTTAGTATTTTTACTCTCTGCTTGTTAGTGAGATTGGCAGGGAAAGGGAAAAGGTGTGAAAACTTAAATCAGTAGATATTATTACTTGCAAGAATTTCTCATAGAAATTGGTAGTGGAAGAGTTTGAAGCTAATTGCTAAAATTACATTGGGAATATGTGTGTTTCACTTATGCTTGTTTATCTAGTCCTCCCTACATCAGGGAGAGTTAAAAGTGAAACTCAAGCCTTACGAAAGGTAGAAAATTATTTTTGGTAGAGATTTTCTAAGAAAATTATTCTGGATGGAGGCTTTCTGAAGAACCTTACATAAAATAGCCAACCTAAAAATTCACATTTTTTACACTTCAGACAATTATATTATAAACATTATAATTTGCTCCCCAATGAACTGTTCAAATGCATAATTAAACATTTACAAAATATGCCTGATGAATCTCTTTAATTGGGAAAAATATGAATCTGAAAGTCAGTATTTCATATTTTTCAGGCATCACAGGATATAACATGCAAGTTTAAATGTAATTTCTTTTTTTTGAAAGTTTTCTATTTCTCCTTTAAGTAAATCTGAGTTTATTTGAAAGCACCTTTCTATAATCTATTTTTAAAGCATGTAAAATTCGCCTGATCTGAAACATGAGTCATTTATTCACACCCCCTAAATTTTAAAACTTTATATAAACATTCATTTTTTAATTATTCAGTCATAAAATATTTTTGAGCATTAACTCTATGCCCAACATACAGTAGACACTGGAGATAAAATGATAAACAATTTGTACATCGTTTTGCCCTCACAATACTCACAGTTCAACAGCAAAATCAGACATTCGTGAAATACTCCTACGATCTTTTTTGCACTTCCCCCACCCCTCCCATTCAGGGTGAGGCCAACACAGAATAATGTAAAGGGCAGGAGGAATAATCAAAGCACTTAAGTTTTCTAGACCTCTGCAATTTCAGGCCAATTCTAACAGGGCTTCATGAGTGAGATTTTGTACCTTTCCCCACAGTCCATCATTTCTTCCCTGGGACTGATTATTAGAACACATGAGACAATGTGGTGTTACAATAATATGATTTATAAGTATTCATTTCAGAGAAGGGAGAAAACCAATAGATTGATAATAATCCACAAAATCACCAAAATACAGGCTTGTTTTTTGTATATTTATTTATAACCCAACCCCATTCTCTTGTTTCTCTCTTCTGACTCCGCTGGTGATCGCAATCATTACTACTGCCAAGATTCTGTTTTCTCTTCTGGAAGGTCCCAAAATATTGTTTCTTGCAATGCCCAAATTTGGTGTGAATGCCCATGTCATTATACTATGGGAAAAGTTTATTATTTTTAGCTTTTATATCTTGCACTGTACAGCTTTTTCGTAATGATAGTTGGTGAGAAAAATTTATCTCAGACATCTGTGGTAAAAAGAGGAGAAGAACAACATTTTGGTTTCTGTTATATCTTATAGCACAAGTTGACCATTGATGATGAGCAATTTTTTTTTTTTAACATAGCCTATTATAATGGTTGGCTTGTGATCTAAATGGTGCTGTTCAAGATGATCAGACATTGGCATGTTGGCTACCTAAATGGTGTCACGTTGGGTACCTAAATGGTGTTGTTCAAGATGATGAGACTTTGTCATGTTGGGTACATATGGTCATCAAAGATATGATGACCATATCTTTGCGTTGAGAAATCCCAAGAGCCTTCATTTTTGTTTTTTTAAACAGACAGTAAAATTTATACATACTTATATAATCAAATCATGATTAAATAGAGAAATATAGGTTACCTATTTAGCATGCAAGTCTATTCATCAAGAGTATGGATTCTCTAATCAATAACTTTTTAAAACTGAATTCCTTATGAGAACTACTAGTAGGCATTTGAAAAACTTTTAACTTTAATGTATATTTTGAACATATATACAACTACGCTACTAAAAATATTGGCCATAATTCATATTTTTTATATTCATTTCTTGAATTAGTGCAAAATCATGATATAGAGGAGAACAAAAGGAGAAAATTTGCAAAATGGTTATATACAAATACAGTTAAGATTTAGATGATAGATCCAAGTAAGGGAATACTATTTATATATCCTTAAAACATCCAGCTTCTTAATCTAAACTAATCTAAACATCCAGCTTCTTAATCTAAAAAGAATTAGACATATAAGTAAGAAAAATAACTATAATCATTTATTTATCTTAAAATATTTTTTTCCTGAGAACTGCTAACACTATTTCAAAATCCATTTTCTCTAGTGCCCATGCATCATTCAAAGAAATAGGTGGGAAAATTATCAGTCTTACCACACAGGTAAGAGGTAACCTTTGAATTTTTAATTGACTTTTAAGAAAATAAGTTATTTTTAAGTTTTCAAGCTATTAAGCAAAACAAATATGGAAAATCTTTATTATGCTAAGCTGCTGTCAGAAACAGACAACAGACCAGAACAAATGAAGTTCCTGGCTTTCTAAAGTGTAGAATGGTAGAGTCAGCTACTCTGTGTCTCTCTCTATCTTTGTTTGTCTCTCTCTGTCTCTGTCTCTTTCTCATTATAATATCAGAGTAACTCATATGTCTTCAAGTTCTTCAATGTAGAAAGATATATATCCTACTCCTCTTCATCACCATTATCCTTATTTTAATTATTTTTAGCTCCATGATTCTTTTTCAAGTAGATTTTTATGTCCACTTTGTAATTGCAAAACTTATCTCTAGATATCTTTGATTGTTGTTGGTGGTGGTGGTGAAAGCAGAGAGGAAATAATTGCATGTGTTAATAGTTCTTGTTTGACTAGTGCATATTAAGTTAGCAAGATGCCATCAGCAAAAATATAAAATTGTGCTTAAATTATATCTTAACTTTGTATTGTTAATGGGATTGTTATACTCTATTGTCATGGAGGCCTGCCACCAAAATGTTAGTTATTAGTTAAACAAACAGCATCAGAAACCACATACTAGTACTATAGAGTACTAGCTTGTGTCAGGCCTTCGAGATCATCAGAAATGTCCCAGAGTAGCTGTGCTTTATTTTTGCATTCTGTACCTTCCCAATATGAGGATCATAGAGATACTTATTAAGGTATGAAGCAAACATATTAAAAACTAGTGCTATATGTTTTCAGAGTTTTTGATTATGTGAATGTACTTTGTGAAAAATGGATAGAACAATTATAGGATTTAGGATATAGTGTTT
This sequence comes from Phocoena sinus, assembly GCF_008692025.1. Classification (NCBI taxonomy): domain Eukaryota; kingdom Metazoa; phylum Chordata; class Mammalia; order Artiodactyla; family Phocoenidae; genus Phocoena; species Phocoena sinus. The sequence goes on along the minus strand of NC_045769.1, from coordinate 76,637,961 downwards.
TTCTAAGCTTATTTGACTATGAAACTTATGTCCTCGGGGCACCTAAAATTACTTTGTGAATGTACCAAGTGATTTATCATTGATCTACCAAGTAATTTACCATTTTTAAAATTCCAATGACCTACAAAATATTTTATCATTTCATCAGACACACAAAAATATTTTAGGACCTGCCTTTTGGAACCAAAAAATGGCTTAACACATACAAGAACAATTTTATAGTGATGAAAAAGTGTAAATATTACATAATATCAATTATCATTGTATTTATGTGACAACGGTGGAGTAGTGATTTATTTTAATTATGTTCTATGAGGGCCATCAATTGAAGTCATGATTATAATTTGCTGAGCACATGAAAGAAAAAAAATCTCAGAAGGCTACAGAATAAATAAAACTTAGGCACTAGTGTCCATGAAATTGTTAAAATGAAACTGGCAGTGAGCAAAAAGGAATTGCAACATAGAGAAACTAGGACTACTTTTTAAAAAAGTAATAAATAGCTCCATATCACATTCTAATTCTAAGTATGAGAAATATGCAGCAACTAGCCTTTCTTAAGTCAAGTAACATTATGAAGATAAGGCAGGAATTATAAAGAATGCAGTAAGTGTGAACAATAAACTGTGGTGTCATACAATATTAAAAGCAAATGTATAACACCATACCTAATGGTGGGAAAGTTGGAGCTTTCACACTAAGATTGGGAACAAGGCAACAATGTCTCCTCTCACCTCACCGTGTCTTTTCAACATCAATTTGGAAGTACAAGCTGATGCAATAAGACAAGAAGAGGAAATAAAAGGTATACAATTTGGGAAGGAAGAAATTAAAATGTCTTTGTTCACAGATGACATGATTGTCTATGCAGAAAATCCAAAAGAATTGACAAAAAAGTTCTGGAATTAATAAGCAGATTATAACAAGTTTGGAGAATACAGATTAATATACAAAAATCAATTGTCTTTCTGTATACCAGCAATGAACAAGTAGAATTTGAAAACACAGTGCCATTTGCATTAGAACACCCAAAATGTAATAATTAGGTATGACCTAACAAAATATGTATAAGATCTATATGAGAAAATCTATAAAACTCTGATGAATAAAGTCAAATAAGAACTAAATAAATGGAGAGATAACTCATGTTCATAGATAGGGAGACACAATATTATCAAGATATCAGTTCTTCCCAACTTGATCTATAGATTCAATGTGATCCTAATCAAAATTTCAGCTAGTTACTCTGTGGGCATCAACAAACTGATTCTAAAATTTATATGGAGGTGCAAAAGACCCAGAATAGCCAACACAATAATTAATGAGAAGAAAAAAGTTAGAAGATGAAACTACCTGGCTTCAAGACTTATTAGAAAGCTACAGTAATCAAAACAGTGTAGTATGGGCAAAAAAATAGACAAGTAGGTCAATGGAACAGAATAGAAAGCCCAGAAATAGACCCATGTAATATAGTCAACTGATCTTGGACAAAGGAGCAAAGGTAATACAATGGAGCAAAGATAATCTTTACAAAAATGATATTGGAACAATTGGACAGCCATAAAAAAATGAATCTAGATGCAGACCTTACATTCTTTTCAAAAATTAACTCAAAATGGATCATATACTTAAAGTAAAACTGTTATAAGATAATATAGGAGAAAAACTGGAAGATGTTACGTACAGCATTGACTTGTTAGATACAACAACAAAGTCATGGCCTATTAAAGAAATAATTGATAAGCTGGACTTCATTAAAATTAAAACTTTTGCTCTGTGAAAGAAAATGTCAAGAAAATGAAAAGACAAGTCACAGGCTAGGACAAAATACTTTGTCATGTGTATAAAGTACTGTTATTCAAAATATAACAACACTTAAAACTCAATAAGGAAACATGTAACCCAACTAAAAAGTTAGCCAAAGACCTTAGCTGGCATTTCATTAGAGAAAAATTTTAAATGGCAAATAAGCATATAAAAATGTTCCACATCATGTGTCTTCGGGGAAGTACAAATTTAAAAAATGAGATACACACCTATTTGAATCACCAAAATGTGGAATACTGACAGCACTAAATGCTGGTGAAGATGTGGAACAACAGGAACTCTCTCATTCATTGCTGGGAGAATGCAAAATGGTACAACCACTTCGGAAGACAATATGGTAGTTTCTTACAAAACTAAACATATTCTTACCCAATGGTCCAGCAATCACACTCCCTGGTATTTACCCCAAGGAGTTGAAAACATTTGTCCACAGAAGAAACTGCATATGTATGTTTATAGCAGCTTTATTCATAATTGCCAAAACATGGAAGCAACCCAGATATCCTTCAGTAGGTGAATGGATAGACTGTGGTACATCTGGACAATGGAATATTATTCAGTGCTAAAAAAAGAAATGTGCTATCAATGCATGAAAAGACATAGAGGAAACTTAAATGCATATTACCAAGTGAAAAAAGCCAATCTGCCATGCTTATTTACTGTGTGATTCCAAGTATATAACATTCTGGAAAAGGAAAAAATATGGAGATAATAAGAAGATCAGTAGTTGTCAGGGTTTTGGTGGGGGAAGGGATAAGGATGAATAGGTGTAGCACAGAGGATTTTTATGGCAGTGAAAGTACTCTGTATGATACTATAAAGATGGGTACATGATATTATATTTGCTCAAAGCCGCAGAATGTGTAACACCAAGAGTGAACCCTAATGTAAACTATGGACTTCAGGTGATTATAATGTGTCAATGTAGGTTCATCAACTGTAATAAATGCACCACTCTGCTGGGAGATGTCCATAAGGAGAGAGGCTCTGCATGTATGGGGGCAGGTGATACAAAGGGAAGTCTTTAAAAAGTAAAAAAAGTAAATGTATAGCATTTTATTTATTGCCTTAAGTTTAAAGCACTTTTACATACTACATTAAATTTAGAAAACTGCTTTATGTTAAATTAGTATGTAATTTATAGTTGATAAAGATGAGGAGGTTTTTTTAAGCTTTAAAAGCTGGACCTTAGCTCCTAATATTTATTTGTAACATAATTAACATGATTTCTATCACTTTGGCCTATTTTTTTCTTCTAACATCATAATCTACCATTAACTATGAGAACTGTAGTAAATCTATGAAAAATTGACACTGATGAAATGAAAAGAAAAAACAAACATACAAAGAATTTGAATCAGTTTGGGCAGGACCTGATTTATAATGCATATTCAATAAAGCATAATAAAAAATAATGTTTCAAATGTCTTAAATTCAGAGGAATCAATTTTTTGTGGAAATTCTTATTTTTGTGTGGGTCCAAAATTAGGCATTGATTTTGTTTGTTTTCTTAGAAATTGCACTGTAGCTCTCACTTTCTCTTTTTTTTGTTGTTTTCAAAAGACTGATGTTAGCTTTAAAGAACTCACCCTACTTCCAATTACTGTGCACTGCCTTTGTTACTAAGCATTCCTGAGTGATTATGAATAATTTTAAGTTACGTTCCAGTGTATTGAGGCTCTGGGACTAAAATGTCAAATTAGAAAGACAAATGTGGGCCAAGCATCTTGCCTTGTGTCTTCAATAAAGTATCCTAAATTGAGAATTCTCAAATGTTTGAGTCAGGATCCATAAAACCTTGAGATTTTATCAGTGCTGATTGACACATTGAAGGCAATCACAAAATTTCCCATTAAAAAATTAGTATATAATTTGTACATTCAAAATATTAACATAAACATTCAACTAACATTATTATCTCAATAGACAGTTGGCACCAGTTAGCATAAATAGTGAAAATGTAGGCAAAGGAAGAAGTAGATTTAATTAACAACCTCCAGGCTTGAGGCATTTTACTACTATGCATCTGGTGTTGTAATACCTTTTTGAAAGAAAAGAACACACAGGAAATCACTTATCTTAGATAGATTTTATAGTCTTAACATTTAGAGATTTATTAAAAACTTTGAAAATGCATTTTTAAAAAATGGACAAAAATCCACTTAATGTAATTCCAATTAATGGGTTTTTAACCATTGAGATATGTGCATAACCATTAAATACATGCATATTACATATGTGCATATTACATATAAATATATAGGTAATCTCTATATATCTATGTATCTATGTGCCTATCTACATTATGTATCTATTTTCTATCACCTGTGTATCTGTGTATCTATGTATCTATATGTATCCAATTCCCAGCTTCTCTCAGCTCACTATGTTTAGTCTGTGAAATGTAACAGAAATCTTTGCTGTATTTCTGAGAAGTGTCTTCAAAAGGGAAGTGTTATACTCTTCTTCCCCCTTCTCCATCATCCAGCTTGGAATACAGCATGAATTTAGGATTTGTATCAGCCATTTTGGACCATGGGGATAAGTCCCATGCCTTAGAAAAAAATGCAGGGAGGCACAGGAAGCAGTCAGCTCTTACAGAAATTGTATGAACCTCTAGGCTGGGTGGAAGGGACAGGGAAAGACACTGACTAAGTCTTAGATCCCTGATGATTTGTGAAGGTTCCAAGTGTACCTGGATCTATCTACCTTCAGGTTTAATTTACATAAAAGGGAAATACATTCTGATCTTATTTAATGGATTAGTTGAATGTGTAAATACTAAATTGTTGGATCCTCCGACTTCTTCTGTCTTCTTTCCCAAAAAACAAAAAAGGAAGAAAAGAGTCCCTGTACTTCAGAGATACATACTAATGAATGAAATGATATAAAGAAAATATTTTGTTCAAAAATAAATTAGTGTGGATGGTGGATATGTAGTACTGGGGGAAGTATGGAAGGATGAAGTAAGATTGACCTTCCGCTGATAATTGTTGAAACTGGGAGAAAGGTAGATAAGGGATATAAGAGTTCATTATGCTATTCTTTCTACTTTTGTATGTGTTCAAAAATTTTAGTAATAAAAATGAGAGAATATACTTAAAGTATCCAGAGGTGGAAGAAGTGGAGGAGAAAACAAAGGAGAGATTAAAATAGAGACAAGCTGAGTGAGAGAAAGAGAGAGAGAGGGAACCAGAGGTCACATGCATAGAAAGGGAAATAAAACATGAAAGAAAAATGGTATCAGATTTCTCAAATGTAACATTATTGCTTGTTTACTATAAAGAAATAGCTTCAAAATTATGAAAGAAAAGCATTTTAACTCAGAATTTAAATTTAGTTAAATTATTAATCAAGTGTAAGGGTAGAATTAAGACATTTTTTAAAAATGCAAGATGAGCTCTTTTTCTGGGCAAATACGAGGGAAACTGCTTTAAGAAAATGAGAAGTAAACACAGAGAGACACCAGACTCAAGAAACAGAGAAGCCAACACAGAGCAAAGAAAAGGGAAGTGTCAAGATGAGAGCTATTATCTGAATTTAGAAAGCAACCTGGCTAGATTAGATGAGGTAAAAATTGGGAGATAGTTAGGAGGAAAAAATATAGCTGATTGATTAGCCAATATGCTTGAGCTTTCAAAAATTATGTTGGTCATTTGAAACATCTGGTGGAGCAGTTTTTTAAAGTTAGATACATAGAAAACTAAGCAAACTTTTAAAATGCCATTATTAATCCAGTAAAAATAAAAAGTTCTGAAAAGAATACAATTCTCCATTTAGGAATGTACAGCACTTACATTGCCATAGACATGTAAACATTGACTTTATAGAACCCCAAGTTATAGTAAGAAGAATAAGGAAGGAAAAATAGAATAAAATGGTGTAACCATGAAAAGGTAAAATTAATAGATTATTTTTAAAATTGATAAATCAAAAATTAATTTTAAGTATATTATTCACTAATATAGAAGCAAAAATTAACATTAAGAGCTGAAAGAACAGAGCTGGGAATTAGAAAGATGTGGAGAAAGGTACTGCATTTTTTTTCCAACATAAACTTTTAAGTACTGTTTGATTTACTTGATAAAATTGTTAAAACATATATTTCAAGTTATTTCTATCAATGAATATATACCTGTATCCAAATATACCTATATGCATTTATGTACATATATAACATATACACATGTGTTTATATGTATACATGTGACATATATGTACATATGATGGACATATATGCACACACTCATATATACACACATACATACATGTATGCCAGACAGTGTATTTTTCACTGTTGCAATTATGTGTTTTTTTGTTTTTAAATTTCTGTATTAGCCAGAGAGGCTGCCAGCTGCTCTTTGAATTTGCAGAAATGGAAGGTCGTTCTGGTGCAGATCTTCTTTGTCCTGCTCTGGGTCATTTGTTTGACCCTTTCAGTTATGCAAATATGGGGCAAGAAGAAACTCATAGTAGTGGGATTAGGGTGTAACAAGATTTTTTTTCCTATGTGATTTAGCAAAATCCACCTCTATGCAGAGCTCTGGGTTAGAGAATTAACCTATTTGCATGATGGTTCTGGGTACATTCTGGCCAAGGTACCACGCATGAAACAATGAATGTCTGATACAAAATTTTTGTTGATGAGAAGAAGAAACTAAACAGGTGGTTTACCTTCAATACAAGAAACAACCTCAGAGTTTGTTGGTGGGAACGAATTTTAGCCCAGTTTAGTGCTGAACTGGCTAGATGGTTAGTGCTATCTCTTCCAGACCACCTGCCCAAGAGGAACAGTGGCTGAACTTAAGCTGAATTTACATATAAGGTAAAATAAACTATAACTTGAAATCACAATATGGGATTGTAAGAACATATTATGCCAGCAATGTTAACAAATGTCACCCACTGATTATGCAGGAAAAGTCTCCAAAAGTTCCCCTACATGACTGGAAGAAATACTAACAGTAGTAAGCCAATTAAGATCCTACTTCTGTCTCAGTTTGTCAATCAGAGAATTGTTGTCCTCTACCCTGAGTAAGCTGATAGGATCTTTGCCAAATATGAGGTGGTGGGGAAGTCTTGAGAGAGATTGTGAACCTACTACTAGTAGAGCATTGTGGGCTATGGAAATTAATTGAAAAAAGATCAAAAAGTTATAACTAAAAAAAAAAAAAAAAAAAAAAAGTTATAACTACATATGGAGCACAAATTGGCAGGGTAGGCCCCGCTATTTACGTATATGAAGACATATGTTTATACATCCCCATGTCCTTACATCAATTTACCCTATGCCACTTTAGGAACTAAGATGTATAGCCACACCATGGATATCATTACCATTCAGAGCCCTAAACTCTGAAATGTCTCCCTTAATACTACTAACTCTCCTCTTTTTTCTAGTCACAGTAGTCAATCTTTGAGCCTCTTTCTACTCTTTAAATCAGCAAACTTTTTATGTAGGGTCAGATAGTAAATATTTTATGATTTCCTATTATAAGGTGTCTTGCAATACTCAATCCACCATTGTAGCATAAAAGCAGCCACAGGTATTTGTAAACAACTAGGCATAGTTGTATTCTAAGAAAACTTTAATTATCAAAGGTTATTATCCATAATTCAGTCAGGTCAGATTTGTTTGTAGGACTTCATACTGCTAGGAAATTTTTCTTCCAAGCCTATTTTCAATCATAATCCACTGGCTAGAAACCACTCACATGGCCTCAATCTGATTGCAGGAGAATTTGAGAAATGTACCCCTTGTGTGCCCAAGAGTAGAAAACAGGATTAGAGTACATCTACTCAATCTCTGAAAAAATACTAAATGTATCATTTTTTTTAGATTCCACATATTAATTATATCATAAGATATTTGTCTTTCTTAGTCCGATTTACTTTGCTTAGTATAATAATCTCTATCTCCATTCATGTTGCTACAAATAGCATTATTTCCTTCTTGAAAAAAATATGCATATATATATATATATATATATATATACATATATATATATAACTGAATCACTTTGCTGTACACCTGAAACTAACAACATTATAAATCAACTATACTTAAAAAAATATTAAATGTAGCCCGAACTGTTTATCTTCAATACAGTGTCATTATTTCTAAAGATAATTTGGGGTGCTAATACTTACTTGGAATTTTTAATATCCTCTAGTGTTTGTATATTTTGCTTATTAGCTTAATAGGTTAAAAATAATTTCTCCCTAAGATACAAGCATGAACTTAAAGCATGTTTGATTTGAGTCTACATAAGATAATTTGAACTCAAGGTCTCAATAATATAACAAAAACAAACCAAAATAATGAAAATTCTATGGATCTGAAACTAGATTTACAAAAGTATAGGAAGATTCTTGATGACTAAACTCTTAGTGGAAGATGTAAAGTGAGGGTACCAACTAACCCTTCTATTACCGAGACCAATGACTCCAAGTTCTTAAAAAAAAAAGTTAAATATTTTCCTTGTTGTGATCATTATTTTAATATTTAAGAGTATTAATTAGTCATTCCACATGGGGACCAGATTACATGAATTGGTAGGAAAGCTTATATACCATAGAGGGAAAGTTCTAATCCTTAGGCCACCTCTAAATTTTCTGTGCACACCTGGATCCTGCGTAAGCTCATTTGGATCAAAAGATGTTGCTGCTTATAAGGATGTGTGTTACATCTTGCATGGCGAACCTAGAGGTCTGAGAGCTATTCTAGTTAGGCAGCTTCCCTCACAAACACTGGGTGAGAGCTTCTCACCAAGCACTCATTAAAAGGTAAACTTCCTTGGGCTGGGAGTCAAGTCAATCATCGTTTTCCTGCAAACCCAAAGCTGCCTTTTTCTCTGTTAGAAGCTGTTATCAACTTCAAAGCCATATCAAAACAGTGTTTGTTCTGTGCTTTGATTTCACCCACATGGTGAATTCAAAGACAGGTCTACTTGAGAGTAGAGAGAGACTATTTCAGATGTTTGAGCATTTGTCTTTCCATGTTTGTAAACGTGATTTAAGTGCCTGACGGATAACAAAAATTCTTTAAATGTAGCGGAAATTTTTTTTCATTGAAACATTCCACCTTCTGTGTTTCAAAATGTTTATGGATGAGATTTCATAATCTTAAACATAAAACTCCAAAACATTTGTAGAAGGACAATATAAACGTAATTTACCTCAAAGTGTTCGTTATCCTTTTTTTACCCTGATGCAGCCCAGTAAAAACAAACAAAAAAAAGCTCTTTTTGAATGACAATTTCTAAATACCTGGTACAAATAGTCAATTTTTCATTGGGAAAAGAAAAGTCATTAGGAAGATAATGTTACTTAAGGTTCATTTTGCATTGAGGATATTTGACACTATTCACCAGAGATAAACAGATGCATGTAATTTACATATGAAAACCTATCAGATAATGCAAAAATTTGTATGTGAAATGCTTCATTCACTGAATTAGCTTGTGATAATCTCTCATATGAAAAAGAAAATGATTACTAAAAATGTCTAAATAAATATTAATGTGGTTATATTGTTTTTAAATAAATAAAATATTTAGAGAAGACAATATGCAGAGAGAATCATTTAAAGGTACAGTTGCTATTTTAGCTTTTATTTATCTGAAGAGCCAATAAAGAAGACTTACAAAATAAAATTTGGTGATGAGCTGAAAATATGATTTTAAAACTTCCAATTTAAATGATGGAAGAGAAGGAAAAATGATAAAAAATTAGCATGATAAACCTTTCATATCTTGACGGAGTTAAAGCAATTGTGAATATGGCCAACTTTTGATTATATTGTTCCTTCTCCATTGAAGTCAGAACGGTACCAGGTACCAAGGATGTGGTAAAACATGCTTCTCTTAAACACTTTTTCCCATTTTCTCTTAAGTAGAAACCATTTTAAAGTGTTTAAAAATCAGGCAGTATGAAAACTGAGAAGATTTTGAACACAACATTTAGATCACAACCCATACCTACAAAAAAAAAAAAAAGTAAAATTTGCCAATATTATATCACTGACCATGTTCTTAATGGAAAGAGATCATTGCCCTAGAGCAATCTACAGTCCACTTGGGTCACGAGAAAAGACATGGGGGAACAAATTAGAACCATAAGTGGTAATCATTTTGTACTATTGTTTGTGATAAACTGTCCATATACTTTTTTAGAGATGCTTACCAAAAGATGTTTGGGTGAAAGATAATCTCTGGGATTTGCTTTACATACATACCTCAGGAAAGAGAAAAGTAAGAGCAAGACAGCCAGAGCTGGAGAAAATGTTAGATAATCAAGTCAGCAAAATCTTGATAAGGGTTGAATCTGGTGATGGGTAAAAGCGGATTCATTTACTCTTCTCTATGCTTCTGTGATGTTTGAAACTTTCACATACCAAAATATATTTTTAAAGACTATATTAAGTCATCTGTTAAATATACTAAAGTGTAGTGAGTATATTTCTTGGGTTATTTTAAAGGAAAATATTGGTCATTCCCCTTCCATAAATATCCCTCAAGAAGTCAAGTTCATAACTTTTAGTGTGCCATATATTTTTATGATGGTCAAAAAATTAGTAATGCTGATGAAAAGCACTGTCTTGTTTTTTTCTCAAATCAACATTATCCTATCCCGCCAGTCTCCACCCACGTCCCCAGTAAAAATGGGTTCTAATGATGTGTAAATTAGCTAGGTTCCTACCTTGTTCTTATTTTAATACTGCTTTGTCAATTTATGTGGGTTAGAAAGGAGGAAGGTATATTCACACATATATTGATACATGAGACTGACTTTTCCTTAGACAACCTCTTTATATATTAAAAGATGCTTTCTTTCTATGTTGGCTAGCAAAGGTATTCTTTCCTCTTTATTTGCTAGGAATATATGTATATATTTCAAATTGTTAATGATTTTGATTTGGATCATAGCCAAATTTGTCATATCTGTCGTATTATTATGTGTGAAAGTACTATTTCAATTGGAAGACATCAACTCTAAGATTACTTTCCCAATCTTTCCCTCTTCTCTGACTACAACTAGGTTATAGAAGAGTCAGTAATACCTCTTGGTTCCTAAATATTGACTCCTGTAAAATATCATTAATCTGTACTAATTGGAGGAAGCTTAGTTTTAATTAAAGAAAAAAGTCTGAAAATATATTATTTCAGAAAGGAATAGAGTTCCATTATTTCAAGTACCTACATTAACTCACATTAAACTAACAAAGTGTTATCCAATACACATCCTTGACTTGATTTAATGGTTTGTAATTAACATATCAATTGTGTGGAAATGGTTCCTTCTAAAGTACTTGAGGGTGCTTAGAAAGTTTGTTCTACTAAGTATTTTGAAGGATCCTCTTGTAATCTTATTTACATTATTAATTTACTTCTATAAAAAGAAATAAATTAATCAATGCAAAAATAACATTCCTGTCAGCCTCTGGTCAAATAATGAATTCTGAATTAGTGAAACACAATTATTAATTTTTTTTCTCTACCATTAACAAGCTAATTATAATCTCAAGGTTTTGCTAAAAAGTTTAATGTATTTTTCTCCATTCGTAAAGGTGATTCTATTGATTGGAAGAAGTGCCTTCTGATTTGATGTTCTTTCCCATTATATAGAGAGAAGGGTTTCCTTGCAACCAACAACACATTATTTGAGAGATGGTTAGTGGTCATATAAGATATATATATAAGACACCCATGATCTTGAAGAAGAGAAAGCCATGTTTGGATTCTGCTTGCAATGGATTTGTATTAGTACCTAGTACAGTGCCTGGCATATTAAAGCAATACATTTATATTGACTAAATAATTGATGTTTAGCTTTAGGACCAGTAAAAAAAACACAATTCATTTTTCATCATGCTTGTACAAGCTAATCCTGCTTTCAATGTAGTCTTTATTTTCACTTCATTTTGTACTTCATTCTATTTTTATGTGAAAAACTCAAATATTTTTCACATATGAATTAGAAGGCAGCCCAATCTCAACAAGAGAGAGAAAGAGAAAGTAAAATTAGATTTCAACTTTGGAAGGAAGGTCTTGGTTTATGTCTGTTCACCTTTGTAGTAAGGCAGGGTTAACTTAATTATTTATGAGCCTTTCTTAATAAGCATCTAACCTCAATATTGGCTTTTCAATAATGACAGACACTATTACCATAAGAGTTACATATTCTTTAGGTTTACATCCTTCATTGTTTAAAGATTTTCTTAATTTTTGCATGTCTTTCCTAGTTCATATTTTCTATTCTGTCTTTGTCTTGTTTTTTATCATTTCATTATATATATATTTGTAAATAATCATATTTCCTTTTGGTATGTTCATTTGACTGAACATGCCTTCTTCTTTTAACCTTTCCTCATTTTCCAAACCTTTCCTCAAATCTTTCTTATGAACTCTTCAATTTGTTCATCTTTCCCAAATGTGTCACTGCTGTATATACATTTATGTGTATGTGTGATAATGAATGATGCCCTAAGGTATGTACTGTTTTATCTGAGCTTTCATTCTAGTGAATGTGATTATGTGTATTCATATATTTATTATTCCTTTTAATTTCCTGTATTTTTCCTTGATTTATTCTGAATTTTTTTCCTCTGAAACATTTACACTTAGGTTAACAAATTTACTTATGGAAATATTGATGAATAAATAAATGTGTGAAGTGAAGTGGATCCAAAGTTTATGTCATTTTTGCTCTTATGACCTTCTTAAAAGTAGGAAACATTAATTTTGGACAAAATACCTGTATGTGGACTTTTTCCTTTTTTTGAATTTATATGTTAATAACTGGTAGAATTAGACGATCCTTAGTTAGCTCTTTATACCCATAAAGCAGTTCTCAGCACTTTTTAATAATTCATTGAATGTTTTGCTGCAGGGCTGCTGTGTTCTCAAAATTATATAAATCGTATGATTGAGAGGAGATGCAAGAACTTATAGTTTTTCTAAAGGAATTTTATATGCATATTGTGTAACACAAAGGTGTCATGAAAATATAAGATCAACATTTTCATTGAGTATGTAGTTAACTCAAAGAAAGATAAAAAATTAAATATCTACTTACATTGTACTTTTTGCATTTATTTTGATTGCATACATCTGAGAATCAGCCAATTAAGCCAACCATGGTCTTTTCCCCGTGGGGGGCCCAGCATGCAATGGCTGCAAACAGCAGCCTCCTCAGTAGTGTGTGCAGCCTGTTGCCTGTACAGGATGCCCTAAGGGACCTTGGATACAGCCCTTTCCAGTGGGCATTCATGACTGGCATGCTGTCCTCAATCTAGGCTCCAGGTAGGTATGTGCGGTGCCCTTGGAAATCCCCAGGGCACAGTGGCCAGAGTCCACGTTGGCCAAGTCATAATGCCCATTGGCACCAAGCTGCAGAACAAGGAGCATGTGACTGAGGCCCTCTGCAAGGCCAAGTTCAAGTTCCCCGGCCACCAGAAGATGCACATCTCCAAGAAGTGGGGATTTACTAAGTTCAATGTGGATGAATTTGAAAACATGGTGGCAGAAGAGCGGCTCATCCCAGATACCTGTGGGATCAAATACATCCCTAATTGTGGTCCCCTGGACAAATGACAGGCCCTGCACTCATGAGAGCCTTGGTGCTGTCCCCTCCTTGCTCATGCCCACCAATGAATCCTACTTTCCTGTCAAAAAACAAAAACAAACAAAAAAAGCAACAGACAAACAAAAAACCCCAAGTCTCTTAGAACCTTAGGATTTTAGAACTGAATAAAATTAGATGAAAATTAGCCCAAACTCTCAACAAATGACAATTCCTAACAGTGGTTTTGGTAGATAGAATAATGCTCCCTCCCCTGAAAAAATAAAATGTTCACTTCCTAATCTCCAGAACCTTTGAATATGTTACCTTATGGGACAAAATGGACATTGCAGATGTGATTAAATTAAGGATCTTGAGATGGGTAGATTATCAGGTGGTCCCAATGTAATCACAAGAATCTTGATAAGAGAGAGGTAAGAAAGTCAGAAAAGACCGAGATAGAGGTGTGCATATTTGGGGGAAGGGGAGTGGTATGTGTGTGTGTGTGTGTGTGTGAGCTGGAGCGGGCAGAGAGAGAGAGAGAGAGAGAGAGAGAGAGAGAGAGAGAGAGATTTAAAAGTGCTACCCTACTGATACTGAAGATGGAAGAAGGACATAACCTAGGGAATGTAAGGGGCCTCTAGAAACTGGAAAAGGCAAGGAAACAGATTCTCCTTTTAGAGTCTCCAGAAAGAATGCAGCCTTACCAACAGTGTCTGGTTAAGCCACTAAGTTTGTGGTAATTTGTTAGAGCAGCAATAGGAAACTAATACTATGGCCAAAAATTTGAACCCTTATAGAATCAGGGAAATTATCATTTTCTAAATTAGCCTTTTCCACCACTGAAAGTTTAAATGTTCAGGAAATTTAACTTGAGTTGAATTCTAACCTAGAGAGCTACCTGTTACCTCAGATGACAGCTCTCTATGTGGTCTCATTGACTTCACTCCTAAGGCGTGTGTCATTTCACAGTGTGGTCATTTTGTATGTGTTACGATCATTTTCTCAGTCTTCCAGTTAAAACCAAAATGAAGCAAAAATTTATTACCATGTTTGTGACTTTTAGGGGGTAAAAATCTATCATCATGCTATACATGTCAGATTTTTCTTTCTTCTTCATTTCCATCTCCACCAGGCTGGTACAAGCCTCTCCCTCAGGCTATGATGATTGCAATGGTCTCAGAACTCTGAATTCTGAACTCTTCTTCATGTCTCCAGTCTGAGGTCTTCTCAATTCAGCCTATATGCCGCTGCCAGTAAAATCTTCCTAAATAACTAATTTCAAGTCATTCCCTGGCTTAGGAGCCTGTTTTCCCCTATTGCTCATCAGTTATCAAGCTTTTATACCTAAATCTCAGGCTCCTTTATAATGTCCTTCAGCAGAGCTGGCTTCATGGGCCTGTGACCTGTGCTGCACTCAGGGCCATGTACGTAGAAAGGCCTGATTCTTGCTTAACACACTGCTATCACTATCCCAAAATTCTTAAAAAATTTTGAAGTCTCACCATTTTAATTATGTATTGGAAATCACGTATAGTATAGCAAATTATGTAGCTTGTTCTGTCCCTGGGTTTATCTACATTTTATTTTGTGATCTCATTCTTTCTCAGTATAGCCTTGTTTCTGGAAGGCAGATATTACTTTTGTCCCTTGAATTTACCATCTTCAGCCAACTCCTTTTTCTTAACAGTTGCTATTTCTTTTTCTTGGAATGCCCTTTCTCTTTCATTTCATGCTTCTAGGCCCAGTTCAGGCACTGTGATTGTGCCCAAGAATACTGCATTGTACATAGTCTGTGTTCCTTAAATATCATTTCTCCTTCTAGCTCCATGCCTTCTTCCTTTCCTTACTGGCAACTTTGTCAATGAAATCTTAACCACTTCTTCAGTTCTCACTAATACCTCTTCTCTGAATTTAATTTGCACTTTACTGTTTCATAATTACTCCATGTACTGTAGCATTTTCTCCTGATCTGTGTCATAACTGTGTAAGAACAATAAACTTATCTTGCCCTATTGTGCATCTACCCTGGAATAAGGATAGTAGTGGATGTATACAAATAATATATATTTGATAATGCATTTATCATCTACAAACAGTTTTCCTGTCACTGAACACCCTAAGAATATGGGAAGCTGCTTAAAAACCTTTCTGCCTATATGAAGGTTAAGTTAGTTCCAAAAAGGTCGCTTACACTGTTACTCCCAGGAAGTTAATATTATTTCCTAATTTTTACCACATTAAAAAGACTAAATGGAGATATATATTTTTTTGAGCAAGTATCATTGAAGCACTTTAACTTGAAGCCATAATATCCTGGAATTTTCTTATAAGTGAATGTATTTTTGGAATATTAGGAATTACATCTATCTGACTGCTAAATATGACAAAGTGAATTATAAGTTTATATAAAAATTTATATATAGTATATGTACATATGTGTATGTACGTACTGCATATCTGTACCTGTGGCAACAGAAAGTAGGGTTGGAGAGTTTTGGTTTTTTCTCCCACATTTCCTATAAATTCTAACAATACTTCCCCTCATGGAGAGCACTGTATGTGTGAAGTGAAAGATTTTCATCTGTAATTCGACCTCTATTGTAGTTCATAATAGTAGAGGATCACTGGTTAAAGGGAGAATCAAACTTGAGAAGCTCGGCCTTGAACAGAACTTACCTTCTAAAATAATGGCTATAGAAAAGAAAGGCTGAAGGGTAACAAGATGGGGAACACTGAGGGATTTTCAATTATCTTTGGTGAATAGATTTTTCTTCTGATGCTAACCATTCCTATTGTAAAAGACCTGGCCATGTAAGTGAGATAGAGGAAAAGGGCAGGCTAGGCCATTTGGAACATAGGAAATGAATATAAAGGGTCACAAAAGCTCAGGATGGCAAAACTAAAAAGAAAAAGTTGTTCTGATACCTAAAACACTTCTATGCTTTAAAGAACTTTCTAATGTTATTGTTTGAAAGAAGCATCAATAGTTTATACAAATATGTTCTCTTATGCGTTCAGTTTTTCTTATTTTGAAAGCATATAGTTAAATTGGTGTTAGAGTCAAGTTGGTAGATTTACTCGTGGTGAGCCTATGCACTTTCTGTGTGGTTTGGTCATCCTTTAATTTTTAACTCAACCATTAAAAATGGCCTTTTATTCATTGTCATATTGATTTAGGCAATAATCAACTGTTAAATACTTCCTAGAAAAGTCATCATATCATTAAAAATCCAGCAGGCTGGGGCTTCCCTGGTGGCGCAGTGGTTGAGAGTCCGCCTGCCGATGCAGGGGACACAGGTTCGTGCCCCGGTCTGGGAAGATCCCACATGCCGCGGAGCGACTGGGCCCATGAGCCATGGCCGCTGAGCCTGCGCGTCCCGAGCCTGTGCTCTGCAACGGGAGAGGCCACAACAGTGAGAGGCCCGCGTACCACAAAAAAAAAAAAAAAAAAAAAAAATCCAGCAGGCTACAAAGCTAGAAGTTTGTCCTGATATTCAGGCAGACTCAATCTAAAGAAATGAGAATCAGGAACTGGGTCAAACAAGTGTTTAGTTTTTCAGGAGCCTAATTCTTTTAATATAGTTATTAAATTTTTAAAATAGGAAAGCTATTGAATTTGTATATTAATTTCATATCCAGACATTTTGGTAAATTATCTTTTTGTATGTAGTGGAAGCAATCTCTGATTTTGGTTTGCAGCAATAACCCTAAAACTGTTCAAAGAGAAAGTCTTTCAGCATGGACATTTCATTCTCTGCTTTGAAATAATAACTTTTATATTTGAGATTCTTCTTCTCTCTCTTTGAGCTATCCAATGCCATCCCAAGTAACTCTCTGAGAGCACAATGTCAACATTCTTTATTCATTTAAAATTTTTTTATGGTAGTGCTCCCTGGTTACCTAGAATTTTACTCTTAGTTGGTACTTGGCCTAAATAAAGAATCACAAGCTTCATTATTTTCTCTTTGACACTACATACCAAGGACTCCTAAATTTTTAACATCTCAATTCCTTTCAGCTACCTCAGCTTTTAAACCAACATCAAAAAACCTGCACATTTCCCTGAAGTTCTCATTCTTAGACTCAGCTCCCCGACACCTCTTTACTGAAACAGGGTGATTTGCCAATTAAAAAATATCAACTTAAATGAGTGTAACTACTACCATTACAGTGAAGACATAGAGCATTTGCATCATTCCATAAACTTTCCTCTTGCACCATTGCAGTCATTAACCTTTTCCTACTCCATGGCTTCTGACAAATGCTGATTTGCTTACTATCACAGTAGATTTGCCTTTTCTAAAAATGCATATGAAAGGTGTAGGGGATGAAAAATAATTTTCCCTCTGTTTTTCTGAGTTCTTAGCTGAGATTCCTGTTATAAAACACAGATTAAAAAGAGAAAAGCCAAAACTTAATAACATATATACCTTATATATGCATGAGAGATAACCAGGGAAAAAATGAGTAACTCAGAGAGGTGACTTTAGAATTCAGACTTAATTACCATTTTAACAGGGACATGCAAGGAGGAATGTAAGTCTCTTAGGGGAAAGTAAATAATTTTTAGGACAGATGAATGGGTCTTTAGAAGAATAGATGGAAGATATGGTAGTTAATCACAAAGTTTGTCTGAGTGTGATGTCAATGTCTAGATTCTCCTTTGATAAGAGTCAATCTTCTGTGGTTTAATGATATTCCCAAGAAATGGATTTATTGACAGTAAAGTTCCTTTTGGAGGATCTGAATTTAGGCAGATAAGGGGAGGTCAAAGAAAGCTTCTTCCTGCATTTGCTGCTTTTCAAGTGCTTACAGCTCAAAATAAACAATATATTGAAGTGGCATATTTTGAATGGCATGTCCTGAATTTCTACAGTCATTATTTTGGGATGGCATATTCTACTACCCTTCAAATGACTCAACAGTAAGTATGCTTTTGCATCTGGATTCTTTCATTTAGCATAATTCTGTTAAGATCCATTCATGTGTTTGCATATATCAGCAGTCCTTTTATTTTAATTGCTGAGTAGTATTTCATTGTATGCATGTACCACAATTTTTTTATCTAATTTAATTCAGACTTGGGATTTTTCTAGTTTTTTGCTATTATGAATGAAGCTGTTAGGAACATTAGAGTAATAGTATTTTTGTGAGAATGTGCTTTTATTTCTCCTGGAGAACTATTTAAAAATTGAATCCTGGATTGTAAATTAATTAAATTAATATTTTTACCTATATAACATGATATTTTTACCTATACTAATTATCAAAGATTCTATATTATTTTGCACTCTCACCAACAATATATATGGGTTCCATTTGTTTGACATTTTAAAATACTTAGTATTTTTGGTCTTTAATTTTAGACATTCAACTATATACTAATGATATCTCATTGTGGTTTTAGTTTGCATTTCTTAATAATAAATGATATTGAAAAACATTCATGTGCTCATTAGTCACCTTTATATCTTCTTTAATGAAGTATCAGTTCAATGATTTGTTAGTCTGAATATTGAGTAACAAGTACTATTATTTCTTTTTCTTATCTTATTCCAGTGACTAGGACACATTGTATAGAAGTGGGATGAAAAGAAATCTGCACCTTGTTTCTGATATTAGGAGGAAATTATCTGATATTTTACCATTAGTTACAATGTTAGGTTTAGGTTTTATATCGATATCCTTTATAACTTTGAAGGAGTCGAGTTGCCTTCTAATTTTGTATTATGTTGAATTTTGTCAAATGACTTTTTGCATCTAGTTAAATGATTTTATTAACTTTCTATTTTAGTCTTTTACTATAACGAATTAAATTGATAAATTTTCAAGTGTTAAATCAACTTTTCATTCTTGTGATAAATCCCACTTGTTAATCTACTTTATTTTTGTATATTACTGTACATGGTTTCAAACATCTGTTTGTGGATTTTTGCATCTGCATTCATGAAGGATTTTGATCAGTAGTTTTACTTTTGAGTAATGTCTTTGATTCTGATAACAGAATAATATTGGTCTTCTACAATGGTTGGAAAATGTTCCTTCTTTTTTCTGGAAGAGATTGTGGGGATTCCTTATTATTTCTTCCCTTAAAATTTTGTAGAATTCACCAGTAAAGACTTCTTGGTCTAAAGATATTTTTGTAGGAAAGTTAACTATAAACTCAATTTCCTAAATAGATGTAGAACTATTCTAGTTATCTACATCATCTTGAATAAGCTTTAGTAGTTGGAGTCACTTAAGAAATTTGCCCATTTGTCTAACTTTTAAAATTTGTTGTTATAAAGTTTTTGACATTATTTTATTATCTTTTTACTATCTTTAGAATCTGTAGTGATGTCCCGTTGCCTTTTCCTGTTAGTGGTAAATTGTTTATTCTGCTTATGTTTGATTATCCTAGCAAGCAGTTGATTAGTTTCATTTACCTTTTCGAAGAACCAGCTTTTAGTTTCATTCATTTTCTCTGCGTTTTCTGTGTTCTATTTCTGTTGTTTGTTGTTGCCTTACTTCTACATGTTTTGGGGTTTAATTTGTTCTTGTTCTAATTTCTTTAGGTGGAAGCTTATATGGTAGGTAACTTCAGGTATTCTAATTTTTATCTCTAGTAGTTTGTTTTTGGACTATTTATATATTCATTGCTTTCCTCATCATATCAATATTAATGATTTCCTCTAACTTTGTGAAAGCTACATGTAGTACTCTGGACTGGATCTTGCAACAGAAAGAGGACCTTAACAGAAAAACTGGTGAAATCCAAATAAAGTCTGAATAGTAGTTAATAGTAATGTAAAAATGTCAGTCTCTTAGTTTTTACAAATGTGCCATGGTAATGTAAAATGGTAAAAAAGGGGGAACTGAATGGGAGATATATAGAAAACTCTGCACTATGTTTGCAACTTCTCTGTAAATTTAAACTTATTCAAAATAAAAAAATTATATAAAAAAAACTTTCATTGACTTCAATCTAGTTTTTTGTTGTTTGTTTTCACCCTGTTTCTCTACCCACACTCTCAGCAAAAAGTCTCAGTTGATGAGAAATGTCACTATTTCCCACCTTTCTCTTACATATATTCTGATATGGCTTCCTGCTCCCTAATTCATCAACACTCTTCTTATCAAGATGATCAATGACATCACAATGCTAACTTAACAGCACAGAGTAATGCAGACTTAACAGCACAGAGTAAGTGGTCCTAAAATGATATTTCTTTCACAACAAGTGAAGCAATGGCACTGCCTGTTTAAATTCCTTCATTGATTTAAACCAAGGTTATATTCAGATAATAATATATTAATATGGAAAAATTAACAGAGTCTTTTTTTTGGCTTGGATAAATTTACTAATTTTATGAGGCCATCCAATGCTACTAAGTTAGTAGTATTTATGCTCTTATCCTTAGAAATTTGGGTAATACATGGTGGTGCATTCCTTTATATCTCAAAATAAGAAAAGTATGCACAACATTGAAGATGACAAATCAAAAACAATTATGTTTAAAATTAGATTCGCAATAGAAAAATCTGATCCCTGGAAAAAACTTGTCCTGCTGCGTGTATGTGTGTGTGTGTTTGTGTGTGTGTGTGTGTGTATATGATATCATATATATCAGTTCTTCTCAAAGTGCAGTCCCTAGACCAGCAGCATAAACAACATCTGGGAACTTGTTAGAAATTCAAATTCTCTGGCACAACCCCAGACTTACTGAAAGAGACATCTGTGTTTTAAAAATCCTAATGATTTTAGTGCAGGCTAAAGTTTGAGAACCACGGATGTCTATCTTTAGCTAAAATACTAAGGTTAACAAAAGATTTCAGTTTATACAGAGTCAAGCAATTGATGATCTTAAGGAGCGAATTGATGATCTTAATGAGAATTCAGCTTGAGTTCCAGCAATATTGGTTTTCCTGCATGAATGTAACGCAGCTAAACAATTTATATTTTATTTATTTGTTTTCTGTTATGTCTTCCTTCATTATGTCCTAAATTTATTCAAAACTTTACGTGATAAATTCTTATGGATACTTTGGTAAAAACATGTTATAAATATCAAATGATTTAAATTACATGCAAACAAATAAATTAAAAAATGATATTACTCTAACCCTGATCAAGCTGCTTTGCTTTTCCACTGGTCTTAAGATACACCCTGCATGTAACAACTTGTTAAGATCATCCAAGAACAACTTCTTCATGACTTGATAAAAATTAAAGAGATAATAGAATAGTATAATAAAATACAACAGTGCACGTAAGTACAATATCTAAAACAATAGTCTCTACTTGTTGAGTATCCTAGAATTTAGGTCTGAGAAACCTCTCTGGTCATCAGCTGCCTAACAGGATGTAGCTCAAACAAGGCCCCTTTTAATATATTCCCTTCAGTATATGCTAGAACATATATTATTTCAGAATATAAAATTTACTTCCCATTCAGAATATTAGTTACAGAAAATATTTTCCTTATGGATTTTCCCATTCTTTTTCAAGCACTCCATAGATCTATGGATTTAGTTTCAAAGTGTTTGGAAATTTTGATGGAAATCTTTAAAACCTGAATAAAGTAAAATGGGGCAAGCAATAATAATATGTGGCAAAATGTCACTAATATTAATGTAGTTTGACCAAAATCTTCAAGCGTTGAGCATTTTGATATTCTCTGAAAAGTGCTTTTATTTTACTTAAAGCCTTAGAGCAAATTTATTAGTTTTCTCTATCACTATTGTATTTAACCTGCGCATCCTGGAATATTTCTCTCTGTGATTACCAAGGAGGTTGCAGGGTGGGAAATGGTGAAGATAAATTATACTTATCAGTCACTCCATGACTGGTGGTTTGTTCCAGCCTTTATCCCCAAGGCACTGCTTCTTGAATGTAATTAAAGTAAACATCCTGTATCCATAAAGGCAAAGTATTTTACATCAGTTTTTAAGTTCAGTTTAAGGAATAATATTAAACATCATTTAAAGTAAAAGTTTTAGTATGAGGCAAGTGTTTTAATATTTTGTTTTTAAAACCATGTGAGCTTAGGTATTTAATATAATAGATATATATATATTAAATATGGTAATATCAATTTTGCATAAAAAGCTAAATATGTGTATATCTATATATAGGCATATGCATTCTAAATCCAATCCAACTTTTGATATGGTTAAAGGTATTCAAGCTTTTTTAATATTCTAAATTGAATGTATTACATATAGACCTCTATATCAAGTAACAATACTCTTTTGTATGTTTGACAATCACTTTTCTAGCTCCTTTAATTATTGTTTTCATACTGTACATCATAGAGGAGATGTGGAAACATGTTAAATAAACTTGTAAAGCACAAACCTGCAAAATATTCCTATTTATCACTGACTATGTGATAGCAAAATTATAAGCAGATATTTAATTAATATCTTATACTGCAGTATCCAAAGTTTGCCATGAAATCAATATAACATATGAGATGCAACCAGGTTACATAACACCGCATTGCTTTCCTTTTTGCATATGAATAAAACAAATCTGAATTATACAAAATCCAGTAAAAGTTTTCATTCTTTGTGAAGAAAGACTCCATATTCTTGGAACTGAGGGTATTACAGTGAAGAACTTAGATAAGGTCCTTACTCTCATAGTCTACAGGTTCTAGTGTCAGGTGGGGATGAGGGGTGGGAGTGAACAATTGATTATTTAAATGGGATAGGTTGAAAATGATAAAGTGCTATGGAGAAAATAAAAGGATAATAAGTAGAGAATCAGTGGTTGGTGATGAGAACCTTAAAAAACTTTAGATGTTTTTCTCAAGGAAGGCTTTTCTGAGGCAGTGAGAAGTGATCCGAAACTTGAATAATGAGAAGTTAGCCACACCAATATTTTGTGGAAGAGTATTATAGATAGAAGAATAACAGATAAAAGTCTATGGAACAACAACAAAGTATCAATGGAAATAAGAGTAATTTAGATGAAAAGTAATTATTATGAGAAAGAGTACAGAGTTAGAGCAGTACCTCATATTCAGTATTGGGAACAATAGAAATTGAACTTTTATATAAATTGAAGTTAACCTGGGCTCACTTCTAGCCCTATCCATGACTTTGACAATTATTAGGATAGTGATGGCTTGAAGGGAAAACCAAGTCCCCTGACCAAGGAAAAGCTTCATGGAATGTTTTAACAGTATTTTTACAGCTATAGAACACCCCAGTCATGTAACACAAACATTTAATATCAAAACCCAAAAACAGAAAAACTAAATCCAAATAATTAGTCCTGCAGCAGGAAGAAAGGGGATTCCTAAAAATATAAAAGAAAGAATTGAATTATGAAACAAAATGTTAAGAGTTTCATGTTTGGGTCATTATGGAATTAGATATAAAAGCAAACAAATAAGCAAACAGTGAGATGTTAAGTAAAATAATTCCTCAAAAGTTGGAAATGAGTACCAAAGTTGACTACAAGTAACATTAGCACCTGAGACTTCATAGAAATTCCAGAGAATCCACTGAACATCTCAGAAAATGTGAAATGAAGTTTAAGATTATTTACTATGAAGGAGGAGTTAACATTTATTCCTTGTTAACATTATACTTAATACAATGTAATCTGACTAATTTTACCAAATGTCCATTGTGTCTACTCATGTCAAATATCAATACTTGTGGATTGGTATTTTTAGGAAAGCAATTAGTAAAATTCATAATTAAATACAAATAATATTACCTCAATAGTTGCTGAAAACATATTGTAAGATTCAACATTCATTCCTGATAAAAATTTTGAGATAGAATGTTACTTAAAACAACAAATGTATTTATCTCAAACTAACAGCCAATCTCATACTTGACAGTGAACTTTTGCATAGATTGTCATGTCATAAGCAGTCAAGGGGGCTCTTTCATGGAACTATTTTTAAACCTCATTTTAAACTGATGTTAACCGCATTTGTTTGTTTGTTTTTGTTTTTAAAAAGAATTGCTTACTTACTAAACCTGGGGCAGATTAGATACACAGCCAGTTTTAAATTTACATCTTTTAAATCAATTTTGAAGTGTTTTCACACACACATGCACACAAGTTGGCATGCAACAGTTGTTCTAAGGTAAAACACAGTCACCTTAAACTGTTGCAAGTATTTTCACCCAAGGTTGAAAAATTGTTTATCCTGAACATGAAAACCTGTAACAAATTTAACTTAATTATATAAAACTCTTTACTAGTAGTTTTTCCCTTGCAAAGATCCAAAAAAAAAAAAATGTACAAGTAAGTAATATACATCAGTCACAATGTAATCCTGGATCATCCCCACACCAAAAGAAAGACCCAGGAAAAACAAAAACAAACACACTAGTACTGACAGTAATGTTCAGTGAGCTAATTAAACAGTGGCCAAAATGCCACTGATCAAAAAAAAAAATAATGGCTGTATATCACTGCAAAGAAACCCAAGAGGCTTTTAACCCTTCAGCATCAGAAATCCAGATTTTTCCAGTTATGTGAATGCATACCTCCCACGTGCCAAGAGTAGAGAAAGTGGATGTGCCAGCATAGAAAGAAAAAGAACTACTGTTCACTGCAACACCCAGAGAATTGGCTTTAATAGAGACTTCTTACAAGGTTAGGCAGAAACCAAAAAATGGTTCTTAGCTGCTTGTGTCAACAATTTTAAGTGGAGGTGACTGAGTTCTAAGGTTCAAAGTAAAACTTTAAAGGGGAAAAAGGTTGTTGGTTTAAGTCTTATCTTTAAAGCAAAAACAAGATAGACAAAGTATAAAAGTACCAACCAGGTAGCATCCTCTAGTCACAGAGCTCTGCCATTAGGCTGGATAGAAAATGTCAAGATTCAGATAGTTGTTTCTGATAAGGACTCAACAAAATGAATCTTTAATGACTTGAACTGCAGGATGAGGGATCCCAAGAATGCAGTCATTTTTAGTAAAGTACTGTCAATAAAGTACTATCCTGAACAAGCTGCATTTTATTATGAAAGCAAAAGGAAAGAATATATAAAAAGGACTATACATCTGTATTCCACTTACAGTGTTTGAGTTCTGGAAGGACCTGTATAATGGAGGAAGAATTCAAATATGAAATCATGCCAATCAAATGTCAAATATTCACTATAACTTTCCTAAAAAAGTGTTTTCCCCCAATATCTATTAATCACAAAGAAACAGAAGCTGTGAATGTACAGTTTAGAAAATAAAAATGTTGAAATTAATGACATTATTATGACCAAGACACTTGGTAAACAGTAAATTATGAGTTTGGGATTATCAGCAAAAGGCTTTTTAAGCAACCCTCCGGACTTCAAAAAATCTCTTCAGGTAATAGATCTGTCCCAATGTCATGGCAACTAGAACAAGAGCTTCAAAGAAGGACCAAAGGACCACTCTGCTGTTTGTGTTGTCATTGATTGCCCTGTGTATTCTCCCCCGAACTTCCATGTATTCCTGTTCATGCTTTACAGCTGTCATCGCCACTGTGAGCTCATTAATCATTTCTTCTAGCTTGTTCTGGTGAGCTTCTGTTTCCATGTCTTGTCCTTTGGGGGCCTCCCCAATATCAATGGTGAACATCACTATCTTTGGAGTCATGGTGGACATCCCACTGCTAAAACAAAACTGAAATGTTCCATCCATATGAGCAGCAAAGGTGTATTTCCCACTGGACTCCCGGTCTCCTTTATAAATTCCTTTATTATCAGGCCCTGCAATCTCCACGTCGATGTCCAGGAAACCGCCCTTGGCCACCTGGAAGATGAGGCCCATCTTGGTGCCCGGGGTGACCCACTCGAAGAAGCACTCCTCAGCATGCGCGTCAATGCTGACGAAGTAGCCCGAGACCGTGGCCCGGAGGGTGGCCCGGAGCACCAGCAGCTCAGCGAGCGTCGTCACGTGGGGCTGGGGCCGAAGCCAGGACCGGGACTGCGGCCTCCGGAGCCGCCGTCGCCGTTGCCTCAGCTGAACCACATTTATTTGAAAAAAAATTAACAAAAAGATATAATAGGAAAACGGAAGCAAACTACCATTATTTGGAGATAATATGCTTATATTCCTAGAAAACCAAAAAGAATCATCTGACAATGGCTAAAACTGAAACGAGTCAAGCAGAGTAGCCAGCTTACAGATGATGTATGAAATCGGTAACTTTGTTATATATCAACAATAAACCACTAAGTATATGTAAAAGTTGATATTCTTAATAGCAACGCAGAAAACCACCTAGGGACAAAATTTCCAATAAATTCATGGAAACCATACAATACAAGAACAATAAAGATACAAAATTCTACTAAGAAAAAGAAGTAGACTCTATGGAGCACCATATCTGTTCTAGATTGGGAAGACTCAAGACTACAGTTATACCATTTCAACTATAAATTAGCCAGTAAATATGTTGATTCTAATGCAAATATCCAGCATGCTTTAAAAGAATAGACAAATTGATTCTAAAATTTGTTTATCTGTGGATATAACCAGGGCATTTTTGAAGAGAAATATGTATTAGCAATTGGAGATGAGGCAATTTTGGAGGAGGATTGACCTGTCAGAGTGAAACTGAATTATAATACTACAATAATCAAAACAAACTTATTCTAGCACCTGTTAGGTGGTAAGCAAGGCAATCAATTACAAAAATACTGAAGCATATTTAACTATTTATACGAATTTATTATACAAAAAAGGTCTAATTTCAAAGTCCACAAGTATTGATATTTGACATAAGTAGACACAATGGACATTTGGTAAAATCAGTCAAATTACATTGTATTAAGTATAACTGTGTCAGGATAGAAAGTAATAGTATGTGTTTTGACATGGAAAAATCATCTGTGAAAACATAAAATATAAAATTTGGTAGGTTTTGGGAAAAGTATTTTCTATTTTAATTTTTCTTTGGCCTTTTTATTGTAGTTTTTGGCAGCATTCTTACACTGTACAATTATAAACAACAAAAATGGAATTACCTGAACAGCTAGTCATTTATATCCATGATTATCACTTACAAGTCTTCTCATGTTATTTCAATCTCTATATTCTAACTAGGTGAAAATCATGCAAACTATTTCAAAATGACTTGATCTGAGAGTTCTCCTGTCCTCTTACCCTGACTGCTAGTGGTTGTCTATTTCAAATATGGAAAAAAAATTTGAAGTTCATAATTTTAACTTCTTAGCAACCTTCTTATATCTGGGAAATGTATATATCATAGTTAAGATTAATCCTCTGTGTCATCCACCCTGTCTCTCACTAGTAATGACATTCGTTTAAGGAAACTTGATTATACAATTTCCCTTCCATATTGATTTCCATCAACAATCTGTTAGAATGGTGAATGAAAGAACTGGAAATACTTTGTAAATTATTAAATGGGTTGTGTACATTGCACCAAAAACTTAACTATATATAAGGAAGCATGCACATTCATTTCAAAGAAAGTCAAATTTGAATTAATGATTATAGAAGAAATGCTAAATGACTGAATAACATAAAATTCTCCTTG
Source organism: Phocoena sinus (assembly GCF_008692025.1). Classification (NCBI taxonomy): domain Eukaryota; kingdom Metazoa; phylum Chordata; class Mammalia; order Artiodactyla; family Phocoenidae; genus Phocoena; species Phocoena sinus. The sequence continues at coordinate 76,610,075 of NC_045769.1, read as the reverse complement.
AATGATAAGTAAAAGCTATGTGCAAACATGGATTGAAATGTAGTATAGTTTTTTTCAACAAAGAAATATGATACATTTAAGACTTCCTTACTGCCATTGAAAAAAATGCTACAAAGGGGGAAAAATGCTTTATCTGGAAAAGTCTGGGGTTATAATGAAATCATATTAGGTTAGTATTTCAAAATTAATGTTATACAAAGTTTCAATTTGGATTTCTTTGATGTCAAATTTTTACTAACATATCTTTGTTTCATCTTTTATTTTGAATCATACTCGTTCGTCTACTAGAAACAATACTTGTTATAAGATATTTAAATATCTTTATATAGATATAATAAGATACATGGAATATACGTATTTGAATATATTTGTGCATATATGTATATAAATATAATCTTTTGCCTCTGTGATCCCATTAATCATTTAGGTAATTTTTCTTTCCGAACCACATCGTTTTGTCATTACATGGGCATAGCAGCAAATATAAATACACTCACACACATACACATACACACACAGATAAAGGTAATCCTACAAAAATCATGAAATTAGTGCTGATTCTCAAGATTTAACCCACAATAAAAAAAATACTTTACTACAAAGAAGACAGGATCAGTTCTTAAATCCACTTGTAAAATGATGATACTTTCTCCATACCTGAGAAATATTTTTCCTGAATGAATTAGAGACAAATGTGGTGACTTAAAACTGATCCCTATACAACAAAGATGATAAAGGAGTTAACTACAGGCCAGACATCTTAATCTGTAAGAGGTCTCTGGGGGTCAAGAAATCACATTCATTTTGCAGGATTATTTCAGGTGGTACAATTTCTTAATTACTGTTAGATGCCTCAGAATAGAGACCTAAATCCATCTAAAACTCCTGCTGCAACGATGACAATTCTGCTGAGTTTATCTCTGCATCTGCTGTGTGACCATGTTCTACATTTACCTTTAAATTTAAGCAAATTATGAAAAGCAACCCTGCTAAAGCTGTCATCATTGAATATCATCATCATCACATAACTGTTTGGACTTAAGAAAAAAGTTCAAACTGTAAAGGATTTTGGAAGCAGATGGTTGAACAAGAGAATCTGGAAGGACTTTCCAGGTTTCTCATCTTCAAATGTCATGCCATGGCTCTAATGTCAATTGTGCTAACATGACAGAGAATGAAATCTAGGCTCAGAAAAGAGCACCTGCTAGTCTAAGGTCACTGAGGTAGTGGCAGAGTTGAGGCTTGCACCCAATTTACAGTGGCTCCAAATTTCACTGCTCCTTCCTGTGTGAATGACTTCTTGCATATCACAATCTGTTCTTACAACGTATAATTTATGGTTTTATGACTCCTGTTGACAGCCTGTGAAGGTTTAAACTCATCAGGCACTTGTCTTTTTGACTTTCCCTCTAGACACAAACTAAGAGTTGGGTCAAACTAGCATCTCAAACAGCTAATCGTGCAACATGAGAAGGCTGCCGAGGAGTCAGAAAGTTCCCCCCCTCTCAATCTTTCCAGGGGTGTAGAATAGCACGGTTTCAAATTCCACATAGAAGATGACCAGGGCATTAACGTTGCTCTGCCAAGTTGATAAATTTAGCAAGACTCTAGAGGTGCAGAAAACTTGCCCAAGAAGACTTGTAATTCTTAGAAAAGATTTGGCAATGGTGGTGTTTTATAGAAAAAGTTTAGAGGTATAACATGGTAACTTCTAACTTGGTGTGTTACTGCCAAAAAATCATCATAAAACACAATCAGACATCTAGAGTTTTGTAAAACTATTAATAACTCAGTCATTTCATTTGGGTTGGAATATTTATTTAAATATTAAAACACGTAATATTAGCAAAATGGGGTTCACAAGAAATGGCAAAAGAGTAATATTTGTTGAATGATATGAAGGTATTTGTTTCAGACACTTATTTGAAAATGCTCGTTTCACCCTCAAATGGTATTTTTAAGAAGTTTAAACTTGGCCCATAACAGCAGTTCAGAAAGAACCGAAAGAAGTTTTGAGAAGCAAGAAGTTGCATCGGCCATATCTGCAGAGCAATGGAAGAAATTTTTATTCCCTAAACTTTCTGCATAGCCGGGATCTACATAGTGGTTAACTCAAACAGATGTGTGGAGTTTCCTTAATGTAGTTGACTAAGAATTTGCTTTGAACCATTATATAGGAAATTTGATTCCTCTAGTCATTAACAAACATTTGTATCTTTTCTAGCCTACCACTTTGAACGTGAGAAAATTCCCAGAAGTTATCCAATGACTGATGGTTTTCAAGTACCATATATTCATAAGGAGAATTTTTTTTCCCTTGTAGAATTATTTACAGACAGATTGTATGTGTAATTACCTATAGATTGACCAAAGTTTGCCCATATTGACTGGTTTATGGATATTTAAAAACTTCTCTTTCTTATATTTTTGATTTAAACCACACTGAAGAAATGCTAATTTATAGATTTTTCTTAGATAATGGGGATATGGTGTTCGCTTTCAAGGAATTCAGTGGACAATTAGGCTTGTTATTAAATACTGGCTGTCATTTTGATAGGTAACGTTAAAAAAATAAAGACAAGTAGATTGGAGACAAAGCAGTATGATCAAATTAAGCTGCAAAATTCCGTGCAAACTTCTCAGAGGAGAAGATGTTTGAATTGAGACTTCAGGCATGAGTGGAGTAGAAGAAATCATAATTCAGAGACATGTGGTACTGTAATTTTAATTTGGTATTTTATAGTTTATTTTTACTTTATTTCTATTACCCAAATATTAAATGTTCTTTGTAGAATAGCTAAATAATACACATATGGGGGAAAAAAGGCTCCATTAATCCTACGAATTGGAAGCAAACATTCTAACATTCCAATGTGTATCTTTCCAGATTTTTTATGCATATATCAATTTATATGTAGAAAAAAATAAAGTAATTCTTGCAAATGAAATGAAATTATGCATTTTGTATTGTGGTTGTTTTCAAATGAAATATATTATGGATTTATCTGGCAATACTTATAAGCTCTGTGTATCTTAGATTGAATAGTTTTTCAATGCATACTTTCTAAAACTAATCATATTTTGTTAGATATTTTGGTCACTTCTAAATATTCAATATTATGAGCAATGCTCCAATAAATTTCCATATTCCTTTTAAAGTATATAATTAATTATATTTTTAGTATATATTCCTAAAAGTATCAAAAATATATACTCAGAATAAAGGCATTTTATATATCTTGTCCTAAGAAAATCTTACCAATTTATAGACAAGTGTGAAATTTTTTAGAAGTTAGGGAAGAGGGTGATCTTTTAATTACACACATCAAAACTAGGCATCATAGCTTATTGGTATGTTTTCTTATGCAAAAGTAATTTTTCAACTTTCTTAAGCAAATACTGTCAAATTTCATTTTTAAAAGGGATACCTGGTTGGAAACTTGAACAGTGATTTCACAAGCAAAATGTTCTTTAAAAATCTGCACTATTCACAGTTGTTTATGCCCAGTTAACCAATGCTGAACATTTAATTACAAAAGCTTTGGCACTCTATATTTAAAGGTTTGTAAAACTTCTTGATGTAGCTCATGTAAAAAAAGGATTGTCAGATATTTAGAATTTTGAGGAGAAATCATTGTAAGATTAAGCACATTGACATGAGATGCTAAGAAATGATAAATGTTAACTCAATACTTCTGTTCTAATAATAGGCCAGGGGTATTAGTTACTTAACATTTTTTCACACTGCATTTGCCTCCACATTCCTGTCCATTCCTCATGCTGGGCATACCAATTGGGAAAGCAAGCTACATTTGCTTTGAAAGCATTCTTCTATTTGTTCTTTCCTTCCTTCCTCTTTTCCTTCCATCCTTTCTCCCTTTCTCCCTCTTTGCCTCCTGCCTTATGTTTTCTTTTAATTAATTAATTCATACTATGTTTTAAGTACAGAAAAAAATTAAAATAGCCTATAATCTCACCAGCCAGATAATCTCAGTGATTTTTATTTATTTATTTATTTATTATTATTATTACTATTTTTGCGATGCGCGGGCCTCTCAGTGTTGTGGCCTCTTCCGTTGCGGAGCACAGGCTCCGGACGCGCAGGCTCAGCGGCCATGGCTCATGGGCCCAGCCGCTCCGAGGCATGTGGGATCTTCCCGGACCGGGGCACGAACCTGTCTCCCCTGCATCGGCAGGCGGACCCCCAACCACTGCGCCACCAGAGAAGCCCTCAGTGATTAATTTTAAATAAAATGAACAGTCTGCCAAGAAGGTCAAACAGCACACAACAGTACCAAATGAGAAGCAAATATGTCTTCTTTCCATTTTCCGGACCCTATTTTTTGTTTTCAAAGTTATTCATCATCAATTTTTTTCTTTTACACCTTTCCAGAAAAATAATATGCATGTACTAGCATATATGTAAAAATAATCTCTCTATTCCTATGTTTATCTATAGGTGGACATGCATATCCTTTTTTTAAAAAATAGAATAAATCATACAATGTGCACTGTTCTAAGCTCTAGTTCTAGAGAATGTTGCATAACACAGATAGATATACACGTGCTTTTTACTAATGCCAAATTATTCTGTTGTACAAATATATACCATAGTTTGACTGTATCAAGGGATATTTGGGGATGAATTCTGTATACCCAACACCCTGCTGAGAACAACTTTACTTGAGAAAATAAGGACGCAATTTAGGGCAACAAATGACAAATAAAAAATAAAAATTATGAGCTCTTTAAGAGTAAGTTTATTTTGTTCAGGATGGGAATTCCAAACCATTATCTTGAGTTTCTCATTACTGTGTTTTTGCCTCAGATTCCAGTGAATAATTTTCTTAAGTAGAATTTAGATCTCTAAATGATCCTGTAAAAGTATGTCTTCAATGAGTCTTCAAATGTCTTTGACTTAGACAAAACATAATTGATATTATGGAATTTTTGGATCTCACAAGGCATAAAAGGATTCACTTTTTGGTCTTAATCAGTATTATCTCCAAATCAAGAAAGCTAACTCCTCTCAGCATGAATGTCTTAGAAAATAGGCTAATTGATAGACTTGAAAGTATGCTCTAAAGCAGATATTTTAACCATTTGGAAGTGGCATGTTAGATTTTGTTTTAGTACAGTTGCCTAGGTAAGGTTTTTACCTCACTCTCCTATGTTACAAGATTGAAATTTAGTTGCAGTCTAGATCATGGATAGTGCAGCTGTATCTTTTATAGCACCCGAAGCACCCTATGCTTTGTGTTTTTAAAGACCAATTCTATTTGCTGTTTCTTGGCATTAAGAAATACAGTAAAACAGCATCCCCAATCACGTTACTTGTTCTGCTATGAATTCTGTTTGCTATGCTGCTATTGCATTCAATATGTGCATTTACATTTAAGTTAACATCTAGAGTTGGATAAAATGATTTGGAACATTTTACATTTAGTGCTAAAGAGAAGACATTTGATATTTATTCGCACTTTGCTCACCACCAGTGATTTCCAGATCTAAAATCACATTACATTCTGTTTCACATATAGTGGCATTTCCTAAGTGTCCTGTCATCATACTTTACTATTATTAAACCAATAACACTGGGTTATAATCTCACCAGAAGTCCAGAAGGAAGACTCTAAAAGAAAAAAAAAGAAGGCTGAAGTGCTTAAAATATAGATGTAAATTAAATTATTACAGACAAAAAGTATAATTCTTCCATAATATTTAAAAATTTAGAAATAACAACATGGTCCTTAATGTATGCTCAGCTAGGGTCAATGTCTTGACAGAAATGTCACCAACATATTAAATAAAATTCCATTTCTTTGTATAACTACTATATATGTTCTCAAGGTCCTTGTCACAGAGCAAAGTTGAATAAGACACATTTACTGCACGTCTGTAGAACTGATAAAAGGATCTGGACATATTTTAAGTGTTCAAATCTCTTTAAGAAGGTTACAGGTATACTGAGACAATAAATTCATGATCCTAAGATTCACTGTGAAAAATATCACTTGGAGAAAAAATACTGCCCTTAAGGATGTATACAAAATCAAATAAGAGGAAGGAAAAATGATAAACAGATAACAAACAAAAAGAAGCTTTTCTATCTTAATAGTAAAAGTCAGCTAGAGAGAATGTAATAATTAGCCATAGTACTTACCAGCTACACATTAGAATTTTCCAAGTATTAAATCTGCATATTCTATGTAATTACTTACTTTAGAACCCTCTATAGCTTCATAGTGCTCTATGTTTTAATTAGAGCTCTAGTTAATTTTAATAATGCTCAAGAAAATTCCTATCTTCTCATTTTAAATGTATTTACTTTGTATTTCTTTGTCTTTTATCTCTCTTCTCTCCACTTCATAAACATCTCATCTTTTGACAAAAGCCCTTAGATATATATCCACCGACATATAATATGTAGTGCTTCTTTGTTTTTTACATTTACATAAATTTCACTCTGTTTCTAATTTCATGCATGCACACTCTCTTTGGAGGACGTACTCATATATTGTTTTATGTTCTTTTGGTCCATTGCTCGATTTGTCACAGATTTTTCATAGTATACTTAAGGTGTACATTTCTCTAGTGATGAATATCTGAGTTGCTTATAACTCCCTACTAACACAGACAATGCTTTGATGAGTGTCCTTGTTCATATTTCCTTATGAACACATGTTGGTATCTCTCTGGGATATGTATCTAGAGGTGCAGACCAGGAGCTGCATGATCAACATATAGTTAATTTCATTAACTAGAACCAGATTTCATTCCAAAATAACTGTATCTATTTGTTCCAGGGACACATGTCTCATTGCTTGGTGGTATCAAGTTTATCATATATTAAATACCAAAATATATACATTGATCTCTTTTTGAGCTCTTTATTCTGCTTGAGTTGCCCAGTGTACCCATACTGTGGGTATGGGTATGGGTACCCATACTGTGGATCTTTATCTTCATAATCCATATAAATATGTACAATTTTGACCATGATTTTATGAGATATAATATCTTTATAAATTTATTTTGAGATATAATATCTTTAGTATATTGTCCTTTCTATAAGCATGGTAAATATCTTTACTTATTCACTTACTTCCTTTAATAGAATTAATTTTTTTGTCATAACATATTTATACTCCTAGAAAAACATGATATTTTATTTCTCACATTTTCTAATTGGTTTTTCTAGTACAGAGGAAAGCTATTAAATTATTTTTATTAGTTCTGTAAGTTTTCCTATTGTTTCTTTTGGTTTTCTACAATAGTAATTACATGATCTACAAAAAAAATGAGATTTCTATTTCTTTACTTCTAATTCCTGTACCTTTTACTCCCTTTTCTTACTTCTAGTGTTTTCGAAGACCACCAATACTAAATTGTGGCAGTGATTTTAGGCTTCTTTGTCTTGTTTCTTATCTAAATAGAAATACATCTAATTTTTAAAATAAATATTGGTATCAATATTCTCCACATACTTATTAAAAATATTATTTTTCAAATTCTTTCTGCTTGGAGAACTTACTTTCATTTTATTTGCAGTACAGATCTTCTCTTAATAAGTTCTCTGAAGTTCTGTTTGTTTAATTTCTTAAATATCTTTTTCCTTTTCAAAAGATACTTTACTGGGTTTTGAATTCTGTATTATGTTTTCTTTCACTACTTTAAAGATGACTTTTAATTATCTTCTGTATTACATAGTATCTGAGGAGAACTCTATTTCACATCTTATTTTGTTTTTGTCCATGCAATGTGTCTATTTTCCTTTAATTTACTTCTCAATTTTCTTTATTTTTGTTTTCAGTAGTTTGTATGTTTTATGTGTGTGTTATGGTATTTATCCTGTTTGGAGTTCTCTGAGCTTATAGATATTAGGTTTAATATGTTTTGTTATTTTTTGAAAATCCTCAGCCATTCCCTTTACAAATATTTTTTCTCCTCCATTTTCTTTTTCCTTCTTCTCAGACACAAATTATACATAAGCCATTTGATATTGTTCCACAGATCTTGGATGCTCTGTCCTAATTTTTGTTTTCATTTGTTTATTTGCTTATTTATTTATTTATACTTATTCCCCTTTGTATTCCAGTTTGGATAATGTTTTTCAATCTATCTTCAAGTTCACTGACTCTTTCTTCAACTCAGTTGAATATGTGGATAACTTTGACTAAAGCAATCTTAATCTGTTACAAGCAATCTTAATCTGTTACAGTGTCCTTTACTTCCAGTATTTCCATTTAATCTTTTCTTTCATATTTCCGTTCAACTTTTGTTATAGTTTCCAATTGTCTGCCAAAATCTTCCAAGAGGATTTTGACAGAGTAATCATAGTATTTTAAATTATCTGTCTCATAGTTCCAACATACACATCCTTTACTAATCTTTTTCTGTTGATTGTTTTGTCTTTGACAGTGTATTTCTTGCTTTTATTTATTTCATAATTTTTGCTTGATTGTTGCATGTAATGTGTAGAACTTTAGAGCCTGAGGTGAATGTTATTTAGACCCCAAAACATACAATCTTCTTCTCCTAAGCCATTAGTTCAAATATAGAAGACCAAATCCTTTCTTCGCTTACAGACATATTTTAGCTCCTAATCTGACCATCTTTAATTCTGCCTAGTTATTTCAGAGTAAACTATAATTGATTAGATACAAGCTTTCTTGGTTACAATCACACACTAGTGCATCCCTAAACTTACTGTTTTGTCACAATTAGTTAGATGACTCAGCATTTTTGTCACCTAAAGCAGGAGTGAAATGTGTAGTTTAGAAATTATTTTCTAAATTCATGCCTTAAGAAGAACTGTAACCATTTTGTTTTAGCAATAGTGTGTATCATCTCTATCATCAGCCCACATTATTAAAGATACCATGACTGTGGGATGTATTAATAGCAGCAACACATGTAATAACCAGATTCTCTGAGCTTCCTGGATCTGTGGTTTGGTGTCTGATATAAGTCTGGGGAAATTCTCAGTCATTACTGCTTCAAATATTACTTCTGTTCCTTTCTCTCTTTCTTTTCCTTCTGATATTTCCATTATGCATATGTTATACCTTTTGTAGTTGTCCCACAATTCTTGGATATTCTGTTCTATTTTTTCCAGTCTTTCTTAAAATGTCCATCTGTTTGTTTATACTATCCATCTGTTCTTATATGTTATCTACTTTTTCCATTAAAACCCTTGCCATATTAAGTTTTTTTAACTCTTGGTCTAATTCCAACATCCCTGCCATGTCTGTGTTTGGCTCTTATGCTTGTTCAGTCTTTTCAAACTGTGCTTTTTACCTTTAATGTGTCTTACAATTTTTTGTTGAAAGATAGACATCATGTACTGGGTAAAAGGAACTGCAATACATAAGCCTTTGGTAATGTAGTGGTAAGGTGTTGGGGGAAGGGAAGCATTCTATAATCCTATGATTAGGTTAGGTTTCAACCTTTTGGTGAGCCTGGGCCCCTGAACAGTGAGCTTCACCAGTGCATCTCAGTTTTTGTTGTTGTTGTTGTTTTTTGTCCTCTGCCTCTCCACCTCTGTTAGGTCAGATCAGCATTATTAGAGGGGTCTAGAGTTAGAGTTTGGTATTTCCCTTCCCCCAGATGAGTTAGATTATGATAAAATCTCTGCAGGTTAGGCTTTAGTAAAATAGTTTCTTCTGAGAGCAGGACTTGTTAAAAAGAACAGAATACTCTGGCATATTTCAAAATACTTTTCCCCCCCTCCTGCTGGAAACTCGAGGGGATTTTTCCTCAGTATTTGCTGTAAGAAAATGGTACCACTCCTGCAAGTAAAACTCATAGAAATATGAGGGAGTCCCTATGACTGGGTCCCCCTGGAGATCCAAATTGACTCACAGATTCAGAGGAGAAACTAGTGGTTGTCTGGGAGGTGTGTGGGTAGAATGGATGAAATAAGTGAAGGGGATTAAGAGATACAAATACAAATAAGTCACAGGATGTAATGTACAGCACAGGGAATATAGTCTGTAATATTATAATAACTTTGTGTGGTGTGTAACCTATATCAAATCACTATGTTGTGTGCCTGAAGCTAATATAATATTGTAAGTCAACTATACTTCCAATACAGAAAAAAAAAAAGAGTTGTTGATTCTTTTAGTTTTATCAGCTTTTTCCTTGTTGTTAAGAGGCAGTGGTGATTTCTAAACTCCTTACATGCTGGATTAGAAGTGTGAAATCTGACAAAAGGAAATTCATCCTTGAATAACCAGGTTGAATGAACATTGTTAATTGCATGGTTTAGATAATGTCTGACCTTCAGGAGGTAGTGAGACTAGATGGATTTCTGAATGTAATTCCAAAAGGTAACTAACAAGTTTTAAAGGAAACATTGCATAAAAGAATTTTAAGTTGTAAATATTCTTACTATTGGGCAGGTATAACCAAAATTCGAATACAATGTTTCTGGTGTTCTAGAAGGATTCTCCAGGAAAGTTTTGAAATGCATACCTATACATATTTTTTAAGAATTACAAGGATAATATCACAAGGACAGATGATTATATCTCATACTATCAACACTAGTAAAATCATTCTAATGTCTTCTTAAAATTCTATCATAACTTTGAAGCTTGATAGTTATGCTTTGAGGACAAATCATTTGTGTCAAATTGTGTCTTTAGAGTAAAAGCAAAACTCTGGATGACTAAAAAATATTTTCAAGAAAAAAATACTACAAAATAATGAATCAAATAGCACCGTCACTGTTGTTAGTAAATAGAGATACTTAGCAGAAATAGTGGGGTTAGAATTGTATCTGCCATAAACAATAGAGAAATGGGGGTGAATTTATGAGGATAAAATTTAACTCTAAGGAAGAATTATTAAAATCCTATCACTGGAAATTAAAGTATCTGAAATAAAATATTTATTGAAAAAGCTTAACAGTAGATTAAACACAAATTATCTAAATTGAAGTCAAAGAAAAAAAAAGTCAGAGCACCAGAGAGATATTTAGGGAATAAATGTACTTGGGATCAGAAGGAGAGGAGAGAGAGAATGCAACAGAAAGAATATTTTGAAGATGTCTGAGAACTTGCTAAAATTGCTGCAGGATCTCTATTCTATAAAAAAAATGTGTGCCAATAAAACTCAAAAAAATTGTTTTTTATTTCATTTAGTTAAAAAAATTATATAGAGTTATCTTTGCCTATCTCAGTCATGTAAAAAAATTGGCTATTTTCATCAGCCTAATATTATTTCTTCAGTCAAACAGAAAAACCAGCAGAAGTAAATAAAAGCTAGATTTAGATAATTCAATTCATTCATAAACAAACAAATAAATAAATAATCACAACAAACAAAAATCAAGAGGCCTGGGATATAGTTCTCTATATCGTCTTGTTCCATTTGGGTTGCTCTAACAAAATACCAGAGATTGGATGGCTTGTAAACTGCAGACATTTATTTCTCACCGTTCTAGAGGCTAGAAGTCCAAGATCAGGGTGCCAGCATGATCAGGGTCTGGTGAAGGACTTCTTCCAGGTTGCAGACTGGAACTTCTCACTGACTCCTCAATTCCTCCCATGTGGGAAGAGGCAAACAAGCTCTCCAGTCCTCTTTAATAAGTGTTCTAATCCCATACCTGAAGACTCCACTCTCTACTCTCTCCCAAAGGCCCCACCTCAAAATACCATCACATTAGGCATTAGGATTCCAACATACAACTTTTGAGGAGACAAATTCAGACCATAGCACACATGTGCTACATTCAGTTAATTAAATCAAGTTCTTATACATCTTATGTATCTCTTTAATTAACCATTTTCTCTCCATACCTACTAAAAATTATTTATGTTAAATTGTCATCAACTTTTTCTTGGACTAAAAAAGGAGGGGGGCAGGGTTAGCAACTTGTCTCTGACTTGTCATTCCAGTTGGGACTGGGAGAATGACCAGGGAGAAACGATTTGGTTAAATCTTGTGAACATGCAAATCACCACACTTGACAGCATTAATTAGTAGAAAGATAAAGGAAAGTCCTTGTCTATGGCTTGCTTTTAGCAGGACTTGCCTGTCTTTCTCTGATTGTTGTGAGTCTGATTTGATAATCCCATTCTGTGTTTCTTAGATTAGTGCTGTTAACAGAATTATCTTTATTTTTTACAAATAATGATAGCTAAGGCATTTTTAGCAAGAAAAAAGAGGGATTAGAAACGCTTTAGGATAATTTAATGCCTACTTATTGTTGGTGGAAAGATGACTTGAGGTAGATTATGAAAGGCAAATTTTATCAAAGAATTCAGGAGAAATAAGCTTAGAACCATGGGCTAAATGAGTAGAGTTCCAGGCAAAAGGAAAATGTACAAAAAATATTTTCCCTCGATGATGTGACCATCTCTGGTGAAAGTTAGATCTCTAATACACAATGCTGGAAAAATGAGAAAATAAGAAACAGACTTTTTTGGGGAAGTCTTTCTGGTCATATATTACATCCTTGGTGCACTAAACAGCTCAGCAAAAAATGCTATATTCAGTTGCAAAATAACTCAGTTAAGACCACTGGTTACTTAAAACAATTATACAAGTACCTGGAAGCAAAACTTAGGTGACCATAGAATTCCAAGGATATTCTGTGAAAGAACTAGACATTTTAAAGAGAGACACCAGTAAAAAGAATTAACAGCCAATAGACACTTCATCAGTTTAAGATACTGCCAAGTAGAATAGACTAATGGCCAAGTGGCCACAGACCTTTGTGAATAGATGTTTCTCCATGGTATAGCAATTATGTTGCCACAGTGGGTGAAGATGATGGTTTGGAAAAAAACCTTTGGAGGGTTAATTACCTCAACTTGCACGGACTCACAAGTGGAATTCTCCTAAAGTGATAAGAATGTACTGACCATCCACCTAGCTTGGCTTTATCATGATCAAGGGTAATGCACTGAACTTAATGCCATTGATACAGACTATGATACAGAATGTAATAAAAGAACTATCTATCTTGAGCAACTTAGGTACCTTGCTCTTAGTAGGCTAAGAGAATATTCAGGAAGTACTGTGGCTTGGGTTGTGTGATGAGAAAATGATACACATGGTCCAACTGAGATATGGTACAAAAAGAAGAAACGAAAAGACTAATGATGGTAACAATAACCTATTCAACTGTTGGCTTTTGAAGAATGTGTTGAAATAAAGAACACTGACAAGACTTCAAATAAATTGATAGCATATTTTTAATGCTAAGGAGACGAGAGATCCACTCTGACCTAATCCCAACCTATTAAAACATCATGCCAATTGTGTCTTATTTTTTTCTAACCTGAAGGAGTTAAAATCTAATTAAGATAATCAGGATTTAGACTGGAAAATACTTGAACGGGGTGGGAGGGTCAGTTTACTCTTTTTCTTAGATCTATTGAATCTAAAACAGCTTGAGGGGATGAGGGTTGCTTTCTTCATCTACGGGTGGTGTGGAGGGAAACATGGGCAGCATCTTAGGCCTTATAACAATTTGAATGGTATTGCTTGGAAATACTATGTAAAATCATTTTAGGATTGATGGATATGGGGCTGTGTGTACAGTAATCCTTACAGGGAATAGAGATGGCACTCTGAAAGGTACAAGTTAAACTGGCAGAGCATATCAATTACCTAAAGAAGGGAACTAAAGTTACAAATTGAAAAGATTATTCTCTAGTCCAGTCACCTTTACCTGAAGGTATAACAGTATTGGACATTTTGGAGTGTGGAGCATTTTTTGCCATTACTCTTTTCATGGGAGTTATCAACTAAGCTTGTCCTTTGCCTAGTTTTAATTGGCCTTGCTAAATGGGACCTTTTGTAATTATCCATGCCCTTCTAGGTAGTAGAAATTAGGCAGTACAGAATTTTAGGGGGCAGCAGGAGATCTGTGTTCTAATTAAGGAAATGGCTGAAGTTGGAGTTTGATTCTCCCTAATTCTCTTTTCATCAGTTTTTTCCAGTCAGTTTTTAAGGCAGTTCCTGGAGACTCATGGTAGATTGTCAAGGTTTAAAAACTTTATTCCTCTGAACATTTCAGTTGTACGGAAGTATACCCATATAGTGCCTACATAGTATTTTTTTTTTTTTTGGCCACACCTCGTGTCTTATAGAATCTCAGTTCCCTGACCAAGGATCCAAACTGCTCACTCAGCAGCGAAAGCATGGAGTCTTAACCACTGGAGCATGGGGGAATTCCCCTTACAAAGTATTTTAAGTACTGTATAGGAAATACAACAGTTCAAGCAGAATTGGTCAGTCAATATAGATATGGTTAATGATTTATTTAGAATGCCAGTTCTGAATCCCATCCAGGCACAATTTGCATTCTTGTGAAATGGAATCCACTATGCTACAAGGTTATTTGAATTCACCACCATAATGCCATAATCTAGTGTGGTGGCACTTGGACTTCATAACCATAAAAAGCAAGTTAGCTCCCTATGTTGATAAAATAATAATTGCTCTCTTCAAAGGAGGAAATGTAGGGGGAGTTAAAAACTGTAGTCACTCATATGACTAATAGTGTTTGTGAAATAAATGCACCTAGAATTCAAAGACAATTCATTTTGTGAAATTCCTGAGAATTATGTGGTGATAGCAGCCAGAGACATTCTTCAAAATGTGAGGACTCAGTTACCATCTCTCAGTGAACTTGTTTTAAGCAAGAAGCTCAGGGATTAGCAGTGTCCAGACTTTGATAAAAATGTATTCCTTATCCAGGAATCCTTTTCACAAAGCTAAGAAAATAATAGCAGAACCTGAATGGGGCCCTGAGCAAAACCAAACATTAAAAGTCTTATTAAGAGTGACAACATAGGCCGTCCCAATCAGCCCTTATGGCTCAACTGAGCAGGTAGTTCTAGACCTGTTTAAAACTAGAATACATGAAGACTAGAGCACTTGGCAGAAATTGAATAAGGCTACTCCGCAGAGACCTCTAGGTTTTGAACACAAATGCTGCCATTTGAATGAACATTCCAGTTTGTTACTGGGCATTGGTCAAAAGTGCCCCCATCAGAGATGTGCATCAGGTAATTGTAAGACTAGAAATAATAATTATGCCCCGGGAGAAGTCAGAAAAATATTAGAAAAATATTAGTGCATCATATATATGAGCAGATTATTGCCAACAGAGCCAACAATTGAGTCTCTTAGGTCCTCCACACCCCTTTCAATTTGTAGTCTGAACCTTCTGACTTTTCCCCCGCCGAGGCAAAGCTGACTGCTTGGTCCGCGGACGGGAGTTCCTGAATTGAAGCGACGCATTGCCTTTTGGAAATCAGTGACACTATCCCCTGCAGAAGGTAAAACCTTGGTGGAAGAAGTCAAGGGAAAGCCTGCCGTGGGCAGACCTGAGACCCAGTTACAATGCAGGAAAAGAGAAGTTAGGCTCATGCCTCAGGGGAATATTTGGATATTTGTAAGCTTTTAAACTATGGTCAATGACCTTGGATTATATACAGGCAAATGGGTCTTCTAAAAAACATGGCTTCATATGGGACTCTTATTTATGGAAATCCCTGTGGAATTTAGAGGAATAATTTAGACGCGCCTTGTAGATGCCAAATAAAAATACCAGTTGCCAGTTCAGAAGTCAAATGGAATGTTAAGGCAGAAATAGCTGAATCCCTAGGGCAGGGATGCAGATGCTAAGGCCATGCACCCATGCGCTGAAATGGCTTATTCACCTTGCCCCTGATGAATTCACTAATAAGAAACTACAACCACTGCCAACAAGAAAGGAATTACTTGAAAATGTCTGTGAGTAAAAATTTCCCCCCAAAAAACCTTATATATAGTTGACAAGTATATTATATTAAACATCTACACAAAGGGTTACAAGCTGTGTTTAACTGTAGCTGATATTTATTCTAAGTTTTGCTTACCTGTGAAAGGGGTAACCTTGGATAATATGACATAATTAATAGTTGGGAACAGCAAGTTTCTATCAATTTACCTGGATACATTTCTTATAATCAGGGTTCACATTGCTATGGGCAAGAACTATTCTAAGCATTTACATATATTAATGTTTAATACTACAGCGCTTCTCCGAGGAACATACTATCACTACCTAAACTTTAGAGCTGAAGAAACTGAGTCACAGAGAGGTTCAGTGATCTTCCCAATGTCATGCAGAAAGTTAGTGGTAAAGTCCATAAAGTTAGTGGTAAAGTCCATAAAGTTAGTGGTAAAGTCCATAAAGTTAGTGGTAAAGTTCATAAAGGCTATTCTGGATACTCTGCTCTTAAGCAGCATGCTGTACTGCTTCTCCAGAAACACTGATCAGAATTTTTAAAAATCAGTTTAGCAATATATACTGAGAATCTTAAAGCAATCATTTTCTGACACATTTTTATTACATCATTTTTTGTCACACAGGAAAACAAGATTCAAAATAATGGCTGGTGAAATGGAAAAAACTATGCAGATTATAATAAATAGACTAATAAAGCAAATAAACTAATATGTAGATATTAGAAAAAAACTTTAGAATTTCTGATTTTAAAAGCAATTAATAAAAAAAGTAGAAACACAATTCCATGCTCATTATGATTTTACTATATAAATTTAACACTGACATTTAAAACTAGAAGTAAATGGTACAAAATGTTGACAGTGCATGTATTTGGGTTGTGATATAATGAGTCATTTTTTTCCTGTTTTGAATTTTATCCATTTACCAAATTTAAAATAACAAACCCATTTCCTTATTTTTTTCTCCATATACATTTTATTTATTTATTTATCTATTTTAACATCTTTATTGGAGTATAATTGCTTTACAATGGTGTGTTAGTTTTGAAAAAAGGGAAAAGAGAAAACATATTGGATTGTAACCTTTCATCTGAAAGCATATGTGTACATCCACGAAGACAAAATACATCGGGATCAAAATTCACACACACACACACACACACACACACACACACACACACACACACACACACTATATATAGCTTCAAAAAGCATGTGATGAGACCCTGTTTTTTTTTTTCACGTCTTTATTGGAGTATAATTACTTTACAATGGTGTGTTAGTTTCTGCTTTATAACAAAGTGAATCAGCTATACATATACAAATATCCCCATATCTCCTCCCTCTTGCGTCTCCCTTGCACCCTCCCTATCCCACCCCTCTAGGTGTTCACAAAGCACCGAGCTGATCTCCCTGTGCTACGTGGCTGCTACCCACTAGCTATCTATTTTACACTTGGTAGTGTATATATGTCCATGACACTCTCTCACTTTGTCTCAGCTTACCCTTCCCCCTCCCTGTATCCTCAAGTCCATTCTCTACGTCTGCATCTTTATTCCTGTCCTGCCCCTAGGTTCTTCAGAACAATATTTTTTGTTTTTGAGATTCCATATATATGTGTTAGCATACAGTATTTGTCTTTCTCTTTCTGACTTACTTCACTCTGTATGACAGACTCTATGTCCATCCACCTCAATACAAATAACTTAGTTTCGTTTCTTTTTGTGCCTGAGCAATATTCCATTGTATATATGTGCCACATCTTCTTTATCCATTCATCTGTCAATGGACAATTAGGTTGCTTCCATGTCCTGGTTATTGTAACTAGAGCTGCAGTGAACATTGTGGTACATGACTCTTTCGGAATTATGGTTTTCTCAGGGTATAGGCGCAGTAGTGGGATTGCTGGGTCGTATGGTAGTTCTATCTGTAGTTTTTTAAGGAACCTCCATACTGTTCTTCATAGTGGCTGTATCAATTAACATTCCCACCAACAGTGCAAGAGGGCTCCTTTTCTCCACACCCTCTCCAGCATTTATTGTTTCTAGATTTTTTGATGATGGCCATTCTGACTAGTGTGAGGTGATACCTCATTGCAGTTTTGATTTGCATTTCTCTAATGATTAGTGATGTTGAGCATCCTTTCATGTGTTTGTTGGCAATCTGTATATCTTCTCTGGAGAAATGTCTATTTAGGTCTTCTGCCCATTTTTAAACATGACTCAATTTGAAAACCACTTTCTTTTTTTCATTAGATTGAGTCTAATTTGCTTTTGTAAGATGAAGATCATTGCATTTACTGTGGGCTTTGAAATAATACTACATTCCAGCTATCAAACTGACTTCTTCAACACATTTATATATGTTTTACAAACCATTTAAGCAATCTCAAACATTTTTGTTTGGTTGAGTCTTTACTGTGCACTTATGATTTTTGTGACACAAAGAGAACTTTGGGTGACAGTTATTATTATCGGATTTTAGTTCAGTGTTACAAATGTTTGATAGAATTCACCTGTGAAGCCATCTGGTCCTGGGCTTTTGTTTGTTGGAAGACTTTTTTTGTGTGTGTGTGTGGTACGTGGGCCTCTCACTGCTCTGGCCTCTCCTGTTGCGGAGCACAGGCTCCAGACGCGCAGGCTCAGTGGTCATGGCTCACGGGCCCAGCTGCTCCGCGGCATGTGGGATCTTCCCGGACCAGAGCACGAACCCGTGTCCCCTGCATCGACAGACAGACTCTCAACCACTGCGCCACCAGGGAAACCCTGTTGGAAGACTTTTAATCACAGTTTCAATTTCAGTGCTTGTGATTGGTCTGTTTATATTTTCTATTTTTTCCTGGTTCAGTCTCAGCAGGTTGTGCTTTTCTAAGAATTTGTCCGCTTCTTCCAGGTTGTCCATTTTTTTTGGCATATTGTTGCTTGTAGTAATCTCTCATGATCCTTTGTATTTCTGCAGTGTCAGTTGTTACTTCTTCTTTTTCAGTTTTATTTCTTCTGTTCATTTGAGTCTTCTCCCTTTTTTTCTTGGTGAGTCTTGATGGGACTCTCTGCGCTTTCTGGACTTGATTGACTATTTCCTTTCCCATATTAGGGAAGTTTTCAACTACAATCTCTTCAAATATTTTCTCAGTCCCTTTCTTTTTCTCTTCTTCTTCTGGGACCCTTATAATTTGAACATTGGTGCATTTAATGTTATCCCAGAGGTCTCTGAGGCTGTCCTCAATTCTTTTCATTCTTTTTTCTTTATTCTTCTCTGCAGTAGTTATTTCCACTATTTTATTTTTCAGGTCACTTATCCGCTTTTCTGGCTCAGTTATTCTACTTTTGATTCCTTCTAGAGAATTTTTAATTTAATTTATTGCGCTGTTCATCATTGTTTGTTTGCTCTTTAGTTCTTCTAGTTCTTTGTTAAACGTTTCTTGTATTTTCTCTATTCTATTTCCAAGATTTTGGATCATCTTTACTATCATTATTCTGAATTCTTTTTCAGGTAGGCTGTCTATTTCCTCTTCATTTGTTTGACCTGGTGAGTTTTTACCTTGCTCCTTCATCTGCTGTGTGTTTCTCTGTCTTCTCATTTTGCTTAACTTACTGTGTTTGGGGTCTCCTTTTCACAGGCTGCTGGTTCATAGTTCCCATTGTTTTTGGTGTCTGCCCCCAGTGGATAGGGTTTGTTCAGTGGGTTGTGTAGGCTTCCTGGCGGAGGGGACTGGTGCCTTTGTTCTGGTGGATGAGGCTGGATCTTGTTTTTCTGCTCCACAGGACAGCATCCAATGGTGTGTTTTGGGATGTCTGTGTCCTTATTATGATTTTAGGCAGCCCTTTCTGCTAATGTATGGGGTTGTGTTCCTGTCTTGCTAGTTGTTTGGCATAGGGTGTCCAGCACTGTAGCTTGCTGGTCATTGAGTGGAGCTGGGTCTTAGCATTGAGATGGAGACCTCTGGGAGAGTCTTCAGTGTTTGATATTATTTGGATCCAGGAGGTCTCTGGGGGACCAATGTCCTGAACTCGGGCCTCCACCTCAGAGGCACAGGCCTGACACCCGACCAGAGCACCAAGACCCTGTCAGCCACACAGCTCAGAAGGAAAGGGAGAAAAAAAGAAACAAAGAAAGAAAAAATAAAATAAAATATAATAAAATAAAGTTCTTAAAATAAGACATTAAAAATTATTTTTTAAAAAATAATTAAATGAAGAAAAAAGAAAGAAGAGAGCAACCAAACCAAAAAACAAATTCACCAATGACAAGAAGCACTAAAAACTATACTAAAATAAAACAAATGGACAAACAAAACCCTAGGACAAATGGTAAAAGCAAAGCTATACAGGCAAAATCACACCAAGAAGCATACACATACACACTCACAAAAAGAGAAAAAGGAAAAAAATACATATATCTTTTGGGAAGTCTGAGGTCTTCTGCCAGCATTCAGTAAGTGTCCTGTCGGAGTTATTTCTGATATATCTGAGGGGAGGAAGGTGATCTCTGCATCTTACTCCTCTGCCATCTTGCAGGCCTCTTGCCACTGTCTGCAGTCTGGCCCTCGATCGCCGAGGCCATCCATGGGTCCCAAGAGCTTCAGAGGGAGGATGAAAGAGGTGTCCCTGTGGCTGGGACAGGCTCTCAGTGAGGCAATGGGAAGGACCCAAGTGAGGAGCCTAGGTGGATACAGCCGCTCCCGCCATGGATGCCACCGACTCCCCAAAGCTGGAGATGTTGTAGAGGCTGTTTCCTTGGGATTGCATTTCCCAGAGCACAGCGCTTGCATCTGGTGTGGTGGCTAAGCGCCAGGACGTGGCAGGCTGGGGTGGTGAGGCTGGACTCTCTTTTCCTTTTAAGTAGAAAATAATTTCTTAATAATAATTCCTTCTATTCCTCTGTGCAATGAATATTAACATCTTCTTATATACATTGGTTGCATGTTGGTAAAATGAATTGTTTCCTATCTATATTGATGGCTTTCTTAGTGGCCAACTGGTCCATCTCCATTATTCTGTAGCTTAAGGATATATTTAATTATCCATACACACAAACCATTTGAGTAAAATTCTCCTAATACAATGAAATTGTGTCTCTGTTGGTTGATTTTGCTTTAGAAATGACTTATGCTGTATTCAACTCTAATTTTCTATTTTCCTAATGTAGACGGTAAGAGAATAATGGGTATTCAAGTAGTTCCCAATAAACTGTGAAGATCTCTTACTGATAAAGATCTTCTCTTCCTGTGAAGTTCAGGGCCTATATTCCACGTTGGTACAACAGGAACTGAAACATGGATTATATGCCCTTCCATGTTTGAAAAAGGCATCTTTTAATTTTATTGTAATTCTTAGGAAACATCATCACCGGGCATAACCAAAATAGGCAATTTTCATGAAGCATTTTAGAAAGTATAAAGCTCATCCTGATGGAATATATGCTAAGGTCATCCCTCTAGGTGAGGGAAATATGATAATTAGTCAATGTTTGAATATCAGGGAACAAATAAAGTTGTATTAATCATTAATCATTGTATAATCATTGGAATAACATATTTAGTTAATATGGCAATCAGTTACAAGGAGAAAAAGGTGTCTGGATTTTCAAGGAATTATTCGTTTTGAAGTGCATTTTTATATAGTTCAGAATGTTTTTTAAAATGGTAGAAACATTTGAAAAATATAAAGAATAGCATAGTTTAATATGCTAACAGTACATATTTGTAAGGTATATTGCTTGCTATGCAACTCAAAAGAAAAATGTAATATATACTTTCACTGGTAAAAATATCTTTCTTATAGAGAATGTTTCATAATAAAACTTTCTTAAACTCTAATCCTTAATCTTTCAAGCAAGTGCAATGTTGAAGCACTTCTTTCTGTAATAAACTCTAGGTGTGGTTTAAAAAGTTAAGGAAGGGCTTCCCTGGTGGCGCAGTGGTTGAGAGTCTGCCTGCCAATACAGGGGACACAGGTTCGTGCCCCAGTCCGGGAAGATCCCACATGCTGCGGAGTGGCTAGGCCTGTGAGCCATGGCCGCTGAGCCTGTGCGTCTGGAGCCTGTGCTCTGCAACCGGAGAGGCCACAACAGTGAGAGGCCAGCGTACTGCAAAAAAAAAAAAGTTAAGGAAAAAGTAATTTCTTTTGGTCCATATGCTGTTGGATTTTATAATCAAAACAAGCAAAAATATTTAACACATTTTCTGTGTTTTCCATCACCAAAACAAGAGAATTTTGGAATATTGCTCATTTATATTATACACTATCTAAACAATACCATTTTAATGTTAATAACATGGTTTTCTATTTTGACTTTATTGTTTAATAAAAGTTAAAAAGGAAAATAATTGAACTTATTTTATCTGAATGAATAAAAATAATGCCATAAAATGCCTTAAAAAATGCCAAAAAATATAATGCCATAAAAATTATAATAATATTGAGCATTCAACATTTTCACTAACTAGAATTGAATTTCTCCTTTTTTATCATATACAAGGTTAAATGCTACAAAAATTAAGTTTAGGGAAGCCTTCACTGTGCCAGTTTTTACCATTACAAAATGTCCTGTGAGAATTAGAATATGTTTTTCTTATCTCAACATGTCAAGTGTTACCACTATTGATGACCTTAAATAATGATTCTATTATCTAAATGGTTTTGTATTTAAATAAGACATTTAAAAAATTGCTATTGACTTGCTGTGTGACCTGGAGCCATTCACTTAACCTCTCTGTTTCTTGATAGGAATCAGATTAAGATTAATTATCCATGTGTGCTTTGCTAGCATAGAGAGAAAATGAGAGAGAATCTGTAAACTAAATTAGATTTTAAAATATGTCATACACATTCAAAGTGTTATTCCAATGTGTAATCATATACAGTAAGGTCTGTCAGCATTTAAATTAAATGATAAGCTTAGATACTTAAAAGTGGTTTGTGTGGAATTTAGAAATTAAAGGAAGACCAGAGTTTCCTCCAATTCATAATCCATATTAAATGGTTAGAGGGGAGAACAAGACTGGAGATGAAACTTTTATTCAAAGTTGAATGTGATTTTCCTACATTTAAAGATCTTAGTTTTCTTAGAATGACATTATTCCTTCTAGAAAGGGAGAAAAAACCTTTTCCTTGAAAAACTGTCATTGGTCAAATCGTTATTAGTAATCTTTGACACCACTGGGGAATCAAGATTCCTGATTTCTAGTCTTAGCTAAGGAGATAATTAATTAGCTGTGCCTTGAGGAATTCAGCTACACAGTTTGAACCTCACTTTTTTAAATTAAAAAAATTATTACATAAGTTTCAGGTAGACAGCACTTATAATCTGACATCAGTATATACTACAAAGTGATCAGCACAAGTCTAGTTACCATCAATCAGCATATATTTGTCCCCCGCTTCACCCATTTCTCCCACCCTCCACACCCCTTCCCCTCTGGTAACTGCTAACCTGGTCTCTGTAACTATGAGTTTGTTTTTGTTTTATTTTTTTGTTCATTTGTTTTCTTTTTTTAGATTCCACATATGGATGAAATCATACTATGTTTGTCTTTCTTACATGTTTGACTTATTTCGCTTAGCCTAATACCTTCAAGGTCCTTCCATATTGTTGTAAATGGCAGAATTTCAATTTTTTTTTATGGCTCAGTGATATTCCATTTTATATAAACACACATACACACACACACACACACACACACGCATATACCTAACTTACATATTCTTTATCCATTCATCTACCGATGAACACTTAGGTTGTTTCCATACCTTGGCTATCGTAAATACTGCTGCAATGAACATAAGGGTTACATATATCTTTTGAATTAGTGTTTTCATATTCTTTGGGTAAATACCCAAAAGTGGAACAGCTGGGTTATATGGTAGCTCTTTTCTTAAGTTTTTGGGTAATCACCATACTGTTTTCCATGGTGGCTGCTCTAATTTACTGTTCCACCAACAGTGTATGAAGGTTCCCTTTTCAACACCTCTCCTCCAACAATTGTTATTTCTTGTCTTTTCAATAATAGCCACTTTCTTA
The DNA here is from genome assembly GCF_008692025.1 of Phocoena sinus. Classification (NCBI taxonomy): domain Eukaryota; kingdom Metazoa; phylum Chordata; class Mammalia; order Artiodactyla; family Phocoenidae; genus Phocoena; species Phocoena sinus. The sequence continues at coordinate 76,586,297 of NC_045769.1, read as the reverse complement.
ATCTGAAGAATGACAGGGAATTTAAAGCAAATGACTTCTAGAAGTAATTTCAGAGTGAAAATTTCATGACATAACTCATTCAAATTATTCTTATAGCCTTGTCAATTCTAGAATAATAAGAATAATAAAACACATACATACACACATTGGTTTAAAAATAAGACATAGATTAAGAACCAATTCCCTGGGTTGTATTTAAGATGGTACAAGATTTTATATGCGTAGTCCCTTCAAGAGGTAATAGAATAAACTTGGAAACATCTCTTAGAGACATACTTGATCAGGTAATTCTGAAAAGGAACATTTCCTTATTCCATGGGTGATATTTCTCTAATTCTTTGAGTTTGATCTCATTGTGGATGACAGCCAGGTTTTCTGTGGAGAGTACTTGGGTCTAGTATCACATGCAAAGGCCTGAGGTAGTTGTTTCATTTCTCTAATTTAGCACTTTTATATTATTTTATCATTGAATTTTACCAATTGCATTTAGAAGCTTAGTCCTTGGATCAACCATAGTTTAACATATCCAAATTCCAAACGTTTTTCGTTGCTCTTTGAAGCGTAGGTGCCTTCTTAATTTGGATTTCTTCTACTGTTAGGTCTCTGTCATACTTATTGTTTTCCAAGTACTCCTTTCCATTTAATATAGAATTTTTTATGATCAGCTGCATTCATTTGTTTGTGCACTACTGCAGTTTCTTCACCATATGTGCATTTTTAATAAGTTGCTTGTGGCCAGTCAATCATGAACCATTTATAATTTAAGCCATTTATAATTTAAGCCTTACCCACATACCAAAGATTTCACTGTTATTCATGTGCTCCTTTATCTGCTTTTACTTGCAAACTAACTATCATTCGCTCCACCAGAAGCAATCATCCGCCATCTGTCAATCTGAGACTCACTTGTCTTGGAAACTGAAGCCTGGTGCTTATATATTGCAGGTATTATGAGCACTTCTCATCTGACACCCTTCTCTTTCTTCTCCATTCATTTTTTCTATTGTTAACAAGCATACTTTATGATGTTTTCTATGCTTTGTGACTTGTCCTCTAGGTAGATATTTTCAGCATGACTACGTCTTTGAAAGAAAAGTGGTGTCATCATATTCACCTTGTCATATTTAAGTATATCTCAAAGCAATGGGAACTTCACCAGAATTTGAAATACAGCAATAATTCATTGTATGGAATTTTTCCAATATTTTATAGGAAGAACTGGATATATTAATTACATGAAATAATTAATATTACATGTATTAATTAATTGTCAAAGAAAGTTTATTTTTGTCCTGAAAAGTAATTCCATTTTTCTTATCCATACCTTCGTGTATTGTGTTCACATTAATTTTTTAGATAAAAAATACAAATAAGTAAATATCAGTATGAAATCCATTTCTGTATTCCATGCATTAATATGTGAATATATGTAGGTAGGAATAAATGTCAAATTAAGGTAAAAAAATGGTGTTATCTGAGGAGAGCCTTCTCAGAATTGGAGGTGGGGAGCTTCTAATTTGGATCATATCTGAAAACTTGAAAATATACCTAAATCTAAAATGGGATAGATATTTTGTATTAAAAATTGTATGTAGCACAGATCTTTGTCTTCTTTAAGTAAAAGCAATTAATACAATAACCACCACCATGCATTGGTGAGTTAATAAAAACTTTCAGTGAAATACTTTTTTGTACCATATTTTTACATAAAAAATCTTCTCTTTTTCATTTTCAAGACCACTACCAATTTCCAAGAAAGAACTGTGAAATACTTAATGAGACATTTATCTGGTCTATGTATTTTATATTTAGCTGATAATATAATGAGGTCAAGGTACTAGAATGAAACATCCCTAACATTTCACATAATTTTCCACTTCCTCTCCACCATTTTTGGTATTTTGGCAGAGTATTTTAACTTCTTGATGTTTTGAACTTTACCATTTCTGTCAATAATCACTCTGTCAGATGCAGCATACTGTTAAACCTCATCCTGAATAATACATTTCCATTTATCTTTGAGTATATTATTAAGATGATTTCCATCTAATAAACAAAGCAATATGTTTTAAATTTGATTTTTAAAAAATCCCGCGTGAAATTTTTTTTTGACTGGTTTCCTCATGCACACTTTAAAACCATATTGCAAAAAGCAGACTTTCTTATTGTTTTCCAAGTCTTTTATAATTTTACACATATGTGTCTCAACCTCTCCTTCTCTCTTAAAAAAGTTATCCATTGACAACCCTGTGAAAATGTAAAATACTTCCACTTTATATTTTCCAAACACATGAAAGCATTTATTACATGTAGTAGCAATTGAAAATCAACACTTTAAACAAGCACAAAAATTCTCAGTGATTTTTTCATTCTTTATACATTTTAACATTATTTTGAAAGGAAAAATTAAAATATTATAGAAAAAATATCCAACCATTCTCTTAAACATATTTCTCTTCTGAAAACATTTACCTTATTCCATGTTCTTTCTTACTTCATATGATCAGTCTCTAATCAAAGATTGACATAATCAGGGCTTCCCTGGTGGCGCAAGTGGTTGAGAGTCCGCCTGCCGATGCAGGGGACACGGGTTCGTGCCCCAGTCCGGGAAGATCCCACATGCCGTGGAGCGGCTGGGCCCGTGAGCCATGGCCACTAAGCCTGCGCGTCCGGAGCCTGTGCTCCGCAGCGGGAGAGGCCACAACAGTGAGAGGCCCATGTACCGCAAAAAAAAAAAAGATTGACAATTTTTTTCTGTAGTAGGAACAATTGTTTCTCTCCTCTACACTCTGCCAAAATAAAAGGGGAATACATATGAAAGTCCTGTACAAATTTTAAAACACTAAGCAAATAAAGTTTTTATTGTTTTATTTATTTTCAAAAGGCAGCTTAACTTAGAGAAACATGTAAGAATCAAGTACAAAAGTGGCCTCTCAACTTTGCTTCCCTAACAAGTTACCTCTTTTCTGCCTCAGTTTCTCAATCAATAAAATGGGGAATAAACCACACTAAATTTCCTACAGGACTGTTGCAAGTTTGGAGGTGATATAGTAAACTTGGTAATGTAAGCTGTGAACTACTGTATCCATATAAGGAATCATTATTTTACTTTTACTTCTAGAGGAGTGATGTATATGCTAACCTGAAGCCTGAAGAATGAAAAATAAAGAAATCCAACATGTAGGAAGATTGGCATCAGAGTACAGCTTTCATCTGATCTTTTGTTATTTCACTCTACAGAATTCTACAGATTGAAACCAAAAATTTTTAAAATCGGGTTGATAAACTTTCTAAGAGTAAGGGAAATATGTAATAGTATTTCGTCAATGCTTTTTTTAATAGGATAAGAAAAAGAGAGTAATTACAATTTTACCCAGTTGATAAAACACTGCAAAAGAAAGTGCAATCATATCTACTATCAAAATTTCATGGTTCCCAGATTGAAACACTCTCGTTTCCTGATTCACCATGGAAATCTAATGTTTTCCTTTCCTTGGATGATTTTGAGATACAATCGAGTGCACAGAATACATTAGAATACATCTGCAATTTAATTCAAGGATTCCCCTTCCTTTTATTTGGGCACAAATGTCCAAAGGCACTAGGTTAAAAAAATTACTAAGAAAGTAAAAATGGATGAGATAAAGTTTTAAAATAGTATGGGATAAAGCAACAGTTTGAATAATCATATACTTCATGATTTTGGGTTATTTCATGAAAACAAGGTATGTGATAGAAGAGTTACAAAAGGAGAAACTATCAGAAGTTGGGTCTACACAGTCAAGTATAGAGAAAATCATTACATGTCAGGAACAGAGTTTTATTCTTAGAGACAAAAGAATAGTTCCAGGACAACTGAGAGGGGAAATTCTGCATTGTGTTCATGAAACACAGCAGAGGCCTCCAGGGAAAAGAGAAAACTCCACAGAGATTGCCAATATAGAGTTGGCCCGAAATGACAGAGGACACGGCATGTGCATAAAAAATGTTTAAAATGTGCTCAGGTAAATTCTCTGCCAAAATGAAATTCAAGTATGAAGAATTAATTCCCCAATGGGCAACACTACAAATTGATTTTTAGGACCCCTTCCAATTGTACATAAATAGAAAAGTGCATGTTAGTAGTTGAAGATGGATTTTTCCAATTGTATTGGGAACTTCCCTATGAATAGAAGCACATCATTGGGAACTGTCAGGAATAAACTGCACAGGAATATTCTAGATTGACAATAAAAGGTCATAGTGAACCTTAGTAAAGTTCATTTGACAAGCTCATAACAAACTGTGAATATGCAGGATAGCATAAAATAAAATATTGAATAATCCCCCAATTTGATTTGTATTATTATTGCTCAATCAGCATATTCAGCTAGCTTGAGCTTTTAAAATGAAACAATTGAGTATTTAAAATAAATTTGTGTCTGCGTCTTTATTCCTGCCCTGCCACTAGGTTCATCAGTACTGTTTTTTAGGTTCCGTGTATGTGCGTTAGCATAAGGTATTTGTTTTTCTCTCTGACTTACTTCACTCTGTATGACAGACTCTAGGTCCATCCACCTCATTACAAATAACTCAATTTCATTCCTTTTTGTGGCTGAGTAATATTCTATTGTATATATGTGCCACATCTTATTTATACATTCATCTGTCTATGGACATTTAGGTTGCTTCCATTTCCTGGCTATTGTAAATAGTGCAACAATGAATATTGTGGTAGATATATTTTTTGAATTATGGTTTTCTCAGGGTATATGTCCAGTAGTGGGATTGCTGGGTCATATGGTAGTTCTATTTTTAGTCTTTTAAGGAACTGCCATACTGTTCTCCATAGTGGCTGTATCAATTTACATTCCCATCAACAGTGCAGGAGGGTTCCCTTTTCTCCACACCCTCTCCAGCATTTATTGTTTGTAGATTTTTTGATGATGGCCATTCTGACTGGTGTGAGGTGATACCTCATTGTGGTTTTGATTTGCATTTCTCTAGTGATTAGTGATGTTGAGCATCTTTTCATGTGTTTGTTTGCAATCTGTATGTCTTCTTTGGAGAAATGTCTATTTAGGTCTTCCACCCATTTTTGGATTGGGTTGTTTCGTTTTTTTGGTATTGAGCTGCATGAGCTGCTTGTAAACTTTGGAGATTAATCCTTTGTCAGTTCCTTCATTTGCAAATATGATGCTTTGTGATGACCTAGGGGGTTGGGATAGGGAGGATGGGAGGGAGGCTCTAGAGGGAGGGCATATGGTGATATATGTATACTTATAGCTGATTCACTTTGTTGTACAACAGAAACTAACACAACATTGTAAAGCAATTATACTCCAATTAAGATATAAAAAAAAAATAAATTTGAAACTTTTTTGTAATAAATTAATTACTCTTTGGCTCAATTGTCTGGCATTTCATTCAAAAGATTTAGCCAGCTAATAGTAGCACAATTCTGTTTAATGTATAGTAACAGAGTCTTAATTTTACTTTTTCTGCTTTTTTACTTTTCAGTGCTTCTTTAATATCTTCTGTCTAACAACTGTGAAGTGGTCAAAAGGCAGGGAAGAGGAGAAAAGCAAAAAGGAAGAATCCACAGGGTGTAAATAATCCACAAACAGGCTAATTGGTCCCTGGATAATTGGTGATTCTCTGCAGCAGCAATGCAATTGAGATTTCCAGAAAAATGAAAATACTTGATTTATATCTGTTCAAATTTTGTTTTCAAGCATAAAAGTACCAATAAGACAGGCTTAAATATTTGATCAGTATCTCTATACTTACTTGCTAAATATTTGCATATTGCTATTGTCTGCCTTATCATGCAGTTGTATTTTCATTCACTTATAACTGAACAAAATCCTAACTAATATGGCACTGGAAATAGGGACTAGAAGCCATCTATTCTTTGTACCTATTTTTTCTTCTGTGTGTTGGGATTCTGGCTCAGCTCTACCAGTGACAAGCTGTATGACCTCGTTCAGTTACTTTATCACCATTACACAATAGTCTTTTCATGTCTTAAATTAGAATACATTAAGGTATTTACACACTCACAAAAATATATAAAGGGTGCCTATTTCATGAAAGGCATCATGATTGGCCATGAGAGAAATGCCATGAATAACTAAGTCACAACCTTTGTTTTGAGGAGCTAACATTTTGGTAAGAGAGAACATTATGAAGACAAATAACTATAATGAAAAATCCTGCAATTTCTACTTAAAAATTTGCAAATAAAATACAATGGGTATTAAGAGATTAACTTCAATTTAGAAGGGAACATAAAAGAGTGCATTATTGGGAAAGTAGTATTTGATCTGGACCGCCAGAGATTGTTAAAATTTTGACAGCCTAGGATGTTATAACTGATGGGAAATTACAAAGAAAAGAAAAGAAGGTACAAGCTGTGGAGCCGGAAAACACAAGTAATGTATAGGGAACTGTGTGTGGTGTTGTTTGGTGGCAACATTTAGTGAATGTAAATGAGTTGTTGGACACAGGTGGAAAAGCAAGCTGGGACTTTGAAGTTCAGGAAGAACAGGATTTGATGGTGAATACTTTTTCCAGCAGGGTGATTGTTCTTTAGAAATATTTGACTTGACATAATGTGTCATGTTGATAAAGAAAACAGATTCTAGGTGGGTGGAATTAGTGAAGAGGCTATTTGAGGGATCTTGTTGAAAAGCTATTGGTAACTGAACTAGGGTGGTAGTAATAGAAATTGTAAAAAAGGAATAGATGTAAAAGATATTCCAGCTACAAAAAGCACACAACGGAAAGCGTAAACAGACATGTTTCCCAGGTAGAGAGAGAATCAAAAATACTATTTCAAGTTGGTTGAGCGGAGAAGTATAGTTCCGTTAAATGAAATAAAGAAATCCAGAGAGGAGTCGATATGTAGCTAAGTTATTTATAATTGCACATGTTGACTTTGAAGTTCCAATAGTTAACCAGTTGGTCACTGAATGACGTATAACTGAGTTTCCAGGGAGAATTTGAGGTTGGAAATAGTACCTTTGTTCAAACTATAAAAGTGGATGAATTCATCAAAGAAAATAGGTAAAAAACAAAGATGTGGCCTGAGAATAACACCACAATTTGGAAGTTTAAGAATAAAATATGGGCCACATAACAAGAGTGGTTAAGGTACCGAAAAAGAGCACAAGTAGTAAATGGTCCCAGAAAAAAAATAAAGGAAAGAAAAAGGGTGTTTAAGTGTTTTATATATGGCAGAGAGGTAAAACAGCTAAAGAAGCAATAGCAAATACAAAACTCACATTAGTTTAGATAATTCCCATAGAGTGGGGGTAACCAATGCTAAATTTAATCTCTAAATTTCGACCTAGACTTCTATGGTGAATAATGTTTAGGATAAAGCAAAAATGTATACAAAATTTTAAGCTTCGTTGACGGGATAGGACCGATGCTATTAATGGAAACACGGATGTGATAGAGTGCTAAATATTAACACAGACACTTCTAGTCTTTAATAAATAAAAAAACCTCAACTCTCTGTGATGATTAATACAGCTACTGCTTCTTGTTGGATCACTAGGAAATCCCTCACAATGTCACCTGTATCTATATGATATAACATGTATTTATTTTATAGTGAAGTAAAAACATTTACATCCCATTTAAATTCCTAGAACACTGACCCAATATTTAGTGCATTTAAGTTAAAGATAGATTTTTTGCAAGCCTATTCCTTGTAAATATATTCTTGGTGCATCTGTGCGACCTGAGGTAGAATCTGGGAGTTAAGAATGAACTGTGGTGCACAGAGCTTGTCTACACTGCAAGGCTTTGAGTGTAGCAGATTCTTGAGGTAACATATGTTGGAAACTCTAGTTTAATATCAACTTGATTTCACAGCTTCTTTGGCCTAGAGAATTCCAGGACACAGGAAGATTCCAATGTCTAGAAAGGCTTAGAAGTGACAAAGATATCGGGTCTTTTAGACAAAGACTATTTCAAGTCTATCATATTGCCTAGATAACAAGAGTAAATACATGCTTTAATGGCTTACAAAGACCATAAATGGTTTTGTATTTCAAATCTACTAAACAGAGACCAAAGAACACTGTTTTCGACTTGTGCCTACATGACAGTATGAGAGTACAACATATAATTTAGCTATATTTGTCTTGATTTCAATGAAGGATATGTATTTAACTATTTTTGGTTTGGAATTTTTCTCTTTTGATTTTCCATCTTTAACATTTCTGCTTGTGAAGAACTGTCCACAGTTCTATACTGAAAGGAGCATAATTCACTTAAAAGGTTATTTCTGAACTGTGACCACATTAACTTGATTGCAATATAGAGGAAGTATACATGCTAGAATTAATTTATTTCCTAAGAAACTATGGTATGAGGAATAGAGGTATCCATGTGTTCCCCCTCTCAGTTCCATCTTATGCCTTTCAGTTGTACCCTTCAGTATTTCGTGCTCACACCCATCATTCTTGTCAAGCACACTTAACCTCTGAGCTCATGACTATGTCTCATTTTTCCCTCACTGCCATACATGTTAGATACATTCCAATTCCACATCTTTGGTAAAATATAAGAGCTAAGATCCACTGAGTATTTTTTGAGTGTCAGGCATTGTCGTGAGCATTAGAAAAATCCACTCAATTAATTCTCAAAATAACCCAAGGTAATAAAGAGTCTGACTCCATTTTCGATGTTAGATGGCTGACGACTTTCAAGCCCCACACCACCTCTTCCCTTCTGCCCTGCATCTAGGCAAGCTGTGACAAGAAAGATCAGGTTAAAAAAAACAAGAATGAAAGAAGGACCAGGTACTCCTTCTTTTGAGTTGACTCAAGTTTTCCATGGATCCACACCTAAGGGGGGGCACGATCTGCATTTAAACTCAGACGGTCTGGTTTCAGAGCCTAGACCTTCACTAATCTGCCTAATTTCTTCCAATAGAAATACTCTTAAATGAACATCAATAATCATGGTATTATACCTGAATATATTAAAATACATTAGGAGAACAAAATGAATAATGTGAGCTTATAGGTTCAGTGCTGATATTATATGAACAGAAATGTTCTTTGTGGTAATACCTTGTATTTTATAATTAAAATTCTGTATAAGTGTGAAATATTTGAGGCTAGTTTAGCTCTCTATAATAAAATAAATAAATAAAAACACTTTAGAGGCTCAGGGGACTTTCACTTATTATTAACTGTCAATTTAAATTTATTTTGTTGTATTAATTTATTAGGCTTGATAACCTTTAAAGATACAGCCACCTGAGCTCAAGTTTATTTTAATAATCTAATAATTTAAGTCACCTGAGTCAAAAACTTTCAGTGACATAAGATTCTAGCCTAGAAGATTTTTTCTTGCTTTCTGTTTTAGCTGCTCATCTTCAACAGTCAACACAACCCAATCTTTACTAGCACTGTTAGAATTGACATTGGAATCTGCAGCAGTATTTGTCTTAATCCAATATTTGTCTCATTCCCAGTTCTTACTCTCAGTATTTACCTTATTCCCGAGTGTTTTAATTTTTGTATTTGTTATATGCCTTTTCTTCTCCCAGAGACTCATCTTATCAGGTTTTCTCTCATTGCATCTGTAAATGACGGTGCAGCGTATGCATGTGTAATGTGGGAGATTGCAAAGTTCCAAATAATGACTAGATGAGCTCAGCAGGTGAATTCAGAATTACCAAGTCATTGCTCTCAACTTTCATGAGTTTAAACAGCAGTGATGAATAGTCATGGTGTATGGACTTGGCGAGATCTCAGGCCTGGAAAAAAAGGTAACTGATTATAAATCACTGGGTAAAGTAGCTTCAAATTTAGTCCCCTTCCTTCCTTCCTTCCTTCTTTTGACTCTTCCCTTTTATTTCCCAAATATAAAGAATATTCTTAGGAGAAATTTTGTACTGGATGATTTAAACTATGCTAATATAGACCAAGAGAAAGGAAAACATTGTGAATTTCATTCATTGTACAGTTAGAATAATTCATAGAACAGCGAAATAAAATAAGGTCTTTATCTTTTTTAATATAATACAATAAAAACAACAATATAGGATTTATCATAAAAATAAAATCAAGGAGTAGCCTTCATAGTATTGGACTTTGAATCATGATTTATGCTAAGTAATTGCATAATTTTAGCAAATATACTATAGTCAATACTGAAACAAAATAATTTGGTAAATTTATCTTACAAATTTAGTTTCCCTTTCAAAAAAATGAGTGGCAAAAAGCAATTTTAATTTGCAGAAATAATTGTACCTGATGTGTGTGTGTGTGTGTGTGTGTGTGTGTGTGTGTATGTTTGTATGTGTGTGTGAACAACCTTATTTTCAGCCTGATGGGAATGATACACTTGAATAGAAAAAATTATGAGGTGGGGGTAAAAGCATTGAATTATTGGGGGGAGGTGATTTTCTGATAACCATAGAAGATCTACACAAGGAAAGAAGAGAGATGAAATCTGAATATCTAATGGAGAACATGAGTCTTTCTTCTATTGAAAAATTTTAAAAATGTGATTCACAACACATATGCAGAGTTAAAATCTACTTCCTGAAAGGGATAAAATATTTTTTGTATTATGCTTCATTCAATGAAATTTGAATGGGTCCAGGTAAACTAAGTTTAAACAGCATTGATGATTATATATAAATAAAAGAATAAGGAGATATTTTCACATTGCACCACTTGCAAAATTATGAAAGGAACCACCCTGGATTGTCCTGGGTGAATTACTCAGATTTAAGCTCCATGGTGAATTACTCAGATTTAAGCAAGGTACTGTGAGGGATTTCTATGTCCTATAACAGGTTTCCTCTCTATTCAAACCTCCAACACCTCCTTCCTTATCGCTGTTTTCAGACCATGTATTTGGGTGATAAAACTGAAGCAAATAGTAAAAGAGAAAACTCATTAACTTACCTTTCTAAGCCATTTATTGCAAGTAAGTAGGCATTTCCAGGATTTCTTAAAAATTTTGCATCTATTAGAACTGTGCCTTCTTCCAATCAGCCTGGAATTGGAGAATGGATAAGGGAGAAGCACAGTGGACAATTTCTAGAAAAGGGGTTGATAGGAAGAGACATATTAAAACACTTCTGATATTGCATAATGAACAAAACACTGAATGACAAACTAAAATCTGAAACAGAGATGGAGAATGTGAACTATACAAGGAAGGCTCAAGATCATGTGTCACCCTTGCAATTTTCCTGGAGATTGAGAGACCAGCACTTGTTGGTAATATTATGAAAAGTTTGTATCTTATCTAGAATACATATTTCTGGGTCCAAGTGTTACTTATACCAATAGATGATGTTATATTAGTGATACTGTCAGCAAATTTTTGGATTGTGTTTTCTATCAGTTAAAACAAATTTTGAGTACACTTAATAAACATATTTATTATCCATTGTTATATTAAACACATATTTATATTATAAAATATACAAAAATGAAATTTGGAAAGGTGTGGAAAAATTATGTATGACTGTTTACTCTCCAGTGGATTGTCACCACACCCCTTCTCACCCCAACAATGTGCATACCTGACTTTGAAGACCATTAATATATAGCAAGCATCAGCAAACCATAGAGTGAATGCCAAATCTGGCCTGCCATTTGATTTTTGTACATTTCATGAATTAACAATGCTTTTTATACTTTAAAATGGTTGGAAAAAATCAAAAGAAACATATGATTTTGTGACATATGAAAATTATACGAAACGTAAATTCCAGTATCCATAAATAAAAGTTTATTGGCCTAGAGTAACATTCATTTGCTTACTTAACATCTATGGCTGTTTTGTGGCTATAATGGCAAAAATAAATAGTTGTGACAGAGACTTTATATCTCACAAAACCTTAAGTATTTACTGGCTCTTTACCAAAAAAAAAGTTTGCTGACCCTTGATTTAGAGGATAATGCTGTGTTCCATATAAATCCCTTCCCTTCAGATCAGACAAGCTACCTTTACATTCAAGACAGTTCTCTTCATCAAATTGTATACCTCTTTATTTTCCTTCTATTTTCTAATATTCTAGAGCTGACACCTAAGTCATATGATCCCAACAGTTGATAAAGTGCAGACTCATACGAAACTGGTTTTTACTTTGAACAAAAATATAGAAAACAAACCTAGAACAACTAGAAACATTCATGGATTTTCATTGCCAACAACAAAAAATGTTTTCCACATTTTCACTCTTTCTGTGCCCCTTCTGATTTATTAGTTTTCCTTCTCATCTCATCTTCTTCAGGTATGCTGATCTGCAAAGTGGACTTCCTTGCTTTCTTGGCTTCCTTGTTCTTGACCAATGGATGACACCAGAAAAATACTGGGCAAATGGTTAAGGTATGTATTTCCTAGTTTCTTCCCTAGGCTGCTTGCATCTCTGCCTTTGGTCTGAGATTATGGAGATAAAGGCAACTTTGTAGTTCAACATTTCTTTGGATATTTTAATCTAAAACCTACAAGTGCACATTTACATTTTTTAGTATATTATTTTTAATGTTGAACCAAACTTACTTTTTAAAGAATATATATTCTAGTAATATTTACTAATTTTCTTTTGAGACTGGCAAAGAACTGACTTCCAAGCTAAGCCTCCATAAAATGGAAAATAGTGAGTATTAATATGTATAATTGGTATTTCTTTTAGAACTTACAAAATGTCAAGGTTTCTCCTTTTATAATCTTCTGGATCCCCCCCCAATTAAAAATGAATAAAATTTTTTCTCTATAACAGAAACCAATATACAAAATATTTAGAGCTTATGTGGACAGGTATATATTGTATTTGCATGTTAGTATCCATATGGCATTCTTGTTATGTTTTATATATTTAGAAAGAGAATAAAATGATGGAGAAATAAATAAAATGGATTAGAAAATTGAATAGTTGACAAATATACTTTATGTTTCATGAATGCCATATCGCTGATGAATATAAGGGACTTCTTTCACCTTTATTTCCATAAGAAAGAATATGCTGTTGATGAATAATGAGCTAGATTGGGTCATGGAGTGATGAGAAGGAGTCTAGTCTAAGACTTCTATATTTCATGTCACTACTTAGAATAGAGCTTGTCTTCTCAGAATAGAATTTTTCTTGAATTGGCTAAAAAAAGTCATATAGTCCATGAAGCTGTCTGCACTACCATCTGGGAAGGGAATTAACAATCTGGAAAAATGTTCTGTGGTGGAATCATTTGCAGTTCACTATGGTGGACAGCACAGACCAGTTGTGTTTTAACAGATATACAAATTGTTTTGCAAGTTGCCTTTTGTGTTTCCATGGTTTCAAATGAAATAAGGTACTGAAGTGGTTATGAAGAACCTAGGGGCAGGACAGGAATTAAGATGCAGACGTAGAGAATGGACTTGAGGATACGGGGAGAGGGCAGGGTAAGCTGAGACGAAGTGAGAGAGTGGCATTGACATATGTAGGCTACCAAATGTGAAATAGCTAGTGGGAAGCAGCCACATAGCACAGGTAGACCAGTTCGGTGCTTTGTGACCACCCAGAGTTATAGGGAGGGTGGGAGGGAGATGCAAGAGGGAGAGGATATGGGGATATATGTATACGTATAGCTGATTCACTTTGTTATACAGCAGAAACTAACACAACAGTGTAAAGCAATTATACTCCAATAAAGGTGTTAAAAAAAATACCAGGAAAAAATTTTAAATTATCTTTACAGAATAACAATCATACTAACAAGTGTCTTTACACAGCTGATACCTTAAGATTCTTCAGTAATATATAAAGTGCTGAGAAAATAATAATTATATTACAGATTCTATATGCTTATAAACTGTTATTCAGGAGTGAGGGAAAAATAAAGACATTTTCAGACAAAAAAGTACTGAGAGTGTTCCTCATGAAACTCCATTAAATGGACTTCTGAAGGATATCTTTCATGAAGAAATGAATCAAGAAGGAAGAAATGGGAAACAGGAAGCATGGCAGAAGAGGGGAACTGGCAAATATTATGAAAGGATGTCTCTTGCTCATGCTTTACGTTTCCATGTTGACAGACGTCTACCATGTTCTTGGCCCTTTGCCTCATTCTCTCAATTCCAGTAGTTGGTGAGAGCATGAGCTACAAGATCGGTGAGTTTTTCAAATGTTGATAAACTGTGTTTGGCTCAGCTTCTTTCTTTCCTTTGGGGCTCTTCTTGTCTGCAAAATAGTCGTAGCCAGTTCTATTATTCCAAGATATAAGCAATGTAGGCATCTGTGAGAGAAGTTTGTAGTTTCCCTGCACTTTCTCTGACTAGAGGGGAAATTCAATTTGGGAGAGAGCTAAGAAGGCGACCTGACACAATAAGCTATGTTGTCCATTTAACATCACTAGTGCTATATAATGTACTAAACTACCTGACTCCAGATTAGTCCCTATCTGCTTGACTTTATCTCTTAATTGGTTTCAAATTGGTTATTTACAAAGGAAATATTATCAACTTCCAGTGCAAAGACTAGGAATTTCAATAAATTGGCACAGAGAGCCATTTGGGAAGCAAAATACCTGGAATTGAACCATATTAACGGGAACTTTAAAATTCAGAATTTGGTTTAAGGGATTGTTGTATGAGATTTAGACCTTGTCAGGACACCTGGAGCTTCTGATGGCTCTCTACACAGTATTTTTATTTTAAGTTAAAGCTGTAGGCATGGACCTTAGGACTCATGACTGCTTGAATTACAATCTTAGCACATGGATGTTAGAACGTGACAGCCTTAGCAAACGCGAGACTGGCTTTCTGAGTCCTTAGCAATTAGAAACTGCTGAGTCAAACATACAAAAAAAGAAAGTTGATATGCATGCTTTTTAGACTTTAGAGTGTTTTTTCTTTTTCTTTTTTTTTTTTTGCATTTTTTTCCGTATTTGCTGGCAGAGAGACCAGGGACTTTAAATGGAAAAACAGTTTTGTGTTATATTCATTAAGAGCCCTATTGAACATATAGCTTTAACGTGTAGGTGTCAGGCAGTGCTAGATGAACTGTCCCCATTTCTCTTTATCTTAATTGTTGCTTTAAACCACATCTGAGGCCAAAAGAAGAAACTCTGAAAGAGACTAACCTTGGATTTTTATAATTAGTCTATATGTTGAGAGAAAAGGGGAGGATGTTAGCACTATAATACACTTACAGATTTGTCAAAGGATAAAGATGACAAATGAACTGTTATAAGTAAAAGTATGTTTTCAAATGATATACAAGTATGAAGATAAGCAACTAGAAGAAAATTTCAAATAAAAAACAATGAGAACTAAAATAGTGAAGTCATAGATCATATAAATTTTGGGGTGTATATATATACTTACATACATAGTTATATATGCATATATACATATGTATTTTATGCATACACATATATATGTACATATAAATACAACAGAACTAAGACCAAACATATCTGTCATGACAATAATGGAAATAAGCCTTAGTTCACCTATTAAAGAAAAATTGTTCAAACTGATTCATAAAATTGAAATCTTTGCTATTTACAAGAACCATAACTAAAGAAAAATGATTTAGAAACATTAAAAATAAAATTATGGGGGCTTTCCAGGTGGCGCAGTGGTTGAGAGTCTGCCTGCCAATGCAGGGGACACGGGTTCGTGCCCCAGTCTGGGAAGATCCCACACGCAGAGAAGCGGCTGGGCCCATGAGTCATGGCTGCTGGGCCTGCGCGTCCAGAGCCTGTGCTCTGCAACGGGAGAGGCCACAACAGTGAGAGGCCTGTGTACTGCAAAAAATAAATAAATAAATAAATAAATAAATAAATAAAATTATGGGTAACATGTTCTAGGCAAATGTAAACAGAAAGAAGAAATATATTTTGAATTTATCAATTAAGATGAATTCAGGAAATAAGTGCACATGAAGTTAAAGGTTACAATTTACAAAGAAGGCATAACAATTATGAATATATATTTTATACATACAAAACCTAGAAGCTACTTTGATATAGTGAAAGTTAAATGGGACCCAAACAGAGACTAGTATTGTTAATATTAGACTTTAATTTATCACTACCAGTCTGAGTTGGTTGATAATACCTATAAAATAATACCTATATAATTAACCAATATGATTGTACACATTCATAATAGAGAGCATGTCTTCTTTTCATAAACCCATGGAAAATATACAAACATTGAAGGTATATTTGGTCATATATAAAGTCTCATTTAATTTTGTTGAATGCAAAAATACTGGCACTATGATAAATAACACTACAAGTAAACAAGAAATTAATAACAAATCCTAAGCAAGTTTTTTCCATCTGATCATTACAAAGCCATTTATAAAATGACTCTTCTGTCAAAGTTTTAATTTTTTCTAAAATCATTAATAGTTTTTAGAAGAAAATAGGAAATAAATACTAAAATCTATGATATACTGCTAAAGTAGTACTCAAAGGAAAATTCTTAGCCAAAATAATTCCTTCCTTCCTTCTTTTTTTCCTTCCTTCTTTTTTCCCCCCTATCTTTCTTTCTCCACATCTCCCTCCCTCTTTCTTCCTTTTACCTTCTTTTCTTTCCTTCCTTCTTTTTTAAAGCCTGTGTTCTACACTTTTTACAAAATCAAGATTGGGATTCTCTGTTTTCATTTGTGTTTCCCTAGTATACTTTTGCCCATCTTTCATTTTTAATCATTCTGAATCTCCTTTTCTTTATATGCATTTTTATATTCAGCCAAGTTAGGTTTTGCTGTTATTTTAAGCAAATCTAAGCATGATTTTCTTTTAATTATGGAGATAGATCACTTAATTACTAAAATGACTCATTAATTCATTTTTGTTTGCTTATATTCATTTATAGAAGATAGGTGAAACTTTTAAATATATAATGTAATATACAATTAATATACTATAAACATGCTTTCTCCATGTTTATTTTTTAGTATATATTTCAATATTTCAGAAGATTTTCATCTTTTTCTAGGGGTGCCTTTATATAATATGCATAGTTCCTATTTATTAAAATATATTTTCTATTAATTCAATGCTATCTTTCAGGTAGTCCCTGAGAGAATAATAAAAGTTCATTTTTACAAAGATTATCACATCATATACACAATATTATATTATTATAATCTTCTCTATAAAATATTTTATATTTTATTTTCTATTAGGAGTAATAATTAGATTTATAAACAACATCTTCTTTCCCTTTCTTTCCTTACCAGTTATCTAATTTACTTCCAGTTAATATCTATGAATAACTCTCATAAAGGTTATTTTACATTTACGTACCCATACCTTCTATCCTTATCTTTTTGTTTGTTAAATTATATACATTTTTCATTGCTTGGCATTTGCATAGTACTCTATCATTTTTACCTACATCATTTAATGTTATACATTTATTAATTATATTCAATTCTCAACACCAAAACTTATGCCAAGACTGCTTCTGTGATATTTTTGTCTGATAGTTATCCTCTTGAAGATTCTCCAGGAAATGCTTGTCAGAACAGTGCTACCTAAATTCATAAATGTACATAACATTGGCTTGAACTTATAAGTGGCTTGATCTTTTTGTCTGGTTGCTTAAAAAACTATTTTTCTCTACCTTTAAAGTCCAATAAATTGACTAAAATTGGTCTTGGCATTGATTTTTGTTTTGTTTTTTGCGGTATGCAGGCCTCACTGTTGTGGCCTCTCCCATTGTGGAGCACAGGCTCCGGACGTGCAGGCCCAGTGGCTCCGCGGCATGTGGGATCTTCCCGGACCGGGGCATGAACCGTGTCCCCTGCATCGGCATGCGGACTCTCAACCACTGAGCTACCAGGGAAGCCCTTGGCATTGATTGTTTTGAGTGTCCTTTCTGTAGTACATGGCAAGTCCTTTCCACTTGCACATTCAATTTTTTTTTTCAGAAAGTTTTGTTGCATTATAATTTTGAGAATATGCTCTATTCAATTGTTTGACATTTTTTCTTCAAGGACCTCAATTATACACAGTGGATTTTTTCATGTCTTCTCTCTTCATTTTCCTCATAATCTATATTTTTTCTCAAACATTTTTCTTTTTATTATCCTTTATTTCCCTGTTTTTATACTACTTTTCACTTTCTATTTCCATTGCAGTAGTATGTTTGCTCTTTTACTTATTGTAATTTAGCTTTTTTTTTTTAGGTTTAGATAATTCATTTATTCCTTTGATCAGCAGTCTAAGTTCAAAGGGTTTCAAAAGCAAAATAAACAAAAAATAAACAAAAAATCTCTTGTGTTATATTTGCTTTGTACCCCTTACTATCTTATATGGTGCTATGAAAACCATCCAAAATAGGCACAAAATATTATTACTCCTATTTAGTAAGTGGCGTAACTGAGGAATGGAAAGGATTGCATTACTTGCCTAATACTATGCAGTAATTTTTCACAGAGGTTAGGATTAGAACCCAAGGTTCCTGATCCTCCAGCAATTTCTCCTGCTTGCTCACATTGCTGTTCCTCAAATTCATTCACACAGGTTGCTCTTAATTTAGTCTTGATTTCTAAAATTTTCCTTACTTTTTTTCTCTGTACTTATTTCTCATCTCTTTATCTCTTTATATACTTGGAGGTTTTTTTTTTAACTTCTTTATATTTTCAATTTTCATTACTATATTTTGTAGTTTAAACTTGATTTCTAAAATGTTTCTTATTTTTTTTCTGAACACTATCATTTTTCTTTTCTTATCTTGCTGCTGTTTGGTTATCTCATCTTTAAACTTCTTTATTTTATTTTTGTCTTGTTTGGGGGTTCTATTGGTCTTCTTACACTTTTAAATTCATTTAAAAATTATAGGCAATAATCTCATCTACTTTTCTGACATAATTTTTTCTATTCATCTTTCATTATCTAGCACTACATTATCCAGTTTATTATCTTTTTCTCAACTATATATATTTTAGAGAGTATAACAATAATCTTTTTTTAAATGTATAGTTGATTTACAATATTGTGTTAGTTTCTGGTGTATAGCAAAGTGATTCAGTTATACATATATAATTTTTCAGATTATTTTTAATTATAGTTTACTACAAGATATTGAACATTGTTTTCTATGTTATACAATAAATCCTTGTTCCCTATCTATTTTATATATTGTACTGTGTATCTGTTAATCTCATACTCCTAATATATCCCCCAACCTTTTTTCTATGTCTGTGAGTCTGTTTCTGTTTTGTAAATAGATTTATCTGTATTATTTTTTAGATTCCACTTATAAGTGATATAATAATAGTATTTGTCTTTCTCTGGCTGACATATTTCACTTTGTATAATATTCTCTAGGTCCATCCATGTTGCTGCAAATGGCAATATTCTTTTTTATGGCTGAGTAATATTCCATTGTATATATATATCACATCTTCTTTATCCATTCATCTTGACAATAATCTTTTAATTTGTCCTTGTTTATATGAGATGCATTTCATCAAAATTTTAAGGGAAATTTCCTGAATGAAGAAAGAAAGTGGTAGATTTTCTAGTTTCACTGATTAAGAACTACATCTTCTGTTATTAATATGAATATTTTTAGAGTCCTCTCATAGACACTTTCATACATCTGAGACCTGTTCTCATAAAACTCTCTCTGTAACTCTTATGCCTGAACATTTTCACTTCTGTACACCCAGTGTTCCTGTTTTGCTCTTTTTGTCAAATTTCAGAATTTTTTTCTCCTGTAGTCTTATGTCTCTGTCCTTCTGCAGAAGAATTTTTGGAATATTTCTAATGTCTTTAATGTAGTGTAACAAACTGTCTTGGTTTTCTTGGGACTATTTTCACACTGAAAGTCCTACATCCATGGAAACCCCTTAGTCAAGGGCAAATTGAGAATGTTGGTCACCCAAAACTTAATGTTCATTCTTCTCCAATGCCAGGGTAGTACCATAATCGACTTGATGTCAAATCTACTCTGATAGTCTCACAGTTCCATAGTGTAGTGAATCCTTTTAGTCTTTTCTGCACTTCCATGCAAATTAGAGCTTGTGGAATATTTTCTAATTTTACTGTTCTTTTACTCAGATCAATTTTCTGAGGATTCCATACTGAGAGGATCCCATTCTCCTTTTAGAGGTAGCTGTGTATTGGGTATAGCTGTGTTCTCAGGTTCTTAGACTCCTCAATTCCCATTTACTTTATTCTATTAACTCTTCAGAAGCAAAATTTTGTGGGTTCTGATTTGATGGTGATTGGACCTTATCAACTCATATTTTATATTTTCTAGGTATACCTTATTATTTTGTTTTTTCTGTCTATTTTATTAGTGGAATACCATTGAAATCATCTTGTCCTGACTCAGAATTCCCCAGAGTTATAAATATATACTTCTAATGAATATTTTTTTGATGGGTTCTCTATCTTTGTGTAGTATAGAACTTCCACTATTATTGTGATAACCGGCAGGAGACTATGTTAAGACAACACTTGCATTGAAAATTTGCATCTTTTGGTTATTTAATTTTATCATTTTTTCCCCTACATTTCATCTTTGAAAAGGGAGATACCACTCAACACTCTTTCCCATGTGGACACTGGTAGAATAATAAAATTTTAACTTATTATAAACTTTTCCAGTTGATTTTGGACTATTTGCATAAACGTATTTAAGATTTGTTCAGATATTCTCTGCCCTGAATAATACAATAGTCTTGAGATGCACAAAACTGGCCCTTCCCTTCTATTATCCATTAATCTTTGGCAAGATGACTTACTTTAGTAGCATAAAGTTATTCAAGCTAAAGATCTATTTGAAATTGAGGAATCTATGAAACCAGTGTTAATGAAATAAAAACCTTAGAGTAAGAGTTAGTAACATTAAAAAAAAAAGTATCCCCAAGGGATGGTCTCTTTAACTGTCATAAGTGCTCCTGATATGAAGAATTTCTGCTACAATTTAGCCCTTAGAACAGGTGATCCCTTCTCCCATTCCTGTTCTCCTTTAATCCCAGCATTTTGAACAGTTAATCTCTTCCTCTGAGTATATCAAAACCTTATAAAAAGTATAAATACATAAAGTCTATTGCAATTGATTTTATTTCTATAGAATATCAATCAATGTTCTAAATATGTTCTTTGGTAAAATTAAATTTGCAAAATTTCTAATAACTAAGTAAAGAACAAAGAGAATATAAAAACCTGGAAGAATATTGGACCTCCACTTAAAAAAAAATTAGGCTTATTCAAGATTAGAAAGTCACCAGTTGGATATTTCCTTCAAAAATGTAAGTATAACAAACGGATTAAGTACTTGACATTTTTCTGAACACGGAAAATTGAAAGAATGAAAGAAAAATGTAAGACCAAACCAAGACAAATATATATATAAATTAGAAATATTTTAAGAGGCAGACAAACCATTTTCACAGAGGTTGAAAGTATAGAAATGCAGTGTTTAATTCAATGAGTGTCATATGAAAACCAAATATGACAATAATCCACATATATTAAGTACATTCTGAATAAAAAAGAGATTGGGAGTAAAATTTAAATTACTAGTGATTATTTGTAATTTGGATGCCTTCTGGTAACAAATTGATCTTGCCAATGAATTGAATAAACTTAAGGCCATCTTTCTGTTGGTAACCAATATATCACTCTAATTTAGTATTAGTAGCTACTCTAAAAAATATATGTACCAAGGACAGCATCACAGCGAGAAAGTAAAAAGCATTAGGATTCATCATAAAGAGTGGGGAAAAAAATCACTTCTAATAGCTCAATTGGGGTTTAAGTGCATCCTCAAATTTTAAAAAGCTATTTTTTTTTAGGAAATACAACTTTAACATTTGAAGAAACTGCTACTATTTCGATCTTTGTTTCTTAAAAAATTGTGACATTAGGGGCTTCCCTGGTGGCGCAGTGGTTGAGAGTCCGCCTGCCGATGCAGGGGACACGGGTTCGTGCCCCGGTCCGGGAAGATCCCACATGCCGCGGAACGGCTGGGCCAGTGAGCCATGGCCGCTGAGCCTGTGCGTCCGGAGCCTGTGCTCCGCAACGGGAGAGGCCACAACAGTGAGAGGCCTGCGTACCGCCAAAAAAAAAAAAAAAAAAAAAAAAAAAAATGTGACATTAGAGAACAATTCAAAACCTAATAAAATATTCCAATTTAATTTTAGTCCATGTGGGATGGTTTGGCTTTTAGACAAAATAAAATGAAATAGTTACATAGTTCACATAAAACTCTTTGAAATATTGAATAAACAAAAGAGGTAAAATATTTTATTTTATCATGCACTATATATCAGTATCACCTTTCCATAACATAATGTTTTGGTTTCCCACAAAGGTGGTCATCATTTGAAGGCAAAGCTATTTATTACTTGAATTGAAATTTTAAAATAAACCTCAACTAATGCCACCAACATTGTTGTGATATCTGAACAAAATATTCACCATAGAAAGTCATCATGGTTGTTCTAATATCTCACTCAGGCAGTACACACAATTTTGTACATTCACCCCATCATTTTCTCCATAAATAACCCAACGATGATAATCCATGCAGAAGAAAATGGAAGACAAAGTTAAAATAAATACTCTTCATCTACCATTGTTCCAATGCTGTAACATTTAACTTCTGCACAGACAATAATGCTTATCATTGACATTTCAGAAAAGAACTGAAAACATTGTAAACCATTTTCTGTTGTAAGAAATTATGGTATCCAAACAATGCTTCAGTCTAAAAGGGAAAGGCTGATGACTCTAACATAAAACAAAGCTCATCATAAAGCATGCCATTACTTCCTGTTACAGGAAACATGTGAAACTTTGCTAACAAGAAATTCAGCTTCTTTTTCTAAAATTCTCAGATTTCTCAGGCTACAAGATGGAATATAATTCAACGTGAAGGCAATAGCAAGTGATGGTGTGATAGAAAACTAAATATTCATTAACTATTAAAATAATCACAAGTCATATCTTTCAAGTCATATGCAATACTAACTTTTTATTCTATTTCAATGAAGTACATTGTAATTTAAATAATTGAACCACAGAAATCTCATCTTTAGTGTTTATATCCTTCAGAAAACTTTTAAAATGTGCCTAGTTCTATCTATAAGGTAACTGAAGAGTATTTTGAGGATACTGGGGATAATTGAAGATTGCAAATAGAAAATTAGGAATTTTAACGAACTATTGATTATGCTAGTGAACAATGTTAAAAAACCTTCAGGGAATGGATTTATATTCAAATTGTGTGTGTGTGTGTGTGTGTGTGTGTGCTTATGTGCTTTCAGCTATTTTTGAAGATGGCAAATCTACACTTTGAGGGCTGTCAGGTTTTCAATGCAATAGAGTTGTTGAAAAGTACATTTTCATAGTTCAATTTGCTACCATTGGCCAAAATAATGTGACACATAAAGAGTGATATGATAAATTAATTGATTTCTTCACAACACCAGACACAAAGATGTTTCTTTTATGTCTATGGAACGCAATGTGAAGTTCTGGCAACTGGCAGGATTGTAAAAATATTCATCAGGTTTTTCTTCAGCACTAAGTTTCTACAGAAAAAAATTATTCCTGAGTCTTTTACACAGCACAAAAGTATAGTATTTATTCTATTTTTGATAGGAAATATCTGAGGTATTTAGGTATAGAAAACTGTGGACTCTATCATAGGTAGGAAATGACAGCGCAATTCTATCTCAAAATGCTTTTTCAATACAGATTAAAATACTCAGCTTATTTATTTAAATGGAATTTCTATTGTTTTTTTTAAAAAATTATCCTCCATGAGTATTTTGGTTCAAAATAACAGGCCAGATGCCATCTCTAATTATTTAGGTACAGAAGAATAATCTCTAAGAAACATAAGCTCTAGGAAATACTGTGAATAATTTTTTGAAAGAGTAACTCAAATGGCTGCTACTTATCATCAGAGAGGTAGTATTACTGTTTATTTATAATAACCTAAAATTAATAAAAAAAAAAAAAAAGAGGAGTCAAACTCCCTTAAGCTGACAGGCTGCCAAGCTCTAACTGGCAGAGGGAGTGCAGAGAGATTCAATGTGAAAAGTGGAAGATAATGTGCTCACACACTAATGGGCACTGAACTAGACACAGGCTCATTTTTCACATCATGTCATCTCTAAGGTTTGAATAAAAAGTAATGGCCCGAATGAGCCTGGCTCTGTCTCAGACATTATCATTTGCCTCCTCAGTTTTATTTGTGTTGACTTGTACAGTCTAAAAAGATGACAGTCTCTGGGCCTCTGGATCACTCAGAGTGATAATACACAGCACGTTACACTGCTGGTGACAGGTTCTGTTCTCCTGGATGGCATATGAAAGGAACGCATCTCTTTCCGTCATTTCAAATGCTATAAACTGACAGAATAAAGAATCTTGCAGAGGGGACATCACAAACCCTGTCTGTTATGATGTTATGAGATAAACTGGAGTTTCTAGGGTATCTTGTTCAGGAAATTAGTGTCAGTCAAACTTTAGTGCGTTTTTTTTAAAGAGATAAATAGCAGGCTCTGGAAAAGTAGCCTTGCTTTATTTCATACGGCAAAACCGCCAAAACCATATGCTTGATCTTGAGGAAAACTATAGTTTTGCTGGCTTAAAAAAGATAGGTCTTGAGTTACCTAGTTAAAGTGTAGTAAACTATCAATGGCTTCAGCAAGAAATAAATGTCCACATATGGATGAGATTTTTAAAGAAATCACTAGGCTGATTGTATGAAAGAATAAATCAGTACTTTTAAATATTTTGGAAGGCTCATTTTTTGCTGAATTGCTAACTTAATATCCTGTTGAACTATAAACATGACAAGATTGTAATGTTTTTTTCTTGGTACATTTATTCAAGGTTTTATCTTCTTTCTTGTTATTTCAGTAAATATTACTGAATTGACTTACAGTAGTTTGAATTTAACTGAAGGTACCACAAAATACCAGTTAAGTAGATAATAATATGCAGAATTTTATTAATTTATCCAAAACTGAATAGCATATGGCTTCCCTACTCTTACGTTTTTTAAAACATTACAGTGTCATAAAAAATTTACAGGTACTTGAACCATAATCTGCCAATTGTCATAGCTTTTCCCCATGTAATTTCAAGTACTTCTGTTATAATAAACGTTCCTTGCATGACTTAAGTTTAAGTGGTTATTTGTTAGACTTGCTCATTGTACTTTTCTGTCCATTTTCATATTTGAAACTTTTTTACTGTCAAGATGAATAGAAATGAATGTCAAAGAATGTTTAGCACATACATTTATAAATGATCCTTTATTCAAAATTTTTTTACAGACTCACTAAAAAATTTATCTCAAACCACATGGTTGTATTTTAAGAATAAGATAAGCCTGATGATTCAGTTGACTTAATATTAAGGCATAGGAATGTTTTAAAAATTAAAGATTGTAAGTATAACCATAGATAATGTGATTAAATAAAGGAAATGATGATAAAGAAGCAATGAGAATTTATTTTATGTGTGTTTCTCCTATCTCTGTGGATGTCTTATTAATCAATTAATACTTATGCTGTAGACCATGTATTTTAAAATTTAAATCTAGGCTAATCTTTAAAAGGAAAAATAAAGCACAGAGCCTATAGTTAGAAAAAATATGAATTTTTTTCCAGTATGTTCACATAAAACATGCAGAAGGTGTGGTTCATCATCCAACAGGTGGATTTTCAGAATTTTCTAGTGCTTGGAAAATTGACTTGACACTCTCTAAATTGTGGGTCTGTGGAATTATCTGCCCATCTATGCACCCAGGTGTTTGATGGGATTCTCCCTCACCTTCCATCAGGGCATTTTCATTTATACAATCCCATGTTGAGAGCCAGGCACCTGCCACCCACTTGCCGTAGACTACTATACAGTCACTATCTTATGTTGGTTTATGGAGGTTATAGAGGGAGAAGTAAAGAGTGAAGAGATTAAAAAGGCCTTAATAGCATTACTTTGTAGTGGGGTTATCTCAGGTGGTTTGTTTTTTGTTTGTTTGTTTGTTTTTTGGTTTGTTTTTAGGGTTATTCAACTTTCCCCTCAATCAAACAATTTTTATGAGACCCAGAATCGATCTACAAATCATTCTTCAACCTGGAGATCTTCTCTTGCTCTCTTCTTCAGGATAACTTTAGGACTTGAACATTGTCTATATTCACTTACTTACATTGTATCATTAGCTTGATGCCCTTTTTTTATAGCCCACCCCTTCCCCAGTGTTCTTATGTAATTGTCTCTGGGTATCCTACTCTAGAAGGTGAACAGACAACTGGAATTCTCTCTTTCTCTCTCTCTCTCTCTCTCCTCTCTCGCTCTTGCTCTCTCTTTCCTGAAAGCAATGTTTCATAAACAGTGAACACTGAGAACTGGTAACTGGAGGATGGTCAAAGAACTACTTTCTTTCATGGAGCTAGCCCCTCTGGGGTGAGGTTTGTTGAAATCACCTTTGGCTCCTGCAAATGAACTTCAGCTTTTTTATGCATTCAATAAAGAGCATTTAGAATACGAAATGTTACCTTAATAGAATCAAGGCTGTTAACTTAGTCAACTATTTACTAGCAATATTTTGAATAATAGTGATGAGTAATCGCACACTTTATTTCCTGAATACACACTTGTCTGATAGAACTCATTTAATAGTGTTGTGTGTGTGTGTGTGTATATATATATATATATGTTATATATATATTTATACATATATAAAGAGAGAGAGAGAGATCTGAATAATATTAACATTTTAAACAAAGAACTCCTTCAAGTGAATATCATTCTATTACATATGTGGAAAAAAAATAGAAGAGTTGAAGCCCTTCAAAATCGCTTACCCGGTTGGTGTGCAAAAATGCATATATAATAGAATCTCTCTCTTTTTTTGTTTCAAAATAATATCTGTCCCTACAGAAAAAGGCATTACTTGTAGCCCCTACTAGAAATCTGCAAATCCGCGGCGTGTTCTATATCCAGCTGCGTCATGACTCACCACGAGGTAGCCCAGGGACGTCGAAAATGCAGTCTCTTGCTAAGGCTTACTGAAAAAGTCATTTTTGCTCTAGGAAATGGGAATTGCTGCCCAATCCCATTAGGATTCCGCCTCAGGTCCTTAGATTTACTTCTGCGTTTCTTTGTTCAGGTCTTATCCCTCCGCGTCGATGTTGAACTCGCCTCCCAGAACAAGTAAGCCTCTTCCTTGTAGTCTGCCCATGGAGTCATCAGGTTAAAGGGTGTATCTGCTCCATTCCTGATAAATGCCAGTGTTATCTGGCCCCTTTCTTTTGTGCATTTCTCAGTTAGATAGCAGGGTTAGGACATATCAAATCTTGTATTCTCCATGTCCTTTTTATTTTGGAAAGCTTTTGAGAGCTTAACATTTCCCCGTTTCTTGTTGTTCAGACCAAACCATTACCTTCTGAATCTGTTTACTCGTGGCCTCTTGCCTCCTACAGCAAATCCAGCCTTCCCCTTGTCATCTTCAAGGAACCAACCTCTGTCTCCCCTTTTTGTCCTTGTACACGCAGTCCTAGCTGTCACTTTTATCTCTGGTCAATGGTTAGAATCATTATAACAGTTAAGTAGGAAGTCAAATGATATCAAAGACAAAGTGCTTGAGATTCAAAAGAAGAGAATACAAATTTTGTTTCATTTAAAAGAAGTAATATATATTTACTAAGATTTAACTTCTTACACCATAAAAACCTTGCAATTCAAACTCACCAGACATGGTTTTATCCAAATGTTAATAAGTGTAATATATATATCATATATGTATATATAATATGTGTTACATATCAGCTCAGCACAACCAATTGGCCTTAGCTTCTAGAAAATTTTCATTTAAATCATGTATGAATTTTAAATGGATGGTAATATGCTCCAAATCCCTTACTTCCCGACTCCTGATAGATGATTGAATCCCCTTTTGTATGCTACTTACAAATAGTCTTCTAGCCTCTGCAAAGAGACGTTCAACCATTTTTCTCTTAGAAAACCCATTCAGTTTTTAGGTAGTTATATTTAAAGAAAGTTCTTCCTTAACTTAAATTGAAATCTGTCCTTCAGTAATATCCAATTGTTGGATTTTATTCTTGCCTCTGGAATCATACAAATCACGGCTAAATAAATGTTCACATGCAGACTTTCAGAAAATTTTAAATATTTGTGTCTTGCCTAAATTCTCTAAGTTAAATAACCTCACTCCTTAAACGAAGCATTGGGTCTTTCACCATCATGCTTTGTGCTCTCTATTCTTGTTTATTAAAATTCCCCTCAAAATGTGGTGCCCCAAGCTGAGTATGATGCTCTGGTCACCTCACACTGATTATGAAGCTAAACTAAAACTTCACTGTGATTTTTATACAGGTTTTTCCGAGGCAAGCCTTCTTTATTCTGTCTTTGTAAACTTGGATTTTTTTAGACTCTGAAGCAAGGTGACATTAAACTAATCAGTACCCCATTATAACTATATTGGTTTGTCTATTTTTTGCCCATAGAGTTTTTTAGTTATTGACAAGTGAATATTTTCTATATCTTGTTCAGACTTAGGTCCTTCACAGATGTGATTGGTACACTGAGTGCTTATCAAAGTCCTTAATAAAATATTCCAGAAAAATTTTTAATTTGATTTTTTTTTAACAAACATAGAAATTTGTTTTGATCAAGAAGATAAGCTTCAATTAATCTAAAGGACCCCAAAATATCAAAACTCTTATATTTAACTATGGTGATACTGAAATTTTGTTATAATACCATATTTTTATATTTAGAAATAGTTTATGCATTTTCATAAATATTTATTTTCTTGTATAATTTTAAGCTTTAAAAAGATTGTAAAAGCTGACAAAATTTGAAACATTATTTGACATCTTTCCAAAGAAATTATTGATATGTTCAAAGGTTTCTGAACAATTCTATTGGACCAGGTAATATATTTTTTAAATGAAGAAGAATGGGTTTATTTACTTATTTATTATTTATTTATTTTGGGGGGCTGTTTTTGGGTCTTCATTGCTGTGCCCGAGATTTTCTCTAGTTGAGGAGACCCGGGAGATACTCTTCATTGTGGTGTGCAGGCTTCTCATTGTGGTGGCTTCTCTCGTTGTGGAGCACGGGCTCTCGGCACGCGGGCTTTAATAGTTGCAGCACGGAGACTCAGTAGTTGTGGCTTGCAGACTCTAGAGTGCAGGCTCAGTAGTTGTCGTGCACAGGCTTAGTTGCTCTGCGGCATGTGGGATCTTCACGGACCGGGGCTCGAACCCGTGTACCCTGCATTGGCAGATGGATTCTTAACTACTGCGCCACCAGGGAAGTCCTGGACTAGGTAATATTTCTAAAGCTTCTTAAATGGCCTTTCTGGCACAGAGACTACCAGTCCAATAAAGCCTAAGTAAGCACCACAGTAGACTTGTAAGAGGAAAATATAATATTAGGTCAGTTATTTGTTTGAAAGTAAGGATTTCTAGACATATAAATACATCAGAATTTATTGTAGTAATACGTGTTTTTGTCTTTTTTCAAGAGTATCATACCATGCTGAGCACAGTCTATACCATAGTGAATTACATGACCTTTTTTCCCCTCAATGTAAGTATCAAAAACAGGTGAGAAGATGTAGTTCCAAGTAAACAAACCCAGACATTCTACTGAGTCTTCACCTGTGGATCTGGTTAAGTCACTTCATCTCCTGTCAAGGTTCCCTAACTATAAAGTAAACTAATGATATGTCACCTCCTTCAAGGGAATTTTTGAGAGTTAATGAATGCACAGTGAGCAACTTAAGGATCAAACACACTGGGCAAAAGACCACATTTTTATTATAGTGGATACTCACAGCCTTATGTAATCTGCCAGTCTAAACCATGTGCTGCTTTGGCACATGCTTACTGAAAATAGCAGACCAGTTTGTGAGCTGGCAAAATCTCAACATAGCAGATGGACATGCAATGAAATAACTAGCAAAGAGACCTTGTTTCAACATCAAATATGTTTCCATAGGGCCAGATTCCTGGGCAAAGTTGTTTTAGTGATGCAGCTACAACTAACGTAATGTGGTATATCTCCTTTGCATTAAGTCTTTGCTAACTTTTTCCATCTCTTTTGGGGAGTTATTTCAGGCATTCATCCATTTCAGATACTTGAAGAACTCATATTTGAAAGTCACAATGGCTTGGATCCTTTTAGTTAAGAGTCTTGAAACACCAGTGAAGAATGAGGTTTAAATAATACTTGGATTTTTTTTTTTTATGGTAGAATCTGCAGTTATCAGGCCCCTAAGCAAAGAGGGGAGATTTATTGTACACCCAATTATGACACTTTTCACTCGGAGTTTTGTAATCTTATAGTGTCTCAAAGGAATGATGTTATTGAGCTCTTTACTAAATTAAAATATTACATATATTTTTGACTGTCTCCTTTGAAAAGTAATACATCCACATGGCAAAGTAAAAAGAGTAGAAACTCATCAAAATTAATGGAAAGTTCAAATAATTTTCAGCTATTGTGAAATGGGATCCCTTCATATTTTACTGGTTAATATTATAATCAGAGAAATCTATGTGAAATCTATTCGGCGGGGCAAATGTGTACCTTAAAATTGTAAGTACAGTACAACACATTAAGGAAATAAATTATTAAAGTTTCATAGATGATCTGAACACATTTTGTTCTGTAATAAGTTTTACTATAGTGTTTGCTATGGGTATAAATTTCATTGAGATTCCTGGACACATCATAAGCCATAAGCATTAGGAATTTTTTTGACAAATTAAGAACAAAACCTAAAATAATGCACACATATGGCAAAAAGGCAATCAGACAATGAAAAAGGCAAATTTTTTCCCCTAGGGGAAAACCATTAGTGCCTCTCTGGATATGTAACCACTTAATAGTTGTTTGTGTTTGGTTATAATCCTCTGATGTGTGTGTGTTCTTAAATTTAAATGTTTATATATTTAAAATAATGTATCATGGAACTCTGCATATGACACATTCATATCTATTTTAATAGCTTCTTATTAATTATTATATAAAAGACCAAAAATTTATCTAAACAGTCCCTCATTAGTGGCCTTTTTAATATCTGATAAGGTTCTCATTACTGATCTTATTCTGAAATATCTTGGATATTGTCACACATTTATTCCCCCAGATGAACCCTAGTGTCATTTTGTCAAATGCCCCCCATGTAAAAAGGCTGATGGAATTTTAATTGGTATTGAGTAGAATTTATGAATTTAATTTAGGGACAATATACTTCTTAACAAAGAACACTGTCTTTTTTACTATTCATTCAAGACTATTGTGATCTATAATTTGTATGATGTCTGGCATAAAATAGATCATAGATTTATAATTTTTTTAATATAGATTCACTACATATCTGGTTAGGTATACTCAATTATTATTATCATTGTTATTATTACTATTGATGTTAATATAAAACAATAGATTTTTCCTTTGCCTATATTTTAACTTGACATTGTTTGTATATAGAACAGCTACTTTCTATATTAATTGGCAAAACATCCACTTGACTGAATTATTTTACTGCTTGTTGACTATAGTTTATTCTTTTGAGTTTTCTTGCTTATATAGTCATACCATCTGCAAAAAGTGTTAAATTTTTATTCTCTTTGCAAATTTGTGTTACTTATTTTTTTCTCTTCTTTAATTGCACTGGCTAGATTTTCCAGAATATTGTTCAATAATACTGATAAAGTAAGCATCTGTTCTGTTTCTAACACTTAAATAAAAATGTATTTAGTGCTAAACTACAGATATATGTTGGCTTTTGGGTTTTTATAGCTCTATCTCTATATTATTATATCAAAAATAACACATCTATTTCTAGGCTATTAACATTTTTTATATGTTAATTTATGTATGTTATTTTGGGTGGTAGATTGTATGGTTTGTTCCCAGTGACTTTTTCTCCTCACACTTTGCATCATTTCTCATTCTATTGACTTTGGGCTTGACCATGTGATTTGCTTTTGACCAATGATGCATGGATGAAGAAGCTTTAAATTGGGTTTGTGTTTTTTACGCCCAACCCTACCTCTGTGTCCTATGCCATTAGAATGGAATACTCCAGATGGGTTAATCCTTCAGACTGGGTCCAGTTAGAAAACACAGTCAGCCCAGTCCAGCTCAACATAGCCCAGCAGAGCTCTTTAGAGTTCAGTCATACAGCAACCCATAGAACTTGTGTAGTGTGAGTGAGGAGCAAGTGACTAAATATTTATTTGTTTTATGTTGACATCATCTCAATCTTTCTAAATATCTTTGCTTGTGTCTTAATTAATGTATTATTTTAGTATGTTTTCTGAAAGGAAATGACCTTTGCCTGTCTGGGATGAAACCCACCAGTCCACAGAATGTCATTTTATACACACAGCTTAATTTAGTTTGATAATATTTTCTTTTAGAATTTGGTATCATTTTAATAAGTGAGATATGTCTAAGGTTATTTTGGCTGTCTGGCTTTTTTATCTTTGTCAAGTTTTGCTAGCAGGGTTGTGATAGATTAGGAAATATTTAGAAACTTTGCTCTGAAAGTAATATTTTAGGTAAGTTTAAATAGTATTTGAACTTGTTTATTTGAAAAACTTTACAAACAAAACAATCCAGACCTTGTTTATTTTTTATAGGGAGCCCTTTGATAATTTTTCATCTTTGTTTATTGGTTTATTAAATGTTTATGTATATTTTACTAAAAATTCCTATAATTCACTTAGATCTTCAAGTATAGTGTATCTCAAGTGTTTTACAAAATAAGAGCTCTTGTAGTAATTCCAGTGTGCAACTGGGAAAGAGGTATATTGCTCTGTTTATTCCTATGCTGGCTCCTATCTGTTCTTATATAACAAGTCAAAAATAACTTGAGAAAAATCTTTCTTGACCATATTATGTAATGTACCTCCACATTGTGAGCCCTCAACCTTAATATAGATATCTATTTGTTTTTTAGAACATACCACTTCCAAAAATATTTTATCCATTTATTATAGTTTATTTTTTCTGCTAATATATATCCTCCATGTATTATAACTTTTGTGACCCAAATGCCTAGTACAATATCTAGAATTGAATTGAATGAATTGTAGTCCTTCTCTCTGTTTCATTTAGTAGATTTGATCGGTTATTAATATTGTAACTCTTGCTTTTTTTAGAATTTAAATAATATATTTTTCTCCCTCTGTACTTCAAACCATGGTATGGTTTTGTTTTAGATGTCTCCTGTACATAACACATAGTTGGCTATATTTCCAACCTTTGTTGGAGTTAGAAGAATGCATAAGTTTTTAGCTATTTATTTTCTGTCCTTTACTATTTTTTTTTTATGTTTATATCTGGTAATTTTCCAAAATTATATATTTGTGTCAGTTATGAATTGGGTGATTGTAAACAAGAGATCACCCAGTTTTCTGAGTAGAGAAAAACTGTAAAGAAAATATAAGCATTGAAGAGTAAATCTCAAACAAGCCAAGAAATCTCTTCAAATCCAAGATTAGGTTCCTAGGGATGTGTCAGCCTCTAGATTATTTTTGACTAAATAATATAAAGAACTTATTGCAAGGTAATAGTATGTCTAACTTGCTTTTCATTGCAGAGGTGAAAAATTATGACAAGACAATATTAAAGAAATAAGCTTTTCACTTAATTCTGTAGTTGTATGACTAGGATTGTGAGTCTGTGCCCACACAAGGTGGGCTGTTATCATTGGGAGCTCCACAAAAAGCAGTAAACTTCAAAAGACTGTACCCTGAAGAAAGGGATGATTGAGAAAAATAACCATCCTTCAATATGAGAGATGGAAAAAGAAGCTTATCTTTCCGTACCTGGTTTATTTTTGGGAAACAAACAAACAAACATCTCCTGAGAATTTGTGAACATTGGCCTATACTTTAAGTAAATTTGAAATTCAAATTTAGTTATCCACATAATCTGACAGTCTTTTTTAATCAACAGTGAGAGGTAAAATTTTCTCTCACACCAGAAACAAATATGCTGTACAAGACAGAACAAATACAAAAATATTTTAGAGACTTACCTTGTCATCAGTGGTGACAAGATAAGTACAGAAATTGAAAGTGTTAGAAATGGTTATAGCAATTTAATGGAGTAAGTAATAAAAATTTGGTCTAATATTTTTTAAACCTAGTACTTTTATGTCTCCATTTATTTCATTTTTTCTAGCAATTCATTTTAATTTTATTTAGAAAAGTATAAATCTGTGATGGATTTGAAAGAAAAAATCATTCTTCACTGCTAATATTTTGAGAAGCAAATATGTTCCATGCAAGATGGCAAATAATTTAAAAGATAGAGTCTAGCTCACAATTAAAAATTACAAGACACATGAGGGGATAAAAAAGACACTATGATTAGGAGTCTGTACAAATAAAAATAATAGCAGGATTAGACTTCAGAAAATATCATTCATATGTTTAAACTGATTAAGTTGAAAAACAGCAGAATAGAAAACAGAAATAGAGCATGACAACATAAAATAAAGCCAAGATATGAAAAAAATAAAAATAAAAACTTAGTGGAAAAGTTAGCCATCAAATTAGACAGAGTTGAACAGAGAATTAGTAAAATGAAAGATAAAAATTTTATAAATTATTTTATATGTAGCTTTGAGAGTAAATGAAATGAAATACAAAACATGAAGGAGAGGTAATGGAAAATGTTAAGTGTAGTGAATAGCCTCTATATATCTACACAGTGTTCCAAAAGCAAATTTCCCAGCATTATTAACCCATGAATTCTCAGAAGTGGGATATACAAAATCCTAAATAAGATAATTAAAAATATTGTAGGGAAGTTCACTAAAAGGAGGAGAGACAGTCTTAAACATAACCAGAGATTATTAATAGGATTACATGTAAAAGAATGACACTTAGGGTTATATGTAACTTTTCCAGGGCAACATAAAACCATAAATGGATGGGGGAAAATATCTTTAAAATGTGGAGAAAAAATATTTGTCAAGCCTCAATTCTATATACTGCTAGTTTATTATTTGGAGAGAGGAAAAGAGACATTTTCAGAAAATGAGATAGAGGGAGAATAACACTCTCCCACCCTTTCCAAAAGGGAATGATGTAAATCAGAAAGAAGAAATTAAGAGAAGAAAGGAGTGAGATAAATAAAGCAAAGATGAGCAATAAAAATTGATAAATATGTGAGAAAATCTGAATAATCTCTGACAATACAAAAGAATTTTTGTTGTAACAATGATGACTTTTAATTGGCTAATGAATACTGAATATCATGTAAAATATAAGCATCTTTTGGACTTGGGGATTCAAAAATTGTGGTTTTTGTGAGAATGGGAGTAATAACTAGTATCATTAGATTTTGCTACATATATATTAAGAATTTGATGATAAATATCAAAAGGAGAGAAACAAAATGATTAATTTCCATAGTAGTAAAACAAAATATGGAATAGAGAAAACTTGATCGATCCATGAAAATAAAAGCCAGGGGAAAAGGAAAGCAAATGATGGTAAATAGAAAACAAAAATAATATGGTGGAAATAAAGTCTGTAAACATAGCAAGTATAAATGGACTGAACTTTGTATTTAAAAGTTTTTAAATACGTAGTTTTAAAAATAATAACCTACCTTAATCTAAATGAAAATGATATACTTCCAATAATATAAAAATATACTTATAAAACTAATATATAGATCTAAAATGGATCTTTAAAGATAAAATAGAAAGAACATACCAGAAAAATATAACTCTTATGATTTTTTCTTTCATTTAACATAGTTCCAAATATATACAAACACTAATTGGCATAATTATCAGGAGAAATAAATAAGTCTATCTTTATGGATTTTAATATACTTATTTCAGTAATTGATAGATTGAGTGGAAAATATTAGTTAGAATATATATTACTTGTACAACTCAGTGAGCAAATATGTGTTCATATGGACGTATATAATATCTATAACTGTCATGTAGAGAACTTGAATTTTTTTTAAGCACACATTATACACTTATGAAAATTGAACACATACTAGGCCACAAAATAAATCTTTACAACAACAGAAAGGTCCGGGGGAGTAACTGTTGCTTAGAATAGGTTCTCTAACCTTGAAGGAACTAAGATAGAGTTAAATAACAGTCAACCCCCATAACCTTTTAAATAATGTATTTCTAAATGACTTGCGGTCACGTGAGAAATTATAATGAAAATTAGAAAACACTCAGGATTATACAATATTGAAAATGTTAAATGGTAAGTATGGAAAGTTGCTTAAGTGACAGAAAAATCCAAAATTTTGCATATTTATATAAGAAATAAAGTAAAAACAAAGATAGGGAGTTCCTTAAAATGATAACTTACCAAAACTACTCAAGATAAAATAGTGCTTTTGCATATGAATATCTACACACCTACACCTTGCCCTTTCCTCAAAAAGTAGACACTTCTGTAGATGATTTTATAGGTATGCTGTATTTTACATTTAAGCACCATAAAAGCCAATATTATAAAAATTCATGTAGAGAAGAAAAAACTTCAGTGCTTACCAAATAATTTTCTAAAGGTGGTATAGATTTTTATAGCAAACAGTGCAAAAGCATATGAGAAATGGTAATTAAGACCAACCTCATTTATGAACATAGGTAAAAATATATTTAAAAAAAAATCACCAAACCAGAATGTTCAAGGTTGATTTAATGTAAACCTACATCCATTTAGACATCACATTAAAAGATAAGGTAGAAGTACAAGGTAAAAGTACAATTTCAATAAATGAAGGAAAAACTATTAGATAATATTTACATTATATAACACTGAAAATAAAGGAAAAGCCATTAGATAAAATTTACAACATTTTAAAACTCTAGAAATAGAAAAATACAATTTTGTTGATAGAGGTTATTTATTAATACTATAAATTTACAAAATATTATTCTTCAAAGCAAATAAATAGCTCCCTTTAAATCCATGTAGGAAATAAGTGTACCTTCTATCATAGTTCTATTCAACATTGCATTAGATATTCTAAACAGTGAAACGAATAAAAGGAAAAATATTTGGAAATTGAAGAAGAAAAAACGGTAATGTTTTCGACAAGGAGTTGACTACCTATAAAATCCAGGCAAATATATAGAAATATTAATAGATACAAAAAGTTATCCCAAATCATGACTACATGTTTATGCCAGTAAAACATTATTAGAAAATATAGCTGTAATATAAAGATAATATTAGAAATGTAACAAAGACTGTAAAATACCTAAGGTTAAATCTAACATCATTGGTTAGTATAAACTTTAGACATAGATGATGTCTCCCTACAGCTCACACCAACAAGTAACCATGATTAGTGGGCTCTTTATTTTTCCAGATGAGTGTTATGCACACAGAAACCTATAAAACTGTAAATCCTTTTTTTCCTTCTCTTTCCCCCTCAAAGGCAACATACTATATATATATTTCTGTAACTTATGTCTTTATGTTTTTATTTATTTTATTTTAAAAATAAACATAAAACGATCTTTTTATGTACAGTTATTTGAATTTCAGCACGTGTACAGATTTGTGTAACCATAACCAGAATGGGGATATAAAATAGTTCCCTAGCATCACAAAATTTCCTGCTGCTGTCACTTTGTAGTCAAATCCTCCACCAGCTCTTAACTCCTGGCCATCATTGAGCTAGTCTACATCACTAAAGTGTTTTTGAGAACATAGTGGCACCATACTGTATGTAACTTTTTGAGACTGGCTTCTCTTATTCAGAGTAACATCTTTGAGATTCGTCCAAATTTACATATCAATAGTTAGCTTCTTGTTTTGTTTTTCTATATTTTCTTTCACTTTTGACCTTAATTATAAGGTTTATTTCCATGCACTTAAAAAAATATTTTAAAAAATATTTCAGTCGAATGTGAACTTTTTGATTTAAAGGAAAATTATAAAGATAATACACAGTATTCTCATAAACTCCATACCTACTTTGTCTTATATCTTGTATGATACACTTGCCATAATTAAGGAACCAATATTGATATATGATTATTAACTAAAATTTATACATTATTTATATGTCTTTCATCTTGCCTAATGTTTTTCTGTACCAAGATCTCACTCCTGTTACTACTTTACATTGATGATCTTTACAGTTTTGAGAAGTACTGGTCAGTTATTTTGTAGAACGTCTCTTAATTGGGATTTGTCTGATGTTTTTCTCATGATTAGACTAAGGTAATGGGTTTTTGAGAGAAGACCACAAAGGTACAATACCATTTTCATGACATCACATCATACCATATACTATTAACATGGCTTAGCACTTTTGATATTAACCTTGATAATCTGGCTAATTCATCCCTTTTATTGCTGAATAATATAGTATTCCATTGTATGGATGCAGCATAGTTTGTTGACCCAGTCACCTACTGAAACACATTTAGATTGCTTTGGAGGTTATTAATAATGCTGCTATAAATACTTGTATATACGTTTTGGTGAGAATATAATTTTTCCTTTCTCTAGGGTATTCTTTATATACCCAAGAGTAAGATTGTTGAGTCATAAAGAGTAGATTTAATTCTGTAAGAACCTGCCAAACTGTTTTCCAAGTGTACCATTTGACATTTCCACCAGCAAAGAATGAGAGTTCCTGCTAGCATTTGTTTTTTTCGATATTTTCTGGAAATATATTTTAGCCATTATATTAGGTGTGTAGTACTAACTCATGGTTTTAATTAGCATTTTTTAAATGGCATGTGAGGTAAAATTTTTCATGTGCTTTCTTGCCATTTGTATATAATTTTTGGTGAAGTGTCTAAGTCATTTGTCCATTTTTTAAAGTTGGTTATTTATTTTCTTACTGTTGAATTTTGAGTATTATTATATATTCTGGATACAAGTCCTTTGTCATATATATGTGGTTTCCAAATGTTTTCTCCCAGTCTGTAGCTCTTTCATCCTTTCAACAGGGTCTTTCAAAGAACAAAAGTCTTTGATTTTAATAAAGCCCAATTCATTGATTTTTTTCATTTATAAACCATTCTTTCGGTGTCTAAGAACTCTTTAGCAAGCCCTAGGTCTCAAAAATATTATAATATCTTCTAAAAGTTTATATTTACATTTAAACCTGTGATTTTCATTTTGAGTAAATTTTTTGTTTAAGATGTGAGGTTTAGTTCGAGGTGAATTTTTTTTTTTTTTTTGCCTATGGATATTGAATTTCTCTAAACTAAGGGTTGAAAAGACTATCTTTCCTCCATTGAATTGATTTTGCTCTTTATCAAATGTTATTTGTCCATTTTCTGTGGGGTGATTTCTATTTCACCCCACTGATTTATATGCTTGTCCCTCTGCCAACATCACACAGTATTATTTGCTGTAGCTATCTAACAATAGGTTTTGAAATCATGTAGATTTAAGATTAAGATTCCTCTTAATTCTTTTGTTTCAAAATTCTTCTAGCTATTCTAATTCCTTTACTTTGCCATATAAATTTTAGAGTAAACTTGTCTATATGTATGGAGTATCTTGCTGGGATTTCGATAAGAATTGTGTTAAAATGTTATGTGAATATTCAGATAATTGACTATTTTATTTAGTTTAGTTTTCAAATTCATGGACACAGTATATCCCTTCATTTCTTTAGATCTTCATTGATATATTTTCTGAGCATTTTGTAGTTTTAAGCATATAGATCTTATAAATGATTTGATAAGATTTGTAGCTATGAGTTTCATGATTTTTAGAGCTATCATAAATGTTATTTTTTAAAATTTGTTTCCAAATTTTATTAGTTCTATAATTCTTTTTCATAGATTCCTTGAGACTTTCTATGTAGTCAGTCATATCCATATGAATAGGAGAGTTTTATTTTTTCTCTTCCAATCTGTATGTATTTTATTTTTTCTTTTTCCTGTATTGAGTTGACTAGATCTTCCAGTAAGATATTGGATAGGAGTAGTGAGAATGGATGCCCTTGCCCTGCCTCCTGTCTTAGGGGGAAAGCATTCAGTCTTTCCCCACTAAATATGACGTTAGATGTAAGATTTCTTTTTTTAGATTCCTTTATTATATTGAAGAAGTTCCCTTCTAGTTCTTGTTTGCTAAGGGTTTTATCATGAACAGCTATGGTATTGAATTTTCTGAAATGTTTTTACTGCATCAGTTGATATGATCATGTAGATTATAATAGATTAAATTGATTAATTTTTGAATATTGAATATTACAATTCTGAGATAAGCTCCACTAAGTCATGATGCATTGCTTTTTTAATTGTTAGATTTGATTTGGTAATACTTGAAGATTTTTAATGTCTATTTTCATGAGAGTTAATGATGTCATTTTTCTTTATTTTTACTTTCCTTATCTGAATTTTGATTCAAGATAATTCTGCTCTCATAAAATTAGATAAGAATTTTCCCTCCTCTTTTATTTTATGGAAGATATTGTACAAAATCAGTTTTATTTGTTCTTTAAATATTTGTTAGAATTCACCAGTGAAATCTTCAGGTCTGGAGATTTCATTATTGGAATGTTTTTTAACTACAAATTAATTTCCATTTCTTTGATAGTATAGGACTGTTCAGGGTATCAATTTCATCTTAGGTGATTTGATAGTTTGTGCTTTTCAAGGAATTGTTTTATCTAAGTTTTAAGTTTATGTGCATAGAGTTGTTCATAGTATTCCTTTATCATTTGAATATCTGCTGGGTCTGTAGTAATTTTCTTATTGTATTGGAGAAATACTTAGTAATGCAATTAATGGACTGGATTTGTGTATATTTAAATTTATTTTTAAAAAGCCGGCTAAACAGTTTTTCAAAATAGTTTGCCATTTACATTCCCATCAAAAGTTATGAAATTTCTGCCTGTTCTAGTTCCTCTCAACAATTGGCATAGTTGTTATTTTTACTTTTAGCCAAGTGTTTTCCAAGTTATCTGTACCATTTTGCATTCCAATCAACAATGCATTAATTTTGTATCTTTGCTAACACTTGGTTTTGTTGGTCTTTTCAATTTTATCCCCATGGTAATGGATGCATAGTAGTATCTCATCATGTTTTCAATTTGCATTTCTCTGATGAATATTAATGTTGAGAATTTTTTAATGTGATTTTGATCCAGTTAAGTTTTTCTTTAGTGAAGTGTCTATTAAACCC
This sequence comes from Phocoena sinus, assembly GCF_008692025.1. NCBI lineage: Eukaryota > Metazoa > Chordata > Mammalia > Artiodactyla > Phocoenidae > Phocoena > Phocoena sinus. The sequence goes on along the minus strand of NC_045769.1, from coordinate 76,545,157 downwards.
TTTTACTCATCTTTCAATTGGCTAGTTTGTATTCATATTGTTTAGTTATGAGTTATTTACATATTCTAGATAGTTCTTTGCCTGTCATTTCTATTGCTGATATTTCCTATTAACCTGTCTTTTCATTTTTCACAACACTGTCTTTTAAAGAGCAACTGTTATTAATATTGATAAAGTCAATTTATCGTATTTCTTTCATCTATATTTTTAGTGTCCTAAGAAATCTTTGCCTGTTCCTTTGCCTGTCAAAATACTTTACACCTCCCACACACTCCACTGAAGGCAAGGATCTTGAAACACCTATTTTGCTTGGTTTTTACCCCCATAGACTCCCTGACCAATACTCATGTTACTATAATCTGGAATAGTAATTCCACACTGTAATTAAAGTAATTATTTAATATTATCAATATTTATTTATATTTAACATTATGTTTACTTGATATGTATGCTCATTAGTGCTCCTTGAAACCCACCTTTTTTTTCTTTTGCTGTATGTGGGCCTCTCACTGTTGTGGCCTCTTCCGTTGAGGAGCACAGGCTCCGGACGCGCAGGCTCCGTGGCCATGGCTCATGGGCCCAGCCTCTCTGCGGCACGTGGGATCTTCCCGGACCGGGGCACGAACCTGTGTCCCCTGCATCGGCAGGTGGACTCTCAACCACTGCGCCACCAGGGAAGCCCTGAAACCGACTTTTTATCCTGTTTTGTTCTTTTTTTTTTTCCTGAAGTACATTCTCTGATGCCCTACTATCCTATTAGTCTAGTTTATCCATGTATAGTATGGTATAGTACAGTATAGTATAGTATAGTATAGTATAGTATACACATTACTATTCTATACACTAATATATATAACAGGTTAACTTTCTGAGTTCTTATATGAATAAACATCTTTTTTATTTTGCCTTAGTGCTTGCTGAGAAATTTGTGGCCCAAATTATTCTGTTGGATATAAATTATAAAAACTGTGCTCTGAAAAAATGATCTCATGTTCCTTAGTAAATATTTAAAAATAAAGATCCATTTATTATTTTGTTTTATGGAAAAATTCCAGGCAATCTTCTACACTTTTTTTCTCTTTTATTCATTTTATTCTCTTATTTTGGTTATATTCTTGGATGTATATTGGAATGTCTCAATATATCCTCTATGTCTCTTGGCTTGTATTTTATATTTTACATATTTTTACATCATTTTATGTTGTTCAGGAAGATTTTCTTAGCTTTTATCTACATCCTTTTTGCTATCAGGCCTTATATCAAGTTAAAATTTTTGTTACAATAGGTAAAATTTTTCATTTCCAAAATCTCCGATTTTTTATACTCATCTATTCTTATTTAATATGTATGAGTTTTAAGTATTAAATAAACATCTTTTTCAGATTTCCCTATTATTTATGTTTTCTTTGTTGCTACCTTCAATTAACATCAAGGTATTTCCAACATCAGACGTTTGGTGATATTTCTATTGCTTAAAACTTCCGAGGGTTGTGCAAACTCTGCAGAAGATATTAGTCCTCTGGAGCAATAGGAGACTGGGTTGCCCTTCTCTGTGTACAGCTGTGGATATTTCTTATAAGGTGGCTACAAAGATTTTCTAATACAATGTGCCTTGTAAGCCCCAGAAAATTCAGCCACCGAGACAACCAGGCACTATGCTTCACCATCTTCCCAGTGAAGCAGACGAGTACTTCTAAGAAAAGCTTCAAACTTTTACCACAGTCTTGTTTTTTACCTTGGTTTTATTTTTGCTCATCCCTCTAAAACAATGCTTCCAGGAATTAGTCCACAGATGACATCCTTGCTTGGTTTTCAAAAATGATTAGTTTATTTTTTTGTTTCTTTTCTACAATATTGGGGTTTGTTGGGCTTTGAAGCTAGAAACTTCCTTGAATTTCTATACAGAAAAATGTAATCTATGTATGTCTTACAAGTAAAAGTGCACCATGCAAAGATAATTCTCTCCTTAACAATACTTTGTTGGTACATTTATTAAAGTAGAATTTAAAATAGGTTGTAAGTATTTTGTGTTTCTATTTCCCATAGCAGACTATGAACACTTTGAGGTCAGGAACTGTATATTAGAAAATGTTAGTACCCTACATAATATTCACTCTCCTCTTCTTTATTAACAGAATTCCAATTTATTTTGGAGTGGATGTATGGCAGCTAAGAATACATGCCCTGCTCCTTTGCAGCTAGAAGTAGACATTTGACACAATTCTGGCCACTGAGATGTAAACACAATTTATTGGAAATGGTTTCTGGGGAGGTTCTTCATTGGAGATGATCCAGCTGGCCTGCATAACTTTTGCTTTGTGTCTTTCTTCTTCCTACTCGGAATGTGGATGTGATATAAATTAAATCACTAACCTGTAGTATGATTGTGCCAATCAGGTCATGTACTCACGTGAACCAAGAAAAAATGTCTATAAACTATTAAAGGATGCTTTATGTAAACCTAAGTTCCTGGAACAGTAACTCTCTAGGGAAATGCATGTATCTTAATTGGCTTAGTCTAAGAAACATGTGTCTCTGGACCTGGCACTAATTTCTTCCAGACTACATGGCTGCTATACAATGAGGAAGCAATAAAATGGATATTTCAGGAGTCACTTAAAATATGGATTCTATAGTCCATATTTTCAGTTACCCAAAAAATATATGAATCCCTCCCCTCGTTTACACATTTCAGTAAACGCAATCTATAGGAAGATAATCTAAGCTACACTTCATCTAACATATTTCACATCATCCTTAAAGAATATTCTTAGGTATCACTTTACCCACAATGCTTTCCCCGGCCTCCTCTTTTCCCATGCCATGTCTGCCCTCCTCTGTGCTTCTAACTTATTTTTTGCCCACATTTATTGCTTCACTTGTCACAATTTATGACAATTATCATATTATTTGTCTGTTTACCCAACTAAAAGATCTATCTTGTTGTTATCCCATCACTGTGTACATTAATTGTGAATTCAATGTTTAGACCATATTGGATATTCAATAATTATTTGTTGAACTGTAATTCAACTGCAAGTGATTCTATTTTAGTTCATGTTTTCTTTAAGCCTATTATCAGAATATCAAGAAATGGAGTGCAGACTAAAACCAGCTATTTAAATTAAAGTTTCAAAAAGTTTTCTGTCCTTGTGAACTTTAATAACTAGAGCATCATTGGTAATATGTTAATTACTATAAGCTTAGAATGGCCAAATAATTCCCAAAGAAATTTAAAATGTAACTATGATCTGAAAAATAGCATGGACAAGTTTTAAGCTAAAAAAGTCCAACTATTAACTCTGCTTAAGTGTGTATGTGTACCTGTTTCTTTTTTTTCTCTCTCTATCTCACACACAACATACACACACTCACTGAAATGTCAGCATTTATTTCCTTAGAATGATCGGTTAGGTTGTGATGATGCTGCACAAATGTGATTATGAGATACAGTTGCAGCATAGCATGCCTAACTGCATTTATTTTAAGTGTTTTCACATTCTACCATTTTTCTTCTTAAAAAGTAATTCCCATAATTATTTCATTAAAAAATAACAAGCATAATTAAGGCATAGCAATATATAATTCTTAGGATTTTAAATAAAAAAGAACAAACACACTGAAAAATTAAAATGTTTTTCTGAAAATAAGAGCATTTTATTCTTTAATTAGAAGTCATAAATTTAACTGAATGTGGAAACATTCAATTTAGAAAAGTATGAGCATAATTATTAACTAACTTCTATTTAGGAAAAAAAAAAACATAGATACAGACACAGTACACAGCCAGTTGATTTTTAAGCAGGAACAATAGCCATAAATATATTTTTTAAATTCTGTCTATACAGCTCTCTGTTTGGCTATAAATATGTCCAGGTTAAATGAAAATGTTCCCAATTGAAGTGTACCGTTATCCATTCTACCCTTTATCAGCTTCACATGTACGGTTCTAAGGTAAACATGCAATCATACACTTGGAAATTTTGATTTTGAATCTTGACAGCACATTTCCAAAGGTATAACATCTTAATCAAATTTAAAAATAAAACATCCCAGTGCTGAGCTTGGTTGTAAACCTAAAATTATATAACATACATGTTTTTGTGCTTTGTCAATTACATTTGAAATAGGGGACTGTTTGTTTCAGCCCTTCTAAAAATGAGACGAGGATGAGAAAACAACCTATTTCCTTATTAGGTTCAGAAGTCAAAGGACTCAGCCAGGAGCCGCAGGCTTCAAGAACATAGAAGATTAAGACATATATTGGATTCATGATGGAGGGCAGAAAGTTCATTTTCAAAATAAAACAGAATTTTATTCATATTCCTTTTAAAATTCAGATTGCCATTTGCCAGATGACCTGTGACATGGCAGCAGTGTATTACATTTTCAATGAGCAGTCTGTCTGGGGCTGCTAGTGGGAGAAACTGCTTCCTGGTTTCTAGGTTTTTATTTTTTTAAGTAAGATATTGTTGTCAGAATTTTAGATAGTGCAAACAGGGGCAAGGTAACATATTTATTTTTAATAAGGAGAAGATGTAGAATAATATAGGCATCAGTATTATGCATGGAATAACCCTGTAAAAAAAAAAAAATCACAACAGCTCAGGTAAAATGTGTATATGGGACCGTCAAAGATCGGGATGCCAGCATCTCAATGAGAAATAAGAGCAGGCCAAAAACATGAATCTTTATTTAAAAAATAAATACATGTGAATGCCTTTTTAAACAAGTTTTGGTAGAGTGCAAGACAAGCCAGGGACTAGATTTATCCAGCTCACCATCTGTCAAAATTATATTATAGACGACACATATGCATAGATACAAGACCACTGATTTTCATATATATTAAAACCTGAAACTACTGCAGGATATGAAAACCTACAAACTGTTAAGCCAAAAGGCTTACGTCTAGAACTTTTTTTCCCTCCACATTGTTTTAATTCTATTCTCTTCCTGACCGCATTCAGGAGAAATGGACATATAGTCAATGGAAATATATAAAAATTAAATTTCATTTAGGAAAAATCAAAATAGAAACTCTAGAAAATATGAAAGTAAGAGAAAGGATGTGCCCTTTATTTTTGGAGCTGCTTTTGTGGGTGAATATACACAGTTAATATCTTACATTGTAGAAAATAGGTTTTAAGATGAGGTTGAGGACAATTTAATGTCAGATAAACAAAGGTGATGCCTGTAAAAGTAGAAAACTAGCAATAATGAGACATGTTACTCATCATGTAACAAACATGTTACAGAGCTGTTTATATTTCACCCTTGAGCATAGCTTTGTGATATGTTACTACCGTGTGTTATTTCTGTTAACCTCTCAAATGAGAAACAAAAGGCAACAAACACACCAGTTTTGACTGCTTTGGCACCATACATTTCAAGTGGAAATAACCTCATACTTATTTTGAACAAATAATGTTTATATATTTTTCTCATATATTGATTAGAATAATATGTTTACCTGGTAGCAAGTATTGGCTTTAAGCCATTTGCTGTATTTAAATAAATGATTGGTTTGTAAGTACAGCTCTGAAAGCTTTTTTTTTGTCCCTGGAGATGATATTGTGAAATCATATCCTTCAATAATAATTGTTTGAACAACAACACAAAAAACCAACATAACTTCTTATTGAACTAGATTATTATCTCTTCTTATCAATAACACAAACTTTCCACATTATACAAATTAGTCTCAATACTCATTTTTATTAAATAAATATTTTCAGGTAAAAACCTTGAAAATTTGTTATTTTTAAAAAATGACAGCAGAAGTAAATTAAATGACAGTGGATTTCACTTTAAGAACAGATGTTCTATAAACAGATAATTTCTATTATAATTTAAAACTCATGATAGGAAAGGAAGAGAAAATTAGATATCCTTCTTAGGCTCTTCCCAAATGTGTTTGCACACTTAACACTGCAATTATGAGCCATGATGTCTCAATGTCCTTCCAACTTCTTAATGGACAATCTCCAAAGAAAAGTTCATATCATTCTTTTCTTTGTAGTTTTAATTTAAATTAGGTAAACTTTCTATGAAATGTTTAAATACCCATGATTTTAGACATTATATTTTGTGTGTGGTTTTGTAGCCAATGGGAAAACTGAAGAAATGATTTTGTTGTAAGCTTTGTTTTATTTTAATTGTTAAAATACAGTTTGAAGTGCACACAATCTCCATAATATTCAAAACAAAAGGAAAATCTTTTGATTCTCCTACAAGAAAGGAAGGAAGAAAGAAAAGAAGGCAGAGATAAAGAAGGAAGGAAAGAAGGAGGGGAGGGAGGAAGGAGTAAACAAATGAAGGAAGAAAAGAGAATCCTTAAACCAATAAATTCTAAATACAGTAGAAGTACTTTGGGATAATATGATTTGCACGTGCTATATGTCAAATTATACACTCTTTCCTCACACACATTTCACATTACCAAAAGCCTGCAAATCCTGATACTCTGGCTTTGTCTATGCCATTTATTAGTCCAGTCTGCCTAGACTTAGTGCTATTGAACAGATTTCATTACATAGCGTGGAAAATGACTGTCAAAATTGATGAAATTAGTATCTTTTGAGCTATAATGTGCTTGGCATATGTCGCTAGGAATGTTTTCCAGTAGCTCACACAAGCACCAAACAAAATTTTGAGTTTCTTCCTATTGACTAGCAATAGATTGATATATTTTAAATTATTTTTTAAAAAGTTTTGAGCCAGTGACTTAACCAGTTGAACCCCAAACAGAAAATAGGCACCGAATTTTGCAATACAATGGGATTGAGATTGCTTCTTCACTGAGCTGATTCTCCCAGAATCCACTGTTCATCTCATCACTCCTTATAAAATACAGAATCCTTAATTGGTCTGTGCTTCTCCAACATGTTTTTAATGAAAACGCAGCACATAACTCTTAGTTTGTTGGCTGCCAGAGCCCAATTTACAAAAGTGAGAGTGCGAGATAAGAAAAGAGTACATCTGCAGAGCAGGCTGCGCAATGAATCACACGGTGCCAGAGTTGAGTAGAATATAATTGAGTCCAACATCTCTGAGCACTTTCACCATAATTAATGATAATCTGTAACAGAGGAATCTGAGATTCCAGTTCAGAGAACTGTTTAATTAGGCCAAGTAATGAAAGCAGAAGCAGTACAAGAATATGGCCTGTCTCATGATTAATGATTCATGCTACTGAACACAAAAGTGCCGCACCGTTAACTCTAACGGATGCTGCATCTCTCTGGCATTTACAAAATAGTGAAATGCATGCAGTTTTGTATTTTAAAGATGTAACTGGCAGTATCCTTTTCTGAGCTATTTACATGATAAATATGGTTCCAAAAGTAACTGTCTTCTTCACAGGTTCTTTGCTCTGGGGTAGTTTAAGATAAATATGGTATCTGTCTCTACATCAGTATTAAGGTAAGTGTTGTTCCAACACAGAATAATTAACACTTTCTCTTTCAGTTTCCAAGTTAGTAAAACATTATTTTCCATCTTACTTTTTTGTTGTTTTAAAAGTATGTCTTTTATTGACCAAATCGTACATCTTAATATTTACATATACACCTCACTCATTAATAACACAATAAAGAAAAAATAGGATCGAGATAAAATCTAAGATACAGAAAAAATAAAACATGTTTGACAGTTATTATTTTAGGGGGTCAGAGTGTAAAAATGTCTTCTCAATGTACAGCAATTTAACACTGGGATTGCCCTGTGAGTATAGGAAACAAAAGAAAAAACGGTTTGCCCAAGGCTTTGACTCACAAACCAGCAAATTATATAGGTTTTATGTGGCTACTCACTATGTTTTTTAATAAAGTAAGGAGTAGTACTTCTTAGGATTGCAGAATTGCATCATACATATGCAGGTACTGTGATAAGACAACTTCCATAATAAAACATGCATATTCTGTTCTCAAAAAAATTAGGTCTCTTTAGGTAACTGCTGCAGAAGCTTCTGTGATTCAGCACCTACTGAGATTTAGACTAATTCAGAGGACACCATATCTGTTATATGGATTCAAAGAAAAGATTTCTGGATTCTCCATTCTCCTTACCCTGCTTCCAATACTTGTGGAAACTTAGTTAATCACAACAGTGCAACTCATGCTTGACATCCAGATCTCTCCTGTTGGTCCAAATAGAATATGTGATCTCATAAACAGTGGAATTCCAGGGTCGCCAATAAGCTTGGATCCCTGTAAACCTGGGACAACTGGCAGAGATGCGAAATTTCAATGATTGCTTTCAAGTAGGCTAAAACAAAATCTCTGAGGTCTATAGCTTTTTCACACAATCTAAAGAGGGGTTGATCTCCCAGGAATGTTTTCAAGAAAATAGTAGTACAACACATGTAAATGGAACAATTTTTTATTAGGCATTAAAGAACCGTACATTATTCAAAAATTTCAGAATACATATTGAATTCTTTGTCTGAATCTTACCACACACACTTTTAAAAAGGTCAAATAAATTTCTCTTAGCTACCTCTGTAAATATCTGGGTGGACTTTATACATGAAATGATCAATTTCTACTATAATCATAGATGATAAATGCATCATATACAAGAAATAACTTTTTTTCAAGCAATACATTTAATCAAATTCTTTTAAAGGGATTTTCACATATTCCTTAGCTAGTTTGATAAATTTTATATATTGAAATTATTTACGAATCAACTATTGTTGGTACATGGATTGTAGAAGATAAAAAGAAAAAGTGGGCGTCATTATGTGGGAGGTTCTCAAAGGAAGAAACCACCTATCAATTATTTTACAGTGAATAAAAATAGCTAATGTTTTTAAGGCAATTTCTATGTTCCAGACAGTGACCTTCACAATTTCATATGTTATTTGTTCTTTGCAACAAATAACCTAATGAAAAAGTTACTATAATTATACAAATGTGAAACATGAGAAGAAAGCTTAAACAAGGACTTGGCTAAGATTAGTTTACCAGCATATTACAGAAAAAAAATATCAATATTATAACATCACATTTATATTTCTCATATAAAAGAAGACCAGAGCTGCCATGGTAACTTCGAAGTGTCATCAGAAGTCAGAATTCCCTCTTTCCACGCTGCTTTACTCAGCAGATGACCACATAATCAGAGCTAACTGGTACAGTTTCAGCTACTACATTTATCTTCCAACCAGTATGAAAAGTGAGGAGGGAAGAAAAGGATTTGCCCCATTCTCTTAAGAAGGCTTTCAATAAATTCCATGCTGCTTTTCTCCTTAAATCACACAGGCAGGAACCTAGCCACATGGCCTCATATAACTATAATATAGGCTGGGTAATATAGACTTTAATCTTTGGAGCAATGTGTTAAACTCAACATCAGGTTTGCATCATTAAGAAGACTGGAAAAATAGATGACTTAAGAGTCATCTGGTATTCTCTAGCACATAGAGGTTTAGTGACTTACTACTTGCTTGTCATGCAGCTGTTAAATGGTAGAACCTAAATTTGAAGACAGCCTGTTTGAACCAAATGCCATATTCTTAACTATCATCATGTATACATAGTGCCTTATATCATATGCATAGTAGCTGCTTGATAAAGACTAGTTGATTTTTATTAATTTCAGCTTAATGATAATTGATAGAAAATTATATTATTTTATTCTAGCTTATATTAAAAACCTGAGTATTTTAACAAAAGTAAAATATAATCTGTTCAGTCCTTCAAATACCATTTGAAGTTATCATGTGTAACTCTAAGAAAAATAAGAGGTAGATATGAGGCATGGCCAGTTATTTGGCATTAGCTACTGGCAATATATTTCTATTTTTAAATCCAAAATCTCCTTGAAGATTTTCTAATAAGTGGACTAACAAGTATTCTGCAAGTTTTGAGACTAATGCTTTTACTTATACATGTGGAGACAATGACAACTTCATAATAACACACACCTGGGGATAATTTTAATATGTTATTGGGAATAAAATTTCAGAGATGTTGAATATGAAAAATATGCATAGAAGAAACACTAGAGTATACTCATTGAAATGAAGAACCCAGGGGACGGATTAAAATAAATCCAATGGGTGGATTAAAATAGATACAAATTGAAAGAAAATAGCAAATTGTATAATAGATTTGAGGAAATAAAACAGAATCCAGATAAAATGAAAGAAAATATGAGAGAGTAAGAGCATGGGAAGTAGAATGAGAAAATCCACTGTTATATTTCTTATGAATTATAGAAAGAGAAGATGAAAAATTGAGAAGATACATTGAAAGAAATAATGATTATGAATTTTCCAAACTGTAAACCAGCAAAAAAGATGAGTTTTCAGGTTCAGAAAGCTCACTGAGCACTGAGATGGACAACTTAAACACAAAACAAAAACTCAGTTTCATTGTAATAGAATTTCTAATTCTAAAGGCAAAGAGAAGATTACAAAAACAATCAGGGAGAAAATATAAATAATAATTTGGATGGCAATGAATGTCTCCTTGCAGCAACAAATAGCAAGGGTGAACGCAATAGTATCATTAAAATTTGCTGTGTAAATAACTCTCAACTTAGATCTCTATCCCTAAACTGCTTATTGACAACATCATGCAAATGAATACTGAAAGACTTTATCAGTTACATAAAATAGATTAAAAATAAAAATACTAAGATCTACTTCAGACAGAAGGAAATTGAAACTAGGAGAAAAAAGTAGATGCAAAGAAAATAAAGAAGAAAAAAATTAATATATTGGTTAAAGTAGGAAGTATGAAATTTCAAACAACAAAAGTAGTTCTGGCTTCTACCCAGAGTAGGGAAAGATGGAAAGAGTGTATCTTTCAACTTAATCAAAAGAAAAATCCAGTTAATCTGCAAAATCACTTTTGTTGGACCTATTAGAGAACTGAAGTCTCAAGGCAACCACCTTTTCTGAAAACTACAGAAAGAGAGTTTCCTTCATGGAGAGATGGGGCATGAACACTGCAAAGAGTCAGATGAAACTTCTTCTCAAGTCTAGAAATCATTAACAGAAATATATTGAGAAAATCCTAAAATATTTGGAAATTAATGGACAGGCTTCTTTAAAATAAAAGCATGGATTAAAGATGAAGTTACAGGGAAAGTAGAAAATATTTTGAATAGAATATAAATTAAAACAAAACATATCAAAATTTATGGGAGGCAGTTGAAGCAGTGCTTAGTAGAAAAATTAAGTAAATTAAATGTTATAATTATATACACATATATTCTATAACATAGCATATAAATATAATACATATTAATTTATACTAAATGTAAAATTATAAAATTAGTATAAATGATAATATGAATTATAAAAGAGGGAGATTTTAAATCAGTGATCTAAGATTCCACCTTAAGAAACTAGAAACAAATTATATTAAACCCAAAGCAAGCAGAAAGAAGAAAATAATTAAAATACTATTATATATCAATGAAATTGATAACAAAAATTCAATACAATCAAATCAAAATCTAGCTGTTGACAAGAACCATAAAATTGATAGCACACACAAAAAAATGAAATGCTTAGATATAAATCTCATAAAATATGTGCAAGATTTGTATGCTAAAACACTCATTAAAGAAATTAAAGAATACCAACTAAGTGGAAATAAATTGTGTTTATGGATGAAATGGTTCAATATTGTCAAGATGTCATTTCTCTCCAAATTGATAGCAATGTGCTTTTCTCTATTAGACTATAAGCTTTTCAAGGGCAGGGTAATGTCTAATTTAACTTCATAGCCTTGCACATTTGGCCGTCAGAAAACTTTTTGAATTAATTTAGGACTGCAGCAACATAATCAGTGCCAAGACATTTATAGTATTAGATCATTAATGTAGTGAAACAATGTCATGATTACATACCCTTGTTTTTTACAGAAATTGTACTTATTTTTTAAGTGTGATGGAATCATAAATGTGAAGGAAAATACATGTAGGCTTAGTAATTTTTCCTTACATTGACGATTAAAATGTAATTATCTAATCGTGGAAAACAGCATAATGAATAAGGTATGGAGCACAAATTATAATGAAGCTAGAATTCAATTAGTATTTCTAAGATTTTAGATTTTTTTCAGCAGTGTAACACAATTGACATCTATAGACTAACAGCAATTTCATGTCAAGCTTGTTTGAATTTTTCTGAATCTATTTCAAAATATATTTTCTTTTATGTTTATGTTCTGAAAGGGGAGACAGAGAATTAATAAATAAGTAATATAATGATGGATAGTAATAAGTGTTATGAAGTGACAAATACCAGGGCAAGGAGAAAGTAAATGATGTAGGTGTATTTAAGAGGGTATTCTGAGAAGTCTTCTCTGAGGACATGACATTTGTGAATAGATTTGACACACAAGAGAGCATTCATGGAGAGAGTAACAGAAATCAGACATGAGAAGTAGTCAGGACACTGCCCCTGGAAGAACTTGCAGACCAAGGTCCGATGAGAAGCCAGTTTGGGTTTTGAGCATAAGCACAATACACTGTTAGCCTTTCAAAATACATCCAGACATTTCTAATCACCTCCATGACTGACATTCTGGTCTAGACCATCATGGACTCTTGCCTGAATTCTTTCAATACCCTCCCGACTGGTCTAACTGTACTCTTGTTCCTCTATAGTTGATTCATAATACAAAACCCAGTGATCCTTTTAAAACCTAAGTGAGATGGTGTCACTGTTGTTGCTTAAAGCCATTGATGCTTTCTCATGACTTTCAGAGTAAAACTGCAAGTCTTCCAAGGCCCACAAGGTCCTACATGACTAATCCCTGTTTAGTCCACATTCAATCTCTTACTGGTTATCTTCCCTGCTTTCTGTCCTGGAAATCACAAATGCATTCTTGCTTCAGGGCCTCTGTGTATGCTTTTCTCTGAGCCTATGATGATTTTTCCCGAGAAATGCTTGGTTCACGCTCGCAAGCCCTCCTTTTTTGCTCAGAGGTTGTTGATCTCTGAGTCCTTCCCTGATTATTCTCTATAAAATAAAATCCCTGCCCTCTACTGCAGCACTCTCTAATCCCTTTATCTTCATTTATTTTTCTTCATAACACGATCTGACATTTTTTTTTCTTATAAATATATCCATTTAAGAAATGCTTATTGAACTCTGAGAATGTGTGAGTTTCTGTGTTTCCTCTTGAAACCAAGACGAAAGATTAAGAATATTGCCCAGCTTTTAGTACAGTGCCTTACATAGAGTATGATTTGAATTTAGCAATATTGTATGAATATCTTGTTTAAAAGAGACAAAAATAGAGTTTAAATAAAGCTCTAAGCTAAAGATAAAAACCTAATTAAAAGCGTCATTTTTTTCTCACGGTAATTATTATTTACCTTTTTATTTTTTTTAAAGAAACTTACCTCAGGATTACTTTTCAAAAAACACACTTAGTACAGTCGAATCTTCTCAAAAACAAGTTTCAAGCATCCTATGAGTTATGTGATGAGAGGCAGTATTTACATAGTGAGAGGAGTGTCTTTCTAATTCATATTTTATTCTGGGAGAATTAACATGTGCAAAGGCTTCAGTGAGGAGAGTAGAAGAAAAACACTGGCGTCTTTTTACCTATAGTCAACAAATGCAAATACCACAAACACAAAGTTTCCCTTTTTTCTTATATGTCTGCCTGGTCATTTTCAAATGCAAAAGTCATATTCAGTATATTCATTTATGCTTCCAACTTGAGGAAGAAAAAAAGTTTTTAATGGCCTTGACAATAGGGGCAATAATATATTTCTTTTAATTGTGTGTGAAATCTGTTGAGTTCTACTATGTATCTATCTAATCACCTATCTATCTATCATCTATCTACCTATCTATCAATGTGTCTTCTCATAAACTCATTTCCCACACATTAATGCACTGTCTATAGTAATCAGTATCAATATTTCATTCATTATTTGGCATTTCATCTCTTATACAAATCAAATTTTATTCAGATAATAAAGTTTTATTTTCCCAAAAGTTGCACAATGATAATTACATTTAGTTTTGGAATGGGCTGGATATTTTGGTATGTGCGCTCCTCAGAATGCTGCTGGGTTTATTCTATAAACTATTGTAAGGACCTAATGCTACCTTGGTTACTTTCTATCTTATGCCTGATGTCGACAGATCAAATGATTATAAAATTAAAAAGTTGTGAATGATACGGTGATTCTTTTTTATGATGAACAGAAATGTATTAGTGATGCATAGATTCCTGGAGTGATCTCTCACTTCTTTTGTCCCAGAGTACACGGAGGTAGAACCAAGGATTCTTACAGAGCAAATGCAGCATAAAGCTTGGGAAGTGGTCCCAGATGCAGAAAAGGCTTAGTGACATTTCACCATTAGAAATACTCATCCACAGTGAGAAGAAGGACATTGCATCAATGCTTGTATATAGTCTTTGACTCTTAATTTCTGGGGTCACCTAATTGTGTTATCAGTTTAACTTGTATTTGTTTATTGTAATTTTATTTTTTCCAAATATTAAGGTAATAATTCTTATTATGGAAAATTTCAAAAATACGGGAAAATGTTATACCTTACAGGTATACAGGAAAATGTAAGGTATAACTACTCTATAACCAATTCCTTTCATGAAGTAATAACAATTGTTAACAGATTAGACATTTCCTTTCTTCTGCAGCCACAGTGCCTCCTTGCTATTCCTAGAAGATGTCAAGTATACTTCCTCCTTAGGATCTTTGAACTGGAACAGATTGCACTTTTAAATACAGTGGTCAGGGCAGGCCTTGCTGGAAGGTGACTTCCCAGAGATGAGCAAGTGATATATGTGGCTATCTAGCAGAAGAAAATTCTAGGCAGAGAGAAGAGCAAATGCAAATAGTGCTTGCTGAAGAAAAGTAAGGAGGCCAGTGTACGTGAAGCACAGGAAGGGGTGAGGACGACCCAGTAAAGCAATGAGGTTGGAGAGGTGAATTGAAGAAGAGATAAGGTGAGTTGAAGGCCAGTATAAGGAGGTTCGCAGTTACTTTTACTGAAATGGGGATCCATTGAGGGTTATAAGCAAGCATGACAAGAGATTGCATACTATTTGTAAAAGAGCATTTATAATATTTTCAAAAGAAACCTTCCTAATGGTTTTAATGTTTGTTTACTTTTTGTTCTTGGTAAATTCTTTTGTTGCTATTCTAAATCACTATTTCTAGTTTCAGCAGCGTTTATTTTGTTACTGAAAGATAATATTGAATTATAAAATTTGTTAATGCAAAAAAACACATCAGAGGCATATATACATGTGTGTATATTTGTATACATATATGTTTGTGTCTGTGTGTACACACACACAAATATACATACAATGTACATATTAATAAAGATGGGTATACCATGAAGTACAGAACTGTTCCTTCTCAAGCTCACAAACTGAAGTTCTATACCTTCTTCTCTAATCTGTTGTACAATTGAATAATTATATATCTAAGATTACTAAAAGTAATATTTTGGGTAAAGATATATTTTATTATATATATGTATATAATATATACCTTATATGTGTAAGATATATATTATTATTATAATTTCCTCATTAAAATTTGATGGTTTTGTTTCTCTAGGGACTCCACATGATTGATTATTATTTTGAATTTTCAGATTTTCTTTTCACTGTGAAAAATTATTTTCATTATATTTCTATATGGTTATTGCTTTCATTAAGAAACTCAATTTTTGAACTTTTATTTTCTTACCAGTCATCTTATTAAACTCTCTTACTCAGTCTAATAATTGTTCAGTTAATTTACTTTGGTTTGCCCTGATAAGAATTGTATCATCTGTAAATAATCATAATACTATTTCCCTTTCTTAATATTATAGCTTTTTCCTTTTTTTTGATATATCTGATATTAAACAATAAATATGGGAATATAAGAAATATAAATTTTAATAGGAAATTCACTTATATTTTATCAATACAGGTAATATTATCTGATATGAGCAAATGATAAAGAGCTATTGTGTCAAGTGCTAGAAAACCCATGGTTAAAATAATCTGTTATCTAGAACTTAAATTAGATTACTGATAGCTTTGTAGAATAATAGCATTTTGTATAAATTAGAAAAGCATTTCAAATATTTCCAATAACCTTCTTAGCATGTGTTAAGTGGAGTTAATATTTCTCTCCTTTTGAAATATTGATGTGAAATATTATACAAATAGCTATCTGAATGTTGGACTATTCTTTTTAGAAAATAGGACACAGTGATTTCATCACTTTTGATACTCAATATTTTTGATACTTGATATTTTACTATATTATATTTTTGATATTTAGAGTCAGTAGTATGCAGAAGTTCATAGTTTAAGCCTTAAAATCAGAAAAATCTGAATTTATATTCCATTTCACTCTTAGTTTAGTCTTATAATCTTAGGCAAGTGTCCATACTAGCTAAGCCTTAGTACTTTATGTAACGTGGAGATAATGAAATAACCTACTCTTTCAGATGGTTGAGCATATTAAGTGGTATAACGCATGTAAATTACTTAGCATAGATGCCAGCATGCCCAGTAATTGTATAGTCATAAGTGTGACTGTCATTGGGAAAAACACAAATCTGACTCCATATTGGATCTGTTTCTTTTAATCTTTGTATTCTATCTATTGCTTTTGCTACAAGTTAATCACTAAAGAGATGTTGCCTATAGCTTAAAGTATACATAATGGCCCATGCCCTGGAACCCTGGCTCCCATGTCTGAGTGTTAAGCTAAAATACCTTTGTTTAAGCTCACAGGAAACATCCTGACCAGGCCCACCTGTGAATGGCTGAAGGAAAGAAGAAATTAACACATCCCCTCTGCAGTTTGTCTGAACCAGGAAATATTTGCAAAACATGTCACCTTTTTACTTTAACACCTCACCTCCCCCTCTTTGTTCTATAAAAGAAGCTAACATCCAAACCCGGGCAAGATGGTTCTTTGGAACACTAGTGCACCATCTCCTTGGTCTGCTGGCTTTCTGAATAAAGTCACTATTCCTTGCCCCAACAAACTTGTCTCTTGATTTATTGGCCTGTCTTGTGGTGAGCAGTACAAGCTTGGACTTGGTAACATTACATGTTAGTTTCCCCTATTTTGTCTTTTTTTTAAAAAATTTTATTTATTTATTTTTGGCTGTGCTGGGTCTTCGTTGCTGCGCACGGGCTTTCTCTAGTTGCAGTGAGCAGGGACTACTCTTAGTTGAAGCACACAGGCTTCAGTAGTTGTGGCACACGGGCTCAGTAGTTGTGGCTTGTGGGCTCTAGAACGCAGGTTCAGTAGTAGTGGTGCACGGGCTTGCTCTGCGGAATGTGGGATCTTCCCAGACCAGGGCTCGAACCTGTGTCCCCTGCATTGGCAGGCAGATTCTTAACCACTGAGCCACAAGAGAAATCCCCCTTTGCCCATTGGTAGCAAGCCCATTAGAGCTTGCTACATTTATTAGCATGTAGTTGTAAGTTAATTATTTGTTTATAGTCACTTCATATATACAGCCCTAAGTCACATGCTTGTTTATTATTGTTTTTTCCTGATGATATTTATCCATGTATCATATCCACATTTTGGGTCTATTTAAATATTTATAGTTATTTTTCTCCGTTTTTCTGATTTGATGGCTTGATTTCTCTATAGTTTATTTCTTCTTCCTATTTTTTAGACGCTTTTTGCCTAACTCTGTGGGTTGGATGCTTAGTTGATTATTTTCAACTTGTGTTCTTTAAAAATAAAATCATTTTTGTCTGTGAATTTGCTATGAGGTGCACTTTTGGAAGAACTGGCATAACTTTTTGTAGACAACATGCCACCCATTATAATTATTTTCAAAATAATTTTTAGTTGCAGTTCTGATTTCTTTCTGTTCAAAGTGTCAGGTAGAATTGATCATTTTAATTAAATGGTTGGATTTTTCTTTGCTGCTTAAAGTTGTGTTTATAATTTCCAAACTTTTACATAATGATAAAGAATGTGACTAATGTAATCCTCTTATATAATTACATGTAAAAAGGAAAGTGGAAAGATATGCTCACTGCAAAATGAATCAGTAGTGTATAAAAAGTGAAAAGGCTCCCATTTCCTCATAATTATGAGTAATCTTCTTTTGTTAGTTAGGCTTTTTGCAATTGGTCACTAATACAGACTTGAGCATGCAGGATATTTCTTAGGGCTCAACACCTGTGGAAGGAAAGGTGGAAAGCAGGATTGAGAGAGGCTGAACTGTGATATAAGCTTAACATGCCTTAGGCAATTCCATGTGGATCTCTGGGGCATATATGACCCATCCTAGTTTCTCTCCAGAATGGCTGTCCTGATACCATATTCTCTGTCAGTCGTTGGATGTGGATCACCCTAGGAAGTGTGAGCTGTTACAAAAGGCTGCTCTCTGCCACCAAGGTAGATCCTGAAGTAGCTGACAACTAGAATCTGTCTGCCAGAAGCTGCTACAAGTCCATCCTCAATGGGGACATGGGACGTACAACTAAGTGTGCACCACAATTTTTATTTTTATCAGCTTACAATATTGTTCTGAAACATTTTATACCCATTTTTATTTTCATCTTATTTGTATCTAAATGATATTTTGATAATATATTATATATATAATATATGTATACTCACCCTTTCAATCCTTTATATACTTATTCAGAGTTGTTTTTTAATAGCAAGATCTTCTAATTTTTCAATCTTAATATTAATTTATCTATTAAATTGTCAACTTTTTTTTAAAAGTACATAGGATATATCTTCTGGGCTACTGCTCAAATAAATATTTCTATAATATTCACACATAAATAACTTCTCTCTGAAATAAACTTTTCTCTTCTGTCTTCTTCCATTTAGCATTGCAAAGCCGATTTATTTCTGCTTAAACATTTCAAATGTTTACTTATCTCAGAATTTTAAAAAACTCTCAGTGATAATTGAAACAAGGGAGAATGGTGATCAGATTTACATTTTTACAATTATCACCCTGCCTTTAATCTGGAGATTATATTATGAAGAGAATGAATAGATGCAGGGAAAATACAATTATAGATGACTCAGTTTTATGAAAGGGACAGTAATGAATAAAGGTAATACAAAAACATAAATAATATGGTGAAATCAGGTTTCATTATAAATTGACTTTGGAGAGCTACGAGACCCCCTAGTTAAGATACATTAAAAGCTGTTGTAAGGTATAGAAATATCTAACTACTGTGTTGTGCACCATGAACTAACATAGTGTTGAAGGTCAATTATAGTTTAAAAAACAAACAAGCAAACTTATAGAAAAAAAGATCAGATTTGTGGTTACCAGAAGCAGGAGGTGCAGGTGAAGGGAATTGGATGAAGGCAGTCAAAATGTACAAGCTTCCAGTTATAAGATAAATTATCATGTAAAATTACAATGTAATGTACAACATGAATAATATGATTAACTCTGTTACATATGAAAATTGCTGAGAGTAAATCCTAAGAGTTCTCATCACAAGAAAAGAAGATTTTTTCTTTTTCTTTTCTTTTGTATCTATGTGAAATGATGCATGTTCATTAAACCTATTGGGGTAATCATTTCATGATGTAAGTCAAATCATCATGCTATACACCTTAAACATATACAGTGCTGTATGCCAATTACATCTCAGTAAAACTGGAAGAAAAATTATTTTAAAAAAGACTGTAGGCCAAAATGTCATGTTTTATTTTAAACATATATTGAAATGATTCAAAATATTTTAATTTTTAAGTCATCAATAAATACGATATCGTATTTGCTCACAAAAATATCGTTTTGGGGTTTAGAGCTCAAGAAGTTGCATTGTAAATGAAAAATAATGATAGTCCTTAATAACTGGAGATGTGTTGGATCTCCTAGATATTGAAGAGTATAAGAAGAAAAAGAGATTAGGATAGAGGCTTAAAACATACCAAGATACATGAAGAATATAGAGGAGAAGTAGGTTCCAGCAGAGGAGAATAAAAAGGAGTTCTCAGAGGTGTTGGTTGACCTGGAGAATGTTGTCACAAAGTTTATCTCTAAGGACTGTTTAAGCTGCTGCCCATGAATTTTCTTTTTTTTAATTGGGATATAGTTGCTTTACAATGTTGTGTTAGCTTCTGCTGTACAACGAAGTGAATCAGCTCTATGTATACATATATCCCCTCCCTCTTGGACCTCCCTCCCACCACCCCATTCCCACCCATCTAGGTCACCACAGAGCACGGAGCTGAGCTCCCTGCTCTATACAGCAGGTCCCCACTAGCTATCTGTTTCAATTTTTATAGGTTGTGTTTTGGGTATCATTTAATTATTTATATTCTAAAGTTCCTTGTGATTTTTCTCTTTGACCCTTGGGTTACTTAGTAAGCAGTATGGTTGTTAAGTTCCAAATATCTCATTATTATTGATTTTTAATTAAATACCAAATGGTGGTCCTTGAACATGCTCAGTATGAATGACTTTGTTCACTTGAAATATATTTAATATTGTTTTTGGTCCAACATATGGTCAATATTAGTCAGTGTTCTATTCACATTTGAGAAAAATTTCATATTCTGCTGTTACTGATCTCTTTTTGTGTAAACATTCATAAGGTCAACTTAATTGATAGTGTTGTTCAATTCTTTATTCTTATTGATTTCTTATCTACTTGTTCTATTAATTACTTATTGATGAAAGTTAAAGCCTCCAACTACAATTGTGGATTTTTCTATATTTTTTTTACTTCATTTCTGCCAATTTTTTGCTTTATGTATTTCAGAACTGCAGTATTATATGCTACTCACAACTATATTGTTATTATTATTGTTGTCAATATTGCTATTGTTATTAGGTGTTAATATGCACTTATGCCTAATAACAATGTAATATGACTACATTACAAGGTTTAAAAGATATTAATGATCTACTTGAAAAAATAGCAATAGAATATCTGAAGAAACAGAAATAATTTTTAAAGAGAGGGTGAGAATTCACAAAAAATATGAATAGTTTACTTAAAATTCCCATTACTACATTTTGAAGTTTGCTTTAACAAACTTTATTTCTTTAATTCTCAACCATTTGCCGTTTAAGTTCAGAATCAGAAAATTAGGCTAAGGTGATTGGAATAGTCAGAATTTCTAGAACAAATAGGAATAAAATACATTTTTATTATATTATTTATTATACTATTTATGTATTTATTATATTTATTATGCTACTAGAAGAGCAGGGGAATTCAAAGTTCTGCTAGTAAACCTTGGAAGTGTCGATAGGCTTCTTGGTTCTTACCAAAGAGACTACTGGATTCATCTTTCTGGAATCTTCTGACAGTGACCATTCATCTATCTGTGTTCAAGTTTCAAATTTATTTTTCTATTTTTATATTCATTTTAATTTTGTGGATTTATCCATCACCAGCCCCTCCCCCCCCTTTATTTAGGGAAACATCTTTCTCTCGTTTTACCAAAGACATTGGAGGAAATGGAGGCTAATAAATGTGTTCAATTTGCCACCATTAACTGCCAGGCCAACAAATATGTCTTTTCATGAATTTCTCTACTAGGATTATTACTAATGTGTTGCTCTATTGCTACTTCTAGATTTCATTTGTGGAAACGGTGTCTGGCACATAGTAGGCCCAAAGTCCTAAATAGAAGCAAAAATACCAGGTACAATGGGATCACAAAAAAAGAGTGCATTCTGCTATTAGGAGGAACAGAAACAACTTTACGTAAACTGGTCATTATACATGAAGGATTCTTAGGGGAAAATAGCACAGAAAGAATACAGAATATAGAGAACATACAGATTGCTATATAGAATGTAGAGTAGCATGAATAAAGTCAAAAGATTGCAAAAATGCACAACACTCTTGGAGAGCTATCTTTTACCTTTTAGTCTCATTTATATGGCCAGATATTCTGACGTTTCGTAAACTAGATTTCAGTTTTTAAAACTAAGAGAGCATGTTGTAGGATTCTTACAATACCCAATTGTCTTGCATAACTCCTTTTGCACAGTATGATCTTAAAAGTTGAGTTACAAGAAGGTATGTCATACCGATCAAGATCATGGATTCTGTAGCTAGATCGTTTGGTTTCAAAACATAGTTCCACCATTCACTAGCTCTGTGATTTGGGGAAATATTACGTGATAAAGTTGCCCCTCATTTCCCACAGCTGCAACAGGGACTAATAATAGTACCTAATTTTTAGGGTTTTGGTAAGGTTTAAACTAGTTAATGCATGTAAATCACTCAGAATAATGTGTAGCACTTAGTAAGCACTGCGTCATTATGACTATTTTGTTATTATTGTTACTATTATTATATTATCATCATTATTATTATTATTTGTGGATGTCAGAATCATAGAATGATCTGCACTTTTTTTTTGCAGTACACGGGCCTCTAACTGTTGTGCTCTCTCCCGTTGCGGAGCACAGGCTCCGGACGCGCAGGCTCAGCGGCCATGGCTTACGGGCCCAGCCGCTCCGTGGCACGTGGGATCTTCCCGGACCGGGGCATGAACCCGTGTCCTCTGCATCGGCAGGCGGACTCTCAACCACTGCGCCACCAGGGAAGCCCTGATCTGCACTTTGAAAGTACAATTCTAACTGGTTTAAAGTAGTGGTTGTACAATTTTAATAAAAGGATAGCATCATAATAAGCTTTATTCTTCCTCCATTTAAAATCTCTTACTGAGCCTTCATTTATGTGTGCTTATTCACCATTCCATGAAACAAAGTTTAAAGCACTATGTATCTTAAATATAATAACAATAATCATCATTTGTCAAACGAACAGTTGTCTTGTAGGATCATTTGAGCGCTCTGACAGAAGTTAATAAAGTAGTCACAAAGGATTCTGTCCACTTTTGTACTGAAGAGGATCATATTTAAGGCTCCATTTAATTTGCAAAATGTCAAAGAACATCAAAGTGGAAAATTTATTGCATTAAGCTTTGAAAAACATAAAACAGAAACCTCATATTATCCAGAGTTATTAATCAAAATTAGGTATTGATTTTGTCCCAGTAATTCCAAATTTACAAGGAATATTGGTTATCAACACCTAGACTATATAATTGGAAGTTTACAACATTTTCTATCCAAGAATGTTTTAACCATTACCATTTCTGCTTATAGAAATTATATAATCCTAAAAAGGTTGCATGAATTGTAGTCATTTTCCTACATGATAAAATTAAATTAAACTGGTGAACTTCACTATTAATGTTTAAAGAAATGACTAACAGTGATATTATCAAATTTTTGTATTAAAAACAAAAATGTGTTAGAAATAGATGGTACAATTAAAATGAGGGCATACTGGAGACAGGGAAATAAGTTATAATAATATTTATTGAAAAATACAGGTAAGTGTCCCAAACTTAAGAAAATGCACGGGGTTATAGAAATGAGTCAAGGCATTATGGAAATAGAAGCAACAGAATTTGTCTAAAGATTAAGAATGAGATGTAATACTTTGATTTTAGGAAGAACCTATGAGACAATCTAGAAACATAACTTCTCTTTATGGTTGAGAAAATTAAGAATGACTAAAATAGGATAAATTAAAGGCTATTATCTACGACTTAACACAAGTTCTTTCATTAATAATATTTAAAGCACATTTGGTGGTTGGATTTAGGAGGAAAAAACCCACAAATATTGTAAAGCTCTGGTAAATTAATTTCCTGAAGGTTATATCACAAGTATTTCTAATCAGAAAGATACTAAAATCATAATCACTTGTCTTAATCTATTTAGCCATGCCTAATGTGGAATTTTGTTTAATTTGTCATAGTTAAATTTTGTCCCTTTTTTAGCCATAATTTATTTCTTTGTTCAAAGTAAAACTAAGCACAATTCAGCTGTATTTTATCATTGATGGTTATAAGTTTTGATTTTACCTTTAAATTATTCAGCAAGCATAATACCTACAGGTAAAGGAGTGAAAAATACAACACATTTTTCTTCAAACATGAAGAAATTTGCTAAACTTGCTAAATTTTTCATAAAGAAAAAGAAATTGTCCAAGAGAAGGGACAGAAAGTAAAAGATATAGGAAATATTAAGAACATGAGTATTTATTGAGTTCTTTTCACCTCAGTAAAGAAATTGAAGACTGAACATAAACAATTATATCAGCATTTACTCTACTAAACTTGCAAGAATGGAAAAAAATAACTGAGACCAATACTCCAAACCCAGGTAAATCTATCATAAAAAAGAACAAAAACAACAAAATCCTAGATTAATTAGAGTCTCTCTGCATCTGTGAAGACCAAGGAGAAATCCATGTAAATCTTTAACATAGATTCAAATAGTTCTTCTACCTATATCAAAATATTTCTTCTACTCTTGTGCCACAAGTTTTTTTGCTTCTTCCCTATCTTAACCTAACACCATCTGAACCTGAGATAATGTGTCCATTGTTTTATAGTATGTGCTTCTATGACCTAGAAACTTATGGCTAAACTGTTTAAATAAGTGCTTATTTCATTTCTTCTGGATTAAATGGAAATCTCTGGTAATGAGGACTGAATTTTCCCTAGCCTTAATTTGAGGTGGAAGTCACAAGAATTTTTTATATTCTTATCCTCACTCTCTGCTCTACTTTTATTTCAGAGTAACCTTGGTTTATGTACCTTAGGCTAAAGTTGGCAATGTCCTTAGCTCTGTAAAGAAAATTTCTAGATCAGAAGGAAGCAATAGAGTCACACTCGTGGGAAGATTGTTGACCAGCCACATAAACTGAAAAGTTCTACTTTTTCTCTGCCCTGGTCCCATCTCTAATCCTTACACAAAGTCTTATATGCAAGTTTAGTTGTTTCTAGGGACTATCTTTCAGTCAGGCTCAAAAATGCCAGTGGTTTTCTTTGTTTTGAGTCTTAATATGTATTCAACTCAAATGCTTGTAGAATTCATGGGAGGATCTTATTGCCTCAGCATATGTATGAGATAATTGTCATGTTCATTAATCATCTTTACCTTCCTGGGTCATTAAAGTAGAGCATTCTTGGTATTCAGACTATTAGTGCCAAAGCCTCACCTAAAACCTGCTATACATTTCAATCAACCATGGGTTATCGTGATACCATCCCATTCAAGGGTTATTACCACTTTGGTTCTATATATCTGGGAGGTAGGCAAAAATGGTAGAAATGCAGAGGAGATAGAAGGAGAAAGAGAAGCAAAAGAAAAAAGTCCTTAAAAACAAAGTCACATGATACATCCTCTTCTTGTTTGTTTAAATATATGTCTATGTATGCACATATATATATAAAGGAGTATAATATGACATAGTTTGAATTATGTGTACTGACTTGGAGGATTATGTTACCTTAAGTGAAATTAGAAAGTTGCAGATTGATGGGTGTAGTATGATTGTATCAGTAAAAATAAGCACAAGGTATATTTGTATAAAAACATGTGTTGAAGAGTATGTGAGACTTTTTTTTTTTTTTTTTTCGGTACGCGGGCCTCTCACTGTTGTGGCCCCTCCCATTGCGGACCACAGGCTCCGGACGCGCAGGCTCAGCAGCCATGGCTCACGGGCCCAGCCGCTCCGCAGCATGTGGGATCTTCGTGGATCAGGGCACGAACCCGCGTCCCCGGCATCGGCAGGCAGACTCTCAACCACTCCGCCACCAGGGAAGCCCTATGTGAGACATTTTTTATGTTGGTTACTTGGTGGTGAGACTGGAGAAGCACAGGGGAGGTCAGAGAACATGTTTAGCTTTGTCTTTATACACCTTAGCCCTGTATTATTTCATTTATTATACAATAAGTAGTTATAATTCTGCATTATGGATAAATCCAATAAAGAAAAAGTTAAATATAAATATATAGGATATAATTTTGGAAGAAAGTATACCAAAATTCTAGATTGGTTTTATTACTCTGGATAAATTTTTTGGTAAATGTTTTGTTTCTCTCTAAATTTTGAAGAATGTTTAAAATAAAATGACTTCAAAATTTTTTAAATAAAAAACAGTAATGGCAAATTAATCAGTTGTGAATGTTGATCATAATTCCTGATGTATTTTAAGCATTCATGCTATCTAAATATAAATAAAATATTTCATTTCTCACTGAAAGTTTAGCAGCATCTTCTGGGCTAAAAATCTAAGTAGAAGTGGCTCAGACACACACTTCATTGTGGGATTTGGATGGACCTTTGCAATAATTTTTAAAGGTATAGTCTTATTCTGTAGTCTGTTTTGTGAGCTCTATTGAAAACAAATGCCCCTGTAGCCACCGGAGAGAAGCAGAGTTCAGGTAATCTCATCCTTTGCTCTGCCCCAAAGTGCTTAACCCTCTCTCCCTTCTGTGCACACATTCCAATCAGCACAAGATACTTTTCATTACTTCCTGAAAAAGCACGACATCAGAATCTTTGGATTTTTAGATAACCCTGAGATCATCATAAAGGGACTTGGAGGCATCAGCAAATCTCTCTCACAGAAACACTAATTGGACGGAGACGCTGGGCTTTTAAACTTAAGCTCTGTGTGTATTTAAGGTTGACAAAGATTAAAGTGGAAAGAGAAGAAGAAGAAAGTAATTTGCTTCCATTCACTCACCTCTAGTGCTCCACGAGAAAAATTCTCTAAAGATCAGCTTCCGTAGTTCTGGAGGCCTTCTTGGTTTTCCTCTCTGTTTTAGCGTTTTGAGATAATAATGCAGAGAAAGAAAAAAAAAATATCTCAGATATCCTACTGGGTCCTCTAAGAAAACAGAAAGGTGAAAATTAAAAAGAAGGTTAATATACACACATACAAACACAGAAACACACAACAAACACACTGAACACGGATGGAAGGAAGAAAGGGAGGAAGGAAGAAAAGAGGGAGGGAGGGAAAGAAGGAAAGAAAGGAAGAAGGGAAGAATGACAAAAGAGAAAGAGAGAGAGGACAAGGAAAAAAGACAGAGAAATCAGTCTCTTAAAGGAAGAGTAGAAAAGGAGGAAAAAATATAATCAGCAAAGTAAATTTTGTACTTGTCTCAAATAACCATGTTCTCTATAGTCTGTATTTATTGGCTGAAGCAATGCACCAGATTGACAGTGCTGGCTGAAGAAGTTAGAGAGCATATTTCTTTGAATAATACACAGGTGAAAGTAAATAAGTGAAAAGAGGAGAATTCAGACCTCAGATTATATAGAAAAGCACAAGAAAAATTTCCTTGATGACTTTAACATTGGAAAACATGAAAAGTGCCATGCTCTCACGTAGCAGGCACTCAAAACACTCTAGCTGCCTACCTCCTTATTAGGCAGTAAGTTTGCCTCACACATCTCCTACAGAGTTGTTTGTGGGATTATTTGCTCCCTAAAATCTTAGAAGAGCCCACGGGCCATCTGAATGATGTTTTCCTGTATTTTTACCACTAAACATAAAATGGGGAACAAACCCCAAATAGAGTAATAACAACAGAATTGAACAAAACACATTTTTTTCAAATACATATTTCTTATATAATTACTAGGTTCAATATCATTATATTCAAATTATGTACTAAATATAATATATTAGTAGCAAGAAAGAGAGTGAGAGAGAGAGAGAAGAATATGTACACTCACAAATCTTCCAAAGAATTCAAATTACTTCTCCAAAATAATTTTTAAAAGAAATTGAGTTCTATTACATAAAATCTTTAATTTATATCCAACTATGAAAATTAGAATACTTCCTTTATTTGATTGATTCTGTACTTTAATGAATTATATTACTATGGATTTTTTGTCATAATAATTAAAATTCTTCTGTAATATTCTTATCAGGATTATATGGTGACAATTGCTTTACTCAGAAATATTCTATGATGCAATTTTTTTTTTTACCTCTTTATTGGAGTATAATTGCTTTACAATGGTGTGTTAGTTTCTGCTTTATAACAAAGTGAATCAGTTATACATATACATATATTCCCATATCTCTTCCTTCTTCTGTCTCCTCCCTCACCTCCTCCCTATCCCACCCCTCCAGGCAGTCACAAAGCACCGAGCTGATCTCCCTGAGCTATGCGGCTGCTTCCCACAAGCTATCTACCATATGTTTGGTAGTGTATATATATATATATATATATATATATATATATATATATATATATATATATCCATGCCTCTCTCTCGCTTTGTCACAGCTTACCCTTTCCGCTCCCCATATCCTCAAGTCCATTCTCTAGTAGGTCTGTGTCTTTATTCCTGTCTTACCCCTAGGTTCTTCATGACTTTTTTTTCTTAAATTCCATATATATATGTGCTAGCATATGGTATTTGTCTTTCTCTTTCTAATTTACTTCACTCTATATGACAGACTCTAGGTCTATCCACCTGATTACAAATAGCTCAATTTCGTTTCCTTTTATGGCTGAGTAATATTCCATTGTATATATGTGCCACATCTTCTTTATCCATTCAGCTGATGATGGACACTTAGGTTGTTTCCATCTGTGGGTTACTGTAATTAGAGCTGCAATGAACATTTTCGTACATGACTCTTTTTGAATTATGGTTTTCTCAGGGTATATGCCCAAGTAGTGAGATTGCTGGGTCATATGGTAGTTCTATTTGTAGATTTTTAAGGAACCTCCATACTGTTCTCCACAGTGGCTGTATCAATTTACATTCCCACCAACAGTGCAAGAGTGTTCCCTTTTCTCCACACGCTCTCAAGCATTTATTGTTTCTAGATTTTTTGATGATGGCCATTCTGACTGGTGTGAGATGATATCTCATTGTAGTTTTGATTCACATTTCTCTAGTGATTAATGATCACTAATAGACAATAAGATTAATGATCACTAATAGACATTTGGAGAAATGTCTATTTAGGTCTTCTGCCCATTTTTGGATTGGGTTCTTTGTTATTGAGCTGCATGGGCTGCTTATAAATTTTGGAGATTAATCCTTTGTCAGTTGCTTCATTTGCAGATATTTTCTCCCATTCTGAGAGTTGTCTTTTGGTCTTGTTTTTGGTTTCCTTTGCTGTGCAAAACTTTTAAGTTTCATTAGGCCCCATTTGTTTACTTTTGTTTTTATTTCCATTTCTCTAGGAGGTACATCAAAAAGGATCTTGCTGTGATTTATGTCATAGAGTGTTCTGCCTAAGTTTTCCTTTAAGAGTTTGATAGTTTCTGGCCTTACATTTAGGTCTTTAATCCATTTTGAGCTTATTTTTGTGTATGGTGTTAGGGAGTGATCTAATCTCATATTTTTACATATACCTCTCCAGGTTTCCCAGCACCACTTATTGAAGAGGCTATCCTTTCTCCACTGTACATTCCTGCCTCCTTTATCAAAGATAAGGTGACCATATGTGCATGGGTTTATCACTGGGCTTTCTATCCTGTTCCATTGATCTATATTTCTGTTTTTGTGCCAGTACCATACTGTCTTGATTACTGTAGCTTTGTAGTATAGTCTGAAGTCAGGGAGCCTGATTCCTCCAGCACCATTTTTTGTTCTTAAGATTGCTTAGGCTATTCGGGGTCTTTTGCGTTTCCATACAAATTGTGAATTTTTTTCTTCTAGTTCTGTGAAAGATGCCATTGGTAGTTTGATAGGGATTGCATTTAATCTGTAGATTGCTTTGGGTAGTAGAGTCATTTTCACAATGTTGATTCTTCCAATCCAAGAACATGGTATATCTCTCCATCTATTTGTATCATCTTTAATTTCTTTCATCAGTGTCTTATAATTTTCTGCATACAGGTCTTTTGTCTCCTTAGGTAGGTTTAGTCCTAGATATTTTATTCTTTTTGTTGCAATGGTAAATGGGAGTGTTTTCTTGATTTCACTTTCAGATTTTTCATCATTAGTGTATAGGAATGCCAGAGATTTCTGTGCATTAATTTTGTATCCTGCTACTTTACCAAATTCATTGATTAGCTCTAGTAGTTTTCTGGTAGTATCTTTAGGATCCTCTATGTATAGTATCACGTCATCTGCAAACAGTGACAGATTTACTTCTTCTTTTCTGATTTGGATTCCTTTTATTTCCTTTTCTTTTCTGATTGCTGTGGCTAAAACGTCCAAAACTATGTTGAATAAGTGGTGAGAGTGGGCAACCTTGTCTTATTCCTGATCTTAGTGGAAATGCTTTCAGTTTATCACCATTGAGGATGATGTTGGCTGTCGGTTTGTCATATATGGCCTTTATTATGTTGAAGAAAGTTCCCTCTATGCCTACTTTCTGGAGGGTTTTTATCATAAATGGATGTTGAATTTTGTCAAAAGCTTTCTCTGCATCTACTGAGATGATCATATGGTTTTTCTCCTTCAATTTTTTAATATGGTGTATCACATTGATAGATTTGTATATATTGAAGAATCCTTGCATTCCTGGAATAAACACCACTTGATCATGGTATATGATCCTTTTAATGTGCTGTTGGATTATGTTTGCTAGTATTTTGTTGAGGATTTTTGCATCTATGTTCATCAGTGATATTGGCCTGTAGTTTTCTTTCTTTGTGACATCCTTGTCTGGTTTTGGTATCAGGGTGATGGTGGCCTCATAGAATGAGTTTGGGAGTGTTCCTCCCTCTGCGATATTTTGGAAGAGTTTGAGAAGGATAGGTGTTAGCTCTTCTCTAAATGTTTGATAGAATTCGCCTGGGAAGCCATCTGGTCCTGGGCTTTTGTTTGTTAGAAGATTTTTAATCACAGTTTCAATTTCAGTGCTTGTGATTGGTTTGTTCATATTTTCTATTTCTTCCTGATTCAGTCTCGGCAGGTTGTGCATTTCTAAGAATTTGTCCATTTCTTCCAGGTTGTCCATTTTATTGGCATAGAGTTGCTTGTAGTAATCTCTCATGATCCTTTGTATTTCTGCAGTGTCAGTTGTGACTTCTCCTTTTTCATTTCTAATTCTATTGATTTGAGTCTTCTCCCTTTTTTTCTTGATGAATCTGGCTAATGGTTTATCAGTTTTGTTTATCTTCTCAAAGAACCAGCTTTTAGTTTTATTGATCTTTGCTATCGTTTCCTTCATTTCTTTTTCATTTATTTCTGATCTGATTTTTATGATTTCTTTCCTTCTGCTAACTTTGGGATTTTTTTGTTCTTCTTTCTCTAATTGCTTTAGGTGCAATGTTAGGTTGTTTATTCGAGGTGTTTCCTGTTGCTTAAGGTAGGATTGTATTGCTATAAACTTCCCTCTTAGAACTGCTTTTGCTGCATCCCATAAGTTCTGGGTCGTCGTGTCTCCATTGTCATTTGTTTCTAGGTATTTTTTTATTTCCTCTTTGATATCTTCAGTGATCACTTCGTTATTAAGTAGTGTATTGTATAGCTTCCATGTGTTTGTATTTTTTACAGACCTTTTCCTGTAATTGATATCTAGTCTCATAGAGTTGTGGTCGGAAAGATACTTGATACAATTTCAATTTTCTTAAATTTACCAAGGCTTGATTTGTGACCCAAGATATGATCTATCCTGGAGAATGTTCCATAAGCATTTGAGAAAAATGTGTATTCTGTTGTTTTTGGATGGAATGTCCTATAAATATCAATTAAGTCCATCTTGTTTAATGTATCATTTAAAGCTTGTGTTTCCTTATTTATTTTCATTTTGGATGATCTGTCCATTGGCGAAAGTGGGGTTTTAAGATCCCCTACTATGAATGTGTTACTGTTGATTTCCCCGTTTACGGCTGTTAGTATTTGCCTTATTCATTGAGGTGCTCCTATGTTGGGTGTAAATATTTACAATTGTTATATCTTCTTCTTGGATTGATCCCTTGATCATTGTACAGTGTCCTTCTTTGTCTCTTGTAATAGTATTTATTTTAAAGTCTATTTTGTCTGATATGAGAATTGCTACTCCAGCTTTCTTTTGGTTTCCATTTGCATGAAATATCCTTTTCCACCCCCTTACTTTCAGTCTGTATGTGTCTCTAGGTCTGAAGTGGGTCTCTTGTAGACAGCAAATATATGGGTCTTGTTTTTGTATCTATTCAGTCAATCTGTGCCTTTTGGTGGGAGCATTTAGTCCATTTACATTTAAGGTAATTATTGATATGTATGTTCCTATTACCATTTTCTTAATTGTTTTGGGTTCGTTATTGTAGGTCTTTTCCTTCTCTTGTGTTTCTTGCCTAGAGAAGTTCCTTTAGCACTTGTTGTAAAGCTGGTTTGGTGGTGCTGAACTCTCTCAGCTTTTGCTTGTCTGTAAAGGTTTTAATTTCTCTGTCAAATCTGAATGAGATCCTTGCTGGTTAGAGTAATCTTGGTTACAGGTTTTTCTCCTTCATCACTTTAAATATGTCCTGCCAGTCCCTTCTGGCTTGTAGAATTTCTGCTGAAAGATCAGCTGTTAACCTTATGGGGACTCCCTTGTGTGTTATTTGTTGTTTTTCCCTTGCTGCTTTTAATATGTTTTCTTTGTATTTAATTTTTGACAATTTGATTAATATGTGTCTTGACATATTTCTCCTTGGATTTATCCTGTATGGGACTCTCTGTGCTTCCTGGACTTGATTTATTATTTCCTTTCCCATATTAGGGAAGTTTTCAACTATAATGTCTTCAAATATTTTCTGAGTCCCTTTCTTTTTCTCTTCTTCTTCTGAAACCCCTATAATTCAAATGTTGATGCGTTTAATGTTGTCCCAGAGGTCTCTGAGACTGTCCTCAGTTCTTTTCATTCTTTTTTCTTTATTCTTCTCTGCAGTAGTTATTTCCACTATTTTATCATCCAGGTCACTTATCTGTTCTTCTGCCTCAGTTATTCTGCTATTGATCCCATCTAGAGTATTTTTAATTTCATTTGTTGTGTTGTTCATCCTTGTTTGTTTCATCTTTAGTTCTTCTAGGTCCTTGTTAAATGTTTCTTGCATTTTGTCTATTCTATTTCCAAGATTTTGGATCATCTTTACTATCATTATTCTGAATTCTTTTTCAGGTAGACTGCCTATTTCCTCTTCATTTGTTAGGTCTGATGCGTTTTTATCTTGCTCCTTCATCTGCTATGTGTTTTTCTGTCTTCTCATTTTGCTTATCTTACCGTGTTTGGGGTCTCCTTTTTTCAGGCTGCAGGTTCATAGTTCCTGTTGTTTTTGGTGTCTGTCCCCAGTGGCTAAGGTTGGTTCAGTGGGTTGTGTAGGCTTCCTGGTGGAGGGGACCAGTGCCTGTGTTCTGGCAGATGAGGCTGAATCTTGTCTTTCTGGTGGGCAGGTCCACATCTGGTGGTGTGTTTTGGGGTGTCTGTGGGCTTATTATGATTTTAGGCAACCTCTCTGCTAATGGGTGGGGTTGTGTTCCTGTCTTGCTAGTTGTTTGGCATAGGATGTCCAGCACTGTAGCTTGCTGGTCGTTGAGTGAAGCTGGGTGCTGGTGTTGAGATGGAGATCTCTGGGAGATTTTCGCCGTTTGATATTATGTGGAGCTGGGAGGTTTCTTGTGGACCAGTGTTCTGAATTTGGCTCTCCCACGTCAGAGGCACAGCACTGACTCCTGGCTGCTGCACCAAGAGCCTTTCATCCACACAGCTCAGAATAAAAGGGAGAAAAAGTAGAAAGAAAGAATTAGTAGAAGTAGAAAGAAAGAAAGAAAGAAGGGAGGGAGGAAGGAAGGAAGGAGGAAAGGAAGGAAAAAAGAAAGAAGACAAAGTAAAATAAAGTAAGATAAAATATAATAAAGTTATTAAAATAATTATTAAGAGAAAAAAAGAAAAAAAAAAAAACCAAAAACGGATGGATAGAACCCTAGGACAAATGGTGGAAGCAAAGCTATACAGACAAAATCTCACACAGAAGCATACACACTCACAAAAAGAGGAAAAGGGGGAAAAAAATCATAAATCTTGCTCTCAAGCTCCACTTCCTTAATTTGGGATGATTCATTGTCTATTCATATATTCAACAGATGCAGGGTACGTCAAGTTGATTGTGGAGCTTTAATCCGCTGCTTCTGAGGCTGCTGGAAGAGATTTCCCTTTCTCTTCTTTGTTCTCACAGCTCCCAGGGGCTCAGCTTTGGATCTGGCCCCGCCTCTGCGTATAGGTCGCTGGAGGGCGTCTGTTCTTTGCTCAGACAGGACGGGGTTAAAGGAGCGGCTGATACGGGGGCTCTGGCTCACTCAGGCCAGGGGGAGGGAGGGGCACGGAGTGAGGGGCGGGCCTGCGTCGGCAGAGGCCGGTGTGACGTTGCAGCAGCCTGAGGCGCGCCGTGCATTCTCCCGGGGAAGTTGTCCCTGGATCCCGGGACCCTGGCAGTGGCGGGCTGCACAGCCTCCCCGGAAGGGGTGTGGATAGTGACCTGTGCTCGCACACAGGCTTCTTGGGGGCGGCAGCAGCAGCCTTAGTCTCTCATGCCCGTCTCTGGGGTCTGCATTTTTAGCCGCGGCTCGCGCCTGTCTCTGGAGCTCCTTTAAGCAGCGCTCTTAATCCCCTCTCCTCGCGCACCAGGAAACAAAGAGGTAAGAAAAAGTCTCTTGCCTCTTCGGCAAGTCCAGACTTTTCCCCGGACTCCCTCCCGGCTAGCCGTGGCACACTAGCCCCCTTCAGGCTGTGTTCATGCAGCCGACCCCAGTCCTCTCCCTGCCTCCGACCGAAGCCCAAGCCTCAGCTCCCAGCCCCACCCGCCCCGGCGGGTGAGCAGACAAGCCTCTCAGGCAGGTGAGTGCCGGTCGGCCCTGATCCTCTGTTCGGGAATCTCTCCGCTTTGCCCTCCTTACCTCTGTTGCTGTGCTCTCCTCCGCGGCTCCGAACCTTCCCCCTCTGCCACCGCAGCCTCCGCCCGCGAAGGGGCTTCCTAGTGTATGGAAACGTTTCCTCCTTCACAGCTCCCTCCCACTGGTGCAGGTCCCGTCCCTATCCTTTTGTCTCTGTTTATTCCTTTTTCTTTTGCCCTACCCAGGTATGTGGGGGGTTTCTTGCCTTTTGAGAGGTCTAAGGTCTTCTGCCAGCGTTCAGTAGGTGTTCTGTAAGAGTTGTTCCACGTGTAGATGTATTTCTGGTGTATCTGTGGGGAGGAAGGTGATCTCTGCGTCTTACTCTTCCGCCATCTTCCCGGAAGCCTTCGCAAATATTTTTGACTATAAACTTTACACATTCATAATCAAACACTTCCCTAAGAGTGCTAAAATAGGCAACTTTTATCTAGAGTTTACTCATATCTTGTCACCCATACCTCAGTTTTCTGGATAACTTACAAACGCTTACATTTTAGTTTCAAATGACTGTTTACCTCTCCCTCCACTTTTTAAATAGAATATAGAACACAGGCTTATCCCATAATATAAAGTGTAGCTCTAAGGCTATTGATATATTTCACAGCCAGAAAGAGTTAACCATTAATTACACTTATATAATATAGTATAAAAAAGGTTGGCTAAACTCTAATTTATCCAACTCCCCTATTACATGTACTCATAAAGAGCTCGTGCTTTCATACACACTTTGCAACTTTTCTCTTTTGCCGATAGTTTTCATGGTCTTTCTCTGCTTCTGGTTCCCCATTCTTAAAAATTAATTAATTTGTATCTAATTAACATATGTATAATTTCAGTATTAGAAATGGTAGGTTCAAGGCATCAGAAGGGATGTCATGATAAGTACCTCTCAAAGTCCTCTCCATAAGAGCAATGAGAACACTGGCAGAAATCAGCTTTTGCCGAACTCTGGAAATTAAGCAGACTTACAACAACCCAAGGTGTATTTGCTTTAGAAAAATGGCAGGATCACAGTAAGAAAGTATCATCAATTTTCAAATCATGTGCCTTCCAAGTCCCTGACTGTATAGCCAAACCATTGGCCACAGCCCAGAAAGAAGGACATAGCTAAAACTACATTGATTGCCTGACCTCTGAAACTCCATTGATTGCCTGACCTCTGTAAGCCCCAACTCTGACTGGAGGCTCACAGTGATGTTTTGGTTTTCCAGGAATTAGTGTCATTTCAGAGCAGTATTTGATAGTCTCTTAAAGTTCTGATTATTTCCCTTCCGCAGTGTACAGTCACCCTGGCATAAGGTAGGTGTTCCCTTTGGGAAAGTCTGGGAGAAAGATTAACCGCATAAATTTTCGATACTATACTGGGGTCCTTCATCAAGGGGGACTGGCCTCCCCTTCACCCGAAGAGTTCTGGGTCTGTAAACTGGCTGAAGTCTGAGAATTGAAGAAGGATGATGGCTTTGTTTTTATGATTCAGGTTAGAATACAAAGCTATATTAATACTAGCATGAGGATCAATTTATAGATCAATGGAACTGAAATGAGAGTCCAGAAAGAAACCCACTATACTGGTTAATCTATTTTCAACAAGGGTAACAAGATAATTCAATGGGGAAAGAATAATATTTTCTTTATGATATTCATAAAAGAAAGAATGAAGTCAGACAAAGATCTCACACCATATACAAAAATTAACTCAAAGTGTGTCAAAGATCTCAATGTAGGAGCTAAAATATAAAACTTTTTTTTTGGTTTCACTTTTTAAAAAATGTATTTGATTGAAATATAGTTTTACAAATGTTAGATTACAAATAGTAACTAATTACAAATAGATTTACGATGTTGTGTTAATAAATGCTGTACAGCAAAGTGATTCAATTATACATACATATATGTGTGTATATATATATATTCTTTTTCATATTATTTTCCATTATGGTTTATTACAGGATATTGAATATAATTCCTTGTGCTATACAGTAGGACCTTGCTATCCATTCTATATATACTAGTTTGTATCTGCTAATCCCAAACATCCAATCCATCCCTCCCCCATGCCTCCCTCCCCCTTGCCAACCACAAAGTCTGTTCTCTGTGTCTGGGAGTTTGTTTCTGTTCCATAGATAAGTTAATTTGTGTCATATTTTAGATTCCACATATAAGTGATATCATATGGCATTTGCCGTTCTCTTTTTGACTTCAGAAAATAAATGATTTAATTTGCACTTTTAATGTAGAAATACTTTTAACAAACAATTATGGTGAGAGGAGTAAAAAAAGTAGGATCAATGTGTGCTAAGTCACAGAGGAGAGAAAGTACAAGATACAGAAGTTAGACCAAGTAAACAGAAGTAGAGGATGCCATAAAGTAATTAGAGATTAAGTCTGGGGAGAGAGATTTGAGTTATACTGTAGAGCATCTTATTTATTTTTTAAAAACTTTCTTAATAAATTTATTTATTTATTTATGCTGCACTGGTCTTCACTGCTGTGCACAGGCTTTAGCGGCGGTGAGCGGGGGCTGCTTTCCGTTGCGGTGCGCGGGCTTCTCATTGCAGTGGCTACTCTTGTTGAGAAGCATGGGCTCTAGGCACGTGAGCTTCAGTAGTTGTGGCACACAGGCTCAGTAGCTGTGGCTTGCATGCTTAGTTGCTCCGCAGCACGTGGGATCTTCCTGGACCAGGGCTCGAACCGGTGTCCCCTGCATTGGCAGGCGGATTCTTAACTACTGTGCCACCAGGGAAGTCCAGGATCTCAATTATTAAGTTAAGCTCTTTGGTATTATTATTATTAGCAATGAAGAGCTACTGCCAGCTTTGATCAGCAGACTAAACAGTTTGTTGAGAATATTAATGCATTATTATGTGTAGAAATATTTGATAGAGGAAATATTAGAGGGAGGGATACTAATGAAGGGCCTATTCTAACAGGCCAGGTGAAAGATGATAAGGCCCTAGTAATTAGTAAGACGGGATCATTACTTAGGTAAAGTTAACAAATCATGACAATGTATTTTAAATAGTAAGTGTGAGAGTGAGGGAAGATTCAACGATAATGCTTATATTACTCTGAGAAGATAACTATTATTCAGAACAAGGAGGTCGGCATGTGTACCCTCTGACTTGTGCTGGGCTACAATACTCTAATGAGTGTTTGTTGTGCTAGGAGTATATATATATATATATATATATATATATATATATACACAGGTAGACATGAAATCCAGCACTTAGTTGATGACCTGGACAATCCTATATGACTTTGGTAACACATATATACACACATATAAATTGCAGCCTATGTACCAGTCATATTCCTCATTTCCCTCATCACCAACTGCCTGCCTGAGTTCCTTTTCCTCAGTTTTCTGCTATCTGCTTTCCAAAATCTCAGAAGCCATTGGCCAAATAGCCAGTGGCAGTAACTGATAATATAATACTTGCCCTACCCCACTAAAAACGGTTGCTTTTCAACAAAGGATTTCTGCATACACTGTTGTCGTGCTCTAAAAGACTGATGCCTCAGGATTGAATTTAGATAACTAGAAATGGTCAACAAGGAAAGTATTGTGGAGGCAAGGATATTACAGCTGTCTCTCAATGCCCCATTGTCCTATGTAAGGTAAGCAACTGCTTGATCTACCTAGGTGTGATCCTTGCCATTGTAAGGTTGCCTATAAGCAACACACCAAAGGAAACATATTTTACAGACTGTTTTTTTTCAAAAGCCTGATGAATGTTTTTGTAATAAATTAACTTATTCTTCTTTATTTCAGAATTTTAAAAGAATGTCACTGTTTCCTGTTTTTATACGAATCAGTTCATTACTTGAGTCCTAGTCTTAAGTGTGTAAAGGAATAATTTTGAAAATTATGTATAAAACATTAATTCAATTTTTAAAACATATATGCATGTATATTTGAAAAGACATCCAAAGAAATATTAAAAGTGGTTGCCTCAGAGTGGTGAGATTAAATGCGATTTCAAATTTATTCTTTATCCTTTGCTGTATTGTTCAGATTACCCATAAAGATCATATATTACTTTTATAATCTGAAAAAAATAAATTTAGAGAAAGTAAAAGGGTTATTCATCACACAATACATTTGTGGAATAGAATTAACTTGGCCTTAAAGGCATAAAAAATTCCTACCCCAAAGACAGCCTTGAAGGAAATGTTTCAGTGCCAACACAGCAACCCCTAGACTTCTGTGTAGATTGGTGCCATTGTGAGGTAACATTACCCTCACAACGACCTGCTCAGTCTCTCGTGGCAACTATTGAATTCTGACTGAGGCCACTCCTGTTCATTCTTTTGCCTACTAGCGTAAGTCACTTGGTCGGGCACAGCTTAATTCTTGACTGTGGATTTTGTGAACTCTTCTTATAAAATAGTACAATTACTGCAGGTCATGAACATCAAATGCCACTAACACTTCCAGCTGTGACCACGGAATAGCCTCCCAACAGAAGTATTGCAACATGGTAATAATAACATCCCAGCTGTAGCCACAATCACCGAAATCACTGACAGTGTCAATAATGTATAAAACCCCTTGGAAACTCAACTGTACTTGCCAAAAGGCATTCATCAATTTCACTGCCTTTTATCTACCATTTAAAATGGTCTGGTTTTAGTGTTAGGGTTTTAAAATAAATGACTAGGGTAAATAGGCCCTGGCTGAATTGCTCACTATCTGCTTTGAATTGCTTCTCTAAATGTTGGGACGTGAAGTTCAGCCTTAACCACTCAAGTACAATCTGTAACCACTACATGTTAGGTGATGGGATGTGAGCAAAGAGAGTTGAGTGTCTAGAGAGGTGAAATTTACTAAGCCCCTTTACAGCTTAAGTCCATTTAAAACATTGCAAAGGACATCGTGAGAATACAGGAGAGGGAGCAGCTTTGACTTCTCAGAAGCCATTCAGCTTTTAGGAAGATCGAAGGGAGTGAAAATGCAGGAAGGCCAAAGAGAAAAGGTCTATTTTAACAAATGTTAGGAATAATAAACTGTAACTATCACTACACCTCACTGTAGTGTTTTCCTGCATTTGCTCGAATACATTATAGAGGAGATAGAGCAATTGCTTGGAATGTTTGAGCAAACTTAAATTACTGCTACTGAAGATAGAAAAAACTAAAAGAAAAATCAAAGAAATGATGGCTTGTTATATAAAAAAACTATTGAGTATCATACACTTTCAACATACTGGTCATTACTATTACTGTAACTTTAATTTGTATAATTATTTAACTTGTCATAGCTCTTTCAAATACGTTAGCTCAATTGATTCTTCACCATAATTCTGTCATATTAGAGACAGATAATTCTGTCTCTAATATGACAGAATTATCCCCACATATTACATGTAATAATGTAGATTTCAGAGAGGCTGGAATGATATGCCCAATATTACACAGCTAGTTAGAAAGCAAACTGAGCACAAGAGCATTGATACTCAGTCACACAAGCCACTTGCATCTATGAAATCCTATCTCTCCTTGACTATGTGCTTCTTGTTGTAGATAAATACCTATCAAGCTTCGGAAAACCTGTGCTTTGTAATCCAAGAGTTTAGAATATGGGAGCCTTCGAATTGTTTTCTCTGTTCTGGGTAGAACAGTGAACTTTTGCCTACCAGGTCAAATCTCCCGAGTAAAGAGCCAGGAAAAGGAACTTACAGAGTAGTAGCAAACAAGAAATAAAGAATATATAGAAAGAAACAATAGTGAATCTATAGATATTTGAACAACTTTTTTTGTACATTCATTATTTATTAATTCTTTCAGTAAAAATTTACTGAGCAGCTTAAATGACAAGGATTTTATCGATGCTAAGGATTGAAACAGGAATAATATTTTTGTCCCTGCCCTAGGTTTATTATTTAGAAGGGGCGATAGAAATAAAAATAAAGAGACATGTATGTACATTAAGAAATTTCAAAATTTGATAAGTGCTTTGAAGGCAACTGAGCTTGGCAATAAAGAATAAAAAAGGTAAAGAGCATAATTTTGATAGGATAGTCCAAGAATGCATTTATAGGAAGGTGCATTTAAGCCAAAATGAAAGATATTTACCCGAGTAATAACATACTATTTACAGTTGAGAAAATGAATTTTCAACGCAGTTGTAAATGATTTTCAAAAATTGAAAATCATCTAGATATGATACAAAGTTTTGAGAAGTCTACTGTGAAAGCTAAAATCACTTGATCAAAATGATCAACTAGGACCTTAAGAATGAAACTGTGAATTCTGTTAAATGTAAAGTTGCCTAAATGTGAAGAAGTGGAAAACAAAATTCATGGCTGTTGGTAGCCCTCCAAAAACTAAGTCTTCACTGCCAATGAATGGGATTAAAACTGTGTTTGAATTGAAAGCTTTAGATGTTACTTTCCTTCTGGAGGTATCATTTCACATGCCCCAGCACAGCTTTTCAAATGTGGTGCTTCTGGTGGATCGTGTCTTATAAACTGTCAAGTTGATTATGCAATGTATTCCAATAGGAAAGAGAATTATGACTCCCTCCCTCATTGAGTGTGATACTTTTCCCTGCATTATTAAAAATCAAAGACACAAAATTATTATTATTTTTTAAACATCTTTATTGGAGTATAATTGCTTTACAATATTGTGTTAGTTTTGGCTGTATAACAAAGTGAATCAGCTATATGTATAAATATATACCCATATCCACTCCTTCTTGCGTCTCCCTCCCACCCTCCCTGTCCCACCCCTCTAGGTGGTCACAAAACACCGAGCTGATCTCCCTGTGCTATGTGGCTGCATCCCACTAGCTATCTGTTTTACATTTGGTAGTATACATAACTCCATGCCACTCTTTCACTTTGTCCCAGCTTACCCTTCCCCCTCCCTGTGTCCTAAATCCATTCTCTACATCTGCATTTTTATTATTCTCCTGCCCGTAGGTTCATCAGAACCATTTTTTGTTTTGTTTTGTTTTAGATTCCACATATATGTGTTAGCATATGGCATTTGTTTTTCTCTTTATGACTTACTTCACTCTGTATGACAGACTCTAGGTCCATCCACCTCACTACAAATAACTCAATTTCGTTTCTTTTTATGGCTCAGTAATACTCCATTTTGTATATGTGCCACTTCTTCTTTATCCATTAATCTGCCAGTGGACACTTAGGTTGCTTCCATATCCTGGCTGTTGTAAATAGTGCTGCCATGAACATTGTGGTACATGACTGTTTTTGAATTATGGTTTTCTCAGGGTATATGCCCAATAGTGGGATTGCTGGGTTGTATGGTAGCTCTATTTTTAGATTTTAAGGAGCCTCCATACTGTTATTCATAGTGGCTGTATCAATTTACATTCCTACCAACAGTGCAACAGGGTTTCCTTTTCTCCACACCCTCTCCAATATTCATTGTTTCTAGATTTTTTTGATGATGGCTATTCTGACTGGTGTGAGATGATACCTCATTGTAGTTTTGATTTATATTTTTCTAATGATCAGTGATATTGAGCATTCTTTCATATGTTTGTTGGCAACCTGTATATCTTCTTTGGAGAAATGTCTATTTAGGTCTTCTGCCCTTTTTGGGACTGGTTATTTGTTTTTTTGATATTGAGCTGCATGAGCTGGTTGTAGATTTCGGAGATTAATCCTTTGTCAGTTGCTTCGTTTGCAAATATTTTCTCCAATACTGAGAGTTGTCTTTTCATCTTGCTTATGGTTTCCTTTGCTGTGCAAAAGCTTTTAAGTTTCATTAGGTCCCATTTGTTTATTTTTGTTTGCATTTCCATTTCTCTAGGAGATGGGTCAAAAAGGATCTTGCTGTGATTTATGTCATAGAGTGTTCTGCCTGTGTTTTCCTCTAAGACTTTTATAATGTCTGGCCTTACGGTTAAGTCTTTAATTCATTTTGGGTTTATTTTTGTGTATGGTGTTAGGGAGTGTTCCAATTTCATTCTTTTACATGTAGCTGTCCAGTTTTCCCAACACCGTTTATTGAAGAGGCTGTCTTTTCTCCACTGTATATTCTTGCCTCCTTTATCAAAAATAAGGTAACCACATGTGCGTGGGTTTATCTCTGGGCTTCTATCCTGTTCCATTGATCTATATGTCTGTTTTTGTGCCAGTACCATACTGTCTTCGTTACTGTAGCTTTGTAGTATTGTCTGAAGTCTGGGAGCCTGATTCCTCCAACTCTGTTTTTCTTTCTTGAGATTGCTTTGGTTATTCAGGGTCTTTTGTGTTTCCATACAAATTGTGAAATTTTTTGTTCTAGTTCTGTGAAAAATGCCATTGGTAGTTTGGTAGGGATTGCATTGAATCTGTACTTTGCTTTGGGTAGTATAGTCATTTTCACATTTTCACAATGTTGATTCTTCAGATCCAAGCACAAGGTATATCTCTCCATCTGTTTGTATCATCTTCAATTTCTTTCATCTGTGTCTTATAGTTTTCTGCATATAGGTCTTTTGTGTCCTTAAGTAGGTTTATTCCTAGGTATTTCATTCTTTTTGTTGCCGTGGTAAATGGGAGTGTTTCCTTAATTTCTCTTTCAGATTTTTCATCATTAGTGTGTAGGAATGCAAGAGATTTCTGTGCATCAATTCTGTATCCTGCTACTTTACCAAATTCATTGATTAACTCTAGTAGTTTTCTGGTAGCATCTTTAGGATTCTCTATAGTATAGTATCATGTCATCTGCAAACAGTGACAGCTTTACATCTTCTTTTCTGATTTGGATTCCTTTTATTTCTTTTTCTTCTCTGATTGCTGTGGTTAAAACTTCCAAAAATATGTTGAATAATAGTGGTAAGAGTGGGCAACCTTGACTTGTTTCTAATCTTAGAGGAAATGGTTTCAGTTTTCACCATTGAGAATGATGTTTGCTGTGGGTTTGTCATATATGGCCTTTATTATGTTGAGGTAAGTTCCCTCTATGCTTACTTTCTGATAGGTTTTTATCATAAATGGGTGTTGAATTTTGTCAAAAGCTTTCTCTGCATCTATTGAGA
Source organism: Phocoena sinus (assembly GCF_008692025.1). NCBI lineage: Eukaryota > Metazoa > Chordata > Mammalia > Artiodactyla > Phocoenidae > Phocoena > Phocoena sinus. The sequence goes on along the minus strand of NC_045769.1, from coordinate 76,501,513 downwards.
TGATCTTATGGTTTTTCTCCTTCAATTTGTTAATATGGTGTATCACATTGACAGATTTGTGTATATTGAAGAATCCTTGCATTCCTGGAATAAACCCCACTTGATCACGGTGTATGATCCTTTTAATGTGCTGTTGGATTCTGTTTGCTAGTATTTAGTTGAGGATTTTTGCATCTGTGTTCATCAGTGATATTGGCCTGTGGTTTTCTTTTTTTGTGACATCTTTGTCTGGTTTTGGTATCAGTGTGATGGTAGCCTCGTAGAATGAGTTTGGGAGTGTTCCTCCCTCTGCGATATTTTGGAAGAGTTTGAGAAGGATGGGTGTTAACTCTTCTCTAAATGTTTGATAGAATTCGCCTGTGAAGCCATCTGCTCCTAGGCTTTTTTTGTTGTAAAATTTTTAATCACAGTTTCAATTTCAGTGCTTGTGATTGGTCTGTTCATATTTTCTATTTCTTCCTGATTCAGTCTCGGAACGTTGTGCTTTTCTAAGAATTTGTCCATTTCTTCCAGGTTGTCCATTTTATTGGTATATAGTTGCTTGTAGTAATCTCTCATGATCATTTTTATTTCTGCAGTGTCAGTTGTTACTTCTCCTTCATATCTAATTCTATTGATTTGAGTCTTCTCCCTTTTTTTCTTTATGAGTCTGGCTGACGGTTTATCAGTTTTGTTTATCTTCTCAAAGGACCATCTTTTAGTTTTATTGATTTTTGGTCTTGTTTCCTTCATTTCATTTTCATTTATTTCTGATCTGATATGTATGATTTCTTTCCTGCTGCTAAATTTGGGATATTTTTGTTCTTCTTTCTCTAATTGCTTTAGGTGTAAGTTTAGGTTGTTTATTTGAGATGTTTCTTGTTTCTTGAAGTAGGATTGTATTGCTATAAACTTCCCTCTTAGAACTGTTTTTGGTGCATCCCTTAGGTTTTGGGTCATCATGTTTTCATTGTCATTTGTTTCTAGGTATTTTTTCATTTCCTCTTTGATTTCTTCAGTGATCTCTTGGTTATTTTGTACTGTATTGTTTAGCCTCCATGCGCTTGTATTTTTACCGTTTTTTTTTTCCTGTAATTGATATCATGTCTCATAGCATTGTGGTCGGAAAAGATACTTGATATGAGTTCAGTTTTCTTAAATTTACCAAGGCTTGATTTGTGACCCGAGATATGATCTATCCTGGAGAATGTTCCATGAGCACTTGAGAAGAAAGCGAATTCTGTTGTTTTCGGATGGAATGTCGTATAAATATCAATCAAGTCCATCTTGTTTAATGTGTTATTTAAAGCTTGTGTTTTCTTATTTATTTTCGTTTTGGATGATCTGTCCATTGGTGAAAGTGGGGTGTTAAAGTCCCCTACTATGATCGTGTTACTGTCAATTTCCCCTTTTATGGCTGTTAGCATTTGCCTTATGTATTGAGGTGCTTTATGTTGGGTGTATATTTACAATTGTTGTATCTTCTTGGATTGATCCCTTGATCATTGTACAGTGTCCTTCTTTGTCTCTTGTGATACTCTTTATTTTAAAGTCTATTTTGTCTGATATGAGAATGGCTACTACAGCTTTCTTTTGATTTCCATTTGCATGGAATATCTTTTTCCATCCCCTCCCTTTCAGCCTGTATGTGTCCCTAGGTCTGAAGTGGGTCTCTTGTAGACAGCACATATACGGGTCTTGTTTTTGTATCCATTCAGCCTGTCGATATCTTTTGGTTGGAGCATTTAATCCATTTACATTTAAGGTAATTATCAATACGTATGTTCCTATTACCGTTTTCTTAATTGTTTTGGGTTTGTTTTGTAGGTCTTTTCCTTCTCTTGTGTTTCCTGCCTAGAGAAGTTCCTTTAGCATTTGTCGTAAAGCTGGTTTGGTGTTGTGGAATTCTCTTAGCATTTGCTTGTCTGTAAAGGTTTTAATTTCTCTGTTAAATCTGAATGAGATCCTTGCTGGGTAGAGTAATCTTGGTTGTAGGTTTTTCCCTTTCATCACTTTAAATATGTCCTGCCATTCCCTTCTGGATTGCAGAGTTTCTGCTGAAAGATCAGCTGTTACCCTTATGGGAATTCCCTTGTATGTTATTTGTTGTTTTTCCCTTGCTGCTTTTAGTATTTTTTCTTTGTATTTAATTTTTGATAGTTTGATTAATATGTGTCTTGGCGTGTGTGTCCTTGGATTTATCCTGTATGGCACTCTCTGCACTTCCTGTACTTGATTAACTATTTCCTTTCCCATATTAGGAAGTTTTCAACTATAATCTCTTCAAATATTTTCTCAGTCCCTTTCTTTTTCTCTTCTTCTTCTGGGACCCCTATAATTCGAAAGTTGGTGCATTTAATTTTGTCCCTGAGGTCTCTTGAGACCTTCCTCAATTCTTTTCATTCTTTTTTCTTTATTCTGCTCTGTGTAGTCATTTCCACTATTTTATCTTCCAGGTCACTTATCCTTTCTTCTGCTTCAGTTATTCTGCTATTGATTCCTTCTTGAGAATTTTTAATTTCATTTATTGTGTTGTTCATCATTGTTTGCTCTGTAGTTCTTCTAGGTCCTTGTTAAACATTTTTTGTATCTTCTCCATTCTATTTGCAAGATTTTGGATCATCTTTACTATCATCATTCTAATTCTTTTTCAGGTAGACTGCCTATTTCCTCTTCATTTGTTTGCTCTAGTGGGATTTTGCCTTACTCCTTCATCTGCTGTGTATTTCTCTGTCTTCTCATTTTGCTTAACTTACTGTGTTTGGGGTTTCCTTTTTGCAGGCTGCAGATTTATAGTTCCTGTTGTTTTTGGTGTCTGCCCCAGGTGGGTAAGGTTGGTTCAGTGGGTTGTGTAGGATTCCTGGAGGAGGGGACTGGTGCCTGTGTTCTGGTGGATGAGGCTGTATCTTGTCTTTCTGGTGGGCAGGACCACATCCAGTGGTGTGTTTTGAGGGTTTCTGTGAACTTATTATGACTTTAGGCAGCCTCTTTGCTAATGGGTGGTGTTGTGTTCCTTTCTTGCTAGTTGTTTGGCATAGGGTGTCCAGCACTGGAGCTTGCTGGTCGTTGAGTGGAGTTGGGTCTTAGCGTTGAGATGGACATCTCTGAGAGAGCACTCACCGATTGATATTATGTGCGGCCCAGAGGTCTCTGCTGGTCCAATGTCCTGAACTCTTGTCTCCTACCTCAGAGGCTCAGGTCTGACACCTGGACAGAGCACCAAGACCCTGTCAGCCACATGGCTCAGAAGAAAAGGGAGGGAAAAAAGAAACAAAAAAATAAAGTTATTATAATAAAAAATAAAAATATATTATTAAAATAAAAATGTAATTTAAAAAAAGAAGAAAGCAACCAAACCAATAAACAAATTCACCAATGAAAACTATACTAAGTAAAATATAAAAATTAGAAACTAGTCAGTCGTGTACAATAAACCCGAAGTCTACAGTTGCTCCCAAAGTCCACAGCCTCAGTTTTTGGATGATTCATTGTCTATTCAGGTGGACCCTGGCAGTGGCAGGCTGCACAGGCTCTGGGAGGGCAGGTGTGTATAGTGATGTGTGCTTGCACATAGGCTTCCTGGTGGCTGCAGCAGTAGCCTTAGCATTTCATGCCCATCTCTGGTGTCCGCGCTGATAGCCGTGGCTCTTGCCCATCTCTGGAGCTTGTTTAGGCCATGCTCTGAATCCCCTCTCCTAATGCACCCTGAAACAACAGTCTTTTGCCTCTTAGGCAGGTCCAGACATTTTCCTGGACTCCCTCCCAGCTAGCTCTGGCGCACTAGCCCCCTTCAGGCTGTGTTCACGCAGCCAACCGCAGTCCTCTCCTGACCTCCAAAGCCTGAGCCTCAGCTCCCAGCCCCCGCCCCTGCCCCAGTGGGTGAGCAGACAAGCCTCTCAGGCCGGTGAGTGCTGGTCGGCACTGATCCTCTGTGCGGGGATCTCTCCGCTTCACCCTCCGCACCCCTGTTGCTGTGCTCTCCTTCGTGTCTCCGAAGCTTCCCCCCTCCGCCACCCACAGTCTCCGCCCACGAAAGGGCTTCCTAGTGTGTGGAAACCTTTCCTCCTTCACAGCTCCCCTCCCAGAGTTGCAGGTCCCGTCCCTATTCTTTTGTCTCTGTTTTTTCTTTTTCTTTTGCTCTACCCAGGTATGTGGAGAGTTTCTTGTCCTGTGGGAAGTCTGAGGTCTTCTGCCAGCATTCAGTAGGTGTTCTGTAGGAGTTGTTCCACATGTAGATGTATTTCTGATGTATTTGTAGGGAGGAAGGTGATCTCCACGTCTTATTCCTCCGCTATCGTGAAGGTCCAAAGACATAAAATTCTTATTGAGTTCATTATTCTAGACCTCAACAATGTTTACAGTGTACATGAATAACCTAATATTTGATATGATTTAATTATACAACTTCTATTATAGTTTTAAACATAGCATGTTCTAAAACTGCCCCAAATATAAAGCTGAAATGAGCTAAGCTAATTTTCCCCACCTTCCATAATATTTTCATGCTCTTTGGTTTCAAACAAGTTTTAGTTGTTTCAAATTTGCAGCAGATTTCATGATACTACACAGCGTTGAGCTCTGGCAGCTTTCTAAACCAATATGGCAAGTTCCAAGAGCTGAAATAAGTTAGCAAATTGTTTATTGGAGTTTGTGAAAATGAAAATTTATCGTGCAAATTTGTTAAATTTTGGATTTATTTATTTATTTACCTGGATGCTTTCAGGTACAATGGAATGCTCATCTATTAGAGAATGAAAGTTATATTCTCCATGCTCTGTAGTTCTTTCTATAGTTCTATGACATGAGTCTATTTGAAATTATGATACCAGTTGAATAGACAAAAAATGAACCATTCAGAGAAATATTTTTGAACCACTTTGAGCACCATGTCGGTATAAGTTATTGTGTACAAAATTCAATCAAGTGAAAAATCTGATATAATTATTTTAATAATATGGTCATATTTTAATTAATACAGAAAACAATACTAGACCATTACTTATTTGTAATACCTGGTACAAGTATTTCTTTCTGAGATAAGGTATACCTGCAGTCAGGAGCAAAGAACATGGTATTCTGGAAAGCAAAAAGACTGGCAGTAGGAAGCTTAGTTTTATTTTTAGTTCTACCACTGCTTAATTCTTCAATATTATGCACTTCCTTAACTTCTCTGGGCCTCTTTTTTTGTACCTAGACAGGAGTTGGAGGATATCTGAATTTCTTCCAGCAATATGATTCTCAGAGAGAGCATAGATTTTTAATGATAAGCAAGGAAATAATTAATGTGTATATGTCACTTTCTCTTTGATTTGATTTCTCTGCTTATAATTTGTAATATTTCTATTTGTCAGTATGGTATGTTAGTTAATGATATGGGTTATGGAAACAGATCACCTGTGTTTGAATTTTTGCTCTCTCTCTCTAAATGATTACTAAGTGTAATCTTGTGTAAATTTCTTAATTTCTCTGCACCTCAGTCTTTTGATCTGTACAGTGGTGATTATGCTGGTACTGAATGCATAGATTATCATAGGGACTAAGTGAGTTTGCACATGTAAAAGCGTTTAAATGGTTTCTGACACATAGTAAACATCATTCAATAAATGTTAACTGTTTGTGTCTTTTTCAGTCTTTTATTCTTTTTACTTTTTAATCTCATTTGGGAATAAAGATGATATAAAAATGGAGCCATGGCTCTATGAAAAGCACTGTGCTATGTAAGTGTGACTGGGCATAAGAGATGATGATTCATATAAAGGGACTTTTAGGCTACTGCTCAAACTAAGTATTTCTAGAGGAAGAATTTTTAAAAGTTGTCTATGCTTCTCTTTGTAATTAATTTTATATAAATATTAAAATTTTGGCTTTTTTTCTTTGCTCCATAAAATTGACTTTCGTAATTTTGAAAATATACCCAGAAATGAACTTACCACATTTTATGCAAAGTACATATAAAAATGTATCATAAAAATATTGCCTAGTAATGTTTCCACTACATATTTATCTAAATTCAAAATCACTTATTATTTCAGGCTTTATACTCTCTAATGAAAAAGAAGCTTTTTCCCAAACCCACAACAACTTTAAATTGTTGTCTCTGGTCACATGCCATATTTTCCACAAACATGATTAAATCCTTTAAATAACTCAGCACTTTTGTGGGTACCTAAAATAGATGCTTAAAAGTGACAACTTTGTCCAAACACTTTAAAGCCGTCTTCTTTTATTCTTACTTTCTTTTGTGACCCGGATCTGGCTGCCAGTGCACATGAAAGAAATTACAAAAGCTTCTCAGTCACTGGAACTCTGGTTCCTTTTGCACTACAGCATTTGTCATTGCCAAAACAGCAGAGTTTAATTAAGTGTTGTGAGCAGCCTAGTGAGAAACACACTTTAAATTAAACCTCTGTACATGCTGCTATTGGTTCTTTACCTCCTGAACAATCAGCGGGGTGTTAGGCATAAATTCCGTCTCTCAAGGGAAACGCAGCTCCATGCACCTCTAGCAATTCATAAATGATCCTGCTTTCTCAAAACCATATCTTATTAAAGCACATTTAATTATTTCTAAGTTTTAAACACTGATAGATGAAGGCAATAATTAATGTGCCTACCACTAAACATTTTATTTACTCTTGATATATTAATGGTATTATCAAGAAAATATGCTACAGTTTCAGGTTTAACAAAATTACATGGCAAATTATCTTTTGATGCATCAAGCAATTGTTAATATAATGGAATAAATTATTTTAACACCTCAGTAGTAATGGATGGGTAAAAGAATATAAGCATTTTAATTTTCAGAATGTTTTTGCAATTACACATTTCAGGTGACACTTAAATCAATGATGCAAGTGTTTGGAATTTTAGAAACTGAAACAAAAGAACAATTTAGAAGTATGACTTGTGGGTTTCTTAAATGCAAAGGATATAAGCTGTGTACCTTGTCTTCTCCTAACATCAAAGTTCTGGCACAATGTTTGTGTGAAAAGCAAAATAATTGCTTCTTAAAATTAAATTTATATGTGCTCAGTCGCACTTAAAATTTCACATTTAGATTTTTGCTTAAAATGGAAAGAAGAGTGACATGTAAGTTTTAAATCTATTTGATTAAATACAGTCTCATATAAAATAATGGTGATGATTTTTCTCAACTGAGCAGAGTTCAGAGCACGTGAACAGTCAGGATAGATGACCATATCCATAAAATATCCTTGACTTGTTCCACAGCACCATGGGGTAATTTCACACTCTGGAGGACATTCTCAAGATAGACCTGCTCTACAAAGATGCAGAAAAGATGATCTGTTATTCAGCAGAATTAGGCACAAGTATTTACCTGTTCTCCATTAGTCTGGGTCTTTTATCTTTCATGTTTGGCAAATTTCAATAACGTCGATGCTGCTAAAAGCTTTCCATTGATTAGGAAGTTCTTGCCTAGAACTTTAGAAGACAAGGAAAGAATGGATCATTGTCTGTCATAAAATCATTTAACTATAGTTTAACGAGAAGATGACTCTCTAAAATATCTATTGACGCTGATTTAGTCTTTCCATTCCACGCTTATTACAAGTAGGTGAAGTAGATGTCAGTGATTATACTGAAATATGCAAAAGGAGGTACACATGTAGCAACACCCACTTGAAATTAGTCAGGACTCTAAAATATTTCAGGATTAAAGTATTGGTTTATCTTGTAGTGATATTGATTGGCCTAATTTGATATAATTTATCAGAGTCATAAACATTCCATGGCGAAACCCTGCCCTGCCCCTGCTGGTTCAGCAACTCTCCACGTTCTGTCTCAATTCTTTCATTTGTTATCTTTCCCTTAGTCTTAGCTACATCTCTTACCTCAACCTTGGGTTAGCCTTTTTATGATATGTACCTTAAGGGGTTTCTCTTTCAACCATTAGACACCGACAGTAGGGTTTAGAAAACTGCAGGGAGAGCGGAGAGACTAGATGGGTTCAGAATTGAAAAACATTAGGTTAGAAAAATTCTGGGCTTGAAATAAACATTTTCAAGGCCCAAGAACTATATCAGCTCTGTATCTCCAAGATCACATGAAAATAGAACCAAATGGATAAATGTGAGTCAAGCTTAGGATCCAATCCAAGCTTTGAAAAAAGTACAATGGTTCAAAACAACTAGTTTGCTAGTGAAGTTTTCGTATACAATCTATTTATTTCTCAGAAGTGCTTGAATTTAAAGGACAAGACCCCAAATAACAACTTTAGAAAAATCCATTTAACAGTATATATAATATACAACAAAAAAGAACAGCAATAAACTAGGGAAATAGGAAGATGAGGAAATCAACTAGTAAGCCTTTACAAGTTGCCATTTTTTAAACAAGTCAGTCTAATATATCAGAAACTATACTGTAACGTTTTATTATATGTCATAATTCTTCTATAGTTTCAACTCTAGTCAATCATTATAGGAGATCTTCTAACAAAAGGCACTCCAAGATACAATTTTTATTCCTTTCCTCCCCAATATATTACTTATTATTCTTATTTTTAACTAAAAAGATATTTAACACCACTGAAATAAGTTAACTAACATAGAAGTTTAAGAAAGGAAAGTAAATAATAATGACCATGACTCTGTATTACTATGTGATCCCCATTCCCTGAAGTATACAATGATAAGAGATCAATGAAATCTATTCACACACAGCACTATGGTTATAAAACCTGTATAAACAAAAATACATATTTAAAATATTTTAACAAAAATTATGCTTTGATATATTTTTACTCTGCAACTTGCTTTATAAAGTTAATATGTCATAGGCATTACTCCAGATCAGTGCATATAGCTTTATTTAAGTTGTATGGCTATAACAAAGTATATTCAAATACTTTCCTTTTTGAAAAACATTCCAAATGATTCCAGCTTGGGCCTGCAAAAAAAAAAAAAAAAAAAATCTTTTATTTTCTGTAGGAGAGATGTCATAAAGGGATTTTTTTAAATGGGTATTTGCAGCTAGGATAGATACTGTCACATTTTCTAAATGTGATCTAAAATTTTCTAAAAGTTTGCAGCAATTCGTACTCCCACCGTAATATGGAGAGTTCCTAATTGTGCACACCCTTCTAAAGGCTGGCTTTGAACAAGTGGTCAAGGCACTTTATTAAGTGATAGTGATCTAAATATATCTAAAGAAATATCAGGCAATCCTATTGAATTCCATAGCCAATGCAATCCCGGACTTTGCTTGAAATTATGAACACATTTCTGAAGTATTTCCATTTATCTAATTCTGAAGAGAAAACAAAAACACTCATCTATGGAAGCTTCTGGAATGGGGTGAATAGTGAGACAAAAAGGAATCAGGGCAAAAAGTTGAGGTATTCTAATATTTTTTCATAGTGTGTGCCCTTTTAATAACTCAAACTACATGCAACATTAACTTAAATTCCTTCAACAGTGACTTACTTTATTCTGTTAATTCACTTTTAAATTAAAATGAAATGTTGAAATTTATATCTGTTATTTATACCATCCAAGTGTCTTATTGTATAAAACAAAGCTGAGAAAATGTTCTAGAATACAACTACCCACTACTATTTTTTGATCGCTGAGGGACAAAATGGTAAGAATAGTTTATGTTCTATATACTCTGATCATCAAAAATAAAATTTTATTTCTGTAAAATGGGAATGTTAACATTGACTTACACTTTTTATGCATATAATGAACTAATTAATGATCACTGAAAGCACAAAGTGTCATATATAGACTAATTAATTATAATAAAGGATTGCAACTAATAAAAATACAATGAAAGTATATAAACAAATTATGTTTTTCAGTAGTATTAACCCTAGAGAACACAAATTTATAACTGTAGTGTTCTATTAAAACAGACAAAAAATTATATCCATCTCTTTAAGCGGTATGAACTTTTGCCATATGTTACTTAATTGCTATGGTGCAGTACACTTAATGCTTATGTTAATAATTGCTTTATAAAAATGCTTTCTTTCACTCTTCAGATATTGAAGAATTTTTTGTAAAATGTAAAATTACATTTTAACAAATTAGAAAAACATTCACATATTTTAAAAAGATATATATGTATATGTTTTTATTAACCATATGTTTATAATATATAACATATGTTTGATTACATTAATGTATATTCATTTTCATTAAATTATGATTTATTCAATAAATACCTATTAAGAATCAGTAAGTATGTCACAAAGTAGAGAGCTGAATAAGACATGGCCCTTATGTTAAAGAACACAATAAGAATCATGTAAAAAAATAATTTTAATAAAATATGAAAATACTCTAAAAAGCTATGACAATACCACATGGCTTATTGATGGACAGGTAAATAGTTCCTTTATGCAGGAGTTAGTTGGAGGTGGACTCTAGATTTATAGAAAAGGAGAAATCACAGAATTTTGGATTATTACTCAACCATGTGATAATAATGAAAAATGTTTAAGCGTGAGAGAAACATGGCCAGATTTTTATTTTTAAAAACATCAAGTTTTTATTGGATGAAATACAATTTAAAGTAGGTGAGGCCAGAGTCAGGGGAATCTGCTTAAATATTTTTTTTCAAAAATCACTGCTATCCTTTCTTGTTAGGACAAGAGCTTGAAACTGTGAAGTAGAATAAAGTTACCTGAAAACAACCCAAGGCTCCAAATGTATTGACTTCCTTTCATATGAGATAAATTCTTCTTAAGAGCTTAATGTAAAGCACCTCTTCTTCGTCTTAGCGCCAAAATTCACTCTCAGTTTCTTTTTAGTAGTTTGGTATGTTTATCCCACAATACCAAAAAGTGTCTAAGAAAACATTACAATTTTTAAAAATATATATTTTCCATACCATGTCAGATTTTCTTTCCCATGTATTAGGATTCAACCACTAGGCTCAATTTTTAAAAAGACTATAGTCTAGGTGTTCTCAGGACCACTGGAGAATGCACCAAAGGAAAAGGTACCAAAGGAGCACTGCCAGAATATAAAAATTCTGTCTGTACACATTTGTAGAAAGAACAGAGGGAGCAACCGAGCTGTGCAAAGTTTGCCTATGGTTTTTTCTTTTTTCTTTTTTTTTTTTTTTTGCGGTACGCGGGCCTCTCACTGTTGTGGCCTCTCCCGTTGCGGAGCACAGGCTCTGGACGCGCAGGCTCCACGGCCATGGCTCACAGGCCCAGCCGCTCCGCGGAACGTGGGATCCTCCCGTACCGGGACACGAACCCGTGTCCCCTGCATCGGCGGTGGACTTTCAACCTCTGCGCCACCAGGGAAGCCCTGCCTATGCTTTTTTAAAGGGAGTTTTACTTCTTGTATTAATATTGGCTTTCTAGTAGGTCAGTTCTCAATAGGGTGAAATTGTAGAGAAAACTTGTAATTTGTCTTATTGAAGGAAAGGCAGTGCTGTCATTTGTGGGTGAGGACCAGGGATGCTGAATACGCTATAATATTCTGTGTAGCTCAGGGGTGTCACAATCTCCACAGACATTACGCAGGTGAAAAATACTTATAATATTTGTAATGGGAAGAATTGTACATTAGCACTGTACTGCAGTTGATAAAATTGTTTCCCGCAGTGGTATGGGTTAACAATTATAATACTTCACATATACTGGAGTTTCTTGTTTTGTCATTTGCAGTACCTAGAAGCAATGATACCTCAGTGTCACAGCTAGTGCACTAATCTTGGTTTCTAATACCATCCTCTACATAAAAGGAACCAGGGCTCCTTGGAGAAATGGCTGAGTCTAGGACTGGGCAGGACATCTACAAGATGAGGCTGGCACATTTTGTAGTGCCAGAAATAAGGAAGTGATAGTTTGAATGTACAACAAAAATAATCAAATTTGGTGTGGTAATTATAATACAGTGTGGGTTAGCATCTACTGTGTTCCTCTGAGAACAATCATTCACACCATGACAACTTGGAGACAATTTTTAAAGGACTTTATTATTGGGAGGAACTCTGCTGTGAGGTCATTAGTGCAGTGTTTCTCGAACTTGAATGTGCATATGCATCCTCTGGGGATCACGTTAAATGCAGAATCAGATTAAACAAATCTGGGATGGAGCCCATGAATCTGCATTTCTAAGCTACTGGGTGATTGCAGTGCTGCTGAAGCTGCAGGTCTGTTATCACACTTTGAATGGCAAGTTCTTTAGTGTGTAGGACATGAGGAGCAGTCAGCAGTCAATGAAGAGACTTCACTGGATCACCCTCAATCCTGGGAAAGAACCAGCACCACTCTAGCATCCAGCAGAGTTAACATTTTCACCGATAATTTTATGTGACAAAAGAAAGAGCCCAACAGTGACAGCCGTTTACAGAGCAAGGACCCAGAACCTTTAAGAACAGGGCTGGAATTCAAACTATCATTTACCAATAGGAGTAACAAGTAGAAAGTGAACAAAGAGAGATCAGTGAGGGAATTTCTACAATAATGTGTCTAAAGGGGAAAGACAAAATGCACAAATTGAGGTGGAAAATTTCAGATTGGCAGAATGAGATCTCAGGATGTCCAAAGTGCACTGTGAAAAAGCAGTCAAGCCAGTAGGGTGCTTTGCATTGATATCTGGATGAAACGGCTTAACTGTCCTTACCACCGGCCTCCTGGGCCCCCGAGGATAGGCCATTGACAGTGAAGAGCTAAGTTTTGAAGTTCATGACTCCAGAAGCAGGTGGAATACGAGGGAGTGATTGAGGAGAGAATACTACGTGGAATAAGACTGACTGAAGCGAGGCTGCAGAAGAAAAATGCCAACATATTGAATTAAAATACAAATGGAAATTTGCTTGAAAGCAACCAGGAAAATTTAACATGCGTGCAATTATGTTGGCTTTACCTGCCTGCCCTCCTCCTTATTCCTGGACACTTCCTCGAAGTTCTCCCTTCACAGCCTCTGTCTGGAAGGCCACTTTTCCTGATATTTGTTTGGCTCATTTATTCATTTCATTCAGGTCTGTGGGAAAATATCATACTCTCAGAGAGTTCTTCTCGGACTGTGCTATTGAAAATAATGTCCCTTTTCACTCATTCTTTTTTTTAATCATAATTACTCATTTGTGCCTCTTTTTACATGTGTGTGAGCGTGTATATGCCCAGACTTATTTAGGTATTTTTTTAGGTATTCAATATGACTGTTTTCCCCTTTTGAATGCAAGCTCCAGGAGAGAAGGAGAACATTGTTTTGTTTACTACTAACTCCTTAGCTTAGAAGAGAGTCTGTCACATAGTAGTTGCTCCATAAACTTGTTGAACAAGTAAATAAGTGAATGTATCTATGTTTTAATATCAAACAGATGATACTACAAATGAATCAAAATATATGAGTTACAGAAAAAATATGTCAAAGGATCATGTGATCTACTACCAGTGTATCCATAGTAGGAGGATAAAATTTTAGTGAAAATAAATAATTGTTTAGATGTCTTAAAATAATTATGTCATTCATATTATTTTCTTTTATTGTCTAGAGCAGAAGCTCAGGTCTCAGCAAATCTGGGTGTGGGAAGAGCCCTCAAGGTTATATATGATAATATTCTCTGAGAGGTCAAATTTCAGACACCATACAAACATATTACAAGCCCTTTTCTGAATACGTGTTTCATATTTGAACAATTCTTAGCAGCTCCTAGGCTCAAAAGCTTGATTCTAAATGTACTACTGAACTTGAGCTTCCTGCTGGGAACACAGCAAGTGTCTTCTGAGCATAAGGAGGCTGAGAATCGCATACCAACAGGAACAAGTGCCTTGAAGTTAAAAGGTGTTTGGAAATTGATCTGGTAGGTAATAATCTTCTATATCTAACTTGTGATTTACTCTAATTTAAAATTTTTTAACGCGTACTCTCTGAAACATAGATGACTTCTGCATTTGTGTAATACTGGCAACCAAAGACTTTCTAGTTTTCTCCCTCAGAAATTGATATAGTATTTTGTATGTTAACTATGCAAAGTCCTATGGCATGTTTTGTATTTAATATTTACTAAGTATTAAAGATACATAACTTATAAATTCTCCAATTACATCAATAAATCCAGATACAATAGTCATGCTGCAATTATAATTTTAGGTAAATCTAGGCTATTGCAAATATTATTAATGATAGATAAATATTTTTTAAATGAAAGATGGAATCTAAAAAATCCAAATAAAGATGGAGTCTAAAAAATCCAAATAAAAGAAAATAACTGTTGAAAAATGGCTAACTCTCTACGCTTAGTGCTCTTCCAGAAATCTGTTTTGTTTACTTGTTAAAATCAGTTGGAAGATAGCCACAAGTTTTCAAGATAATTTATTGTTGTGTTTTGGTATTGTTTACCTGCTTGTTTTCTAAACCTGCCTTTTTGCTTATTTTGTGAGAAATGGCTTTACATCAAGTATTGTCCATCAAGCTATGGGTTCCAAAATATGAACTTGGCTTCTCACACAAGAATGTAGGGCTCTTGGGCAGAATGTTGCTAACATTTCCCACTGGAATAAAGTTCTGGCAATAACTCCAGCTTAGATTCTGAAAGGAGGACCTCCCCATTTATTGTTCCGCCTTCAGAAGAAGTGATGGCTGAAGGAAGGAAACAAACTCATAAATGTCCCATGTGTCTGTCTCAAAAGAAAGACAGAAATGTCTTATATTTTTAGACTATAACCTACTCCTACTGCTCAGAAATGCAACCAGGCTTGAATAGATGAAATATATCTATAAAAATCACTGTCAAAATCTATATATTTAGCACCAAATGGCATGTTCTAGCAAATAATTCATTAACTAGCTTCAGGGTCAGTCAAACCATGTCACTCAAATAGTTTTTAAATAAGAGTAAATATTTAAAATGCTATCTTTTCCTTAAGGGCTGGCTCTGACTAGCTCTAACATAGCCAAGAAATATGGACTTGGTAGGAACTATCATCAAGGTGAGACAATGAATGACCCTATTTTAAGAGAAGGATGAATTTTCTTTCTCCAAGTAACCAAACATAGTCAAAGTATTAAAAAAGTTAGTCAATTCATATAGGAAAAAAGCAAATTTATTTTCATTTAGACAAGACAAAAACAAGTATTTTTTTCCAATACAGTCAATGGAATAAAATTTTCACTATTCAGATCACTTATTTTATAACAAGGGGCAAATATTTGGAAATCTATGTCTTTAACCACAAATATGTATATGCTGTGCTTCAGTTGTTGCATTTAGAATGAGAGTTGTTGAAATACAAGTTAATATCTTGAGATAGAAACTGCTATTATTATTATGGTGCCATTTATACAAAAATATTTCTCAAAGAAATCATCAGAATAAGCACCATCTGTTTCAGTTATCTATTATTTGGTAACAAACCACACCAAACATTAATGGATTAAAGTAATAATTATTTATTTATTCATGACTGCCTTTTGGGCTGGCTCACTCAGATGGACGGTTTTCCTGCCCTTGCTTGGTGTCACTTGTACAGAAACAGTCACCTGGAGATTTGAACAGAGATTGATATTTCAAGATGGCCTGACTCATGAGTCTGGTGGTTAACTTGGTCAGTCAGGTATAATGCCTGGAATCTTCGCCATATAGCCTCTCTAGCAGGATAGCCCAGGTTCCATACAAAATGGCAACAGTGTTCCAAGAGATCAATCATGGAAATTCAAGGCTTTTTGAGGCTTGGGCTCAAAAGTCACATAAAGTCACTTCTGCCTCATACCATTGATCAAAGCTATTTCAAACACCAGTCTAGATTCAAGGGGTTGAAAAACAAATTCATTTCCTGAAGGGAGGAATGAAAAATAATTTGTGGCCATGTTAAATCTTCCTCATTTCCCTTTGTCTTAATACAGAATGTTCAAATATTTTTATTTTGGAAATTTTTAACTCATACTATTAAAAATGGTGACAGAAAATATATCATTTGCATATTGTCCAGCCACTCTTGTGCTTTACAGTCCTTCTAGAATAAGCAAAGATAGTATTTGAAGAGTTTATTATTGAGAAAACATAAGGTCATAACTTCATAAAGACAGCAATTGGCTTGTGATTAATTAGGTGTGAGTTGATCATTTTGGGGTGACCTTAATGACAAAATATAATTTTGAAAAAATGATCATCACAGAAAACTCAATTTTATTAGATCTATAAATATTTTTCACAAGTTCATAATATTTTAAAATATATAAGGGATATGATTTTCATGTGTATAAGGGGGACCTTGATAAACAAGGTAGCTTATTAAGCTTAAATGTTTGCAACTTTGTATCAGAAGACTAATGCAGTTGGTACCTGGACTATACTTTGAGGAACAGTGATTTTAACAAATATGCTTATCAGAAGACAACCCCCAGAAAATATAAGTAATAAAAGTAGGAGTTAAAACAAACATATTTTAAATGGTAGATAGTATATTATTTAAAATATTTCTCAGATACTTGAACCTATCACTATTACTATAGAAAGAATCAGTCGTAAATTTAAATGTGATTCATGCTTCTTGTAAGAGTTTGAGCTAAAAGACATTTGACTTTAAGAATATGAGATTTGGGGAAATGACTAAAAGAATGTTCTCTTTTTCAAAATATATTACTAACATTTAAATATTCCTGATCAAGTGATGTTTGAAGATAAACTCTAAATACATATTAGTAAAATCTAGTTACTTAGAATCTTAAATTAGCTCAGGTTGTGAAAACTCAGTTTCCTATTATGTGGGCTACTTAAAGAAAACCAGGACTTTATTTTGTTTATTTTTTATTTATGTCATTTGCTGATAAACCAGTTATTATTTACGGAAGCTAAGTAAACAAAATGGTGAGTTTGAAGGTATAAATTACTAGATATGAAAAAACTCTCCAAGTTAAGATGTTATATCCATAAATCCTCTCAGCCAGCATGGGAATCAAAGCATTCCTAGTTCAAGCCATATTTGTGACATGCTGTATGGGCTGTGACAACCAAGTCCAGAAACACAAGTTAGGGAACAATAACAAAAAATAAATAAAAGCTTTAAGTTGGAAATCCTATAACTTTATATGTTTTCACCCTCACTGGGCTTCATGAATATTATTTTAACATGTTAGTTATCCTAATTGTTGTGTCTATGCTTAAATGGCAAATAATGGCTTTCTTCCCACTTTTTAATTTCATTATAATTAATAATCACCCAAAATGCCTAAACTGCCATTCTGATGATTTTTGGAAAATAAAATGAAATGCCATCATTACTCAAAAGTTGTCAATAATTATCTTTTCTAGTATTGCTTTATTTATACACTGTACATGTAAGTTGTTTTTCAAAAAGGATTTATTTTCCATGAAACAGAAATGCTCATCTCTGTAACCGAAAGCACTAAGACAGGGCTTTCATACACACCAGCATATTTAAATGCAGCCTTAATAGGTCATCATCTCCAGATCTTGCATTGCAGTGTGAGACATCGAACCTTGCCGTCAAGCTCTTAGCCGACTTGGGGTTAAAAAATACACATAGTCGTTTACATGAACCTTAAACAAACTTGCAGCAGCATTTTTCTTTCAGTCGACTGACATTTTTCTTTATGTTTCGTCAGTTATATCTGAGTGATCAGACAGCCACTACACGTGGTACACCCACCAGGATTATTATCTAGACCAAAGGCCCAAAGCTCATTGTAGTAGGCATGTAATTCTTTACAATGTATGCCACGTTAACTGTGTTGGGTTATCTATTCAACAGCTGACTGAGCTGGGCTCTCAAGCTCTTCTCAACAACCATGTAAGAAGCGATGACAATTGTACTACTTCATAACAGCTGCATGGAACTCTGACACACACTTCACAGCAACCAGTCATCTATATAAACCAATTTCAAGAGCAAAATTGCATGGTGCCTCCACTCTGTTATAAACACAATGATATCCACTCAAAGCTGATAAATGCACTACATTTCTCTGGAGCTTAAAATAATAAGTTCTTTGCATCTGAGATTTCTTTTCTACAAATTAAGCTTCTTTTTGTCCTAGCTGTTAATTTAGAACTTTACAAAGAACCAGACAATTTAGATTTTGAATATCTGTAAAATAAAGAAACTTCAGTATTAATATTTTGGTTCTTCAACTAAATGCTCTTTTACTATTTTTTTAAGTGTATGTGCCAGACTTTCCTACCTGATGATCTGAAGCAGAATGCAAAAGGAAGAAGTAATTAAGGTTTAAAATACTTACCAATGCCGTAGCAATTTGCCAGTTAATTACAGTATCTTTTCATAGGATTAAACAATACAATCCTTATTATTGAATAAAACATCTACAAGCAACTTGGAGACCACTGTTAAAAGGCTTAAATGTTAACTACTCTATGTTTGGTGAATAATGAAGCTTTGGTGAATCCGTTAATAATTGCAAGAGATTCAAGTAACATAAAGGGTTTGCTAATATTTTTAAATACGTACTTGTATTACCAACATATTTTTAAGTGAAGCTTGAAAGGACATGGGTAAACATTATGCATGGTTCCAGAAAATAGACAGAAACTAATTTTTTTCATGTTTATATCAGTGACAAATATATACATATAAATGTGTATATATGTACAATATTTTAATATTTCAGAGATTAGAAAATATATACACATGTATTTTCATTTTCTTCAACCCAACAATTCTAAAGGGAGTCAGAAGAATGGAATATGTAGACTAAGAGAAGAGTGAACATACTTCATTTCATAAGAAACATAATTCACTAAATCATAATTTATCAATATATTGGAACTTTATTACAGAGAAGAATTCAGTTTATGCTTCATGGAGTTTACTGCTCAAAGAATTAGAGATAGCATATTATTGTACTATTTGAAACAAAACCATCTTATGGAATAATAGTAGCATTGCCAATTTGTTAATGTATACTACAGGCTGACATAATTTCTGGCATCATTTAATAACACTTATAAGTTATGACACTATCCTATAATGATAAATATTAATTTTAGAAATGGGGTCCTATACCAGGTTTCATTTAAAGGACTTCTCTGCCCTGAAAAAAAAAAAGTGAACACAAATTATCCAATGCATAGGACAAATGAGGGTAAATGATTTTCCACAACCATGTGCCAAAATTCTGACTATCAATTATTTTCACTTATTAATTTTTATTATTGAATTTCTTTGACTACTTTGGTAATCTCCAATGGGAGGAAATTAAGACTCTCTGAGGTTAACTGTCTTTCCCCAAATGAAACAGATTAACAGGGAAAAAGAATCTGGTTACTGGCCATTAATTCAGGGTTCTATCCACTGCACCACACTGTTTTTAAAGGGGTTGTTGATGAAAAACGGAGACCTAAAGACACAAGGAAACTTGAATAATATGATTCAAGTACAAATATTAGGACAAACAGTTATTTTGCCTCCCAAGTAGCCAGTGTGTTTTTCCCTATGGCAAGTACTTTTTCCACAAGAACTAAAAGTAATTACCTGTAAGGAATACAATACTTCCTCGTGGAATCCAGGCACTGGCAAGATAACTGGACCTCTCAAGGAGTTCAACCCAAGAGCTATAAAATCAGGAATGGAGATTGCTCTCGCTGCCTTCTCTCTTTCTCTGGAGATGGGTGTTTTTGTGTTAGTGGACTAGTCCAGGTCAGCTAGGTTGGGAGAAAGAGTACAAGTGGGGAAAGAGATGGTACAGCTTGATGACTTGAAGCTCAAAAGAAGAAGGTGGGCTTTACACACGTGACAAAGCAATGGTCTAGATGTCTCCCTCCACAAAAGGAGCAATGAGGAAGATGAAACAGATATTTTGTGTCAAATGGCTACCCTGTTGTACAATTGCACTTCCCTCCAGGTGTTACCTATGTAAGAAGAGCAGCATCTGCATAGGTAGGCTGCTGAGGAAGTGCAGTACTTAAAAAAGAGTAGGGTTCCTATTAAGTTTATGGATGTGGAGGGAATGCTTCTTGAAAAGATTGAGGATGAAAGGGAGTTTTTATATACATAGACTGAGACAAGAGGAATTCAGGTGAAAGGGTTGGGAGAAATGTAGACAGTGGGTAGAAGTAAGGAAGAAGCAATGCAGAGAAATATAGGAAAGATTATTACTGATTAGAAGGATCAGAAGTTTTGGGCAGTGGCCACAGATGACAGGGATATGAGGTATGGTTGAATTTATTGTCCTTGAGATTATGGCCCCATGTAGGCTGAAGCCTAGCAATTGTCAAAGACTTGATGAAGTAAGCAGACTGTCAAGCATTCAAACAGGACTTTGTTCAGATGATGTTCTGCTTGTTACTGAATATAACACCCCATATTCTTTCCCACCATAATTTTGCAAAGATGAGAGAATTGTGGAACAGCTTGGGGGAAATGGTGTTTTGCAGATGATTTTTGCTGTATCTCTTTGGCTGACAGTTATGCTTCAATTATTCCTTTCACTCATTGCATTTGTTTTGTGGTTGCTGTTTTCAATTGTTTTTTGTTTGTTTTTGAATAAGTATTATGTGAGCATATATATTGTGATACCAACACAAAATTGAAAAGATACAGAAGGACTTGGAATGAAAAGGAAATCTCCCTCTCCCTACTATCTGCCAGTGTAGTAGTTGTGATGTGTTGGATCTCACCCTCCACCGCCTTCCCTTTGCTGGAACTAAGACATTCATCCTCAGAGCTTCTGGGAATGTTGGCAGCTGAAAGCTCTCTCCACTGAGTTTTTCTCATGGGCTTGTCCTCAGCTAAAGAGAGCCACCCAGCTCAAAGTCACACCTCCCAAAGGCAGACTGCATCTTATGACTGGTTGAGGCCAGGGCTATACAGACCCAGCCCAGCCCCTATGTGTCGAGTTGAGACAATCTGAAGAGCCATCTTAGTTCCAGAGCTTCCTGTACAATTAGGTAAAGCCTCTGTAATTTCTGTGACTAGACTGCAATTCCTGCCTCTGCCCGATTCTGTTTTCTTTACTCCCTTCCTGATATTCACCCCCAAGAACACTTCTTGCTCTTTCTGTCTCAGTGTCTGTTTCTTGGAGAACTCGATTACAGATACTCGGTATGACACTTTCCTTTCACAAACCACCATTACTAGTCAGTTTTTGAGAATAATATGAAAAAGAGGAGAACAAAGTTCCTTTCAAGGGATCTTTCCTGAGCAGCTACAAACAACATTGCATGAATCTCAAAGGAGGAAGATTGCTTTATAAACGTGTAACTATAACGTTAGGGTAAGTTCCTACTAGTAGAATTACTTGGGCAAAGGGTGTGTCCATTTTAAATTTGAAATACAGTACTCTTTAAAGAACTGTAACTTCTCACAGCAGAACTCTGAGTTGGCCAAACTGTATGTGAAGAATGGTTCTCACAATTTTATATTTATTTTTCTCATGGGAAGTGGTTTTGAAACAACTTTTTACATGATAATTTTTTTAATTAACTAGGTACAAAATATTGTATTGTGTTGTTGACCTTTTTATTGATAGTCTAGACTTGATTTTCATATTATGGAAATTAAAAATTTTGTTTGTTAAGTTACAATGTTTTTCTTTGATTTCATTTATTATGAATCTTGCCATGCAGAATATTCCTATTGCTTATGTATTTATAGTTTTGATATTTTCTTTTTTGTCTTCTGAGTTCTGTTACATAAATAGAAATGATTTTACTGCTATGAGATTATTTTTAAAATCTAGTATATCTTCTCATAGTCCTTTTATAGATAGATCTTTTGTTTGATAGAATGTGGTCCATCTTGAGGTACATCTTGAGGTAGTAATCTAACTGTACAATTAAATTCTATTTGCTAATACTTCATTCGGGATTTTTATACCAATATTCATCTTATATGATTGTTTTGTACACTCTTTTGTGTGTTATTTATGTCAGTTATATAGATGTATGTCACTTATGACAATATGGATTTTTTTCCTGTATATCCTGGAACAGCTGGTTCATTTGAGTTTTGACTTCTTAAGGTTTGGTATAATTTCTCTGTGAAACTAACTTAGCCTGGTACTCATCTGAGGATAGCTCTTTGGCCACAATCTCTGTATTTTATGTTATTTGTCTACTTAGATATACTTTTTTTCTGAGTTCACATTTAAATATTACTTATTTATATTAATTTCCTCTATCACTTTTGTTTGAATGTCATCTCTCATTTCATGTATATCTATGTTTTGTCAGTTTATTTTTAATTAGGTTGGCTAAATGTTTATATTTTGTTGGTTCTTTTTGAAAGAAAAGAACTATTAGATTCATTATTGAATTATTTTCCTATATTATAATGTTAATCTCTGCTCTCTTCTTTATTGATTCCTTCCTCATGACTCTTAAGGTTTACTTTGGTTTCATTCTTCTAACTTCTTTAGTTGAGCCTTACTTTACTTTTTATTCTTACTTGTATTTTAATATAAATATTTAAGGCATACAGTTTTTTGAGCATCACTTTAATTGACCATAGAGTTTAGATATGTAAGTTTACGTTGTCATTATTTACTAGATATTTTAAAGTTATTGATTTGATTTTCTCACTGGCCCAAAAGATGTTTAAGAGATGGTCATTGTTTTTCATTTTTATGTTGCATGCCAAGGATTGATATTGTTGTTGTTTTCACTAATTAATTTTTTCCTAGGCTGTGTCTGGGTATTGATTGTTTTGCATCTTTTTTTACAATAAGATATGCCATTTTAATTTATAGATTCAGATTTTCTGGGATTTTTAAAAACATGTCTTTTTCTGTTTTTGTTTGTCATCTTCATGAATATCAAATATGAGTTAGCCATTTCTTACGACTATATACATTTTTTCTAATCTTTTAAAACCCTTGTTTATTTGCATTTTATTTCAAAACTCTTTTAACTCCTGCCTTTCTTGTTACTGTGGGGTTTCTTTTTAGTGGGGGGGGGCTTTTTTTTCAGAGATGAAAATCTCCTTTGAATTGCTTTCACTGTGGACTTCAATTATACATCACACTTTTTATAATCTTTCTCTGCTCTCCTGATTACTACCAGTTCATGGTTAGCTTTAATTTTTAATTACATCTTTCCTAAGCTTTTGTACATCTATTTTGGACTCTTAGTTTATAAAGGCAAATACTTCATAAAAGTTTAAATTTATTTATGTAACTCAGAGCAATGTTTTTGTTGCAATTTTTGTCTGCTCTATAAAAATGGTTTCCCAGCATGTGTCTTCCATGTGCCATTGTCTTTTGTTCTTTCTCCTATTTTTTCTTTGCACTGTCTTTTTATAAATATTTTATAAATATTATTACTCTACAGTCTGTGCTCATTTGTTTTTTATATTTATTTTTGAATGAATTGTTCCTGGAGAGGCTGTTTGGAGGGAGTCTATGTAGAGAAGGAGCCATGTTCCAGAATAGCAGGAATTTTCCTCATGACACAAGCTTTTTACTTTTACTTTTTTCTAGCCATGTATACTGACAGTTATAACCTTCTTTCCAATGCAGTGTTTCTCTTTTTCTGCTTCACTGTCACAGTGCTTTTGAAACTACAGGTCTCTGTGAGACTCATCCGTTATGTCTGCGCTTCCTTTTCATGCCCCAGCATAGGTGCTGACTACCACTTGCAGCACACACCCATTCCATCATTCCATTACTCCAAGCTGCAGTTTGTTTGATTTGCTCTTCGGTGTAAACCTCTCTCTTTTTTTAGAGAACCCTGCTCTGCCACTTTGAGATTTGCAACCAGAGACCTCTTCTGACAGCACCGTCACATAATTGTTTGATTTTTCTTCTATTTAGCAGTGCTTCTTCACAAATTGTAGTTTGAGGTTGTAGTCGACTCCTAGTTTTGTCAAGGAAGAATATATGTTTCTGTTTCTTGCTCTCCTTGTTGTTTTGATGTTATTTCTAAGAAAAGAGGGGCATTTTATTTTTCTTCTGTCTTAAAAGAGGAAGTCTCCTTTATTTGATTTTGAAATGCACTGTTGGAATTTGTTGTATTTTCAGAAAAATATAATACTTAGGCCCTAAATATGGTCAGATATTCATTATTATTATATAATTTAAATCATTTTAAGACAACTCTACTTCAGTAGAAATTGAAACTTAACATATTGTGAAGACTCTAAATTCTGTAATGTATCATACACATTAAAACATAGGCATTTGCAAATGTCCTTTAGTTCCTTTAAACCCTAATTTATTTCATAGCAACTATTTAGTTGATTAATGGAAAAGTAATCTCAACTAATTGTTAGGATGGTGTTCTACAGAGAATGTACAAGACTCTTTCTACCCCGTGGTAAGAAATGGTCAATGTTTGTCTTTTCTGGGCTTATTTGCAATGGAAATGGCTCATCTTTGATGCACAACTTTTACTCTGCTTTAACTATTAATCCTATTTATTACATCTGGAATTGAGGCATATATGCCATACACTTTGTGGGGGAGGAGGTATGAAAAAGGGTATTCTTTTTTCTCTTTTGTGATAGCCTGTGTTATAGCAGTAGCTTTCATTTTCAGTTTGACAGGAGGGAAATGACTTACCTGTCCACTTCTTCATCTAGATTGAGATACTTTCAAAGTTCCCTGAAAACTAAATGGATAATGTCGCAGTGATTCAGAATAAATCCAATTATTTCCACTAAAAAAGAAATACTCCAATTTGGATTAGAACCATATGGTTTGGATATTAGAGTTTTGGCCCATATATAACTCATAATCCATTCCTCTCCTACCAATGTGTGCTAATTTACATTTCAAAACAGGGTGATATTTTAAAATCCTAAGATATTGCAAAAATAGGACTCAACTGAACCAAATTCTTTCTAAATTGAAAAAAGATGGATAATTTTAAATGAGAAATGCTTTATAGTTTGGATGCAACCAAAGGAATGTATTTTTTCTTCCTTCGAATAATGTATTCTTTCACACCAAAATCATTACTATGTATCAAAATGCTAGAAACTATAATTCTGATGTGCTGCAGTATTCCCAAGCTGGATAATATTTTATTTGGCTATAGTATTAATGGAATTTTGGCCTCAACATATATTTTAGTGAAGGCATTGTCTTTCTATTTAGAAAAATAAAGGACCTCGGAGGACAAGTTATTTCTTTTTTAATATAAGGGGAAAATCTTACTAGAGAGTAAAGTCTTGAAGAAAAGCATTCTAAGAACTGTACATTTATAATTAATGTCTCGATCCAGTCCCTCATGCTTTTATTCTGAAGCTCACTTTTTTTCTAAGCAGCAGCCAGAATAAACACTGGCTTTGTCATGGGGCAGGCTAATACAAAGAGCCATATGTGCTCAATGACACAGCACAAGGAGACAGACACAGGCCTTTGCTATAAGTTCTCCCTTTTAAAATTTAGATTGCCACATTTTTTTCCTTCTCTAGTTAATTTAAATCAGTTCTGCCTGTCAGCCTGTACCTGCCAAATAAAACATCCTAATCAAGTGTCTGGTGTGCAAAGCAGAAAGGTTTGGTCTGATGCTGGCAGACTTTTGTTTATTCCATCTCTATAACCATAATACCTAATGAAAGTCTTCAAAATTTTTACTAAGACAAACTAGATCAGGTATATAAAAGGAGGAAGGAAAGAGAGTCGGTCAATTATTATTATCAAATTGCTGTCAGTGGCACAAATCCTCATCAACCTGTTTTTTTTCTGCCACTGTCAGGTCCTCCCAGGCCTTTAACATCTGATACCATCAGGTCAGCTGCTGGTTCTCCTTTTCCAAGGTCATAAGGTTTAACTGTACAGTGAACTTACTGTGGCTTCCAGGGTCTTTCCACTGTAACATATTTAGTCAATGAACTTAAACTCTTAGGGGAAAAAACTGTGATGAAAGTAAATAAAGTGCCTTAATAAATGATTAAATTATTTTCCAGGCACATTTTTTCATACGAATAATAAAGTTATAATTAATAGGTTATCTAGAACATTAACAAAGATGCAAGCAAAGATTGGCCAGTAATATTGGATTTGTAAGATGCTTTGGTATTGTGGCCTCTTCAGCCTTGCACAACTCTGCTTATCAAGTTCATGTCTGAGTGAAAAGTACATGCCTTCTTTCTTGTGCTTAAATGTTCTCAAAAATGTTGTAGTAAGTTTTGATTTTTTTCTGAATATACAGAAAGCCTGTACAACCCACACTCCTCCATGAAATAATAGTTAAAATGAATGCTAGTGAAATTCTTGAAACACAATCTTTGCCTCACTTTACTTTGAGTCTGTTATTCTCTAAGTGCTTGTGAGCTGGCTCATTTTAGTGTCTCAATGAATAAGGAGAAGTAGATGGTTTTCTTCCTCTAAAGTCTATTAGGAATTGTAGTTGCTAAAATGCTGATGTATAACCAGGAAATTTTATGAGTGACCTGGTCAATGGCAAAATATTTCTTTAGGAAGGTGGTTCAAAGTAACAGATTGCACAGCAATTAATCTTATTTTATAAATTGTTTGTAATGGCTTCTTCTATAGCTATTCTCATATTTATATAGATGATAACCACAAATTTAGCAAAGCTATACTTGGTTTTGCAGTTGCAAATATGGCCACAACTTTTAGGGATATTGGAAATATTCCTGTAGGTAAACAGAGGCAAAGTAGAGAGACATAAAGCTGGGCAAGCGTTCCATTTCCAGGTCTACTGAGAACAGCAAGTCTCCACTACATGTATTCCTACTTTAACACCATTAATCAGTACAAAATGGTCACTGATATTGCAGACACTAGAAAAACTCACCCACTAATAGTGGATGAATAAAAGTCACACTTTTACCCTGAATAAATCTTCATCAAAGATCTATAAAACATAATGGGTTTTATTTATATTCAATTATCTGTTCAATCGAGATACAGGTATAATGTATAGGACTTTAAAACTTGGAATAAAGATTGTGTTCTTCATGAAAAAGCACTGTGGCTTTCACAATGAATGAGTCAAGAAGATAGTAGGAAAGAAACATGTAAACCTTAGGAAGGAAAAACACATTCTCATAAACAATGTAAATGTTTTTTCTGAATATATCCAAGCCTTCTTGTGTAATCTAAAGCTTAGCTTTAGAAACATTTCATTAGGTACTTGGGAGAAATGTATGCAAAGACAGATGGTTCAGCTCTGCAGTGGCTCCACTTACCTCAGCATTTATAATAGCCTTCTCAAATCCAAGATAAATAGATGACCTTGAACCTCTCCCTCCTCAAATGTGCTCTGTATTTATCATTTTGATTATTTTTTCCATTATGAGGATTTCCAAACTCACATTCCACTTTTCTCTCAATGTAGAATGAACTTTCCTGACTCCATGGCTTTTTTGACACTACCCTTGCTTAAACTCCATTCATTCCCTAGTCTATGATGCAAAATCCCCCTTCAAGAACTCAACCCAAACGTTACCGCCTATAACGAGAACCTCCTCCAATCAGAGTGTTTTCATATCACCTCATTTACATTCCAATTCTGACTCTTTATCCCAGTTTCCACATCTCATCTCAATTGTGTACATTCTCAGTCCCCTTCTGGTTTTAGTCAGTTGGACCTGTACATGAATTCCAGCATTCCCATGTTTCAGCTTTGTGGCTTCAGGAGAATAAACTAATCTTTCAGAGCCTCAATTTCTTCATATTTAAAATAGGAATAACAATACTAACTCAACATATTTTTAAAGTGATTAGATGAAATCAAATATGTAAATATGATTATACAATTATAATATATACAAATATGTATTATACAATTTAACTAGATTATGATTATTCTAATGTCAGGCTCTATGTCTCAAATGCCTAGACCAATATCTTGCATATAGGTCTGACTCATTTAACTTCTTATAAGCCTCAAATCCCCTAGAGAAGATAAAAAGAATTCTAACCCATGATCATGAATAACACTATAACCCAAAAAAAGAAGAAACATGATGATCTAAGCCACCAGATGTTTATCTTTTTTTTTTTTTCAGAG
Source organism: Phocoena sinus (assembly GCF_008692025.1). NCBI lineage: Eukaryota > Metazoa > Chordata > Mammalia > Artiodactyla > Phocoenidae > Phocoena > Phocoena sinus. Next base: position 76,473,646 of record NC_045769.1, on the reverse strand, counting down.
GAAACAATAAAGACTAAACTACATGCACCCACATCCTCAAAGGCCTCATTCTACTCCGGGGTTATATAACCCAATCAATCAGTCAATGCGAATAATACTGAACACAGTACAGGAAACCCATGCTTTATGCCTGGCTCTGCCATTTCATGGTCACGTGAAATGCTGCAATTCTCAGTCCCTCTCAAAAGTTCTGTTGTTTTGATCTATAAAATGGGTATTATCACCTATGCATTCACTTCCAAGTATTGTTTTTTTTTTCTTTATAAGTTTATTTATTTTATTTATTTATTTTTTGGCTGCATTGGGTCTTCGTTGCTGCACACAGGCTTTCTCTAGTTGCGTCGAATGTGGGCTACTCTTGCGGTGCGCGTGCTTCTCATTGCAGTGGCTTCTCTTGTTGCGGAGCACAGGTTCTAGGCGTGCGGGCTTAGCTGCTCCGTGGCATGTGGTATCTTCCTGGACTAGGGATTGAGCCCATGTCCCCTGCATTGGCAGGCGGATTCTTCACCACTGCGCCACCAGGGAAGTCCCTCAAGTATTGTTGATGGGATCAAATGAGATGATACAAATACATTTGGCAAACTGAAAAGAAAAAAAAAAGATGTCTGAAGACAAACTCCCCTAGTCTTATAAATAAGTTTTACAAAACTTATTGCCAAGTAATGTAGAATGTTTCTACATCTGCAAATACAGATAATAGTATCTACCTTGTAAAAAAAAACTTGGGAGCATTAAAGTTAATATAACACACATTTCATGTTACATAGCAGTTGCTCAGATGTGGTAATATGTATTATAAGACATTATTTTATTATAAAAAGTGCAGACACAAAAATAACAACTTTGATATTTTAAAAGTTTTCATTAATATGTCTTTAGCATGGGTTTAGTTCTTAAGACAAGTAAATCTATGACCATTTTAACTTTTGAAACTTTGCTTTTCTCATTTATTCTACCAACAGCAATTCATGTAAATCTTTAAATCATCCTCAACGATTCAACCAAGATACTTCACTCTGTCTAGTTAAAGAGATAGTGTTTAGGTTACCTTTATTTTAGCACCTAAAATGTACCACCTTGCCCAAAGAAATTGGTTCCCATTAGGAACTAAACCTAAGAGGGGGGTCACTGCAGGCAAAGCCTTAGCACCATAATGGATGTGAGCATTTCATATTTTAATGTGGTCAGGTAGGCCATACCCTGCCAGGAGTACTTTATAACCACTTAATATTTCCCAGTCATTTGAATGTAAATAAGCTTGTCAAGAGAATTTGGATAATTTATTTTTATTTTTTTAAGCAACCATGTTTGGCAGGCACACTTTCCCAAGATCACCCAGCTTCAATTTTAAATTTCAAAAGCCTCAAATTTAATCCCTTGAGCTGGCCTGGTACCTTGCACCATCTGTTCCCACGGTTTTGTTATAACAGCGAGCACCTGCAGAGTTTTGCAACATTTCAAGCTGATTGTGGACAAAAATCAAAATAATTATAATTTTCATAAAGCAAAGACTTCCATTCAGACACCACAATCCCATCTACATGAATTTTGGGAAACCAATCTTGCTCATAATGTGTTTCGTATGGATAAGGGTAATTTATTTCTATTTTGTTTTTGTAGAAGATCAATCCTTTAAAACACATGTACAATCAATGTGGAATTCTCACACTCCAGTCACATCCATAAAACTCTTGTGTGATCCTAGTCAGTTCTTAGATCAGGGTTTCTTACTGTATTTTGATCAGACAAGGCCATCAGCCAACAGCAATGATAAAGTTAGTCTTCTTTTTGATTGTTTGCACTTTCTGTTGGTTTTTTTGTTCCCTTTATATTAGTAACAGTAAGATAACATGTTGGCTTCAAATATTTTCCACTGTCAATGGAATACAAAAATTCAGGTATTATCCATTAAAGACAAAAAGGCGAAAGATAAAATGAATGCTCCTTCCCTCTGCAATTTTGGGATAGAGAAGTAATTCATGTAAGCTCAAACTTTTGTATTAGAAAGCCTGAACTTTTGGCAGAATCAATGTCCTCTAGTAGCTAAATGTCCCACCAATATGTAGACCATCTAGAAGTCACTAGAGAATTACTCATGCAGGATAAAGAAATATAAGATGGATACCCGAGTATTGACCTTTGCTTTTTGTCTTGGTATTTAGAAAGAAATCTTAATGAGTTGGCAATGATGCTTAGCCTTTCATTTTCTGTTTAAAAACATTATCCTTTATTCACATTGCGTTTCTAAGATTCTTTAAAACCTTAATTTTAGTTTCATTTGAGTCCATTGATAAGGAGCTAAGTATAAGTTTGACCTAATTTACCTAGATGTTCAAAAAGGAGTAATAATTTTGTAGTATAAGTATTAACTCATTAAGACATGATCATATACATGGTAGAGTGTTGGTAAGTAAATTAAGAGTTGTAGCTCTATAATACTGGAGTCCAATCAGTACTACTCAAGGACACCCCCTAAAAGAATATTAACCTAAGAGAATATACCATTTATCCACTGGTACCAAATCACTTTTGGCATTGAAAGAGAACAGTAAAACGACCAAATGTGAGCTGTCATTCCTAGAGGAACAGTAGGAATGAACGTGGCACTCAGTTGAGAAGATTAAACAGCAAGGATCTTGTAGAGATGGCTGTGCTGCTGGTGAGTTGGTGATAACTGCAATGCCCAATACAGTGGAGGCAAATACAGCAAGAACTGACGTGACTGGAGGAGCTTCAGACAAGATACTGCTCAACAGATTAAACAAGAGTTGGTGGTTGCAGAATTGGAGCAGAGTCTGTGAGAGAAACACTGGCAACATTTGGAAATATTTTGTAGACAAAAGTATTTTATAGGGGGCTGAATATACAATATCAAGTAACAGGAAGAAATAACATACTAAATTTGAATACTAATTTTAATGCCACCTCATTTGCTCTCAAAGCTTGGAGAAATTTGTATTACAGTAATGAGAAGATTTTTTTAAATTTTGAATTAGAAGTTTTATTTGGAAAGCTGTCATAGACCAACTTAGTTCGATTACTCTGCATATAACTTAACCTGAATAACAGCTTTGTTTCATTGTTCTGTGAGACATCATTAGACCATGGGAGTTCTCTTTTAAGTCTATGTTTCTTGCCTTCCTCATATGAAAAATTAAAAGGTGTTGTTAGTATCTGAGAACTGCATTCCCATTAAAAGACAGAAAGAAGATAAACACTACTGGTCTGAATAATTATTTTTTTAGATGTAAGCTAATGAATATATCATATACAAAGGTCGTTTCTAAAGTATTTCTAAAGTATTTGTCAGTGAATAGAAAACTGAAATAATCCTTCTGACTCCCAGGACTGGAGTCCTAGAAATATTAATAAATCAGAAGCCTGAAGACTTGAACTCTTGTCCCAATTTCCCATTTTTAGCTGAGGGAAATGGAGAGGGTTAGAAAAGTCACTTTTATTGGATTTGTCTTCTTAAATCAAATGACAAGCTTCATGTGGGTAGGGATTATATTTGTTATGTTTATTATATTCCTAGAAAAGTGTGTGATAAGTGAGGATTTGGAAAGATGATCTCTTCAATCTTTCTTAACTCCAATATCCACACAATAATAAGTAATCAGATGTGATAATATACTGCACCACAATATCCTATACTATATCTGAGAAGAGAGTGTTAGAAATGATGGAGTATCTGTTGTCTTTTGTTCTAGAAAAAATTTGCTTAGTGCAGTGAGTCCTTTTATTCAAGACTTTGATTTTTTTTTTCCCCAGTCTGATTGGGTTCCCAAACCATAAACTTATTTTTCATTTTTAATTAGAACCCTGGTTATATGTAGAGCTGTTATAGATAGTAGGATGTATCAAATGCCAACATCTTAATCATAATATAACAAATGACTCTGTGATACTGTTGTTAGAGTTCAAATCTCCAGTTGTGGCTTGATTTGATAACTGGCTGGAATTGGCTGCGAATCTTCTCATAAGTGACACACTTACATGTGTCAAGGCTGGTGACATTCACCTCTGAAAATCCCACTCAAATTTTCCCGAATTTTTTAAGTCACAGATAATCCTATATTATGTAATAAAGGATAATTATATAAGGAAGAATTAACACATGTTAATAAACACACAAAAAGCCTGTTTAAAAATACCAGGTAAATTGTCATACTGAGTGAAGTAAATCAGAGAGAGAAAGACAAATATCATATGATATTGCTTATATATGGAATCTAAAAAAAATGGTACAAATGAACTTATATACAAAACACAAATAGAGTCACAGATGTAGAAAACAAATCTACGGTTACCAGGGGGGAAGAGGGGGATAAATTGGGAGATTGGGATTGACGTATACCTCCTACTATATATAAAATAGATAAGTAGTAAGGACCTACTGTATAGCACAGGGAACTCTACTCAATACTCTGTAATGACCTATATGGGAAAAGAATCTAAAAAAAAAGTGGATATATGTATATGTATAAGATTAACTTTTCTGTACACCTGAAACTAACACAACATTGTAAATCAACTATATTCCAATTAAAAAAAATAAAAATACCAGGTAAAATTTAAATATATGGTCTGACTGAATTCTGAATTTTATAAATTCTGAATATTTTAGGAAAATTAGAAAAATACCTTGTTTTCATTTTTGCCATCATTATAAAATATAGTTGTCCAACATTTTAAATAAGTGATACTAATTTCATATTTTATCCCCCCTATAACCAGTTCCCCCTGTCCCTCTTAAAAAGATTCTTCTGATGGGGCTCTCACTACTCTTGGCCAATGGGAATGCTTAATTAATATAAAAATGAGAATTAATATCAGTAGGGATAATGTGGAATTCTGTGCTTAGTAATTTTGAAACTTTACATTCAAAAGACATGGTAAAGAGATGTCACATTAATTGAGCCATTACAAGTTGTCAAACACTGTGTTAGGTTCTTTCTTATTGAACCTATCCCTATATCGGAGTTAAAACAACTGAGGCTCCCAGAAGTTAAGCAGCATACAACTGGATATCATCCAAACAGATTATGGTCTAAATGCCACATTTGCCCCAGCCCTTGCCTGTCTCCCTGACCCAATCTTGGATCAGCCTTCTCATCACTCTAGTTATTTTGAAATACCATGCTTATTTCTTCCATAGCAGTAACTGGGATTAACTGATCTAGAATAATCTAGCCCCGTATCTTTTCATATCGTACCTGTTCATTATTTGTCTCAGCACCGTATCACCCACACAGGAAGGCTTCTCTTGACCACTCAGTCTAAATAAGGCCCTTAAGACCTGCTTACCCCAGTCTCTCTCTAGCACATCACCTTACTTTATTTTCTTCAATGCACATATTGCTGTCTGTGGTTGCCTTATTTATTAAAAAAAAAAAAATTGTTGTCTGTCTTCCCTGGTAGAATCTAAGCTTCATACAAACAAGAGCCAGGTCTCTCCATTTCCTAGTGGCCAATAAATATTTATTGAGTAAATCAATGAATAGAAGCTCCGAACTTTTAATTATACCATTCCTGATCACATGGCAATTATTAGCTATCAGTTTGACTTCTTTTACTTATGACAGCATACTGAGACTTTGACCACATACTTTAAGTGCAGACAAGTTTATAGTCTTCCATTCCCCCTGATATTAATACTTAGAGAAACAATTCAACAGTAAAATCAACAAATGATAAGAATCCAAATTTAGGATACTGAAAAGAAAAACAAGGTAAATGTTTAGAAAGACACAAGTCTATTAAACCACACAGTTCATCTCTAAAAGTTATATATTTATTATAGGTTGAATATGTACATGATACCTAAATTTTAAAAAAAAATCTGGGATTCGAAGCTTTCATACTATGTGAGAAAACTTGCACAAATAAAAGTTTTTGAATTACTATTGATCGCAACGTTAAAATTAAAATCTAAAGCAACTCTGATTATTTAAGGCAGTATATAGTCCCTTGATTGATATTTTGAATTTGTATAATGGACCTATCAATGATTAGGGTATAGCACAATTTAAAAAAATTTGTATTATTACAAATAATTTGTAATTATTTGTTTTAGTGACTATTTAGTGCTGGTCCATCTGACAAAACTGATTTTGAATCAATTTGGAAAATGAATCAAAGTATTATATTATTTCTCATATAGTACACTCCCAATATTAAGCATTATATTTTTTAAATATATGCTTTTACTGCTTTTTTGTACAACGTGTGCATTAGGTATTTGGAAGTGAATTGTAAATTTTGTTATTACGGAGGCATTAAATAAACATAATATTTTATTTTGAAATAAGTGTAGAATTCAGATAAACTTTCATCTGTCTCACTACAGCATGACCGCTTTTTATACTGAAAGTCTTAATGATGTCTTAATACCAAAGAGCGGTTTCAGGTTAAAGTGTGCTACAAGTGCTTCTGCTTTATCAGAATTTCCTTTTAGGATTTATTGAGAAGGAGACAGAGTGTCGTAAAAAAATAAAACTGATGCTTTGTTGTTGTTGGGCTATAAACACTGTACTTTGGTTGGTTATAATGCTACCAAAATCCACACAGTACTTAATTTATCTAACCTTCTGATAGTGAATGAACAAAGGTAAAAATAACAGGCTAGTTATAAACTAGTACTATGGTGATGACACTGTGAATTATTTAAAAAGGGCATATTCAGTGTGACCATAGAGCCATCAATCATAATAGACATTGATGAGAAAAAGAGGTTTCAGTCACTTCCTATCTGCAAGGAGAACAATTCTATCTCACAGGTAGCTATGAAGTGCTGGGTGACCTGATGTCACTTGCATTGTTGCTCTACCCTTTGAACGGAGCGAGTAGATTCTCTCAATATTAGAATCGAATGAGTAAATAAATTCGCAGTTCACTGCCACTCTCCTTCTGAGTGCACACTTCAATTTGTCTAACAATAGAGAGGACAGAAAAGCAGAAATCTCTTAAAGCGCAGATGAATTTTTTATGGACTGTTCAAATCTAGCTGCAAAGGATAGGGTTTTAAATGGTAGCAGACACTCTTTTAGAGGGAGCCCCAAGAGACGAAATCTTTTGGAAGTGTTTTGTACTGAATTCTTTCCTTTCCACGTACACATATGTAGCTTTTCTTCTTCTGAAGCCCTGCTTTTACTAAACTGTTCCACCTTCGAGTTCACATTGATCACTGATATGCCAGATAAAAACACTTCCTTTATCTTTAATATACAGAATTTCAATTTTAAGTAAGAACAGTTTTTAAAGTGCATGTGTGTAATACTGCTGTATTTGCCTCCTTCGATAGGGAAATTAAATTTGCAGGGGAAGAAAGAGGTGGCTGGTTAAGAAATTTTTTTTAAACATATTAATAATTTTAACATTTTTTCCATTCAGGTGATCAGAATAATTTTGATTACCACAATTTCTCACCTCAGGTTCTACCTGAATGTTAATATTGCGTGCATTAGTTTATGTTATTTAAATTTTTGAATATCACTTTTCCCCAGTCACAGAATCCTACAAAATCCTTTGGCATTTACAAACCACAGAGCTACAAAAATGTGCATGTTTTGGGCTTCCCTGGTGGCGCAGTGGTTGAGAGTCCGCCTGCCGATGCCGGGGACACCGGTTCGTGCCCCGGTCCGGGAGGATCCCACATGCCGTGGAGCGGCTGGGCCCGTGAGCCACGGCCACTGAGCCTGCGAGTCCGGAGCCTGTGCTCCGCAACGGGAGAAGCCACAACAGTGAGAGGCCCACGTACCGCCAAAAAAAAAAAAAGTGCATTTTTTTTTCTGTATGGCTATATGGTAAAATTCACTACTTCACTCTAGCATATTCACATTTTATGGCATAAACCCATGAATGATATGAATGAGCCTGCGAGTCCGGAGCCTGTGCTCCGCAACGGGAGAAGCCACAACAGTGAGAGGCCCACGTACCGCCCAAAAAAAAAAAAGTGCATTTTTTTTCTGTATGGCTATATGGTAAAATCACTACTTTCACTCTAGCATATTCACATTTATGGCATAAACCCATGAATGATATGAATGAGCCTGCGAGTCCGGAGCCTGTGCTCCGCAACGGGAGAAGCCACAACAGTGAGAGGCCCACGTACCGCCAAAAAAAAAAAAAAAATTGCATTTTTTTTTCTGTATGGCTATATGGTAAAATCCACTACTTCACTCTAGCATATTCACATTTTATGGCATAACCCATGAATGATACGAATGTTTTCTTTGCAAAGATTCTCTTAAAAATTAGTCAATGTAGCTAAATAAGCTTTCCTCCTCTACCTCTATCCTCCCTCGGCCCTCCTCCACCCACCAGTCATTACCCCTCCCTATTAGAGTGGAAATATGAAACGTGTTTGCATTGCATTCGGCATTGCAGTGTAGTCTCTTGAAGCCTGTCCACTACTCATTTTTATTCACTTTTCCTTTGTAATATATTCTGGAAGCATCTTCATCTCAACCTAACCTCCAGAACTACTTTAAAAACGTGTACCACCACTTAATTGTTAATAACAGGTAAATCAAAGGTAAAAGATAACTAATTAATTTTCTAGCTCAGTTTTATTTTACTGTTACTGTTTTGAGAAAATATAACAAAACCCCATTAGTGTTAAGGTAAGCCCATGAAACAACATAATATAATGCAAGAAAGACATTTATAGTGTAGAGGAATGTTAAATTACTAATTAACTCCAAGTTACTGTATAAGAAAGCATAGTAATTTACAGGATTATTGCAATATGCAGCTTGGATTGCCATGAGGGTCAGCTAAGGAGCATTTCTTTCTCTTTCTCCCCTTAGTGTGGTGGTTACTGTAAAAATCTTCTCACATTAAAACGCACTGTCCTACCCACAGTTCATTGCTGCTAATTAGCAGCAGTTGAGATTTTGCTAGCAGTGATTTTTTTTTTTTCTATGTTAAGCTGCCAAATGTTACCAACTGCTCGAGATTCTCCATGCACAAAGTGTCCAGCTGCCCGGCTTGCACCACAAGGCTGTGTCTTTCAGCTGTTTCCTGTCAACTTTAACACCTGTGCGAAGAAAAACAAATCCGATTGTCCTGCCTTTTGTGATGGGAAGGTTATCAAAGTGCTCTGGGTATTTCAGCTCATGCTTATCATCTACTTCTAGAAAATTGCAATGAACACACACACACACACACACACACACACACACACACACACACACACACCTTTTTATTTAAGCACCCAGTTGAGACCAGTGGCTCTCTGAAACTTAAATCACTGCCATATCTGCTATGTCAAAGTCAAGTGTTTTCACAGTCTATTTAAACTTTTATTTAAGCAATAAGGCCTGGGAAAGTCATCTTTAGTTTTACCTAAATATATAAGAAGAATGCCATAACTTTGATTAATAATGATTAATCAACCATTCCTACATCAAAGACAGGAAGAAGAGCTCTTTGCTGAAAGGCTAGACTATCAAATGGGACTTTGTTGTCTTCAACATCGCTTTAGAACTGCAGCATTACAGAGTAAGATGAACATTAATTTTTGAGGTCTTATATAATCATATAAAATAAAATTGACTCCTTTTTCTCCTTAATTAAACACTAGTAGTGTTAAAACACTATAAATTTAGAAATAATCATACAGCCTAATTATTTCCTGTCAGTTCCATTGGCTTTATGACTAATTTATATTTAACCTTCTTGGGAACCTACCATCAGAATGTACTTTTTTAAAAAATTCAAAGCAACTGTCACTGGTATCTTATACCTGTGCAAAGGGGAATCAGGACTTAACAATGTTTTAAAACTCAAAGATGATATATAATGGACTGTACTATTTATATGATTTAGTAGCAAATAGCCCCTGCTTCCTTATGATTACAGAGCAACTGATAAATTCCTAGCTCATTTGTTCCTATTTTCTATTTATAGTGATAAATTTAATGTTAAAAATAATTGTAATTGTATAAATGTGCATGTATTTACATTAATATTAGCATTACAATATATTTAATTAGGCAATCAGAATTGAAAGGGGACTGATTTGGTCTATATGTTATATCTGTTTGATACTATTATTTTCTTTACTTTTCGATTGAAATATTTTAACTGAATTTGTTCTTCCTTCATTTGTACTTTAAAAAGGCAAAAGGATTGTAAAATTTACCTATAACATGAGTATAAAATTCATTGTCCCGACAGGAATGAATCCCCACAGACTGTGATCGAAACTGTAGCCCTAGGGTAACACAGAACGAGTGTCAACTACATTTTGCTTGTTAAGTTTCACAAAAATGCCCTCTGGGAATTTCAATCACAATATTCTGAATCTATATTATGTAACGGTTACAAAAAATAATAGAGAGGGCACATCAAAATTATACATGCTTGAATTTCAGAACCATAATTTTGTAATTAAGAACAAAATATTCTTTGAATTTTCCTTTTTTATGAAAAAGGAATGATAAAGATATTATTCAGTTTTCAAGACTATATTACCAGAGATTTAATGTCAAATTCCTGTTAATATAACTTTCTTCTCCCTGAACTATTAGAAATTTATTCAGTCAGAATTATCAAATAAGCATATAGGTAGGTCAGTATCACTATGATTACTGATCAAATACTTTTTTTTTCTTCCTTTCTTCACCCTCTGCATGTCTGCACTTGGAGAAGGAGACACCTCGTAGAGAGATGTGATAACTTGCTCTTTAATTCATACCACCACAGATGATTTTACAGGCACCGGTAAGAAAATGTACAAAAAGAAATTATTTAAAGCCAATAATTGATTTTAACTTGTTCAAGTGCCTGATTTTTCATAACTGAATAAAGGCCTTCAGATTATGAGCAGGACTTTGAAAAGTGGGTTAACCTCATTGAACCTCAGTAGTTCAGTCTGCATATGGGGATAATGACTCCTATTTTGTGTCATTGTTGATGAATAGTCTCAGTTTTTTTTTTTTTTTTCTTTTGCGGTACATAGGCCCCTCACCGCTGTGGCCTCTCCAGCTGCGGAGCACAGGCTCCGGACGCACAGGCTCAGCGGCCATGGCTCACGGGCCCAGCCGCTCCGCGGCATGTGGGATCTTCCCGGACCGGGGCACGAACCCGTGTCCCCTGCATCGGCAGGCGGACTCTCAACTACTGCGCCACCAGGGAAGCCCTAGTCTCAGTTTTAACTAGGCGTATAGAAAGGTTTTGTAAGTTTCTGGTGCGTTGAAGATCTTCTGGATACAGAAGCAATCAAACTCCATGAGCCAGGGCTGGCCATGCTCTCCCTGATTTTTCTTTATCAAATCTTACATAGGAAAGGTTGAATAGAATGAAACTCTTCAAGCTGTGGTATGACTGACTGAGGAAGATGAAACTTACTCTTCCAAAAGACATAACAGTGTATGAGGTAAGACTAATTGATCAGTTGAGTGTCTACAAAAATTATCCTGTGCAGGTGGATAGGTTGGGAGTGGGGTTAGATGTTTGGAACTGATTTCTCATAGCACCATTAAAATGTCACTGTAGAATCCTACCAATAACATCACCCCTTCTCACACACATGCCTGTAAATTTGACTTTTTAAAAAGACTCTCCTGTGTTAGTCAGAAATTATTTTTCTCTGAGGTGTTATTAAAATGTGACAAATTATTATTTTATGGGCTTTGTAGGGGAATAGAAAACAATTAAAAATAACTGCTAAAAAAGTAAATATGTGTGGCATGAAGAGCCCATGGGCAGATGATAATCTCTGCTTGGATTATTTGCTGTAAGATGTGAATATGTTGTCTTTAGGGGGAAAAAGTGCCACTGAATAGCTTTGATTCTATTCTCAAACACTCATGTCCCCAATAATCGATCTACGTAATCCTGCATAGTACTAGCTATGGTATATTTCTGCATAGGCCCAAGTACCAACTAGTTACTAAGGACCTATAAAGGAGAAATAATATAATCCTGACTTCACATAAAAAATAAATAGCAATGCCAAGCAACATTAAAAAGATGCTGTAATAACAAATGATGATGATGATGGCCACCATTCATGAAGCACTTACTAGATGCCTAACCATTTATTCCTTCAACAAATGGTATGAATTTCCGACTCTGTGCCAGACGTCGGTCTAGATGCAGGAGTAAAAAAAGCAACTAACAAAACAGACAACACGTCTGCTTCTTAAACTTATAATGGAGGGAGAGGAGCAATGAATAAAAATAAACACACAGAGATAAATACTGCAACTAAGATAAACATTTTAATCCACATTCTGCGGATGAGAAAACACAGGCAGAGTGGTGACGTCATCTGTCCACACTCCAACAGCTGGTGTAATGGCAGAGCTGAGAGTCAATGTATATCTTTGTGCTACATTACACTGTATCTCAGAAAAGACCCACCACAGGTAAAGTGGTGAAAAAGATGGCTTTACGTTGGAATTTGACCATGATTTCTTTTTTATTTTTAACATCTTTATTGGAGTGTAATTGCTTTACAATGTTGTGTTAGTTTCTGCTGTATAACAAAGTGAATCAGCTATATGTATACGTATTTCCCCATATTCCCTCCCTCTTGCATCTCCCTCCCACCCTCCCATGATTTCTTGAACAAGGAAATCTCTGGCTCTATTCTTGAAGGAGGCAAAGCATTGAGATAGAATTCACATCGTGCATAATCAAATGTATAGCCAAGACAGATTGGGTTGTGTTTGGAAGACAGGAGATTAATTTGGGACAATGGAAAGGAGAAGGATAAAAGGAGAAGGCAGGTAAAGTTCTGGTTGGAAGAACCTGTGTGATCAAGATTCTTGTTGGAAGAATCTTGACTATCCTGCCTGTAATCCTCAGACACATGAAATGTTTTAAATCAAGGGGAATCCTGATAGTTGTGTTATAGGATGAGTAACCTGGTCACTGTGAATGTAAAAAAGGCTGAAGGAGTGAGAGTTTACATGTTAGGGTGTCTAGTTAAAAGGCTATTGTAATAGTGTGAAAATGAGTTAGGGTGATTGCAGTAGAATAAAACAATGCAGAAAATTTACCAATAACAACTAGAAAAAATGATGAACAGATAGGATTTGGGGTAGGGGGAGCAAATGAGAAGGAATAAAGCAAAAGATGGAGAGATCCTACAGCTGGAGAAGAGTGGAGCTACCTAAAAAATTAGAAGCCAGGAGTGAGGCCAATTTACAGAGGAGATATTAGGTTTTAGAGGTACTGAAACTGAAATGATCAGGTCAGACTAAGTCAGCAGCCTATATTTAGGAGGCAGCAGGTGCAAAAGCATGCAACAGTCACAGCCAGAGCAATAGAAAAGGACTTTGATTAAAATTTGGGTTTGAAAAAGACTTGATCTAGTCTAACTGTCACATTATATTTACATTAAATTTAAATATTAAATACTACCTTTTAATTAGTTTAAAACATTTCCTTGGTTTTAAATAGTAGCTGGGTTTTATCTCTTGTTTTTCATCTTCTTTCCACTATTCTTAAAATGTTGCACTAATGTGTGAATTTTCTACACCTGGATTACAAACTCTTAAGCCATTAGAAGTCATTTTACGTGGTGCACGGTTGAAGCATTCATTACACACTAACTACACATTGTTGAATGATGAGAGGATGGATGGAGGAGGCAGAGAATGGCTCCAAAGATAAAGCCCTGTCCTAATCCCTGGTACCTATGACTATTACCTTATATAGTAAAGTTTTGGCAGATGAGATTAAATTAAAGATCTTGAAATAAAGAGACTGCCCTGGATTATCCGGCTGGGTCCTAAATGCCATCACAAATGCCCTTACAAGAGAGATTCAGAAGCACATGGAGCTTCCCTGGTGGCGCAGTGGTTGAGAGTCCGCCTGCCGATGCAGGGGACACGGCTTCGTGCCCCGGTCCAGGAGGATCCCACATGCTGCGGAGCGGCTGGGCCCGTGAGCCATGGCCGCTGAGCCTGCGCGTCCGGAGCCTTGCTCTGCAACGGGAGAGGCCACAATAGTGAGAGGCCCGTGTACGGCAAAAAAAAAAAAAAAAAAAAAAAAGAAGCACATAAGGTGCAGAAGAGGAGACCTTGTGACCATGGTGGCAGAGATTGGAGTGATGTGGCCGCAAGTCAAGAAATGCCAGCAGCCACGAAAAATTGGGAGTCAAGGAGCAGAATCTCCCCTAGAGCCTGCAGGGGGCTTGTGGCCCTGCCAGCACCTGGCTTTTGACCAAGTGAAAGTGATTTCAGACTTCTGGCCTCCAGAACTGAGAGAGAACAAATTGCTGTTGTTTTTAGACACCAAATTTTTTTTTTTTTTTTTTGCGGTACGCGGGCCTCTCACTGCTGTGGCCTCTCCCGCCGCGGAGCACAGGCTCCGGACGTGCAGGCTCAGCGGCCACGGCTCACGGGCCCAGCCACTCTGCGGCATGTGGGAATCTCCCGGACCAGGGCACGAACCCATGTCCCCTGCATCGGCAGGCGGACTCCCAACCACTGCGCCACCAGGGAAGCCCCTAGACACCAAATTTGTTAGTCATTTGTTCCAGCATCCACAGGAAACGAATACAATGGATTTTCAGCATATTAAACAATAGTAGAAATGTGGTTTTATCAACACCTACTGGCCAGAGTCTTCCTCTGAAGCAGAAGACAATACAATGTTGCCTGGGTAGCGCTGCCTGCCTCAACTCCTGCCATGCTTTCAGCAATGCCAACAGATTCTGGGAATGTACGTACACATAAAATGCCATTGACATTTTGAATATTCTGATCTGGACCTATTAGCCATTCTACTCTAGATATATTGATGACAAACTAAATATATCTTCATGTTAACCCTATGCTAGAAATTTTTAAACATTCCAGCAAAGACAAACAGAAATTATTCCCCATTATTGATGTCCGAGTGTGCTACCCACACTGACCTTAAAAATTAAAACCTGTAACACATTTCAAATCATATTAAATTGTATGTTACATATGATCTTAAAAACATTTAGGAGGAGTTTATTTTCTAGGGGTTCATAGTATTACATATGTACATAAGAGTATATACATACATACATATATGTGTGTGTATATATATATGTGAAGTTGCTGATGAATCTTGGTATTATTAAACATACTATTATGTTAAAAAAGTGTAACTAACCAAAATGAGTCCACATATTCTGAAGAATGAAATTTAGCTTATGGCCTCAAGGTTTTATCTTATAATCTCTTAGTTTCAATGTCTATACCTCAGCCAAATCAGGGAACCAGTTGAACTAACATGCTTATAACTAAGTACATTTACCACTGAGTATTACATTAAGCACAAATTCATCTTAAAGATTTGTAAATTGTTTTCACTGTTTTTCTCTGAAAGACGTAGTTACTTTGATGGCATGTTAATGAAGCCTGAGAAATTGTGACTGTATGTTCATGAAGGTATATATGTATAATAATTGTTGAATTGGACTTTCATATTTGGATTTTTTACATATGTATCTGCTTTAAGAAATACAATAACATAAGATCTTAATTTAATAAAGCCAATATACAGGAGAGATACATTATAAACCATCGACCTTTATGTTAATCAAAGGGACTTGTTGATCATCTGGTCTAATACCTTTTTTTTTTTTTGCTGTACACGGGCCTCTCACCATTGTGGCCCCTCCCATTGCAGAGCACAGGCTCCGGACGCGCAAGCCCAGCGGCCATGGCTCACGGGCCCAGCCGCTCCGCGGCACGTGATCCTCCCGGACCGGGGCACGAACTCGTGCCCCCCTGCATCGGCAGGCGGACTCTTAACCACTGCGCCACCAGGGAAGCCCCTAACACCTTCTTTTAATAAAAGACGGGACTAAGACTCAGAAATGTAAGTGATTAGACCAAAGGCACATTGCAAACCATTGGACAAGACGGGAACAGAACCCAAGTTTTCTGACTCCTGATTCAAGACACTTCACAAGCCCCAGGACTGGTTATTTCCGTTGTCCAATATAACTGGTATTGGTTAACAATATGTTGGTATAAGTTAACTCTTTAAGTGGCTTAAGGAGGAAAAGCAAAGAAGCAAAATAGAGTGAAAGTGATGGAAACCAACTGGAGATCAGTCTAAATTAAAAATAGATATCATGATTATAAATAAAATATATTCTCTGAACATATATGACTAAAATCAATTTTGAAATATGGAAAATCTATTTGATCTTTCAAAGCAGATTCAGAATTTAAAATATTAGATTTTAAAACATCAAAAATTAGTCAAGGTTTAGATTTTCTAACAGTATCAGTCCTTATTAATGAGAAGTATGTAGAAATTATTTTAATCCTCCTTTATGTTGATCCTAAAAAAATTACAGTATACTCTGAAATAGTCGCATTTACCTTATTAATCCATTAAAGATGTATGGTCCATTATGTGTATGTATATTGAAAGGGAACATATTTCAAAAATAAACGACTTAGTTTCCACCTTTACTTTGAAAAATCACAACTCCCTGACTCTATTTTCTCATCTATAAAATGGGCTTTTGAGAGCATCCAAGTAACTAATTTGCAATTATAGCAAGAATTCATACACAAAAGTGCTCTGAAATCTGTCAAGAGCTCCATGTGTGATGTGTGTGTGTGTGTATGATTGTGTGTATGTACTTGTGGTAATGATTTTTATTCATTTGGCTGACAGGATATAGTGGGGCAAAAAGAAAGGACATAATTATTAAAAAGCAAGAATGCTTCCTTCAGTGAAAAATAGATTTAAAGTGAGAAATGACTATATTATTCAAAACTACAGCTACTGCTTTGCACTGTCAGGGAAATTAATATCTCCAAGAGTTACATGTGGAAAAAATGCTTAAATAAATGATTGGGGGTAGATAGCTATGTACTCTGACTTATGAGAGATGGGGTGACCTTTAAAATGACTCAGATTCCAAAAACAACTGACTCCATTTCTGCAATCTGTGTTTCATTTTGTACAAAACAAAACAATTAATATAGTCAAGAGCAAAATTGCAAACCTAACAGGGCATAGGACTGGGAGCCAGGGGACCCAGGTTCTACTCCTTGGGCCTTTCTTGCTCTAGATGTGACCTTGAACAAATCGCTTAATCCTCCTGGGCTTCAGCCCCATCACTTCCAACATGAAGGGGGTCTAAGGTCCCTTCCAGCTTTAACACTTCATGACACTATGATTCCAGTTCTTAGCTTCTCTCTCACCATATTTGACACTTTTGTTGACATATTGTCAGAACACTTCACACATTTCCCAAAAGCCATAACAAAGCATTATCAGGTCATTAACACAGATTTTTAAGAGAAACTTTAAAATATCTTTCACTGGATATTTGTTATAGCACTTATGTTTATGCTATTAGATTCCTTAGTGAAGATATAAAGGTGTAGATATACATCTAAAAAAGTCAACCTTGTTAAATTCATACACTATGAAGAATAAAGTTGTAATACAGTTATGCGTGACAAAAATAGCCATCTGCTTTTCCACAATGAGCAAATAATTAATTAAAAACTAAGAGAAGAAAAAAGAAAGAAAAATATTTTTAGCCTTACGAAAGTTGTACCCATTTCTTACATAGCCCTATTTCTTTTACCATTCCTTCCATAAACAGTTGACATATACCCATACGTCTCACGGCGTGTGTGTGTGTGTGTGTCTGTATGTGTGTACCTCAATTACATCTAATGTTTATGGAGCATTAACTGTCCCAGACATCAGTCTACCCACCTTTCTTATGCCCCTCAGTACCCGCGACACCCCTGTGTGCATTCTCGTCACTACCAGATACTGAAGGAGCTGTGTTCCTGAAGGCATTTTCTGAGTCCTTTTTTTGTAACCAGGAAAACAACCTGTGCCTACATTGGTGGGTTATTATAGTCAGCAGTTTACCTGGCCTCAGGCAGGTCTAAAGATCTCTTTCTCTAGGCCATTTAAAAATTCTTTCCTTCTCCCTATCCTGCCCCCTCCAGCTTGATCCAGATCTTCTCCACCCTTCCCACAAGACATAACTTTACTCATCCTAACATACTTGACAATATCTCAGAGATTGTGCCTGTGTGTTAGTACACTATTCTTAATCATAATGCTTTCCAAATTGGTGCTGAACAGTGGTTTTGCCATTCTCTCTACAGTATTTAGTTTTAAAAAACGAACACATCATTAGTATATATCACTTTTAGAAATAAGAGCTACCGCTAAACCCAGGTGGAAGAGAATCAGAATATTAATTATTTATTTATGCTTTTCATACAAGTAACACAAGTGAGTGATGAAGTATTTCTCTGTGAGCACATGCTAGAATCCCTGTGCAGGCTGTTTAGCCTGTATCCTGGGTCTGGGCAGAACTGAACTTAAACCTCAGAATGATAGCAATCTGCCATTTTCTTAAAAATATCTCAAGAAAGGGGTTGCCTTACTCTCACAGATGAATTACCTTAGAGCACTTCAGTGAAGAGAGGAAGATGTATTATTTAGCAACTCTCTAAATTATAGTAAATGGGCTTAAATTTATTAATTGATTTTATCCATTTTACTTTGAAAAAGTAAATAAAGTAGAATAAATGAGCCATATAGTTCTAGCCCACTAGCTATTTTAAGCCAAACTACAAATTAATGAGGTGATTAAGGAGAAAACAGTGAAAGGAGGAAAAAAGAGGCCTTAAATACTTCATCTGGATGAACACAATTGTAAACACTTTTTTTATTCTCTTACATGAAAATAAGAGTACTTATTCCAATGTACACTCTGCTCCCTGTGCACTGCCATCTAGTAGGGACTCTTTGAGTGACAGCCTTGGTCCCCAGAGTCAACCTTTCCCTGACACCCCAGCAGGTGATCTGACAAATCACCACCAGTCGGCCTGCAGGACCTGCTCCAGCTGAGGAGGCCTCCCTCACAGTTTCTCCCCTTATCCCACTGTGTGTACTTTGAGGCGGCATGAAAGGAAACAAAAGCTATAATAGCAGAGACACATCTCATGGAAAGTACTAGGCCACAATCGAAGTGGCAGAGGCTTCATCGTCAATCAACACCATTTCCTCTTCTTTGGAGCAAACCTAAACACAGTTAACTTGGGCAATCATCCCCCTACTGGTACAAGTCAAGTAGGTCCAGAGAGTCAAATCTGCAGTTTGTAAATAATCCCAAGTATAGGCAGAAGGCTAGCATAGTTACCTCTCCCTTTACATTCAAAGGGATCTTCACATTCAGAAGCTCCCGTATGGACAAATGATAATGCACATTGGAAAGACCAGGGCAGCTGCATTTTTCTAATTAATGTTATTACTAATAAGGCTAATCATTAATTCTATCTTAAAAAAATAAAACTGAAATTAAAAAGAAACGCAAACTTCTGCCTAAAAGTAGCGCCAGCTGCGTGTTGTATTAGGAATCATTCCAGCCTTCCTCACGCTGCAAGTTTCTCCACAGAATAAAACATTTGCGGGCTAACGTGGACCTGATGTTGCTGTTCTAGTCAGAAGGTCAAACATACTGAACCTACTGCCCGAGCGAAGTTTGAAGGAAATATTAGAAAGCACAGAAAGTAAAACTTTACGGTGAGCTATAAGTACTCATAAATACACTAAAATTTACAGTTCATTATGCTCCTGTTTTGTCCTTCTTGCCAAAGTCAAAAAGCACACACGCCTTCATTTTAAAAGACATTTACTGTACATTAGGAAACAAGCCACATAGTGGTTCAAAACACTGCCAATTCTCAGCAGGTCAACTAGATGCTGATTGCAGATTTAAACTAGGTTCATCCTTCTCAGTTTTACATGTAAACATTGGATTTTGAATGCAGGATGTAGGGTGTGTGTGTGTGTGTGTGTGTGTGCGTGTGTGTGTGTGTGTACTTTTATTTATTTTATTATTTTTTTTTGCGGTACGCGGGCCTCTCACTGTTGTGGCCTCTCCCGTCGCGGAGCACAGGCTCCAGACGCGCAGGCTCAGCAGCCATGGCTCACGGGCCCAGCCGCTCTGCGGCATGTGGGATCTTCCCGGATGGGCACGGACCCATGTCCCCCGCATCGGCAGGTGGACTCTCAACCACTGCGCCACCAGGGAAGCCCTGTGTGTGTACTTTTAAATCACACTCTAAAATCACTATTGCCAGAAGCTATCTCATCATTCAAATAAATGACAGAGAAATTGCTAGTAAGAATTTTCGGTTTTCTAGTCTCATAAACTATGTAAAATTATCCCCTAAAAATGGAACTAGAGCATCTATGACAATGATACTAACCATAGATCCTTTATACAGCTCTGGATTCATTACATAAAATCAATTTTTAAAAGGTTCTAACATAAAACATTTTTATTTTTAGCATGATGTTTTAATATTACTTCAGATATAAACTTATTTCTTTCATATAGAGATATTTCATGAATTTGTTTTTAGTTCAATTCTGTCTAATGAATGTACTCTATAAAAATAAGACTCATATGAAATTGAAAATATTTTAATTGCATAATATATTGAAGAAACACAATAAGCATATGACGTAGAGCTTTGCTTAATGTTTGATCCAGAGACCAGCAATATTGGCCTCTCCTGAGAACTTGTTTAAAAAAGTCCCCCTCCAGAACTACTGAATCAGAATTTGCATTTTAACATGGCTCCTCTGTGATTCTTGTGGATACTAAAGTTTGGAAGACACGGATATAAAACAATAGCTTGATTAACAAGATCTAGAATATGACAAGTAGTTTCTTAGCAAAAAACCAAAACTATGCTTAAGGTCTAGCTGATTACATTGGAACACTTTAATTTCTAACCATAAATGAATAAGGTACGTATTACTCAAAATTATTTTGCAGGGCACTGATCAAAAAGTTTTTCAAATGATAGTCCACAGGTTTTACTCCTCCCCCCACAAATATAGTCTTATGTATTTTCAAGAAAGGTGAGTTTTGTCTTAACAACTATGTAAATTAAACTCAGACAGAAATAATCAGGTCCTTGTTAAGTCCCACCGACTAGGATATTTGCCGATTTTCTCTCCAGTATTATTTAATCACACCAATTTATCTAACAGTTTTATTTTGCTTCAATCTTGGTTTCTTTATAAATGCAATATAACCACATTAAAAAATAGAATACTATTCTACAATGAAACATTTTCTTTCAAAAAGGAACTAATATCTACAGTGTTCTATTCCAATCAAACAGAGCCAAAGCTGAACTGTACCTGCCACCTGGAGTTTACGTCCCTCCACTCATGAATATCCCACTTGGAAGTTCCAGTATCTCCTTCAAAAACCCTAATTTTAAAAACAAAGACTATCAGTTTCTGAATATAGCACACATCACATTTATCCACCCAAGCCATTTAATCTTTTGGGAAGTGTATTTTGTGGACCACTTTGAAAATCTGACAAATCTGAGGATTTTTTTTTAGACAAATGCACATGTACATTTATCGTGAAAACTATGTATTTGATTTCAAGTATTCACTGGTCTCCAAATGTCTAATCAATGGAATCCAGTAGAAGAACTTTAGCTGCGCATGGTTGACCAAATTCTGTGCAAAGTTATCAAGCCCTAATATGCTCTGAAATAGATACTTAACTTGCAAAATATCTCCAGCAGGTATATACACCTTGTTTCTCCTTTCTCCCATAAAGCTGGTGGAGGAATGACATAGACTAGAATTATGGCAAGCTCTCTTATAAGTGTACTAATTCTAGATCTATTTTAAAATCAACCTTGATTTTATCTAGGTTAGCACATATTAGTGTCCTTTGAAAAGGCAGAAGTTTTAGTCCTGTGAAAACTGAGCATGTCACGTGAAGCAAAGGAAGTTCTGGTGGGTAAAATATATCACTTATTGTATAAAGTTTATTCTGACCTAAATATTCACCATGTTTTCTCTGTCTATACCTCAGCTTGAAATGAACCATGAGCATAAAGCAATTTTACACCAATGAGACCATTAAATCCATGACTATATGCCAGAAGTCCATTTCAAGAAGGAGTTTCTGACATTTTAACTAGTAGGGGAATGATATGGGTTTGAGGAGGGAACTTTGTAAAGGATTTGTCATAAACATACATTTTAAAACAACTATTTATTCCATGCTTTCCAAAACTTTTAATATTACATTTTATTTTTTAAATTCAACTTTTCGGGAAGTAGGCAATAGAGATATTTCAATCTTAGGCTGCTTTATTAGAACCACTGTAACCAGTAAGCCTGGTGGTCATAATTCTGACCAACTTCTGGGCTTCAACTCACACAATGGAAGGACTCAAGACATTGTCATTAACAAACTGGAATGCACCTAAGTGACAGCCAGAATAGTGAAGGAACTTAAAACGTTGAGGATAGAATGGAACATAAAACTGTCTTCAATTATTTGAAGAACTACTCGGTAGTCTAGAGATAGATCCTTTGTGTGAGGTTCTGGAGAGAACAAGAACCAAAAGGTAGAAATTACGACTATATTATAAAAATGGAATGGACCACTTCATAGAGATAATTTCCCATCAGTGAATTTATGCAAGACAAAGGTAGGATAGAGACCTGGATAAGAAACTGTGAATACCCACATGTTATTTGTATCAGGTTTTTGTTTATCAGGCAATTTTTCTCTTTATATCTGCCAAGTAATAATTTAGTAGACTACCTGTTTTGTCCCTAATGACACTATTAATTAGACAATGTAATAGATCCCTGTTTACTATTCCATCTCTGTACTTTATAGGGTCATTGTATATGCTTTTCCTTTAACGGTTGAGAGCCATGATTTGGCCTCTCCCACTCAGTGATCCCATTACTTCCACAGAAACCACAGAATCCCATTTCACTGTGGTGCCTTCCGCAATTATCCCCTGTCTACAGAGGACAGCAAGGATGCCAGAAGAGTTCTATTGGTCTCATCTGAGAAATGCTTAAGGGGAGGCTGAGTGGGTCATCATAAATTCACTCCAGTATTCCCTTCTTCCTGAGCCTAAAATATGCCAGGAACACGCCAGAATTGCAACCTCATTGATTTTAGACCATTGTTAAATCCAGGCTTTAATTAAGCAATATAAAAGACTGTTAAGGCCAATGCCAGATGCTCAAGTCAAATCAACATAATAAATTCCAAATCCCAGGAGAGCACACCTATATCAATGTATTCTTCCCACTCTAATCTAATATTTATCTCTTTTTTCTTACATGCTTAAAATTAACTCCCTAACAAGTACTCCAGACTCACGCT
This sequence comes from Phocoena sinus, assembly GCF_008692025.1. NCBI lineage: Eukaryota > Metazoa > Chordata > Mammalia > Artiodactyla > Phocoenidae > Phocoena > Phocoena sinus. The sequence continues at coordinate 76,450,476 of NC_045769.1, read as the reverse complement.
GATTTTTATTTTAATATCTTGCAACTTCCTGTGATGAGAACTCTTACGATTTACTATCTTAGTAACTTTCATATATAACATAAAGCAGTGTTAACTATACTTATCATGTTGTACATTACATCACAAGTACTTATTTATCTTATTACTGGAAGTTGGTACCTTTTGACGGCCTTCCTCCACTTCCCCCTCCCTTCACCCTGCACCTCTGGTAACCACAAATTTGATCTCTTTTTCCATGAATATGCTGTTTTGTTTGATTGTGAAGCGTAATTGACCTACAACACCATTCTAGTTCCTGTTTACACAACATAGTGATCTGGTATTTCTATATATTTTTCAGTGATAACCACAATAAGTCTAGTTACAATATGCCACCATACAAAGATATTACATAGTTATTGACTATATTCCCCACACTGTACTTTTTTTTTTTTTGTGGTACGCGGGCCTCTCCCGTTGCGGAGCACAGGCTCCAGATGCGCAGGCTCAGCGGCCATGGCTCACGGGCCCAGCCGCTCCGCAGCATGTGGGATCCTCCCGGACCGGGGCACGAACCCGTGTCCCCTGCATTGGCAGGCGGACTCTCAACCACTGCGCCACCAGGGAAGCCCCCCCCCCCCACACACACACTGTACATTTTAAACCCCTGATTCATTTATTTGCAACTGGAAGTTAGTATTCTTAACAATAATATTAAGTAAAAATACTAAAATTATCTCCCTTATTATGACTAAGGAGTATTTTCTCCCTTTAAGTTACAATGTTTAGCATGGCAAACATCAGCCAACTCTTTAAAATTTTGCCATTTTTGATAATTGTCTACCCAGTTTATTAAAACACAGTAAGAATTCTCCAAAGATTTCTGGACAGTTAAACGTCTTGGGGTAGTTAGCCATCTTGTACTTCAGTGTTAAGTGAGTTTTCTCATTTCTCTTATATTGATACCCAGTATTTAATATACCTATTACAGTTTTTCTGAGGCATTAAGGGTGCTACAGTTGACCATTGAACAGCGCAGGTTTGAACTGTGTGGGTCCATTTGTATATGAATTTTTTTTCAATTAATACTACATGACCCCATGGTTGGTTGAATCCGAGGATGCAGAACCACAGATATGGAGGGCGGACTGTAAAGTTATAAGCAGATTTCCTACTGCACAGGGGTTAGTGGTTCACCTCATGCTGTTCAAGGGTCAACTGTATTTAAATCTGTAGCATTATAATAACTTCAGCTCTCTTCTTTGTTTTAATTCACCTGGAATCTACACAGAGATTCAGATTCAGTATTCTTCTCTGTCTTGTTGACATACTAGATATGCCTTGGGATTATATTTTTAGTTTATTACTTTTTCAGTTTGCCTGCTACCTTGAGAAATGTAGTTTGTCATGTTGTTGGTACAGTTTTTAGACTGATGATATCTAACTTTACTTCTTTATCATGAACACTTCTTATATACTTACTGTAGGGGAATCCTTTGCCAGTATATTTAATTTCACCAAGATTTCCCTATTAATATCTATGCATAGAAAACAACATGATTACATAAAATGAGAGGTAGGAAAGAGGGTGTGGGCTAGGTTTAAAAACTAGCCTTCTCTGAATGTACTTTGTTTTAAATTTGGAACCATAATATATTTAACATAATTTTTAAAAATCCAAAAAGAAAATACAACACCATCCCTAACATTGGAAAGCAAACTGAAAAATGGAAATCTAACTATACATAAATTGGTTGCATAAACATCAGAGGGAAAGCAAATTTTCAGACTACTTTTAAATAAAGTATTTTGACTATAAACACCTAGTGAGATAACATTTAAAGTCCAAATCAAAGCAAAAATGACTTCAAAAAAATTTTAACTGCAATCAATAATCTTAATATTAGCAGCTATATTAGCACTGTTAAAATTAAAATATTACATATATGGATTAAATAATTAAATTTTATTTATGTAATAATAAATATTTATTTAAATGATTGAATCTTTAATTATTTAATTAGTAAATAATAAATAAAATTTAAATAATTAGTAAATACCAAGGTGTTCAATATAAGGAACAAGAAATATAAGTATAATATCAAAGCAGATAATTAAAACTCTACCATCTTGAATTTGATTAGAAAATACAAGAACTCATAATTTATATTTTTATTTCCAATTCTACATAAAAGCTAGCTTTATCTATTGAAAAGGTCTAGAAGGTATGAACCTAACAGCAATGAGCAATGAGAAAATCTCCAGAGCTCAGACAATGGCCTCTAAATATTTTGCTTACCTAGAGAATGATAGTTCCTTATAGAAATGACTTTTTCAGGCCTGGGGCAGGAAAAGTTCAAGATGAACCAGAGACAACTTGGAATGACAAGTAAGGGAGAAAATGGGGTCATATTAAAAGAATCCAAAGTCAAATCAGAGGGGCTTGCTCTGAATTAAGATGATAATTTGCTCATCAAAAATAATAGTGACTAGCATTTGGTTTAAAACATAAAGCACATAAAAATCAAAGAATTTACAATGATATTTACCCTAGTTATTTGTTACAAATGGAGATTGCTAGGTCACCAAACTGCTACCCTAAAAAGTACTAAATAAAGGTTAAAAAAAAATTAAGCATTTTTCCTGCCTTTTCTGTACAAACTCTACTTCAGGGTAACTAGATATTTATTGAGGTAAATTTCATTTTATCAATAAATTGTAGCCAGTAAATGGAAATGGAATGACAGAATTAGAAAAAAAAATCACCATTTTGCAACCTAATAAGTAATGGATCTTGTCAATGGTTATCAATTGATACTAAATGCATTAATATAGTTACTAATGTTCATTAACATAATTAACATAAATCCTAGAGGTGTAATGGGGGGGGGTTGAGCTGATAACACCTGAACACAGATCAACATTCTCTTCAATCTTTATAAGGAAATTTTCAAATAGATAAAAAGATAATGAGTATGGTATAATAAACTCAACATACTTACTACTCAGCTTCAACAATTATTACTATATGGACAATGTACTCTGACCTACTTCCCTCCCCATTCCAGTTCAATTTTAAAGAAATACCAGACATGCTATCATTTTATCTACAAATTTTCAGTATCTTCTCTAAAAAATGAGTTCTTTTTTTTTAATGGCAAAAGTAAGTCTTTATCAGTAGTTCTCTTAAATGTTAATGTATTAAAACTTTCCAATCAAAAGGCAGAGATTTGGTAAAATACTTTTAAAATATGACCCAACTATATGGTGTCTACAAAAGACCCACTGTAGACCCAAAGAAACAAATATGTTTAAAGGGAAAATAATGATATTGCAAAGATATTCCATGCAAATAGCAACCAAAATAGAGAAGGGTCACTACCTACACTGATATCTTTTAAAATAGATTCTAAGTTAAAAAATACTATAACAGACAAAGGAGGGCACTGTACATTGATAAAAGGGTCAATTCATCAAGATATACTAATTATAAACATACAAACAACAAATAGCAGAGCCCCTAAATATATGAAACAATGATGGACAGAATTGAAAACTTCAACACCTCACTTTCAGTAATGGACAGAATATCTAGACAGAAGAGCAATAAAGATATAGAGGGCTTGAACAACACTATAAACCAACTAGAGATAACAGGCATTTATAGAACGGTCCACCAAATAACAGCAAAATACACATTCCTCTCCAGTGCACACAGAATGTTCCCCAAGATAGACTGTATATTGGCCAAAAAACAAGGTTAATAAGTTTTAAAAGGTTAAAATAATACAAAGTATCTTCTCTGACCATAATGGAATAAATCTAAAAAAATCTATAACAGAAGGAAAATTGAATAATTCACAAATATGTGGGAATTAAATAACACATACTTAAACAACCAATGAATCAGAGAAAAATCAAAGAGAAATTAGAAAATACTTACAGACAAATGAAAATGAAAACACAACATAGCAAAACACATGGGATGCAGTAAAAGCAGCGCTCACTAAAAAAAATTTATACCTGTAAATGCATACACTAAAAAAGATGAAAAAGACTTCTTGTCCCTTCTTGTAAGGAACTTTGAAATCATCACTCTCATTCTTACAATAAGACAAAAGTGAATAAATTGAAAAAATCAATATCTCTTTTTAGATCTATCAGAGATGAGGTAATACGGAAAACTGCTTCCCTCCAAATTTTAGTGACACACAGGAAGATACAGAGAGCTGGCAGAAATCCAGGAGCACAAACAACCACTGCAGGAACTTTCAGTTCCTTTTACCTGGTACATAATGGTTGGCTTTCAACAGAATAATTATAAGCCATACTAAAAGACAAAAAACATGACTTGAGGAGACAGAGAAAGTATGAGAATCAGATTTAGAATGGCAAAGATTGTGGTAGTATCACACCAAGAATTTTAAACAAATATGATTACAGATGGGTACTGTAAGCAAAGAGATGGAAATTCCAATAAAAAATCAAAAGAAAATGCTAGAAATAAAAAACACTATAAAGTAAATGAAGAATGCCTTTGATGGGCTCAGCTATAAACTAGACATGTAGGAGGAATGAATTAGTAAGCTTTAAGATACGTCAAAAGAAACTTTCAGGACTTCCCTGGTGGCACAGTGGCCAAGAATCCGCCTGCCAATGCAGGGGACGTGGGCCCAAGCCCTGGCCCGGGAAGATCCCACATGCTGCAGAGCAGCCAAGCCCATGCGCCACAACCACCACCAAGCCTGCGCTCCAGAGCCAGCAAGCCACAACCACTGAAGCCCATGCACCCAGAGCCCATGCTCCACAACAAGAGAAGCCACCGCAATGAGAAGCCCGTGCACCACAACGAAGAGCAGCCCCCACCCGCTCCAACCAGAGAAAAGCCCGCACACAGAAATGAAGACCCAACGCAGCAAAAAATAAACAAATAAATAAATTCAAAAAAAGAAACTTCCAAAACTGAAATGCAAAGAGAAAAAAGAATGTAAAGACAAAATGAGATATTCAAGAACTGTAAGACAATTACAAAAGGTGTAACATAATTACAAAAGGTGTAACATACATATAATGAGAATAACAGAAGAAGAAAAAAGAAAGGAACAGAAGAGATATTTGAAGTAATAATGACTAAGGATTTTCAAATATTAACAACAGACACTAAACCACAGATGGAGGAAGCTGAGAAAATACCAATCAAGATAAATACCAAAAAGTCTACTACTAAGCATGGTATATTCAAACTGCAGAAAATCAAAAACAAAGAGTAAATATTGAAAGAACCTAGAATGGGGGAAAACACTTTACCGAAGAGGAGCAAGGATAAGAATTACACTGATCTTCTCTTTAGAAACCATGGCAACAAGAAGAAAGCAGAGTAAAGTATTTACAGTGCTGAAAGAAACAAAAACCTATCAACCTAGAATTCTGTCCCCGGAGAAATTATCCTTCAAAAGTAAAGGAGAAATAAAGACTTTCTCAGACAAACAAAAATTGAGGTAATGTGTAGTCAGTACATCTACCTTGCAAGAAATGTTACAAGAAGTCCTTCAGAGAGAAGGAAAATTATATAGGTAAGAAACCCAGATCTATATAAAACAAGGAAGGTTGTTAGAGAAGGAATAATCACTTTAGACACCATGTTCTAAATACACCAATAAAAAGAAAGAGACTGGAAGAGTGGATAAAGAAGACCCAACTATATATCCTCTACAAAATCCCATTTTAAATATGAAAATACAGATTGATTAAAAATAAAGAGATAGATATAGATATTCCACGCAAAAACTAATAAAAAGAAAGCTGGAATAGGTATATTAATTTCTGACAAAGCAGGCATAAGAGCAAGGAGGGTTATCAGGGATAAAGAGAGGCATTAAATAATGATAAAGGGGTCAATTCTCCAAGAAGACATTACAACCCTTAATGTGTAACATTAACTACCTACAGAGCATCAAACTACATAAGCCATAAACTGACAGAACTTCAAGGAGAGATAGTCGAATCCACTCTTATAGTTGGAGACTTCAACATCCCTCTGTCAGTAATTAATAAATTCAACAGGTAGGAAATCTGTAAAGACAGAATTCAACTGAACAGTACCAATCAACTGGATCTAACTGACCTTTATATAATATCTCATCCAACAAGAGCAGAATACACATTTTCATCATGTTGACACTGAACATTAACAAAGATAGACCACATTCTGGATGACAAAGCACAACTTAACGAATTTAAAAGAATTAAAGTAATATGTATTGTGCTCTCAGATCACAATAGAATTAAGGTGGAAACCAATAACAGAAAGTTAGCTGGAAAAAATCCCAAAATATTTGGAGTTTAAACAACATGCTTCTAGATAACACACAAGTCATATAACAAGTCTCAAGAGGAATTAAAAAGTATTTTGAACTTAGAAATATTTGAAATGGAAATGAAAACATAACATCAAAATTGTGAGATACAGCAAAAGCAGTACGTAGAGGGAAAACCATAGCATTGAATGTATCTATTAGGAAAGAAAATCTAAAATGAATAATATAAGCTTCTACCTTATAAAACTAGAAAAATAAGAATAAATTAAATCTAACATAACCAGAAGAAAATAAGTAGTAAAAATTAGCAGAAATCAATGAAATTGAAAGCAGGATATCAACAGAAAATGAAACTAAAAGATGGTTCTTTGAAAAGGTTAATAAAACTTACAAACCTCTAGATTGACTAAGTAAGAAAAAGAAAGAAGACAGAAATCACGAATATCAGAAATTTTTATTTCTGACATTAGTGATTCATTTATTTCTGATATTTCAGGAGCCAATTACTACTGATTCCATAGATATTAAGAGGATACTAAAGGATTATGAGGAACACCTTTATGCCAACAAATTTGATAACCTAAATGAAAAGGACCAATTCCTTCAAAGACACAATCTGCCAAAGCTTACACAAGAAGAAATAGATCATCTAAATTAATGACAACAAGAAGAGACTTGGAACTAATAATAAGCAATTATAGAAGATTTGCAGAATACAGTGTTAATACACAAAAGTCAATTGCTTTCTTACATAACACCAATGGACAATTGGAATCTGAAATAAAAACGTAATACTATTAACATTATCACCAAAAATATTAAATACTTAGGTATAAATCTAACAAAATATGTCCAAGATCTATATGAGGAAAACGATAAAACTCTGATGCAAGAAATAAAAAGGAATTAATGGAGACATATTCCATGTACATGAATAGGAAGATTCAATTTTATTAAGATGTCAGTTCTGGGACTTCCCTGGTGATGCAGTGGCCAAGAATCCGCCTGCCAATGCAGGAGACACGGGCCTAATGCCTGGTCCCGGAAGATCCCACATGCCACGAAGCTACCAAGTCCGTGCACCACAACCACCAAGCCTGTGCTCCAGAGCCTGTGAGCCACAACTACTGAGCCCATGTGCCATAACTACTGAAGCCTGCGCACCTAGAGCCCATGCTCCTCAACAAGAGAAGCCGCCGCCATGAGAAACCTGCACACCGCAATGAAGAGTAGCCCCTGCTGGCCGCAGCTAGAGAAAGCCTGCGTGCAGCAACAAAGACCCAACGCAGCCAATAAATAAATAAATAAATAAATAAATAAATAAATAAAGTCAGTTCTTCCCAACTTGATCTAGAAACTCAATGCAAACTCAACCAATAACGCAACAAGTTATTTTGTGGACATTGTCAAAACTGATTCTTAAGTTTATATAGAGAGGCAAAAGACCCATCATAGCCAACCATAACATTGAAGAAGAACACAGAATAGTGACACTACTCAACTTTAGGACTTACTGTAAAGCTACAGTTATCAAGACAGTGTGGTGTTGGGGAAAGAATAGAGGAGATAAAAGGAACAGAAAGGAGAGTTCATAATAGACCCACACAAAGTCAACTTATCTTTGATAAAGGAGCAAGGGCTATTGAATAGAGAAATAATAATCTTTTAACAAATGGTGCAGGAACAATTGGACATCTATGCAAAGAAATGAATCTAGACATAGATATTATATCCTTCACAATATTTAACTCAAAATGGATCAAAGAGCTAAATGCAAAACACAAAAATATAAACCCCTAGAAGATAACATAGGGGAGCATCTAGATAATTTTGGTATTGTTGATGACTTTCCAGATACAACACCAAAAGTATGAGCTTTGAAAGAAAAAATTGGTAAGTTGGACTTCATTTAAATTAAAAACTTCTGCTCTGCAAAAGACACTATTAAGAGAATGAAAAGAAGCCACCAGCTGGGAGACAATCTGCAAAACACGTATCTGAAAAAGGATTGTTATCCAAAACATACAAAGAACTCTTAAAACTCAAGATTAAGAAAACAAACAACTCAATTAAAAATGAGTAAAAGATATAAACAGGCACCTTACCAAAAAAGATACGCTGATGGCTAATAAACATATTAAACATGCTCAACATCATATGTCATTATGAAATTGCAAATACAAACAACAAGATCCACTACACTCCTATTAGAATGGCTAAAATCCAAACCACTGACATCTCCAAATGCTGGGAAGGATGTAGAACAAGAGGAACCTTTGCTCATGCTGGTGGGAGTGAAAAATGGTACAGCCACTTTGGAAGACAGTTTGGCAGTTTCTTACAAAACTAAACATGCTCTTACCATACAATTCAGCAATTGCACTCCTTGGTATTTACTCAAATAATTTGAAAACTTGTGTCCACACAAATATGTAGAGTTTTAGCTTTATTCACAACTGCTAAAACTTGAAAGCAACCAAAATGTCCTTTAAATGAGTTCTTTTTTAAAACATACATTTGCAATATAATCAGCATACCTAAAATAATAATAATGCACCTTAATGTCATCAAAATCAAGTGTGTCCATCTTTCCCTGATTCTTTGGGAATATTTTTTGAAGTGTTTGTCTAAATTTGGATCAACTAAGATTCATACAGTCAATTTGTGGATCCTTTTTTCCTTTTGGATTATTCTAAAATATTCCATTTTAGATCCTTCCTCTATATATCTGCCTCTTTATTCTGTCTTTTCCCTTGTAGTTTTCCATAGTCTGAATGTTGTATATTTTATCCAATTTGTGAGTTTAACATGGCCTTCCATCCTCACAATTTATTAAAATTTATAGTCAGATCTAGAGGGTTGTTCAGTTTTGTTTGGATTTTTGTTCAAGATTGCTTTGTAGGTAGTTTTGTGTACGTTCATTATGAAGTATATAATGTCTGATTGTTTCCCTTTTTGTGAGGAAAAATCATTGATAATCATAACCTAGATCCATTAATTCCTTAGGCATAAAAATATTGATATTTTACTTCCAACATTCCTCTTCACTGATTACCTGGAATACTTTCATAAAGACAAACTTTCGGTCATTGACTATTTGTTTATGCTGATGTTCATATTATATAGGATTGTAGGGTAAATGCTGGCTTAATTTCCTTTATTTGCCAATATTTCCTAAATATTTGCCCAACATTCTCCAAAGGTGACTAAGTATATTAATGTAATTATGAACTGATGTACTTAAACATATTTGATGAGTTACAATCCATTGTACTCTAATCCTTATTGATGCTTAAATCATTTCGTCTTTGCTTCTTGGGAGCTTATTTAGGTTGACTCTAATTTTATGAATATGATCCTAGGTTTCTTGAATAAATTCTTTGCTTTCTGATGTAACATATTTTCCAGGCTCATATTGAACATTACATGGTCCAGATTTAGAACACAGAATCAGCTTTTTCTGCAAGGGCTACTGTCCTTCCAGTGAAAATAGATTTTAGAAACTGCACTCTGAGTGCTAGGAATGTTCACTTAAACTAGGTTGGTCATATTTCCTGGCCTTTTGAGTGGAGAGCCATAGAAATTCTGTGTGTGCCCACTTTTTTTTTAAGGCATGGTATATGGTCTGTTTTTATTGATGATTTTCAATTCAAATACAGGATTTTAACATAATCTCATTTAAAATTTGTTTCTCCTTTAATCACAATGGACATTCTCAATCTTTGGATTTATCCCACAATATACACACAGCCAATTCAGAATAACTTCAACCTTACAGTCAACAGCATGGTATGGAAGACAATTTAGAGTTATTTGAAGGCTTGTTTTTTGTCTTAGGGCTATGTTACCCTACAGATATAAAGGATTATTTTGTTTTATAACTCATAAAATATTTACATTGCTCCAAAGTTAAATCTACAAATCTATTATTTATCTACAGAGAGGTCCAGCTTCTATCACTATCCCATCCACTCTATTCCTTCCCATCCATTCTAGGTGATACCTACACTTACTTAAATTTCATGATTTATATGCCTATTTTAATATAACTAAATATTATATACATATATTTACACATATTTCCTAATTTTTAAATGGTGGCATACTATATACATAAAATATTAGCATACACATATATGTTATGCGTATACCATGCCACATTTCTCTGAAATGCTTTTTCATTGAACAGCATATCCTAGAGATTATGTTCTATTTTTTATTCAGCTGTATAGTATTCCCTTGTTTATTTAACCAATCCCTTATTGATGGACATATACATTCTTTCTTATTGTTTGCTGTTAAAAATAGTAAGGCGTATTTTCATATTTCTGTCAGTTTATTACTGATATGTTTTATCATCACTAAATGTGTAGCAGCTAGATATATGTCTTCTGATGGGAGAAAATACAAAGTAAAGAGTCAATTAAACTTTAATCTAATCAAACTCTAAATGTGATTGTAAGTTTATAGTAAACACAGGGGAATCAACCAAATCCAGAATGTGGAAAATTCTTCAGGGAAAATACCCAGAATTTTAAATAAATAAATGTCAAAAAAAGAAGGATGAACTGTAATATACTTTAAACTATTTAAAAGGATTAATTGACCAGATGCAATGTATAAACGGTATTTATATCCTTATTTAAAAACTATTTGCAAAAATTGAGCTCGTCTGAAAAATGGAAATATTTTAACATGGACCAGGTAATTAGATGATATTAAGGAATTTTATATATATATATGTATATATATATATAATTTTTTTTTTTTTTTTTTGCGACACGCGGGCCTCTCACAGTTGTGGCCTCTCCCGTTGCGGAGCACAGGCTCCAGATGCACAGGCTCAGCGGCCATGGCTCACAGGCCCAGCCACTCCACGGCATGTGGGATCTTCCCGGACCGGGGTACGAACCCGTGTCCCCTGCATCGGCAGGCGGACTCTCAACCACTGCGCCACCAGGGAAGCCCAGGAATTATATTTTTAATTTTATTGGTTTAAACAAACTTTAATTGTTAGAAATACATACTAAAGAATTTAGGGCGGAATGGAACTTTTTGGTGTTAGCCTTTAAAATACTTCAGCAAATAAGACATACAGATGACCAACAGGCACATGAAAAGATGCTCATCATCGCTAATTATTAGAGAAATGCAAGTCACAACTACAATGAGGTATCACCTCACACCAGTCAGAATGGCCATCATTAAAAAGTCTACAAACAATAAATGCTGGAGAGGGTGTGAAGAAAAGGGAACCCTCCTACACTGTTGGTGAGAATGTAAATTGGTGCAGCCACTATGGAAAACAGCATGGAGGTTCCTTAGAAAACTAAAAATAGAATTACCATATGATCTTGCAATCTCATTCCTGGACATATACCCAGGGAAAACTATAATTTGAAAGGTACATTCACCCCAATGTTCATAGAAGCACTATTTACAATAGCCAAGACATGGAAGCAACTTAAATGTCCATTGACAGATGAATGGATACAAGAGATGTGGTATACATACACAGTAAAATATTAGTCAGCCATAAAATAGAAGGAAATATTGCCATTTGCAACAACATGAATGGACCTAGAGATTATCATACTAAGTGAATTAAGTCAGATAAAGATAAATGCTGTATCACTTATAAGTGGAATCTAAAAGAATGATACAAATGAACTTATTTACAAAATAGAAATAGGCTCACAGACATAGAAAACAAACTTATGTTACCAGAGGAGATAGCGGGGGCAAGGGGAGAGAGATAAATTAGGAATTTGGGATTAACATATATATACTACTCTACATAAAACAGATAAACAACAAGAACCTACTGTATAGCACAGGGAATGATATTCACTATCTTGTAATAACCTGTAATAGAAAAAAATCTAGAAAAGAATATAACTGAATCACTTTGCTTTACACCTGAAACTAACAAAACATTGTAAATTAACTATGCTTCAATTTAAAAAATGGCTAAAATGTTTAAAAAAAACTACAACAAAAATATTGGGGTATTCTTTGTTAATAACAGATATTTGAGTATTTGTGGGTGAAATGATATGCTGTTTGGGATGTGCTTTAAAGTATTCAAACAAAAAATGGAGGATACACAAAACAAAATTGGTAAAATAGTTATAGTGGTTAGAGTTAGATTTTATAGAACTATTATAAGTTCCTCTTCAAAAAAATACTAAATCATGATAGTTTGGAGCAACAGAAGAGGTCATAAGCTCATAGATCTCATCAGTCTTCCATTTACTAAATATTTTATATTTATTGAATTTGTTCTAATCTTCATTTCTAATGTTATCACAGAGGGTCACTGGAAATTTATCCTTCAGTTATTGTTTCTTTATTGGTCACAGTTTGATCTCTAATGAAAATAGCTGACAAAATTGCATTTGATTTTTTTTAAACCAGCAGATTACTTCATAATCCACATACTTCTAAGAATAAGCTGTAATTCATTTATCCATCACCCAAGCAGCTCTGAAGATTTTCAAAGAGAAGGGAAGAAGAGAGGCACGGTCTAGCTCAGAACATCAATGAAGTTCTGTTTCACAACAAAGCACCACTGGCGCCATACTTGCAGAGTTAGATTCTCCAAGTACTCACCAGTCACTGGTCACACTTCTTTCCGAAATATTGATACATGCTTCCTTTTGGTTATTGTGTTGGTTTTTTTTTCCCCCCAGGTTACTAGCTACCAAAATTGCCTATAACAGTGTACAGCACTAATTTTTAGATACCTAACAGGTCAAATGAATTCATATTTCCTCTGTTAAGTCTTTTAATAGGAACTAGTTAACATACCAGTGGGTAAGCTGTTACTACTTCACCCCAAAATATATAATTTTTTTGTTTTTGTCTTAACAATACTATGAATAGATAAAATTTCCCCTTGTTTTTATCACATTGAACAGCAGTTATTATTGTGTTGTGTTATATAATATACAAGTACTGCCAAGATAAAGTCCACGTACTGTCACTTTAGCCAAAATATTGTTAAGCAAACCCTTAAAAACCTGAGCCTGCTGCTTCAGACAAATGTGTTAGTAAATCAAATATCAATTTTAGGAGATGTGTTTTCTCTTTCCAAAAATAATTGTGGGGGGTTCAGAATTAACAAAGTTCTTATTTAAATATTAGTAATTTATCATAAATTTAATTGAGAAATGGGAAAAAAAGTGTGATATAGGAAGAGCACTGGCACTTTATGACTATCATTGATTATTTTAAAAATAATACACTCTCTCAAATTGATATACTTTTCCATTTCATCCTTTTGCCTGGAGAGTGAGGTGGTAGAGATATGTTAAATGTTAAAGAAATATTTCAAGATCATAACATTCCTTTTGGTCTCATGTGTGGAGTTCAAATTGTCCTCCAGGATAAATAAACAGTACACTCAAGACACAGTTCTTAGACAGATAGATGCAGAAATGTTACCTTATTCACACACTTCTATTTTTGAAACTGGGTCCATATGTAAGTACTCAGGCATACATTCATTAGTAACATTGACCATTTTCTGAAATCAGACTATAGTGTATTTTGAACATGCTTGATAGGTTTTCCTTATTTTTTCTTGCATTTGCATACTCACATATAAGAGGTCATCCACATTTGGCAAGGTCACTTAAGATAACCCCTTCAGAATATAAATGATATGAAGATAGTAATGATTCAGATCCTTTTATAGCTATAGATTTTAAATACATAGTTGTTCTTACTTCACACTTTATTTGACATTGTAAACACTATTTCTGTTATAAATCAGTGTCTCAGCTGCACTTTGCAACTTGGAGTAGACCATTGAGCCGTCCTCTTAAATATTATGACATGGAGAAAATCACATTGTGCTTTAACCTATCAACAAAGGAGCAAAGCAATTACAGAGCTAAACAGAGTCTAGGAAGACCCAATAAAGAAAAATCCAAGAAAATTTGGTGAAAATTCTTAAGGGGCCTTCCAATGTTTAATTTAGGCCTCAGGCATGATTAATATTCTGATTCTAATTCAAAAGACTGAACCACAAAGGTACATCTTTTGGGTATTTTTAATAAGCATAGTACAACACTCTGTGAATTAACAGCTGGTCTGACTGGTATTTTACTTCTTCTTTGCTTACTCAAGTGAAGCAGTTAATATTAGTATAATCATCAAACTAACAGTAGTCCGGCGGAGGGACAGATATTTTTTTTTCCTAGTGTTGTGATGGAGAATATAAATTTTGAAATACACACAAAAAAATCCATGACTGTATTAATATTAATCAAACCATTGTTTTAGATCCAATACACAATAAAAGTGCTTTTTTTAAAAAAAGGAAAATACAAATTTAAAGCTCTATTCCATTAGAAAAAAATGAAATGGCATATTTGTATATTTCACACTTTGAAAGGATAAGCAAACTATCAAATATTAAAATAATTAAATAAAATTAAATAGATGTTGACAAATATTGAGAATAATATTATGAAAAGTGATAAACAACTTATTGTCAATATGATTACTAAAATTATCTAATAACTTTAAAATGGAAAAGTCTTTCTTCATAAAACTATATGAACAATTATAATATATTTTATATAAACCCAAAACAAAGGTTATATTTTCCTAGTCAGTGAAGAATAATATTTAGACCATGCAGCATTGATTTTCATAATTTTGACTGTTTGCAAATAAGATTCCAATTTGTCATGCTCATTCAGATTCAGATTAATCATTAGTTGTTAATGTTGGTTGAAAAGAAAATTTTTAATTTATTTGATTTTGATTTCTAATACATTTGCAGAGGAAGCATATTTGAAGCAAGATTTGTAAAATAATTTTTTTACTCTTTTATTCAGGCCATATTTAATTTTCATGCCAAATTTCTCATAAGAAAGCTTATATTAAGTATTATTTGTAAGTCTAAGTCTTTTAACCATTGTGGTCAAATATAATCATTCTCCAAAAGTAAGTGAAACTACAATTTATATATATTTTATAGCCCTCATTAATGACATTTAATTAGCTTGTAAAATCTTTACCATTTGCTGTTTGTCATTGCATTTATGGGAAAAGACAATGCAATATTTTTATTGATATCATGAAATACTAACCAAAATATTACTACTGTGTTTCTAATTAAAATCATTATTACAAAAAGTTAATTCTAATACTCAAAGATGTATACTAAAATACTAATTAACTGTCTTAATGTTTTGGGGTTTTTTTTAAATTCTATAATCAACCATTTTTAAAAGATATGTAAAAGCAGCTTTAAGTAAGACTGTATTTAGAAACTGACCCATTTAATCACATTAATAGATATTACGTCACTTTCTATTTAGCAAGGTAGGGATATGAAATGTGTCACAATATTATGTACAGTTAACAATGCTTTATGGTCTTTAAGATTTCCTGAATCAAGTGCGAAGATTTTGTCTTTGAAGCATCAGTGGCACTATTAGTCTGATGACTGTCTTCATCCTTCTCAAACATTATTGTTATGAGAAGAAAACATCCATGCACCCTCCTCTCCCATAACAAAATGAAACAACCACAAAGCGATATTCATGCTGGTTTCAGTTCCATAACCATAACATAAACTGAACATCAAATGTCACACACAGAAGTAACAGGGTATGTAGAAACTGTGACACACTGGTAAGTCTGCCCTTAATTAAGCATTCAAATTCAATTTTTAAAAACTCTATGCAATCAAAGAAATATACACTGGCATCAAGATTCAGTTTCAAAGTCATTGATTTGGGATTCTGGCTAGTAAATTGTGTATGTCAAAAGCTACCCAGGTTTGTAACCCCTGCTTGTCAAATATTAGCTGCTGAACTTGACTGATAAAAGGGTGAATTAAATTACCAACTACTACAAAGGGCATTTGTGACTGGCTGTTGAGGAAGTCCTGACATCAAATGTAGCTTTACTGAAGATAGATAATTTGTTTTTTGGAGACATGTAGAAGAAAGATTGATTATGAAGTTTAGAAAAAGAGAAGGATAAAGAAGAGAGAAAAATAATAATTTCATTTTCCTTCAAAAATGCTCCAACCAGGACTGTAACACAAGCGTTTCAACTTCTTGCAATTATTAGAAGACTCCAGTATTGCAAGGAAACCCAGATTCTAGTACTACTTTGGTGAGTGCCCTAGAAATTCATCATAATTTTAGAACTCATTTAGAATTAATAAAACACCAAGGTTGTATTAAAGTATATGGTTTCTACTATTTTTTCCAGCTCTAAATCCTATAAATGCTATTTTTCTGGCATAATATTAATGGTTGAAACTGAAGCTTAAATCTCCACACAAAAATATTTAAGAAAAAATTTCAGTATTTAAAGGAAGAGAAGGAGGGAGGGTGCACGGGACCTAAAGGATGTATCTTCTTATATGATTCTGGCCTCCAAGGATAAAAAGTTTCTGGAAAAAATTTTCAGACTTGGAAAATTATTTGTAGTTTGAGATTTCTTAGAGTATTTATATATTATGGGTTATTTCAATACTAAGTATTCAGACAGAGAAGTTTATTGCCACATTTAATACAAATTTTATTTAATCTTTAGAGTGAAATTTTATTACAAAAGTATAATCTCTTATTTTACTAGTAAGAACAGAGGATTCTGTTAAAGGAAATTTACAGGGAATTTCACAAGGACACATCTCTTCTAAACCATAGATTGTATTCCTATTGGCAGAAACATAGCTGGGAAAGACTCATAGAATTTTACCTATAGAAATATTTTCAAAGATCATATTCAAGATTTAGTATGCTGTTCTTATAAAACTGTCTCCTCATTTTTTTTTTTTTTTTTCCGGTACACGGGCCTCTCACTGTTGTGGCCTCTCCCGCCGCGGAGCACAAGCTCCGGATGTGCAGGCTCAGCGGCCATGGCTCACGGGTCCAGCCGCTCCGCGGCATGTGGGATCTTCCCGGACCGGGGCACGAACCCGTGTCCCCTGCATCGGCAGGCGGACTCCCAACCACTGCGCCACCAGGGAAGCCCTGTCTTCTCATTTTAATACAGGACCCTCTATAGTCCATTCCTTTGTTTATTTACTGAAACCACACTAGTAGTACTTTTGGGTTACACTAAGATAATCAGTAAACAAGTAAACCATCACTTATTGTATAACATTGGCTCACTCTTTATATAGTAATCAGTTTTGCTTCTATTCTGACTGAATTTTTTAGCTACCATTTGAATTTTGTAAGCACATTTATTACATAAATTTAAATTCAGTGAACTTCTATATTTCATAATAATTGTAAACCCTTATGTAATATCTTTTTAAAATAAAGATGCTAAATTAAAACAATTTCTATTGCCTTCCACAACTTATTTGTTAATGAAAAGCGTATTTGTGAAAAACCTCCATTTTATTTACCCCCATTAATTAAAGTGCGTGGCTTTGCATACATGAGATGTTTCTCAAGTTCAAAGGCTGTTTGCCAACTTTGGTATTATGGGAAGAAGTGGCCCAACAGTTGATTTGGGAAGTAACTAACTTGGGTGTTAAGAATGCCTGGATGGCAGACTGGTAATTCAATCACAGGAATCAAAATCGCTGGAGAAAACACGCTGACAAAGAGACAATATTTTTCCTGTTTTGACTGTTTTTAAATTCTGTTTCAGGATGTAAAGAGGAAGAATTGATGAGAAATTGGCATTACTTTGGGACAATGGCTGGAGCCACGAGAGAATATGTGCAAAAATATGACAGTGGTGGCAGGTACTGGAGGAAGCCTGGCAGGTAAGGCCACTAGGGCTCAAATGGAGGTTAGGACTGTGTGTCCATAAACATTTAATTCTTGGTGTGTATGTGAGGGGGCTGAAAATGCAAAAATTCAAATCAACGTCATGCATTAAGCTGTTTATAGTTGTCATTTAGTTCATTGAGAAAGAAAATTATATTGACTAGTGAATAATCAAAAAACATTCTTTTAGGCAAGCAAGTGCTGATAGAAATGAATACAACACAATCCTTGCCCTCGAGGAATGAAAAAGAAACATCACCCCTGCCCTTTAGAAGTTTACAGTTTAACTGGGAAGATAGAAATAGGAATGTTGTTTTGGAGATAAGGGCAAAATTATACAGTAGTTCGGGAATGAGTGAAATAAACTCTGGCTAACGGTGTTCCGATTGAGCAGAGTATTATAAAACGGAGTATACATTTTTCAGAAAAAGGAGATGGAGGAAAGGAATAAGGATAGGCACCATAATCCATGGCGCATTTGGAAGTCATGATCAGCCAGTACGGTGTAGTGAAAGCAGAACATATAGAGTAGAGAAGTTGCAAAGGCTGATGTAGGAATGGAAAACTGATGGGAGGCACTGAAGCCCACAGATTACATGGTTATCAGCCCATAGAGTGGTGATCTCAACTCTGTCTGCCCCAAAGATCCATTTTTATAAAAAATATATATTTATTATATATGAGTAGTATATGCACACACATATGCATATATATGAAATAGTATAAAGATATAATCTTCACTTCACTATTTAAAAATAAAATTTATAGATAATATAACTTATCCATATACTTAACTACAAAAAACAACTTTAATATAAAGAAGAAAATTTCAAGACAGAAATGCCCAGACGTGAGTGCATTAGAAGACATAATAAAGAATTCAGATGCTTGGATTTGAATCACTAAAGATAGAATCACGTATAAAGGCAGGCTGATTCAGGTGTGTTGAATTGGCAACATATATACCACTAACATGGTTGTTACATGTGATGTAATTTTCCTAAATGGTGACTTTTTAAAATTTTCCCTCAATTTGCATAGGGCTACATTTCTGAAAAACTTCAGCAACAACAAAACTGTAAAAGAAAAAGACCTTTTGCTTACTTAGGAAATGAAATTCAGTTGTCGTCTTTTCACCCAGCTACTATCCAGTGATTCTTTTGAAAGTGATACAGAACTCAGGAAAAAACTTCATTGATTGGGACTGTGCCATACAGGACATCTAACATCCCTCCCTGCTCCCCTTCCTCATCCACTAATTTCTAGTATCCCCCAATATAATAGGTACATTATAAAACATAGGTAAACAGATATTTCAAAGAATGAGATTGCAAGCGGTATTGGGAAAGTTGGACAGCCAAATGCAAATCAGTGAAGTTAGAACACACCCTCACACCATACACGAAAATAAACTCAAAATGGCTTAAAAACTTAAATATAAGACATGACAACATAAAACTCCTAGAAGAGAGCATAGGCAAAATATTCTCTGACATAAATCGTCCCAATGTTTTCTTAGGTCAGTGTCCCAAGGCAAGAGAAATAAAAGCAAAAATAAACAAATGGGACCCAAACTTACAAGATTTTGCACAGCAAAGGAAACCATAAACAAAATGAAAAGACAACCTATGGACCAGGAGAAAATATTAGTAAATGATGCAACCAACAAGGGCTTAATTTCCAAAATATGTAAACAGCTCATACAATTCAATAACAAACAAACAAACAAAACCTATCCAATCAAAAAATGGGCAGAAGGCCTAAAGAGACATTTCTCCAAAGAAGACATACAGATGGCCAATAGGCACATGAAAAAATGCTCATCATCACTAACTATTAGAGAAATACAAATCGAAACTACAATGAGGTACCACCTCACACCAGTCAGAATGGCCATCACTAAAAAGTCTACAAATAAAAAATGCTGGAGAGAGTATGGAGAAAAGGGAACATACTCTGTTGGTGGGAATGTAAATTGGTGCAGCCACTATGGAAAACAGTATTCAGGCTCCTCAAAAACTAAAAATAGAGTTGCCCTATGATCCAGCAATCCCCCTCCTGGGCATATACCCAGACAAAACTATAATTTGAAAAGATACATGCACCCCTATGTTCATAGCAGCACTATTTACAATAGCCAGGTCATGGAAACAAACTTAAATGTCCATCGACAGATAAATGGATAAAGATGATGTGGTGTATGTATACAATGGAAAAAGATTGAAAATAAATAAAGTAAATGAGAATGAAATAATACCATTTGCAGCAACATGGATGGACCTAGAGATGATCACACTAAGTGAGAAAGTCAGAAAGAGAAAGACAAATACGATATGATATCACATATCTGGAATCTAAAATAACAGCACAAATGAACTTTTCTATGAAACAGAAACAGACTCACAGACATAGAGAACAGACTAGTGGTTGTCAAGATGGGACAGGATGGGGAGAGGGAAGGACTGGGAGTATGGGATTAGCAGATGCAAACTATTATATATAGGATGGATAAACAACAAGTTCCTACTGTATAGCACAGGAGACTATATTTAATATCCTACGATACACCATAATGGAAAATAATATGATAAAGAATATATATATATATGTATAACTGAATCACTCTGCTGTAGGACAGAAATTAACACATTGTAAATCAACTATATTTCAGTAAAATTTAAAAAATAATAAAGGTATAAAAAAAGAATGAGATTACAAAGCAAAATAAATGTAAGTCTAATATTTTTTAAATACTCAAATGGGTCACTTGTGCAACTCAATGTTATATGAATTTCAGTTTGTAAACTATTGCTCTATGACAACAGAGAGCCAATGAGGGTGGGTGAGACAAGGCATAGCATCAGGAGGTTAATGTCTTCATAAAAGATATGTCTATATTTTAACACTGTACTAGGTAGAACACAGGGAGGGCAGGTCAACTGTTACAAGTCTGTTATTTTTTTTTGAATAAAATTTTAAAAGAATGATGGTTCAAACTGAAAATATTATAAGAATGACAAACACGAGGAAATTTTTGATAGTATTTGAGTAGTCTTCCTATTAAAAAAAGAGTATTATTAAAATTTTTATTAAATTTTAATTAAAAAATTTAGGTTAAATGTCTTTTCAGAAAAATAAGGTTTATTCAATATTCTTTAGTCCTGGCTGATGGAAAAATATATACAAGCCTTCTAAATCCTAATTTGGCCACTAATCTACTCCTTCCTTCACCATTAATAACATACAAGCTATCATTCTGAGATTTTTAAGGACAAATATGATTTTTAAAAATAGATAAGACTTTGACCATGTACTCTGTTAACTGGGGCTAAATGTGTAAGCTTCTTTTCTTTTTTTAGGTTAAGAGCCAATCTACAGACTGAATCTAGATGACCTACCCAAATCCTCTCTTAAATGGGTCACCTTTATTTATTTATTTTTGGCTTTATTAGAGTTAACTCATCTTCTCAGTAGCATGATTTAGGAGAGAATTTTCTTTAAAAGCTCAGCTGCTATAGCAAAATACCATAAACTATATTCCTTATCAAAACCAGAAATTTATTTCTCACAGTTCTGCCAGCATTGTTGGGTTCTGGTGAGAACCCTCTTCTGGGATGCAGACAGCTGACTTCCTGTATCCTCAATGAGTAAGCTTTTACACTCACAGGTGGGCTAGTTCTCTGGCATTTTCTATGAGCACTAATCCCTTTCATGAGACCTCCACCCTCATTATCTAATTACTTCTCAAAGGCCCCATCGCTAAATATTATCATATTGGGCATTATATTTTAGCACATATATTGAGCAGGGGCAAACAATCGTTCCATAACACACAAATATAAGCAAAATTTTTAAACCACTTTGTCCTTCCTTCTAAACTCTCCAATTCTATTATTATAATTTGTTTTTTAAGCATTTTTTTGAGATAACTCATATACAATTCACCCACTTAACACTGCACAATTCAATACTCAAAGTTGTACAACAATCATCACAGCAATTTTATATCATATTAATCACGCAAGAAAGAAACCCCACACCCATTAGTAGTCACTTCACATCACCCCACCTCCAACCTTCCCAGACCAAAGCAACCATAATCTACTTTCTGTCTCTATAGATTTGCTTATTTTAGACATTTCATGTAAATAGAATTATACAATATGTGGTCTTATGTAACTGACTTCTTTTACTTAGCACAAAGTTTTCAAGATTTATTAATGTTGCAGCATGTACTTTATTCTCTTTATTGTCAAATAAAATTCTATTGTATGGGTATACCACATTTACTTATCAGTTATTGGACACGAGTTGTTTCCCTTTTTTGTCTATTATAAGTAGTGCTGCTACGAACATTCCCATGAGGACGCTTCTTACCTCTTTCTCTGTGAAACTTCTAACTGGTCTACTGTTTTCCTTGTTGTTTTCATAAATCTACCAGCCTCCTCTTAATTGCTTTCCACCAAAACCTTCCTTGTTTTTGACACAGTGTTCTTAGGCTTGAACTTCCTCACACTCTATTCCAAGTAGAGTCAGTTCCCTTAGGGAGAGTCATGGAACTCTCTGTTATTGCATCCTGCCTCTTTCCCTGGACAGTTCCTCTGCATCATTGCTCCAGAATTGGCATGGGGACAGCAGCCTGTTTTTCTCAGAGTGAAAACCCCTACACCTATCAGTGATGGCATTGGGTGGAAGGTTAGCAGCCTCTGGTCTTCTGAGCTTACCTTTCCCAGCGTGAGATCCATTGCCCCATGAGTGAGCTGTAGTGATAACAATGAGGGTTCTGTATTCTCAGCTGGTCACACCTGGAGTGGAGCTTCTGCCCTACAAGTGCCTGTACAGGTGGTAGGGTGGTTAGAAATGCTGTTGGTCTGGCACTCCTGGAGAAATCGTAGCCCTGGACTGAATGCTGGGGTGAGAGGGAAGCTTTATCTTGACTGCATCCACCTGGAGTAGAGCTTCCATCTTGCTCACCTGGTGGGGAGGAGGTGACTGTGAAGATGACCTTTTAGTTTTATAATTTTGAAGAGACCAATTCTCCCTGCCCTGACATAGACTTTTTTCTTTTTTGCAGTTGTGGTAGAGTGCTTTGAGATTCTTCAAGTTTAAAGTTGGGGATAAACAAATATTGAAAAGGAAAGAACTAGAAAGAGCTCTCTATAATTGAATGAAGGATCTAAAGAAACAACTCTAAAGAAAATACATATACATATAAAGTTTTCAGGTTGAAAGAAACAGTTGCAAAAATTATTAGATCAAGGACAGGGTGACTTGATACTGTTAAGATATCAGTCTTTCTGATAGTGATCTCTAGATTCATTGCAATCACAACTAAAATTCCAAAAGATTTTTTTTGTAAAATTAAGCTGATTTTAAAGTTTATGTAGAAATGCAATAACCCTAGAATAACCAAAAACAGGTGTTTTTTTTTTGCGTTATGCGGGCCTGTCACTGTTGTGGCCTCTCCTGTTGCGGAGCGCAGGCTCAGCGGCCATAGCTCACGGCCTAGCCGCTCCGTGGCATGTGGGAATCCTCCTGGACCAGGGCACGAACCCGTGTCCTCCGCACTGGCAGGCGGACTCTCAACCACTGTGCCACCAGGGAAGCCCCAAAAACCGTTTTAAAAAATAATTTTGGGGACTTCCCCAGTGGCGCAGTGGTTAAGAATATGCCTGCCAATGCAGGGGACATGGGTTCAAGCCCTAGTCTGGGAAGATCCCACATGTCCCAGAGCAACTAAGCCAGTGTGCCACAAGTACTGACCCTGTGCTCTAAAGCCTGTAAGCCACAACTACTGAGCCCAAGTGCCACAACTACTGAAGCCCACATGCCTAGAACCAGCTTTCCACAAGAGGAGAAGCCACCACAATGAGAAGCCCGCACACTGCAACAAAGAGTAGCCCCTACTCGCCGCAAGTAGAGAAAGCCCACGTGCAGCAATGAAGACCCAACACAGCCAAATATAAATAAATAAATTTATATATAAAAAAAGAATTTTGGAAGACATACGACAATGCTATAGTAATCAAGATAGTGTGTTATTGTTAGAATAGATATATTAGTCAACGGAATAGAATAGATTATAGAAAAAGACTCACAGTTATTACACTTTTGACAAAAGCAAAAGGCAATTCAATGAAGAAAGTGCAGTCTTTTCAACAGTCTTGGAGCAACTGGATATGCATATGAATCTCAATATTTAATTCACACAACACACATTTAATCTTAAGAACATAGACCTAAACATTACTAAGTCACAAGTAGAAAAGTTATAGAAGAAAGCAGTAGAAAATCTTTGCAAACTTGGATTAGGCAATGATTTCTTAGATAGACTACAAAAAGTAGGAACTATAAAAGAAAAATATTGATAAACTGTGAACCATCAAAATTAAAATATTATGTTCTTAGAAAGACATGATTAAATAAATGAAAAGGGTAGCCACAGAGCAAAATAAATATTCACAACATATAATTGTCAAAGAGCATGTATCTAAAATATAAAATGTATCAGTCATAAAATGGTAAATAATCTAAAGTGTTGAAATGACTTGAACAGTAGCTTCACAAAGGATTATATACAAATGGATGATGAATACAAGAAACAATGCTCAACATCATTAGTAATCAGGGAAATTTATATTAAAACCACAGTGAGATTCCACGACAAACATACAAGAAAAACTAAAATTATAAAGACTGAAAACACCAAGTGTTGATGAGGACATGGAGTCACTGGAACTCTCATGCAGTTCTGTGGGAAATGTAAAATAATACAAACATCATGTAATAGAGTCTAGCAGCTTCTTGTAAAATGAAATTAAAACACTCCCTAACACCATATTCAAAAATAAACTCAAAATGGATTAAAGACCTAAATGTAAGGCCAGACACCATAAAACTCTTAGCAGAAAATATAGGCAGAATACTCTATGACATAAATCACAGCAAGATCCTTTTTGACCCACCTCCTAGAGAAATGGAAATAAAAACAAAAATAAATAAATGGCACCTAATGAAACTTAGCTTTTACACAGCAAAGGAAACCATAAACAAGATGAAAAGACAACCCTCAGAATGGGAGAAAATATTTGCAAATGAAGCAACTGACAAAGGATTTATCTCCAAAATATACAATCAGCTCATGTAGCTCAATATCAAAAAGCAAACAACCCAATCTGAAAATGGGCAGAAGCCCTAAATAGAGATTTCTCCAAAGAAGGTATACAGATTGCCAACAAACACATGAAAGGATGCTCAACATCACTAATCATTAGAGAAATGCAAATCAAAACTATAACGAGGGGCTTCCCTGGTGGCGCAGTGGTTGAGAGTCCGCCTGCCGATGCAGGGGACACGGGTTCGTGCCCTGGTCCGGGAAGATCCCACATGCCGCGGAGCGGCTGGGCCCAAGAGCCATGGCCGCTGAGCCTGCGCGTCCGGAGCCTGTGCTCCGCAATGGGAGAGGCCACAACAGTGAGAGGCCCGTGTACCGGAAACAAACCCCCCAGAAACCCCTGAAAAATACTGTTTAAATGCTGGAGAGGGTGTGGAGCAAAGGGAATCCTCTTTCACTGTTGGTGGGAATGTAAATTGATACAGCCACTATGGAGAACAGTACGGAGGTTGCTTAGAAAACTAAAAACAGAAGTACCATACGACCCAGCAATCCCACTACTTGGGCATATACCCTGAGAAAACCATAATTCAAAAAGAGTCATGTACCACAATGTTCATTGCAGCTCTATTTACAATAGACAGGACATGGAAGCAACTTAAGTGTCCACTGCCAGATGAATGGATAAAGACAATGTGGACACATATATACAATGGAATATTACTCAGCCATAAAAATAAATGATATTGAGTTATTTGTAGTGAGCTGGATGGACCTAGAGTCTGTCATACAGAGTGAAGTAAGTCAGAAAGAGAAAAACAAATACCGTATGCTAACCCATATATATGGATTCTAAAAAAAGAAAAGTGGTTCTGAAGAACCTACTATAGGCAGGACAGAAATAAAGACGCAGTTGTAGAGAATGGACTTGAGGACACAGGAGGGGGAAGGGTAAGCTGGGACGAAGTGAGAGAATGACATGGACATATATACACTACCAAATGTAAAATAGATAGCTGGTGGGAAGCAGCCACAAAGCACAGGGAGATCAGCTTGGTGCTTTGTGACCACCTAGAGGGGTGGGATATGGAGGGTGGGAGGGAGATGCAAGACAGAGGGGATATGGGGATATATGTATACATGTAGCTGATTCACTTTGTTATACAGCAGAAACTAACACAACATTGTAAAGCAATTATACTCCAGTAAAGATGTTAAAAAAGAATTATTGGAAGTCTATCAATTAGAAAGAAACACAATTTCCTGAATTGGTTTTCTCTCCTAATTACCTCTGTAATTGCCCTTTCCTATTATTTTGTACCCTTGCAATACAACACTCTCTTAACTGGTGTCTCTAACTTTTGTGTCTCCCTTCCCCAGTGTTTATTCCACATAGCAAATAAAAAATTATGTTTGTGAAGCACAAAAAAACCACAAAAAACAACAAAAAAATACACTTACCGTACAAATACATTTATTTTTAAGTGAAAATGATGGCTAAATAGAATCAAAACAGTTAATCCAGATGACTGTATGCCAAATTTTAGAACAGATTTGATAGATTCATATTAAGAGAATTTGAAATAGTCATTCGTATTTGACATAAATAAATTTGAAAAATAGTATTGTAACTGGGCTTGATACTGCATAACGAGTCAAAATCACATAGATGTGACACTCTCTTACACATGATTTTAAAAATCACTGTTTAGGATCCTAGTGACATTTAATCTAAACCTTTATACACTTCTGCTGTCATTGCTCCTATTAAAAGTCAGAGGTCACTTCATTTCTACCTTTTGCTTGTTAAAGTGTTACTTTTAGATTTCTTTTACTTTCAGAGTACAAAATATCTGACTAATGGTTCCTAAATGTTTGGAGGGTCATACATATACAGCTTAAAATTCTGAAGAAGCAATGTTCTCACTTACCAGAAAAATATAGCAAACTGCAGGTACAGGAAATTTAAGATAATTGTATAGGGTCATTGGTTCTCTAAGGCACGTCCATATACTTCCTAGGGATCTATGGACTCTAAAAAAAAAGTCCATGATTCAAATACAATTTAGAAATGTTGACAATATGAGACAGGCAGATAATGTATCAAAATTTCTTTCAGCTTGTCATAGATCTAACTTAACGTAATGGTAAACAAAACTCTTTACCACATAACATTAAGCATTACTTGAGGAACCAAAATTTACATCATTATTGGAAGGAAATATTGGATGGTGGCTTTAAGTATCATATCTTAAATCATTTGAGTTGAGTTGAAATTCTGGATCAGGAACTATGACTGTGGCTAAAATTTTAACATATCAAAGCCTCAGTTCTTTCATCTAGGAACTGTGAATAATAATGAAACCAATCTTTTCAGTAGATATAAGGAGTAGGTGAAATAATCCATAAAAATTACTTAGTACAATGACTGGCACTATAGTGCACTTAACACATATTAGCTATTATTGATGTTCTTATCAGCCCTATAAGACATCATTTGAAGATAACCTTCCAAAGATGTTGAGTTTCTGTAATTCTAGTATTTGTTTTAAGTGGTTGCTTCTCACTATCACTTTTACATATATGTAACAAGGGAATATGATCTTTACTTTGGACCCTAGTGTTTAGAATTGCACACATTCTTTTCCTTACATTATTATAGAACAAGAGAACTCTGATGATACACTGCCCCACACAAAGCTTCCTTGTGTAATATTAAGATAGATCATTTGCCAAAAGAACAACCTCACTAAGAAGCCAAAGGCATGGGGCAACAAAAACGTCTTTATGTAATGACTGGTTCACAGGCATCCTTTGCCTTGAAGCGTGATTCAAATTTCCTCACTGGATTAATTCTGTACAGCTCTCACGCATACCCATGGCCCTCACAAATCAACTTTCCTAGCTTCTAGATTTCATTAGGGATCTCAGCTTCTCTTTAAAATAATTACAATCTAACTTTCCCCCAGTTTTGTTTTTAGCATAGAACAAAGAGGAGCTGAATATTTAACTCCCTAGTTATCAGTAAACATATTAGTAACAAAAGATAAAAGAAAAATTGGACAGAAAACTTGGATACCCAATACACCATGCTTTTTTGTTGAAATAAAGTTGCTCAAGTCGTAAATTTACACAATTAAACTTCTAAACAGAAGAATAATTAAGGTTAAAGAAAACATACAGGCCTAGAAAAGAGAAATCTGGAAATTATTCCATTAAAACGTAATCATATTATAAGCTCAATTTTAAGCTTAATCACATTCAGAATTTGAGGTTAGAATAATGAAGAATGGCTCCTTTTAAAATTAGTTTGAAGGTTTAAATCAAGCTCAACAAATTTAACGGAGTAGATTCTCAGGTCACTTACCGCTTTTTTTTCCCCTTTATGTTCTATCTTTTTAACATTGCTTCGCCTTCATTGACTCTTTTCTGTCCATAAATAATAGACAGGGGTAGGAGTAGTGGTGAATATTGAAAACCTAAGGGTGTTTAGAACCAATATCCATAACTTAGGATATAGCTTCCCAACTTCCAAGGACTATTATAGTCATATACAGAAAAAATAAACAACTTATATACTGTATAGCTCCTTGTGCCTCAAATCAGAAAAAGTGTGTTGTTTACACTGAAATTTCTGAAAACTGAATGTTGCATCTCCATTTTAGTTTTTGTTGTTGTTGTTGTTTGTATACACGTGACTGAGATAACTACTTTTTTTACAGCCTAACCACATTAAATGGATTTCATCCACCCAAATAAACATTTAATGACAGCATATAAGTGTATAGTTGGTCTTGGTCCTTCATTTGTGCAATTTACCTAGAACGATTCTGTTTACACCATTGCAAAGAAATCAATTTGCTTTCATTTTTCTAGTTCTGCTGTACTAGAATGGAATGTATTTTCCATCCATTTAACTTCCTTGATCAAATATCAAATATTATCAATTCTACCACTTAAATATCTCCAAATACATGCTCTTTTCTCCATTCCATCAGGCTCTTTATATGTCTTGCTTGGATTATAGCAGTAGCTTCCAAATCAGTGTGCTTTCTGCATGATTTAGTTCCCTTTTATCTTGTCCCTAGATTGGAAGACTCTTTCTAAATGCAGAGCTAATCAAGTCACCCCTGTTTATTTATCATACATTTAAAGTGGTGTTAATATGGTGCTGTTAATTTGTACTTTACATATACTTTTTAAATTTTTTGTATTTATGCACCCCAACCTCAGAAAAGTAAACATATCTAAAAGCATCCCACTACCTGAATAACAAAGTTCAATCGTTGTACAATGAGAATCAAGGACCTTTATGTTTCAGCCTCTGCTTATCTTGTCTGCACTGTGTAGCCTAACTGTGTCTGCTAACTGTGTAGCCTAAATTTTTTATAGTTTTTAGAATCTAGTATGATCTTGTTATTCTCTGTACCTTTGACGCAATGTTTCTTCTGATTAAGAACGCTTTCTTCTTTACTTATTTAAAATAACACCTCATTCATTGTCTTTCAAGATTCTGCCCAGGTGCCACCTCCTAACCTGTTCAAAAATAGATTTGTAGTTTAAATGTCTCTCATAGGAGACCAGCAACGACTCAAGGACAAAGACCCTGTCTTATCAGTCTTTATGTCCTTAGCACCTATTACCTACTTAATGCTTATAAATATGTGACAAAGACCCTGTCTTATCAGTCTTTATGTCCTCAGCACCTATTATCTACTTAATGCTTATAAATATGTGACAAAGACCCTGTCTTATCAGTCTTTATGTCCTCAGCACCTATTACCTACTTAATGCTTATAAATATGTGCCAATAAATGTGGCATGTTTGAGTCTCTTCCTAAATTTTCACTTCACTCCTCAGATCTATTCACCCTACACATTATTTTGAATAGACTTCCCTGGTCCTACTGACACTCTATCAAACACATTTCTGAGAGTTTGTTAAAGTTGGGAGATAAACATGTGTAGTACAGCAGCAAACAATGAGCTTAGATTTATAATCTAGGCATTAGGAAACAAATGAGAAAATTTAAGTGTTATCCAGTCAGATTTGCATTTTAGCATTATCACTTTGATGACAATCTGAAAAACTAATTTGATATGGAAGAGAATGGTGTCCGGTGATCAATTCAGAGGCTATTTTAATAGCCGGGAGAGAGATACTGAGTACATGGATGACAGTGGGGCAGGAAAGAGATACTTAGGAGGTAAAATCAACAACTTTTCATTAAGAGATGTAAGACTGAGTCAGAGTCAAGGAAAATTCCTAAGTTTCAGGCTTTCCCACGCTGCCAAATCAGAAAAAGAGGAAGAGATTTGGGGGCTGGCATATGCGTCAGTGAGGGTGCAGACGAGATAATCAATTCAATTCAAAATATGTTAAGCTTAAGGAATATGCGGGACTTTGAGCAGGAAGTTTAGAGCAGGTTTAAGTGTATAAATGTACAGATCTTGGGATGGCCAGACCTATGGATAAATATTCGATAATATGAAGCTTAAAAATACTATTTGAAATCATGAGAGTGTGAGAAATTTTCAAAGGAGACAATAGATTTTTCTCCAAGAAGTCTAGACCATATTTTTTTCTACACTATATAGCTAATGAAATTGAAAACTGACTTACACAGAAGCTCAAAGAAAACTTAGCATGTTTACCATTTACAAAATAATAATAAAATTAAGCTGATTCATTCCACTGGGGGATCCACAGAGTTTCATTTTCTTACTTAACTCTGTCACTCTGTTCCATGCACCCTAATATGGTGCATCGTTTTGCTTTGCATGTCATATAGTACATTTATATAGCACTCAAAATAATTCCTTCGTCTTTGTCTTTAATCCAGTATAATTTTTCATGGTTGGCACTTCTTTATTTTAGCCAAGTTCTGTCTTTTGGGATTGTGTGTAAAAGCTGAGAAGGGTCAAATGATGTGTGGGTTGAAAGTAGTTTCATGATTCATGGGAACTATCAACTATGCAAAATTATCACTCTGGCACAATGAGTTTCTTATGCAAGGCTTCTTAATGCAAAAAGGAAAATGGAGCATTCCATGGATTTTCCATCTCAAAAATATGCTAAGAAGTACATGGAAAATAGTCACATAACAGTTTCCAAATAATGGCCATATAGCTCTGTTATCATGCAAACATTTTTTCTACTGTTGCCTAGATGCAAGTGCTATATATTAACTAGTTCTCTTGTAATTCTGATAATCTACTGCCTGACTCCAAGCTTATTCAAATACGATTTTTTTAAAGTTTGTGGTCAATTTGGAATAATTAGAACAATAATATCTTGGGCATTTGTTCAAGGCTTTGCTATTTATTAAATTATTTTATGTAGATTATCTCATTAAACATACAAACTATAGGTCACCCGATAGCAAATTTTTTAAAAATTATATTTCCATTAGACGTTCATTGTTCACTCTTCTGACCACACAAACATGTAGTCATTTTAAAATTGTTTCTCATTCTAGCCAATATTTGGAATAAGTTTTATAAATTAAATAAATTAACTTTTACAAGTGCTCAAAACAGTGTCTAATAGAAAATAAGTACTTATTGAGTCTGTTAAATAAAATTTTAAAAAATAGCTATCTTCAAGAACATTTTATGCCTCTTCATTTCACTTGATCCCCACCCACTTTTACTTCTCTATACCACAGTCTCTTATCTACTAGGCTTATTTTAGCCTCTCCTTCAGATGTTCCTTGCTATAAACCACAAAATACTGCCCCTAAATTTAATACAATTAAATTCCAATCATGTAAACTCCTGCAAAACTAGTATTATTTCCTAACTTTCAAAATCCTTATTATATATTTCACATGTAGTCAGCCAAACCTACCTAATTACCTATTACCTCTCCCTGAGCATTCTGCTCTCTCGACATGGAGTATTCAAGACATGGAGAAAAATCATGCTAGTCTGTCTGTCTTTGTGAAAAGTCTGCCAGGTCTAACTCAAAGGCTACATTTTCCATTGACGACTCACCTGATTATTACAGTCAGATAACAAGTTTCCTTCCTTTCCACTCTGATGGGACTCAGTGCTTAAGATTCAAAAGACATTCATCACCCAGAGTAGCAGAGTGGAAGCTGATTAAGGACAGACTTGGCGAGTTATACATTCACACTAAGTTTTCCTGAATGTTTTGAATTAGTTCAGAAGTAGCCTATGATAGATTAATACTTTTACTCTGACTTTGCTATAGAATTCAAACCATCTCTGGCTTCTCCCACCTTTCTGGGGCATCTTCAACTTCTGTTCACTCACCTAACTGGAGCTAGATCTTCTCCTAAGCCCAAGATCTGGCCAGTGAGTGTCCCTTTCCTTTTCTCTTCTTCTCTTCTTTTCTCTCTTCTTCACTTCTCTTCTCTCTTTCTCTCTCCTCCTCTGAAATATAAATTATAAAAGTTTTGCTGAAAGAATGAATAATGTAAAAAAAATACAGGAAAAACCTATGTTTTCATTTCCTAAGGACTCGGAAGTAAGCATGTTATTGAAATTCATTAAATGAATCATTAAAAAACTAAAATTAGGCAAGAAAAGGAAAGGAAAAAACATTAAAGTATTGAAACTACCTAAAATTTTTCATTAACAATGCACTAAATGCATTTGTGTCTGATTTCCAACAAATGAGAGAAATTTGGGAAAATAGAATTAAGAATTGACTTCAAATGTTTTCTTCATACATCTCGGTGTCAGTACGTTACTGTTTAATAGGCAAGTGGAAGGATCAGGTAGGAGAGAGCCAAAACGAAAATAACTAAGAGAAATGAGTCTATTTTACACTAACATTTTGATGTTATGATTATTAAATTGGACAATGCAGGCAACATTCTGGTATTAAATTAGTATGATTAATTTCCATGAGTATATTTTCATATAGAGATTATTGTCATATATCATAACAAATACTGTTGAAATATGATTATAAATATAAAAGTGATATGCAGCTAATCAGTTTTAATGTCCTTTTAACACATATTTTCTCATTAAGTGCAAATAGCTCTCACAAGCATTCCAGTTTGAAAACTATGTATTGCTATAACTTTAACACTATGTAATAATGTAATTGTGGTTGTTTTGTTACTTTTTCAGAGGTTAAAAAAAAAAAAAGCAAATGAATGAAAAATCCAGGAGTTTCTTTTGATGATGTTGATTCTGAAACTTTCATCAATTTAATTCCAGGCAACAGACAAGGAAAATATTGAGAAATCAATATTGATTTCTAAATCAATATTTAGAAATCAATTTAACCAGAGGTAGCAAATACACAGCTACCAAACATTCCCATTCCATGCATTGTGTGCAGCACCAGAAGAATTTGCAGCTCTGTCTGCACAATTCCCAACATTATACAGTTAAGCTTACTGTTTTCCTGCTTAATTATCTACCTAAATATATATGCATGTGTATATTTAGTCTTACGTTGACAATGTTTTCAATCCCTAAAGATGATTGTTAACATTCCTAAAATTTTCAGAAACATAAAAGATTTAATCACACCAGTTATCTCTAAATTTAGGAAAAGAACAAGGACATCTCTGACAATAAAAATAAAACTAGAAATTAGCCAAAGTTAGTGAAAATAATACCAAACATATGGACTATTTTAACAGTTCAAGCTGTTAAGCTAAAACTATTGGACTGACAGTCAATGTTGTTTTTAAATTTGCTAAATAGAATACATTTAGTAAAAATTATGGAGCATTCATGATATGTTAGACACAAAGGTGACCTCCTATAAAGATCACAGACTTTCAGGATAAACAGTTATATTCATAAAATTAATATACAATTTGATTAAAAATTATATAAAGTTTTGAGGGTAGTTATATTGCAAATTCAAGAGAAGGGTGATGAACACTTCTGACAGAGTTAGAAAAGCCTTCAGAGAGGAAGTGATATTTGGGTTAAAACTAATAAGATGGGAGACAAACATTCCAGGACAAAGAATAATGCACGGCTTATTGCATGCAAGAGTATAATTATTAAACAGCATAGGGTATGCTCAGGTATTTGCAAACTTGGGAAACAGTAAGTAAGTTTACAGAGTAAAAAAGGAACCACATCATTTAAAGCCTTCATCACATATTTTTATTAATAAGCAATAGAAAAAATGAAATTTTATAAATAGAGATATAGAATTACTAGTATTTTCATTAATTCAACAATCCTTCTAAATGGCAAACACTTTCCTAGGTCTGAAGATACAAGAATGAATTAGACGTGGTCTTGTTCTTCAAAAGTGGGAAAGTCATTGGGAGAAACAGTCAGATTGTTTGAAATGATCTATTATTTATGTTGCTCTGATCTACAATTTTTTCAGATAATATTTAAGATAACTTGTGAAATTATATGACAACAGTGTATTTTAAAATATGGGAAAATATACAAAAGACTATTAAGGAAAAATACTGGCAACGAGGCCAGAATTTTATGGTATAAAGACATACACACACACCTAGTACTTGGCCATAATTGATGGCCCCAAGGTTTTTTGCAGCCAAAATAAAAAAATAAGACTTGGCAATTACACAGGTCACAATGTTAATAAGATTTTTTTTTTAGACTCAAAACCACCATTCTTCTTTGGAATGAAGTTCAAACAGGAATTTCTCAGCACAGACCTCATAAAGAGCCCCTTGTATGATGTAATGTATATCTTAAGCAATATGAAATAAGGAGTTTCAAAATAATAATATTTTGTATAAGAACACTCAACAAATCAGCATATAGATCCCAATAAAATGTGATGAAACAAAAATCACAGAAACTAACAGTTCCAACAACTGCTTCTCTGCTTACCTCAGATGAAAGTTTCTTTTGTGACACTATGATAATCAGTTGAAGAGCAGTCTAAGACTCAAGGCCACCTATTGAAAAATAAATAAAAGATGTTATACTTTATCTGGGTGGATTTTCTTGAAATGGAGCAATGTCATCTGTAACATCCAATTTTATATTTCTTTTTTCAGTGAAATACCCTTATTGTTCTCACTGACTTCTAAAATATCAGTTTCATCTGTTTTACAAATGAGATTCTATGCGAGATCTAATTTGAAGAAAGTTTACTATCGTTGATTTAAATTTGTCAAAAGTATGGAAATCACTGCCGTATTCCTTGGAGTCCTCTCAGTAAAACATTGTGACAGTGTTGAGATTTCCTTTCCCTGACAGTCCCCACTTTATTTTTATTGTTTTTAAATTTTATTTATTTATTTTTGGCTGCATTGGGTCTTCGTTGCTGCATGCGGGCTTTCTCGAGTTGCGGCGAGCAGGGGCTACTTTTCGTTGTGGTGCACGTGTTCTCATTGTGGTGGCTTCTCTTGTTGCGGAGCACAGGCTCTTGGCATGCAGGCTTCAGTAGTTGTGGCATGCAGGCTCAGTAGTTGTGGCGCATGGGTTTAGTTGCTCCGTGGCATGTGGGATCTTCCTGGACTAGGGCTCGAACCTGTGTCCCCTGCATTGGCAGGCGGATTCTCAACCACTGCACCACCAGGGAAGTCCAGACCCCACTTTTGCCAGCCTTTCTACTCAGGAGCCAACCTTTATCTGTGTCCTTAACGAGTGTTTATTCAGTAGAGCCAAATTTGAATTAGTATCAAATCAACACTGCTTTACATCTAATTAGGGAGTCTGAATACTGGGAAGATGTCTGCTCAAAATGTTGGTGATGGTAGCTTTGAAAGACACATTAAATGGTGAGTGTGGTGTCTGGGAAGAATGCTGTTTTGATTTTGAACATTGTGGAAGGGTGTCATTAGAACAAATATTAGAAACTTTCCCTGTATGACTTTAGAGACAGATGCTCAATAGCATTCTTTACTTACTTTTAACCATTGTAGCATCTTAGAATGTCAAAGTTCAAGACTGATTCATATATAACGGGTTAATTTAATAACATCAGAATTTTATTGGATGAAATCATGTTTCTGGTCATTCTCTTGGGCTACATTCTGAGAAAAGATTCTGCAGTTGGATTATATAAGCTTTCCTCAGTAGTAGACAGTAAAGATATTTTTAAACTTGGACTCGGAACATTGTAGTAAAGTCCAGAGAGCAAGTAGTATGATTTCTGATGTGTAATTTATCATCTTATTCTTCATCACTAAATTCCAGTTAGGAGAGATGACCAATTATCTGATTCCATGCATGTTCCCATTCAGTAAAGAAACATCCATTTCAAAATTTTGCTTCAAAGGCAAACTGTATTCCTTGTATATTCCTGTAGAACTTCTCAGAGTTTAACCCCATGTTAGACATTAAATGACAATAGCAGATTCATTCAGAGGTAGAAAGAACGAGTTAAAACAGAAGGCTTTGGTCTAGCATCAAAGTTAAATAACCAAAAATTTAAACTGACCTCAGCAGAAGACAAAAACTCAACAGTAAAAAGGGAAAACACAAAAACAAACTGAACAATTCTAAACAATTCATGGCACGATACCCAGAACTCACTGAATGAAAGAATATTAGAAAACTCTTAATGGAATAGCTACTGTTATTTGTAAGGATGATATATTCACGAAAAAAATGTTCTTTAAAATTAAATTCCCATTTTGTTTAGGACACAGCACTTAATGGGTTAAAACAAGCTCACCTTTTTAACAAGGACAGCTAAATATTCTAGCAGCACCAAGCAATCCCTTCACCCTCCTGAGTAAAAAAAACATTGCTTGAACTGCTTTTCTTCCCAATAAATTACTTTTAAAATGATCAAACTGTGTCATATTATTTGTAATGCTATTAAGAATAATATCTAAAGTACTTAAACTAATTATGCCTATTTTGTAAGATTAATTACCATTAATAATTTAACATATTTTATCATTTAAGTCAGTATCCGTTCTGATCTTTAACTTTAGAGAGTGCACTGTATATGTACCACATAATTAGGGCTTATGTATCACATAATTAAGGCTAAATACTAGGAAATCAGACTAATGAGACCAAATCAAACTGAATTATTTAAGCTTTTTTTCTTTAATTTTAGAGGTAGAATATTTAGTAATTAAACACTGATTTCATTTTCTTGAACTTGCATATGTCTCCTTTGTTTTTGAGGTCGTTGCTATAGAAGCCCTCAAAAATGTTGCTCTGAGAAGTACTGTAACGAATAGAGGCAGGTGGTTTTAGTCTTTTTCTGTCTCGCCCTCCTTCCTCCTCCACTCTTTTGTTTCCTGGGGTCTTCATTGTTTTGTTGTTGTTGTTGTTTTTCCAGGGTCCCAAGGATCTGTTGTCAGATGGGAACTTGCTCAGCTTCCTGTCATTTTATAGTCCACGCTGTGTGGGGAGTTAATAGCTATTCAACAAAAAAATATGATTCAGGATTTCAAATTTTATGAAGAAATACTTTAGACAGCAAGACTTTTGTGTTCTTCTCAACACTTTACTCATTTATTCATTCACTTGTTTAATCATTCTTTGAACAGATGTT
Organism: Phocoena sinus; assembly: GCF_008692025.1. NCBI lineage: Eukaryota > Metazoa > Chordata > Mammalia > Artiodactyla > Phocoenidae > Phocoena > Phocoena sinus. The sequence continues at coordinate 76,412,859 of NC_045769.1, read as the reverse complement.
TGTGAATAGCTACTGTGTGTTAGACTGTTGTTATACAGAACAACTGGTGAGATTTTGGATATGTGACTCTGATAAGTAACGGATCACATTGGAGGATGTCATCCCACAAATTTTCACTGAGGGTCTCCTGTGTTCCCAGGAGCTGGGATAGGTGCTAAGGATAGTGTGTTGAGTGAGAGCAACACGATCTTTGCTCTCAGAGATGATGGTCTTGTTGGGAAGACATAAACACATCATTCAATAAGACGCCTTATGATGGAAGATGTGTAGGGTCATACACGGGATCTAACTTCAAGTAGGGGTCAAAGAAGGACTCCTGGAGGAGGTGTCATTTAAGGTAAGTCCTGAAGGATGGTGAGAAATCAGGTACACGAGTGTGTATGTGTGTGGGGATGGGAAATAGCTGATTAAAGTTAAATTACCGAAGAATATTCCAGATAGAGGTAACAACACATGTGAACGCTGGAGGGATGAGAGGACCATAACTTGATTCAGAAACAGTAACACATTCAGTATAACTGAAATGTAGCATTAAATGAGTCTGGAAAGGTCAATAAAACACAGAGCAGAAATTGAGGTCCTGTAGTTAGTTAAGTGCTTTAAGTGGACAAACTTTAAACCTAATTGCTGATTCTAAAATCTCCATTATATCTGCTGATCCTCTGCACCAAGAAAACATAAAGAAGTTACTTAATTTGAAAATAATCTTTATTTTATTAAAAAAATGATTTCTTAGAAAATGTCTCCTTTCAATAAATTTAAAAACGTCCATTTTCAGAAAAGCTACTGATGTATCTGCACACTTGTTTAGCTATGATTACAAGACATTATGTGTTTCAAGGAGATGGAAGGGAAGACTGACCCTCTTACTTCACCTCCAACTTGACTCCTCCTTGATAACCTATTTTTTTCTGTGTTAAAGTATCAATTGGATCCACACAATTAAATAGAGCAACTGGGTCACTTCTCATGTAGACAAACTACCTGCAGACAAGTTGTTTTTATCAGTCAATCTGGAAACCTCAACAGGTAGACCTATTGAACGATGCTTGACATATGCCCCGTGGTTATCTGGCATTATTCTCTGCTGGGAGAAGAGTGATTGGCAGTGTAGCCCTTATCCCTGGTCCACTCAGGTAGTTCCTTGTCAGCAGTTCAGCCCCTCTGAGATCTGTCTGCCTCACTCTGCTGTTCTCATTATCACTCAGTGATAGCAAGGCTTTGAGGAAATTAGAAGTAATTTTTCTTTTCAGAAGAGTCAGTAACCCTTATTTGGGACAAGACACATACACTACTCCAACGGCAAGTTCTGAATCAGAACATGCTACTGGTTGATAGTGAAAATGTTGGCAAGGGTAAAGAATGACTTGAATACAAATTGGCATACATTTTTTTTTACCCTATCCATTTACCACTGAAGAAATTTTAAGTGATTTTTACCAACATATTTTTGACATGTACTGGCTATTTCTCATGGCCTCAAAACTTACCATTACCTGGAATTGTTTTTCTTTTTTTTACCGGGGAAAGAAAATAAGACCATCATCACCACAAGATTCATCTTGAGTAGCACAAAATAGCACACACAATTTGGACCAGGAGACAAAATATAATAATACCTTACAGATGAATTTCTTTTTTTTCCAAAGTAGATTTGGGAGAAATTATGAATAGAAAAGATCTTAAACCTGAGTCAAGGAAATAAAGTTCTTCATTCATCACAGAAAGAAACAGTATAGAAATGACATAATTTCCCATAATCTCCCTTGATCGAGTCAACCTATTTCACTCATTTTATTATACAGGCTCTTCAAATGTTTTAAATCTAGCCCATCACTTGTCAATTCATGCTTCATTATCCTGGTTCTCAGTGTCATTCAAGGTTGACTTCCTTTCCGATAGTCATTCATGTCCAAACAGGAGTCACGCATGCCATTTTCATCCCCACTGTCATTTCAAAACATGGCTTCCTATAATTGTATATTTTAGAACTCATAGTGAGCTCAATTCTCTCTGCCAGAGAGAGGAAAGAACTAAAACTCTCTAGGAAAAGTGAACCTTCAGCCATTTTACATTTGCTGGGAGATTATGAATTAAGATACAGTGTTTGCGCCACCTTATAATCCCACAGAGGGCCACAAAATGGGCCTTTAACAAAAAGGGATCGGCGAACCCTGTCATGCAGTCCTTTTTAAGAGCATGGCTGTGGACAGAACAACAAAAACATCTATGAATTTCCCAGAGTACAGCCACTGCTTTAGCCTGCTGCAGTTTCTCTGTGAACTTAAGTCTCTTTGACACAGAGGACAGGCTTCAAATTAAGCATTTCAGGTTCAGGATGGCATGGTCAATTCACTTTGCTACACGTGGGACAAAGGCTACTGTGAGAGTCCTGTAAGGAGGAGCTACTCCAAACCCATACATTTTTCTAATCACATTATCACTGGCTACTGATATGGTTTCTGTCCCTTCTGCCACATTCGTAGTCAAGGAAAGTAGTAGTCATAATGAAACAAAATGAACAAACATTTAAGTACCTACTATGAGCTATTACCCTTTACTCTTGACTTTAGCTCGGTCTGATCAGTTTATCTCAAATGTACTCAAAAGAAAAGTGAGGATGGGAGAGGTTGTTCTGGAAAAAAATGTCACATCGATAATACATGGTAGAGTCTAAACAGAAACCAGGTCTTGGGGACTCCAAAGCTCATATTTTGTCCCTTTCGCATTGTATTAACCTCTACATTTACAGAGGCAGAAACTGTGGCACATATTGGGTAAATGATTTAATCAAGGACACATAACCTTCTGTGAGTTAGAGCTAGCACCAACACCTAAACTTGTGATTCCCAGCTCAGCTCTCTTCTGTACCAAATTCAACTAAAATGATAATAGATATTACAATCACAATCATCAATATTATTATCACCATTACTAATTGAAACCATACTTCTAATTAACATCAGAACTTCTGTAGGAGTACGTTATTCCCTGTGGCCGCATTGTCTCATGCTTCCTTGAGTGACAGCATATTCAGCATGGACCATGGACCGGTTCAGTGAGAGAGGTATCACTAGAGTCAGAGCTCTGGAAGTCTTTACTTTCAGTATGTTAAGACTTAACGTTTTCAAATATAATTGTGTGTCTAAGGATGGACAAGTAGCCTATTTGATCTTTTCACTTCTCTGAGTTTTGCTAGGACTAGGTTCATTTCTAACCAGAAAGAAATAGAATACTTTCATTTGACTGTCTTGATGAAACGTTGATGCCTTCTTTGTGCATTTTTTTTCTCTTTTTTTTTAAATGAGGAACTATATCATTTATCAGATTTTCAAAAGGTTAGATTTTGTACTGCTTTGGACAATGAATTAGTTTAAGTTACATGATTTTACCAACCCACAATATGTGGAACATATAGAAACTATATGGAAATAGGGGCAGTCTGCATATGTTTGCTCACTTGGCACAGTAGGTATAGTGCATATTCACCTAACCTTCTTCACATGGTGCTGTGCAAACTTTTCACGGAATTGATTTAAAAAAAACAAAAAAACAGGCACTATTCCAACATTGAAGCACCATAGGAATATGGAAATGCCAGTGCAAATTCCTATTTTTAACTATCCACTGATCCAAATTCAAACTGGAAAGAAAAAAACAGGATATTACCATGTAATGGCAATTCTCATGATGCTTGCTGCTTCATAACATCATTTGCAGATCAGGCACAAAGATTAATTTAGGACCCATTAATAGGAGAATTTTCAGAGGAACTTGAGCTCAAATTATACCAATCTGTTACTGTTCCAAAATAAACGCATCAGGTGGCATTTAAATGCAGGTGGTTAACCGTTTTATCAGTGCAGATATTTAAGCTATTAGAAATATAATTAGAAAAGTTAAATTAAACACACTTAATGTAGATTCTAATTCTACATTAAGAATTAGAATGTAGAATGATGTCCTTAGCATTATGCTGTTTCTATTGTAAATTATAAAATGTGCCTAATTGCACAGGTTTGTTTCTACGTGATAGCTGAACTCAGATAATTAAGTTGTTAACCAGGAACTTCAGTGGTCAACATGGTTATATATCTTTGTCTTATGTCTACTCCTCCTTCTTGTTTCCACAGATCTCAGGGGAGGCAGATGAATGGCACTTGGCTCTACCCAGCTACACAGTCGACTGATTAGACATAGCCCCGTACCACAGGTACACTCAATTATATGCCTTTCAGAGAGTCAAGCATTTCCTGAAGCTAAAAGTGTTGAATCTGTTGATTTCACACATTTTACACTAGGAGAAAACTGTGATCAAACATATTTAAACCTTCAATTTTATTTCATAACATACATTCTCCTTCTACTTAACACAGGAGGTAAGGAGTTTATTGAGATTAAAAAGGGTAAATCAATTTGCTTCCAAACAATTAAGTCATTAAGAACCGGACAATGACTTCAATTTTAGTAATTAAGTCATCTGTGTGTGGGAAAATGTGACGTTAGATTTAAGGCCCAACTAAGTGTCCATCATAATACAACCTTATACGTAAATTTTAAGGTGTCACATAGAACAAATTCAGTGAGAGGGTAATGCCCAAACAATCATATTGGCTGTCATTATCCTCATAATAGAAAAGCACTTAGTAAGCACTGTTCTTAATGCTGTTTGTGTGGTAAGAAAAATGCTCAGTGCTGAAGACAAGCCTGAAAGCGTTAACTGTAACTAGTAAATACACACTATATGTAAAATAGCCCTTTCAATGGATTGAGCCCCAACATATGTTTATTGCTAACATTTTCTTTTATAATATGTATAATGAGCTGCATATCCTTTATATTCCTTTATCCACTCTGTTTCTAAGCGATCATGGACAAAGGGATATTCAGTTACGTAAATTCATGCCTAGTGTAAGGCAGGCATGCATAGTCACTTAAATGCACAGTTATTTGACGGAACAAGACATAAATTACTCCCTTTTTAAAACTTAAAAATAATGATATATTCTACAGCTAGAAATCCAGTAGATCACCCATACACACTAATCGTAATACCCTTGGTTTTAGCCAATGCTTCAAGAAGCTCTTAAACATGCTAAAATCTCTAACTTGGCATAGTATTTGAAATGGCAAAATAATATCTTTTAACAAGATAAATGAAGAAGCCTGGCAAGAATTGAGAAATCTTAGAAATCAAGGGATCTTTTCCACGATCTATTTTCTGACCAACACAATTGGCAAGTCCTTTTATTCCTAAACTTTATCATAAGCTAACCACTAAACATTTTCTGCCTATTTTGGCTTTAATTAAGGTAGATATAATTTCTGAACAAGTTCAGGAAAGTACTTCTTTCAAGCAGGGAAACTGCTTAAATTAATTAAGCTAATTAGGTTGATGAATAATTAAGGTAATTCTTTCACTCTTCCCACAATTCAATCTCTTCACCTCTTAGTCATATGTCTTAAATGGTGGTATTAGAACTCCTAAATACAATCACACATTATACTTCTGTTTAATATTCTACATCACAATTAAGACTAAATTTTTTTTCTCTTAGTTTATAGCTTAAATAAGAATGGGTCATCTCTCAAATATTGAGTATCTCTCTAATTAGGAAATCTAAATATCATAAATTAGAAATTAGTCTAGACAACAGAAGATTTTTAGATATTACAAATACTTTTTTTTTTTTTTTTTTTTTTCTTTTTTTATGCTGTACGCGGGCCTCTCACTGTTGTGGCCTCTCCCGTTGCGGAGCACAGGCTCCGGACGTGCAGGCTCAGCGGCCATGGCTCACGGGCCCAGCCGCTCCGCGGCATGTGGGATCCTCCCGGACCGGGGCACGAACCCGCGTCCCCTGCATCGGCAGGCGGACTCTCAACCACTGCGCCACCAGGGAAGCCCTACAAATACTTTTAATAAGAACTCATTTCAAATAGAATGATAGGTCCATAAGCATGTATCTGTCATACTACAGGCTCTGCAAAATAGTATTTCATGCGATCCTTGAGCTACCCAAGGAGGTGTTTATATTATCATATTTTCATAGTTGAGTAATTGAAGGCTCAAAGTTGTGAAAAGACTTGCTCAAAATCATACAGCCTGAACATAGCTGAACTTGGATTTACCTGTTTCAAAGGAATTATTAAATCCTTTTTGCATTTAGCTTATTTTTGGAATGTGAACATGATATTACTTCTCTAAATGTATAGAGTGTATTTCTATAATCTGCATATTTCCAATGAGTTAACCAATTGGTAAGAAATGAAAAATCGGTGAAAATACAATAGCAAAGAAAGATTAAACCGAACCAGTCAAGTGGTAATTTGTGTCTTTTGTATCCTAGACCCCTATCCTCCTGAACACATGGTCAGTAGTTACCCATGTTGCATTTTAATTTAGGTGTAAAGTCAGAAAATTGGATTTTAGAGAATAGAGATATTGTGCTATTTACATCTATGATCACAGACATAATTCTGTCAGTCAGTCATCTAACTTCAACTAACCTTTGTCATCCCCCTCACCACTAAGGGGCAATACAGCAGCACACATGTCACTATAATTAGCGTGAAGCAGCAATTTTCATTAGACCGATGATCTCCAATAAGATTTTCCCAAGGGCTGCATTCAGTTATATGTAATAGTTAGGCGGGCCACACATGTATTAGCATATAATTTGCACATGATTTGCATATGCATTTAAAGATTGCATCATATTTCTCTGACTATTTCAAGTAAAAATGTAATTACTACAACACCGAAGGTTATGATTTCTATTTTTCTGTACTAGCCCACCACATCTGACCCAGATGGCTTATGACAGAATAGCTCAGCAGAAAACTAGGAAAAGCTGGTGTGGGAGGGGGTGGGTGGGCAAGGGAGCGGGTGGGGGACGAATAGTCAGTAGAGATGGTTAGGGTCAATAGAAATCTTTCTGGGGAGCACCAGTGATAACTACTGAGAGTACATTGCATTAGACAATTTGTCTCTTTTATAAGGATAAAGGAATAACTGCACACTGGGTGGACCTTCTAAGAAATGTCTTTCTAGTTACTGCTGATATCTTGTTGAGCATCTTTTTTTCAAACCTCATTACAGGCTAAATGGCAAATTATCTGTTATCACGTGGGAAATCTCAGTTACCTCTTAATTCTAATAGTGTCATCACATAACAACTTTAACTGAGTTTTCTTCTAAACCTAATTACTCTCTGTTTTGAACACTAATTTTAAGCGAAGAGCTCTCTATTTCCCTTTAGTTTTTTATACATATGGACCAATCCTACACAACTGGAGAGCATACCCTCTTCCACTTAAAGAGCTTTCTGATGCATTCGTATTTGGTTAGGTAGAGGAAAAGTTAAGAAAGGGAACAAGGTTTGTACAGGGAAACAATTGGAAAAGACTGGAACTAGGTACACACATAAACATATGGACACATATTTACTCACACATATTTTAATACATACTTGCTCTTGCATTTATGAAAAGAATAATTTCCTCCTCTCCATCTATGCCTATCTATAATGAATTTAAAATCTACACTCATTTATGTAGAAAAAGGATCTTACCGCTGATTAGGCTGGTGCTAGACGACAGAGAGATAGATAATGCTAGATAGATAGATAGATAGATAGAGGATAGATAGATGATAGGTAGATAGTTGGATGGACAGGTGGATAAATGGATGACAGACAAATGATTATAAAACTACTGTGTTGAAAACATATACTTTAGTAAGAAATAGTTCTCTGTATGTTCAACCAGCATCTAATTTATGCTTTCCTGTTTCAGATGATCAGAATCATGTGGCTACAGAAAAGCAGAATTTTCTTTTCCTACCTTTTGAACTTCTAGGGCCAGGCCAGTCATCAGTGGAAAGTCTTCAACCAATTCTCAGTAACTGACTTGCCCAAGGTCACACAGGTTTTGGGTGATGGAGCCAGGACTTGTACCTCATTCTACTTTTAAAGTTATTATTGTTGTTATTGTATAATGTCATCTTTATCTGTAATAAATAGACATCATCTCTGTTTTGTAAGCAGAACAGACTTAAGTAATTCTCAGTACCTTGGTCTTGTAGTTCATTGAACATGTATGTTACCCAAATACTTAGCTAACATCCTCAACCATAACTAAGTAGAGAGGAGATAAAAAATCTGTTTTTCCCTTGTCTTCTTGTATTCAACTTGTTCTTTTGCATCAAATTCTCCTATGATTTGATACCATCAGTAACACATGTCTTTGATATATACCACTGTATCCCTGGACAGTGACTATGCCAAGAATATAGTGAATTCTCAGTATTTTTTTATTAGATGAATAAACAAATGATAAATATTCAAGTACTATATAAGGTAATTTATTACCATAGGAAGCAGTCCATGATATATTAAGTTAAAATGTAGATTAGAAAACAGTTCTTTTAGAATGATCCCATTTTGATGGAAAAAATATATATGTCTTCATGGAAGAACAAGTATTAATGTATTGACGTTTATCTATAGTGTGAAATATTTTTCTTAACTTTGTTTTATTTTGGGGAAAAGAATGTATTTTTATAATAAAATAAGTGTTTATGGGCTTCCCTGGTGGTGCAGTGGTTGAGAGTCCGCCTGCCTATGCAGGGGACACGGGTTTGTGCCCCGGTCTGGGAAGATCCCACATACCATGGAGCAGCTGGGCCCGTGAGCCATGGCCGCTGAGCCTGCGCGTCCGCGGCCTGTGCTCCGCAACGGGATAGGCCGCAACAGTGAGAGGCCCCTGTACCACCAAAAAAAAATAATAAAATAAAATAAGTGTTTTATGTTTGTTTTGTTTATTTTAAAAGTCTTCCCTTATACTACATTTCCACAGTACTTTCTAGAAAACATTTGGAATGCCTACATTACAATTGGTTTTCCAGTGTTCCAATTTGAAATGTGGCCTTAACCTTCTTATTCAAGAGCTTCAGCTTATTTCATTTACTGTCCACTGCTATTTGTATTAAAAACTGTCTCTTCCTTTAAACTGAAAGTATTTTAAAGACCAGAAACTGTATTTTATTTATTTCTGAGCTATCGCACCCTTACAGCAATCCTAGAAATAAGCTTGCACACAGCCAATGCCAAAAAATATGTAATAAGTATTTGGTAAGTCATTCATCAAGTCCAAAGAACTTACAAAGTTTTCATTTTAGGTTAAGTAATATCTCCATTGATTTAGTTTTTCATAAAGAATGAGAACTTGGGCTCAATGGCAAAAAATTAGATTCATAATAACATTTTATATCAGAGCTAAACCCTACATTGTTTATGCCACCCAAAGTTACCCTTTCCGGGATAATCCATGAACTGGGGGGTTTTCTATTCCAATATACTATTTTTTTTTTAATTTCGTAATACCGTGCAAGCTACACATCTGACAAGATCATATGTGTTCGTAGGCCAATGTGCAGTAACAGTTTAACCTTCCAGGTAACAACTGTGATAACGCCTGAACCCAGAGGAATATCTCTAATTCTAGATACTTCAGGCACCATAGCAGAGGTGGAAAAAATATTCTAAGCCAGTTGGATCTATAAGTACTTTGTGCTATATTTACCAAATAGATGCTTTGGGGTAGCAAAAGCTCAATTAATAGTCAATCTCAATTAATAGTCTTCATGATTCAGTATTTGCTTCAGCTCTTGTGGCTTAGCAACTTTGCTACTAAACAAATGTGTAATCACAGCAGTTAGTCTCAATTTTCCTTTAGCAGCAAAGCTAGTTTAATATTCTAAATTCTTTTTTTTTTTTCTAAATTCTTGAAATTACAGAGTAGTACAAAAAAGAGTAGAAGGCTATGTAAACTGGAACTACAGAATAACTCTTTAAACAAGGTCAAAGCATATCACCATTATTCTATTTCAATCATTCATGTGGTATTTATTATTGTACTTAACTTACCAAGAATATATAATATAGTACAAATTTCAGTAAACAACAAGCATTAGCTGCTTGTGAGACTGTTTTGAGAAATAGCTTTTCAGTAAATTCACATGGAAAAAAATAAATTTTAAAATTCAAACTTTGAAGTACCATTTCTACTTTTGGCAGACTCTGTTTCAATTACCTATAAGTCTAGGTAATTCATATAAATTTCTCTCCTTCATTAATATTGAGCACCTGAGAAAAATCATATAAGGCTTTCAGAAACCGGATTTTCACTAGATAAATAGCAAAATGAAATGATTATTATTCATGATACCAGCTGGCCTCTTTAGATACATACCTAAGACTGTGGGTGTGTAAATCCACCATGTTTAACAGAGTACATCAGCACTGAAGATTGAATTACCCACAACCCCGGGATAGAAATAATTATATTATAGCTCATTTCAGACCATGTAGTTCTCTATTAGTAGTTGTATTGGGCTACTGAGGCACAATCATTAGAGACATAAAATAGTCATTTTGTATATTAGTAGTAAAAGAAAAAACCGTAAACCTTTAAGGAGAATTCATAACATACGTACTTTTGACTCACAGTTAAAACATTGATTAAATCGCACACTACAAAAGAAGGCATTAAAAAATAAGAGCCATCACCAAGGAGGCCTACTACCAACAACCACCTTAACTTTTTACAAGTATCCAGTCACCAATAATGTAACATGCACAGGACTTAGAAACACATATTTTATTAAATGCACCTAGAAAATGGAGACGTTCTCCATCAAACTGCTAAATGTTCTGACAGAAGAACAACCTGACAGCCAAGGAGCAACCCTGAGGTGGTAGAGATGGAGGGTGTTGCTAGTAGTCTATGGCTCAATTTTTTCTTAAAAAAACTTCAGAGACTTCTAAATAACATTACCATGTTATGGACTTTGTATAATAAATATCCTTATTATAATTATTCAAAGAAAAACGTATCTAATTGGACAACAATTTTAAAGCCTGCGTATTGTTTTGTGTTACTGTAACTGTCTCTAAACCTTGGATTTACATTGTATTATTTTGTTTCCCTGTAAACCTACAAATATAGGTAGATGCTTCACATGTATTAACTTGCTTACTCCTCACAACACAGTGTTGTGAGATCTGTAATTCGTCCCATTTAAAGTGGAGAAAACCAAAGCACAAAAAAGCATAGACATTTGCCTAATGTCACACAGCTTGGAAGTAGCAAATCTGGGATTCACAACCAGATATTCTGGCTCCAGGGCCCATATGTTTACTTTTATCAGTTCCAAAGTTCACTTTGAACATTGTTAAAGAAATCACTTCTTACTTTTACTTATGAAAGTTTAAATATTAAAACGTTTAATGTGTTCTTTTGTCCTCAAAAGAAAATTGAGACAATCTAAGAAGGCCGGTGAATCGTGGCTTTATCAATCACCCCCCAAAACCCTCACCCTTTCCTCATCCAACATTTTGAGTAGTGACTATGTTGAAGTGAGTTAATAAAATTGGTCACTTCTTTTTTAAGCTAAAAGAAATAAAAACGATGTGTGGTCCGTTGAATAACCATTTTTTTTTGAAAATGCTCTCCCAATACACATTGAAAGTTAAATATGAACTCTATAAAAATTCGCAGTGGCAATGCCACTAAACAGAAAAAAGAGGCAAAATTAATTATACCGCCTATCCTTTAGGCAAGCAAATTGGTTCTTAACATTGAAATATTAATCATGTGAGCTACCTCCACAAACTGGAAACACATCTTGGAATCACAGTAAGACTTAGGCAGTACTTGCACTGTAGGAATGGTATCTTTGAAAAATCGAAGTATGAGCCAATACGAGCATGAACATGGCAACTGACTCATAGAAAGCATGGTACAGGAGCTGAGCCCTGGCCACATGTCAACTTCCTACAGTGAGTTCCAGAGTTCTCTTCTGTGGAAATATGTAGAACAGACAATCACATATGTCATATAATTCCAGAAACACAGAAAAGAGTTTCATGGCCCCTTTTGGTTCCTCTTAAATAAAGTCATTGATGTTACTTTCAGGTTGACCTATCCAATTCCTGCTCTTATCCTGACCAGATGTAGACTCAGTTAACTTTTTTTTTTTTCTTTTTTTTGCGGTACGCGGGCCTCTCACTGTTGCAGCCTCTCCCGCTGCGGAGCACAGGCTCCGGACGCGCAGGCTCAGCGGCCATGGCTCACGGGCCCATCCGCTCCGCGGCATGTGGGATCTTCCTGGACAGGGGCACGAACCCGCGTCCCCTGCATCGGCAGGCGGACTCTCAACCACTGCGCCACCAGGGAAGCCCTCAGTTAACTTTTAATAAGTACTACTTTTTTGGTCTGAACGCAGTCCCCCACTACCACAAATTATGCAGTCGAGTCTCCCACATTTGGGGAAATTGTAGGGGTCAGCACATCTGGAGTGCAATGGATAAGCTTTGCCCTGGGAAAACCATCTTCATGATCATGGTATCTCCCCTGCCAGGTAAGTATAAATACCTACTATTTTTAATAATAGACATTAGATCAGGAGTTTTAGCAATATTATTTCACGATTATCCCCAGTTTTACAAGGGAGGAAACTGAGGCTCAGAGAAATTGAAGAACCTGGCTCTGGAATGGCCAGACAAGGCAGCCAGTAAATGGCAAAGCTAGTACACAAACTCACATCTGCAGACTTTGTAATATAAAAGAATTTTAAAAGAGACATCATCTGAAATTAGCTCTGCTTTCAAAGGGCCACCATATTCTGGACTGACCCTAACTCTAGCAAAGCGGGCCTTATTTTTACAGTAGTGCTTGGGTCTGAGTTTTCCTGCCAAGAATCCCTTGCCCTGAGCCTCAGGCCACTTAGCTAGGGCCCTAATCCCTGTTTAGCTTCATCCAGGCTTCTTTTAAAGAGGGCACATTTCTGTTGTCTCTTCCTAGACACTACCCAGGTCCTGTTAAGTTCCTCCTGATTTCAGCAACTGCCTGTCCCTTGGACTAATCCTCTCTAACCTTATTCCCAGAAGACGGGGCAGTGGGAGCAACATTTAGGAGTAGAATGAGAAGGGAGGGACAGATTTTAACTATTTCACAGTTAAATCAGACTAAATCTAAATAAGGAAATAACCATGCTTGTTATTTGGGTAGAGCTTGGTAGAGTACAAATTACATTCTTTGTAAGAGTTTAGCTTTAAAATTATCTCCATTTGATAGATAAGGAAACAGCCTCATGGAGAATTAAATGGCTTAATGTAAGATTGTTTGGCTTATAAAGGCAGAAATTCTGGACTATTCTTAGCCATTGCCATCCAATCTGAAATCTTAAATCATAAATCTACTTTTAAAAATATATTAGGTTAACTTTAGTTTATATATAAATATTCGTGGTGGTGCTTTCAGTCAGACTAAATAAATAACATTGCAATATTTTAAAATGATACCTAAAAAAGCAGTCAGGTTATGTTCTCAGTGTCTAGTACTTGCAGAAGAACTCTTCAAATGCAAAAATACTCCTATTGGCTTTTTATTTTCAGAGAATATGTGAATCTCAAATGGGCTGCATTTGCATTCTGGAGAAAGTTTTTAGAGTCAATTTCTACCGCGTTTAACAAAGCTGATCTTGTGCTCTCTTAGTCATCACTACAGAGGGCAGCAACAGACAGCAGAGCTCCTCAGCATCACAGAGGAAACGGTAAGACGGGAATAAAGACACAGACCTACTAGAGAATGGACTTGAGGATATGGGAGGGGGAAGGGTAAGCTGTGACAAAGTGAGAGAGTGGCATGGACATATATACACTACCAAACGTAAAATAGATAGCTAGTGGGAAGCAGCCGCATAGCACAGGGAGATCAGCTCAGTGCTTTGTGACCACCTAGAGGGGTTGGGATAGGGAGGGTGGGAGGGAGGGAGACACAAGAGGGAGGGGATATGGGCATATATGTATACATATAGCTGATTCACTTTGTTATACAGCAGAAACTAACACACCGTTGTAAAGCAATTATACTCCAATAAAGATGTTAAAAAAAAAAAAGTTCCTAGTAAACAAGAGGGTTAAAGACAAAGTCATGCTTAAGTCACTCCAAATTTTCTTTTGCCTTTATGCTATTTAAAATTAATCACATCTATAAACTCTCATATAAGTTAGCAGGCAAATGGATATGGAAAGTACCAGGAAAGACTACATTTTTTCAAAAGTTGAATCTAAGACATTTTGTAATTCTGCCCAAACCAGCATTAAAAAATAAACATAGACTATGTGTCATGTAATACTGCAACAAGTGAAATTTAGTCTGCTTTTCTACTGGTTATTTTTTTACTCATTTTTTTCTTTAAATCTCTGTCTTAGCAAGTGAAAGTATTTTGCATAAAATATTTACTACCTTTATAAAAGATATTTTTTAAAATGTATCCAAATGTGTTTTCAGTATGTAAGAACTTTAGAAGCCATGGTTTTACAATAGAAAGATTTACCTACAAAGTGCCTTCCGTACAGAAATGATTGGGAATAGCAGTCTGCAAGGATGAGGACTTAGTACTTACTTCTTAGCTTGGTTGCATAGACCTACAACTGACTGTACATGCAAAGGAGGGCAGCAAAGGTCTTATGATCAAAAGGAAAGAAATGACTGACAACACAGAGCTAGTTCAAAGGAACTAATGGAATAATTAGTCCCAAAAAGACCAAAAAGACTGAAGAATTCATGATGTCATAAAAAGCAGAGCTACTTAAATTGGATTAGAAAATAAAAATGACATGAACATTGTAAATATTCACAGATCACATCATTGACGTGTAATGTGCTGTTAAATGATGTCAAATTAAAAGGGAAATTACATGTGTTAGAACTAGGATGAATAAAGAGAAGACATTTAAAGATACATGGTCCTTCAAGTGAAAATTCCTAACATATATTACACAGATGATCATCACCAGACAGTGAAACTGGGTGAATAAAATGTAAAATAAAATATGAGGGAAAAGATACTGGCTAAAAACAACTCATTTTCCGATATTATAAATGATAGTGAACTTTAGATTTCAGAGGAGCTATTTTGGGAATTTGTTTTATACAAAGCAAACCCAAATATGGTTATAGTAAATAACTGATAATGCCATTAAGCTCTTAAAATCTTAGCATCAACCCTAAGTATTGAATTAGTAGTATGTAAATTTGTCAGAAAAGGAAAGAGTCTCTAGGTCTATTTTAATTTTCATATGCTCAGTTTTCTCTATGTTGTTTGAATCATTTCAGTGACTCTGCACTTGTTTTGAAACTTATATAAGTGATAAAAAGAGAAACAACAAAAACACTGCACGAGGTAAGTGTAACATTTGCCTTCTTCCTGGGTCTTGCTAATATCTCTTGTTGACACTTACATTACTAACACATAACTAACCTGGATTTGACATACAATTCAAATACTTCCAAAATGTATACAGACACTTGAATAACTTCGTGACAATATACAAATGTTTAGCAAAGCAACATTTCCATTCCAGACACATTTCATTTTTGACAAATACTTCAGAAAGTATTAAAAATCATTCACCTTTTAACTGACTTATTCTTTCCATTTGTCTATTCTTACTGTCAGTAAGTTCAGCTTTACTGGAATCTTCTGTCATATTAATGAGATACCAAGTAACCATTTTTTACTGAGGCTTATTGTTAGTAATAGCATATTGTACTGTAGCCTTAGTACCTCAAATTAACACAGGAAGCAAAGCCCAGATTAACAGCAGATATACTCCTTCAAACTGGCCACATATATTAATACTCAAAATGTACTGTCAGTGATCAACAGGACTTTTCTCCATTTTCAAAAGTTCCATAGGTTTCCTTATGGTATGTCTGAAAAGGCAAATGAGTTAAGAAAAAAAAGGTAATCCAGGTTTCAATGAAATATTCACAAGAGTGCTTTATCAACAGACATAATCCCCAGTTTTAAAAGAGTTTATTTAAGCATTTCACCAAACACATGGAACTTGAACTGGCTACTTATATTCCCCACAAAGGAAGAACAAACTTTTCAAAAATATGGCAAGCAGTGGTTGTTTGTGAAATGGTGGAGAGTGTTTTTCTCCCTCTCTCATCTGTGGTTCTACTGATATCTGTAAAATAAATTTTCATTCCTCAGAAGGCAAAATAAAACTCTGGAGCAGAGGGGGAGAGTGCTTCTATTGTGACACAGCTAATTAATTCATAGACGGAAAAATAGGAAGCGTAAATCCTTAAATATTGCATATCAGTATATAAAATGCCCAGCTTTTTTTTCAGCCTTAGACCAAGGATATCAATTACTTCTACACCTATATGAAATAACAGAGAAAAAGGAAAATAGATTATTTCCTCCTTGTTGTAGGAAAAAGGGAGAAAATCTACTGTGAACCAGGTTTTGTGCTGGTCACTTTTTATATGTCACTATTTTAGTCCTCATAATAGTGAAGAAATAGAGTCAGAGAAATTAAGAATGTTCAAGATCACTTAGGGATAAGACAGGAATAGAGGCGCAGACCTACTGGAGAACGGACTTGAGGATATGGGGAGGGGGAAGGGTGAGTTTTGACAGGGCGAGAGAGAGTCATGGACATATACACACTAACAAACGTAGTAAGGTAGATAGCTAGGGGGAAGCAGCCGCAAGGCACAGGGATTTTAGCTCGGGGCTTTGGGACAGCCTGGAGGGGTGGGATGGAGAGAGTGGGAGGGAGGGAGACGCAAGAGGGAAGACACATGGGAGCATGTGTATATGTATAGCTGATTCACTTTGTTGTAGAGCAGAAACTAACACACCATTGTAAAGCAATTATACCCCAATAAAGATGTTAAAAAAAAAAAAAAAAGAATGTTCAAGATCAGTCATACAATAAACTAATTATAAAAATGAGACTTTAAGCCCATTTTACCTGACTTCAAAGTTGATAATCTTTCTCTACTAGACTTATCAAAATCTCATATTCTATAACCATTATGCATTAAAGTGAATTTTACAAAAAAATAGAATAACTGATCTGATTTGGGAATAAAATTTTGACCCTGACCCCCAAAACTACTACTTTATGGAAATCTAGCAGTGTCTATGGTTAAGAGTACAGAAATTGGGAGCTACACTACTTAAAATTTCTCTCTTTACTGTCAACGAGCTCTTTGACCTTGAGTAAGTTACTCTGCCACAATTTCCATCTGTAAAATTGGAATAATAATAACAATACTGCATAGGGTTGTTCTGAGAATTAAAGCAACTACTCATACAAAGAATTTAGAGCAATCCTTAGCACAAAGTAAGTGAATCGTAGGTCATTTTAAGCAATATCAATCTACAATTGAAAGAATTAATGACATTTCATTAACATTTCTCACAAATAGAAGAGAAACTAAAGCTGCAACTGCTGTGTGGAATTTAAGAATCTTAATTTGGGGTGGGATATATTCAAAACGACCATTGATAAGAAAAGTGGGGAAGAAATACAGAAGCAAAGCTGAAAATGCCAGAGAATGTAAATCAAATGAATGATTGGATTTGAAATAACACATTATTTAGAATTAATCATAGACAATTAAATATGCATTAACTTCTCAGTACACTAAAGAAGAGAGAACTTCAGACTAGGTTTGAATTTCTGAAACAGTACATTACAACCCTAATTTTGCTTTCCTGGAACCAGCTTAAATTATCTCAATATACTAGTTTGATTTTATTTTGAAGGGGGGAGCTTAAAAGATTGGATTCTCCATTCAATCCCGCTTCTAGGTTGGAAAGGGGAAAGAAAGGAGGGGAAATTCACTCTGGTAATGGTTAATTTTTTCAAAGTGTTCTGAACATTTTAGATAATCAGTGTAGACTATGCCAGTGTGGAAGCTTTTGAAGGATTAATAAATCTGTTCTGAAGATTCCTACTGCAAATGTGGCAGGTGGGAAGGGTATATATGGCCTAAGGTAAAACCCTTGACAAGACAGAGGGTTTCGGGATTCTGAATTGGCCTAGGCTATGACAAGTGATTGTAAATTTCCTTTTGCAGTCTGTAATCTTGTCAGAAACTAATGTAATTCTCTCTGTTGCAATTTTCATTAATATTTAGACTAGCTTTAATGTAGAAAAGGGACTGAATACTGGGTATACACTATTTTATTGACTCAACAAGTAGATAGCTTTGTAGTTCTACCAACATTTCTAAGCCAGCTGCAATGATTTCAAAGCTAATAGTATACAAATAATTTTTATATGCATACTCTTATTTGCATTCTCTGAAGGTTATTTTCTGATTTACATTAAATTTCAAAGAAAAACAGTCCTATAACATATGAGAATATTCCCACATTTTAACATGTATATCAATAACTAATGAATCTAAATGGTGGTCAATAAAGAAATCAATCTATGAAGAATAATATTATCATATTGTATAAGTGAATTAATCTTATCTAGACATAATGTGAGGAGTCTAATTTAATGAATATTTTCTTTTTAATGAATATAGGCACTCACAGTAGAGGAAATGTTCATAAACATGTGGACTTACTCTATAACATTGGGGAAAAGCTAATAAAGCTAGGATATCAACCATAAAAAGTAATTTTCCAATCATTTTCTTATCATCTGGAAAAATGCAATGAGAATAAGAAATACACACATTTGTTCTAAAGTATGCCAACCCCACTCCAGGAATAAATTTACTCATAGGGGATTAATATATAGTCCATTTCCTCCTAATATCAAGAATAAAAATTCCAAATAATAAAAATATTTGAATATTTTTCTCAAGGTCTTTTATAAATCTTATTACTGATTCCTTGCCTCCATATTGTCCTCATGACACTCTATCTTTGGAAATGTTAGCATGGATTTATGTAAATTGATTGAATAGAGTTCTAGCCAAATAGAACAATTTTTATATAAACATACACAAAACAGAAAGTAAATCAAGCAATAGGTCTTTATTTGTAATAATTTATATTATTTGAGCTAACAGCTATTTCTAAATGTATGTTCAGTTCTCAGGCAAAATAGTGTGTAATTTTTTCTCATTGAAGATGAAAGAAATTCAATGATATCAGAAATTATTTAACAAAAGAAAGCGTTTAGTCTAGAGTTCTGAAAGCAAAGAAGGATGCAATAGCATTTGACAAGGACTCCTAATGAGGGAGTAGGGTTTTTTTCTGACAGATTAACTCCAGAGCTACAGAGAGGAAAGTTTCAGTTCACCATAAGGAAAAATTTTACAAAGTTGGCACATAATGGCCTCAAACAGATTAAATCTGACAGTGTTTAAAATTTTATTGTTAAGAATCAAAATCCTGAAATGGAGAAAACAATTAGAAATTGAAACCCCACTCTAATAGGGTACTTTGGAAGAATAAATGTAGAATAACTCTACTAAACCATAGCCAGACTCTCACTACTTCTCAGGATTCTTTTTACATTGTGTGTGTGTGTGTGTGTGTGTGTGTGTGTGTGTGTGTGTGTGAGAGAGAGAGAGAGAGAGAGAGAGAGAGAGAGAGAGAGAAAGAGAGAGAGGAACTCTGAAACAATCTCCACCTTGCTCAAAAGAATACCCCACTTTTGCAAATTGCCTTGGCTACTATTTCATGAGAAGATGGAGTTTATCTGCTGTGAGCACCCCCTTCTACTTCAGAACCTCAACTTTTTCCCCTTGCCTTTGGTCTCTGTCTTTGTTCAAGAGAGTGATGCTTCTTTCATTTGAACTTGCTTGCCCTTCACTTTTCTAGAGCGTTTCAACCCAGGCATGATTTCTCTGCCCTAGAAAAAATTTTCCCTTTTCATTTTCAAGACATCATCTTATCTTCGGTTTTACCTTTGCTGCCAAGTATTTAAAATTGTCCTCTATCATCTCTACCGCACATCTCATCATCCACCAACTTCTACTCTCCTGAAATGTGGATTGCTTCTCACAACTGGGCCAAAACCACTCTCATGAAGGTTAGCAAACCATCAAGCCATAAATTTCAAAGTAAAATGGAATCTTGCTTTATTATTTACCACTTTCTTCAAGCATGCTTTCTTCCTAATTTTCTAATTTTATTAATAGCACCTCATCTTCCCCATCACTCAGAATTGTCTTGAACTCCTCATTCTTCCTTACTCCTTATTCCTTGCCCAGTTTCCATGACCAACCTATGACCAAAATCAGTAGATTCCACCTCCTTTCATTGTGGGATGAGGTTATTGCCCTAAGGAAAGCACTGAAAATCTAGGAGCGAAACTTCAAGAATTTTGAGGTAACCAAGGAATGAAATTGAAAACTGCCAAGAGACACTGAGACTTTACTGAAATGAGAAGGAACTTCAGACTACGAATGCAGTCCTTTGTGTTCCAGTGAAAGTGTTGCTGTACTAGACTTAAAGGATATACTGACACATTTTTCTCTGTACAATGAAGGCTTTTTAAGAAAAATGAGGAGTGGGCTCTAAAGTAATGAACTTATATGCTTGTTTATGTGACGTCTTTCTTAGGGCAAACTCAGTTTTGAAATACGGCCCTTACCTTTGGTGTCGATTCCAGTCCCCCAAACTCTTTCTACAGGAGGGCACATGCTATGTTCCATAACTTTATATCACAAAGCGAAATATTGATATATGGAACTGAATTTGAACTTTCAACTTTGC
Organism: Phocoena sinus; assembly: GCF_008692025.1. NCBI lineage: Eukaryota > Metazoa > Chordata > Mammalia > Artiodactyla > Phocoenidae > Phocoena > Phocoena sinus. The sequence continues at coordinate 76,392,302 of NC_045769.1, read as the reverse complement.
CTGGAGGGATTTGGGTTAGATGATGCGAAGACTTTGCTGATCAAGTAGGTTCTGTGATATTAGAAAGGCTGATTGATTAAGGCAATGGAGAATTTTTTTAAATTCCATTTTTGATTTTTATAAAAAGAATAGCCAATTAAACTTCTAGAAGATAGAGTCAAGTTTTTAGATAAAGCAATGTACTAAAATGTCTTGCCAACCTCATCCTGGTTGTACACAACACAGATAGAACATTATTCTAAACATTCTAAAATTTCTAAATATTTTGAGCATTAAAAAACTTGGTTTAGCCCATCATGAGTCAGATCACCCATTTTGCTGCTGATGTTAGTATTTCTACAATTTTAGCCTTCATTAGAATTTAGTCAAATTCAAAGTTAATTTGCCAATAAGTATTTAGAAATAGGAGATAAATCAACATTGTTGGTAAAGTATATATTTTTGTTTTATTTCTCTCATTTTTTCATTTACACTAGTTCCTGGAAATACATCTTCCCAGTATTGTTCTTTTGCAGATTTCCCAAGGAAGGGATGAAACATTTTTTTTTATGCAGAATTGAGTAATACAGAATAAAAAATAGCTGAAACATAATATTTCCCAATATGATTGTTCTAGAGTAACTGCTTTATGTAGTTAATGATTAAGATATTTCTCATAGGTTTTCTAAGTAATACGAAGACATTGCTTTAAATTAGAAATATTTACATCTGGTATAAACATGAAGTATATTTAGAGGGGATATGATTCTTTTAAATATTTTTTAAATTTTGGCACATTTTTATTGATTTTAGTTTCTAAGTAAAAGCTTATTTGCAAGAGAAAGAAAAAAGTCTAACCAAAAAAAATAGTTTTTTTAAAGAATATAAAATTGAATAAAATTAATTTTATTTGCTGTGGTTTCTCCTTACTGACATGCAGAATTTGATACAGCCAGGAAATAGATCGAGCCAAAGAGTGGCAGACCTACTAGAGAAGAGACTTGAGGACACGTGGAGAGGGAAGGGTAAGCTGGGACAAAGTGAGAGAGTGGCATGTACATATATATGGGAAGCAGCCACATAGCACAGGGAGATCTGCTTGGTGCTTTGTGACCACCTAGAGGGGTGGGATAAGGAGGGTGGAAGGGAGGGAGATGCAAGAGGGAGGAGATATGGGGATATATGTATAGCTGATTCACTTTGTTACAAAGCAGAAACTAACACACCATTGTAAAGCAGTTATACTCCAATAAAGAAATAAAGATGTTAAAAAAAAAAAAGCTCTTAAAAAAGAAGTTACTTCCTACTCAATAAAGTTTTGTTTACGAAATAAAGCAGAATGGAGGCAGAACAATAACCTGGGCATTTAATTTACCCTAAAATTAATTTGCATAATTTGGGAATAGAAAGGTGTCGATTTTCTTAGCTACAAGGACTATCGTCTAAATTTCTCACTTAAGATCTCTACTTTGTAGTACTGTCTCATTAATTGGAAACAAAGTAAAGAATGCAATGGAAATTGTTAAGCACAAACGTTGTCAGGGGCATAATATCATTCAGAAGTTAAGATTGCACTCAGCCTATTTCCAGCAGTTGACTTTGCCTCAATCTGAAGTGAAATTTCTCCATTTCTCTTTCTTCCCATTCTAACTGAGCTCTTGCAAAACTGTCAAGGGTATCTTCCTGGAAGAGAGAGAAAAAATAAAGGAGGGAAAAAGGTGAAAAGAAAAAGGAGAAAAGAAATCAGGACAGATGTCACTTGGCTGGTCAGACATACAAGATGCTTCAAGCGCAGCTTCCATTCTTATTTCACCAGCTATCACAGTGCTGCAGTTTCCCATGATTCAGCCACACTGGCAAGTCTTCTCTTTTCAGAAGATACATGCTCCTTCACACCCTAATATTTTGTCTTTTCTTATGCTTCTTATGCTTTTCATTCATCCCAGAATGCTTCCTCCTCCCCCTCTTTATCTCTAATTAAGATCTTGGTCAAATGTGACTTCTTTCACAAGGCTTTTCCTAACAGCTCACATAGAATTTGTTGTCCCTTTCAATGTGTCCTTATTGCAACTAGATTATAAGCTCCCTCCGAGCAGAGATCATATCATAGTTGATGATAATAAATGCTTCCTGGGTTTAATTGAATTGAACTTCAGCCTCATCTAAAATAAAACTTTCTCCATGAAGCATTTTCTGATCCTCTATTAAATATGACTTCTTTCTTTAAGAGCTGAGGTTTTCATTCTTTTATGCCGCTGACTTTATTCTTATAATTAATATGTAAAAATGTTACTTCTGATATACATCATAAAATACTTGGTGGCAAGACTGTGTTTTCTAACATGTACTCTAGAGGGAATTGCACATCATAGGTTCTCAAATACTTATTAAATAGATTTTATATTTTTCAGAAATCTTCATAAATGTATGTATCAATATTAAAGTAAAACCCACCCTCAAATCCATATGGTCAAATTAAGCATCAAATTTGCAACACGTGATATTTATAGGATCTGAAACATCAAAAAATATAACAAAAGTTTGAGAGTGAGTGTGTTAGATGTCACTATGAAAATTATTTTATTTTCTATTTTTTCTGTTATTCTTGACTGTGAATTTTTGAATTATGTATCACTTCACTTCATAATTAAACATATAGACATTTTGAAAATCAGATATATGATCTTTACAACAGGATTGCTATCAGGTCATTTGTGTGTCATAAAACCTCTCCCCTAAACTTAGCATATTAATGATTTGAGTAGATCCCCCCAAAATGACTAATTTATGATCAAGAAAGACAAATTTTACCTACCTATGAACAATTTAAATGGTCTTTCCCTCTCAATGTAATGCTATTCTCATTATTAAAGAATTAAATCTTTCCTGAATAATTTTGAGGGAAAAAATAGTGAAGCAATTCTGTTTTACTCAACAGAGAAATAGTACAATGTGTTATCGTAATCTGACTTCTATCTTACTTGTAAGGCCCTGGAAATTATTATTTTAAATTATGATGTTAGATTAGATTTTCTGCAGCTTAGTATATTGTAAATGTAACATAATTGCTAAATGCAAATGAGATGCTGTACAGCTTTTCCATAGAGTTGTTCATGAAAGCCAAGCATTTTACATATTACAGTCAAGTGCATGTTATTATCAAGAAACACATTATAATGAAGCTCAATTTAGTATAAAGACAAGATACTGTAGCTTTATAATGGGTGACAGTACAGTAGTGTATGTATGTACACAGCAAATCTGCCACCTTCAACTATCAAGAGCATTAAATATGCCAGGAGTGACAGCACCACACTTTAAAAATTTCCACTTGCTCCTATTACTTCATGTCAAAGTTACACTTGAAAGTTATTTTATCTCCCAAACACTGACCAATGTTTTATTGCCAAATAAAGCCTGGGATTCATCCAGTAACATTCCAAGGAGATGTGAAGGAGGTAAATTCCTCTTCTTAACATTAAGGGTAAGTCTATGAAATATGACCTAATAATTGTTCCAAAAAATAACTGTGATCTGATTAAATTAAGCAACAAAACTGTTAGGAAGCAAAGCTCTATGGAGGAAGTACATAAGTACACAAACCATGGTATCACAAACAATGGCACTATTTAACATCATAGTATTCTGTGAACTCTCAAAACCACTCTTACAGTTGGTGAGGATAAACCACACAGCTGCTATCCAATCATACGGAAGTATATGGCCCTGCCTAACACATCCCATCTTCATACAGATCGTGGGGAGACAGTCTTTGGGAGAAGAGGGAGGTCAAAGCACAGCAATTAGTACTACTAGTAAAATGGCCTACAAATTATAAAAGAAAATTTCTCAAAGATATATTTCTTACTGTTTCTAATCACAGTGTTCATTAAATAAAGCACAATTTTAAAAAGAAAAAAGAAAAGATCAGGGACACCAATGGGCTTGGTGCACACAGAAGAAACCAGCTCAAGAGCAATTCATTATTAATGCCTGAATATTCTTGCTAAACAGTTCTGATTATTTCACAAGAAAGAGGTCAAGGTAGTGGAGAAAGGGATTTAATCAAATAAACTCTCAATCTCTCTCCAAATAGCATTTTCATCCAGCTGCATGTAAATTCATCAGATGACTAGCCTCCAAAAGCACAGGCAAGGTTAATCTGCTATGACTGTTAAAACTTCTATGATATGCCTATTGAATAAAGATTCAAACTGGGATGAACCGTGCAAGTTACCCCAAATTAGATTTTTTTTTTTTTTGCTCATAACATACATGAAATTTCCACTGTTAAAAACAAATAAACTAAATATCTTCCATCTAAATTAGAGATTTAAATCTTCCATCTACATTATTAATTTCTTAAAAAAGGTTCTTTATGATGTTGTGTAGGTTTCATTTACTGGGATTTTTAGGACCTCCCACCCTCAGGGTCCAGGAACCCAAAGTATTTCTACTCTGGATGAAATTAGCTTAAAAACCTTAAGACCTACGAAATCATATAAAAGAAGAAGTTTACAATAAGTTTTACGATATTTTTTAAATCATGTTGATTTACTTTCACTTATATGCAATATTATAAAATTCATCATATTTTTATCCAAAGGCAATCTCACTGGCAAACATTACCAAGTGTGTTGATGATTTATTACTTAAAAGATAAATGTAATTTCCAATTATCAAAATGTAAAAATATATGAAGATGATATCAGTAAAAGGGTATATTAGTATGCATTTTCACAGACAAGGAAAATGCATATGAAGATAAAATAACTGCACAGACACAATTTTACTGATATATTTTTATCTACTTCATTCTCCATGAAACTTTACCACTGTGTATAAATATATTATAAAAATTAAAATCATGTTTTAAGATATTGCAAGGTATTCAATACATTTTACTTTGAGAATGACGAACTCTGAATTTATTTTCTAAAAATCTATAGAATTATGCTATATATAGATGTTTCTAGAATTTTTAAAATGTTAAACATAAATAATATTTGACCAAAATATGTAATTTACCTTCAGTAATAGATAATTGAAATGGAATTTTTTAAATAAAGCCAGTATCACAATTGTGAACCTATATAAAGATTTTTAAGGCATCCATGATCTCTTCACTAATTGAATGCTCATTTTGTAGATTTTTTAATTTATAGTTCTAAAATCCATATGAAAACATATTCTACCATGGTAATGTTTAATTCAGCCTATTGCTATTTCAATAATCCTTAACATTGCCTTTCTTTCCTGCTACGTTTATACAATTTCTTTTATGTTGCATATTTCATTTCTATATTTAAGAAATCATGCAGCAGTTAATAAATCTTCTACCAAAAAAATCAAAGTGTTTTTCTGCTGGCATTTTTGGCATTCTTAGCTCTCAGCACCCTTCTTGAGTCTTAGACACTATTTTACATGAGGATAATTTCTAAAAAGCAAAATAGAACTGTCTAATTAAGGGCTGTGCGATTGGCTAGTCCGTGGTCTCTGTGACAGTTGTGACAAATACACATATTGGCACAGACCTAACCTCACTTCACAGTTGGCAACACAAAGATGGTATTTTCAGAAATGTGGAGAACACTCTGATACAAAGCTTCACCTTGTCTAGTGCTATTCCATTTAATTTTTTATTAACTGCCTGAACATATGCCATTCTAGAAGAGGGTAATAGTTACAAAATGTCAGCAGAAACATTTAAACTGCTAAAATGTAAATGATTTTATAAATTTGTAATGAAAGGTAATTGGCATGTGGGAAAAGTAACAGAAAAACAGATATGTGTAAATGCAAAACTGGTACAAAATACATCTTATGAGTTGAAGGTAGGAAAACCTAAGTATATTTTAATGAGTACTGTAAGTAGTATTTAAATAAAATTAGATTCATAAGCAGAAAATGTGAATTCTATAATATTTCATTTTCTAACATTAGGAAAGTTCATAATAATGACAAGAACTCATAGCACTTTAATGTGCTAAATTCAATAAACAGTAAGACTTTAAGATGCTTCATCTCATTTAAAAAAAACAAATAAATCAAAGTAGGATAATATAAATAAAAAGTATCCTTGGTATCAGCACTATTATAACTCTAAAAGCACAATATTCAAACATGATTAGCTTGTTTCTTTACTTTCCACTATAATGAAAAACTATTTAGTGATTAAGCCCTTCAGCAACATAATGCTGGGTCAGTACTTTCAGATATGTCAAGAAGACGACTCCAGCAAGGAACTGAGTATTTCCTCAGCCACCACACAGAGAAACCACCTTCCAGTTAGGTTTGCGGGCAACCATCTTTAAATGCTTGAGCTGTTCAGCGTGGCCATGACAAGATTTGCAATTCTCTACGTTTATTTACACACCATCACCCCAACTAGACATCACATAGAAGTGGCATGGTCACAGCTGACCCCAGGGTAGTCCCTGTCTCTGCCGATCCAATTTCATCGTGCTCTGCAATTGAACTGCAGTCATACAGTAGAGGATGTATGCACAGGACTCCGTGCCACAATAAAATTAGCAGAAGCTTGTCAGGGGGCATTTTCCTGTTTTACCGTGACAGACCCTGGACAAATAAGTCTGCTTTCCAGAAATCCATAGAGGTCTGGCTCTCTTGAAATGTATATGAGCCCAGCATATTTGTGTCACAGTGTTCTATATGGTAAGCGTGTTACGTGATAGTTTGAGAACAATGTTAAGCCTTTGCAGTGTTTTTTTCGTTTTGTCTTCACAGTTTTCAGGGGCACTTAAATTGCCTATGAAGAGACAACTCATTTTTGATTTGTAGAAAAACAGCTTCTGTTTATTAGTAGTAACTAAGAAAAAATTTATTCCTTCAGAGAAAGGATACAGCACAGATCTATTCTATTTTGAAAGAAAAAGTTCAAAGGAAAATTTTTTTTTTGCAGTTTGATAAGTCAAGCTTCAAAAGTCTCTTTCTTGACCCCTCATTTTACCGGTAAGAATCAGTTATACCACAAGGAAAATCTAAGAATACACACATTTAAAATATGCTTGTAAATAAATTTAAATGATTTTTTTTTTTTTTTTTGGTTTCAGATGAAATGTTAAAAGAATAATGTGGTAAATAGATACATTTTACCATTATGGGGCAAAACATTTTAAAACGTATGTTTTTTAATCCAGCCTAAAGTAATTTTATTAGATATTCTGTGCAGTTCTTATATCAAACATTCTCAGAAGCCCTGGGATCATTTTATATTCAATGGAAGACAGAAAGAAATCCAAAACCTAGTTAAATAAATTGTTCATTTATTCCTTCCCTTTTATGCACCAAGATCTACATGTGGTCATTAATTATAAAGAGACTATTATAGCACCATATTTTCATTCAATACGATGTCCTGGTATATATCAAAGAAGTCCCATAATTAAAACAGAAGGGCCACAATGACAATTAAAATTACAATCTATATGGGGAAAGAAAGTACAGTTCTGCAATTTTTCACGCTGTCACTGTCAGCTGCATGGAATATTCTGGTCACGTCTCTTGTAAAGCAGCCTAAATTCTTCTTCACCAATGCAACCTCAAAAGCATTATCAGCACCTAAGCAAAAGCCTATGCAAGTATAATTTAATACGAAGCCACAGTTTGCAAGTAATAGCGTATAAAGTGATATTTAAGTGGTGTTTTAAGCACACTTCTGATGGCTACAGCCGCTTTTCCCTGGTAAATGCGTTTTCCTTTGAGTAGTGATTATGAGTCCTAGGTGAAGAGGTCCTGTGTGCAGGTCTGTCTGTAAGCCTTACTTCCAGCTGCCAATCTTTACTTCACAGTGAAGAAAAAGCCACATAGCACCTTGTTCTTACTCTTGTATGCTGTCATCCCCTGAGCCTGATAACACAAAATCATTTCCACATAACACTTTCCTGCTTCTGCCTCTTAAACCTTGAGACCTACACATTGTGCATGCACTTGCACCCTTGGCAATCGGCTCCCTGGAAACCCCTTCCTTTGAACCATCAGAGTCTTCTAGCGGACTATTTTTAACACTCATCTTGGTAAATATCTGCATTAACGGAGTACAAAGCTTTTTGGTAGCAATATGTATTTGCTACAATTTATTGTCTATAAAAGTCACGAACAGTGAATTATTACTCTTAAAATTGTGTTTTTCTTTATAATAACTTTAAACTGAGCACTCATATATGAAGCATGCAATGGAGATTGAGAAGGTTTTGTATAATAAAACTGTGACATGGTCATTTTTTCCAGTTTTGCATTACAGAGACACACTCATGCATGGTGCTTTTTAAATTCTTATTATGTGGGAGGTCAGGGGGTCGAATGTCAGAAAGCACTGTTAATTTCACGGGGTTAGGGGAAAGTAAATTCAGAGGGAATACAGATCACTTAGCACAGAAAACCAGCTCCTCTGAAGTTTGGTTTCACATTTGTTAACCATATCCTTCAGCTGACGAACCATTGAGACCACGGTGACATTCTGGTCCCAGATATAATGGCTTGACATGCTGCAGTGAGACTGTGATTCCGTCGCCCTGCTCCCTGTGCCAGCCTCAGCCTTCCTCTGAATCAATGAAGCACTAAAACTCCACACAACTGGAACTGAACAAAGCATGTTGCCATTTTGGCTGTGATGTTTAAATTATAGAGAAAGCAGTCAGGATGTCTTAAAGTTCAATCTGACAAGAAATGTAAAATATATTTCTGTCTTCATTCTCTGGGAAGGTAGCATCTTACACTGTGCCGTATCACTACCCAGAGTCCTTTTAAAGTGGTTCATAATAGAACATCAAAGACCAAATTCTTGCATTTCAGGGATTTTTAAGTAATCAGAAAGGCATCTTACTAGCACTGGCCAAAGTTTCGTGGGCAAGAGAATGACCTAGATAATATGGTTTTATTCAGTTGGTCGTGGAGGGATATAGTTCCTTTATTTTACTATTTGTTCTGAGAGACAAAGTTAACATGCTGGCAGGGACGTACAAGGCACAGGTTACACAACTCACCACCAACGACGAGGTAAAACAATGGCCCATTTTACCGTTGGGATAGATGAGTAATAACCCAAATATGTTTTAATGTGAACTTTGGTAAAACCTGAAATTTTATTTAAATATAGTTCACTGGGCCAGTACAGACAGATGCTGATAGGTTTGGTTGGGTAGTTTATTAGTTTTTTTTTTTTTAAATAAGATTTTTCAGACTCAAAACTCAAACTGGGCTCAGCTGCCCCCTTATAATTAAATTTTAATGACTTAGGCTGAGTGTTTGTGTTTTGGCAGCATGCTTAATAGTGTTAGCGTTTAAATGGTTACAACTAGACTTTGAAGGGAGGCAAACCCATAGCAAGTCATAGGTGAAGCTTCTCCAAAGAAGCTCTGGTTTACTGGGATGCTGTGGGATTTAGTGGGACAGCTAGCCACAGGTCACTCGGTTATAGTAAGTCATTAAAAATGAATTAGAATAAAATGCTACATACTCTAAATTCCACAGTAGCCTGAGGGCCAATGCTTTTCAGTTTTAACACTTTTTCATTATAAGTAACAGTTTTATATGTTTTCGTATGCCAAAGGGTCTACTGGTAAATAAAAGCAGTATGTGGTTCTGCTCATAAAATCACCCTTTCTCCCAAAATGCCAGGAACAATCCAGGGTATCCATTTTAATCAGTTCTTTTTTTTAAGAATTATTATTAACTTTGCAGTGGTATATTTCACAGGTATCCTTTTTATAATTAAAATCTTGTTTTCCTCTCAAATCCTCTTTCCAGCAAGCAGCCTGTTGCCTGAAGTTTTAATCCTTCATTACTAGTTAAAACAAAATCACCAATTAGGCACATGAACACGTCTGTATTAATCTCATTAAGGTGATGGCACCAAATAAACTGGAACTATTTTTGTGCTTTTACTGTGTTCCTATGGCTTTATCAGGCCCTGTGGTCATATACAAAGACCTCGAAGCTTAGTCATTTAGAGTCATTCGGTTGTGGACTGAATGTGGCATTACCAGCTATGGCTGAAAATTGCTTTCAGCTTTTAAACTGCACTGACTAGTCTGTAGTTAATCTTAGATCATTCACTCGCAAAATTAAATGAGCCAGAACAGTGGTCTTTTTTTTTTTTTTTTATAAAATAATACATCACAAAACACTTATTTGCCCTGCCCAAAAGAGAGATCAAATTCATTTAAAATCCCATAAACCAGAGTTGTGAATTTTAAATTTTATTTAGTAGCAGAGAAACAGAGGGTAAGCTATCTTTCTATAGCACATCATTGCTATAAATTTACATATGGAACATGGTTTGATGCTTAACCAACCTTTAATCTACCTTTGATGTATACTTTTACTTCAATGTGGTCATGTGACATCCTTATTAATGCAAATGTAAAAAAGACTGTTTTGGATCTATGATATAATTAGCCATAAACCATGTTAAAAAGAGAGAGAGAGTGTGCCTACTTGAGTCACTGGAGTTGCATATAAAGTTCACAGTTATCATCACAGAAGAATAACCTTAAGAAACTAAGTTTAAAATTTTTACTTCATTCATTCTTATATTTTCTGCCCAAGTAACTACTGAAGACCATTTTTCTATACGAGTGATAGTCAACTAAGATTTGATTGCTAAATAATTTATTTTATAGGAGTAAAACACTTTAATATTCGTAGGATTTTTATCCTGCTTCTTGTAAAAGTAAAATCACATTGAAAGAAAAGTGCTAACTGAGGCAAAAGGGGAAATGTAATACTTCTTATCCTGATTAGCATATATTTCAATCATTTCAAATACACTGTCTTTTAAATGAATGTGCATTTTCTTGTGGTTGGTTCCCTCCTTTCTTACTGCCCTACCCCACATTGTGTGTCAAATGTCTATGTTTTGATTTTGGCGGCCACTAATGTTAGGGTCCAAAAAACTTGAGCCACTGCAAATGAGGTGAAGGTCACCTCATAATGCCAGATGGAGGCAAAAAGTTTGGATATTTGAGGGGCTGACCCAGTGAGTACCCTGGTGGATGACAGAATGCTAAGGTTAGATATTGGAAAATAAGGTTCATGCTACTCTGTCACTGGGGCCGGTGCCGGCTGCTTGCTTGACAGAGAAGGTGGTATGTGGTCTGGACCTCAAGAAAAAGGAAGTCAGCCACCCAGATCAAAAATTACCCTGTTGACCATCCAAAAAAATGATTCTGACATCAGCTTAGCGAGACAAGAAGAAAATGATTTTTTTAAAAAAGTTAAGATTGTACTTTATTCTAGGATAGTCTAGGGAAAGTCACAGATCGATCACAATATGATGAACGGAAATTCCTGAACTAAGAATACAATTGCCAAAACCACACTGGCGACAACTCTTCATTTTTACTACGTGTTGCAAGTGCACATGACTCAAGTTGTGCCATTCTGAAAGCTAATCACTCATTGTTTTTAAAAATATAGTGTTATAAAAGTACTATAAAATAAAATGCATTTCTATTGACTGTTCTCTTTAAACAAAAGCAAATTGACTGAAATTGACAGAAGCCATTCATTGGTTATGCAATTATTTTCCCAGCTATGAACATGTCTTTCTGTTTAACTTGTAATAACTTAGAAAAAAGGTTTCAGTGACCAAAACAGCATACTCATCTTTATTGAGACTGCCCTTCCTGTCTTAAAAACTTTCTTAAGACTCCTTGACCTGATTCTAATATAACTGCGTTCCTTAAATCTTATTATATTGCTACTTTAAAACAGATATTGGGTTTATATTTTTCAATAAATTTTAATGATTTAAAAGGATCCCTATCTATTCAAGATTTGTCCCTTTTCTGAGACTATAGATGAAGCAAAAGATTCATACATATATATATATATATAATCAAATATCAGGTGACCATTCTAAATACTGCACAGTATTAGTTTTTCCATCTCAAGAAAAATATCTGCATATTGTTGTTTATTCTGTAAAATATTCCTTTTTTTAATAGCCTGAACCAAATAATTTCTCATTTTTACAGGCTTCACTTCACTTTTCTCACAGTGAATAAATTGCAACTTATTTCCATGAAATTCACAGATGACACAGATCTTTATTTTGCATAAAGGCATAAAGAAGTGTCTAATATCTTCAATATTCATCTGCTAAGTGGACATTTGCATTGGGTTAGAACGGAAAAAGAGCCCCAACCCTCCCGCAGTGACAGCTGTACAAAGGGATGACATCTGACAGCTGTGACAGTGCTGAAGGGAAACTCAGATGACTTGCAGTATCCATGATCCAATTACAGCACACATCCCTCTGACAGACCCAGCAGCTTGACTCCAGCGTTTGGAAGGACAGTATTGATCTCTTGTCAGAAACCAGTTGCCTGCCTGCAATTGTGCGCCGCTGAACTTTGAAAAGCTATAGTACCCTCTTAAATGATAGGGGCAGTCAGGTTATAGTATTCAGGTACAAAGAGAGGTGCAAAGGGTATCTGCTAAATGCTCTAAACTTGAACAAATCATAACAATATGACAGTCCAATCATACTGAAGGAGCCCAGCTGATCTAGCTGGCTACTGTCTGTGCTAATGGAAAGACAGCTCTTTGTGTTTAGTGGGATGATCTTACTTGATGAAAAGGCCACTGCAATTAGTGCATGCTGGTTGGCTGTGCTGGGTGACAGCAGCATGGATGGTATAATGGCAGCTGCCAATAACCCTAACTTCAAGAAAACAGACAATTAGGACTTTGATCCTAACGCTGTTAGTCCTTTACTCCAGACCTCTGCTCCGCTTTTACTGTAAACCTCACAAGGGCAATGTGGTACAACCTCACCAAACAGAACAACTTGGTCAAGGGGTCAGTTGCCTTTCTCCTCTTGACTTGTGTACCTGCCTTCCTTTAGGAGAGAGAAAGAGAGAGGGGGGTGGGAGAGAGACTTACGCAAAATGTAACAAACATAAATATCTCCTTTCAACTATAGTTTAAAAGAAGCTAATATATGAGCATAAATGCTTTAAGATGCAAAAATTTTAAATACATTTTAAAAATAGGGTGGTAAAAACAGGATGCTAAACTTTAAAAAAAGAGCTTTCTAATGGCAAGTGAGCTCATGTTTTAAGACACATGTAGGACTGACTATTAAGAAATCAGTATAAAATAAATAGGATACGAGGATGTAATGTATAGCACAGGGAATATCACCAATTTTTATAATAACTTTATATGGAGTATAATCTATAAAAATATTAAATCACTATGTTATACACCTGAAACTAATATTTAAATATTGTAAGTCAACTATACTTCAATAAAAAAAGAAATTACTAAAATAATTAAAAGTTATCTCCAGTTTTTATTATTTTAGAGTTGGATGAAGATAGATGAAACATTCTGAAGACTCAGCATACACAAAACTTATAATGCAGATTATTTTAGTGTTTTTCATCAAGTGCAGCTCCAGAACAGTTAGTAAAGCACTTAGGTAGCAGTGAAACAAGTTAAATTAAATACTGGAGCACACATACACACACAAATTATACCAGTATAGGCAAATCTATAATTAGAAAACTTAAGTTAGTGCTCACTTCAGCAGCACATATGCTAAACTTGGACATATACAGAGAAGATTAGCATGGCCCCTGTGCAAAGATGACACCCAAATTTGGGAAGGATTCCATATTTTTAAATGAATATTCTTTCTTTATTTTTTAATTTATGTATTTATTTTTGGCTCTGTTGGGTCTGTTGCCGTGCGAGGCTTTCTCTAGTTGTGGCGAGCAGGGGCTACTCTTTGTTGCAGTGTGCAGGCTTCTAGTTGTGGTGGCTTCTCTTGTTGCGGAGCACAGGCTCTAGGTGCACGGGCTTCAGTAGTTGTGGCTCACGGGCTCTAGAGCTCAGGCTCAGTAGCTGTGGCACACGGGCTTAGTTGCTCTGTGGCATGTGGGATCTTCCTGGACCAGGGCTCGAACCCGTGTCCCCTGCATTGGCAGGCGGATTCTTAACCACTGCGCCAGCAGGGAAGCCCTGAATATTCTTTTTATACCTCAAATTTAGACTGTTTCTTAACTTTGAAAGTTTTTTCTGTAATTGTGGATCAGGTAGTATTATTAATTCTAGGTAAGTAGGTACTGTAAATCAAAACCCAGAGGAAATATTATTGTTCAAATTTCATTAAATTGCAAGGATTTAAAAAAAATGAAAAAAAATTAAGTCTGTATCAGTCTCAGATTCTTTCTAATGGAACAAATATAATGGCAAAAGTGGAAAACTAACCTTATATAAAACATTTTATATTTCAAATAAGGTATGGAAACTAGAGTTTTGAGAATGAACAGAGAACTAGAGAACAAAAGATGAAAAAACAAACTTTGGGAGAGCTTTAAAGCAGAGAAAAACTGAGATATAATAGTATCTAAGATAAATGAAGACAAAGAACCAATGTGCTTCAGCAGTACAAATACTTAATTATATCCAATTATATACCTGTTCACTCGTATATACATTAATGCTAATTAAAACACATGAGATCACCCTAATATAAATTGAATAACACAAAATTAGTGAGTATGGAGAAACATTCTCTTCTTGATAGAAGTATAAATTGTAGCAGTCTTTCTTAAGATTAATTCAGAGATATGTATCCAAATTCCATATTACTTTAATTAGAAACATTCTTCACTTCACAAAGAATTGTATGAAAGAACATTCGTTGAAGTATTACTTATAATGGGAAAAAAATTAAAACAACCTAACTACCCAGTTGGAGGGGATTAACTATATCATGATAAAATAGAATAATATACAGCCAATTAAAAGAATGAAGTGGATTTATATAAGCTAATATGAATTTTTCCAAGATGTAAACATAGTATTATCTTACATGTATAAAAGTATACACAAAACAAACATATGTGTATATGTGTCTGTGTATTTGTACTTATTTGAATATGTATAAGATATTTATATCTACCTATATATGCTTCGTGTATATTAACGTTTCTAGAAGTACAAACAAGAAACTGTTAATAATGGTTATCTATCATGAACTAGAGAGAGTAAGAAGGCTCACTTTTAATTTACATTTCCTTACACTATCTGCATATATATTACTTTATAATTTTTTTTAAACTAGTTAATTAAATTTTTTGTGTTAATAACCTCTTGCTACTTATATAAAACTAGACATGACAGTCCTTCATGTAGATGGGAGACACAACAAGAAGAAAAAAAGGCACATTTCCTAAAAGATATGCATGTTTAGAGATTTAAAATTATAAAGATAGAACCTAAACAATTTGTACTCTTCATTCCTTTAGTAAACATTATTAGACATCCATTGTTAGACTTAGGCTAGTTGGGGAACATGAAGAGTAATAAATAGTGTGCCTGCCCATAAGAATCTATGGTCTAGTTGAGAAGATTTAAAAAATAATAGTACAGTGAAAAATGCTGAGCATTAATGGTAGGCAAAAGTGGTTTAGAGTACAACAGGTGGAGACATCTCGGCCATAGGATGTCAAGGAGCCATTCCTAGAGGAGACTAGATTTAAGTCTCAGATGATGAATGTGGTCAGCCAAGTGAAGGAAACTCATGGGCAGCAGGATTTGAAGTGCAAGAACCGCATGGGCAAAAGAAAAAGGGAGCATGTAGGCAGTCCATCATGACGATTTCTTAAAAACAAAAAGATAAATGGTGAGAGATAAATCTGGAAAGGAAAGTAGATATCTCAAAGGAAAAAAAGGGTACTTTCTGATCAAAAAGACCTGAAAATTTTCCAAATTTTTTCATTCATTAAAATAGTATAGAGATGCAGTTGTCCAAATACACTGAAAAATAAGAATTACCTGGACTTCAGGTTAAAAATAAGATTCTTGGGGTCCAAAACAAATTCATCAAATTTAACTGATAACCTACAGGTATAATAAGTATCCTGGTGACAGTTATTATCTGACAAGTTTAGAAAATTTCGGTAGGTTAGAATATCCATGATGCTGTTTATCTTTAGCCAAAACTTGATCCACTGAGAAAAAACAAACAGATCAAATCGAAAACTTCATCTTTGAATTTATTTCTACAGTGACAAATGTTAAATGAAATATATGACAATCTTAATTCCACCAAGAGCCTATTACGAGATAATTATTTACTTCCTTGGCAAGTCAAACAATTATATTTCCTTGGAAGCATCTAGTAGAACAGAGAAGGTCCACATCCTCTATTTACCTGACTTTTCAGTACAATTTATTACTAATTCAAAGTGTAAGATAATATGAACTAATATTAGTTTTACCTCCTTAACTAAATAGATGAATAACTTCACCAATAATAATTGACTATATTTTAATGGTATGTGTTTCCTGTAAGTCTGGAAATACAGACCTCTTAAGGCTAAACCACAGCAAAGAAAGAGAAAATATATTACTAGTATCTTTACAGTCCTCAAGATGGTGAGCTTATTGGTTTGAGTATTATACTTCTGTGGTCTAATTCTAGGCATTGGTCTCCTTGTGGATCATTTAACATTGTTCTACTCCATTTCAAAAGAATGTGCTCTTAAACCTGTCTATCTCTCAAATACCTGTCATTGGTTAGAAGAAAGTGAGGGAAGAGTATGGACAGTTTCACAGAAAAATATACAACTATTCAATTTAATTAAACTCAACTCAATTCAATTTAACAAAAACTTAAAGAACTCTATGCCAGGAATGCAAAACCATGAACCATGAACTGGAGTTCAAAGGTGTTAGAGCTTGTTAGCAGAGATAAATATGTAAAGAGAAATAATAATTTAATGTTGTGAACACAACAGAAATATATCCAAGGCACAGGACAGTGAGGATCACTGATGGGAAAGTAGGAAGGAAGAGCATATTTATGAACGTAAGATAATTCTAAATAATAAGAGTTCATCAGATTTAGAGGGTATTGGCAGAGGTGAATTCTGAGCAGAGAGAGTAGCATGTCCAAAAGTGCATGGAAGTGTGCATGTCAGAAAACTATAGCATTTAGTATTGATGGAATGTATGTTTTGAGGAGGAGAAGGAGAGACTCAGTCCTACTGAGTCTTTTTTCAAATTTGGAGGTACAAGCACAGCAACATTATGGTGACAGTGCCGTGTCTGTAACAATGGATACTGAACTTGGGAAGCTCTTAAGGAGGATGAAATAGGTCAATAACATCCCCCAGCTTTCGGTTCTCTTCTTAATCTATATGGTTTTGTAGGGATACAAATCTGCTATGGTAACCTGAAGACAGTGCATGTAACCACATAGATCAATAGGCAATGCTTGACCAAGTTTTGGTGAAATGCTTGACCAAGTCTTGGTGATATGCCCTGCAAATAATGATACATGGCTATTGCATGCAGTTCCTTATCTATATTTTTATGGGAGAGTCTCATCCTTATTCCTCATTGTAGTATCATGCAGGTCTACCTTGCCCCATTTTAAGGTATAGCTCCAGGCTTCTCTGTGAGTCTATAAAATTGCTATGTAATATACTTTGTGGATTCATTTGGGCTCCTTGTTTTCTCATTGGCTGAATCTATGTAAGTGTGGCAAGGAAACATGGCAGCTGCCACCATGGTATAGTTTATGGGCTGCTTGATCACTTTACAGATTTAATAGTCCTAAACTCCATGGGAAATACTGTTCCCCCTTGAGGGAGAAATTATGCTTGGAGACACAACTAACAGTAATCTTCAACTAATGTGTATAAAATAGTTTCTATACAGTGAGCATATAAACATTCTATTTTATAGTATGTTAAATCTTACCATAGAAACCATACTATAGAGTAGTGTGAGATTTAAATAACATTTAACATATTAACATCTATTGGACACTTATATGTGCCAGCCACTATTCTGAGAGTTTTATACACACAATCTATTTTACTCCTCACACCAATTGCTTTATTAGTTCTAATTTATAATACATATAAGGAACTTGGGGTTTGGAGAATTTAAATAACTTCCCCACAGGTAGTGCAGAGCTAGATTGAGCCAGAGCCAAAGTTGAAATAGAGGCAGTCCAATTTCAACGCTCTAATTTTTTTTTTTTTTTTGCGGTACGCAGGCCTCTCGCTGTTACGGCTTCTCCCGTTGCGGAGCATAGGCTCCGGACGCGCAGGCTCAGCGGCCATGGCTCACGGGCCCAGCCGCTCCGCGGCATGTGGGTTCCTCCCAGACCGGGGCACGAACCCGCGTCCCCTGCATCGGCAGGCGGACTCTCAACCACTGCGCCACCAGGGAAGCCCCAATGCTCTCATTTTTAACTACAGTTTTATTCAGCCTCCCCACTAACAGTGGTCACACCGAGTCTGATTTGTGCACACATCAGCCTTTCTTAATGTGGATTCTTATGCCAAACAAAATTGGTCACTCTGTGTGATCAACTATTTTCTCAGAAACACCGCTTTCCCTAGTAACAGTCACTTAACCATTAGAGTAATCTTTCCTACCAAGTTTAGTTTATGTGCTAATATAAAAGGCATCAACACCCTACCCCTAATCCCATGCTCATCTTCTACGTGACATTTAAACATTTTAATAGGAACGTATTCTAAATTGAATTATTTAGGAAAAGATTCTGGTCATTTAAACATATCACACTATTTAAAACAGATATAGACCTACCCTTAAAGGGAACATGGTAATGAGTGATCCCTAGTAATGGATAACCGACCTGTCCAAAATTCAAGATCAAATATTCACTTATGTTGCCACATATGTACTTCTTGAAGATTGTTTACTATTTGCTGTGCTCTGTTACCTGCTTTCAGCTTTTCAAGAACAAAATTCCAAGGAAAGCTTTCCTTACAATGTCCTTTGCATAGTAAAGCCTTGGTAGAAATGGCTACACTTCTCATCTCTAGCCTTTTTTTAAGTTCTCAATTTGATTAGATTTGCGTTATGCAATCATCCTTGTTTGAAATGACCTTGTATTTCCCATCCACACAGAATTCCATGAAAATCAAGCAAAAGAAAATACAAATGAAAGGAAAACATTTTCAGAATTAGTTTAATGTCTTATAATATCTACTGGCATTTTGATTTAATTAATGCTTATTTTTTTGTTTGTTTGCTTTTTAAAGCTTATTCTTACTGTTGTTTTTTAGTAAAATATTCTTTTAACCTACGGCTATATACTATGTTTTCCAAGCTATTAAGAATTTTCCTAACTAAATATAAGACAAAATTTGCTGAGAAAACTTCAGTATAGAATTGTGTGTTTCAATAAAGCAGAATAGAACATTTGGCCCCAAAAAAGTATTGGCAGAATTTACCAAAAAGAGATTTGAAAAATAGTGAGAGATGAATACTTATCAATGACAAGTCTAAAAAGTAATATATATATTTTAGATGGAACAGTTTATTATGTATATGAAAGACATGAAATAATTGTTTAAATTCTTGACTATCAAGAAATAAAAGAAATAACAATGAAGAATTGTGAGTCAGAGTCACATGAAAAGCATCACTCTATATTTTCTGTTGACTTTTGCAATTCTTTGTCTATGTCATTTTTATAAATACTCATATCTGCAAATTCATAAAGGAGCACACACAGGATGATATTTTGCTACTGTCCACCCCAGCTTTAGAGTTAATGCATAAAGTCATACTAATTTAAATGAATATAACAAATATCTTAGTGCTTTGAAAACTGACAGAATTAGTTTTACATATTTTTACTCATTTGTTTCAATTTATGAACTGCAACCCATGGCCTCTGAGTACATGTGCATGATAAAATTATCAGAAAACAAATTATAAATAGCAATCAGTGACCTCTTTCTTAGCCACTGAACTTTATCAATGGCCTGACCCAAGATTCCAGGCCTGAAGGTCAATCAACTTGTACTCTATCAGTTCACAAGGCAAAGAAATTTCTAAATACAATCCCCTACATGAAGAAGTGCCGACCTCTAGTTTGATGAAGCTGAGATTCACTGATTGTTGTCTGTAGTAGTCATATAGCAAATTTTAATTATGAAAATATAACAGCAAAATTTACTACAGAGATCTTATGGAAACTAGTTTATGCACTTAATTCATCTTTTTCTAAATCAATTTATACCAATAAATACAATTTGATAATTTAGAATTTCCAGTCTGAAAATGTTTGTTTCAAGAAATATAGTTTCATTTTAATAAGGGTCCACGTTGACAGAATTAATGTGATAGCAATTGACCTGAAAACTATAACAAATTATGAATTTTTCAGAAAAATTACATTTTCCACATTTCAATACAGAGACTAGAATTCTGAGAAAACACTAAACAGTTACTTAAAATTTTGTAATAAAAGGAAATACTTACTTTTTATCTGTAATATTTAAGATTGCATCTACTTTTAAATTATTTTCTTCCATGTGTTTATGATCTTCACAACACTTTGATGCTATTTAAAAAGTGTGAAGCACTTGTTAATCCAAGGCCTCACTCTCAAAGAACATTGAGAAAAAAAGAGGATAAGAAACCAGGGGCTGTGAGGGGAAGAAAGAACAGGAAGAGAGAATGAGAGAGTCAGAAAAAATTTCAAGTCCTTTAAAAACTTATTCAGGTGAAAGTGGAACACCTGAATTAGACCAAAGCAAATGAGGAAATTATGAAGAACTGAGAAAAAATTGAAGGTTTAAAAAGAGTACTACAAGTATTCAGAATGTGTACTATATGTAAAGAAAAATTTTGACACATTAAAGTCATTTCTTTTGGAATGGGCAATGAAAGAGAACCTATCCTACTGTATATAAAATAGATAAATAATAAGGACCTAATGTATAGCACAGGGAACTATACTCAATACTCTGTAATGGCCTATAGGGGAAAGGAATCTAAAAAAGAATGGATATATGTATATGTATAACATATACACTTTGATTCACTTTGCTGTACACCTGAAACTAACACAACATTGTAAATCAACTATACTCTAATTTAAAAAAAAGAAAAAAAAGATAAACCATGTTTGTACATGGGGAGACAAAACACCCCAAAAGCCAATACAATACTGAAGGAGAAGAGCAATGCTGGAAGACTGATGCTACCCAACTTCAAGACTTACTATAACTCTACAGTAAGCAAAACAGTGTGGTATTGGCTAAAGAAGAGACAAATAGACCAATGAAACAGAATAGAGAGCCCAGAAATAGACTCAAATAAATACACTCAAATGATCTTTGAAAAAGGAGCAAAGGCAATACTGTTGTTGAACCCAAGTTCATGTACCTTATGCACAGTGAGGTCAAATAAACTGAAAAGTTGGAGTTTGGAGCAGAGAAAGGTTTATTGCAAGGGCCATGCAAGGAGAACAGGTGGCTCATGCTGAAAAGACCCAAACTCCCTGATGGTTTATGGGGAAGAGGTTTTATAGGCAAAGCATGAGGGGAGGTCTGCAGGGTGTGTGACCTTCCTCTGATTGGTTGGTGATAAGGTAACAGGATGGTGTTCCAGGTATTTCAATCATCAGCCTTTTGTTCTAACCAGCCTGAGTTCCACATGCTTGTGCTCAGCCTGAAGCTACTATCCTCCACCTGGGTAGGGGCCTTAGTTCCTGTAGAAGAACGCAGAGATATGTATCAAATTGTTATGTATATCCCTTGAGGAGGAACCAGGACCCTGACCCATCACCACTGCCCTATTGTTTCCTGATGGCCTTTCCTTTGTTTCTGTATTCCCTCACTCCTCTAGCAACTGTTTCAATCTGCCCTTTGGAACTCAGGAAAGGTCTAGGAGGCTGAAACCTTTTCCTACAAACAATAAATGGGGGACATGAAAGGGTTTTTGTGCCCGGGAAGGCCCCACAAGGTCCTGCTTGGTTTCAATGCAACGGAGCAAAGATAGTCTTTCAATAAATGGTGCTGGAACAACAAAACATTCACATGCAAAAAAATTGAATCTAAACAGACCTTATACCTGTTGTAAACATTAAACTCAAAATAGATCATAGACTTAAATGTCCAAAAGCAAAACTGTAAAACTCCTAGAAGATAACATAGGAGAAAACCTAGATAACTGGGTATGGTGATGATATTTTAGATATGACACCAAAAAATAATCCATCATAGAAATAACTGATAAGCTAAATTTCATTATAACTAAAAACTTCTGAGTATAACTAAAAACTCTGTGTAAGACCCTAGCAAGAGAACAAGAAACCAAACCACAGGTTGGAAATAATATTTGCAAAAAATATATCTGATAAAAGACAGATATATATTTATATATATATATATTTCAAAATATACAAAAAAATTCTTAAAACTCAACAATAAGAAAACAACCCAATTAAAAAACAGGTCAAAGATCTTAACAGACACCTCACCAAGATGATATGCAGAAGGCAAATAAGCATATGAAAAGATGTTCCACATCACACATCATCAGGGAATTGCAAATCAACAATGAGATACCACTAAAGCCTATTAGAGTGGCCAAAATCCCAAACACTGAAAACACCAAGTACTGGTGAGGATGTGGAACAACAGGAACACTCACTCATTGCTAGTGGGAATGCAAATGGTACAGCCACTTTGGAGGACTGCTTGGCAGTTTGCTACAAAACTAAACATACTCTTACCATACAATCCAGCAATTGCACTCTGTGATATTTACCCAAAGGATTTTAAAACTTATGTCCACACAAAAACCTGCACATGAATGTTTATAGCAGCTTTGTTTATAATTACCAATGCTTGGAAGCAACTAATATGCCCTTCTGTAAATGCTGTAAGTGAATGGATCAATAAACTGTGGTACATCCAAAAAATGGAATATTATTCAGCACTAAAAATAAAAGAGCTGTCAAGTCATGAAAAGACATAGAGAAACTTTAAAAACATATTACTAAGTGAAAGAAGCCAATCTGAAAATACTAAATACCATAAGATTCCAACAACACGATATTCTGGAAAAGGCAAAGCTAAAGAGACAGTAAAAAGATCAGTGTAGGGAAACCTATCTGCAGTGTATTTAGTAATACAATACGGTACTATGGTACAGAAATGTTCAGAAATACTCAGCTTTGAAGTGACATCAAGGCCAGGGAACAATGTTAGTATCCATTCCAACTTTTGTTAAAAATTAAGATACTTTATGAAGATTTTAGTGCAACTAACAAATCTGGAAGTGTCACATAACATTCTCTTTCCTCCTGATTTCATTATCCACTCTAGACAGTTAGATTGCTACTAATCCTTATAGTCAAGTGGTCTCTTTCATCTGGAATATATCCTATCTGCATGGAAATTTAATGGTATTTTTATCTAAGTCTGTATTTGTATAATACAGCTTTTATTTTCCAAAATTGAATACTTTATTCCTTCAGCTTATTGTTGAAAAATTGGAGAATGGATGGTACAGAACTCAGACTGAGGCACTTACAACTTCCTTAAGTTTGGCCACATTTCATCAAGAATTAATAAATTATGAACTAAGCCAATCTATCTTAATATGACTATTTAAAAGAAGCAATAGAGAGATATACTTTTATGTAAAAACAGTAAATCACAATATGGAAAAAAAAATGCCTTCCAGAAGAATACATTAAGTCCCAAGATGAGGAAACTTAAGATTTTTCTCATACCACATCTCACAAACATGACTTAAACTATTGGCATTATCTGATTACAATGCCCTTACGGGTAAATTCTAATTGTTGACATTAAAATTAAAGGGAAAAAAGTTCTGAGGCAAGCAAAGTATAGCATTCTTGCTCCAGTATGTACTTTTCTTCTCCAAATTTGGGCATAATTGTCAAAGTAGCATGATAACTTGTCTCAAGAATCATTGTTCAGGCCCAAGAGTCATTAGAAAGATTATGGATTTAAGTTTTGGCAAATGGACATATTTGGAACCTTAGGATAGGATCCACAGGTAATCAATTTAATCCTTAAGGAATGAATATTTAGCAAAAAAGAAATGGACCCATTTATTCAGAAGATAATATTCCAAATATGTTTACTCCTTATTGAGGATTAGTTTCAAAACTGACCAGAGGGTTATTCCTTAAGAATGATATCTACTAATACCATTCTAAGATATTTCTGTTCAAAAAACCACACAAATATTTTCCTGTAATCTTTTCTCTTTATTATAAAATAATAGTATTATAATATCAATATTGAATCTAAATATGACAATAACACCAATAAATCTGTAAACTTAGATTTTTTTAAATTCCCCTGATTTAAAGTATTGCTTCTTATTCAATTCAGGCTTCTCTCACCCCAAACATCCGTGATGATATAAAACCAACATAACAATTAGATATGTCTAAGAAATGCCCTTAGTACACTGAGAAGTCTAGTGAAGCTAGGATACAACCAAGACTGAGACCAGACCACCATACATGAATGAACACAAAGCAAAAATCTTTCACTTGGAGCAAAAATCTATACACTTACAATGACCTTTACTCCTCTTGAAAGAGGAAATAAAAATAGTTATTTTATCAGCAGGACTAAAGCTGAAATTATATATATAGAATAGGACAACTACTGCTGATTATTGTTCAATCATTACTAATTTACATCATTTAACTGAAAGCCAGCAATAAACTGAGCACTGTCAAAGTTTTATCTTAGTATACAATTGTATTAGTCATAATGTGGTCAAAACTATAAACAGATGGGGAAAATAATAAGCTATTGCCAAGGTGTTACCTCACTCCTTTAAAATTTTATCAGTTATCTATCGTGTAATAAAACACCTCATATTTAGTGGCTTAAAACATTAATAAATTGCTATCTTGCTATTCCTCACAAATCTGAAGGTTGGTTGTATAGTTCCTCTGCTGAATTTTCTGTCACTGTAGCGACTGCTGGGCTAGAATGTTCAGGATAACCTCACTAACTAATCTGGAGTTTGCTGCTGGTTCAGTTTTCCTGTATGTGGCCTCCCATTCTCTTCTAGGTTAGAATGGCTTTTTTTTTTTTTTTTTTTAAACATGGCAGCTGTAAGGCAACATTTCAAAGGGTGAAAGCAGAAGCTGCAAGACCTCTGGAGAGCTAGGCTGGGTAATTCACACAATGTGATTTCCACATTATATTAGTCAAAGACTAGACCAGATGGAAGAGACTGAAAATAGATCACATCTTTCCATGAGAACTGGCAAAATAGCATGAATCTATCTTTTAATCTACCACAGAAGTGAATAAGGTTTTTCATGAGTACATAATAGATAAGAATATCTTGGTTGATTGATGAAGATGAGAACCATATAGTCTAGAAGGACAGCCATTTTTGCTTGCTCTCTCTTTGATTAGTGCATTTTAGATCATACCTATTTTATAATAATGAAACTC
Source organism: Phocoena sinus (assembly GCF_008692025.1). NCBI lineage: Eukaryota > Metazoa > Chordata > Mammalia > Artiodactyla > Phocoenidae > Phocoena > Phocoena sinus. The sequence continues at coordinate 76,367,046 of NC_045769.1, read as the reverse complement.
TTCAATATGGCAAGCTGTTGAATATTCCTTCATATTCTTATGAAATTGAGACTATGGAAAATTGAGTAGAAAATGTTAAATCACTTAAAAAGATAATAAAATAACACAATATAAAGAAATATGTGAGAAATGGCTATATCTACAAATAAAATCATTTTTACATATTGTTGGCAGCTTTAGAAAGTGTTTTTAAGTTTAAAACTATTTGATTTGATTTTCACAATAACTCCGTGAGAGAGAAAGGGTATCTTTATCCCTATTTTACAGATCACGTTCAAATATTTAAGTGACTGTTCTGAATCCATATTCCTGGTAGGTGGCAGACACAGATCTAGAATTCAGGTTTCCTAAATTTAATAATCAATCCATTATGTTCCAATACTAAGCAAAGTATACCTCTTTTGTCTAGTGAAAAATTACTTAGAATATGCATCTTTAGGATATTTCCTAGACTTTTCTTGCTTTTCTTACTGCTTTTGGCCATGCTTTATGCTTTTTATTTTAATTCTCTGTTATGAAAATAGAGCCTGAATTTTGTTTGATTAACCATTAGAGTCAAGCATAGTGGTGCATTCCCTGTGGGTGGTCATAACTGTCTAATACTTATGATAATGTTGAATATCAGAGGTCTATGGACAAAAACCAATAAAATTTTTAATTAATTCAAAATTAACTATATCATCTGTGTTATGCTTGAGTACTATATTTTAAAGATTAAGAAAAAATAATATATCCTTACCTAATTGCCAATTTCAAAATGAACATCTTAAAATAGACTTCATTTGCTTCAGAAATTTTGCACTTGATTTATATAAATAAATACAAATACTCTGAAAGGAAGGATATCCTAACTGAAATATTGATCATAGAATATTTCATCACCTATTAAACAAAAAAAATATGTATCAAGACTATAAATTTGGTGTTGCCTATTTTAACATTTAATCAAGTTAGTATCAACTATGATTTTAAAGCTCTGATTTATAACTTGATATTAAAAATTAATTCAAGGAAAATGTGTCAAAGACTATTAAATTATAATATACTTTAAAAAACTAACAAATCACATCAGGAGCTTCTTTATAATTTCAGAATTCAAACTTGTATGTAATTTAGTTTTTAGATAACAGTTAGGACTAAAATATGCTGAATATTCAAGAGTGAAGAAAATCCCTATTTGCCACTTTTGACCATGAATATTGCTGCTAATAACTGAATTATAAACTGCTAAAAGTATCTGTATCCCTGTTCATTCTTTAAAAAATTTATTAAACAAAATAATTAACGGGAAGTTAGACAAACATCAACATATGAAACATATAAAGGGTTTTATTATAATGTGAAGTATGGTAATGAAATCCCTATATTGTGTAGGAGTGTAAAGAAAATATTATACATGACTTGACTTCAGCACACTTGAAAATTAAAAACTAAAATTTTGACATAGTGAAAAATTTCAAGCAAATTTACATTACCTGCTCTTATGCAAAATCCACTTCTTTATTAGTATAAGTGTTTGGCCAGTAGTTAAGCAACAGATTACCACCATAATGCAATTCTCATAAGTTTAGAAAATGGGAAACTGTCTATCAACATGTTACAAAGTATTTGTCTTCAAGAAATAATACATTCTCAGAAAAGTTAAGTGAAAGGAATGAGCAATGGTAAATCATGTAATAAATTAGATGATGCAAAGGTAGAATTCAAGAAGAATATAATTGAGCAGGAAAAAAAGTGTTATATGACATAAGAAGAAGTATAACAATGTGTACCTTTATGAAGTAATGACATAGCAATGAATTGTATAACCAAAAGAAAAGTGAGAGAAAAGGAGAAAGAAAATTAAAAATATAGTACAGATAAAAATACAAAAAAACACAACCAGAATAGAAAATTTAAGAATCTCTCCATCCAAAAGAGCAAGTAACAAAAATAAAAATGATGATAAGGACTTAATTAAAAAAAATAAGTGGTATGAATATACTTGTATATGTATATCAAATCATTTGCCTCAAAAACAGAATATAAGATGCCTTTCATATATTTGTGGAGTAGGTATTGATTCAGTTATGGCAGAGTTGCTACTGTCAAACAGGCTTTTTACAGATGACAATTATAAACTCTGCATGAAATGTAAAGAATAACTATTTAAAGACACTGAAGAGTGATCAAATGTAGGTAGAAATAGGAGAAGAGGCTGACCCTTGAAAGAAGGGTGCTATACTATGTAGGACCTAAATGTATACAACTTTTCACATTGAGAATATTTTATAGTCCCTGCAGTACAGGGCAGCTAAAACTCAAGTAGAAAGTCACAGTCCTTGGTCTTACGGAAGCAGAGGATAACATTTAGGATTCTCTAAATGGATGGAAAATGAAGGAAGAAATCCCAAGGAGGAGACAGCTACAGAAGGAGAAGCCATAAAAGCTGCATTTAAACGCCACCTAAATCTTTGTTTTACCCCTAACCTGTACATGCGTGAGGAAGATTCAAGGTGAAATGCCATAGCTGTAAAGCTGAAAACTGAGCAGAGGTTTCACCTTCTTTCAAGTAGGTGAGAATTGAGTTTGAGTTCAGCCAAGTTAACTACATAATAGTTAAGAAATAATATACTTCAAAAGATAAAGTAGAGAGAGTCTACAACATATTATCTAAAATGCCCAGTAATCAACAAAAAATTACCAGGAAAAAAAACTAAAAATAAAAATTACTAGATGTGCAAATATACACAATATTGACATATCTCTAGTCTGACTAACAATGAAAAAAGAGAAAAAGCAATATTACCATTATCATTAATGAAAAAGGAGGACTTCACTACAAACTCAGACACTCATTTCAAGGATAAGTATTACAAACAATGTTTTGCCCGTAATTTTGACAACTTAGAGTAAAAAGACCAAATCCTTGAAAGACACAAACAAAACTCGCTCAAAAAGAAACAGTTACCTAAATAATTCTCTATGTATTTATTAAATACATTTCTGTTTTAAAACCATCCAACAAAAAATTTCAAGCCCAGATGGTCTACTGGCAAATTTTACCAGACAATTAAGGAAAAAATACCAATTCTACACAATCTTTTCTAGAAAACTGAGGAAAAAGATCTTCAAAAATTATTTTATGAAGGGCTTCCCTGGTGGTGCAGTGGTTGAGAGTCCGCCTGCCGATGCAGGGGACGCGGGTTCATGCCCTGGTCCGGGAAGATCCCACATGCCGCGGAGCGGCTGGGCCCGTGAGCCATGGCTGCTGAGCCTGCCCGTCCCGAGCCTGTGCTCCGCAACGGGAGAGGCCACAACAGTGAGAGGCCGGCATACCGTAAAAAAAAAAAATTATTTTACGAATCCAATATACTCCCGCCTCTGATATCAACACTAGACAAAGACTTTGCAGGGAAAGAAAAAAATAGCCCACTATTACTAAAAAACATGGATGGAAATATCAACAAAACATTAGCAAATCAAATTCACCAATACATAAAAACTATAATATATTATAACCAAGTAGTTTATTCCAAGAATGCAAGGCTGATTCACCATTCAAATATCACTCAATGTAATTCACCATATTAAGAGACTAAACACACACACGAACAGACACACACACGAATGTGGTCAGTTGATTTTTGACAGAAGTATAAAGACAATTCAATGGATAAAAATACCTTTGAATGAAATAGGGCTGGACAAATTGGATATCTCTATGGGGAAAAAATGATCTCAATCCATAACTCTTACCATATACAAAATGAATTTAAAAATGTGTCATAGAGGCAAATATAAAACATTTAACTAGAAATATTTTAGAAGAAATATTTGGAGAAAACCTTCATATTCTTTGTTACAAAAAAAGTTCTTATATATGAAACCAGAAGCAATATCCATTAAAAAATGTTAAATTGGACTTTATCAAAAATAAAAAGGATGCTCAGCAAAGGATCCACTAATATACTATTAATAAAGACAATTTACAGACTAACAGAATATATTTCCAATCACATATCTGATAAAGGACTTGAGTCCAAACTATACAAATTATTCAGAATTCAGTAATGAAAAAAAAAATCTTATTAGAAATGGAAAAAATATTTGAAAAGACACTACATTAAAGAAAATATACAGACAGCAAATAAACACAAGAAAGATGGTTAACATCAATAGTCAGTCATTAGGATAATGCACTTTTCATATAGAAATTGATAAGCTGATTCTAACATTCATATGGGAAATGAAAAAAATGAAAGTGACCAAAACAATAATAGAGAAAAAAGAGCAATGTAAGAGACACACTATCTGGCTGTAAGTCTTAATGTAAACCTACAATAATCAAGAAATTTCTACATAGAATCCAGAGATAGCCCAATATTGATATAGTCAATTGATTTTTGACAAAGGTGCTAAAGGACTCCAAAGGGGGTATAAATTATTTTCAAAACTGTGTCTGAACAACTGGATATCCATATGGAAACAAAAAATAAACTTCAACTCCTACCTCAGACAATGCTTAAAAATAACTTTGGGGTAGTACAAACTTAGCTTAAGTAAACAACCAAAAAAAAAATTTCTTGAATAAAGCATAGGAAAATATTTTCAGGGATGGGCAAAAATTTATTAGAAAAGACACAGCAACAATATCTCTAAAAGGAAAAAGTAGATAAATTAGAATTTATCAAAATGTTAACTTTTTAAATCAAAAGACACTAAAAAAATGTACTAAGCATATGTCTGATTAAAGATTTGTATCCAGATTATACATAGGTAAAAACAAAAACAAAAACCTGCATCTCAGTGATAGAGTTAAAAATAAAAGACAAAATATTTTAATAGAACCTTACAGAGGACATATGTCTAGACAACAAGCACATGAAGGGGTAACTGGCATTAACAGTAAATCAGAGAAGCAAAAATTATAAACATGAGGTTCTAAATCTCACCAACTACAATTGATAATATTTAAAAAGATAACACCAGGGCTTCCCTGGTGGCGCAGTGGTTGAGAGTCCGCCTGCCGAGGCAGGGGACACGGGTTCGTGCCCCAGTCCAGGAAGATCCCACATGCCGTGGAGCGGCTGGGCCCGTGAGCCATGGCCACTGAGCCTGCGCGTCCGGAGACTGTGCTCCGCAACGGGAGAGGCCACCGCAGTGAGAGGCCCGCATATCGCAAAAAAAAAAAATAACACCAAATGCAAGCAAGGATGTGGGGCAACTGGAATGCTCATAAAATGATAATGAGAATGTAAACTAGAACAATAAGTTACAGAAAACTTTGGCAGTTTCTTATAAAATTGAACATACACCTATGATATAATCTATATAATTCCATTCCTAGGTATTTATCCAAGAGAAATAAAAATGTGTTCACAAAAGGTTTTATACTAGAATAGCTGTAGAAACTTTGTTCATAAGAGCCAAAAATTGGAAATTGTTTAAATGTTCACCAACAGGAGAATGAATAAGCCGATTATGGAATACGCATGAAAAAAAATCACGAAATTAGCCTGGAATTAGAGGGTAACAACTGGAAAGGAACCTGAGAAAAGTCTCTGAAGTAATAAAAATATTCTATCTCTTGATAGGGATGGAATTACATGAGCATTTGATTGTGAAAAAACTAATTGAACTAAATGTTCTAGATTTATGTATTCTACAAAGAGAACAGTAAATAAAGATCAAATTCCTTTTTGTAGTCATAAGAATTAGTAATTTTGGAACTACCTGTATGGTCTAGGCTTGAGCAAATGAGTAAACATATTGACAGTAATGAAAGCCCAGTTTCTCACTTTTAGAAATTTAAAATATCAGTATGAACTCATGGTTTTTAGGAAAGAGAAAAAATAAATGGATAGATGTGAAAATGTTACTATATATGTCATATTCCTACAAAGAGGGCCTAGAAGCAATGACATGGGTATCAATGAGCACACCTATCACCCTGATCTTCGTGTCTAAACACCATTTTCCACTAAAGGTTATCAGGTGTTTTTGGAGAAAAAGTTGATTACAGAGCTGGGATATGAAAATGAATAATAAGTCTGAAATGTCTTGTACTGTCTTTAATAAGGAGGTATTAAAAATGGGAACAATCAAGAGGACACAGGTGCCAGATTTGCCCATTGAACAAATCTGATATAAATTGTGCATCAAAACTGAATAATGATATTAATGGAATATGATCTATTGAATAGAATAAAATTCCATGAGCCATACTAATGTAAATAAATAAATACATAAATAGATGACTATAGTTTATCAAGCATTCATAGTTGTTTTTAGTGGGAGGTATCTATTTAATCATATTGGTGAAAATGGAATTTCTTACAAACCATTATGAATATCTAAAACATATACCACTGTGCTTACACATAGTATGAACTTAAATATTTGTGGAGTCTAGGAATAAAATACAGTAAGAAAAGCAAATGATATTGCATTCATTGAATGGTCTTATTTTCAACACAATATGCTATTAGACATTTTATAATAAATGTTGAAACAATTTATCCAAACGACATGTTTTTACTCATCTTTTGAGTAACAAATTACCTAGTCAACCCTATTAAAAACCACACCTCCAAGCAGCATTCTTCCCTTCCTGATGAGTTCCATGATAGAGTTCCCAAATATTTCACAAGGGAATCTCATACAGAGAAAATGAGACACACACGCTGCCAGAAATGGGACATCAGGGAGCTTACTGGGATATTAATACATGTGAGTTACAGTAAATTAAACTAAATGAAGAGCTGTCGCATAAGGCATCGTGTCTACTGATTGCATATGAACTATTGTGAATGAACGGCAACTATCACCTATTCACTCAGCATCAAACGAGGAAAAAGGTAATATTTGCTTCTAGTTGCAGTGCAAAGAACAAAATCTGAGTGTTTTTTTGTAATTTAGCTCTTGTTATACTCTCAAACACTGAATATGCCTTATATGCATTATTTTCATTTTAAAGATTAGGTCCCCAAAATTGTATCGCAGTCTCATAATTTTGTTAACCTAGATGCTTAAGAAATGGCATTTGTAAAATTTCAATTTGTGATGATTATTTTTTCTTTATAATCCTTTTATTCTTCCTGATTCATGTATTTTTCTAATAATCATATGTTTCTGTTAATTAAAATATATTGGACTTTAAAATGCACTTTCAGAAAAATAAATAACGAAAAGACAGCCACTAAGGCAAGTTTGTTAACCTGGTTATCCAATGCCAGCTACACTGAGACACTAAATCTAAGCCTTAGCTGAGCTTTTTCTCACTGGTAACGGACATTTTACAATTCACTGTAAAGAAGTAATCGGTTTCATCTGCTAATCTTGATGTCAATATCACTGTTTTACCTTTTATACTGAATACCTTACTCTGTACAAGATTTGTTATGTTAGATACCATATTTGGGAAACAAAAGTAAATAGCTCAATGTATGTGCCATTTGAAACCTTACAGCTTCTCATGCCTTATTGCTATATCCTCATAAAATACAAGCATGAAATAATGGGAAGTTCCTTGGATTTCCCAATGAGTTAAATTCCCAGACAAAACAAATTTGGTAAAGCAAACTCCTTAGTATTAACAAATTAAGCAAATATTATTATCTCTTTGGGCCTCAGTTTTTCTCACTTTTAAACAAGATAATCCCAAGAGTTCATTGTATATGTAAGTGTGAAATGCTTATTTAAGTAAAATGAAAATAAAGATAAGAGAAATGAGAATAAAAATATATATGAGTTTTCCAATTAAGAAGTCAAAAATGATATACTTCCCCTGTTATATAGGATAAGGATATCCTCAGATTATAGGAAGGGATGCATTTCCTAAAACACATAAACCATATGCCAGTCACCCATATTTGGCTACCTGCATATCTCAGCCAACCAGCTACACATCTGGAGTTTCCAGCTCTAATGACATTTCCAGACTTGGATGAAACTCTGTACCAAGGAACATGGTACAGAGCTGGTCTCCAAGTGATGATGCAATCTTTAAGTATGAGGAAGTTAATACCTAGCGGGATAAATTTTAACCCCTAGATTAAAGAGACAAGTGGGAACCTGGGAGATAAATCCCCCTTCCTTACTATATTACCCTGCTAGGGCTGCTATAACAGAGTACCACAGATTGGGTGGTTTAAACAGCAGAAGTTTATTTTCTCACAGTCCTGGAGGCTGGAAGCCCAAGATCAAGGTGTCAGCGAGTTTGGTGTCTCCTGAGGCTTCTCTCCTTTGTTTTTGGACAACATTTTTTTCCCTGTGTCCTCACATGGCCTTTCTTCTGTGCATACACACCACTGGAGTCTCTTCCTCTTCTTATAAGGACACTATTCCTATCAGATTAGGGTCACACCCTTATGACCTCATTTAAACTTAATTACTTCCTTAAAGGCCCTATCACCAAATATAGTCATATTGGTGTTAGGGCTTCAACATAAGAATTTTGCTCCAGAGGAATCCTGTGTGCTGAGTGAGCATATCTATTGAGCTCTTTCTCTTTGAGGCTTGTCATGAAGCAATACTCATCTTTGTAACATATGAATTAGCATCAGTTTATTTTTCCTACCTCAGTTTCCTTTTCCTTCACTCTTTCCCCTTTAGTCCTTCTCTCAGACTATATTTTCTAGAGCACCTATGGCATTGCTAGATAAATTGTATATTTGTGTATATCTTTCTCATGATCTTTTAGCTCAAGCAGACAAAATTAATTCATAACCTTCAGAAGATTCAAATAACAAAGTTAACTTATACTCAACCTTGTACTAAAGAAGTAGAAAACACATTCTTTTCACCCAAAGTTAATAGAAGAGAAGAAAATTATAAAGATCAGAGTAGAAATAAAAGAAATAGAGACTAAAAATAATAGAAAAGATCAATGAAACTAAGAGCTGGTACTTTGAAAAGATAACAAAATTGATAAACCATTAGCCAGACTCATCAAGAAAAAAGAGAGAGGGTCCAAACAGATAAAATTAGAAATGAAAAAGAAATTTCAACTGACACCACAGAAATACAAAGTATCATAAGAGATTACTATGAACAACTACATACCAATAAAATGGACAACTCAGGAGAAATGGACAAATTCCTAGAAATGTACAATCTCCCAAGGCTGAACCAGGAAGAAATAGAAAATATGAACAGACCAATTACCAGTAATGAAATTAAATCAGCGATAATAATAGTAATAATAAACCCTCAACAAACGAAAAGTCCAGGATCAGATGGCTTCACAGATGAATTCTACCAGACATTCAGAGAATAGTTAACAACTATTCTCAAACTATTCCCAAAAATTACAAAGGAAGGAAAGCTTCTGAACTTATTCCACAAAGTCAGCAGTACCCTAATACCAAAATCAGACAAAGATATCACACAAAAAAAGAAAATTACAGGCCAATATAGATGAAGATAAATGCAAAAATACTCAACAAAATATCAGTAAACTGAATTCAACAATGTGTTAAAAGGATTATATGCCATGATCAAGTGGTATTTATCATAGGGATGCAAGGATGGTTCAGTATCCTCAAATCAATGAATCTGATACACCACATTAACAAATTGAGGAATAAAAATCATATGATCATCTCAATAGATGCAGAAAAAGCTTTTAAAAAAATTAAACATCCATTTATGATAAAAAAAAACTCTCCACAAAGTGGGTATAGTGGTAACATACATCAATATAATAAAGGTCGTATATGATAAGCTCACAGCTATCATCATATTCAATGGTGAAAAGGTGACAGCTTTTTGATTTAAAAAAATTTTGTTTTCAAGGCTACATACAAATTTTCAACTTAATTCAAAAGACCCAATATCATATAGACCCCATTATCTGACAATTAATTTGGAAGTAAACAATAAGAAACTACACTAAAAATACTAAAATATGAGGTTCACAAAATCAAAGAAATGTGCCTGTTTTTTTCACTTATGTACTCCAAGGACCTAGAATATGTGGCATACAGTTAACATCCAATCTTTCAAGTGAATAAATGAAACACCAGTTATTTGTTTTAAAATCTGTATCTAGAAAATTCAACACACACTCAAAACATTCATGAGCTAAATGAAACACAGCTATATAAAACTGAAGAAAATGAAAGCACTTTGTAGCAAATCTTGTAGGATGTCCTAATGTTCTTTAAAGGAAAATGTGTATCTTAATTGTTTTTAAAAGTATCAGGAAAGCCTAAAAATTAATAAATTATCAATTCAAGAAGATAAAAAAGAAACTAAAACCTAAATGCAAATAAATAATAAAAGATTTAAAGCTGATCAAATAGAGCACACTTTGAAAAATTAAGAATAAACAATTTTGTAGTGTTTATATTGAAAAAATAACAGATATGGGAAAAATTACAAACAAATGAGTATATCAAAATTTTTTATATTGTTTTTATTAGGTATATAAATTTTTGCAATTAATGTGTTTCTTGTTCACAAGAACATTTATTTTTATTAAATACCTCCTTTTATCCTTTTTATAACCTACTTAAATAATTGTGTATTGAGAAATATTTAGTCTAATATTAGAATTGCTACATCTTCAAAATTTTATTTAGCATCAACCTAACATAACTTTTGACATTCCATTATTTTCAAACTTTTCACTTTCATATAGTATTTTTATGTTTTTAATTCAAGTGAGAATTGTTTCATCTTAAAGAAATATAACTCATTCAATTTACTTTGATTATTGATGCATTTAATTTTATTTCTGTCATTACATTAAAAAGTTTTCTTTACCTTTCTTCTTTTTTTTTTTTTTTTTTGCGGTATGCGGGCCTCTCACTGCTGTGGCCTCTCCCATTGCGGAGCACAGGCTCCAGACGCGCAGGCTTAGCAGCCGTGGCCCACGGGCCCAGTCGCTCCGCGGCATGTGGGATCTTCCCGGACCAGGGCACGAACCCGTGTCTCCTGCATCGGCAGGCGGACTCTCAACCACTGCGCCACCAGAGAAGCCCACCTTTCTTCTTTTTTATTAATGATAGACTTTAATTTTAGAAGAGTTTTATATTAACATAAATATTGAGAAAATATTCAAAGAATTCCAATACACTTCCTCCACCCTCATACAGAGTTCTATTATTAACATCTTCCATTACTTAGTATGGTACATTTTCCTTGTTCTGAAATTTTTTTCTGAAAAAATTTTTTTTCTGAAATTACCATAGTTATTCTAACTTTCTTTTGATTAGCATCATCATGGCATATCTTGTACCATCCCTTTACTTTCAATCTGTTTCTTGTAGACAACATATAGTTGGGTCTTGTTTTTAAGACAGCCCATCTCTGTCTTTACATTGGTGTATTTAGACCATTTACATTTAAAGTAATTATTGATATAGTTAAATTAATATCTATCATGTTTATAACTTTTTAAATTTCTTTCACCTGTTCTTTTTTTTTGCTTTCCTGTCTCCCCTGGTTTTCACTGATTCTGTTTTATATGATTCTGTTTCCTCCCCTTTCTTAGCATATCAATTATACTTTTAAAAAAAAAAATTTGGCAGTTGCCCTAGAGTGTGCAAGATACATGTAAAGGTATATTAAACTAAGTCTGCTTTTAAATAATACTACCACTTCACAAGCAGTACAGGTACCTTAGAGTATTCTTAACTTCTCCCTCCCACTATTTATAACATTTCAATCATTTATTTTACTTATCGACCTGCTATCTTCACAAAATACATTGCTATTATTTTACTTTGAAAAAACAATTATATACAGTTGACCCTTGCACAACAAAGATTTGAACCATGCAGATCCACTTATAACATGAAATTTTAAAATAAATATAGTACCTGTATTTTTGTTTTACAGATCTTTAAGTGTGGGGAAACTTTTGTGTTCAAGTAGAGATCACAATAGGTGGAATAAAAAGAATTAGGATTTGAGTTTGGGCTCTATCCAAATTGTGTCAGATTTCTGCCTTTGGGTGAATCACTTATCAATTCCTTTGCTTTTGAGGCAGAGGTAGCAGTACTTGAATTTTCAACAGCTTGAAGGGTTGGCAGCCCTACCCCACCAAGGTTTTCAAGGGCCAATTGTATTAGATCAACTAAAAATAAGAAAATTACAGGTATATTTTACCTTTATGTATTAATTCTCCAACACTTTCCCTTTCTTTACGTAAATCCAAGTTTCTGAACTATATTATTATAAATTTATTAATTTATTTATTTTTGGCTGCATTGGGTCTTCATTGTTGCACGCTGTGCGCGGGCTTTCTCTAGTTGCGGCGAGCCGGGCCACTCTTTGTTGCAGTGCGTGGGCTTCTCATTTGGTGGCCTCTCTTGTTGTGGAGCATGGGCTCTAGGTGCGCGGGCCTCAGTAGTTGTGGCAAGTGGGCTCAGTAGTTGTGGCTTGTGGGCTCTAGAGCACAGGCTCAGTAGTTGTGGCGCACAGGCCTTGCTGCTCCATGGCATGTGGGACCCTCCCGGACCAGGGCTCAAACCCATGTCCCCTGCATTGGCAGGCGGACTCCTAACCACTGTGCCACCAGGGAAGCCCTGAACTATATTATTTTCCTTATTTCTGAAAAACTGCTTTTAATATTTCTTGCAGGACAGTTTTGCAGGCAGTGAGTTCCCACAGTTTTCTGTTTGTCTGATAAGGTCCTTATTGCTCCCTCACTTATGAAGAATAACTGTTCTGGATATAGAATTCTAAGTTGGTAAGTTTTTTTTAATACTTTATTTCACTTCATTCTATTCTGACTTGCATGGTTTCTAAAGATAAATATATTTCTTATTTTTTCTCCAAGAAAAGTTGTTAATTTTCAGTTTGCTAAACTTACTTTTTGTTGTAATTACAGAATGGTGAATTCCAAGCTCTTTACATTTAGGACCTGAAACCAGAAGTCCCTGAAGCTAGTTTTGGATTTTTCTGTTTTGTTTGTTTTTTTTTAAATAAGAAACTACTATGGATTAGGAGCTCTGGTCTGAAGGGCTGTTGTGAGGTCTGTGAACACGGCACCCTATGAGAAACTGAAGCTAGACTACACAAAAAGGAAAAAAAAGAAGTCCACAGGAAGAAAAGAGAATATGAAGAATTAAAATTCTTGCTGCCTCTGAATATTATTGGCCCTTGAGGTGGAGTAGACTACAGAAAACTCCAATTTGGTTACGGAATAAACTTCCGTGTGGCTGATAGGGTCTTGGTGCTTAGACTGGGTGTCAGGCCTGTGCCTCTGATGTGGGAGAGCTGAGTTCAGAACACTGGACCACCAGAGACCTCCCAGCCCCACATAATATCACTCTGATGGAGCTCTCCAGGAGACCTCCGTCTCAATGCTAAGACCCAGCTCCACTCAACAACCAGCAAGCTTCAGTGCTGGACACCCCATGCCAAACAACTAGGAAGACAGAAACACAACCCTACCCATTACCAGAGAAGCTGACTAAAATCATAAGAAGTTCAGACACCCCAAAACACACCACCAGACACGGTCTTGCTTACCAGAAAGACAAGATCCAGCCTCACCCAAAAGAACACAGGCACCAGTCCCCTCCTCCAGGAAGCCTACACAACTAACTGAACGAACCTTATCTCCTGGGGGCAGACACCAAAAACAAAGGGAAATATGAACCTGAAGCCTGTGAAAAGGAGACCTCAAACACAGTAAGTTAAGCAAAATGAGAAGACAGAAAAGTACGCAGCAGATGAAAGAGCAAGGTAAAAACCCATCAGACCAAAAAAATGAAGGGGAAATAGGCAGTCTACCTGAAAAAGAGTTCAGAGTAATGATAGTAAAGATGATCCAAAATCTTGGAAATAGAATGGACAAAATACAAGAAACGTCTAAGAAGGACCTAGAACAAGCAAAGAGCAAATCAACAAGGATAAACAACACAGCAAATGAAATTAAAAATTCTCTAGAAGGAATCAACATAAGAATAACTGAGGTAGAAGAACAAATAAGTGACCTGGAAGATGAAATAGTGGAAATAACTACCACGGAGCAGAATAAAGAAAAAGAATGAAAAGAATAAAGGACAGTCTCAGAGACCTCTAGGACAACATTAAATGCACCAACATCTGAATTATAAGGGTGTCAGAAGAAGAAGAGAAAAAGAAAGTGTCTGAGAAAATATCTGAAGAGATTATACTTGACAACTTCCCTAATATAGGAAAGGAAATAGTCAATCAAGTCCAGGAACCACAGAGAGTCCCATACAGGATAAATCCAATGACAAAAACGTCAAGACACATGTTAATCAAACTATCAAAAAAAATACAAAGAAAAATATTAAAAGCAGCAAGGGAAAAGCAACAAATAACATAGAAGGGAATTCCCAAAAGGTTAACAGCTGATCTTTCAGCAGAAACTCTGCAAGCCAGAAGGGAGCGGCAGGACATATTTAAAGTGATGAAAGGGGCAAACTTACAACCAAGATTACTCTACCCTGCAAGGATCTCATTCAAATTTGATGCAGAAATTAAAACCTTTACAGACAAGCAAAATCTCAGTATTCAGCATCACCAAACCAGCTTTACAACAAATGCTAAAGGAACTTCTCTAGGCAGGAAACAGAAGAGAGGGAAAACACCTACAGGAACAAACCCAAAACAATTAAGAAAATGGAAATAGGAACATACATATTGATGCTTACCTTAAATGTAAATGGGTTAAATGCTCCAACCAAAAGACACAGTCTGGCTCAATGGAAAAAAAAAAAACAAACACCTGTATATATGCTGGCTACAGGAGACCCACTTCAGACCTAGGGACACATATAGACTGAGGGGATGGAAAAAGATAGATTCAATGCAGATGGAAATCAAAAGAAAACTGGAATAGCAATTCTCATATCACACAAAATAGACTTTAAAATAAAGACTATTACAAGAGACAAAGAAGGACACTACATAATGATCTAGGGATCAATCCAAGAAGAAGATATAACAATTGTAAATACTTATGCACCCAACATAGGAGCACCTTAATACAAAGGCAAATGCTAAGAGCAATAAAAGGGGAAACTGAGAGTAACACAATAATAGTATGGGACTTTAATATCCCACTTTCACCAATAGACAGATCAACCAAAATAAAAATAAATAAGGAAACACAAGCTTTAAACGACACATTAAAAAAGATGGACTTAATTGATATTTATAGGACATTCCATCCAAAAACAACAGAATACACTTTCTTCTCAAGTGCTCATGGAACGTTCTCCAGGACAGATCATGTCTTGGGTCACAAATCAAGTCTTGGTAAATTAAAGAAAATTTAAATCATATCAAGTATGTTTTCCTACCACAACGCTATGAGATTAGAGAAAAAAACTGTAAAATATGCAAACACATGGAGTTTAAACAATACGCTCCTAAATAACAAAGAGATCACTGAAGAAATCAAAGAGGAAATCAAAAGATACCTAGAAACAAATGACAACGAAAACACGATGACCCAAAACCTATGGGATGCAGCAAAAGCAGTTCTAAGAGGAAAGTTTAAAGCAATACAATACTACCTCAAGGCAAGAAACATGTCAAATAAACACCTAACCTTACACCTAAGCAATTAGAGAAAGAAGAACAAAAAATCCCCAAAGATAGCAGCAGGAGAGAAAGCATAAAGATCAGATCAGTAATAAATGAAAATGAAATGAAGGAAACAATAGCAAAGATCAATAAAACTAAAGGCTGGTTCTTTGAGAAGATAAAATTGATAAACCATGAGCCAGAATCATCAAGAAAAAAGGGAGAAGACTCAAATCAACAGAATTAGAAATGAAAAAGGGGAAGTAACAACTGACACAGCAGAAATACAAAGGATCATAAGAGATTACTACCAGCAACTATATGCCAATAAAATGGACAACCTGGAAGAAATGGACAAATTCTTAGAAGAGCACAATCTTCTGAGATTGAACCAGGAAGAAATAGAAAATATAAACAAACCCATCACAAGCACTGAAATTGAAACTGTGATTAAAAATCTTCCAACAAATAAAACCCCAGGACTAGATGGATTCACAGGCAAATTCTATTATTAGAGAAGAGCTAACACCTATCCTTCTCAAACTTTTCCAAATTATAGCAGAGGGAGGAACACTCCCAAACTCATTCTACGAGGCCACCATCACCCTGATACCAAAACCAGACAAAGATGTCACAAAGAAAGAAAACTACAGGCCAACATCACTGATGAACATAGATGCAAAAATCCTCAACAAAATACTAGCAAACAGAATCCAACAGCACATTAAAAGGATCATACACCATGATCAAGTGTGATTTATCCCAGGAATGCAAGGATTCTTCAATATACATAAATCAATCAATGTGATAAACCGTATTAACAAACTGAAGGATAAAAACCATGTGATAATCTCAATAGATGCAGAAAAAGCTTTTCACAAAATTGCACACCAATTTATGATAAAAACCCTCTAGAAAGTAGGCATAGAGCGAACTTACTTCAACATAATAAAGGCCATATATGACAACCCACAGCCAACATCATGCTCAATGGTGAAAAACTGAAACCATTTCACTAAGATCAAGAACAAGACAAGGTTGGCCACTCTCACCACTATTATTCAACATAGTTTTGGACATTTTTGCCAAAGCAATCAGAGACAAAAAAGAAAAAAAAGGAATCGCAATCGGAATTGAAGAAGTAAAACTGTCACTGTTTGCAGATGACGTGATACTATACATAGAGAATCCTAAAGATGTAACCAGAAAACTACTAGAGCTAATCAATCAATTTGGTAAAGTAGCAGGGTACAAAATTATAGCACAGAAATCTCTTGCATTCCTATACACTAATGATGATAAATGTGAAAGAGAAATTAAGGAAACACACCCATTTACCATTGCAACAAAAAGAATATAATACCTGGGAATAAACCTTCCTAAGGAGACAAAAGACCTATATGCAGAAAACTATAAGACACTGATGAAAGAAATTAAAGATGATAGCAACAGATGGAGAGATATACCATGTTCTTGGATTGGAAGAATCAACATTGTGAAAATGACTATACAACCCAAAGCAATCTACAGATTCAATGCAATCCCTATCAAACTACCAATGGCATTTTTCACAGAACTAGAACAAAAAATTTCACAATTTGTGTGGAAACACAAAAGACCTCGAATAGCCAAAGAAATCTTGAGAAAGGAAAATGGAGCTGGATGAATCAGGCTCCCTGACTTCAGACTACACTACAAAGCTACAGTAATCACGAGAGTATGGTACTGGCTCAAAAAGAGAAATATAGATCAATGAAAGAGGATAAAGCCCAGAGATAAACACACTCCCATATGGTCACCTTATCTTTGATAAAGGAGGCAAGAATATACAGTGGCGAAAAGACAGCCTCTTCAATAAGTGGTGCTGGGAAAACTGGACAGCTACATGTAAAAGAATGAAATTAGAACACTCCCTAACACCACACACAAAAATAAACTCAAAATAGACTAAAGACTTAAATGTAAGGCCAGACACTATAAAATTCTTAGAGGAAAACATAAGCAGAACACTCTATGACATAAATCACAGCAAGTTCCTTTTTGACCCACCTCCTAGAGAAATGGAAATGAAAACAAAAATAAACAAATTGGACCTAATGAAACTTAAAAGCTTTTGCACAGCAAAGGAAACCATAAACAAGATGAAAAGACAGCCCTCAGAATGGGAGAAAATATTTGCAAACGAAGCAACTGACAAAGGATTGATCTTCAAAATATATAAATATCAAAAAAACAAACAACCCAATCCAAAAATGGGCAGAAGACCTAAATAGACGTTTCTGCAAAGAAGACATAAATGTTGCCAACAAACACACGAGAGGATGTTCAACATCACTAACCATTGGAGAAATGCAAATCAAAACTGCAATGAGGGATCACCTCACACTGGTCAAAATGGCCATCATCAAAAAATCTACAAACCATAAATGCCGGAGAGGGTGTGGAGAAAAGGGAACCCTCTTGCACTATTGATGGGAATGTAAATTGGTAGAGCCACTATGGAGAACAGTATGGAGGTTCCTTAAGAAACTAAAAATAGAACTACCATATGACCTAGCAATCCCACTACTGGGCATATACCCTGAGAAAACCATAATTCAAAAACTGTCATGTAGCACAATGTTCACTGCAGCACTATTTACAATAGCCAGGACATGGAAACAACCTAAGTGTCCATCATCGGATGAATGGATAAAGAAGATGTGGCACATATATACAATGGAATATTACTCAGCCATAAAAATAAATGAAATTGAGTTATTTGTAGTGAGGTGGATGGACCTAGAGTCTGTCATACAGAGTGAAGTAACTCAGAAAGAGAAAAACAAATACCGTATGCTAACACATATATATGGACTCTGAAAAAACAAAAAAAGGGTTCTGAAGAACCTAGGGGCAGGACAGGAATAAAGACTCAGTCATAGAGAATGGACTTGAGGACATGGGGAGGGGGAAGGGTAAGCTGGAACGAAGTGAGAAAGTGGCACTGACATATATACACTACCAAATATAAAATAGATAACTAGTGGGAAGCAGCCACATAGCACAGGGTGATCAGCTTGGTGCTTTTTGACCACCTAGAAGGGTGGGATAGTAGTGTGGGAGCAAGACACAAGAGGGAGGGGATATGGGCATATATGTATACGTATAGCTCATTCACTTTGTTATACAGCAAAAAGTAATACAACAATGTAAAGCAATTATACTCCAAAAAAGTTGTTAAAACAAAAAAGGAAAGCACTGTGAACAATTCCACGAAGATAAATTTGAAAACTTACAAGTAATAGATATTTTTGTAGAAGTATATAAATTGCAAAAAATCGAATTACAAAGAAATAGGAAATATAATTTAAATTATCCTAATAAATTTATTATCCTAATAAATTTAGTTAGTGATTTAAACTTCCCCACAAAAAGACACTAGTAACTAAGGCTTTTACAGGTAAATTTTATAAGCCTTTTAAAAAAATAAAGAATTCTTAGGTACGAAACATTTGTATAGAACAAAAAGAAAAAGAAAAAAATTCCTACTAGAAATATAGGAAAAGAAATGAAACTTCTTAACCTAGTAGCATTTATTTTACAGAAACCTACAGCAAGTACACTAGAGAATGGTGAAACTTAGAAACATTTTTGTTAAAGTCAGACACCAGATAATGATGCCACATATTACCAGTTAGATTCAGTGTTTTACTGATATTCCTATTTAGGTAATAAGACAAGAAAAATAAATGTAAGATAGATACCTCCTTTCTTTCATTCCTTATTGTCATTGGCAGAATTCAGTTCCTTTATTTTGCAGGATAAAGTCTCCATTTTCTTGCTGGCTGGCAGCCAGGAATAGCTCTCAGATCCAAAAGGTCTCTGCAAGGCCCCCTCTATCTCAGCAACACAGAATCTCCCTTACATCAACACTTTTCAAACGTCCAATCTCTTATTCTCTTCTGCTGACAGCCTCAGAAAACTTTCTGCTTTGAAAGAGCTCGTGTGATTCAGTCAGGTCTATGTGGATAATCTCATTAACTTAATGTCAACAGATTAATAACCTCAATTATGTCTGCAAAACCCCTTTTTCTATATAACAGAATAATGACAGTAACAACACCATGGGGTGGAGATCATGAGGGTCATCTTAGAATTCTGCCAACCATACTACTCATACCACTGTCAACCATGTTAGACTGATATTTAGTGAAAGCAAAATGTTCATTATTGTTTCACTAAAATATTTTAGTTGTAGAAATAATGAATTCATGAATGAGCTGACAACATATTCACTCACAAAAGCCTTGTAACTTAATTCTGGTTTTGCTTACATATCATCACATCACATGTGATTGGACTTTAGAAGCATTATCAATAATTAACTTTGTTACACTTCCCTAGGTTGTAATTGTTGGTGAAAATGATCTTTTTAACTCAACTTCTAAAAAAAATTATTTCTGTTAAATGAAGCCACTTACCTAAGGATTTGCTTCAATTGCATAAAAGAAGTGTATCTAGGTACAAAATATAATTATCAATGTTTGTTTAATCCTTATCCAATTATCAATGTTCAGAAAGGAAGGATTAAAAGGAGTAAACAGCTTACCAGTAGTTTATTACATCCTGAAGTAGAATTGATACGTTGTATAATTGTGTCTTCAGACTGAACAAGGATATCAAATTCTTCTTTAAGATAGATTTCTTTCCATTCTGGGATGATCTGAGAAAATGCATTGGGTATACACCCATAAACTAGACATAAAGTGGCAATATTCTTGATCCTTGTGAGCTCCTTGAAAATAAGAAAGGTTTCTTTGAATTCTTTTTTCCTTCAGCCATCAGTGCCTAGAACACAGTCAACTGATCAGAGTACTCCAATGGTAATTTCACCATTGTCACAAACCATTGGCTCTGGCCCAGTTTATAGACATATTATCTTAGAACCATGCAGTGACTTTTAAATATTAGAATCAGGTGTCAATACTTTTTACTTTAGGAGATTTTATATTTTTTAAACAAATATAGATGCTTGACTTATTCTGAAACACAGAACCCACATTCCCATATACAACCTATCCTCTGAAAGTGCTCCAGTTCAGCTGGGGCAAGCACTCTCCAGTTTAGCACGGTGTACAACCAGGTTGGTTTGCTTATTTACATTACATACCTGGATCCAATGGGATTTTAAGTTTTCTCTCATTTCTTCTCTCTAAATGTTGTTTTCATGATGTGTTTCAGATATGCTAGTCTCAATGAATGCTCTAAGGAAGAAAAATAAAGCAATACGCTTAAGGTTATTAAATAAAGAAACTCGACTAAACACATTTTTGAAACACCATTGGCTACAGAGCACTTTAATGAATAATTCTTATTAATATATAACAGAGCTCACAATTTATGGTACATATTATATATTTATATTATTCTTTGCTGTTCTTACCCACTGAAAAGAATACGACACCTCTTGTCATAGCCAGGCTCCTCTAGCTTATGGCAAAATTTACATGCTAAAATTTTGGACAGAGGGAAAGGAGGAGAAAGATTTACAATCCCAGGGCAACAAGAATAAGGGGAAAAGGAAAGTAAAACAGAGAAAGAGGAAAAACTAATCCAAGGTGGTACTTGAACTAGTAAATCAAAGCTTTACAAGAAAACTTAGGTCAATGCTCAGTAATACGAGATATTACTGCAATGGCCATATGGAATCATCATGCTTCATAACAGCCATTACTTGTTCCTTCCTGTCTCCTGTCTCTCACTGGTCAAAATTCCATTTTTTTTTTTTTATGTTGGTTACCTATCTCCTCCAAGTAGCCATTAGGAAAGATATATATACCACAGTAGGATGCTTCACAAGAGTCCGACAGCAGTGAGAAGTTCCAGAACCTTCAGGGTCTGGTTGGGTTGGATCTACAAGCCAGAATTGCTGCTGTTTTCTCTATAACAGGCACAATTTAGGTCTTGTTGGAGATCTACACTTACCCAGGGTCAGGCTGATACAGCCAAAAATGTTAGGAAATGAGTCACAGGCAATGGCACCCGAGAATCTTCACTAGGCAAATAGCTCAGAAAGCAAACAGAACCAAGCAAATTGGAAGGATAGATACTTCAAGGTTGATATACTTTCTATCAGGTAATGCTTAATTCTGAAAAGCTAACACAGCAGGAAAAAAGCAACAACCTTAGAGGAACTGTGATTCAGTTTTCCCTGTTGCAAGGATCTTCTACAGTTAGGTATTTGAAACCATTTTCCTTTAAGGTTTCTTTTCTTTTCACAGTTTACTAATTTCCTTTACATACTAGAAATTTCTCTAGTTGTATGTAAAGTGACATGACTTTTCCAGCTTTTATCTTTGTTCCCACTAAGGCTCTGGCATTGCTGCTTTTCAACTTGGTGCGTGGGATGTCCAAGAGGGAGGGGATATATATATACATACAACTGATTCACTTCGTTGTACAGCAGAAACTAATACCACATTGTAAAGCAACTCTACCCAAACTAAAAAAAAAAAAAAAAAACAGATTGGCTTGTGTTTATCCTGCTCCACACAAAGTGTGTTCTTCAAATTGAAGACTGATATTTTTCTTTGATTCCTGATGTCCAGCTTTATACAAGTTACTCAATTTATTTCCACAAATACACCAAACCAGGGCTACTGGATCTTTCTCTCAGTATAGACATTGTAGCCTAGACTTAAAAACATTGAGAAGGAAAACCTCCCAAGAGGTTTCTAACTTTAACATATTCAAATCTCTTCCTTTTAGGCCTCTCTTCTCTTTAGGCATTCTGGAATTTCCTTTTCTGAGATTCAAGATCAGCTAAGTATTTATATTTTTCTACTTGTCTACATACATAGATGGTCAACATATTCTGATCCTTCCTCACCAGTTTGACTAGTCTACTGTTTCAAAATTGTATGCTTCCTTTCTTATTTTCTCTCCAAAGGAATTTCAGTTTGGTAATAAAACTTCTGTTGAAATGGAGAGAAACTCTGGAAATTTGTTTTCCTTTCTTTACTACATTTTCAGCATGGATGAAGCAGCAAAAAGATGTATATTTATACCATCTCTCCATTCTCCCACACCCACAGTAAATCAAATAAATCTACATACCATCCTGTGAGTCAATCCAGGTGTTATGCTCCATCTATAGTCCCATCTAGTAACATGTCCTCTCCTTTTATACCCCCAAAGCCCTTAATGTCTATGAAATGTCTTTACCACAAAGACTTTTAGTACTCATCATTAGCAATAATAACAATATGTGAGATTAGTAGTACTGGGGGTAGGGGTGGGAAAGAAGCAAATTTATGCTTATTTCTAGGGACATCTGGAAGGCTGGTAAGGACTCTTAGTCAAAAAGTAAGACTGAGATAACACTAGCTAGTAATTTATAATATTCATTTTAAAGCTTGAAACTCCAGGGGAGGCACCAGCTTCTCTCCATTCTTTCAGGATGTATAAATGGATGTTTTGTACTTGGTGTAAATGGTTACCAAGCATGGTTTTAGCTGTATGATCAGTGGGCAAAAAGCCCTCTCTGGAATTGGGTGCTTGGTTTCCCTTGAAATTGAGCCACCTCACACAAATCTGGGTGTTTCATAATCTGAACCTGAAGCAGGTCCTTTGAGGCTGAAAAGGATCCCAGAGGGCTCTACCTGGAAGTTTTTGGACCTTTCTGTGATTGCGTGTTCTTTCATTCTCCTGTTATGCTGTATACTTCATTTTTCTTACAGGCTTACATGAGTTCACTCTGTGGAGTCTTTTGAGTCCTTTCAATTAACCAACCAGTGTAAATTGACGGAAGTCTCAATAATACATGTAAAACATCACTCTATTCAGTGTAGGTATTTTTTTGTTTTGTTTTGTTTTTTTGTTTTGTTTTTTTTCTGCAGTACACAGGCCTCTCACTGCCGTGGCCTCTCCCGCCGTGGAGCACAGGCTCTGGATGTGCAGGCACAGCGGCCATGGCCCACGGGCCCAGCAGCTCTGCGGCATGCAGTATCCTCCCGGACCGGGACACAAACCCGCGTCCCCTGCATCAGCAGGCGGACTCTCAACCACTGCACCACCAGGGAAGCCCCAGTGTAGGTATTTTAAAAGGGGTGTAACTCTACCTCATTTCACAGATAGAGAAATGAAACCAGAGAAGTCATATGGTATGTTCAGTATACCACAACAAATTTCAAACTATCATATTAGTTTAAAAAAAAATGTATAAGAGAATGCTCACTGAGTTAAGAATAGAAATAGAAACTTGAGAAGGAAATTTTCTAAGTGTAAATCATAAAAAACTTTTTGATAAAAGCAACCATGATTTTTCTTTTAAAATTATTTAAATAGCACCTACTATTAAGTAAGAACAAAGAGCTGATACTAGTTTTATTACTATATTTGTAGCAAAACAGTAGCAGGAGGTTACTAAGTGTCAAAATTGGATACAATGTCACAACTAAAAAATTAGCAAAGACCTAGAACTGGAATCACCACTGTACTATAATTAATTGCCTACTATTTGGGGGAACAAATAAATATGTGTACAGAATTATTTTATATGTATTAAATTAAATTAACTACAAGTGTGGTTTACAGATTAGTGGAAAAGGTGCAGTCATATATTTATGATACTTTTGTTATTGTTAAATTTATTGTTGCAAAGAACATTTGTAAAATTATATTTACCCACTCTATTTCCTTAGGTTGAAATACAAATTACTTCATTAAAGATATAGGAACATTTTTTTTTTTTTTTTTTTTTGGTATGCGGGCCTCTCACTGTTGTGGCCTCTCCCGTTGCGGAGCACAGGCTCCGGAGGCGCAGGCTCGGTGGCCATGGCTCACGGGCCTAGCTGCTCCGCGGCATGTGGGATCTTCTCAGACCGGGGTACGAACCCGCGTCCCCTGCATCGGCAGGTGGACTCTCAACCACTGTGCCACCAGGGAAGCCCTATAGGACCATTTTTAATGTTTTAATATAAACTGGCATACACATTGACCATAAACAGTTCAATACATGGTTTTTCCTTGCTCAATATAGAAGCGTGATTTAGAAATCTAAATTGAACACCACTTTATATTTCTTTCAGCAACGGATTAAGTTCATCTAACAGGTTGTCAACAGGTCCTAAGGTATTCAGGTTTTTTAGTTTGCCCTGCTTTTACGTGGGAAGTCCAAATTTGAAAATTTCCACCAGATTTTACAACATCCCTTTACATCTTTGTAATTTAGTCATTTTGCCTTACAATGCCATACAATGGGCTATCACATTCCTTGGTGAAATGTAATATTTAAAGAGATATTAAACCCAAATAACTTCACTGCCTATAAGAGAAATGACAGGGAAATACTGTCGTAGATCATGTTGTTTTATGGCACTTGTGATTAAGCTCATATATATGTTGGATGCTAAAGATCTGGTAATGTGTACATATTCTCAAATTTTTAGAGAGAAAGGAGAATTAAAATAAATTGTATGGTAAAAATAAAGTTGTAGGTGGTATCAACTCTTAAACTTGGCTGTGCTTCAAATGTTGATAAGAGAACTCTTTGAACTTTAGAATGTATTTTATGTAATTTTATAATTGTAGTTAAGACCAGGATGTCCTGAAGTAAATTATTTCAACCAAAATTGGACTAGTTTATAAATCCTGTAGTACTGGTTTGAAATCTGGACATTACGTACAGGAAAGGGTAAGAGGGGAATAAAAGGATGCCTAGATACCATTCTAAGAAAGAAATTAAAATGTGTAAAATATTTTTGGTACATATATACCTATTCTGCACCACTTTTCACTTCAAAGTATCATTTTCTTTATGTTCTCAAGTACCTAATAGGCTCATGCTGCAATTTCTCAGTGCTATCACATGTGACCTAAAATTACCTACCTCACCTTTCCTTCATATTTGGAAACTACTTTTCCCAGAGCAGCTAGTCTCAATTATCTATTAGATGTAAGTTGATCTTATTAAACTAATTTAATGTTTTTCAAATTTGACAGATGATAAAAATTATCTGGGTTGTATATTAAATATTAGAAGTTCTCAGGTCCCATCCCAGACCATCTGATTGATCTGTTTGAATTAACCCATGCCAGTATTTTGTTGTTTTATTTTTGTTTTTTGTTTGTTTTAGAGGCATTTTATTTAGTCAACCACAAACACTTAGATGTTCAATAGCAGTGGACAATGAAACAAATCAAATCAGTTACTTTAATATGTATTCCTTCTTCTTTACAACAAAAGCAAAAAAAAAAAAGTCTTTCTGTTTTAAGGGAAAAATCAGAAAAATAGGCCAATATATTTTTGTTATGCATAGTAACATAAACAGCTACAAGAAATCTGATTGTAATAATAAGAGAACTTGGATGTTGGCTTGCACATTTATTCATTAAAAGGAAGATGGGCCATCATTCTACAAGAGCATGCCTCCACCTGCCTTCATCTGATACTCTTAAGATCTCACATACAAGTAATACCAAGTTAGTTTCAACACTAAAGCTAATTCATATTCCTCATTATTTACTGCTCATTTTTGCCTTAACCAGACAGTAACTCTGGAAGGCTGATGCTTTTCTCTGCTTGTTTTAGTCCATAATTTGTACACTATCTGTGGCAGATACCTTATGCTCAGGCCTTAACTTCAGAAGTTGAACTGTAGATGAAATCTGAAATCTCTGAAGCAACTTCTTCTAGCTTCTCTGGTATAGCATTTAGAGACAGTCCCCACGTTACGATGGTGTGAAAGTAATACATGTTCAGTAGCAACCATACTTTGAATTATGAATTTTGATCTTTTCCTGGACTAGTGATACTCAGGATGATACTATCTCATGATGCTTGGTAGATCCACACGATCATCAGGATAAACAACCCGCACACTTACAACCATTTCTGTACCCATACAAACATTCTGTTTTTTACTTTCAGTATAGTATCCAATAAAGTACATGAAATAATCAACACTTTATTATAAAACTGGCTTTTTGTTACATGGTTCTGACCAACTGTAACCTAATGTACATGTTCTGAGCATGTTTAAGGTAGGCTGGACTCAGCTATGTTTTTCAGTAAGTTAGGTGTATTAAGTGCATTCTTGATTTACTATATTTTCAAGTAACAATAGGTATATTGGGATGTAACCCTATAGTAAGTTGAGGAAGATATATATATATACATATATATATATATATATACCATGTTACAAATATTGCTAATATGCATTTATTTAGCCCACACTGATATATCATCATAAATAAGTGTATATAACATAATATATATTATAATACTATATAATGTGAATATGGCAAAGTGTAAAACGCACCTACTAATTAAGGAAAGGACATTTAGATTACTTCATATTTTTAAAAGGTATTATAAAAAACACTATGATGAACATCTTTATAGATAATTATCTCTTTGCATTTGTGACTTTTGCTTTTGCATAGTTTTCTATGTAGAAGCAATAAGAAAAATATGCTATTAAATGTTTTACAAAAGACCTGATACTGAATCTGCTTTTTATATTTAGAAAGGTGTATAACTTATATCAAATAACTTGGCTCTTTATCAGAGAAGATTCCCTGGAAGATCGTATATGGATAAAAGGCAGCAGTCTTGAAGGAGAAGGCAGGAAATAAAGGAGGGT
Organism: Phocoena sinus; assembly: GCF_008692025.1. NCBI lineage: Eukaryota > Metazoa > Chordata > Mammalia > Artiodactyla > Phocoenidae > Phocoena > Phocoena sinus. Next base: position 76,339,921 of record NC_045769.1, on the reverse strand, counting down.
TGAAACATTCTGCATTAAAAAATTAGAGGAATTCAAAATTTGTTAAAAATTTGTACCCAATAGTTTGAAAGAGAGAGACAGAGAAAGGAAGGGAGGAAGGGAGGAAGGAAGGAAGGAAGGAAGGAAGGAAGGAAGGAAGGAAGGAAGGAAGGAAGGAAGGAAAGAAGAGAGATGCTGAGAAGAAAGTAAGAGAATGAATAAAGAAAAAATAGGAAGGGGAATTTCATCTTGGAAGAGAAGAAGAAAAGGAGGGAAAAAGTTGAACAACATAGTAAGGAAAAGAGGATCAGGTAGAATCTCTTATAGTGGGAATGGAAAAGGGACTTTTCTGTGCAGGAGATTGTTTATGTATACAATACATGCATATCTTCCTGACTCTTACTGACTGTTGGATAAATTCTATGAGGTTTTTTGATAAAAATAGTTTGTTTCCCAAGGTTTTAAAGCTTCTTATAATTTAATAATTTTATAGTTGCATAGTAACCCTTTGTAGACTTTCCACAGTGTATTTAACTAATATGGCATTGTTTGACCATAGTAATATAATTTTAGCTATTATAAATTATGTTTTGCTGAGCATATCTATAAATGGACGTTGTCACATATCTTGATCATTCCTAAAATTGGAGATACTGTAACATATGTCACAATATTTTTCTTAATTGAAATTGGTCAGTGAAATAGGGATATTTTAAAGACTCTACACTTCCAAATTTTCCACTGGCCTGGTAATGCTGCATTATTTTACACTCCATCTGGGGTGTGTGAGTTTGCTTTCTAACTTACTCAAAGTTCACTAGGTACAAGAAACTTTTCTTTTTTTTCTTAAACTTAATTTGGGGTGATAAAACATATTTCATTCTAAAATTGGGATACTTTGAATTGGGATACTTTAAAAAGTATATTTTGAATACATTTTGTGCATTTATACACCATCTGTATCTCTGTATTCCTTCTTTTATGAATTACTGGCACACGTAAAACATTTTTTGTGGGTGATGTAAAAGCTTTTTAAATGTTAAAATCATTAAATAATTTTGTGTAACGCACACTTATATTCTTGTACATACTATGAATTAAAATACTAATAGGTATTTTAGTATTCAGCATCCTTATATTACTAAGTGTAGTTGGACTAATATTTTCTTTGTGTGCTATGTTACATTTTGGCATATTTATGTTACGTTCTTGTGTCTTTATTTTATATATTCTGGTCTAAATTTGTAAAACAAAACTGATGTTAGTTTTCTATTGCTGCCATAACAAATTACGACAAACTTGCTGGCTCAAATGACAAAAATTATTATCTTACAGTTTTGTAATATAGAATTCCAACATGGGTTGCACTAAAATCAAAGTTCAGCACGGCTGCCTTCCTTTCTGCAGGCTCAATGGGAGTATCAGTTTCCTTCACTTTTCCAGCTTCCAGAGACCATTCCCATTCCCTGGCACGTGGCCCCCTTCCTTCACCTTCAAAGAACTTCTGTCATCACATCTTTTTCTCTGACTATAGCTGAGAATGATTCTCCATTTTAAGGACTCATTTGATTAGATTGGGTCCAGCTGGATAATCCAGGGTAACCTCCCTATATCAAGGTTTATAAACTTAAACACATCTTCAAAAACTCTTTTGCCATATAAGGTAACAGATTCTTGAGATTAGGATGAGGACATCTTTTTAATTGCTTATTGGCTTTTAAGTTTCCCCTCATCTAACAGGCTTGATTCTACACTTACAATATCATTATACCTTGAAATCCATTACTAATGCTTAGCTGATTCTCTCATTCACACTCTCTGAAATCATTTCAAGATTTTGAAATTTTGGAGTGAATCTTTTGATTATTTCCTAGATGCAGATATTAAACAGGAAGAATCATTTTGGTGTGTTTTCCCTCTCCTTTGTACTGAAATTATTTTATTTGGAAATCATACTCCTTCACTCAATAACAGCTAAAATACCTCCCTCTTTCCTCTTTATACTAGTCTGCTTGAGCTGCCATAACAAAATATCACCGGCTGGGTGGCTTAAACAATGGAAATGTATTTCTCACTGTTCTTGAGTGTAGGAAATCTAACATCAATGTGCTGACAAGATGCCATGACCTCTTCTCTTGGCTTGTAGGCAGCTGACATCTTGCTGTGTGCACATATGACCACTTCTTTGTACACAAGTGGAGAAAGAAAGAAATCTCTGGTGTCTATTCCTCTTCGTATAAAGAAATCAGCTCTATCAGATTAGGGCCCTGCCCTTGTAACCTCATTTAACCTTAATTACCCCTTTAAAGAGTATCTTTAAATATGGCCACATTGGGGGGTTAGGACTTCAACATATGAATTGGGGGGGTGAACACAATTCAGTCTATAATACTCTCCCATCTTCGAAAGCAATCTAGAGACATTAAGTTCTCATAATATGCAGCTTAGACAGTGTTGAGACCATTCCCATACAATCATCTTGACATTCTGTAATAAATTGGCATTTATTTAAAAAATTCAAAACTGCATTTATGCAATTCTCTGAAAAAAGCAAATATTCTAAAAATATATATATCCTAACTTACACCTAACTTAAACAAGTGGGTTGGGAATATGAAATATAAATTACTATTCAGAAAAATCAAGCCAACAAATTAACCTTAAAATATTGTATCAAGACTGAAATGTCTCTACAGTTTGAGAGAAATCGTCCAACAATCGAGACAGTGTCAGTTATCCTGGAACATGAAATGAGATGAAAAGGCAGAGATAATGTTTAAGATGACATACAATTAATTTTTTAAACTACTTTTCAAAATATAGAAAATAGAAATGTGTGACATTAATGAGTCAACATATACAAAAAAAGAAACAGACTTATATCACCACTACCCCTATTTGTAGAGAACATAATAACAATAGGTCATGGAAATAAAAATAAATTTTACACTAAAATGATAGTTCCATAAGGACAGAACTCTCTTTAGCTCACTCCTGTATCCTTAAAATCTGCATAGATCATGCAACTAATAAAGTCTTTTTTTAAATGATTAAAGAAATAAAAAATATATATAATGCACATGGAAATAAGAACACACCCTTAAAATAAAAACACAGAGCCCTTTTGTGAGGAACCAAATAGAATTTTTAAATGCAAACGTATGGGAATAGAAATTTAAAAATTATTGCAATAATTGGACACAGATGAAGAGAGAATTCATTAACTGGAAGATATATCTGAAGAAATTACTCAGCATAATGAAAAAAAAAAAAAGAATATGCCAAAGACCAGACAGTTTCACAAGTTAATTCTTCTAAACATTTTTATAAGAATTAACACCTATCCTTCTCAAACTATTCCAAAAAATTGCAGAGGAGGGAATACTTCTGAACTCACTCTAGTAGATCAGCATCAACCTGGTACCAAAACTAGTCAAAGACACCACAAAAAAAGAAAATTACAGGCCAATATCACTGATAAAATTTGATGCAGAAATCCACAACAAAATTTTAGCTAACTCAATTCAACAATACACTAAAAGGACCGAACACCATGATCAAGTGGGATTTATTCTCAGGGTGCAAGGATGGTTCAATATCCAGAAATCAATCAATGTGATACACTACATTAACAAACTGAAGAATAAAAATCATACGATTATCTCAATTAATGCAAAAAACAACATCTTGACAAAATTCTACATATATTCATGACAAAATTCTCAACAAAGTGGGTATAGAAGAAACATACCTCTACATAATAAAGGCCATTTATGACCAACCTACAATAACATCAAACCAACATTTCATCTTCAATCCTGAAAAGTTAAAAGCATTTTCTCCAATATCAGGAAAAGTCAAGAATGTCCATTCTCACCACTTTTATTCAACATAGTATTGGAAGTCCTAGCCACAGCAATCAGACCAAAAAAAAAAAAAAAAAAGAAAGAAATTAAAGGACTCCAAACTGGAAAGAAAAGTAGGACAGCTACATGCAAATGAATCAAACTAGACTACTTTCTCATATCATACACAAAATAAACTCAAAATTATTTAAAGACTTAAATGTAAAACCTGAAATGATAAAAATCCTAGAAGAAAACATAGGCAGTATGTTCTCTGACATCGGTCTTAGCAACTGTCTCCTCAGACAGGGGAAACAAAAGCAAAAATAAACACAATGGGACTACTCCAAACTAAAAACTTTTGCACAGTGAAGAAAACTTTCAACTAATCAGAAAAACTGCCTACTGAATGGGTGAAGATATTTGCAAATGATATATCTGATAAGGGTTTAATATACAAAATATACAAAGAACTCATACAACTCAACATCAAAAAAACAAACAACTCAATTTAAAAAGTGCAGAGGACTTAAAGAGACATTTTTTCAAAGAAGATATACAGATGGCCATCAGACATGTGAAAAGATGCTCAGCATTATTAATTATCAGGGAAATGCAAATCAAAACCAAAATGAGATACCACTTCACACCTGTCAGAATGGTTATCATCAAAAAGAAAGCGCACAAGTATGGGTGAGTATGTGGAGAAAAGGAACCCTCTTGCACTATTGGTGGGAATGTGAATTGGGACACCCACTATGAAAAATAGTATGGAGTTTCCTCAAAAAATTAAAAACAGAACTGCCATATGATAATCCAGCAATTTCACTTCTGGCTATTTATCCAAGGAAAACAAAAACATTAACCTGCAAATTCATGTGCAACCCAATGTTTGTGCAGTATTATTTACAACAGCCAAGATATGGAAGTAACCTCAGTGTCCACAGATATATGAATGGATAAAGAAGGTGTGAAATATATATACACATACACACAATGGGATGTTACTAAGCCATTAAAATAATGAAATCTTGCATTTTGTGACAACATGGATGGATGCATTGTGCTAAGTGAACTAAGTCAGGCAGAGAAAAAGAAATACCACACGATCTCACTTATATATGAAGTCTAAAAAATGAAACAAATAAGTAAACAGACAAAACAAAAGGAAAACTGATTCATAGGTATGGAAAACAAACATGTGGTTGCCAGAAGGGTGAGGGGTGATGGGTAAAGGGGATTAAGAGGTACAAACTAATGGGTATATAATAAACAAATCATAGGGATGTAATATACAGCATACAGAATATGGTCAACAGTATTGTAATAATTTTATATGGGACAAATTGCTACTAGACTTGTGATCATTTCATGATATATGCAAATATTAAGTCATTTTGTAGTATACCTGAAACTAACAATATTGTATATCAATTATATTTCAATAAAAATATTTAACTCCTAGAGTCATTCAGACTGGAAAGTGTACTATTCTCATGGCAAATTAATTTCTAAACCCAGTACATACCAAGAATTTATTATACTTAGAGAATACTGTGACCTTTATTGTAATATCATTTAATTTCTTTCCATACTTGCCCTAGGTAAAGCTATGTTTTCCTTTCTCATGTGGTGGCCATAACTTCTTATTGGCTGGTTGATAAAGCCTTATCACCACAAATTTGCTTTCCAAATCAGAAACCACACTTACTTTATTTTTAATAATCAAACCAGAGTGAATTTGAAAGCACAGAATATGGTCTGAGAGAGACTGAAGATTAACCAGAGAGAATTCCTTAAAGAAATCTTCCAATCTAGGTGGAGTCCCAAACAAGATAAAGTGAAATAAAATTTAGGCTGCCAATCCAGCACCAACTATCAGAGACTGATTCTAGCAATCGTCAGGCCAAGACTGCAAACTTAAACTGGTAATTTCATTATAGTAATTTAAGATGTGCCCCATCCGCCCCCAAAATAGTCAAGACTATATTTTTAAGACTTTACCTAGTTTATAATCTGCTCACAGTTTTTACATATAATTATAACTTAATTAGATATAGAAATCCTATATTGTCTAAATAAATTTAGGTGCACAGGAAAAGTTTCATGGCATCATGATTTCGGGGTTTTTTGTTACTTTTGCTTTTATTTTCATTAAGTTTATATAATTTTCTGTCTTTAATAGGAGTTAAAAGAATATATCTAGTTAGAATATGTCTGCATTCATTTTTACATAGAATAATATCAAATTTTTTCTATCTTCAGACTAAATACATCCAAAGTGTTTTTATTTTTGTTTTCAAAAATAATTTTATTATGCATAATTCATGCATACCAAAGTATATAATGTTCATATAAATATAAAGAATAATATTGAACTGAATATTCATGTAATAAAACACCTGTGCGTGAATTACAACATTAAGAGTACATTGAAAGCACATTGTTTAAAATAAAATTGCATTTTCCTCCTACATCTCCCTGATATAATCACTATTCTGAATTTAGTGTTTACCATTCACTTTAATAAATATATATTTTAGCCTCCTATGCATGCATCCATAAATAGATATGGTTTACTTTTACAGAGTGTTAAACTTTATAAATGGAGTAATTATGAATGAAGTATCCTGATTTACTAAATCTTATCTTTGTAGGAGTCTTCATGAAGAGGCATATTGTTCTACCAGCATGCTATCCTTTTATCATATGCATATATTTCAATTTACTTTTGCATTCAAACGTGTCATTGTGACTTTTGTGACAAAAAAATGACCTTCTGTTTTTCTGTTATAAGCAGTACTGTTATGAACATTTTCTATATATCTCCCAGTGTCATATGCAAGGATTCACTAGGATATTTTTCTAGAATGTTGAACATCTTTTCATGTTTATTAACTATTCATATTTTCTCTTGTATGACATGCCTATTCATGACTTTCCTCTTTTTTGATTGTTGCTTTCTTTTTCTAATTGATTCTTAAATATTGCATAATGATTTTTTGCCAGTCTATTCTGACTGATATAGCTATATCAGCTTTCTTTCTTGTATTGATGTGATATATATATAAAATTTATGTATGCTATATGTATAAATATATATTTACAAAGCTCTCATTTTAATAGATTGCATTGTTTTCAGTAGTCTATAATAGACAATCATGTCTACAAATAATGATATGATATTTGTACTCTTTGGTCTTATTGTGCTGATTTCCAATGAAACAAAATTTACAATAGAAATAGATGAAGACAAGCATTCTTATTTTTTCCCAATTTTAATGGAAATGAGTTTAACATTTCAATATTAGGATGCCATTTGATAAAGGATTTTGATAGATACACTTTTCAGATTAAAGACTTTCCATTCTATCCCTTGTTTTCTAATATTTTATTTATTTTGTTTATGATAAATTGATATTTACTTTGACCACGTTTTTCCCTGCATCTTTTGTAATTGTAGGCCCTTTTTTTTTTCTTTTAAGTGGTTAAAATGGAGAACTAAATTGATAACTGTTCTAACGTTAAATCCAACTTGAATTCCTGGGATAAATCCTACATGGTTCATATACTTCATATTTTGATGGATTTCATCTGTAATAGTTTGTTTTTAATTTTTGCATCTATTGTTATGATTGATACTGGCCTATAATTTTTCTTTCTTATATGTTTTTTGTGATTTTTTTTCAATGCTATTCAAGCCACACACATTTTTACGTTATGTTTTATTTATTTATTTATTTTGCAAAATACTCTCTGTTTTATTGTCTTTGGAATAGTTTGTTTATGCTTGGTATTAACTATGTTTGGCATTGCTTAATTAATATTTGTTTGATCACCCTTAAAGCTGCCTGGATTTGGTAATTTTTTATGTGATCATCTTAATTACTGTTTCAACACCTTTAATAGTTATAGAATCACTAACATTTTCCATTTCTTCTTGTTTTAGTAGGCTGAATTTTGCTGGAAATATGACAAGTTAGCTACACTTTCAAATTTTTAATTTACTGGTATCAATGTTATTATTTTTTCTTATTATCATCTTAATGTCTATTGTATTTATGCCTGCTTTCTTAGAGTTCTTGTTTGAAATTTTGTTTATTTGGACCTTCTATTTTTATTTCAATGAGGCTTGCTAGAGATCTGACAATTTTATTAGTCTATTCAAATATTACATTTTTTGACATTTTTGATCATGCTACTTGTTTTATTTCTTATGTTGATTCTATTTTATTCTTTTCTGATCCATATTTTTTCCATCCTTCATTTATCTGTGATTTTTCTTTTGCTCCTTTCCTATTGTCTGAATTTAATTGTTCAACTCATTCATGTTTATCTTTCTTCTTTTGTGATATAAGCATCTTAAGGCTGCACATTTTCCACTACATGACTACACCACTTCAGTGGATGTATTTAGCTACATCCACTAGGTACTGATACATGGATTTTTAATTCATTCTACGTATTGTCTAATTTCTTTTTAGACATTAGGCATTTTAGGTGTTCCTTTTAGATTATTTTTATTATTCCTGAAATATAGCTTTTACATTGTTTAACTGGGTTTGAAAATTATTAGATTGTTTTTTCTCAGACAGGAAGAAAAAGGAATGCACAATCCTAGCAGAGATTGGAGGAACAGCATAAGTTCAAAATCAGATACAATGACTTTGAGATATCAGAATCTTAGATATGCAGAAATGTAAAGCAGGCAGATGAAACTCAGGGAAGTCCAGGCCAGAGATATAAATTTGAGAATTGCTTGCATATAGATCGACTTGAAATGCATGAGAATCAACATGATTCTCCTGGGAGAAGGTGCATAGTTAGAACTAAGAGGACTCAGCACTAAGGGTTAAGGAACCCCAGCATCTGGAAGTCAGGAAGTTTCAAGCGATAAAGTACAGGCAGTTTCATTGATAAAATGAAGCAGCTTAGTTGTTAAATAGAGTAGAGAAATAATTTGGCAGCTAGAGGAGACATTTGGTCAAAAGGTCGATTAAAAAAAAAAATCCTGGAGACAGTGATTGAAGACATAGAAGAGAGGAGGGGAAAACTAGAAAAGTAAAAACGCAAAGCAGCCTAAAATAAAAAGACTGACATCAGATGTTGTCAAGAAAGTGAAACAACTAGAATTTTATATTTATTGTTGGTGGGAATATAAAACACACAATGATTTTGTAGAAATGAACTCTGTCAGTTTCTTATAATAACCATATATTTTGTGAGCCAGCAATTCCACCCATAGACACTGATCCAAAAGAAATAAAAATGTATATTCATAAAAGTATGTCCATAGCTACTATATTCCTAATAGCCCCAAATCAGAAATAACCCAACTGCTCATTAATAGCAGAAGAGATGAGTACACTGGAGTACATTCAGAAAATATAATATTACTCATCCATGAAAATAAACTATTGATACATGAAACAACATGGATGAATCTAAAAAAATGTGCAGAGTTAAAGAAGCCAGACACAAAGTAGTATATCCTATATGATTCCATTTTATATGAAGTTCTAAAACAGGCAAAACTAATTTTTGTTGGAAAAAAAAAGAACAGCAGTTTCCTCTTTTGTGGGTGGAGGTAAGGTATTGATTGGGAGGGAGATGTGGGAATTTTCTGGGCTGAGAATAATGTCCTATATCTTGATAAGGGGTTGGGTTATACAAATGCATGTGTTTATTGAAACTCAACAAGTATATATTCCATTGGATGTAAAATTTACTTCAAGGGGAAAAATCCAAAAATAAATATTAAAGTCTAGGCATGATAGTCACGTTGAATTATTTAGGGGAAATGTAATGTCTGAAATTTACTTGGAAATACATTTAAAAATTACAAATTTACAAGATGGTTGGATGGTAGATGGTTAGCTATGTGATAAAATGAATATAGAGAAATATCAAGTATCTACTGAATCTAGGTAGTGAATACATGGATGTTTACTTTCTATGTGTTTGAAAATTTTTATAACAGAATGTTGGGGAAATAGGCAGTAGGGAGAAGGTTTCTGGAACTTATGTGGCTGGATTTCCTTTAGATATGAGGAATGCCATATCAATGCAAGGATTTGTAGGGAAAAAGCAGAAGAGGCGCTGGTCCTGGAATAAACCAATTCCAACAGAAAAAGAAGAAATGAGCATAATTAAGTCATTTTGGTATGATAAAATTCCTCACAAATCTCAATTTGTAGAATCGGGAAAAATGTCTGGATGTTTTTTTGTGGCCCAAAAAAACACGTTCACCAGTTTGTGAGACTATTAAGGGCATAGCCAACACGTGGCACAGTGACCACTCATTGCCATTTCCGTTAATCAAGTGTTCCTTTTCTTCCTGTAGCATACTCTTGAATCATGCTAAGAGCCAAAAATCATAGTCTTTTTAACTGCATAAGGCATCTCCTTTTCCATGTCTGTATGTTCATTTAAAATCTATTCTTCACTATTCTACTTAGGAATCCTTTCTTTTGCTCTCTCAATGCTTTAGAGTTCAAGGCATCTTCATTTCCTTTTTGTGACTCCCTCTGACAGCTGATGCAAGCTGGCAGAAAACGAAAGGTATTTAAAGTGTGGCAGAAGCGCTCAGTTCACATAAAGCAGTGATTCTCTCCTCTGATACATTCTTGATTACTCTGAACTGTGCTGGCTTAAACAAGTCCAATCTCTCTATATTATTTCATACAGTATTTGAATTTTCCTCTGAGGAGCATGCCCTCACTCATTTGTTTGCATGTTTATATTTTCTGTGGCAAGCAAGAATAAAGGAAAAGGGAAAGGTGAGGGTCGTCTCTAAAGGAGAAATGCTGGAGTGGACTGACCTGAAAGGTGCCGTCACATATAGCAGGGGAAACAGGAGCATGCTTTGTGGAAAAGGAATGCACCACGCAGAAGAAGCACTGCCAAGATGGTCCTTAAAATCAGCTCCATGTAGAGACTGGACCCTGAAATTAACAGCAAACATTCTTTTTGGATTCTTTTTTTAATGACAAAGTTTCAGTAAAATTTTACCAGCAAGGGTGAGGGGAAAAGTAAAAACAAAATTTGTTTAAAAGTAGCATGTATATTCAAAATTTAAATTTCTTGCCAGTTCAGCAATGTTAGATGACATGGGTAACACAGGGAATACTTATTTAAAATTTTCATATACTCTCAGAATGAATCAAGATTAAAATGAGAAGGTGCACATATTAATGTAAAAGGAGCAAAATCTCAAGCCTTCTTCCAGGTGAAAGATTAGTCATTTAGGTCCTTCCCAACTCAAAGGCAAAACTGCAACTGTTCTTTGCTTGCTTTAGAAACAAGCTTGTTAAAAATAGTTCTCTAGACATTTCTACTCTGTTAGATAACTAGCATACAATGTTTAAGAAACAACCCCTTTCCTTAATCCTGATCAAAGTATAAGGAACTTTGTAATAGCGAGTACATTTGATCTAAGAGGCTGATCATACATGAGCAGATGTATAAACTCTGGTTTAGGTAGCCTGACACAGACAGACATTTTAAAATGTGTTTAGATTTTTCAGGGTACCTCTTACTGTCAAGCTTTGTTTTTATTTTTAGTGTTGTTAGTGCCATGTACAAAGTAGGTTAGTGTGTGTTTAATTATCCAAACATAAAAAGAAACTTGAGAAAACGTCTTTATTTCAAATTCTGACTTTGTCTCCTGTACTCCAGTTCTTACTGGTATTAGACACAGTGACATATAGACAGAGAAGGGACATAACATAGATAAAACAAACAAAAATTGACCAAAATACAGGAAGATGATATTTATAATGCCACTGACAAAGGCAGTCACTTCACTTTAAATAATGTGGCATGCTGCAAAACTATAGTAATTACTAGAATTTCATTTTCATTAACTAATAAACCAAGGAAAACAATTTAAGTATCTGAATGTCATTTTTCAAATGAAAATAAACTGTAAACATTTGAATAACATCTCAGCAGGGATAATATACCTAAGGAAATCTATTGAAAAATGCTAGTGGATTCATCCTCTTCTATCACATTAAAACTGCAATTGACTGTAAACCTCCTACCACTCTCCACTGAGACTTTAATTGTAAAGATTCCTGTTACATATCATATTAGAATTTAGTTAAAATTGTAGAACACATTATTTCCAATCAGATAGCCAACCATCACTCACAAAGATTTTTAAAAAGGTGATTAATAATTCATCTCAGATAAGGAAAAGATCTATATTTATACCATCTCCTCAGCCACCATAAACTACCTGACAATTGTTCAGTAATGATGCCCAGTAAATTCTTTAAAATGGTAATTTGTCATTCTGTCACTTCATTTGTGACCTAAAATTCCTCACTTGAGGCATCATCAAATAAATTAATCACTTTCCAGGATCCATTTCTCTGTTCTGCATGTTATTATGCCCGGGCTCTCTTGTGTTTCTCTTCATTTACATATATTTAATGGCTGAGCCGTGGTTCACGATGGCACATAACGCACACATCTCATTACAGGTGAAATATTCTAACTGCCACTATCACTGGGAAAGAAAATAACTCTCCCAATTTAATTTTCCTGATGTAACAAAACCATGATTCTTCACTATGAAATGTTGATGCCATCCATCAGTCACAATCAATAAAATCATCACAGAAGTACGCCTTCTTCAGCATCTTTCCTTCATACCAGTATTATATGAGGAAGGTAATTAAACTCATAATATGTAATGAATGTAAATGAAGTAAAAATCCTCATGTTGGCTCTCTATCTATGCTTATTGTACAGCTTTGATTTAAAATATTTTCCCCACAACTTACAAGTACATAAGACCTGAATAGAGAGATATCCACGGCAAAGACAATATTCATCAACAAATACAACTAATTTTTTAAAAATAGCACTTTTAATATAAAAGTACCAAGTGTTACTATTTGCAGATTTTTCACTTAACAGAGATAATCTCTTTGCTCTTACATATTTTCGGGCTTTCTTCAAGTGTACCTAGTTGTTTCAATGCACGTGCTATCATGTGACGAATCAAGTGTATTTTTTTTTAGTAACCTGGACTACTTGATTCCTCCCACTTAAGCGCTGCAGGTACTGTCTGTTCTCAAGTAAGATATCGTCTTGGCAATCTTGCCCATCTCTGCCTGAGGAAGCCTAACAAAAATATAGATCAAAGAATCAGGACGTTTCACAAACAAGGGTTTGGGAATTAGCACTTGGGAACTATTTCCACCTACTGTAAATATTCACCTTAAATTGCTATCGTATTATTTTTGTAAAGGTCATTAGGGAGTGTTTTAAAGTAAACTAGTGCCATGTACACATCGCCCATGTTTCTAAGTATGTTACAACTTAATTTAACATTCCTTAACTAGTTCTCCCCACATACTTAGGAACATTAGTTTCATGGGAATGATGGCTTACAGAAGTCCATTTGGAATGAGGATTCCCTTCATTATGAATTCATCATCAAAGAATGGGAACTTTCTTTATCTTGGAAGTAGTCCCTGTTTACCTCTTTAAAATAATACTTGAGAGAGTATCTAAAATCAGAAGCGAAATATCAACTCTACGTCTCTGAAGCAAAGGAGAAAGTAGGTGAATATCACTGCTCCACAGATGAATGACCTCACTACAATATTGACAAACCATCTACACTGTACTACCTACCTTCCTCATTAATTATCATATAGTTATTTTTAATGGGCACTTATTTAAGAAAAAAAAGACTGTGTGTGCAGTTTTGCGTATATTTTTATTAACACTGCAGCAGTCTGTTAACCTAAAGCAAATCCTCCAGCACATAAACCTCCATAGAATTAGTTGGAAAATAGTGGCTAACCACTCTCTGGCGCTCTTTGGGGAAAGCCTGAGGTGAATTTGTAGAGTGTCATCAGCTCAGACTGAAGCAAAACCTGGGAGTTTTGATGGGTGTAGCATGAGACTCGACCAGGACCTCAGATGATGTTCTGGTACGGGGTATAGCTGATTGAATCTTCGAATAGACACCAAAGTGACTTGGAATGGCTCATTGTGGTGATGGTGGCAGGGGATAGAAAATGAACTTCTATCCTAATTAAACAAAACAAACACACCTCAAATATAGAAAATAAGATTGAGATGCAGTGGTTTGGATTAGAAGAGTTACACTGTAAGGCTATTAGAAAATCTCATGAAATCTATAACCAAGTGACACTAAATATACGTATTAAAACAAAGACTTCAGGCAAAATATATTAAACTATTTTGGACAATAGGAAAAGAGATAGAGAAAAAACATTGTTTATGATCATGAATGAGCTCTGTGCATTTTAGCAAGTTTTATGCACTGACTATTCAATGAACTAAAGTATACTTTAAGGACAGATGCTAATAGCCAGTAAAGAAAACAGGTAGGAAGGTGAGTAAGATTTGTATGATAAACAAACAGGAATGAGAAAAGATTCTTGCCAATACAAACACATATATTAATTATGTTAAATGTACCATGGAAACTCATGATTGCCCACATTGTGGAAGAGTGCACTTAAACAAGACCACAACTTTATAGGGGGTGGGGGTATTTCCTTATTATTTAAATAATCACATATTTTGCAGAAGAAGAATTCACACCCCCAGCCATATTTACAGTTTTACTAACAAAAACTGCCCAAACTGAGATGTTTGGTTATTCCACTCGTAGAAATCTGGCCATTAACAGGTGTACCCTAATAATAGCACTAGGAAATATTGTTGCTACAAGTAGGTGCCTCAAATATTGTTTTCCACACCACAGAAAATTTGAAAACTTAGTTAAACCCCAAGCTGCTGTTGTTAAAATAAATGCTGCATGGGAATTTTCAATTAAATTGAAGTTTCCATGGTGCAAGTCTTAATAAACCTAAGGTAGCAAGCTTAGTTCTTCTATGGCCAAAGGCCAATGTTTATAGGCTTCTTAAATAAATAGTTTTGCCTGAGACAACTCATTACTGAAAATTTGAATTACCCCAGAACACAAAGTAAACATTGTACTGAGTTTGATCCACTGGTTAACTAGGTAACTTTGCATAAATTACATTTCCTCTTGAGAGTCTCTTCCTCCTGATCTGTAGAACTGGAATTTAAAAACAAACAAACAAACAAATGTAATTTACAGGATGGCTACCAAATCAATAAGCAAATGGGTGAAAGTAAGTTAATAATGCTTTAAATATTAGGCTAATTACATTCCTTTTTCTTTTGTGTTACATTAATTTGCTAGAACTGCCATAACAAAATACCACAGACTAGGTGGTTTAAACAATAGAAATTTCTCTCTCACAGTTCTGGAGGCTGGAAGTCCAAGATCAAGGTGTCAGCAGGTTTTGTTTCTCCTGAGATCTCTCTCTGTGGCATGCAGACAGCCACCTTCTGGCTATGTCCTCACATAGTCTTTCCTCCATGCATGTGTATCCCTGGTTTATCTTCATCTTCTTATAAGGACCTTGGTCATTGGATTAAGCTCCACCCTTATGACCTCATTTAATATCAATTACCTTTTTAAAAGCCTAGCTCCTATAATCACATTGGGGGTTAGAGCTTCAACATATGAATTTTGAAGGCACACATTGCAGTCTGTAACAAGTCAAATAAGTTCACATATACACTATCAAAAATCTTAAGGAACATTTCTTAGGATAACTGTGATAGAAACCATGATTGCTCACTCATACCTGGTTTTCTCTCCTCTCAGGCATTTGGGAAAATCAAACATCCCATCCTTTTACACTTAAGTGGAGACTTGTGACTAGCCTTGGCCCATTGATTATAAGTGTATGTGATAATTTTAACTCTTGGTGTGAGGCTCTCTGGCACTCTGTTCCCTTGCTGCAGTGATCACGATCTGATGTGAGATGTGAGTGTCACAAGACTGAGTCAGCCTGGATGGCTGAGTCTCCACATGGAGGAAAGCTGCTCTGCATAGTTACTCAATACTGCAGCAGAGTTTGCATGCATAAGAAACAAACCCTTGGTTTTGTTAAACCACTGTGGCAGGCACATCCTAAAGTGAGTCCTAATGAGTCACACCCTTGTATAATCCCTTCTCCTTGAGTGCAGGTAGAATTTAGGACTTGCTTCTTACCGAAAGAATATGGCAAAGGTGAAGGGACAATTAACCCCTTGAATAGGTTATGCTATGTGGCAAGGGACTCTGTTACAATATAAAAGACTGCTTTAACAGACCACAGAGGAGAGACTCTCCTTCAGGCCTAGAAGATGGAAGCTGCTAGGATATGAACTGCCCAAGGAAAGGACACTGTGGCAAGCAACTCTGGGAGGCCTCTAGGTCCTAAGGGTAGTCCCCAGCTAATACCTAGCAAAAAAGCTGGACCCTCAGTGTTACCATCTCAGGCACTGAATTCTGCTAACAACGACATGAACTTGGGAGAGTACCCCAATCTCTAGAAAGGAATACAGCCTGGTCAACATCTTGTTTGCAGCCTTGTGAGATTCTGAGCAAAAAAACTCTGGTAAACTACGTTCATACTTCTGATTCATTAAAACTGTGAGATAATAAATGTATGTCGTTTTAAGCTATTGAATTGGAAGTAAATTTTAAGCAGCAGAAAAAAACTGACCTAGCCACTGAGACTTTAGGGTTGTTTGTCTTCACATCATAAATCTAGACTATCTTGATTGATGTTAGAGCAATTGGTAAGGAAATAATAGGGGCTGATTGCCAAAGCAATTCAGTGGATAATCAGCTGAACAATCATGACACAACATGAATGTAGAAGAATGGACTGGCAACATTCAGAAAGCAAATGTGCTACTGCATTAATCTCTCACTCACATTTTTGTCCTTTGAATGATCTGAAGACATACTTCTTGAATTTCAAGATTTCACAAATTTTAGAGAGTTATCAAAAACACAGATTTCAGAAACGGGATATCGGGACAAATATAAAGGATAAATCTAAAACATATTAAATAAAATAAAAAGTAGGGCCTTTGTTACCGAGTCAAGCCCTGACTTTTTTAGCAACTACAGCTACATGACTTGCATACCATGATTTCAACTGATGCTTCTCCCATCTAACCTAAGAGGAGCATAAACTGAAGCAAGCATCTTTCATTCTGAGAATATTTGGCCACATTTAATCTGGTGTCATCTTCCTCTCCCTCTTCAACAGCATCATCAGAAAACATGTATATAAGAACTGTGCTGGCTTCTATACAGAATAAATAATAGACACCATCCCTATATACGGGAAGTTTCACATATAAGATATTCATGTGCACTCATTATAAAGAAGAGATAGAGTTGAAATGAATACACAATCCTAAGACATACAAAGAACTAAATCCTCTAATGTTTAGAAAAGGTTTGGCTAATGAATCACAGAATGAAAGCTTAAAGCATGGCAAATTATAAAGAGAATTCTCTAAGAGTCTTTGTTGGTTTGGGGGTATAAGCACAAAATAGAACATCAGAGACAGCTCTAGTTCCTTCAAAATGGCAGCATCCCAAGAGAAATGATAAAGTAAAATATTCTCTCTCCAGGTTGTAGAACTGTGGAACATCAATAAATACATTAAGTAAATAACAGGTCTCCTGTACATCTGACCACTGGAATTCATAGGAGAGTCTGTGAAATCTTTTTGTGTATAAGTTAATAATTGGGCATATTTTCTACTGTCCAGGAGAATATAAACACAGACCTGATTGAAAGCATGATACCATCTCTTTTAGTCTTTGATTCAATCAGATAATAATTTTTCAAAGAATTTTTTAACACCTTATTCCAAAATGCTAAAGTGACCTCTTTTTTCTCTCCTTTGACATTTGACTGCAATAGGTGTGTTGAATTCCATACCAAGGATACTGTTATCATTACAGAAACAAGTCAAAGGGAGAAGTTGTCTATTTGAGTAATGCTGACGTAGCTCACATGGGTGGGTGAGTATGTGGACTTCAGCATTTGCAGTGGAACAGTGTCCAGTAAATATATGAGCCTTGTACCAACTCTGTACATTTCACAAAGTAAGATGGAATGGAACTGACAAGTACAACTAACTCATTCCCTTTTAGTAGTCTCAGTTCTGGGGAAGCAAACCAAAACCCTGAAACATATTTTCTGTTTTACTTATTGCACAATATGGTGAGTGTTTTAAAAATTATTAATATTACCACTTGCTGTTTTGGTTTTCTGGGGTACCCAGTTTCAATGAAAACAATTAATAGGAAATGTGAATTTGCTCCTCAATGCTGGGAATTGGAATTTTTTTAAGGAGGCACATCCTGTTTTCAGTAATTGGTTGTACTACCAAGGAGTTAAACAAAAGATGAAACATCCTTCAAAGGAAGACACATGGAATTAATATTCCAATTAGGTAATTACAATCTACCAGCCTAAAAATCTTCAGTCTTTTCCTTTTCAATAGCAGATTATTATACAACATAGCTCTGTTGTAGTTAAAGCCTATTTTCTTATACTACACACAAGAGTGCTTTCCAAGTTTGGGTTAAAATCATCTCTTCTGATGTTTAGAGCGGCTAGTTCTGACCTCTTTGGAATTTTCTGGCACGATACAGCAAAAGAACTGATTTTTACATTAAGTCCTTCATATTCTAAAATTGTCTTAAAATACAAAATGTGTTGGCACAGCATAAATTTCAGCTAGATAAATACAGAATAACAATATGGAGAAAATATGGGTTATAATACCAGTTTCTTAAATTAATAGGGCCTTATTGGAATACTGAACACATGCTGTCAACTTTCATTTTCTCAATTAAAAACACTGCATTTGTGATGGGAGGGTGAGGATGGTTGTAGGAATAAAAAATGGACAAGTTAGGGTGTTCCTTTCCCCTATGTGCATCAAAACTCCTTCGTGTTTGAACCCAAAGTGTCCCATACCTTTCAAATGGGAACAGAGAGAGAAGCAACACCTCACATGCACGCACATGTATGCAAGCTCACACGTACTCTCACTGCACTTGCGTACACATGCCCTCCCTCATTCACATACACTCTCTAGAAAGAAAATGTCATGAAATAAAATTATAATCCCAAATACCAAACCCAATTTGAAATTGTTGAAGGATATCAGTAATTACAATTTTGCCAACGATTTTAAAGATAAGGTCAACACTTTGTTGTTATTGGATAATTTAAAGTGTCAAATAAACTCATGCTCCTTGTTAAAAAAATAAAGCAAATAGTTGAGTGTGATATAAAGCAAAAGGGCTTAGTTCCCTATTCTACTCTTCTGAAGGAAGCATTGTTCACTGATTGGTTTATATTCTTGAAGGTATCTATGACTTGTTTTGTGCTCTTGACAACATACTATGACTATCTTTTCATAACAGTTTTGATAGACTCCTTTTAATAAATATTTAAGTGTTTCTTACACGTTAGGAGACAAAACAAAATGTGGAGCATACATTAGAGAGGGTGATCAAGGAGGCAGGGGCGAATATGTGAACAGAGACCTGAATAAATATGCCAGTGTGCTGTTTCAGGGAATGGATGTATCATTAGGACCTTCAAGTTGGTTCCATCTTTCCACTATGTCAAGGAATAAAATGGTCGTAAGTAAATGCTGGATTCTTGTGTGAGTTTTTCAGCCTAAAGAGTTCTACAAGTGCAACAGATGAGCATTTAAAATGTTAATAAATATTTCCAAATTGCCTTCTAACCTAGTTTACCAGCATGCCCGACCACCAAGACTGCGTAAATGTTCCTATTCTCCCCAACCCTTGCCAACCCTGCGGACCATCACACTTTTTTAATGTTCTGAATCTTACTGATGAGGAAGATACAGAGAAACCATATCATTTATCATATCACCTTACATTTTAAGGTGATTCCTATGTTGTGCAAAGGATAAGGGGAGAAATAGTCAAAAAATGTTGAGGGGTGTGCGGCTGCCCACTTACGTAAGGCAATTGAGAAATGCCTCTTTGAGAGGGTGACATTTAATCAGACCCCAGAAGGAAGTAAAAGAGTGAACCACACAGGGACAGGCCTTCCAAGCAGGGAAACAGCAAGTGACACAGGATCCTGCTAAGTGTGACAAAGAGGCCAGAGGCCACGTCAATGAGCGAAATGTAAGTAGTAATAGATGAGGTCAGAGAGGTAGCAGGTATCAAACCAGGTAGCGCTTTGTAGGCTGTGATGTGAAAAGCCACTGGGAGATTTTTAGCAGGGTATTTGATTTACTTTTAAGGGATCATTCTTCCTGCACTACAGAGAATAGACTATAGAGGATGAGAACGAAGGCTGAAGCACGGAGAACATTTATAAGGATATCACAATAGACCAAGAGATAATAGCTTCTTGGCCTTTTTGACATGCTTATAAGTTACTTTCTTTAAAATTATAAAGACAAAATTTACATATATCTTCTTCCTAAAGTTCGGTTGAAAATTTTTTTTGTAATTAGATCTCTTATGTGTAATCTATTTCATTTTATTTTTATATTAATTTATTTTTATTGAGATATAATTGACATAAAACTTTGTATAAATTTAAGGTGTTCAACAAGTTGATTTGATACATTTATACATTGCAATATGATTATTACCCTAGCATTACTAACACCTCTATCACTTCCCATAATTATCATTCCTTTTTTGTGGTGAGAACATTTACAATCTAGCATCTTAACAACTTGAAGTATTGTTGACTATAATCACTATGCTGTACATTAGATCTCCAGAACTTATTCATCTTTTAGTTAAAAATTTGTGACCTGTAATAACATCTTCCCAATCCCCCACCTCCCAGCTTGTAACCACGATTTTACTCTGTTTCTATGAGTCTGGCTTTTTCAGATTCCAGATATATCAAAGTGATATCAGATATTATTTGACTTTCTCTGTCTGGCATGTCTTACTTAGTATAATGCCATCCAGGTCTATCCATGTTGTCACTAAGGGCAGGATTTCTTTCTTTCTCATGGTGGAAGAGTATTCCTTGCATATATAATACCACATTTCCTTTATCTGTTTATCCATTGACAAACACTTAAGCTGTTTCCCTATCTTGGCTATTGTGAATAATGCTGTGATAAACAAGGGAGTGCACAAATCTCTTTGATATCCTGTTTTTATTTCCTTTGGATATATACCCAGAAGTGAAACTGCTGGATCATATAGTTCTATTTTTAATTTTCTGAGGCATTTCCATACTGTTTTCCGTAGTGGCTGAATGAATTTACATTCCCTCCAACAGTGAACAAGGATTCCCTTTTCTCCACATCCTCACCAACACTTGTTGTTGTTGTCTTCTTGATTATGGCCATTCTAATAGGTGTGAGGTGGTATCTCATTGTGGTTTTGATTTGTATTTCCCTGATGATTAATAATGTTGAACATCTTTTCATGTACCTGAATTGGCTATTTGGATGGCTTATCTAGAAAAATGTCTACTCAGTTTCTTTGTCCATTTTTTAATTGGATTATTTGGTGTTTTTCTTAACAAGCTGTATGAGTTCCTTATGTATTTTAGATATTAACTCCTTATCCAATATATGATTTGCAAATACTCTCTCCCATTCTGTAAGAAGAATTAATATTGTTAAAAATGTCCATACTACCCAAAGCCATTTATAGATTCAATGTAATTCTTATCAAAATTCCAATGGTCTTTTTCACAGAAATAGAAAATACAATCCTAAAATTTGTATGGAATCACAAAAGACCCTGAGTAGCCAAAGTAATCCTAAGAAAGAAAAACAAAGAGGCATCAAACTTTCTGATTTCAAATTATACTACAGAGATATAGTAATTAAGACAGCATGGTACTGGAATGAAAATGAACACATAAAACAATGGAACAGAGTAGAGAGCCAGAAATAACCCCCACATAAATGGTCAAATAATATTTGACAAGGGAGCCACAAACAATTGGGAAAGGATAGTCTCCTCAACAAATGGTGTTGGGAAAACTGGATAAGCACATGCAGAAAAATAAAATCGGACCCCTATTCTACACTACTCATAAAAATTAACTTGAAATGGATTAAAAACTTAAACATAAGATATGATGCCATAAAACTCCTAGAAGAAAACATGGGGACAAATCTCTTTGGCATTGGTCTTCACAGTTATTTTTTGGATATGACACCAAAAGCACAAGCAACGCAAGCAAAAACCAACAAGTGGGACTACATCAAACTAAAAATCTGCACAGCAAAAGAAACAATCAATAAAAAGTCCAATACATTTTACAATAAAAGATAAAACAGTATTTCTATTCTTTTCCCACACTTACCTATGTTTTTCCAAGTACTGTTTGGATTGAGTGTTTTATATTTAGACCTTTTATCCACCAAGAATTTATTGCGTAAATGATAATTAGAGATCCAGCTTAAACTTTTTTTTGCTCAAATGCTTTTATTCTATCATCCTTTCATTTACAAATTTGTCTTTTCCCCACTGATAAGAGATGCTCTATTTCCACCTGTACTTGAACATATTTCTGGGTGATGAATTCACTGATCTGTCTCTTGATCTTTGTTCCAGTAGAATGCTATTCTAATTATTACTATTACTTTTTAATATATTTATTATATTTTAAGATTAAATACAGTAAAATTATTCTCTGACATTAGCTACAACTAACTACCTTCTATTAAGCTCCTTATGATAATTAATTTTCTGTATCATTCTAAACTGGAAAGACAGAAAATAATTGCCAGATAAAATTATATTTTTGAAATGTTACTTATGCTTCAGAGTTGTTTCATGGCCATTACGACAACCCCCCAAGCAGAATCCTTCCTCCAAGCAGTATTTTGTGTTTCCTCATCCTCTGTTTATGAGCTTCTATGATTCTCTGTGAGAGCATTTACTTCATTACACTTTGTGTTATGTCCAATTGTCTGTGCATCCAAATATTCAGACTGACAGAATCCTGAGGACAGACACTACAAACAAGAATGAAACAGTTGAGGCATTTGGTGTCATTTGAAGCCTAAAAGATTTTAATTTTGATGAAATCCAATTTATCTATTTTTTCCTTTTGCTATTCATATTTTGTTGTCATAAATAAGAATTTATTGCCAAATATAAAGTCATCCAGAGTTACCTATATAGTTCTTCCAAGACGTTTATACATTTGGCTCTAGTATTTAGGCCATGTCTTTCAAAAATTTTGAGTTACTTTTTGTATATGGTATGAGAAAAGTCCAATTTCATTTTTTGTACATCATTATCCAGTTTCCCATACCATTTGTTGAAAACACAATTCTTTCCCCATTAAATGGTCTTAGCCTCCTTGTCAAAATCAGTAGGCCATAAATATATGGATTTATTTCTCTATTCTCAAGTCTATTTCATTGACCTATATGTCTATCCTTATGTGAGTATCACAGTGTCTCAATTACTGTTGCTTTGTAGTAATTTTTGAGTATGAAAAGTTTGTGCTTATTTTTCAAGTTGTTTTGCCTATTCTGAGTCCCTTGCAATTTCATATGAATTTTAAGTACAGTTTGCTAATTTCTAAAAAGAACCCAGCTGGGATTCTATAGGATTGCCATGAATCTGTAGATCAGTTTGGGGAGTACTGCCATCTCAACAATGTTAAGTCTTCCAATCCATGAACATGGGACGTTTTTCCATTCATGTAAATCTCCTTTTGTTTCTTGCAGTTTTCAGAGTATAAAATTTGCGCTACTTTTGTTATATGTATCCTTATGCATTTGATTCTTTTTGATGCAATGGTAAATGAAAATGTTTTCTTAATTTTATTTCCAAATTATTCATTGGAAGTACTCATAAATACAATTGATTTTACATATATTCATCTTGAATCCTAATAATTTGCTGAACTCATTAAAAATTAACAGATTTCAGTGATTCTTTAGGATTATCAATAAACAGATCATGTCATCTGTGAATAGCAAGAGTTTTATTTCTTATTTTCAACATATATGCTTTTTATTTTCTTTCCTTCGCCTAATAACCCTGGCTAGAATCTCTAATACAATGTTGAATAGAAGTAAGGGAAATAGACATTGTCTTCATCTTATTGATCTTAGGAGGAAAGTGTTCAGTCTCACTATTATGTATGATGCAAGCTGTGGGTTTTGTACCTACCCTTCATCAGGTTAAGGAGTTCTCTTTTCTTCCAAGTTTGTTGAATGTTTTTATTATGAAAGAGTGTCTGATTTTGTCAAATGCTTTCTCTGCATTTTTTGCATGCCATGTCTATTAAACATGTGTTTTTATTTTTTTATTCTACTGATATGGTATACTATTACATTGATTTTCAGATATTAAGCCAAGCTTACATTCCTGAGATAAATCTCACTTCATCATGGTGTATAATACTTTTTATATGTTGCTGACTTGTCTTGCTAGTACTTTGTTGTGGATTTTTGCATTCATACTCATAAGAGATATTAGGCTGTAGTTTTCTGTTCTTCTGGCGTATTTGTCTGGTTTTGGTATCAGGGTAATACTGGCCTCAGAGAAAGATGGGAAGTGTTCTCTCCTATTCTGTTTTGTGAAGAGCTTATGAAGCACTGAAATTAATTATTCTTTAAATGGTTGGTATAATCCACCTGTGAAGCCATCTGGGCCTGGGGTTTTCTTTTTTTTTTTTTTTAACATCTTTATTGGGGTATAATTGCTTTACAATGGTGTGTTAGTTTCTGCTTTATAACAAAGTGAATCAGTTATACATATGTTCCCATATCTCTTCCCTCTTGAGTCTCCCTCCCTCCCACTCTCCCTATCCCACCCCTCCAGGCGGTCACAAAGCACTGAGCTGATATCCCTGTGCCATGTGGCTGCTTCCCACTAGCTATCTACCTTACGTTTGTTAGTGTGTACATGTCCATGACTCTCTCTCGCCCTGTCACAGCTCACCCTTCCCCCTCCCCATATCCTCAAGTCCGTTCTCCAGTAGGTCTGTGTCTTTATTCCTGTCTTACCCCTGGGTTCTTCATGACATTTTTTTTTTCTTCTTAAATTCCATATATATGTGTTAGCATACGGTATTTGTCTTTTTCTTTCTGACTTACTTTACTCTGTATGACAGACGCTGGGTCTATCCACCTCATTACAAATAGCTCAATTTCGTTTCTTTTTATGGCTGAGTAATATTCCATTGTATATATGTGCCACATCTTCTTTATCCATTCATCTGATGATGGACACTTAGGTTGTTTCCATCTCCAGGCTATTGTAAATAGAGCTGCAATGAACATTTTGGTACATGACTCTTTTTGGATTTTGGTTTTCTCAGGGTATATGCCCAGTAGTGGGATTGCTGGGTCATATGGTAGTTTTATTTGTAGTTTTTTAAGGAACCTCCATACTGTTCTCCATAGTGGCTGAACCAATTCACATTCCTACCAGCAGTGCAAGAGGGTTCCCTTTTCTCCACACCCTCTCCAGCATTTATTTCTATTTCTTTTTCTTTTTCTTTTTCTATTTCTTTTTGAGTCAGTTTCAGTATTTGTCTGTTTTTAGGAATTTGGCCAGTTCATTTAAGTTATCAAATTTATTAGCACAAAATTTATAGTATCTCATAATTATTTTTATCTGTAAAGGCATTAGTATTGTTCCCTCTTTCACTTCTGATTCTAGTAGTTTGAATCTTATCTCTTCTCGGTCAACCTAGCTATAGATTTGCCAATGTTTAAATCTTTTTTTAAAAAAACTGATTTGGTTTCATTGATTTTTTTCTATTTTTAAAAATTTTCAATTTTATTAACTTCCATACCAAACTTTATTATTTTCTTCCTCCTGCTTACTTTAGGTTTAGCTTCCTCTTCTTCTTTCAGTGTTTTAATGTGGAAAATAAGTCTATTGATTTGAGATCATTCTTCTTTTTCTGTTTTAGTCATTTACAGCTACAAATTTACCTCTAGTCACTGCTTTAGCTATATCCCATATATTTTGGTATATTGTGTCTTCATTTTCATTCATCTCAAATATTTTCTAACTTCCCTTTTGATTTCTTCTTTGACCCTTTGGGCATTTAGGACTGTGTTGTTTAATTTCCACATGTATGTGAGTTTCTCAAATTTCTTTGTGTTATTTCTAGTTTCGTTCCATTGCAGTCAGAAAACTTACCTTATATTATTTATATTCCTTTCAATTCATTAGATTTTTGTGGCCTCACATATTATCTATCAGGGAGAATGTTCCTTGTGCACTTGAGAAGAGTGTATATTCTGCTGTTTTTGGGTGGAGTGTCCTATATATATCTGTTAGGTCCACTTTGCTTAAAATGCTGTGCAAGTCTTCTATTTTCTTATTGATCTTCCTCCTATTTGGTCTATCCATTTTGAAGAGTGGGGTATTAAATCTCTGACTATTACTGTTACATTGTCTATTTTTCCCTTCATTTCTGTCATTTTCTCTTCATTGTATTTTTGTACTCTGTTGTTAGGCAGATATAAGTGTATAACTGTCATATCTTCGTGATGGCTTGATCCTTTTATTATTATAAATGTCCCATTTATGTCTAGTAATATTTTTTATTTAAAGTTTATCTTGTCTATAATTAGTATAGCCACTCCAACTTTCTTATGGTTGCTATTTGCATACTATATCTTTTTTCATACTTTGTTTTTATAAACTATTTTTACTTTTGACTCTAAATTATGTGTCCTATAGACAGAATATAGATGGGTCTTTTTTCATCCTATCTGACAATATCTGACTTATGATTGGAATCTATTCATATTTAATGTTATTACTGATATAGTTGAATTTACATTTGCCATTTTACTTTTTTTTTTTTTTTTTTTGCAGAACGTGGGCCTCTCACTGTTGTGGCCTCTCCCATTGCGGAGCACAGTCTCCGGACGCACAGGCTTCGCGGTCATGGCTCACGGGCCCAGCCACTCCACGGCATGTGGGATCTTCCCGGACCGGGGCACAAACCTGCGTCCCCTGCATCAGCAGGCGGACTCTCAACCACTGCGCCACCAGGGAAGCCCTGCCATTTTACTTTTTGTTTTCTATATCTCTAATGTATTTCCCCTTTATTCTTCCTTTACTGCTTTCTTTAACATTAAGTAAATATTTTCTAATGGAGTGTTCTAATTTCCTTAATCTTTTATTCTATTTTATGAGTTATTTCTTCTGTGGTTGGTGTCAGGCTTACCATATACATACTAACTCATAAGAAACATCTTCATATTATGCCAACAATTCCAGTAAGATATGGAAGCATTATTCCTATATAGTCCAATTCTCTTTTCACTTCTTTTTTTTTGTGGTATTATTATCCTACATATTATATCTATAATTGCTATAAATCCAACAATGCATCATGGAAATTATTTTATATAACTTATGCATTTTAAAGAAGCTAAAAATGTGAGCAAATGTGTATTTATAACATTTGTATATTAACCTTCTCACTTATCATTTCTAAGTCTCTTCATTTATTCTTATTGATTTAAGTTTCCATCTGTAGTCATTTCATTGACCTAATACAGCTTTGCATCTACCCACCTGTCTGTGCTGTTATTGGCAAATATATTATAGTTGACCCTTGAACAACATGGGTTTAAACTGTGTGGGCCCACCTATGTATGGATTTTTTTCAATAAATATACAGTCCGTCCTCCATTTCCATGGATGTAGAACTCACAGATATGGAGGGCCAACTATAAGGGATTTGAGCATCTGTGAATTTCAGAATCCACAGGGGGCCCTTAAAACAATCCCTAAGGATACCAAGGGATGACTGCATATGTCTATATCATATAGATATAACTATATATATATGTTTATAGATATATAAACAATTTCTTTAAAAATCTGTAAGGAAAGAAAGTAGAAGAAATATGCATCTATACTGTCTTTTATAATTATAAAATTGTATTTACTGGATTTGTTTTATACTGATTTGAATTACTGTATGAAGTCACTTACCTTTAGCTTGAAAACTTCCTTTAATGTTTTTTATAAAGTTAAGTCTTCTAGCAACAGATTCTCTTAAGTATTTTTTATGTATTTTTTTTAATATCTAGGGATGCCTTTATTTCACCTTCTTTTTTTATTAAAGTATAGTTTCTGTATAATATTATATAAGTTACAGGTGTACAATATAGTGATCCACAATATTTAAAGGTTATACTCCATTTATAATTATTATAAAATATTGGCTATATTCCCTGTTATATATCCTTGTAGCTTATTTTATACCTAATAGTTTGTACCTCTAAGTCCCCTACTCCTATATTGTCCCATCCCCCTTCCCTCTCTCCACTGGTAACTGCTAGCTTGTTCTCTGTAACTGTGAGTCTACTTTTTTGTTATATCCACTAGTTTTTGTATTTGTTTAGATTCCATATATAATTGAAAACATAGAGTATTTGTCTTTCTCTGTCTGACTTCTTTCACTTAGCATAATTCCCTCTAAGTTTATCCATATTGCTGCAAAAGGCAAAATTTCCCCCTTTTTTATGGGTGAGTAGCATTATATTGTGTACATATACCACATCTTCTTTATCCATTCATCAGTTGATGGACAATTAAGTTGCTTCCATATCTTGGCAATTGTAAATAATGCAGCTATGAACATTGGGGTGCATATATCTTTTCAAATTAGTGTTTTTGTTTTTTTCAGATACATACCCAGGAGTAGGATTGCTGGGTCACATGGTGCTTCTATTTTTTTTTATATCTTTATCAGAGTATAACTGCTTTACAATGTTGTGTTAGTTTCTGTTGTACAGTTTCTGTTGTACAAAAAAGTGAATCAGCTATAAGTATACATATATCTCCATCTCCCTTCCCTCTTGAGTCTCCCTCTCATCCTCCCTATCCCACCCCTCTAGGTTGTCACAAAGCATTGAGCTGACCTCCCTGTGCTATGCAGCTGCTTCCCACTAGCCATCCATTTTACATTTGGCAGTGTATATATGTCAGTGCTACTCTCTCACTTCGTCCCAGCTTCCCCTTCCTCCCTGTGTCCTCAAGTCTGTTCTCTACATCTGCGTCTTTATTCCTGCCTTACCACTATGTTCATCAGTACCGTTTTTTTAGATTCCATATATATGTGTTAGCATACAGTATTTGTTTTTCTCTTTCTGACTTACTTCACGCTGTATGACAGAGTCTAGGTACATCCA
Source organism: Phocoena sinus (assembly GCF_008692025.1). Taxonomy (NCBI): domain Eukaryota; kingdom Metazoa; phylum Chordata; class Mammalia; order Artiodactyla; family Phocoenidae; genus Phocoena; species Phocoena sinus. The sequence goes on along the minus strand of NC_045769.1, from coordinate 76,311,044 downwards.
CCTCATTACAAATAACTCAATTTTGTTCCTTTTTATGCCTGGGTAGGTACTTCTATTTTTAGTTTTTTGAGAAACCTCCATACTATTTTCTACAGTGGCTGCACCAATTTACATTCTCACCAACAGTGTATGAGGGTTCCCTTTTCTCCATATCATCGCCAACATTTATTATTTGTGTTTTTTGATGACAGCCATTCTGACAGATGTGAGGTGATATCTCATTGTGGTTTTGATTTGCATTTCCCTGATGGTTAGCAATGTTGAGCATCTTTTCGAGTGCCTATTGGCCATCTTCATCTCCTCTTTGGAAAAATATCTATTCATTTCTTCTGCCCATTTTTGAATTGGACTGTTTGCTTTTTTGATGTCGAGTTATATGATCTGTTTTATATATGTTGAATATTAAACCCTTATTGGTCTTATCATTTGCAGTATTTTCTCCCATCCAGTAGGTTTTCTTTTTGTTTTGTTGAAGGTTTCCTTTGCTGTGCAAAAGCTTTTAAGTTTAATTAGGTCTCATTTGTTTATTTTTGCTTTTATATCCTTTGCTTTTGGAGACAGTTTGAAAAAAATATTGCTGCAATTTATGTTAAAGAGTGTTCTGCCTTTGTTTTCCTCTAGGAGTTTTATAGTATTTGGTCTTACATTTAGGTCTTTAATCCATTTTGAGTTTATTTTTGTATATGGGTTAGAGAATGTTCTAATTTCGTTCTTTTACATGTAGCTGTCTAGTTTTCCCAGCATCACTTATTGAAGAGACTGTCTTTTCTCCATTGTATATTCTTGTCTCCTTTGTCGTAGATTAACTGACCATAAGTGCATGCATTTAGTTCTGGGCTTTCTATCCTGGTCCACTGATCTATATGTCTGGATTGGCGTCGGTACCAAACTGTTTTGATTACTGTAGTAATAGCATAGTTTAGCTTGTAGTATAGTTTCCAGTCAGGGAGTGTGATTCCTCCAGCTCTTTTCTTCTTTCTCAAGATTGTTTTGGCTATTTGGCATCTTTTGTGTTTCCATACAAATTGTAACATTTTTTGGCCTAGTTTTTTGAAAAATGCCATTGGTATTTTGATAGGGATTGCACTGGATCTATAGATTTCCTTGGACAGTATGGTCATTTTAATAATAGATTCTTCCAATCTAAGAACATGGTATATCTTTCCATTTGTTTGTAAACTCTTCAGCTTCTTTCATCAGTGTCTTACAGTTTTCCAAGTATATAGGTCTTTTGCCTTCTTAGGTTGGTTTATTCCTACCTAATCATTCTTTACCCATAAGTAAAAAGAGACCCAAGGAATTCCTTTGGAAATATTTTAGAGAGAAGTAGCTGGAAATATGCTAAAAGAAAACATTTTTATTTGATGTTCTTATCTGTAAAATAGTGTAGAAGATTTGGACAAATCTAGTTAAAAAACAATTGCTTAATACCTATATAGTCAAACCATATTTTGGAGGTAAACAACTCCAGTTCTACTCTAGTTCAACTCTATCATAAAGCATTTTCTCCATGCTTTTTATTGAAAAGAATGTGCACATTATCAACTATGTATTACCAACCACAGTATATAACTGTTCTTTAATTGTTTTCTGTCTGTGAGTATTATTTCTCCAGTAAGAGTCTGAGTCCCCTAGGGGCAAAGGACTTTGAGATTTCTTTCTAACCGTCCCAGCTAGGCAACCTATAGTGCTTAGTGAAATGCTCAGCACATTGAAATATTCAATAACTGCTTCTTAATTGATTGACAATTGACTGAAGGCCCGTCTGCGGTCTGCTACCTTACTACTTGGCATTTTCTATATATTTTCCAACTACCTCTGGTGATAGGACTCAATAGAGACAGATTTCTTTACAAGTAACTATATTATCTTTTCAATTTCTCCTTGTAATGACAGTGGTCATCCATGTCAGACACCTAATATTAACACAACAACCATGAATTAAAAAAAAAAAATTCTTAATGGCAAAATAAAATCTTGAAAGACTCTGCCTCAAAATAAGAATGGAGAAAGCAGTCCACAAGCAAAGACACCTTTAGATCACCTCATACCTATTCAATCTTCTGATCGTACACTGTAGAGCTAACCACAAAACAGACATATTGTGATTATCTGTAAACATTAGAGGATGTAACATCGAGCTGTACTGCCTCCACCAGGACTCTAAGCCATAAACTTTAAGTACATTAGAAGCCGACACTCTTAGCAGACTTTGCTGAATTGCTGGCAGCATCAACATCTGATCGATATGCATGTTCACCAGCCAAGCTGACTAGTACATCTGTTCTGTGAAGAAACATACATTCTGCCTCTAGTACAATCAGTGTAATTAAAAATTAACATGCATTAATTGTTAGAGCTGATGTAAACAGCTGATGTTCCACTTAGCACTGTCTTCTGTACATATCATTAGGCAAAGCCAAATATTGTTAAGTAAACAGGCAGCGCTTACAAAAAGGAGAGAAATAGAAAACTAATTTCAACTAAATAAACTGACACTGTATTATAAGTCAAATTAAAACTATTAACCACAGCCAGATTAGGCTCTGGATCTTCAGAGGAAAACAATTATAAAAGTCACATTTAATTATTTGAACCTTATTTTGGTAAATGAATTTAAGCTCAGTCTGAAATAGAGTCAGTGTGTGCATGATACACTAGGATCTCAGAAGAGCAGCAAAGGACTCTAGTATGATTCAGGATTGATTTATGACTAAAACATTCCGTGAAAACGCATCATTCACAGCCACTCCAGTGACCAGCTTTCTCTGGGGAGACCCAAATTTGATGTTTAATGTTAAAAAGAGTCTATTTTCTTCTGCATGCATCTGCATAACTGCCATCACTGTCAGTGGGAGTTACAGGCACACACTGAGAAGAGAATACACATCTCATGAGTTAAGTCTTGCCTGACTCCTTTTTTTATAATGTCAGAGCAAAATGATTTCTCCATCTTGATTCAAAAGCAGAAAGAAAAAAAAAACTCCAACAAGCAAATCTCTCCAGCGAGGTGCCTTCCCGGTTCAGAGAGCAGTTCCGTCTTTACACATTGCCTGGGGCATTCAGCTGCTAGGGCCCCAGGCACTTCCTCCTCCGCTGAGACTGTCCCTGCAAGTAGCTTGCCTGTCACTCTCAAGTCCGATTTAAAAATAGTGTGAATCTGAGTTTGAGAATGATTTCTTAGGCTATTTCCTCATGAAGCTTGACTGAGTTTCAAAAACAAACAAACAAACAAAACACAGTCCCAATAAATATGGTCTTCGAAAGAAAGTAAAAATCACAGGGTGCTAGAGTCCAAAGGAGAAACTGACTTATCAAGAGATCACTAGAGAAAACATTGCCATACTACTCAGAATCAACCTTTTTTGTTTTTGTCATAATGGCAAAGCTGCTATAAAGAGAATAAAAACATAAAAATTCCCTTAGCATATAGGCCTACAATGGCGAGACCTCCACTTTAACTACTTAGTGATGTGCTTGAGACAGTGTCTATATTATTTCTTCATAATTTTATTAAATTTGACTGCAAACTGAATTAGTTCATGTATTAGGGAAGACATAGAAATGCTGAATCTACTCATAACGAACAACATTAGATGTGTCAAGGACCACAGGAATCAAAATGAAGCTTATAAAAGTTAAATAAGTTACATAAATTTAGGCATGAGTATAAAAGTTAGCTTATGATTTTCTAAGTTTTCTGTTTGCTATTCAAAACTGCCATCAATCTGCATGCTTTAAATGTAAAATTTTAAAGTTGGTATTTATAACTATTTTTGAGAATTTGAAGTAAAAACCTAAAAGACATCATCCTTGTTATTATAAAAATGTCTGATACTTACAAAATACTAAGCCTTTAAAATTAAATATCAATTTACCATCTGAAAACACAATTTGCAGAAATTGTGGCATGATATTAAATACATTTTTCTCTTTTTTAAAGTAAAAAATTATTACAAATTATTGGATAAATTATTTAAATGGAATAATCTGAAAATGATGCCTTAGTTGATTAAAAGTTCACATGTATCCAATTCATGGATTATTAAGAAAAAGTAAAATATGCTTTCAACAGAACCTATATTAAACCTTAAGTATTTCTTTGACTTTTTTTTTTTTTTCAAATTACTCAGAAAGTCTTAATGCTCTTATGGTACCTCAAACACATGAATATCTATCTCCAAGCAGTACCTTGTGAAGTACTGTAGAGAGTGATAGGTTGTGCAATTAGGATAAACTTGTTTTTTACCTTGAAAATTTCTTTCTAAAACATTTCTCATATATTTTACTCTCTTGACATTATACATGCGCACACACGTGCACACACACACACAAATTCAATCAATCCTGAAAAATTATGCCTAATTCCAGTTCCCCCTATTGGTACAGTGAGTAGACCAGAATTTGCTAAAATTAAAAATAAAAAAAACTGTGCACCTCTTTTGTTAAAAATTGAAAAGTAAAGGCATCTTCATCATTTTCAAGGAAAGGTAGGCTGAAGAAAATATGTTGTTCATGAAGAGAATGCACTTTTCCTATAACATTTTTATGAGGATCTCATATGGTATATAATAGTAGTCTTAAATCCTCTGTTTACTCACAAATATACATTTTCTCCAAAAAAGAAAGTATGAATTTATGTTATCTTAAATTCCTTACAGTCTATAGGAGGCTTTCATAAATGTGGTAGCAACCAATAAATGTTTGTCATACAAAAAAAGGAAGATAAAATATAGGAAGATTACTTACTCATGGTTATTAAAACTTCATTATGCAGGATAGTTTTTACCTCATGTCTCTGGAATCTAGTAAACAAGTTTAAAGATCGATTTATCGCCTAATGGCTATGATTTTCTATGTTATTTAATTTTGGAACACCTTATCCATTCTCTTTTTTATGGCAGGGTCAGGTCAAAGTCTTTGTTGTTCATATTTGATTGTGCCTTCAGGTGATGGAATTTTCAACAAATGATATGTATAATTAACAGTAAGAAATACATTTATACTCAAATTCTCTATTTACATGCCAATCTACTAAAAATTTGCCAATGGGATTTGACAAATACAATGAAGAAATTGATATTCACTTTTTCTGTGTGCATATAGCAATAGCCAGTGTCAATTTCACAGCTAACTAGATCTTTTAATTTCTATCTTAAGAAATAAAACTGAGTTATTTCTGATTCTTATCATCAGTTTGTTCATGATTGCTTTTCCTTGTTATAGGATATTTCATACATTCATTTCTCTTCTCCATTCCTTTGTCGTGTTATGAAACTATAATTGCAAGCATGATGATGTATTTTCAGGCTACCAATAAGGTGAAATAACATCCCTCGTGGGTTCCCTTTGGGTTTTCCATTATTTATAAGTGATAGGACCAGATGGTAGGTGCTACATGAGTAGTCCATCAGGAAGACTTGAAATGCCTCAGAAAAGGTATGCAAAGGAGAGGTGAGAAGATATTAAGGATAATCTTTTTATTGTTTCAGCATTTTGATTTTTATTAGTTAAGGACTAGAAGTCAGGTATCACTATTCATACTAAAGTCAAGTAGTCTCTCTAGTACTGCTATGCTCTGTCAGGGTCCTTAAAGAACCAGGGATCTTGAAACAACTGGCATTGTAATTCAAACTCTCAGAAACACTTTCATTCAAGTTGCCCAAACAGTAGAAAACAGTGACAGGGATGTATGTAGTTGGAAGCATTCTCTGAAAACAGGGAAATTGAAATTCAACTCTCAGGCTTTTCTCACTCAATAAAAGAATTACTGAGTTCATCTAAAAAGATAAAAGCACTCAACCAAATTCACCTTGGCCCTTGAACCTGCCCAGAAGTCCAGCTGTGTTTCCTTAGTTTGCTCTCTCTCCAATTCTCTACATTGCTGGGACAACAGTGTCTATTTCAGACATCCTTCCTTAAACCCCTAAACATGCCCTTTGCTCTCAAGGGAGACTTTATCTCCTAATTCACAGAATACAAAGGAGCCAGAAAATAAAAACTGCCTTAAGATCCTGCCACTAAACCTACAAGATCATTGCATCTTTATCCCCTTCACCTCCTCCACTGTGTGAAAATAGAAGTGGTATCCTTTATTTAAGGCTACTTTCTTGTTGGCTTCTAGATTCTACCCTTTCGGACTTCTCAGTGAACCTTCTCTACCCATTTAATGCTTACTCCTTCCTAGTAGCCACATTTCTGGAAAATGTCATTTGCACGATCATTGGTCCAGTTTTTACCTCTTATTGATTCCTAATTGTCAGTTTGCATTTTCAGAGGAGTAGATACCAGGACAAAATTAAATGTGCAAGAAGAGATTTCTTGGGGGAAATACCTGCAATGGAGAAAGGGGAGGGAGCATAGAAAGTGGGGAGAGTCTTCAGACAGCCTGATATGAGCCCTTCCTGAGCCATGTAGGAAGGAGGATTGGTTAAGAAGAGACTCAGACTGTAGCATAGATCTAGGATAGTTTCAACCTGGCCAGTGGAGACACCTTGAAGCAGAGTTGCTCAGTTAAGGAATGCCAAGTCTCTCAGAAAGGGATCTGCATTATACTCCCACTGTGCTCAGTCATTAGCCTTAAGCAGCTAATGGGAAATATGGACTCTGTTCCAATGCTGGCAAATCCAGAAGGACAATGGCTGAAGCCATCATTCAATTATGCTCCTGCAACAGGATGTTAGAGTGGAGCATTCTCTTGACAAGACACTCAGCCTCCTGAGCTTTTAAATCATTCTCATGCAAGCTTCCTATGGAGAAAACCAATGAACACTGTTTTAGTCCTTAATTTTCTTGTCCTTACCACTGCATGTGACACTTGACCACTCCCTTCTTGAAGTCATCTTCATTGACTTCTGTGACTCTACACTTTCAGGATTTTTCTCTTAAATCTCTAACTCCTTGGGAGATTCCTCCTCTAAGAATCACAGCTAAAACTCCCCTTCCAATATTTCCAAAGTTAGTAAATGTCACTATTATGTAATACGAGGGATGAGAGGAGTGACAAACTGTAGAGGTTAGCATATTAGTCAGTTTGGGCTGCCATAACAAAATACCATAAACTAGATGGCTTAAACAAAAGAAATTAATTTTCTTAAAGATCTGGAAGGTAGAAGTCCCAGATCAAGGTGCTGGCCAATTCGGTTCCTGATGAGAGCTCTTTACGTGGCTTGTAGATAGCCGCCTTCTCTCTGTGTCTCACATGGCCTTTCTTCTGGGCGTGCATGGAGAGAGCGAGAGAGAGAGCTCTTATGTCCTTTCTTCTTGTTATAAAGATACCAGTTCTAAAGGATTTGTAACTCATCCTTATAACCTCATTTAACTGTAGTTATATCCATAAAGTCCCTATCTCCAAATACAGTCATGCTGGGGCCTTGGGTTTCAATATATAGATTTTAGGCGGGACACAATTCAGTCCAAAACACTTTGATTTTCACATATTTCTTTCTCACCTCCCACACTTAATTGTTAGGATACTTACCACTTAGCCTCTTAAACATCTCAAATCTATTCATTCCTCTCCATCTACATGGACTTTCCAGAACTAAGAGGTACCTCCCTGTTCACATGGATTATGGCTATATCCTTTTTCATTGGTTTCCTTGTCAAGAGTCCCTTCTCACTGCAGACTAGGTGAGCTTGCTGTAATTTAAATCTGATAAATATCAGTATATTGTTAAAAACTTCCAAGATCCTCCAGATATAGTTCAAACTCTTTAATATTGCATGGAAAGCTCTTCAGTACCTGGCCCCTGTCTACCCTTCTGCTTTACCCTCTCACTTCCAATTACATGTACTCTGCATTCAAGTCAAACAATACTTCCTTTAGTTGTTTCCCTATACAGCACTCTTTCTTCTTCAGGTCTGGCTGGACTCATCTTCCTTCAATTCCTCATTTGACCAATTCTTACCCATTTTTCAAAGACCATCTGGGAAACCTTCCCAAAGTCCAGATTTGGCACCTGTTCTTCATGGCCTGAGAATGCCCTATACAAGTGTATTGCAACTGCCCTGTTTCTCTCCTTTGCTAGATAAAGGAAGTATGAAGATTGGAATTATATCTGTGCTATGCATTATTACAACACTGGAGACATAATAGTCAATAAATATTCCTGGTATCCATTTTAGCAGTATGATCTTGGAGACACTGTCTTCTCCTGCTATCCCTCACCAAACATATATTCAATCATTTGAGCTAGGAATTAGAACAGCTGAGTCAGATCCCTCACTCTACTACTAATTAACTGTAAAACCTTGAGTTAGTCTCTTTAGCCCTCAGCATCTTCATCTTGGGATGTGCCCTGCATGTGAGTGCTGTCTTTCAGGTGAGTGTCTTTCAAAAAAAGGTTGAATTCCACTGGACTAGATGACCTTTAAGAGCCTCTCCAGCTCTAAAATATGTTATTGCCCGCCTAGAAAATATTGAGCTGAGGTAGATAACAAGTGTACAGAGTAACAGCACTCAATTATATTAAATAGTTTTTATTATAATTTCCTTTTCACATAGTCTTCTTGTATTAATCCAATATTTAGTAATTTTTTTCCTTACCTCTAGTTTCATGCTGACGTCATACTGACAGGTTATGTCTCTGCAGCTTCAGCCTCAGTTCCCAACTATTCTCAGAGCTATCCAGCTTGCAAACCAGCCGGGATTCTAGAGGTCTGCTTATGATATCTTAACTTCTCTTCCTCAGTTTCCTCATATGTAAAATGGATACAGTAATAAAGTTTTCTGTAGATAATTAAATGACTTAATTTTCTTAAAGTGCCTGGCACACAGCTTTATATAAAACTGTCTATTATTATAGTAAAGAATTAGACCTTTTTCCATTTACCCTGGTTTGATTTTTGGATTAATTACCTATCATGATCACTATCATAAGCTTCCAACTGTTTTGTTGTTTTGTCTCCAGGCTTTTAAACTTTTTCCTAGTTGTTAGGTACCATAAACCTTCAACTTGTGTTTAATAATTTGGGGGCTTCATTTTTCTCTTTGAGTATGCAACTTTTTGTTACCAAACCAAAATGAAACGAAACAAAAACACACCCTAATTAATTTTTGTTTTTGCTTCCAAATTTTGTCCCCATTAATTCTTCCTTGTACCTCACTATCCTTCTCCCCTGCAGCCTGAGTATGTATCATCTTATAGCTTAACTAATATGTGAAAAGTACTTAGTGAAACTGTCATTATGTTATTTCTACACTGCAGTGACCATGCCTTCAGACCAACTGAGCCCTCTCAAATCCATTACAACTTTAAGGGAGGGTTTTCCTGCCATAAACATGTACTAAAGATTACGTTGGAACTCCAGTACTTTTAGGGACAGAACATAAACCCTCCTTCCGAAAGGTTGTCCCCTACCATCAGGCAGAAGCCCTGGAAAGCTCAGTTCTTCTGAGATGAAAGCTATACTACCTAACACTCCAGAGGAGAAAGAAAAGAAGAAAGGCTTTTTAAAATACCTACCAAGTTTGTAGAATTATAGGAATTTAGCAGAAAAGACCAGATATACTCAGTACTCCCTCCTACTCTCACCTCAGCTTGTACTTTCTCCCATTGCACCCCTAGGCAATATGGCATGAAAAGGCTCAGCAAGAAATATTCATTTCTAAAAGAAAAACAAATCATTATAGCAACACTCACTGGTCATTCTGTAGCAAATGTGCAATGCTCAGATTTTGTATTTTCCTGAAATAACATGCACATTTTAGGCATGAAATTATGATTGTTTGACTGTGAAATGCTGCACCCAAACACCATGTGGCTTTTAGCAGCATATCATCATATCAAGAACTATTTTTACCCTTTGGCGATTTTTCCTGCTTTGGCTCTGAGAGCTAGTCCATACGGTATTTGTATGTGGCATCAGTGGCAAAGATTTTTTAGAAGAGTAGATTTCTTATGTAGTACCATGTACCAATGTTAGCACAGAATCTAAACGAGAAATTAAAATAACCTGCCTTCAGGTTCAACTGGCAAAAAATAAAGTCATAGTGAATATGAAAGAAGAAAAAAAAGACAAGAACTTAAAACATACTTTTCTGTTCTTTCTTACTTTCCTTAAAAAATTATTTAAGTACTTACTAAGTTTTAGAATATCAGAAAAACAATAGCCTATTTGCAATGCATATTCTGCATTTCTTCCCCTATGACTTTGGATCCTAGTGGCAATGATATTTGTCCAGCACCTCATTTGAGGAAAGCGGACAAAAATCTTTAGAACCTCCATGTATTTGTTGCCTTTCAGAAGCCTGGGAAGAAGAAAAGAGCAACTTCTTACAAGATTTGAGCATATATTGGTCCCCTTCCAGGACGCAGACATGAAGCCATATAAGAAATATTTTGAAAAGACAACCAAAATTAGCCAAACTCTTTAAACTTCCAAAATGCTTGGAGCAAAAGTCTGTTTTAGTTTAATCCAAATTAGTTTGCAGACTTAACTAGAAAGAGAAGCTATAGGAAAATATGAGCTGGCTTAACGTTTGTGTCTTGTCTATAACTACAAAGTTGGCTTTTGTCTCTTGAAGCGACTGATCTGGTTACGGGGTTTTCCAAATATGTGATGTCATAAAGGTGTTGTGATACTGAGCATGGATTCTTGGATTCAAAAACTCAGTTTGCATTGAAAGTAAAACAAAGCTATGCTAATTCATATAAAATTTCAATCATCTTGTCCACTTTAAGAAAATAACAGTGTTAGAAAGATTGATTAAATCAGCATGATTTTTTTTTTTTTTTTTTTTTTTTTTTTTTTGCGGTACGTGGGCCTCTCACTGCCGTGGCCTCTCCCGTCGCGGAGCACAGGGTCCGGACGCGCAGGCTCAGCGGCCATGGCTCACGGGCCCAGCCGCTCTGCGGCATGTGGGATCCTCCCGGACCGGGGCACGAACCCGCGTCCCCTGCATCGGCAGGCGGACTCCCAACCACTGCGCCACCAGGGAAGCCCCGATCAGCATGATTTTGTACTCACCCAATACGTATTGCTGTTTGACTTGGTGAGCTTTTTCAAAAGCTGCAGAAATCATTTTAAGATCTACTGTTGTTAATCATATCATCTTCTTCTCATAGTTACTCTTGTAGTTACCTCTTTAAGGAGCTTCCAAGCACTATTCCTTTATAATAAAATGTTCCAGAGATTCTATAATTAAACCGAAGCTCAGCTTGTCCATGCAACCTAACTTGGTGCATATGTATTGCAAAGAAATTCCATTTTGTCAGTTGATTTATTGTTGTATCAAAAGGAATAAACTCTTGAACCCCAGGGGAGAAAAATTATGCTGTTCCATTCTACTCATGACATTTCAACATAGGCCAACAAATAACTGGAATTATTTTCTCAAGTGAGGAAACTGAAATAACTTTTTTTAAAAAAGCAAAAATTTTGTCCAAATCAATGTGTTTATAAACTTTTAGTTGTAAGAATTGCTCTTCTTTCAGACAGCACTCACGCTTCTTTTCATAAATGTATCTCTTCCAGAAAAGTATTGCTAAATCATTCGTTCTTTAAAATTTGTCATCAAAATTAAGAAGAAAGATACTAGAGAAAGAAACAAATGTGTGAAGTAATGCATTTCCTTCTAGCTAATTCTTTTAGTGAAATATCTGCCTGATGATTGGACTTGACTGAAGGAGTGTAACTGTCCCTGTCATTTTTGAACTTATGTTACAAGGTCCATACAACAATAGCAGCAGCCCCAGTAACAAAGAATAACATTATTGTGTCCACAGGCTGACGCAAATGCTGAAATAAAAAATTAAAGTTCTCAGTCTTGAGAAGGAAGACCTATTATGATCCCATTTTAAAGGAGATGAATCTGAGGCCCACAGAAATTGTTTAGTTTGCTCAAGATCACAAATCTAGTAGACGGCAGTCAGGACACTGAAACTCTTTGACTTTAAAACTCATGTGTGAATGACCACACATTCCTGTGCTTGTTTCCTCCTGCACCACGGACTAGCCCATTGGGTACCTAATAAGCTAGGTTACCAAGACTGCCTTCAGTATGATTTTCTTTCAAGTTGTCATTTTTCTTCACTCCTCTCCCTCACCTCCCTCTCTCAAAAGGGGGGAAATTGCCATTAAAAATGGACTATGGCTTTCAGAAAGGGTATTTCCATGATAGCAAGGTGAACAGACTTCTGAGTTACTACAGCCAATTCACTCAATTATGATCATCAGACAAAAGAAAGGGACAAAAAAAATCAAATGGAAAATGCCTGAATTAATATTCTCAGTTTCCCCAAATGTGAATATCAAGGAAGACTCTTCCAATGAAGAAAAGCATGTTAGTTCTCTAAAAGAGAATTGCGGTACTTGAAGTTGTTTCAATGTGTTATTCAGCTTTATGCTCTGAAGCAACTCACAGTACCCCAATTGTTTCTTCACTCAGCTACATATAAAATGTGTACTTAGGAATGCTTTATAAGACATTCAACAAAGTCTTTCTTATTTAACTGCACTGATTAGAAGGGGCAAGCATTTCATTTTGGCACAAGTGTGGCTCACTACTTCATTTCATCCTGTTTGAAATATTACTCAGAGTTCAGAATGCCAAGCTTTGAGCAGAGAAGAACAATGTATGGTTTTAAAAATAGAAAATAAAATAACAATAGTTATGATGAGAAGAGAGTGAAAATAATGTAATTCTTAGTTCTTTCAGATGGCTAGTTCGGGGGGGAAAAAGGTGGGTCCCATGATGTTACCAAAACAGCATCTAAAAAACCCCTGAGATTACAAAAGAAGCAGTTTAAAACTACCCTGTAGGAGTGAGGGTCAAGCAAAGCACTGTGTGACTAGATGAGAAAGACTTGAGGAAAATGTATGTGAGAAGAGGTACTAGTGAGGGGGAGGAAAAAATTGCCAGACAGCCTAAAAACAAATCTGACCTTAATGGTGACCATGATAAACATATAACAGAAAACCTCATGGAGCAAAACCAGGGCAGTGAAGAAAACAGGCAAAAGCTACATGGAGTCTAACATTTTTCATTAGACACTTAAAATATGTGAGTGGTGGTCCCTGACATTTCTTGGTGTTCCATCTATATGAGTTCTAGATCTTGCTCTAAAAAGGAAAACAAATCTACTTCTCCATCAATATAGAATGAGACCATGCTCAGATCATGTTAGAAAATTGTGGTCTATGACCTCACCCCCCATCATCTTCAGGTGAAGAAACTATAAGTTCAAACAAATGAAATGATTGCTCAATGCCATTAGTGTAGTTACTGTCAGAGCTTCTACTTGTAGGGCGTGTGTGTATGCATAGCCAGGGAAATTATTTTTAATCCTTTCTTGCTAAATCATATGTTTATTTTTTCACATTTTTATAATTCTAAAATATAAGTACACTTACAATTAATGCATACATTTGAAAAGGCCATGTTTTACTTCTTTTATTTTCTTCCCTCTCTTCTTCCTTTCTTCCTTCCTTCTTTCCTCATTTTCCCTCTTTTATTTTTCCTCCTGAAGAGCTACTGTTAAATCTATGATCCATCTTACATTCTTGAATCTTTTGGACAAGTAACTTCCAGATTGAGATCTAAGCCAATGAAATAGAATTCTCAGTGAGCAGATCATGGATATGATGGAACATTTGGGGGGATATCACTTCAAGTACGGCTAAAAACTTTTCTTGTTTAATTATTTCAAATCCAATGAAGCATTAGCTATACAAGGACTAAAACACATCCCTTCTAATGATAAAGCTAATGTTTTCTTTACTCTATCACATTAATTATTTTAATTATAGTTTTCACCTGACAATGGTTTAAGGTACAGAAAAAATACTATGGTGCTTCACTCACCTTTAAGCTTCTGATCAGTACAAAGAAAATTGAAACTGAGTCAATATTTTTTGAATATCATTAGTGAAGACAGTTAATATATCATAGACTAAGTCGTAAAGGGTTTTCACTACGTCAGCAACAGATCTAGAAAGTAGGGGTAGGGATTATTTCTGTGGATGACCCAGCAATCCCACTACTGGGCATATACCCTGAGAAAACCATAATTCAAAAAGAGTCATGTACCACAACGTTCACTGCAGCTCTATTTACAATAGCCAGGACATGGAAGCATGAATGGATAAAGAAGATGTGGCACATATATACAATGGAATATTACTCAGCCATAAAAAGAAAAGAAATTGAGTTATTTGTAGTGAGGTGGATGGACCTAGAGGCTGTCATACAGAGTGAAGTCAGAAAGAGAAAAACAAATACTGTATGCTAACACATATATATGGAATCTAAAAAAAATGGTTTTGAAGAATCTAGGGGCAGGACAGGAATAAAGATGGAGACGTAGAGAATGGACTTGAGGACACGGCGAGGCGAAGGGTAAGCTGCGACAAAGTGAGAGAGTGGCATGGACTTATGTCTACTACCAAATGTAAGATAGCTAGTGGGAAGCAGCCACATAGCACAGGGAGATCAGCTCGGGGCTTTGTGACCACCTAGAGGGGTGGGACAGTGAGGGTGGGAGGGAGACGTAAGAGGGAGGAGATATGCGATTATATGTATATGTATAGCTGATTCACTTTGTTATAAAGCAGAAACTAACACACCATTGTAAAGCAATTATACTCCAATAAAGATGTTATAAATAAATAAATAAATAAAGTCCTGGGGTGGGAGAGTGGGGGGGAAGACAGTAATATAGGTCAAATTAATAAATTCTATGTATACACTTGGTTATAAGTTTATAGATTGTCTTATTAGTGTGTTTATATTATACAAATCCTTTCTGGGAATCACCCCAACGCAACTTCCTAATGTGCCTCATTACGTGGAAGGAAGGGAGGCGTGGGAAGAAACTAGCATTGACCAATTTTTTTGTCTCTTTTTTTTTCTGTATTGGCATCAATCTTTTATGAATGTACATTTCTCTTGAAAATTGCTACTGATTTGGCTTGCAACCATTTTCAAGACAAGGATCATAGCTTATTTGTGGATTTTTACAACTATTAGAAAAACAAGACTGGTTTCAAGCAGTTTTAAGGGAAAATAATCATCCTCTTTTCCTGATTTTAACAGTTCAGGATACTATTGATTTATTAAAATATCAGTTCTAGTTGATAAATCCAAATACTATTTGTCCAAGAAAAAAGTACAACCTTGAGACATTAGCAGGAAGTTTATATTCATTCTAAGAGAAATTTCCACCTGAGGATTTCATTAGATTGAGTATATGATACAACTTTTATGATGAAAGTTATCTTTTTTCTTGCTTTATGTTGCAGATTTAAAGAAAGAACATAATTGCAACTACTCTTTGTGTCTTTCAGGCACCTCATTTCTCCAGTCTTCTCCAAGTGAAACAATACAGATCTATTAGTGTAATTATCACATAAGGTCATTTACCACTTTGTAATTGCTGTAGGTTGTGAATGATGTATGAAATGAAAGCATCTGCAGTGCAAATAGAACATAGGCAAGAATGTGCTGTGTGCTAATTAGGTAACCATCTAACGATAAGACCCTAGGGAAACACAGTATAGCAAAATCCCACAGTGCTCTGCAGTCACAAGGCAACAAAACATTCCTAAGGAGTTCAAAAATATATCCATTATTAAGTATAATCCTTTCCTCTCTTCAGACTCTCTGAACTCTGTTCCCTGTGAGCGTACACCCCCTCTATCTATTTCATCCTGTGCAATGTTAATCAGGCTCCAACAGTCAAGAACCATCTGATTGACATAAGAATTGTTCTACTCATTCACATTAAACATTGAGAACTTATTTGAAGAGTGTTCATGAATTTTGGGTTTATGTTGTTTTCCTGACCATTCTATTAAAATTTTTGTTTAAAGAGTAGGCCACTTTGCTATGTAAGGGTGGCAAGCCTCAGTTATCAAAACTGATGGGTATGAAAGGAATGGAGTCCGTGTTACTTAAAGCAAACTTCTACCTTGTTTATGCAACAATCCAACAGGTTTAGAGCAAAGAGAATACATAGGGGAAAAAAAAGTTTAACAAGCTGAGTTCTTCACCAACTCTTAAATATTCAGCTAATATTTTATTTGGTTGAATTGTAAACTTCAGGAGTCTGGCTGAAACTGAGCACCTGACATCAAATACACTGAACATTTGGCCAAATTAACTAATGAGATGTTCCTTCTTTTCTGTTTCTATAATGCGTTACTGAAAAATATTTGTTTCATTGCCTGTTGCGCCGATTTGGATAGAAAGGATTTATTTCTTTAAAGTTGCCTCTATCAAAATGCATAATCTAGTCATTCTGAATACCAGCAATGGCAATTATTTCCTTCTATTGTGATCTGCTTGCTATTTATACAGTATTTTCTACTCATCTTGCTTTCTTCTTGAGCTCAACATAAGGTACTTCTTACGATGTCACACTGTCACTTCCTATTGCCACTCCAGCACAACAGGATTCCTGTGAACTTGTCTTCAGAGACAACAGTTGACTTGGGGTTAGTTTCTTGCCTTTCCATTCACTATTTGTGACTCATAAGTGGTGCTAATAAAATGTGTGTGCTTCACACAACAGGTTCAGATTTTTGGTAAACTTCTACTTAATTTGGAACTTTTGGCCACACTGATTTTTTTCTGCCAGTCTTCTACTTGATGGGCTCCTTCTCTTGAGGCATTTTTTTGTAGCTTCTTGCCACTTCACAGCTACTTAAGTAAACAGAATTTAGTGACTATTTTTCATTCTACACCATCAGTTTTTCCACTACGAATGTGGTTCCCCAGATGTTGGTTGTTAATGCAGATAGGGTAAATTTATTCCTAAATGATTTTATAATTTTTGCACATGTCCACTTATAAGACCCAATCATTTTATTCTTTATCAAAAAATATGTGCCTACATGTGACAGCAATAGACATAGATTCTGAGACATAGGGGGAAAGACACAGAGAATGTCATTGTTATCATGGAGCTTGCACTGCAACTCATGAAAAAGCACCAAACAAATAACCAAGAAGACTCTCAGTTAGTTATAAGTATTTGGCAGAAAATTAAGAGTGCAATGTTATAGTAAATGCAAATTTAGACTGAGGATTTAAGAAGATATCTCTGAGGATGTGATATTTATGCAAAGATCTGAATGACACAAAGCAGCTAACTGTGGTAAAAATCTATGGGAAGAACATCCAAGTAAAATGAAGAGTTAGTGAAAAGGTCAAAGGGCAAAAATGAGCTTTTTTTCTATTAGAAGTTCCTAGAAGTTCTTAAGCCTAGCAATATGGGTACAGTGTAGGATTTCAAAAGCTCTTTCAGGCTTCAGTGAGGAGAATCAAAGAATCAGAGTTTAAACACAAGACTTGTTAGTTGATTGTTACAGTAGTCCAAACAAGAGAAAATGGCTTGAACCGGAAGAGGTAGGGGCAATTGAAAGAACTGGGTGAATGTGTAATATATTTTGGAAGTAGAATTCACAGAATATACTTGTAGAAAAGATGGTAACAGAACTAATAGAAAGGATAATTCCAAGATTTTTGGTGATCAGCAAGTAGATATGGGTCCATTTACTCAGACAGGCAAGGATAGGAGCAGAACCTGTTCTTTGGGGAGAGGAGAATAAAAGTTTTTCTTTGGCCATGTTTTGATCTGTAGAGTCTTAGAGTCATGCCTATAAGAATGCCAAGTTGACACCGGAGATAAATTTGAGATTCATTAAAGTTCTCAGACTAAAGACCTCACCTAAAAAGTTTATATCTATAGAAAAAATAAAAGGGAGCAGAGCCTTGTCCTGAGGGCCCTCCAATCTTAGAGGTGGAGCAGAGGAAGCAAACAAAGGAAACTCGGAAGGAAAGGCCAGTGAAGTAGGAAATATCGTATTATGGTATCCCTAAAGCCAAATAAAGAAACACATTTCAAGACAGAAGGAAAGGGACCAAAATGGCAGAGCAGGAGACCCCAGCCTCCATGGTCAGAAAGGTCAACAATTAGACAGCTATCCGTGAAGAATAGTTCAGGGAGAGCGCAGAAGTCCACTTAAGAAACATCAGCAACACAGTGAAAGAAAAAACCTGAGAATAAGTGAATGAAAAGGGAAGGAAGAACAACTTCATTTTCCCTGCATCATCCGATCCCCTAGGCGGGCACTGTACAGCACCAAGAGGGGGCGCTCCAGCTAGAAAGAGTTCTTTTCACCAGGAAGGGGAGCGTAGGGTGAGCGTCCAGGTTCTGCAGTCTTTTGGGGAGCCACGTGAAGGACTCACTTTGATTTCATCCTACCCAGAGACCAGCGAAGCTGAGACTTATAGAGATGGCTAAGAACAAGGAAGAAGAGTAGGGGCTATAAGGATCAGCCTTGTAGCAGGGGTGACCATGGATCACAGTGACCTGCTCTGCAGAGGACCGCAGCTGCTTTCACCACTGAAGACACCAATGCCAGCCAGCACAGCTGCTGTGGATCCCCTGCAGATTTCACAGGTTCCCCTGACAGGTAGTTGCCTTTGCAGACACCAGTCACCTGAGTCCCTGATGGCTCCCTACCTGTGCCCCATCTGAGCCTGGGATCTGCTCCAGCAGCCCTTCAAGTCCTCTGTGCATCATAAGATGCCAGCTTAGATCCCTGAGACAGACCCCTTCACCACTGTCACTAGCCTCCAATGCACACCTACAGCCAAGGCCCCTACAGCTGCGTGTGGGCCCAGATGCGGCCCTATCTTCCTCTGTCACTGGCCTGCACCGCTGGGCTCACCTGCAACTAGACCCCATCCAGCTGTACATGTGCATGCCCATGGCCTGAACCCTGTCACTGGCCTCCACTGCACACCTATGATGAGACCCTGCAGGCATAAGAGTACACACTGATAACCGGGCCCCCGAGTTGCTTGTGGTCCCTGATTTGCCCCTATCTCTTGTCACTGGCCTGCACCACTGGGCACACCTAGATCTGGGCACACCTAGAGCTAGCCCCACCAGCTATGTACCTGCGTGCCCCTAGCCTGACTTCTGACATCAGCCTCACTGTCATGCCCCCAGGGTGAGGCACTGCAGCCTCACTAATGCACTCCAATATCCAGAGCCCCACAGTTGCTGTGGGCCCAGCTTCAGGCTGTCTCCTGTCATTGACCTCCACTGCTGGGTCAGTGCGCAAGTAGCCCTTCCAACTGTGTACTTGCACACTGACAACCCAGCTCCCTTCACCAGCTTCTGCTGCTCTGCATGCGCTGGTGGTGAGACTCTACAATCACAGGAGTACACCCCAAAGAGCCAGAACCCACACAGCTGCCAGTGCATCTGCAGTTGGTCCTGGCCCTTGCTGCTGACCTTGGTCCTGACCACTACGTGTGTGTTCGCAATTGGCTCCTACCGCTATACAGGCACCCGCAGCTGGACCCCACACCACCAGCTTCAGCCACCATCACTGCCTGCCCTGGTCCCTCGCTGCTGAAACTTGAGGTGCTGCTGAGGACCTCAACAGCCTTTGCAGCCGCTGAGGACCATGAAAGAGTGTACTTTAAATATTATTTCGGATTAGGGGTGGAATTAAAGTGGAAATGAGTAAACCTTGCCCTGTTAAACTGAAACAAATTCTTCAAAATATTTGAAAGGTTCTGATATAGAGAAACAACAACAACAATATGCGTATCAGCCATATCTGGATAGAAACTACAGCTCTGCCATTTACTTACTGGATTACTTTGAGCACTTTACTTATTTTCTCTGAAGTTCAGTGTGTCCAAGTGCAAAGTAAGGCTCCAAATGCTTATTTCATAGGATTCATATCAGGCTCAGTGAAGAAAATTATGTAAAACATCTAGTATAATGCCTGGCAATATGACACACGTATAATAAGTAGTGAATATTTTCCTTAAGACTCTATTTAATAGAGCCTTGGTAATCATGACTTCTATATTCAATTTTAAACTGTAAGTTACATGAGGGCAGAAACCATGTCTTACTTTTTTTTTTTTTTTTTTTTTGTGGTACGCAGGCCTCTCACTGTTGTGGCCTCTCCCGTTGCAGAACACACACAGGCTCCAGACACGCAGGCTCAGCGGCCATGGCTCACGGGCCCAGCCGCTCTGCGGCATGTGGGATCTTCCCGGACCGGGGCACGAACCCGTGTCTCCTGCATCGGCAGGTGGATTCTCAACCACTGCGCCACCAGGAAAGCCCCTTATTTACTTTTGAATCTCTATAATCTTCCACAATGCCTGGCATATAGTGAGGAATCTATGTATACCTGTTGAAGCAAACTGAACTGAATTTCTTGATGGTTCTTATCAATTGCTCTGTAACAAACCATCACAAAACTTAGTGGGTAAAACAACACAATATTTATTTTTTTGTTGGGACTACTTACTCTACTCTACTTTGTGCCAGCTAGGATGGCTCAAAGCCTAGAAATTAGAATCATCTTAAGGCTCACAAATTTGCAAGTTGATGCCTGGCTAGAAAGAGAGATGGAACAGCTGGGATAACTTGGGCATCTCTATCTCCACTTGGTCTCTCCGACTTGATGGCTTCAGGGAAGAGAGACATATGCCATCTCAGAGCTCCCAAGGCATGAATCTTGAGAGAGAGAGAGAGAGAGAGAGAGAGAGAGAGAGAGAGAAAGAGAGAGAGAGAGAGAGAAAGTCAGGCAGAAAGTGTATCTCTTTTCACGATCTAGATCAGAAGTCACTCTTACCATATTCTTCTCATTGAATTGCAGAACAGAACATATCATGACCTTTTCTGAAAATATAATCTACCCCAATGTATTAACAATGTTGTTTAGTAACTGATTCAAGGTAATCTGACCAGGATTTTGTGAAGGAAAGTAATGAAACAAAATTGGCCATACTTTAATAACTGTTGAAGATATAAGATATGTGTATAGGGGTTCATTGTTATTCTATTTGTGACTCTATTTGAAATTTTATATAATACAAAGTTTAAAAAATTTAAGGTCTGGGGGCTTCCCTGGTGGCGCAGTGGTTGAGAGTCTGCCTGCTGATGCAGGGGACACGGGTTCGTGCCCCGGTCCAGGAAGATCCCACATGCCGCGGAGCGGCTAGGCCCGTGAGCCAAGGCCGCTGAGCCTGCGCGTC
Source organism: Phocoena sinus (assembly GCF_008692025.1). Taxonomy (NCBI): domain Eukaryota; kingdom Metazoa; phylum Chordata; class Mammalia; order Artiodactyla; family Phocoenidae; genus Phocoena; species Phocoena sinus. The sequence continues at coordinate 76,290,025 of NC_045769.1, read as the reverse complement.
CGGAGCCTGTGCTCTGCAACGGGAGAGGCCACAACAGTGAGAGGCCTGCGTAGAGCAAAAAAAAAAAAAAAATTTAAGGTCTGATTTTAAGCTTGAAATACATCTCAGATTTTCTTGTCTTCATCCTGTTAATACTTACCTGGTGCCTTTTTTTTTTCAGTTCTACTCTTATGGGCTTCCTATTTTCTGATTTCAGTGTGGGATAGAGATTAGACTCTTAAACAGACTCCTTGATTATATTCATTGTTGCTTCTCAACTATCCAATGTACTACAAGCATTGCTGACACTGACCATGTGCTCAGGCAAATGCCCAAAAGTTTACCCTTCTGACGCTACCTCTACCCTCACAAACTCCTGTTTAAGCTTGAGCTAGACTGTATTACTGTTCAAAATACTTGTTGCCCATTCTTGTGGGAGAATTATCTACTTCTACCCCACTGACATCATATTTGATCATTTAACTTGCTTTGTCCAGTGGAATGTGAGGAAAGATATGTGTGACTTCTAAGAGAAGTGATTGTGTGATTCTAATAATCTCTTTTCTCCTGCCAAAAGATCAGAAATATCCCAGGTAGTGGTTGTTCCTTCAGCCTGGATCTCAGAATGAAGATGATGACTCACAGCAGAGCCATATACCAAAAATGGATACATAGGGGGCTTCCCTGGTGGCGCAGTGGTTGGGAGTCCGCCTGCCGATGCAGGGGACACGGGTTCGTGCCCCGGTCCGGGAGGATCCCACATGCTGCGGAGCAGCTGGACCCGTGAGCCGTGGCCGCTGGGCCTGCGCGTCCGGAGCCTGTGCTCCGCAACGGGAGAGGCCACAACAGTGAGAGGCCCGCATACCGCAAAAAAAAAAAAAAAAAAAAAAATGGATACATAGTACAAGTGGGTATTAAACTTGTTGTAAGCCACTTTTGAGGTAATTTCTTCCAGCAGCATAACTTAGTCTAGCTGCCTGACACAAACTATGTCCAATCAGCATTTGTTGTGGCTTGTTCAGTGCTAGATAAAACATTTTCCACCCACAAGCAACTGCCATCCACAAAATAACCTGGTTGAGTTTAATGTTAGATCCTATTCTTGGTAATTAGCAAGATCATCATCATCTAGATTACTTCATTTGTGATGGCAAAAGGATTAGAGATTAATATATCTATGTATATTCATAGCCAACACTAATCCCTGCAATACATTACCATGTGTTCAGTATTATATGTTAAACTGGTGAAATGTTATGGTCAGTTTATTATATGTGCTTAAATATCTGAAAACAACCATTAGAATACTGAATAAAAGCAAGTGAACTCCAACAGCAGTAAATATTTATCTCCTAAGTTTTCATACTTTCAGTACAGTGAGAGTCCATTAAGACAAGTAATGTGCTCTTTTTCTTTAAGACAAGAATGCCCATATTAGTTGTGCATAAAAAATAAAGTAGTACTTTGTACTAATCAAGACAGACTAGATAACAAACCACAACAAGATCTCAGTGGCTTAACACCTACATTTATTTCTAGTTGATGCAAAGTGTGCTATAGGTCAGGTCACCCTCCTGGGCAGCTGTCTTCTGTGTGGCAACATAACAACCTAAGGTGGTTTAATCTTGCTGCTCCACCTTCCCAACAAACAATTTCCGTGATTACTACTGAAGGAATAGAGACAGGGGAATCATGCAGAGGCTTCGCATTGCTTCCATCCAGAAGTGACACATTTAATTGGACAGCATCAGTCATGTGACCTTACCTAGAGCCATGTCAGGGCTGGCTCAGTTGGCTCAGGAAGAAAAGAAATATTGATGGGCTGCTGCTTTCATGTTTTAAATAACATGAAAAGGATGTTTGAATAAGGGATGATTACACTGATGGAAGTGGAAAGAGAGAAATGTTGCACAAAAGTTTAATTATAGGGTCACTGAATTCCCACGTATATGCAAAAATATAAAAATATCGAAAGTAGTGTTTTACCATTAATGTAGCAAGAATTTCCCAAATTGTACAGTAACATCTCCCACCACTGTATGTCTTTCAATAGAACAGTAGGATATCACTGGAGGAACGGAGGTGACAATAATACCAACAATAGCAGCAGTAACAGTAGCAGCAACAACACTGTGAGCTAATGTTTGTTAAGTACTTAGTCTGTGCTGGAAACTATTTAAAGGGCTCTGTAGAAACTGTGTTATGTAAAATGTCAAAGAAGACCTAGAAAATAGTTATTATTGACTTCGAGAAGTGTTTTTAGAATCTTAGAGTAGTAATTAATCTAGTCAATATTGTTTCCAGGAAAATATGAATGACTGATACCAAAGAATGTACGCTATTGGCCATATCTCATTCTATGTAGTAGAGTAGTTTTTATATTTCTTTACATTCTTTTATGACTTGGCAGGAGTTCAAAGATAACATATGTGCATTCCAGTGCTCCAAGTATTTTTGAATCTGTGCTAACATAAAATGTGCTTTCACCTCACCAACTCTGTGTTATAATACCAACTGGGGAATATTCTCATGTACATCAATCAGACACAGGGTAGACACTACAAATCTTAATCCTCTCTTAGGCTGGCATGGGGGCAGGGGAAAGAGTTTAAACAAAGAAATCACTAGACTACCAAGTTCTTATGGAAAGTAAAAGAAGAGGCGTGCAAAATTCTAGATAGTGGAGCAGGGGGAGAATGTGATGGGGAAGGCATATAAGTGGCTTTGAAAGGTATTGGTAAATTTTATTTCTTAAACTAGGTCTTGGTTATATGTGGTATTTGTTTTATTATTTAAATTTGCATATAGACTATACACATTTGTATAGTATAATTCCACAGATAGCAAAAGAAGTTTGTTGGGAGAAAAACTTAAATAGACACAAGATCAGAGCTATATTTGACTTTTCACATCACCTTACTAATTTATTTTTGCGACGTAGAACAAAAGACTTCGGGGAAAGGTGACAAAAGAAATATTTTTGAAGCAATAGTGACCACTTTCATTAATGGGCAGTTACATACAGTGGTAATGTGTAAAAGTTAATTGGATTGGATTAACAATCATTTCAATATTAAATTATTAGAAATAGATTCTAGGAGGGGAAACACTCTCATGACTTCCAATTGGTTCCCTGTATCTACTTCCTGTCCATCAGATACATCCTCAAAACTGATGCCAAAAGGATCTTTGTAAAATGCAAATCTGGTATCTGATTTCTGCTAAACATCTTCAGGGCCACCTCTGTTTCCATGGAATGGTGTCAGGATCTCTATGTACTTTTAAAGCTTCATTTTCTATTACTCCCACCATGTGATAACAATTACATTCAGTCACAAGTGGTCCATCTTCCATGTTTTGCTCTTCCTCAATTTCCTGCTTTTGCATATTGCTGGACTCTTTTTCAGGAGTATTATCGGTCTTATCTGCCTGGCAAACTGCTGCTCATCTTTAAAATTCATCTCAAATTTCACCTCTGCTGAGAAACTCCCCTGACTTTTCCAAGAGGATTTCAATGCTTGCTCCTTAGGCTCTTACAGTATGTAATCTATACCTCCAAAAATGCACTTAATGTAATTTTGGTTTTTTCTGAATCTGTCTCTCCCACTGGAATGGGAACAGATGGAGAATCAGACTATATTCTAGTCATCTTGGTAGACAGTCAGCCCTCTGTATCTGTGGGTTCTGCATCCGCATATGCATATTCAACCAGCCCTGGGTGAAAAATATTAGGAAAAAAATAATTCCAGAAAGTTCCAAAAAGCAAAACTTGAATTTGCCATGCATTGGCTACTATTTACATAAATTTACATTGTATTAGGTATTATAAGTAATCTAGAAATGATCTAAATTTTATGAGAGGATGTGCCCAGGCTATGTGCAAATACTACACCATTTTATATAAGGTAGTTGAGTACCTGCAGATTTTGGTTTCGGGTGGGTGGGTGAGTGAGGGGTCCTGGATCCAATCCCCTCTCGATACTGAGGGCTGACTACACTTAGAATTTAGAATAGTGCTTGAAACGTAGTGGGCACTTAACAGATGCTTGTTGAATGAATAACTAAAAATGAATGAAGATGAGAATATTTAGAGCCAAGATTGCAAATTTCCCAATGTAGCTGAATCTGGTACCTTTTGGGTTTGACCAAATAACCAACAAATGAATCACATTCCTTCCTTCCAAACATAATGATGATCTTCTAATTATATCTCTCTTAACAATAAATATAATGGTTTACCTTTGTTTCATGTGTTATAAACTTGACACTACATTAGATGCAATTACATGCATTCTCTAGTCTTCACACCAACCCTTCTAAAGTGGGTATTACTAAAACCCATTTCATGGTGAAAATCTTAAGCTCAGAATAGATAAATAACTTATCCAAAATAACATAACTTAAAAGTGGTCGACTGAACCTCCAAATATGCCCCAAATGGGCATATTATAACCTTACTGCACAGAAAAAAGAATCAAGGATTGCACAGATGTGAAGATTTCTCAACTTACAATAATAACACAAAACCACTAGCAAGCCTGGATAATCCAATCCAGATAATCTATCCCCAGATAACACAGATGATCAAAGGTCTGTTCCTACATCCAGTATGGAGGTATATGAAGATCTTTACCCCAGAGAAAGGAAGATCCTGCCCTTTATGCTGTATTTCTGAACTACACAAAAGAAGAAATGTTCCAGTAAACTCATTTTGAGAACATTCATTTATGCCAACTGCCTGGGCAAACACTTCTATTTCATTCAGGAATATTTGTTGTCAGTTCCCTCAAAAAGAACAAAAGTCTAAAACTTTTGGCTTTCTACTCACATTGTTTTTATCTCAATAAGAAAAACAAAACAGCCTATATTCTGTCTAGGTTGGTCACTAGCTTGGTGATTCAGAACCATAACTTTGCAGTTACATTTCCATCATTTTTCTGTGTAAGATTCTTTCACTTTTTCGGATTCTTTTTCAGAACCATATTTACATCCTTCTGTTTCTAATAAAATATTTTGTCACTCCTGTCAATTCTGAACGATCTATTAAACTTTGCTTTTTAACTATGTTTAATACTATAAAAGTAATTTATTTAACCTTTATCCTTATTTTTCTTTGCAAAAGTAATGAAGAATAACTTATCTTTGTTTTTTTAATGTTTAGTCTTTTGTGAGTTCATGGGGAACATGATTACCAAACTAATGGACTGTTTAGTTTATTGAATGTTGGTGATTTATAAAATGTTGTATTTTTAATGCATAATTAAAAGATAAACACAGGCAAATTTCCTTAACTAAAACAGAAGAACTCTCTATAAGTTGGAGGGTTTAAATCCAGCAAAAGGCAATGTGTACCAATGTGGCTATATTCATGCATGAAATGCCTAATGAAATATGCTACTTCTAGTACAAATAATTGCCTTTGTTTTCATCGTCTTTCCTGGTGTATCCTAGCAGGCTACAAAATAGTGTACGTTTTCTCCTGATCTACAATCAGACAGTTCATAAAACTCTAATGGAAATGAAGATTTTTCTATTTGAAGTGGTCAAATTTCCATTTTCAAACATATCACAGCTTATAAACACTGATGGCATTTGGGTTTGCTTTTGAGTTTTAGGATAATAGCAAATTATAGGGGAAATCTACCAATTCTTTGTGAGTTGAACTATGAGGGGACAAAAGGCCCATTATCCGCCTGAAAGAAAAGCAAATCTACATGGTATTTTTAAATGAAAAATATATATTTGTTTGTAGCTGTATGCCATTTCCAAATTTAAGACCATTAGTCCTGCTTAAGAGACCAGGGAGTTTGTTCAAATAGATAAAAACCTTTCTTCTCTTGTGTGTAAATCCATTTTAGGAATAAAGAGAGGATAAGGAAAGTAATGTAAGAGAGTACTATTTTTCTTCCTATTTCAGTGACCTGTGCTCCATAAAATCCAAATGGTTATTTAGAACAATCCACTTTGATTGGAAATATGTTGTTGCATACCTTTGCCTTTCTAACATCAATACTTTTTCTTCTGTTACTTCCACTTACTTTCCTTTGTACCTAATTGAAACGCCCAAGGCCTCCCTCCTTCAACTCAAATCCCCTTCGCCGGTGAGTATTTCACCATCTGAACCTGCTAACTACCTCAGTGATCTCATTCATTCAACAAATATTTCACAAGGGCAGGCTTAGAGATCATCCTAACCTCCATCCAATTTAGAAAATTTTGCTATAAAATTCCTAACATATTAAACTTTTGATTAAATACTTGCAACTACTGGGATCTCATTACTTTGTAAGACACCAATTCCTAAAACATCTTCCCCATAGTTAAGCTAATATTTGCCTGCCTGTAGTCTTCACATATTGTTTTTTAGTTCTGTTCCTTAAGGATGCCAAGAAATTATCTAATTCGTTTTTTTCAAATGATGGCCCTTCAAATATGTGAAGAACTTTGTGATGTTTCACTGTTGAATTTTCTCCAAGTAAAAATATGCCCAATTCCTTCCATCAGTCTCCAGTATGCATCAGTTCTAATTATTCTATAATCTTGATCTTCTTCTTCCACATACACTTCAGGTAACTGAATTTCCCTTTTGAAACATCACCCTAATAGCAGTCCTGTATCTTGATAGTGGTGTTTACATGATTTTATACAATTAATAAAGCATATCAAACCACACTTAAAATGGGTGAATTCTATTGAGTACAAATGACAGCTTAGTGAAAAGCAAAAAAACACTGAAGCAAAGCCACATATATATCACCTATACATTACCTCCGGCATTGCCTAATTAAAGGATAATACACTAAAGTTATCATCTCCTTGGTTCTAGACATTACTTTTCTACTTTAATTTTTCAACCATGGCAGTGCTGGCTTATGGTAAATATGCAAGGATCCTTTGCTGTTTGTTGGAAATTATACACAATTGAGTTCTGAAGTCAAATATAAGCATAAACATATACTCCAGTTTTGTTTCTTCTTAACTTCTACTTATCTTCCATGTTGATTTATTCACTCTGAACGTATTCATTGAATCCATATTATATGCTATGCAAAGGTGAATAGGCGAGAAAAGGACCTTGCCCTCCTGTGGCTTACAGTCACTTGGGGGAAATAGATGTAAAACATAAGCAAAAATAATTACCATTTGTGTCAGTGTAATGGAGGGTGCTGAGACAGAGAATAAGAATAACAGGGAATAGGAGGTGAAAGGTAGAGAAACTCTCTTTAAACTGAGAGTTTAAGGAAGACAACATAAAGGAATTCACGTTTAATTTGAAACCTTAATGTTAAGTTGCAAGAGGCAACAAAGGGAACATCTGAGAAAATCACACTGCAGACCAAGAAAACAGAGCTCAAAGTGTTTGAGATAAAGTCTGAAGGCCTGAGCTGTAAGGCTTAATATAAGAGGCACTAGCAAGAAATAAGGGAGGATAGTTAGGCAGGACCAGATCATGCTGGCTGTCAAAAAGGATTTGGATTTTTTTTTTTCTGTGTAATACAGGAAGTCATTGTAAGACTTTTTTTTTTTTCTGTGTAATATAGGAAGTCATTGTAAGACTTTAAATAGAAAAATGATATGGTCCAAATTATAAACTTTATAAAGATCACTTTGCTTGATGTGTGCACGATAGGACAGAGAGAGATTGAATAGATAGAGAGGAAAGAAAACCACATCAATAAAAATACTGAATAGAGTTAAGCTTGGACCACAATACTTGAGACCTCCTCTTGGATCATCATGTCTCCCTTAGTAACCACCCTTTGAATATGGTTGTTAAACTTGTGTTCTCCAAAGTGTGATGGACACACTTCTTGAGTGTACAAATGATCCTTTGATAGAAGAGAAGAATGATGAGGAATTTATGTTTATCTCATTTGTTACAAAATTCTGAGATATTTCATGCCTGTTTCATAAAATATATTACAGTACTATTATCCATATGTATATTTTATATGTATGCTCATGTAGTAATGGAAGTGCTTAAATAAAAAGTTATATTGATATAAATGCACCATATCAAAATATGGAGGCCAAAATTTCAACAGCTGATATTACAATTGAATTATCTTCCAGCATGTAAGTCTCTATTTTGTCCATTCATATTTGCTTGAGCATCACTCATTCAAATAATGTAGGTACATGTGGATTTAGATAATGTCATACATTTCTGCTAATAATAGTAATACTACGTTATGCTTTCTGTTTTTTATCAGCTCTTTAAGATAAGAAAGAAATGATAATAGAAGTCTAAGCGTTCCCCAAAAGTGAATGGTCATATAATCCTCCTTAAAATTAGAGAGAGAGAGGGAGAGAGAAAACCATTGGACAACTGAAAAATTTTAAACATTAGACAAAATTAAAAACACAATACCATATACAAGTACTCGAAAAAAGTAAACTACTTTACTTTTACTTTTTGTTAGGTTTAGCTATAAATCTAACACAATATGTACAAGGCCTACGTTACAAATAACATAATGTTGATGAAAGAAGGATCTAAGTAAATGGAGAGACATGCCATGTTCATAGATGGGAACATTCAACATAGTAAAGATGTCGGATCTCCCTAAATTGATCTGTGGATTAATGGAGATCTTATTAAAATCTCAGAAAGGATTTCTGCTGACATAGAAAAGCTTATTCTAAGATTTCTATGAAAAAGCACAGGCCCTAGAATAATGAAAACACTCTTGAGCAAGAAGAAAAAATGGGAGGAAATACTCTTCTAGATATTAAGGCCTACTAGATAGCTCCAATAATAAAAATCCTATGTGATATTGACAGAAGGATAGACATATAAATCAATAGAACAAATTAGAGAGCCCAGACAGATTCACACAAAGGTGCAAAATTTTACAAAGGTGCAAAAACAATCCAATGGAGTAGAGTTAACCTTTACAACAAACGGAGCTGGAACAATTGGATATCCATAGTCAAAAAATGAAGTTCAACTTAAATCTCACACCTTATACAAAAGTTAACTCATAATAGGTCATCAATTTAAAACATTTAGAAAAAGTTAAGAAAAAAACTTTTATAAAAAAAATAATTGAAAGGCTTCAGGATTTAGACTAGGCAAAGAGTTTTTATAATTGACACTAAAGCACTATTCTTAAGAAGAAAATTGACAAATTGAATATCCTTGAAATTTAAAATTTTGCTCTGTAAAAGCCCACATGAAGAGGATGAAAAGAGAGACTATAAAATGAGAGAAAATATTTGCAAACCACATACCTGACAAAAGACTGGCATCTAGCATATACCAAAAAAAAAAAAATCTCAAAAGTCAAGAATTAAAAAAAATCAATTAGAAAATGGGTAAAATACATGATCATATATTTCACTAAAAGGATAGACAGATGGCAAATAAGCACATAAAAGATGTTCAACACCATTAAACATCAGGGAGATGCAAATTAAAACCACAGTGAGATACTACTAGACACTTAGAATGTCTAGGGGGAAAAACTAATGACAACACCAAATGCTGGTGAGAATTTGGAGAAGCTGGACCACTCATACATTGGTGATGAGAATGCAAAATGGTACAGCCGTTCTCAAAACATTTTGGAAGTTTCTTATAAAACTAAACATGCAACTATCATATAACTCAGCAATTGAACTCTTGGGTATTTAGCTCAAAGAAATAAAAACTTAGGCTCACACAAAAATCTGTACACAAATATTTATAACAGTTTATTTGTAAAAGTCAAAAAAATGGAAAAACCCGTACATCCTTTAATGGGTAAATGGTTAAACAAACTACAATACATCTGTACCATGGAATACTACTTAGCAACAAAAAGGAACAAACTACTGACACACACAACTTGAATGAATTTCCAGGAATTAATGCTAAGTGAAAAAAAGCTGATCCCCAAAAGGTTTCATACTGCATTATCTCATTTACATAAAATGTTTGAAATGACAAAATTATACAAAGGGGCAGGGTGTGGCAGAGGGGCTATGTGAAGCTATAAAAAGCAATGGTAGGGATACTTTTGATGGTGGAACTATTCTGTATCTTGACTGCATTAATATCAATATCCTGGTTATGACATGATGCTACTATGGTTTTGTAAGAGGTTACCATTGGGGAAAACTAGTAAAGCGTACATGGGATCTCTCTATTATTTCTTACAACCACATGCAAATCTACAATTTTCTCAAAATAAAATGTCTAATAAAATATATGACGTGTAAATGTAGTATAAAATTAACAAATGTAACCTCCTCCCTAATCTTTAGGACACATTATGTGGTAATTTCTGAACAGAAACTTGCCAATCAAAATGAAATGTCCACACAAACTATTGGGTGTAAGATAGGTTTAAGGATGTAATGTATTGTACAACACAGGCAATAGAGCCAGTATTTTGTAATAACTGTAAATGGAAAGAAATCTTTAAAAATTGTATTAAAAACTTATAAAAATTAAAAAAAATCAAAATGGAGTGTTCAAATTTATGTATGTGTGTGTATATATATGTCTATCTATCTATCCATCTATCTACTATCTATCTACCAGGCATCCGTAAAGCCCATCCTCTTGCCTTCCATAAGATGTATTTAAGATTATTTGCCCATGTAGGAAATATGACAGAAATGAAAATATTCTCTTCATAAGTTTATCAAAATTTTTTCCAATAGTTTTACCATCAAGAAAGGGTATGATGCTAATTCTATTTATTTTAAGTTAAAGCTAATTAAAATCTAAAATTACAAACTAATATTTAAAATTAGCAAACTACTTGTAGTTAATGTAATTTTGATATTTCATTGTAGATTTGACATAAGTAGCACTTTTGCCTATGTGTATTTCTCCTACATGGAATTTTAGAATTGACAGAATATCTGCCCATCTTGTATACTATGAGTAATTTATAAAGGGTTGGTAATCTCAATAAATTCAGAAGTAGAAGTAGAAATGAGGCAGGCAATTAGAGGACTTAGAAATTGGTAATGTTTATACTTCAAGCCACGTATAGAAATGACTTCAGAATTGTTGTTTAACACTGTAACTACAACGGCATAAATAATCTACATGAGTGAAAATGACTGGAAAGAAATTCTTACCATGTGATTAGTGGTTATGTTAGGATGAGGATGGCATATACATGGCCCTCCTTTCTGCATCACGGCAGACATTATACATCAATTACAGGTACTGTGGCCAGATGTGGCCAAAGAATCTTTCTCAATTTGCTGCCTTGGAGTCATGACAAATCTGCCAAATTTAGCAGTCATGTTAAAATATTTTTCCATCCCCGTGTGAGAAATTTCATTATGAATTATTTTGTCTATTTTTCAAATTTTCTATACTCTATTATATTTTTATAAATAAAATGATTACATATGACATAATTTAAAATTTTAAGCCAGCATCGGAACTCTCCAAAGGAGATAAATTCCTTATGCCAAGAAAACTTGCCTACTGGGAAATCTGTATTATCAAAATTAAGAGAATTAAATGCTTAAGTTTTCCAAGAAAGAATCATTCCAAATATGAGGAAGGAGCCTGAACTGTTCTATAAACTAAAAACATTGCACTCATACATTTACAGACTGAGAGGACAAGGGAGCTCAAGTGGTTTCTAAGTGTAAATTTTTACTCTACTAAAAGTAAATATCATTCCAGTCTGTCCAAATGAGATTAAAAATTCAATTTAGCTATGACCTGCTATGTTCCAGAAGCTGTGCTATGGTCTAGAGACCCAAAGGATGAACAAGCTGTACACACAGTCCTTCCTTCATGTGGTTCACAGTTGATCAAGGGAAATAGGTTTATGAATAATTCCTTGTGGTATCGAGTGGCAATGTCCTAATAAAGAAATCTACAGAGGGCCATGGGAACACAAAAGATGGACAGTTAATTCTGACTGGAGACATCAAGGAAAGCCATATGAGAAAAGGTAACGTTGAATTAGCTAGTTCTTAAAAAATTAAAATGAAGTTCTCCAAGTATACAAATAAGGGTATGCTAAGGAGAAATACCATAAATTTAAAAGCATCACGGGTTGAATTTTCTACTCCTCTGCTTCTCCTCCCAGCCCCTACTTTTTGAACCTGACAGAACGAAACTCAGCAACCTTGGAGGATGGATTGGAGAAAGAGCCGACTGTGATGTGCTTTCACCACACGTGCCAGCCTTTGCCAGTGTGATGAAGTAGATGTTGGGAAAAGATTTCAGATGAAATTAGGTTAGAGTTTTTATTATTTTTTGGAACTGGATCTTTTCAATTAGTGAAACTGAATGTTGAGCTTGAAACAAAAGATCACTTTTTTAACACTTAAATATGAGCAGAAAGTCATGGGCCTACTGGAACTTTCACCAAGGAGCAAGGTAAGAATTATCCTCCAAAGGACTTAAAGGGGCAGTGGGACAACTAAATAGAGTTTATGCTATGATTATTTTCATTGCATTTTATTTGTTCAATATTCTAATGGCCCAATTATTTCCTGGCAAGGCCATATAGAATAATGTACAAAGCTGGTTTCTCCAAAAGCTAACCATCAAATGAGTTCATAGCTGTTGAACAGTTGCTAGGAGCCAATCACATATCTAAATGCTTTATCTGAACTCATTTTTTCCTCATCATGCCCAAGAACATACAGGTGGTAAGTAAACAGCAGGTCCTGGATCTTAACCCATATAGTCTGAATCAAGCACCCATACTTGAAATATGTAAATTACATTTACTTCTAAAACTCTAAAATTTCAAATTCAAAATAAAGAATACATTTTAAATTCAAAGTAAAGGATACATTTCAAATCTGAGACACTTATTTTAATGGTGTAATATTACTGGGCTTCCTTTTACTATCTGACCATTGTATTTATTATCCTAACTAAAAATTTAAAATAAATATTGTCCATATACACGCACGTAGAAAAGCAATTCATTTCAACGAGACCACATAACAGACCCAAATAATCAAATAAACAACTAAAGAACAATAACAAAAGCCTTTTTGGTTGGGTTTTGTGGAAAATAGTGTTAAGATCCTACATTCATCAACTTTTAGACTTGTGGACATAAACAGTGCCTTTTTTGATGGATACCAGAAAAGGTTTCAGGAATAAATAACAGATTTCTGGCCTTCAATTGCAATTCACTAACACCCGCTCTTCTAAGCCTTTAATGGTATGCAGGCTAGAATTATTTAATGATACCTGAAACAGTATCATTAGAGACCTGGAGACATGCGTGTCTCGACTCAAAGTTGGATGCATAGAAATCTGTTACTTATCTCCTTACTTATTTAGTCTGTCTGAAAAAGGGATAGTTAAATAAAATATTTAACAGCTAAATTCTTTTTTTCCTATTAAAGATATTTAATGTGAAATCACAAACAGAAAAAAAAGCAAAAAAAAATTTGCTCAAAAGGTTATAGAAATTGATGCATATAAAAATGGCCATCTAAAAATGACACAACCTCAAAAAGTTTCTATTTTTTTTAACAAGTATGTTCCAAAAGAATATGGCCACATTTCAGAAAGACATTTCTTCTCCCAACACCATGACAAGTGTTGATATCACTACAAGGATTCTGAAAATGAATTCAAAGCAACATCAATTTTTTTTAAATGTTGGAGAAAGTAAAATGACTCTGGTATATATGTCTTGTAAAGACCCTGGTTTTTACAGACTTAACTGTGTTCTCTTAATACTCTTTCCCTTAAAAGAACTATTTGGACTGTTACATGGATCTTTCTCAAAAAACTTTTTTAAGCACTAACATTCACACACAGATGCACGCAGACACACATACACACACGTACACACACACAAACTTTCATAATTTTTAAAGTGAGCAAGTCATTTTATTCACAATCTCACGTCTTCTTTGCTTCACAGTATATTTCGATCCCTGCTAAACAATACAAAAACAACTGTTTGTAGCTAAAGCTCTTATAAGGAGAGTTAGAATTTTCCACAGGTACTCTCCAAGCACAGAGTGATTTTTCCAAATGGTCTGTAAATTCTCTGTAAATTAAGCACTGGCATTTTACTTCCCTTCTGCTAATCATGTCAAGCCACCTAATTCCTAACTGTAAAATCAAATGTCTTACTGACTTTCTCCTAGCTGAGTCTTCTCCAATAGCCTCACATATTAAGGGTTCAATGGCTGAGCTTTAAATGAACCCGTTTCACTGGCAGGTGCCTGCTGGTTTTTAGGTTTTAAACGGTACCATTACTATCATTTATAAGGATAGCATCACAATTAAGAATGTATGAATAATTTAAAATTGAGCAGCATTCAGTTTCACAGTCTGTCTGGCACGAAGGTTTGAAAGTGCAAGGTCTTTATTTTATTACAAAACACTGGCTGTCTGGGAAAGAGGAGATGAAAAGTTACTAATTTCAGGCTTTACTTCAAACCCTTTAATCTTGCAAATAAGTGTCTTCAGTGAGGACTTTGTTATTTTCTAAAGCCTAGCCATAGTCGTGAATGTCCTTTGTCTTTTCCCAAAGTTCTTACCTTATCCTAGGTGAGCCGAATGAGACAAAAGGGAATCCACTGGAGGAAGTGATTATTTAATAGAGCTTTTCTATTTAAATCCTAACTTGTGCTGTTGGCAAATATTATGAAACACGATCATTTCATTGCCATAAATAATGCTTTATAATTAAAATTCCATTCTGTGGTTGGGAACTGTGTGATAAACTGTTTGCGAATTGGTAATTCTATTTATTAAAAACAGCGGCATTAATTTTGACACACTGAATTATAACACAGACAAACAGATCTTGCGTTTTAATTAAATGCTCTATTTGATGAGGGTTTTTTTTTTTTTTTTGGTCTAAGATTTAATACCAGATCCTACAATTCGTATGGTATACAACAGGGGACGATCTTAGCACAGAACAGACTCTGGCAGAAAAGCTCTGTTAGGATTCAAAAGACACAGAGCAGAACTCCTGGATCTCTCCCTAAAACAGCCCCTCTTTGTGTCAGGCCTGGTACCCTTAGCTGGTTTGTTAAGGCCTCTCCAAGCCACCATTTTCTTCCAAAGTCTCCAGCAAGGCTTCCGGCTTTTTTTTTTTAATAAATAAATAAATAACCAAACTGCTTTGAGCTTTCTTTCACATTAAACTACATTTAATATTCATTTCACATTTTTTTCTATTAATTAAAAGTAAACCGTGTATTGTATGGTACATTATCCCTCTAACAGCCCCATGTGGAGATCATGAAGTGGAAGACTAATGGTGTAGACTTTAGCATTTAGTTTTAACCAGAATAATTTACATATCTGTGAGAAGAGTCCAAGGCATGTGTAAATAAGCAGAACTCTGAGATATCAAGACCCTTGCTCAGTTTACTATGGACTGCCGAGCTATGGGCTGTGTATTTATTCCATCAGTCAGGTAATTTAATGAGACTTACACAGCATCTATTTCTGCAGAAGAGACAAAAGTTATTATTAAGGAGAGGCATGTGGCACTAAGAAAAATGTGTTTGCTTGTTTTATTTTATTCTATTACCCCAAGTAGCAAAGGTGATCCTATTCAATGTTCATTAAAGTTTACCTTTATAATTTATCAAAAGGGAACCACATCAACAGCTTTATGCTGAGATTTCAAAATTGGAAACATTAAAATTTGATCCAAAATGCCAGATATTTAGGGAGCTTTTTCATTAGAAAAATAACTACACAGTTTTAATCTACAGATTTTTATTAATGTACAACACTATTATGTGAACAGGAGAAAGTACATTAAAGAAAAGTCATCGACTCTGAAAGGGCATTTTTAACTTCACATAACCAGACTCTGGGAACAGTTCTAAGAAAGGAAAGATATTTCTTAAAGAATTGGTAAGTTTGAATAAATGATCACAAAAGCGTAATTTTTAATGAATTTCTCTGGAAAGAGTTAGACTGTACTATGAATAGTGTTAGGCAGTTACTAGAAGACTAAGATTATTTTAAGAAAAAACTCTGTTTCTTTGATAAAAATGTAAAGGGAATGACATCAGGATTTAGTATTCAGACTTATTTAAGTAATATGCTCTTAACATATGCCTTGTATGAAAGTTTTCTCTGTTAGGAAATCATTGTACAGGGTACAAAATTCAATGAGGACTATGGCTATACGATGCCAAACATCCTGAAGAAAAGTGAAAAACTCAATTACCAAGGATGTTTCCAAATATTCATAATTTTTGGCATTGATGTGGCCAAACAGAAAATGAAGAACAGAAGCAAGTTTCACCCTAATGATAATTCTTTTTTTAGTAAGATATTCAGATCATTGATGCCAAGGCTGCTTATATAATTTGAATTATCTAGATATTTATCCTAAAACTTCATCCCAAACTTCATATCAAAATTGAAGTTAATATTAAAATATTTAGAATTGATTGAATTGATGCTGTTTCTTTAAAAAACATCGTAATCTTTTGTAACCTAAACCAACAGTACAGAGCACAAATGTTCAGACATAGACACTGCATTTTTACATGGCCTCTTGAGTGTTCACACTCCTACAAAGGCTGTCAGACCTGCTAAATGGCATAGCCAAATTTCTCTTGAATCTTTTTATAATACAATGATGCATAAGTGTAAGTCAACGTAGCATTTGACTCTTCAAATACCACACCAAAAAGTCCTTTAAATACACAACTCAACCCATAGGATGAATTTGAGCCAATTCCACAAAAATATCTAAAACTTTACATACCCTTTGCATATTATAACCTAATGTTAAACTTACATACAATTCTTCCTGCAGCAAAAACTCATTTTAAGATTATCTACCTTGGTTTAGAATGGATCTACTGCATTCAAATCATGAACGCTACCCTGATTAAATGAAAATAAGTCTACAGAATACATATTTTTATAAATGCTAATATTGTATTTTCTCTACTTTCATTCCAAAATAATTATTTTAAGGAATGTGGGAAATCATTTCTTTGCAAAACACATAAAATAATGAGTCTGACAAAAGAAGACTGAAAGTTTCAGAAAATAAAGTTCTTCATTTTTATAAAGTTCTTGTCGTACTATATTTTAATCTTTTATTTTTTCTTGTCATTGCCTCCAATATATTCCTAAAGCACAGACCACAGTTTAGCTGTCTTTCTCTCCTCAGCACCATTTATATTATCTTGTACACAAAACGTGCTTTTTAAAAATGTCTGTATTGAAAGTTGAATGAGTAGAACTTTCGCAGGAATTCCTGGCAGAATTTCAAATAGTTTAGCTACAACTTGGATTTTGAGACTAATAAATAAAAGGCAAATTGCTTTGAATAGAAAAATGTATACATAAATCACTGAAAACATACTTTTTAAAGCAGAGGGGATCATTCTTTTTGAAAGATGATTCTTTTTTCCTTCAAATATTTGTGGTCATGATATACAGGCCACACATTTTATAAATTTTAAAAAAAGGTATCAATTCTTATTTTATTTCCACTTAGGCTTTATAAAGTATTTCAGATTGTCTGACTGAGTTCGTCTGCTTTATGTTTTTAAGACATAATTTAGTATTTTAAAATATTGTACTTTGCTCATTCTTCCAGAAAAGTGTGATAATATAGTAATATGTGTCAATTAAAAGATGGCTTGCTGCATCATTAGTTGACAGAGATTCAATGGAGTTTCTCAGCAAAGTGAATCTTGATGCATTTGCTACCCTTTTATTGCAGAGTCTTTTCTGTATTTGTCATTACACTTGTTTGGACAGAGATTAAAGTAGAGCTATTTTCTATTAAGTTGCTTAGCTAACCATCAGTGGTTCTGAATTTTCAGCGCCAGTTTTAGGAAGACACATGCACATGTCCCTTTGCTGGTTTTGATTTTTAAATTCTGGCATGGATCCTGGGGATCTGTATGTGGCATTCACTCAAATCACTGTGATTCTTTTTCATGTTTAAAAACCAGTGCTGACTTCCATGACGTCAAGCCTCCAGTGTCATATCAGATGTGAGCTTCCATATTTGTTTTCAACTTAGTAATATACAGTATACCAATGTTATATGATTAAACTCCACCTTTTAATGTGGAACAAAGATTATATGAATTTTCTGATCTTTAGGACCAAACTGTTACAGTAAAGCAATATATTTGAAAGTCCTGAATATTTACAAATTATTCAGTTGAAATGCTGTAATTTTTAAAATGATCTTTCACTTTTATATTCTGCTTATTGATAAATATACTGAAAAAATACATTTAATTCCTCTTAAATCATAACAATGTTTAAAATGACCTCCAACATGGAAATATACTGATGATGATAAAATTACTGAAATTTAATGACAGAAAAAGCCCACTCCTATAACATGAAGAATTTTATAAAGGAGTCATATGATTGTTTGGATAATACTAGCTTAAGGCAATAAGAACTGGAACGCCGTGACAGGGAGTCTCCTTTCTTATGTACTAATAACAGCCTTCTGAGCACACATATTCACTTTCAGATTTTTAAGCAATTAGTTTGCAGATGTCACTAAATAAATGGCATCATTCCTTAAGCAGGAACCATACCTGTTCACCGTCTCAGCTTATTCTAGCTTTAAAGCTGGGCTTGATGTGCACAGCATGCTCAAAAACTGTACTCACAGTTCAAATGAGCTGGATTACAGACCATGACCACTGAGACCCTCACATGACAAAGCCTTTGTGTAATTAATATGCAGGGTAAAATGCTCCCTGGACTGCTGCTAAAGCGATTTAAATCATGCACATAAAAAATGTAATCACAAATTTAGCATGGCGGACAGAGTAGTCACACTGGGCTTGATTGCATAGAAGGTTCCAAGTGTGTTTTAAATGTCCTTTAAGATTGAGATTAGGACTTGTACTTACAAGATGCATATTAATCTAAAGCTCAACATTTTTCAGTGTGGGATCACAGTAGGAGAACATTATGGGCAATAGAGGTTCATTCTAATCCCAGTAGGTAATTACACTTTGAAATAATATTCTTTAATTAAATCTTGTTTGCAGTCGATTGATTTAAACACTAAATCTAAAAACCTAAATTTGAGTTTTTATCAATTTTTGATGCTTATTGCACACAACTTGGGCTTTAATTGATGTTTCTGAAGTTTTAAAGCCCTTGTCCACCGTATCCTGGCTGAATTTAGTGTAATTATCAACATCATTCTTTAATACTTTTGATGACTTTCTCTGGAAGCTCAGTAAGTTTGAGCACCTTTACAATTTTAATGTATACCTGAAAGGTATTTTATATGTCACAGTGCCAATATTTAAATGGAAGATTCCTCTCTCACACCTCTAGTAGACACACACTTTAATTCCTTCTCTGAAATACAGACATAGGGTGTTCTTCCCCAAATATTTACCGTTTGCAATATTACAGCATAAAAACTAAGTTACAGCTCTAATAATGGACGAGGTACAAAGAAAAAAATGTACTAAATTCCGGAGTTATTTGCAGTTTTCCAAATTTTAAGTAATATGACATTGAACAACAGCAACAACAGAAAGAAACTCCTTTCACCTGTGAACAAAGGGAAACTAATAATATATACATCATCTTTTACTTTTATATCTTCTTTCTGGCTACTTGGCAAAGCTACCAAAACATGATCAAAAAAATTATTGTGGGCATTTTAAGATGAATTCCTTTTATATTCAGTAATTCATATGCCACCAAACCTGTGTAATAACCCTTAAAAGCAATATGTTTTACCGTACCATTGCGAAGGAAAGACGGTTCTGGCAGGTAACGTTAATATTTAATTGAATTTTAGCCTTGTAGATTCTGGAACTCTTACAGTTCCTCACTCTTCTGACATAAGTGCTTTTTCTGAAGGAAAGTTGTGAAAAATGTCATATCTTATGACCCACAGAAAGGAAGGAACTTTGAAATATGTCCTAATTTGGCACATGATATTATCTGTCAACGATGATCAAGAATCTTCATAATTTGTTGCAAATTTGCAAATTACAAGAGACCATTTTAATAGGCATCCATATAACCAACTAGTTGTACACTTTACAGATTTATTTCCAGAGACACAAAATTAGTTCTGGTAGCCTATGCATTGTGATTTAAAGATGCTGTTCACCACTGTTTATATTTAAATTCATACAAACAAGAATTGGCTTGGTATCAGCTTCAGTGGTGCCATACAGCAGCATCTTGTAGATGAAGCCCAGTAAATTACATTCATGATGCCATATTTAATAACTGAAAATTCACATTTTACAACAATTGCATTTGTCACTGCTGAAAAAAAACTAGTGTGTGGAATGTTTTATTACAATGACTACATTCTTGTGAGAAATGATTAAGTCACTATAAGAGAAAAGTAAGGCCAAAAGACCTCATTCACCATAACGCAAATATTAATCACACATAAATAATACAGGTGTCTTGCAGTAAGCCACATTCCCCTAAAATATAGATTACACATCCTAGGGGCAAATAGTAGCACAACAGTCTTGAAATAAATCCCTCAAGCCACGGTGGCCAAAAGGAAATCATTTATGTTTTGACAGTTTAATATACTTTTTGGTTATGCATAACAGATGAAAATATTTACACCAATATAAGAGAGTGAAAGAAAAATTAAATCTGACTAATCGACCTGTTCAAAGTATGATTTTTAATTTCAAAGAATTTTTTTATAACTACTCCAAATAATAAATATGCTTCCTACAATTCAACCATATCCATTCATTTTTAATTATTTCACAGCAGCTAAAAAATAAACCAGTCTCTCAACTCAAAGAGAACTTTTCCTGGTATGCACACATACCGCATCTGGAGAAAAGAAGGCCTGACTGCCAACCCAGAACACTGCGAAGTGAGATGAACGTCACCAGGAGGGATGCACAGGGAGGGGAACTGGGAATGCCTCTGGGGAGAGAATCAGGCCTAGAGTAGGTTATGGGGCAGAAAGACCTATCTGCTATGACTGTCACTTTTGTACTAACTGAATTTTTTGACATATGTAGGCTGCCTCTTCAAAAACAATCTTAAAAAGATGTAAGTCAACAAAATAGAAATCCTTGTCTTAGAAGTATATTTCATTCCTGCTTTTCAACAAGCATTTATTAAACACTTGCTAAACTTGAAACATTGGATTAGGAACTAAGGAAGGAGTTAAAAATTGGCAATCAGCCAGCTCCTTAGCCTTAAAGTGTTTAAAATTCACTGAGAAATTTATCTGATAAATCGAGTATCAGGACAGATCATATGCAATCAAACAGACATCATATGGTTCATGCTGAAGCATTTCAGGAAAAAACTCAATAGGTTTAGGATAATCAGGGAGGCGGGGATACAGGGAGAAGGTGGGGATGAGTAGTTAGCCTTTGTTAGGAATATAGACACTCTAATAATATGAGTCCTAAAATTGAACTATAGAATTCTGAGATTGGCAAATGAAGACATTATTTGTAACACCTATTTTAAGGAATTAAGAAAATCTATGTCAAGGTTTCAGAGGTTTTAGGTAGAACACATTTACAAATATGGCACATCTCTACCAAAAAAAAAAGCTGATTTACCCATGATCACTAAATAAGATACGGCGATGTGCTACACAATTATCACTATTCACACGAATGGTATCTTTGGAAACTAACATGTCAAAAGATTCCAACATCTTTGTAAGAGATGGTCGAGTAAAAGTAGGTTCTAATCTTTCCTAGTTGATTTTCTTTTAACTTGCTATTCTCTTGTTCTGTGTTGACTGGTTAAGATTTCTCTTTTTCAAATAAAGTCATTCACTTTTGCTAATATCTACAACACACGTTCCTTATCGTTCCCCCAACAAAATGTCCAATCAGTCAACATCACAGGCTCTACTGTCCTAACCGTTACTGGGAATAAAATGCCCTGCTGCCTGTCAATGGTGAACCGCTACACTTATGCCCTGGATCCTTCCTTCTCGCCATCCATCACACTGATGAGAACTTTTATCCTTAATTATCCCCTATGGCTCTTATAGTATCAGTTTCTCCCTACAATATCATTTCTATCAGCATGCAAAGATGACCTAGAAGGTCCTGTTTTTAAAACAGAAGAGAAAGGAAGGAAGGGAGGGAGGAAGGAAAAAAGGAAGAAAAACAACTCTGCTTCTAGTCTACTTCCTTTTACACTGTCTCCTTCACAACAACATTTCTTGAAATGATGCTTTATATTCACCTTCTTCACATAGTTTCCTCTACCTAATCCAATCACACTACCATTCTCACAGCATCACAAACACTGCTCTTAAGGTGACCATGTTTTTAAATCCAAAGATCCAGTCTCTATCTATGCATATCTAATTTAAACCTTCACCAGCATTTGACACAGTTTGCCACTCCACCTTTCTGAAAATATTTTATTTTGGTCTCAGTCTTCCCGCATTCTTAATTTTCTTTCTGCTCCACTGATGGTCATTTCACCATATCATTTTCTAGATTTTTCTATTCAGCTCAAACTCTAAATTTTGAAGCCCTGCAGAACATTGTCTTATATACCCTTCTCTTTCCTATCTACACCTTCCACCTTGGTGACCTCATCCAGTCCTACAGTTCTAAATTCTGACTTTAAGGCTCAATTTATATCTTTATAAAACTCAAAACTCACATCCAACTGCTTCATTCACTCTGCTCCTTGAACACTAAAACAAAACTAAACTGTAAAACACAATTTTTAATTTTTCTTGCCAAAATTGTTTCTTTATGAGTTTTTCTCAATCATTCAAGAAGACCACCATCCACCCAGCTTTTCAAACCAAAAATGTAGGGTCACGTCCCTCTCTTGTTGAAGAGCTTCCAATAAATTTCCATCATGCTAAGAATGGAACCTTTATTTGTTTCCAGTGTTCCACACAATCTGGCCCTATGCACTTACTTCTCTGACATCTTCTGTGCCCTCCTCCTTCTTCACCGTGCTCCAGCCACATCAACCATTTTCATTTTCCTGAACATTATATTTTAAATTAAATGCCGGACTAGCTAATCTAATGTAGCTAGTAACACCAATGTTCTCTATCCCGTCATTCTTTTATAATTCTCTGTATTGAAATTATCACCATCCGATATTTATCTTATTGGTTTGTTTCTTTTATATCACACTAGAATGTTAACTTGAAGAGAGTAGAAGCTTCACCTATCTATTCTCTGCTATTTTCTCAGAGTCTAGAACATAGTAGGTAGTAGATACGCCCTCCCTTCTTGATACATATAGATATTCCAACAACTTTCATAGGATTGTGGTGAAAATTCAAGGATAACACATTTGAATAATGTGTTACCCAATATATGTTAACTATTGTTGTTTTAAATTATTTTTTCACTGGTATCATCATTTGTATTAATAGTCATACAAGTAGTTATAGGTAAAAATGGTATATACAATGTATATATCTCTTAGGAAAATTGTAGCTTCCTACTAAAGTGTTCATGTAACAAGGGCATATGTTTAGCCTTATTCCTCGTGTGTGATACTGGCCTTCACCAACTACCAGCAAAGATTTGGATGCTGGAAAGAAGGGCATTTGTTTACTTTATACAGAAATAAGCAAAGTAGCACTAACAGCCACCTGGGATTTGGTCCTAAATGAAATGGAGGCCGGCCATGCGAAGCTGAGGTCCCACCTAGTTCTTTTGTGAACCTGAACTATAATCAAATGTCCCTCTCTATCCCTGTTTTCATCTGAGGCTTGCTGATGCTTCCAACTCGGGTTATCTCCTCAACCTTTCCCTGAGAAAACATCCTCAATAGTTCGCAGGAGGACTTTTACCATAATTGATGAAAAAGACATTAGAAAATGAAAGAAGTTCTCTCCACAAAACACATAATAAAGATAGTTGAGGAAAGAGGGTAATTATCTTTAGAGATTTTTTAACTCCCGAAGAAAATATGTTACCTTGTTCCAGATACACAAATTAAAATGAAATCTTAGGTAAGACTAAAAAAAAAAAAGTATTCTAACACTATACTGAAGGGTTTTTAGAGTATTTTTTCAGTTTCCTTGGACTCCATGACTTTTGTAGGCCTCATTCACTTATGCTTTTGTGAGACTCCTTCCTCCGTAAGAATTATCAAAAATTGTATTTACTAACTATATTCATTGGCATAAGAATATATGATTATTATATATTAAAAAACATTTTTCATGATCTGAAAGTTTAGCACTTGAATTCAGATTTTTAAAGAAATTAAAATGTTTTCATGGGCCTTGAAAATTATGGTAGGCCTAGGTTGCTATGCCCACTGGGCTTAATGGATAAGTTGGCCCTGCTCAAATGAAAGAGAAATAATTTGAACATAATTTGTCTATCAAAGGACTAAATAATTCTTCAAAGAAAACACTGCATTCACATATCACAGTTTTTGTTAACCCACATTACTAAATGATTATTCAACATACATTTCAAGCACTTAGACACATATGACAATAAACTCAAGCCCTATTTTTTGCTCTGGTTATAAAAGGAATTAAATTAAATATATTTCTGTAACCAAATGAAAGTAAATTTTTTAAATCATCAAAAATATTGCTATTTAATATCCTTGAATATATGGATTCATAAGAGCACGCTCTCACTTTTTTTGAATAAGAGATTTGAAGACTAAAATGACGTATATCAGAAAAAAAGTTATACTTGAGACCATTAAAGACTTTGAATATGAAATTAAAAACCAAAGATTTTATTATAATGACTCACTATTTTTCCCTTTTCCCTTCTCTTCCTGATAATATTCAGACAAGTTTTTATGTGCTCTATCTTACCCCCTTTCTCCATCTTCATCCTAGGTAGGATGACTATACATTCCAATGTGCTTGGGAGATTTCCTGTTCGTGCCTTTTGCCCTAACGCCTTCCTTCCACTCATAAGTGATCTAGGTTGGACAATAAATTATAGCCATCTTATCTACAGTGACTCTGCAGTTTATTGTTCATTCAATTCCATTTATATTCTAGCCAACAAATTATTTAAATAAAGATAAGGAAGATATATTTCTATCACATTCAATCTCTCCAAGTATATAGGTCTAGCTCTGTAAATTTCAAGTGCAAAAATGATCATTAGCATTCCATTGCCATATAATAGAGTTCAATGTAAGATTCCCCATAATCTTATCTCAACCTAGAAATATGATATTGTCTCTCTTATCTAATCTATTCACTGTTCTCCACTTGGCTTTTCATCATACTCTCAATCTTCCCATTCCTAGCTGCTTTAGATAAAATATTGTACACATCCCAGACACACCCCTGAGAGCCAAATCTCAAGAGCTGGCCTATCATGTCAGCATCCTAAGTAGATCTACTTCTCTGCCTCCCTCTCTCCCTGCTATGAAGAGATGTCACCGGTTAATGCCATATGACTTCATTTTGTTCTCAACATTAATAACTTGCCTGGTAGGTAGACAGCACAGATGTCCATCTACATAGTTATTTCAGAAATTTACTTGAGTCTAAAATGTGTCTTCTTCTACTCCCTGAAATATTATTAGAGCTTCATTGAAAATCTTCCTTTATTATCATTCAAATGTCCCTGGGAAAGGCAATTTCTAAAGTTTTTGTCAATATCCCATACTGTAATATAAGTTAAAATTTCCAAAACAGAGTTTAATGGGGAGGATGGGGAGAAAATGGAGGCTCTGGGGTAAAATGGAGGCAAAATGGTGCCTTGCCAAAAGGAAATCATTATGACTCCTAGTCCAGCTAACTCTGCAGCCCATCAAATTCTCTTCCTGCTAGAATCAGCTTTGAAACCAATTTTAAAATATCCATTTTTATGGAGGCTTCATAGTGTTAAAAATAAAATATGCTTTAGAATCTGTGAGACTTGGGTACAAATACTGATTCTGCCATTTACTTACCCTGAAATTTCATGCAACTTAAGAAATTTCTCTAAGCCTTAATTATTTAATCTATAAAAGAGGTGATGATTCTTAACTAAAAATGCTGTAAAGATTTGGGGACAATTACACCACTAACTGCTTAGGCTACCCTGCATTTTCATAAAAAAAAATAAAAGGGCCCTTCTCTTTTCCACTTTTCAAATAAAATGAGATGTCACAAAACTATCAATATTGCAAGAAAAGAAGAACATTCTAAATAAGAACACTTGCACAGGGACAAATATCTAACTGGAAACAGGCAGTTTGTATGAAAGCTAGCCCAGATCCTACCTGTACAGCCAACCACTGCATTTCTTCCATCCCTACAATTCTGAAAATTTTAATCTGGAAGAAAAGAAAAACAAAACAAAACAAAGAAATACTGTATTCAGGGACACCAAGCTCAGATGATGGGGGAAAGGCACCACATTGCAAACAGGGAAGAAGTCTACAATGTTCCTCTTACCCTACTCTCAGTAACTATGGCTAGGCTTGTATCACCCCACATGCCTGCAAACTACCAGGCCAGCTAGCAGGCTGGGCACCCTAGAGCAAAGTCAGCCAACTGACATTCTTCCTGGGCATAGTAAGCTTCTAATCAGTACAGCCAAAAATCACCAGATATTTGCAACAAGATGTGAATGAAAACTCTTGAAATAAAGGGGACATAGAAAATAAATAGGGACTAAAAGTAGAAACAGAGATAGTGTTCATGCAAATAGAAAATAAATAGGGACTAAAAGTAGAAATAGAGTTCATGCAAAATAAAATTATGGGAAAAATGTAATTAATACACTTAGAAAATAATAAATGACACTACATTCATAAAACACAGAAAATAATATTTTTTAAATCAAAGAATAAGAAATAATCCATAGAAATTATAAAATCTTAAAAACAAAATTTAAAAAATCAATAGAAGAGTTGAAAGATAAGCTTAAGGAGCTAGCATGTAAAACAGAAACAGAGTAAATTAGATAAGAAAAAAATAAGACAATTAGGGGACCAACTCAGGAGTTTTAACATCTGGCTAGTAGAAAACATAGACAATGAAATGGAAAAAAATTGTTAAGGAAAAAAAAAGGAAATCTTCCAGAACTAAAAGATATATATATATTTCCAGGCATGTGCCCAGTAGGAAGAATGAAAAAGACTCATACCAAAGCACAAAAACATGAAATTTTAATATGTCAAGTATTACTATTAGATTAGAATTGCTTCCAGAGAGAAAAACAAAACTCACCCCTTTAAAAAAGTTAATATACAAGGGATCAAGAATCAGAGGTATTTCAGACTTTTCAGAGAAACACTGGGAGCTACCAAACAATGGAACGAAGGGTAGTGTACAAACATTTCAGTCAAAGGCTCTAACAACTTATCTTCCAAGTACCCTTTCACATAAAGTTCATTAGAGGATTTATTCCACCAAATTCAGGAAGTAAAGCAAGAGAAACAAAAAAGGAATTCTGGAAGACAAGAATGAGACAAAACCTAGTAGCAGGCCTAGCTTGAAAACAATCAAACAAGAGCTGAGACATGGATGGAGACTTCTTGGAGGGTGGTCACAGGAAATAAAATCAACACATTCAAAAATCTGAATGCATAGAAAATTATATTAAGAATTTGAAGGTCATGGGGAGATTTAGCTACAGGTACAAAGATAAGTAAATCAAGCATAACAATTTATTTTCCCAAGGAAAACTATAAAAAGCTATGCAAGAAACGGACTGCCTCTGCTGTGCTGGTCTGTCTCTAACACATCTTGGAAGCAGAGCTCTCCACTCCAAGCTGGAGGATAATGAAAACTTCAGGCTATCTGCCCAGCAGGAAGTTCTAAGGTACAGGTCAGCCCTCCTGCAGTTGAACCACTTTCTGTTCATTCAGCCTTCTCTAGACTTTGACATCTGGGGATGAGTAGGGTCCTGCTTAAGAGCATATATCAATCTAATAAAGCCATTCTTGTCTTTGTTTTCAGCCAACTGGCTTTTCCCATCACTGGCATGGTGCTCCATCTTTATTACAGCTGATTAAATTGGGGTGACTGTGTATCTTTTAGTGGTGGCAGAGCAAGCCATTATCTTTCTTTAAAAAATTTTTTTCTATATCTCTATATATTCCCCAATATGTGTGGAAAGTAAAGAGTTAAAAAAAAAAAATTCTGGGACCAGTCGGGTCCTTAACCTTAGAAGAATAAATCAGCCTTCCAGAATGGATGTTTGGGTTTGTGAGAGCTGGGGAAGTGGAGCTCATTTCCAGGTTGTTTTCTTTATTTAACTGTCCTTCCTTTCTCATTTTATGTTTGGTCCTATGGAAAGAGTGTCAGTTAGTCAGTGAAGTACTGATTTCCTCTAGTGTTAAGTCATCATGTAAATACAGCAGGAGATAAACAGCCCAGTATTTCTAGAATCAACGGGGATAAGATGAGACTAAAATGGGAGGCAGACATGTCCAACATGAAGAAAATTAGTGGAAATTGAGAGCCTCATTCTTTACTTTCTTCTGGTAACATGAGGAAGAAATCCAAGAACATCTATAGCAATTGTGGTAGATCATGGAAAAAATATCAGTGAGTTCCATATCCAAGAAGACATCTGCCATGGATCAACCTGATTGTGTCACGAGCTGGAGAAATGACTCCTGGTCCTTTTCAGTTTGCTAGTCCCATCCTTTGCCTTTATCTAGAGACCTTCCCCCTCATTGAACTCCTCTCCATCTGACTAGCCAACTTGCCATTTCCTTGAGACTAGTCTCAAAACACAGAGTGTTTAGCTTAGGGAACGCACTAAGTTGCACTATTTCATTGGATGTTTCTGGAAGGATATTTTGATAGATTGCAGCTAGAATTTACAGCCACTGAATCTGAGATGTATATAACAGGAATGCATAATAGAAGTGGACATAGGCTCCCAGGCATCACAGTTGCAAGGCTCTGCTGTAGGTGAGTGTGCCCTACAAATCCACTGATAGCCTGACAGTGTGTGACTTGCTAAACGGACACCACCATCTGCACATCCAGGTAGATACTTGACATGTATTGGCCTCAAATTCCTGTGAAGTTGACTGTGGCACAGCAGGTGCCATGGAATAGCTTGTGCTCCTTAAATTCATAGCATGTTCAATGTTCAAGGAGTTAATTAAAAATTACTCTCCAGATTTACACATTTTCTCAGAGTAGATCAAAAGAGGGTTTGGAAATACAAGCCTAAAGTAAATAAGACCAACTGCTGATTTTTCAATTAGGTTATGTTTCAGGGATACAAAATTACATATTCCTTTCCTATGCACATCCCCTGCACTTTTTTAAACACAGAGCAACCCATTATTAAGCTATTAATCACCTCTTCCAATTAATTGCTAGAAAATGACCCAGGTTTTAGTAGTAGAGTTGCAATTGAAAAGCTCTTTGATGTTTGGCAAAGTAAAGTTACAGGCAGTAGTAATTTAAGACAGTGAGGCTATTAGCTGCTGTTTAGAATCTCAATTACTCTAAAGATAGATAATTACAAATAAAACAAACTTGTTCTCCTATGTTAATAAGTGCTTCTTTTTGCTTTACAAAATTTATGAGTGATTTTTTTCAGCCACTAAATATAATTTCCACGTGAAAAATTGACCTTAACAGTATGAAGTGTGGCTACAAGTAAAAGCTGTGCTTTCATCGAAAAGAATTAATGCATTTCCTGAACTCTGGCTGCTAAAGCTAATTGATTTATTGGCTATCTATATAGTGTGCTATTGTCTTTATGCTCTGGGGACATGGAAGCTCTTCACAAAAGAGCTAAATTCTGCCACATCAATATGACAGTTGAAGCACATATTCCCTTTCTTCAAGTGTAGGGTTTCTTGAAGTATGAAAATAAGAAAGAAAAAGAAGGGCTTCCCTGGTGGCGCAGTGGTTGAGAGTCCGCCTGCTGATGCAAGGGACACGGGTTCGTGTCCTGCATGCTGCGGAGCGGCTTGGGCCTATTATCCATGGCCGCTGAGCCTGCGCGTCCGGAGCCTGTGCTCCGCAACGGAAGAGGCCACAATAGTGAGAGGCCCCCGTACCACAAAAAAAGAAAAAGAAGATCCTTTCCCAGGATTGGTTGGAGTTAACTGAACGCTGCTGCATCCCTTGGCTTACGGAGTGTGTACTTTTACTGCTTTAATGTTTCCGAGAAGTTAATAGTGTGGGGTTCCTTGTCTTTTTAATCATATTCCTTTCATAGTAAAATATTTATTCAAGCAAATGTAAAGTACTTGTCAAAATATGAGAATATGAAATTGCCTTTTTTAGGTTTCTTAAACACAGCAGTGATACAAAATAAAAAGTGATGCATTTTCCCTGAGGGCTAGTTTTTAAATTCATGAAATTACCAAATATGTTTTTAGTTTTTTTTCCCTTTTACCATTTGGTTGGTATACAAATTAGTAAATATAATGAGAGAAGTTTCTCAGCTGCAATTAGTCTTAACATTGTACAATCATCTCCATAAAAACACATTTAAAAAGGTGAAAAACCCAAATACTGAAATGACTCTGTCTAGATTTTTCTTATAACATGAAGGATAGTCACCAGATTTGGAGATGCCTTTAAGATGAATTTCAGTTCAGAAACCAAAAGAAGACAACATTTTATAGCTGGTGTGAACATATCAGACTGACACCAAAGGGAAGAGAATATGGATGAAGTGATTCCAAGTTCAAGGTATCCTATGCAACCTACAGGCCTCTGGGCCTTTGATGAGAAGTTCTCATCTTTCCTTGCTCCAACCTTATTCTTTATATAGGGGTTGATTTAGGTTAGTTAGAAAAATAGTATGGTGAATTTTAATATTTTCTTGAAAGTTTCTTTACCTCCAAGGATATATACACAGTAGTATTCTGTATAGAGATATAATGCATAAGGAACATTTTTTCCCTCAAGGTAAGAGTATTAGTCTGATTTGCCAATGTCATCTCCTTGTTTGGTCCAAGTATGTGGACCAAACTCCATGTGCAGCACACTCCATGTGCTGACTGAGGTCAAAAACAGAAAAAGAAAGAGGAGATCAGATATTTTCAAAGGGAATTAGTAAAACAAATTTATCTTACATGTCCAAAAGATCTAGATAATATCTGGAAAAGAAGTTAATTGGTGTAAGTAAATAGGATTTTTCCTTTTTCAGACATTTGTGTCGTTCAAGTTATCTTGCTATTCTCCACCAGTTTTCCCAGATAAACTCTTTTGTATATGTAATTGTTCCCTCTTTCATAGCAGCACACCTTTAAAGCGAATCAGCAGAACGCTGCTTCCAAGTTTTAAAAAGAAAAATATTACTATGTGATTCACAAATTAAAATTGTCTTTGCCAATACAGAAAACTATGCAGTCTGCATCTGAAACCAACAGTTTTAAAACAGAGGAGTTTGAAATTCCAAGTAAATTTAACTTTGTGAATTGAAACAAGGACAAGACAAAGGTTCATTTTGAAATAGTTTTTGTTAACAGGCTCAGAAGGTTTTCTGAATGATCACTGGGAGGAGTGAGTACCATGGGTATATGGGGTACCATTTAGGAATGAGTATCCTCCCTATATTCAAAGTTTTTAGAATTTCATAGGGAATAACAGAGCAATAGGCAATCTGTACCAGCATATATCCATACAACCATTTCCAAGGAGCATGGTATGGTGAGTGGTCAGAATTTTACAGAGTGGCTGAAAAGGGAAAGTTTACAGTAGATATTTTATATTCACAGATATTCTGTATTCTCTATATATGTTGGCTCACATTACAGGTAATCCCATCTCTTAATAGCTGTCATAATGCTGGCTTAAAAAGTCAGAGATCAAGTGAGAGACCTGTCAGCAATAAGTAATATTCAACTCTGACTTTTCAGTATTTCCACATTTATTGACCCTACTGTTCTATTGTACCCTATGTATCTTTGCATTTGTTTTAATTTGCACTCTGTCCTACACACTGTAGTAAGGAAGAAAACAGTCAGTGGCTGAGTGAATGGAAAAATGAATAAGTAAATCTGCATTTCCTTCTGATGAAATGAAGCACTGAGCACAAAGGATTACAAATATTTCTGAGAATATGCCTTATTATCCTTAAGGAAATTTTCTGCTTTGCCCATCTTTACAGAAGATATATCTGCAGAGACTGCAGAGTCTCTGCAACCCTCTGACTCTGCATATGTGTGTATGTGTTTGTATATAAATGCACTACAGAAAGTATCAAAGTTTGTAGAAGATAAGCAGTCTCTATCCTGGGATTAGAATTCTCTGGATTTTCCTGGTCCCATAATCTTCTTGCTAATTGTCTGATATTGGGTATCTATATACATTGTGTCTATCACTTTCTGCCTTCCTAGCACTGGACTTGGCTCTGGAATAAAACTCCAGTTTTCAGTGTCCGTTAGATCAGCTTTCCAACTTGGACCTTTGTTTCTGATCTCTCCTAGTCATCTATACACTGTTTCTTCATATCTTGCAGGTTGATATTAACTTTGCCAGTGGAACAAAGTAAGTTGATCATAGTTCATTACTATGTTGAGGTCTGTATCAATTAGACTGATTATTCTGAACAAAATTATACTACTGACGTTTTAAATATGCATTAAACTAATCTGACCATCAGAAGTCTAAGCTTGGCTGCATTCATACCTCCACAGATAATATGAGAAATAAAAGCAACATTTTTACTTATGAATTACAGTAAAGTGTAGAAACTGTTATCCTCCACTGACAAATGCATGAGGAGGTACAGAACAAAGGTACCATGGTATGTCTATGGCAACCCAGACTTAATTCCACTTCGTGTTACTTTGCTTTTTCAGTAACTGTCTATTTTTGGTGGGACAAACACTTCAGAGCATATGCAAGTCCAAAATAATAACAGGTACTAAGCAGCACACAGAAGGCTGAAGATCAAGAGGAAGAAAAATGAATGGCCAAGCAGAACACTTCAAATTTCCTAAAACAATATTTAAAGTTCATACCTAATCATACATGGCCAAGACTTATGCTAACCTAACAGCATATAAAAATATGCAAGTTTTTACCTAAACATATGTAGTCAAGGCCTCCTCTGATTTAAAAAAAACAATTATTACTCAGGATACGCATAGACAACAAGTACAATTTTCAGGAAAATATTGACTAAGGAAAAAGAACACTAATTATACTAGTTTGAGTAGTGGTGACTATTTACTATCCATTTTTGTCAGAATTTTAAAACAAATCTTAAAATTGTCATGTAGATATAGGGAACCTATTACTTGCTTTCTTCTCCCATCCATCCTCCCATTAGCTAGATAATGGGAGCTCTGTCCATTGGTTCATAGAGAATGAAAGTGAATCTGAGTAAGATGTTCAGTGAGCCTGAGAAGCTTTAGAATGGTGTCCCAAAGAAATGCTTATTTTCTAGTCATTTAACTGAATTTCATCTTTTTACTTTGTTAGGGAGACTGGAACAGGTGTTAATATCCACATCTTGTAGAAGAGAAAGGGGAAGAACCAGGTACAAAGTAACAACATCTTTCCTAGGACAGCTCACCTGGACTGAATATCAAGTCTGTACATATCACCTATTGTCCCATCCGTTCTTCTGTTCAGGCCATGTGGTTTTAAAACCCAACCTCATAATAGGTTAAAGAACGCAAAATTGGAAAATATAGAAATGCCATAAAAAACCAATTGTCTTATTTCACCAATTTTTACATATTTTTTTAGAATGTAGAGGATGGATAAAAGGGGGTTTTGAAAATTCTATTTCGTTTACCTGCTCCTTCAGTGCAAAGGGAAATAGCAATCTTGTGCATAAATGGCTACTCCTGCCTTCCTCGCATTTTTATGTGTTATAAAGCCCTTTATAATATCTGATACCCAACTGAGTACTTCCTTTAACCATTAACTCCTTAAGCCATGAATATTTAACGAAAACAAAGTTTAAACCCCTGACTCTTTTCACAGTTAGTATCTATAATCCTTTCTTTCCAGACTAGGTATTTCTAAATCATGTTAAATCTTTCATCTTCCTTCTGGTCAATTTCAAGGTTTTTATTGAATCAAATGCAGTTTTTTTATACCAGTTTTCCTTTTGCTTTTAGACATTTCTAGTGGCTTAGCAAGAGCTGTTAAAATTAGGTGATTATCCTATATGTGGTACAGTGAATTAAGCATTCCTCATTTTTAGGCAATGACCTCTGAGTGAATCACTTACCTATTTATTTTTAATGTATGGGATAATTAAAATTGGTCCTGAAAAATTGAGGCATTTTTCTTTCTTTTAGGTTTGTTAAAAGTTTAATTTTTTTAACACACATCACAATAATTCACTTTCAATAATACTAAAATAAATGTTAAGAAGCAAATCTTTGATTAGATATTACATTTTCTTCCAATAAATCACTAGAGGAATAGGCTAAAAACAATATAGTTGAACTATAAGAACAGTGATTCTGTAATAGGGTTTTTTCCCACCTTAAATGATTTTATTTCCTATGAAGTTATAAAAGATTGACTCTGTTATTTATTCCCCTTAAATCATAAAACCAAAGAAAAGGTAAGGAGGAAGAACAGTTAACCTCTGGTGACCAAAGGTGCACTTGATCTGTTATTTTGTATTCTATACTCTTCAAAAGAGCAATATAAACAGAATTATTTATGCCCAGCAAAATGTTGCTTAATTACTTATGCACCACTGTTTGCTTGTATTTTAAGCTCTCTCTACCACCCACAGGCAGACGTTAAACAGCTGCTAAAAGCTAGCTTTAGTCTTGCCTGTTTGAAATTAGCATACTTGAGCTTTGAAAAAACTTTGTTACCAATTTACATATGCATAGAGACTGATATTTAGACTCACCATATGATATGTCCCTCAAGAGCTTTTCTTATTGCCTCCATCCTCAGGTCTCAACCTAGAGACTGTAAATCTAGCAGGTGATTAATTCTATACCCTTGAGAAACTAGCAATTAGCACTTTCAACCAGTAAAAAATTGTCATTTCAAAACGCTGTTTACTATGCCCATGTATTTTCTATGAACTCACAGTTAACTCTAAATAGATGTGTATGGCAATAGATCTGCAGACATTTCTGTCTCTTTATGTAAAATATAATATTGCTACCAGCTAATCAACCTATTAAATATATATAATTGACATTCCTTTTTTAATATAAAATAGCAAGATGTAGCAAGCATGGAAACACTATACATGATGTTTTATGTTACTAAACCTTAATCAGTTCATTTCAACATGATGACTTTGTAGGGTTTACCTGTTCTGTGTCAATTCTTATCTCTGATAGCTGAAATTACCGTACTTCCAGATGTTCTTATGCATTATTGAGGTCTTCTGCAGTAGATGCTGGAAAAGGTAAGATAAGGTTTTATTTCTTTGTAGTAGTCACAACACTGAGATCAAAGACGGTAAAGTGCACTGCTTAATATTGAAAACTATGATGAACCTAACATTTATTTTCAAGTCGCAAACCTATCATAAAAACCACTCATCAATCTTTAGTTAACCATTTTATGTGTAATCTGTGAGTCAAGCAAGGAAATGTTTTGAAAGGTTTAAAAACACATATTTGACCACACAATAAACTAGTGCTAATTATGTATGTGCACAGCACAAGTTTTAAATTGAAAATATACGTTTGGAAGCTCTATCCTGTGAGACAAGTGAAAATAAAAAGACCTATTAAAATTGTTTTACAGAATAACTTATATGGAACAATGTACTTTGGTCAGATTTTAAAATCTGTTAAAGAAGAATTTATACATGCACACACACACACACACATTTTTAAAAAATGGTTTCTGATAAAATCTGCCAGTGCTCTGGAGAGTGCTAACTGAAGTAAAAACAGAGTAATTCCATTTACTGAAATGTTTTCAGTTCAGTTCAAGGGAAAGAAGATAGGTGAACATAGCTATCATGTACGCCACCCACAGTATTAACTTACTATAACCAAAACATTGTATTTTGAATTATGTTACACATTTTTATGATTACAAGAGTTAAAAAAAATGCTATTAGAGTATCTTAATTCCTAACTTCAGTGATCTTCAGTTAACAGACAGCCTTACTTTACAAACATACGTTGAACATCTAGAAAACATATGCAGGAACAATTTAGTCCCCAGTATTAGAAAGCCAAGGGCAGCAGATCTCCTTTATTCAGAAGCGCAAAGTAAGGAGCAAATGCAGAAGGATCTTATAGAAAAGTGGACTTTATTTTCTCCAGATGCACAGTCATTAGATGGTCTGCTATAAAAAAGCCTGCTAGACTTTTGACTAATTACATCATCGAATCATCATACTGTTAAAATCAGTTGCAGGGCACTTGTATACAACTAAATCCCTGCTTCTAATTACTATTTTAGTCTCTTTCTCCTTGTGACATGTTGGTGATAGATCATTATTTTTTCAGCAATTTGTTCACATTTATATGCAATATAATTGGATCTGATTAATTATTATGATTAATGACTGCAGAATTTCCTTGCAAAGCTATTAATACTGCTAGTATCAAATGAAAGACATGGACAAATGAAAGCCAATGGATTCCTGTTGCTGGTACTTGCAGCGTCTGGGCTGAAGTAACCCTTTGCTGTTCCCCAGCAAACAGAAAGTGACTGCAAAGGAGAGCTCTTGGAATGCCTATCAGAAGCTCATAATGTATGAAGTGTTTTGAATGTTTTTTAGCTTATTTAGGTGCACAGTAAATGAGAAATCTAGCACGTCTCTGTTCAAAAAGAGCATGTCATGTTATTGATCTAAAGCAGTAAGGAAATGTGTAGCATTCAAAATATGTAGAAAGCTATTAAGAAATAATTGTCTTGAAGGATATTTGTAATTTCTCCATTTTCCTCAACAAACATGATATAAGGCACTTAGTTAACTTCTATTAAATGTCAGATTACAAAACTTCCAAAGGACATATTTATGTACAGTGTGTTTTGTATTTTAAATTATATTCTGGCTTAGAAGTAGGATATTACATGTAAAGAAAGCAAACAACGACTGAGTAGCTTAGGGGATCGACTTTCCTGTTACCTCTGGGACCTGACTTTAAATCTGGCTTTGAGCAAACTGAAGAAAAATCATTTCAATCTAATGGCAGCAGCAAATAAAAAAATCAGATAATTTGAGTTCCTTGAAGGTGGCAGCAAGCTTTTTGCTTTATGAAGTGTCCAGAAATCTGGGCTTTAAAGGAAAGAATTGGATTTGGAGGATGCATGCCTCACTATAAATTGTAAAATACAAAAGATGTTGAGTATAATTTGCATCTGTCATAAACAGTACCAGCCCTGCTCGTAGCATGAGCCTTAACAGGGGGGCATGAAGTCTTGAATCTTGCTGAGAAAATAGATTCATTTGTCTCACCCAGAACTGGTAGTGGTGGCTGCATTAACATCAAGATTCCAAAAAAAATATTTTAAAGCTTTTTGGTTAGAAGTGGATAAAGTTATCTGAAAAATGTTCAAGACGAAAATGGGAACAATTAATTTTTTTTAAATGAAACAAGGCCGCATGGCCAACCCGATATACAAATAAAATAGATGCATTTGCTTTATAAACAGCTACAATTTTTCTTCGATGATTCATATTAAATTAAACTCACCAAAAGGAAAAAGAAGGTAGACTAAAGAAATCATTGTGTTCAGATGAAGAGCAAAGCAGTTAAAAAACACCCTTAGTCCTTTTAGTTTTAAGAGAGAGTAAATTCCTGTGAAGCTTTCACATGATTATTGATACTGACCTGAAATTTTTTATTCAAATTCATACATTTTACAAGATATTTGCATCAGGTCTGTAATCTTATGGAAATGACTAAAACAAATGCAGGAACATCATTAAAAATCTTCTAGCCCCTAGTAGAAGAAGCAATCTGGCCTATCAGGCTTCTTAGATAAGCTACGAGTACCACCCCACTCCCCTGCCAATGGTTTCATATAAATTATTTATATAAGGATAATGTTAGTTTTTCTTCTGAGAGTAGAAAAACGGGATTAATGTGAGGATCAACACTGAAGCTGTTTTCATGGGCTCCTTGTATATATAAACTATATTCATGGCAATTATTTTAAAAATTAGAGCTGGCCTTCACCCCAGGTGACAGTAGGAGCTGTGGGGAAAGGCAGGAATCCTGCTAAAGGGTTTCATTTCTGTTCCTAAGTAAGCATCACTGCCCAGGAGAGAGAGGGCACTCATACACCTGATAAATAATGTTGGGTGTTCACAGTTGCTAATATGAGAAAGGTAATGAAACAATTAGTAACGGAGCAAGTAATGACATTATTAAATACACCATGTATGAATTGCCATTAAGAAAATTGGTTATGAAGTACATTTTGTTGGGAAATGCAACCTAAAGCAAATAAAATCTCGCACCATCAGAGGCATAAATAAAATTAGTCTGGGCAACGGGTGTTTACAATTATAGTAGATGACCTATCTGCTACTACAAGAGAACTTCCTTTAGTTCACATCTTAGCTTGATTTCAGGTACTCAGTTTGGACTTAGTGGAAAAATATCATAATATGTTAATAACCGTACTGCCTTGTGGCAACATGCATCCAAATGTTTTACACACTTTTTCAAGAGAATCTTTATACTTGACATTTTTATTGTCATTGCCCAGACACAGAGACCATAGAGTTGTGCCTGATATGTGTGACCAAAGAAATGGCTCCGCAAAAGAAGCCCATTTTTATTTTAATTGAACTAAATAATGAAATGATCAAAATCAATTATTCCCATGTTACCATTTTAGAGAACCAACTTATGTATCCATTCTTTATCTAACGATTCACAGATCCAAAAGCAAATCATCTAGTAAACTAGTAGAAGAAGCAAGAGTAAATACTAAATACTAGTGTCCTTGAATCAATTCTACGCCACTGACAGAACCTCTAGAAGCTGCTCCTTGGCACACTACATTCTGAACAGCCTGTCCTAACTCAATTCTAATGTCAAGAATCTACCCAGACAAGGAAGGCTCTGAGAAAATCTGATCAATCCAAGATGGACCAAGCATCAGAAACTCTTCCATCCAAAACTGAATTAATCTGCTGTGTCTGAGTATAGGACATCCCACCTAAGAATATAAAGTCTGGATTCCCCAAATATATCTGTAGAATAGAATAGAGGACAAGGAATGGCTAAAATATAGACATGGAAAGGAGTATAGATTTTGGCTATTCTTCAATTTATGTGCCATGACGCCCATCAGCCTTTCCTACCACAAAATAAATAATCTAAGGTGATGGGGGACTGCTTATTTTTCTCTGAAATCCTCACCTCACCTAGTGAGTGATGGGTACATAATTTTTTACAATAGCAATGTCGAATCTTCCATTTAGAGTTCTCTTTAAAGACCATGGAGTTTACATTCATCATTTTGTCGATGAAAAAACAAGGTTCAGAGAAGTGAGATGGTTTGCCCAATGCCATATAATTAATAAGTGACAGGGTTTCAAAGAGACGCAGATTCCCTGGCTCCCAATCTACAGTCCTTTCCAATACACTACATAGTTGCTGACTGATATAAAAATGTAGTATAAAATCTAGGTCTCTATTTTTTCTATTTTGACTTTAGTCAGTGAGAAGTCTCTAGGAGATTAGTGTTTTTCATCTGAATAACTAATACTCTGGCTCATAATTAAAGCATATGTTTTACAACTATTCCCTTAGAAATTGAATTAAAATTGGAAACAACCTAAACATCCACCTATAGGTATTTAATTCAATAAATAATGACATATTCATACAGTAAAATGCTGTTAAGCCATTTGAAAGAATGAGGTAACTCTTCATGTACTGGCATGAAAAGATATTCTTAAATGTTTAAAAAGCAAGCAGCAAAAAAATATGTATGGAATGATCATTTTTAAATTCTATATTTGGTTATATGAGGAAAGGAAGTCTGACATAACACACACCAAATGTTTACTAGTAGGTATCTCTGGGAATAGAAATAGAGGGGTTGGGAAGGAGAATTTCATAACCAACTACATATAATTCTGATTTTATTTCAACAAGGGTATTCTTGCTTCTGTAGTTAAAAATTAAAAGGTAAAACTAAAGTAATTCCATAAAATAAAATCCTAATTTTTACAGGCATATTGATATTTATGAAGATCAATTGATATTTATGAAGATCAGTTCTATGAGGGCTTTTTTTTTTCAAATTGTTATCACGTTTTGAAGTGCAGACAATTTTTGGTAAGCAAAATGTCTAGTGATTTTTTTAGTATCTTGCTAAATATTTGCTACTTTTTCTTCAATATGGGTAAAAGTAATTATCTGTGGTCATAAAATAAGTTAGGGAGTATTACATTTTTATCAAATAAGAGGAAATTATTCTATTATAATTAATATAGTGCTATTTTATGCAGGGAAATGAGAAGAACCAATTGAGGGTTTTTTTGTGTGGGCGGGGGTTGAAATTTTAAAATATCATTTCCAAGGACATTGGTGCGCATTTCTTAGTGGAAATATTCAAAAGACAAAGCAATTCTGTTGTTTGGCAACTGTCAATGACTCTGCTATGCAATTTCAACATATAATATTTGAGCCCCTCAATTTTCTAAACATACAGCATATTCTTGGAATAAAAATATGCAACCTCATGTGGGTTTAGTAAAATCATATTTGTTAGGAATTTGGAACTCCTCAAAAGAAGACATTCTATAGATATTACATTTGAAGAACCCCAGAATTGCCTATTTAGTGTGCAAAACAAGAGTTTATCAGAACATCAATTTGTGAACTCCCTTTTCATCCAAACCTCTGATTTAGCTAAGATTTTTTGAAAATGTTAATGTGTCATATTACTTTTGAAATCTCTATTTAACAACAAAACATTATAACTCAGAATACACATTACATTTTTAAAAGATAAAAATTTCTGAAGTAAAATTTATACCTGTGAAATAAAAAAAAAAAAAAAACTGTTGGAGATGTTGTTTTTTATGTGATGAATACATCAGTTTTCTTCTCAATGCTGAGAAGTAAATGAAGGTGTTGTTATACATTTATTCTAGGAAAAAGTGCAATAATTTTAAATTTAACAATTGCATATCAGCAATACATTTCTGCTTGAGTATTCAGGTCTTGTATAAGAACTATTTAATGGAAAGGAGAGCTTCATTTTATTTCTGATGAAACTATGTACAGAGAGGTTTGGTTGCTCCCCCAAAATATAAAGCAAGAAACAGAAAACCAATTCAAGAACCAAAGAACAGCCAATGCTTTGCTATTCTCCAATACTTTTTATATTTATATGCATACCAACTACATATTTTGATGTTTCTAATTCCAGCATCTTAGATAAATACCTAGTAGGAAGGACACATGTCTTCTGATCAAAATTTTCACAATGAAATATTTCATAGAACTTGTTGTGCTAAATATAGTTGTTCTTTTCAAATATTGATGATGGTACATTACAAAAATATGAATCAGATCAGCAGCAATATTAACATCCAGAAATGTGTTGCCACATATTCTTATTTCTCAAATTTTTTAATCCCAGAAGTAAACATATGCAGAATGACAAACAGGCATTAGAAATTGAAGTTTCAATTTCAAGACACTGAGCTTCAAAAAACGAAGGTCAAAAGGCACACTGTTGTAAAAGAGACTTACAACACTAACTATGTGGAAAATCACACATTAAGATATGATAAATGCAATTCACTAATGATCACCTCTGGTGATATTATGGCTTTGCAAGCATACTGCTTGTATTCATAGTCAGGAAAATAACAGTGATTTACCATTCTACTGCCAATAGTTGCTCTGGATTCCAGTTCTGTTGCTGTAGAAATACTTCTTAAAGCTGTTTTACAATAACAGGAAGGCTGTTTGTCTTCTGTTGTTGAGCTGAGACACGCATGTATGTTCTGTTAAATTAAAAATAGAGGAGGTCAGTTTATTTATTAGAACCAGGAAAACCAAAGAAATAGGAAAACCAGAAAGAAGGTTAAGTGAAGGAAGCTGTAATAGACAGTGGTTGGGGAAGTAAAGAGTTAAGAACAGGTTAATAATATCTAGCTGAATAAGAAGGAAAATATTTTAATAATGGAAGGCCCAGAAATGAGAATTGTGTGATAATTGTGTAAGGAACAATACAATTTACTCCTGCAATTGGCAATACTTGTCAAATGAAATCATACGGTTTGTGATCAGGAAGTACATTAACAAACTTCACCTTTTTTTTTTCCAAAGATGTGCATGAAATCCGTACAATCAGAGGATGAGAATTTCTCAAATGTGTCCCTGCTTTTCTGGTGAATGATTTGCCTATTTACTAGACCAAGAATCTGTTTACTCTGATCTGAATTCACAGCAGAAATACACCCAAAGTTAATGCAAGATTAGCTAGGTGCAAAGAGATGCTTGTTACTTTTTAAAGAAGAATAAAAGAATTAAGAATAAATCCTGATTTCTAGAGAGGCAGAAACTAAGCCTAGTATACCCATCTGCTTGTATGTATGTTTGAAAAACAAGGCTCCTACAACTGAGTCATTGGTGAAACAATGACCAGAAACACACTTGATAAGGTCATGCTATGATCTTCCATGATTGCTCTGACTCATTTTTGTGCCATGCTGTTCTTGGGAAAAGACCTTAAACATCTGTATCAGTTTGTTAGAGCTGCCATAACAAAGTACCACAGACTGGGAGGCTAAAACAGAAAACTATTTCTCACAGCTCTGGAGTCTGGAAGTCCAAGATCAAGGTGTTGTTGTCTCCTGGAGCCTCTGTCCTTGGCTTCCAGATGACCACCTTCTCCCCGTGTCCTCACATGGTCTTTCCTCTGTGAGCCTGCATCCTTGGTGCCTCTTTGTGTTTCTAAATTTCCACTTCTTTTAAGGACATAAATCATTGAATTAGGGCCCACCCTAATGGCCTCATTATAATTTAATCCCTTCTTGAAAGGTCCTAATCTTCAAGGCACGGGGTGTTAGGTCTTCAGTATATGAATTTTAAAGGGACACAATTCAGCCCATTAACAGCATCACTTGTAAACATCCACTGTAATCTATCACAATCTGTTAATCTGCAAAGAATACTATTTCACCTCTCTGAGCCCCTCAGTGTAACATGCACATATTACACTAGATTGATGTTTTTTTCAGTTGTGTTCCTCAGACTACTCCCATTACATACTCAGTACTCAGTGGCAGACTGGTAGATGTTTAACAATGGCTTTCTGGAAAAGAAAAAGAAGTTCTGATTTGTAGCCCCTGCCAGTTTCCAGGATATAAATACCCTCCCCATGGCCATTTAAAAGCTGCCAGTGTAACATCGCTGAATGCAAAGTTGGGAAGGGATGCCAACAACTGGGTGTCATGAGCCAGATGAGCTGAGTCTAGCACACCACTGCCAGGAACATTGGTGGCTTCAAGGGGTAAAAACTTACTTTATCAGAACAGTGCTCCTTTTTATTTGTTTTATATTCTTTTTTTTTTTTGCGGTACGTGGGCCTCTCACTGTTGTGGCCTCTCCCGTTGTGGAGCACAGGCTCTGGACGCGCAGGCTCAGCGGCCATGGCTCACGGGCCTAGCCGCTCCGCAGCATGTGGGATCTTCCTGGACCGGGGCACAAACCCGTGTCCCCTGCATTGGCAGGTGGGCTCTCAACCACTGCGCCACCAGGGAAGCCCTGTTTTATATTCTTGATATTCATTTTTCAAGTGGTTGGATTGACTCCACAGAAAAAGTTTAAAAGTATCTAATTACCTAGTCTCTAAGATTTTCTAACACTATAAAACTTTTACTCTTGATTTTAGTATATTGTTTCCAGTTTATTTTTGATAGACTAAATACCTTTTTAAAAAAGATAGAATATTGTTTCTTATTGCCTCCTTGATTTGAGTAGAGATGTGTGGTTCTTGAAACTCTCCTTGGAAATTTTTTGCAAGATATCTGATACAGCCTTTATCTATAGGATGACAGAATAATTGACCAATGTCCCAAAATTAGTCCATATAGTTAATTCCTGTAAAGCTTCGATAGTCACTTGTCAGAGACTGTTCAGGTCTTTTGAAAACACAGCATTTAATGTAAAACATCTTTGAGAAGAATGATGCAACAATTGAATGAATTTCTCTCTTCTAATGTAATAGTCCTTCTCCTATGCTCCTACTAATCTCTGAAATACCTTCATCAAATCAACAATTGTTTTGATCATTAAGTGTGTTTTCATTTCTATCTTCTCACTAACACTCAGAAAAAATATCATGTCTTTATACCTGTAATACCTAGAATTTATTGTACACATTATAAATATTAGGGGATTGAAAAATTATTAACCAGTAGAAAAATTAGTAATTAGTACTCAGAAGAATGAATCATTATTAATAATAAATGTACATGGTGTGTTATATTCAGGAAAAATAAAAGGATAAAACAAGTGATTTTTAACTAAGAGAATTTTCAGACTGGAATACTTTCTATATTTATATTAATGTGTTATTTTTAACTTTTGAAGAATTTTTAGCAAATCTTCCCTAAGGATATTCTTAGAAATAAGTAAATAGTTTATGATTTTATTTAGCTTCAGGAAAATATGCTAATGAACAAAGACTGCTGGGTAATTTCAAGAAAAGTGTGGAATAGCTAATGAACAACTTCTAATTTTATTAGAGAATAATTTGAATTATTAGGTGTAATAAATTTTGAATAATCACTAAAAAAGTGACTTCAA
Source organism: Phocoena sinus (assembly GCF_008692025.1). Lineage (NCBI taxonomy): Eukaryota > Metazoa > Chordata > Mammalia > Artiodactyla > Phocoenidae > Phocoena > Phocoena sinus. Next base: position 76,245,516 of record NC_045769.1, on the reverse strand, counting down.
TATTTGCAATAATTTCCTAACTCTATCACCATTAATGTTTGAAAATATTATAGTTATTGGCCATTACGATACTTCCTTGGTTCAACAATATTCTGAGGTCCCAACATGTATAAACAGTATAACTCAGAAACCCTGCACCATAATTTAGTCTCAAAAGTCAGCCCCCCTCTTATAGCTCTCAAATTTATGCAATAAACCACATGTATTAACATCACCCTACTGATCTCTTAGACTCACTAAATTCAATGTACAAATACAGAAAAATGATCATAAACACACACACGCATTTACGTGAAAACAAGGAGGTTATATAAAAGACACCATTTGGGTAGCCACTGTGCCCTATGATTGAAATGGCCAGATCTAACTGTTTCACTCTAAAATTAATCACTAATCATCCCTAATCGATTATCTAAGGTTTTTATTTTTTTAATTTTCTTTTTCTCTATTTTTTGGGTCGAAAGAGCATCTACTCAAATAAAGCTACCTTAAAAAATGTAGCTGGGTGAGCCTATTGTATTTCTAGAAATGTAAAGAGCAAACGTTTGAAATCCCCACAGTCACACAATATATCCCCAACCACAGGATTCCAGGTAAAGCAGACAAACCAAGCAACATTAAAAAACTATGCAGAAGATTTTTTTCTAATGAGATACAGCAAGTTTCTGTATTTTTAATCTGTTACCTTCCTTTGGATATATCACCTGTCAATCAACTTTTATGTGTTTATGTAATTTTCTCATTTTCTCATCAAATGTACAAAGTATGTCTGTGGAAAACTTGATCTGAAATGGCCAAATAGGGTTAAAAAAACTGAAGATCAAACTGACATTTTACATGGTATCAAAAGGTAATCACCCTACAAAAATGTGAAGCAGTATTTATTTCTTCCCTTCTTGAACAGGCACACTGTGATGCTATCAATGAGACACCATATTTCTTTAAGGAAAAAAGCAGAGAAGTGTGTATTTAAAACTTTGAAATTGAGTGGAATTCCACTGATATCTTAGAGAAAAATAGAATCTATGGAACCTAAAGTTGAACTGACGCAAAGGAGGTGGCCATTAAACATCATGGCAGTAACATAATAAAGGAATTAGTATGTATGATTTAACAGAAGTTGCTTACCAGGTCTAATTGTATTCCGTATAAATGTTCAGTCGTCTTAAAGGTCACCTAACACTTAGGACAAGAAAATGCCTAGCAACCTGTGGGAAACCTAAGAAAATCCACAATATCACTCTCTGAAACAACAGTATGCAAGAATTGTAACTTACAAGTAGTAAAATGTGTGGTACTCCCCTAAAATATTCTACCTTCCATTGGTGTGACTTTTTAGAGGACACCAGTGCATCATATCGGTTCCCTTAAACTAGTTTTTCTTCCTCAAATGACTATAAATATAGGGAAAAAAGTTTGATATTTAAGCATATGTATGTCAAATCTAATAAATGAGTGTGTGTGAGGAGGTGGGAGAGATCTTTTATCCTTAAACCAAAGAAATTTGAAGTATTGTTTTGCTTATCTTTTTTCAGTTTTTTTCAAGAGGGTTTCTTTATAATGAAGGCAAATTCTGTAAATGAGAGATCAGTGAAGACATCAGTTTGAAACTGTAATTTAGAAGGTACTAGTAGGAAAGGCAAGAATGAGGTTCATAATCTGTTAGTGCCTTGCATTGTATTAGCAAAATACCATATCATCAATCTCCTTTCTTTTTCTGTGTCTGACTCTGCCACCTTCTTGGCTTGCACACCCGGAGGAGCATAATTATAGGCATGTAACATATGCATTGTGACTTTGAAGGTATGGAATTTAAATTACTTCAGTACATAAATCACCCTTAGCCTGTAAGTCCATATTACTGTGCAAATGAGGAAAACCTAGTGCTTGTTTACCATACTTTGGAAAACTTAAAAAAAAAAATCTAGTACATTGCATAATTATTGGATTTGTAAAAACATGTTTTGATAAAATTAAATGGGCATTTAGTTTGTTCAAAGCTACTTTCCATAACACATTACACAGCATAAATTTCATATAACTGCTCACATAGCAACTTATAAATATACCCATATATTTTCCTTCACTTTAGCATTAAAGAAAAACGTGATTAAAGCTGTAGCATCCAACTCTCTTTCACTTACAGCATTTCATTTGAGCTAAAAATCTCAAACTATAATAATTAATCCAATAAGCCTGCAGCAAATATACGCATCTGACACTATTTCCCTCCCTTTTTCCAAATGTTTCATAATAACAGACAAAAAGTTTGTGTGGCTGGTAAATACTACAAATTCAACAACACATAAATGTATTATAGCATCCTTCCAAAACCTGAAGTAGACATCCATTATACTCCAAAAACCAAACACAGACAGAAGCCCAAACTTTAATATACCCTATATTAAGATATGGAAAGCTTGCAGAACATTTTGGCTTTAATTATTATCTTCTGAAAAGCAGTGCATTGTTCTCTGGAGCATGAACAACTAAGGAAGATTAGAGTTCAGTGAGAGCTTCCATTTATTCTAAAAATTTAAGAGAGAAAAATGTATGAGTTCTAAGAAAGGGAAAATAACCAAAATCAATTAATATATGCCCTTGTTTTTCAAACAGTTCTGATGGAGTTGGTCTCAGTCATTTTTTAAATACCAGGCCCTAAAGCTTTTTTTTTCAATCTCAAGATGATTATGTAAATACTAAGTAGCTCATGCTAAAATGAATTCCTCTGTGAAATTCATTTTACACTTGAGAATAACACCCCTTTCCCCCACCCGAAAAATGCCAGATCTCCTGGTTGAAACGTGAATTCTGCTTCTATAAAATTTTTATCTATTTAAAAATTTTAAAATATGTCCCAAGAAGAGCTAAGGTAAAAATGAAATGAAAGTAAAATAGAAATAAAAGATCAAGACTATATAGAGTAACACTGGTCAATGGAAATATAATAAAAGTCATATGTGTAATTTAAAATTTTCTAGGAGCCATAATCAAAAAGTAAATAGCCATTTCAATTTAAAGTATTTTAGTTAGCCCAGTGTATCCAAAATATTATCATTTGATCATATAACACATATAAAACACTCTTAATGAGATATTTTACATTTTTTATACTAAATCTTGTAAATCCAGTGTGTATTTTACATTTATCCACATCATGATTTGGACACTAAATTTTCACTGGAAATTCTTTTTCTGTATTTAAATTTCACACAATTTACAGTTGAAAAACTAGATTTACATACCCAAATTTTCCAAGCATACTTAAAACTTTTCCAATAACAAAATTAAATATCTTTTCAAGTTTAAATTAATTAAAATAAAAAGAAAAACATTTCTATAGTCAGATTAGCATATTTAAATAGTTTCATATCCACCTATGGCTAGTGGCTGCTATAATGGACATTGCATAATAGAGAAATAATAAGGATAATTAAAACCTTAACAAGAAACACTAATGGCTTTATTATCTAATTAAATATCTAATACCTTATCCTACAATTTTCTACCATATTTGAAAGAATGTAAGCTATTGTTCTTTAGTTAGCTAAATTGCTATATATGTAAATAGCATATAAACTCATTCACATTTTAAGTTTCCAATTGGTAGAGACACAGTATTTTCTGCCCTATATTTAGCTGAATACATTTTAAAGTTTGTGAAAGTATTTCATATGATTGCACTCAAAACATCTGAGTAAGGTGTCTTGGATGGGAATAGGAGGGACTTTTAGGATGACCTATACCATCTTCCAACTACTTAAGTTCATGGCTTACATTTATTTTTAATAGCCTTTTGTTGAAAGTCTATTTTTAATTCAATAAACTTGGCCAAGTTCATGTTTACTACCAAATTATGATGCCAAATAATGGAGTAGCTTTAATCTATTGGGAATATTACATTCTTCATATTTCTTGCTGTAAACTGGGGACTCTCTCAGCTCCTATAAACTTCCCCACGTCTTAGCCATATGGCCCTCTTGCAGGTGAGCAGCTTATTTCTTCACAGCCAGAAGGAGAACTTTCTCCTAATCCACTAAAATAGATTCTTTTATAAAATAATACATATATGACTCTTGCTCATATAACGTAACCTCATAAAGGGAGTAATTACCCCATCATATTCATAAGTTCCTCCAACACTCAAGTTGGGGGTCTTTATACAGGATTGTACACCAGGGGCAGGAAATGTGGGAGCTATCTTAGAATTTTGCCTACTAAAAATAGGTATGCTAAACAAAAGGAAAAAAATTAAAAGGGCTATTAATACTAATTTTGGGCAAGTAAAAATTCAAGAAAAATACAATAGGCTCCATCCATGTGGAAAATTTCTATCAGTAAAAATTGCAATTTGTGTAGAATATAAAATAGTCTTGATGGTTTATGCACTAAAAATCAGAGCACCAAAAAATTTAAAGGAAAAACATTTTTAGAAATAGGAGGAGAAATTAATAAAAATCTAAACATAGCTTAAATGTTTCCCATAATTTGACAGAAAATGTAGAACATAAAGAAGAAGATGGAAGATTTAATTAGGATAAATAGTGAATTTGTTTGGTGAATTCACCCTACTTTGTATTATAATCCAAATGTAAGTAGACTTGCATTTCACAGTAAAAAAAAATTAAGTCCATTTTTCAAATATTCAAGGAATATGAACAAAATCAACCATAAAATGTCAAATTATTTCAAAATATTAAAATATTGCAAGCTACATGCTCTAAAAACAAACTGCTAATTAGCAAACATAAGTTGATGTAAAAATATAAAAAGGAAAATAAAAGTAATAAAAATTAAAGCAGAAATTTAAAGATATGTATCCAATACCTTCCCCCTACAGACAAATAATGTAACTGATCAATCAAACCAGAAGCTGTACTTATCAGGAATATTTGCCTAAAGTTTTCTTTTCTTGTGGTGTTCTTATGTGGCTTTGATATCAGGGTAATGCTGGCCTTGTAAAATGAGTTTGGTAGTGTTCTCTCCTCTTCAAATTTTTGGAAGGGTTTGAGAAGGACTGGTGTTAATTCTTTAAGTGTCTGGTAGAATTCACCAGTGCAATCATCTGGTACTGGGCATTTCTTTGTTAGGAGTTTTTTGATTACTTATTCCATTTCCTTACTCATTATTGGTCTGTTCAAATTTTCTTTTTCTTCATGATTCAGCTTTGGAAGGTTTTATGTTTCTAGGAGTTTATCCATTTCTTCTAGGTTGTCCAACTTGCTAAGAGATTAGATCTTAAAAGTCCTCACCACACACACACGCACACACACACGCTAACTATGTAAGGTGCTGGATGTATTAACTAACCTTATTGTGGTAATCATTTTGCAATATATACATACATCAAATCATTATACTGTACATCTTAAATTGATACATTTATGTGTCATTTATATCAATAAAGCTATAAAAATATTTTTAAAAAACCAAAAGCTGGTGTTACTAAAGCAAATAAACAACAGAATTTGATGTTCAGAATACTAAATATTGAAGGTTATGAATGAAAAAAAGACACACAATGCCAGATACGGAGAATTTCAAACATTTAAAAGATAATTTTATGTTAACTAATAAAATCTAAGTGAAAGAAGCCATATTTTCTAGGAAAATTTAGACAACAAAATTGACTTGAGTAGTGATAGATATCTGAATTAAAAAATAAACATGAAAGAAATGGAAATGATTGTCAATTACCTAAATTAAAAATTAATTAGGCATAGAAGGACATTATAGGAGAGTTTTATAAAATTTTCAAAGAACAAATAATTTTTGGTTTTGTAATTAGTTCTAACACTTTTTTTCCCCATTTCTAATACCAGATGATGAACTCTGGGTCTCAATCTTGGACTCTCATCAAATTCTGCAGTTTCTTTATCTTTCTATTCATCAACACATAGTCCTCTATCCAGTTTATTTACTTGCATTTAGGCATCTCTCTCTCATTTCATTTGTTTTCTGATACAATTTTTGACTTTTTTGTTTCTATATTTATTTTTTAAATTAAGGTATAATTTACATATAATTACTCAGTAATTTTAAGTGTGTAGTTCAAAGAGTGCTGACAAAAGTATAGATATGTATAACCACTACCATAATCATAGTGTAAAACAGCTTCCCAAATACTTCTCTCATCCTCTTTGGTGTGAATCCCTTTCCCCATCCCTGGTCACTATTAATCATTTCTCCACATTTTTTTACTATAGTTATTTCTTGTCTGGAATTTCATGTGAATAGAATCAGGCAATATGTAGTCTTTTTAAATTTAGCCTAATCCTTTTAAGATTCATTTCTGTTGTATGAATGCATATTTTGCTCCTTTATACTACCGAACGGAATCCCATAGTATGTAGATTTTTATTTTCCTTAACATCTTTTGAAGAGCAGGAGTTTTTAATTTTAAAGTTTCTACTTATTTTTTTCCTTCATAGTTCATGGTTTTGGTGTCCTTTTAAATAAATCTTTACCTGATCCAATATCACAAAGATTTTGATGATTTCTTTTAGCATTTTTCAACCTATGATCTATTTTGAATTAACTGTGGGTAGCATGAGAGATGAGTACATACCTTGCACATAGTTATACAATTGTTGCTGCACAGTTCGTTGAAAACATACTCTTTGTGCATTGAATCACCTCTGCACTATTGTCAAAATCAGTATATGGGTTCGTCTAATTTTGGACCCTATTCTGTTCCATTCATCTATTTGTGTATTCTTATCCCATTCCCACATTGTCTGTTTAAGTCCTGAAATCAGAATTCTAAGTCCTCTAATTTTTTCCAGTTTTTCAGAATTCTTTTTCCTCTTCTAGGATCTGGGCATTTCTATATAAACTGACAATTTCTACCAAAATTCCCACAAGAATTTTGATTCTGATTACATAGAATCTACGGATTACATAGAACCTACGGATTACATAGAATCCACAGATCAATTTGTAGTGAGTTGATATCTTTAAAATATTGAGTTTTCTAATCAATGAATATGGTATATCTTTCTAATTATTTCGCTATTCAACTTTAACTTTTTAGCTTTGTCATTTTCAAACTATAAGTTGTTCATATACTTTCTGATATTCATCCATAACTATTTCCTAGTTTTCATGATAGGGTGATTTTTTTTAAGTTCATTTTCCACTTTTTCATTGCTAGTACATAGAAAAACAGTTAATTTTTGTATACTGAATGTGTTTATTTCATCTGGGTCATCTAATTATTGGAAAAATTGTTCATAATATTTCCTTATTTTCCTTTTAACTTCTAAAAGATCTACAGTGGTGTCCTTCTTTCAATGCTAATTTAGGAATTTGTGTTGTTTCTTTTTTTCCTTATCAGTTTGGGTAGAGTTATATGAATTTTATTATTTTTCATTTTCATTTATTGATTTTTTTCTATTCTTGTTTAGTTTCCTTTTTTGCTGATTTCTGCTGTCATCTTTATTATTTTCTTTCTTCTGCTTACTTTTGGCTTAGTTTGCTTTACCTTTTCCAGTTTCTTAAGTGTAAGCTTAGCTCATGGATTTAAGATTTTTCTTGTTTCCTTTTCTGGAAATCTATTCTGTGTGATATTAATGTAGTCACTCTCACTTACTTATGCTTACTGTTTGCTTTGAACATCTATTTCTAGCCTTTTGGTCTATTTGTGTTTTGGTACTTAAAGAGCATCTCATGTAGATTATATATAGTTAGCTCTTGCTTTTTTTCTTTTTTTTTTGCTGTACGCGGGCCTCTCACTGTTGTGGCCTCTCCCGTTGCGGAGCACAGGCTCCGGACATGCAGGCTCAGTGGCCATGGCTCATGGGCCCAGCCGGTCTGCGGCATGTGGGATCCTCCCGGACCAGGGCACGAACCCATGTCCCCTGCATCAGCAGGCAGACTCGCAACCACTGCGCCACCAGGGAAGCCCAGTTCTTGCTTTTTTAATACAGATTAACAATTTCTGCCTTTTTATTGAACTGTTTAGCCATTTACATTTACTATAATTATTGACATGATTATATTTATGTCCAGCATTGTACTGTATATTTTTGTTCTTCTGTTCCTCCATTTCTGCCTTTCTTGATTAACATAATCGAATATTTTGTAATATTCCATCTTAAGAACACTATTGATTTTTAGCTATGGCTCCTTCCATTGTGATTTTAATGGTATTTCTAAGAAAAGGAGTATGTTTCTTAAATGTATATCAATCTACCTATAATTAATAGTAAATTACTTCAGGAAAAATATGACAGTTTGCAAAAGTTTATTTCTATTTGGTCTCTCAATTTTAGTGTCATAGTTGTCTGCAATCGACGATAGATAGGTAATATTATATATAATAAACTCAATAAGTGTTATAAATTTTAGTCATTTTTTAAAATAAGAGAAGAAAAAGAAAAATAGTTTTTATATTTAACTTTTCTGATGGTCTTTATTTCTTCTTATAGAAATTTACTAATTTACTAACTAGTACCATTTCCCTTCAGACTGAAGACTTCATTTAGCATTTCATATAGTTCAGGTCTGCTGGCAGCAAATTCTCTAAGTCTTAGTTTATCTGAAAATGTCATAATTTTGCCTTCATTTTTTACAGATTTTTGAGGTTAAATAGATGTAGCACAAACTTCACATACCTAAAAGATATAACATGATAAGGTTTTATACACATGCATGTGTGAGCGTGTATTTCATGAAGGTTATACATATATAAATCATCAATAAATCAAGACAACAAACATTTTCATCACTTCCAAAATTTTCCTGGTGCCTCAATGTTTTATAGCCCCCCTCCACCCCAGTTCTCAGGCAACCATTGACCTGTTTTCTGTCACTAGACATCAGTTTGCATTTTGTAGAATTTTATTACAATTAGAAATACACAATCATCTTTACTTGTGGAGGATAACTTCACTGGATTTAGAAATTTTTTTGCCTCTTTTGTTCCTTCAGAATATTGAAAATGTCAAGCCAATGTCTTTTGGCTTCCATAATTTTTAATGAGAAGCAAGCCATTAAAGTTATTGTTGTTTTCCTTCATTATTGTTTTCAAAATTTCCTTTTTTATTGACAGTCTATATTTAAACTACTGTGTGTTGCAAACTGGATTTCTTCATTTTCAGTCAGCTTAGGGTTCTGTGAGTATTTGAATCTTTAAATTAATATTTTCTAGCAAATTTGAAAGGCTTTCGACATTTTTTTCAAATAATTTTTCTGTCATTTTCTCTTGCTTTTCTCCTCCTAGGATTTCAATTACATGTATGTTGGACTGCTTCATATATGACCACAGATCTCTGAGGTTCTGATCATTTTTCTTCAATCTTTTTCCATCTGGGCTTTGGATTGGACAATTTACAGTGATATATATTCAAATCACTGCATCTTTCTTCTGCCATTCCAACATACTATTGTGTTCACCTTGCTATTTCAGTAACTGTAATTTTCAATTCTAGAACTTCTATTTTTTTAATAGTTTGCATTTCTCTGTTGAGATTGTTTATCTGTTCAATTATTGATGCCATATTTGTCTTCAAATATTTGAATACATTCTAATTTAATTCTTTGAACATACTTAGAATGGCTGCTTTGAAATCTTCCTCTGCTTATTTTATTATCTGAGTTACTGTCAATAAGATTCTATTAATTCATTGTTTAAATTAAAAGAACATTGTGCCTATGGGTTACACTTTTCTGTTTCTTTGCATGTCTAGTGGTTTGGTTTTTATTTGCCCATTTTAGATAATTTATTGAAGTGACAATGGACAATGCTCTCCTGATTGTTACTGGATTTTTTTCTAGTTGATAGTTAAGTTGCCAAGAATCAAATCACAAACTATTTCTACTCCAAGTCATGCAGCTACTTACATCTGCCCTGTTCTTATGCTTTCCCATTGCTGCATTTTTACTTAACCTAATCCCTGAGGGACTCTCTTTTACATACAAAATTTAGCAGGTTTCCTTGCTTTTCAGGATATCCTTAAAATTCCAGCAATTCTGCTGGCTTTCAGCTTTGTAATCTTACCCTTGAGGCTTTCTGCACCCAAAGATATTTACAACTGGAGAACGCACTTGTTTTTGAAATGCATTAAATTCACATTTCTGGCTCCTTATTGCTCTAAATTTCAACAGTATTTTTCTCTCTAGTCTCTGCCTTTCTTTCGGTGCGCCGTTTGTGGTGTTCTTTGCACATGCATAACTAAACTGTCAACCAGGGACTCAGACAATTTATGTCCTGAAGGGGTCTAATCTTTTGCTTTTTCACAGTTAGGGATTTCCCCTTTGAGTTTCTCAATGTTTTCCAGACCTGAATGCTTATCTCCATTAACTTCAGTTGATAAGTCTGTTGTTTTTCCACTATAATTTCTGTTTCTCCAATGTCATTTCCTTCAACCAGAGCCTTGGGGGGGTGGGCAGCACATGTGGGCCAGGAAGCTGCAAACTTTCCTCTAATTCTGTCATTGGCTACATTCTAGTGTCTTTAAATATATATGTATTTTTATTTTATCTGCATTTTATAATTGTTTATATATTGGAGGCTTATGGGAGCATTTCAAATCTCTGCCTCATCAGGCTGAGTCTCTGATGCAATTAGTTTTTATAATTCATGGAGCTAGACTAATAGTGTTGTAATAGTTCTAATAGTGTTCTCATAAAATCAACATATATACACTACCGGATGTAAAATAGCTAGTGGGAAGCAGCAGCATAGCACAGGGAGATCAGCTTGCTGTTTTGTGATGACCTAGAGAGGTGGGATAGGAAGGGTGGGAGGGAGGCTCAAGAGGGAGGGGATATGGAGACATGTGTATGCATATGGCTGATTCACTTTGTTGTACAACAGAAACTAACACAGTATTGTGAAGCAATTATACTCCAATAAAGATCTATAAAAAAAAAAGGTGTTCCACAGGTAATGTAAATATGTTCATAGTATGAACTATACAATAACATCTTTATGAGTTTTTTAAAACTCATGACATCTTTGTTGTTTTAAAAAATAATAGCCCCTTAATGTGTTTGTTTGTTTTTTGTTGTACTAATGAGAGTTGTAAAGTGAAGGAAACCCACAGAGAAGAGTCAAAAAATTTAAATTGACTTTAGATTTAGTCACTAATCTATATACTCATATAGCAACATTTGAAAAGCATTTATTTCTTCTCAGAATACCTGTAGAACCAAAACATTAGGCATAAGGAATCCCTGAAAACTCAACATTCCTGAGAAAAAAGTTTTACCACGGTTTTGTGGAATTTTTTTATTGCAAATCAACGTAAAACTGCATGAAAAACTTTGTCAAAGTAGAAAAATATAACAAAATAGGAAACTATGTGGTTTTTCTTAACAGAGATATGGGACTTCCACACTGATGAGCATGAGAAAGTGAATTGGTTCCTATTGGCTCCTATTGGTTCATACTGGTTTGCACATATGAAACATTAGTTCCACTGGCAACATGGAAAAATCACGTTTAAGGAGCATTTATGGAATTCAGGTAAAGACTTAAAATATATGAATCGGTTCTGTGTTTTAAGTCCAGAGGAAAACAATATAAAACGATTTTTCAGTGCATAAAGAAAAAAGGTAAAAATTACTTAATTTTCATTCCATGAGAATAAAAAGATGTTTTAAAATTCTGAAAGTATTTTTTCACTGTATGTCATACTCAGCCAAATCTCTTGAATCTCGGTTATTTACTTCTGTATCCTGAGCTATAAGTGACCTATTTTTCTGACTGTAGATATGTTCTCCAGAAGTTTGTTTTACATTCAACACTTCTGATATTTTCACACCATTTTAACTTCAAGTTGGCATAAGTAGTGATGCTCTCACACAATTCTATCTTAGAATTTCACAAAAGGAAAAAAAATGTACAAACTTCCTGTTTCTCTAAAGAAGTGAAAAAAAAAAAGAATTGGTGGTGTGGTACGCAGATGTTAAGACTATGGATAAAAAGGAAACTGTATTCATATATCAATAATCTACACATTTAAACAAGCTTATTAACTTCTCCCTGGGCATGATTATCTCAGTGTATTTCTATAATAAATTCCAGCGTATCGAGTGGGCAGAGGACTTTCGGCAGAGCTCATTCACACAATAACAAAATGTCATAACTGGTGGCAAACTCAATAGCACATGAGGGCATCAAGCCTAGGAAGAGTTCCAGAGTCAGGCAGCAAAGTCACTGATTATAGGTAGAGAAAACCACACAATTTATCATCCAAACCAGGACACCTTTAAGAGAGAAACACTGTTAATAATAACACCAGACAACAAATGAATCCAAGACTCTACTGTGCAGGGCAAACCATATGTATGGTCTTCTTAGCAATAGGCAATCAGAGAGAAAAAAGGCAAATACTAATATAAAGGAGTCAGAATTGCAATTCACCAACTTAGAGTATTCAAGAAGAGTTACTTATAGCAACGAATAGTGTTTCCTGAAAGATATTCCTCTGCTTTGATATCTGACAAAAATCTCAAATGTTCTGTAACTCATCCTTTCAAGTTAGCCAGAAAGGTACTTAGTAGAGCTTAAAGAGCCTGGACCAAAAGTGGCATTGTCCTGGGAGAGCTAGATATAATTTTTCAATCCAAATTTTGTGTCTCTTAGGCCTAAATGAAGAATCACATCTTCTAAGCCAGCTTTTCCCCAAGCAAATCCTGAGAAACACTAGAACTGAGAGATATAACATGTTACTATAGCAAAAAATTATTCCATTGTTAAAAAAATTGGAATATTATGTTAAAAGAAAATTAATAATATTTGTAACTGTAGAACATCATAATCTTTCATATGCAAAGTTTACTGACTCTCTAAGAGTAGACAGTAATAATCAATAATAATAATAATAAATAGTAATAAGTAATAAGCAGTTTTTCCCCCAAATATATTTGTCTTAAGTCAGATTTCACAGTAGCAGAACATGAGAAAGGCATTCTAGCACAAGTGATTTACTGAGAGAGTACTTTCAGAAACAAAATACAGTTTCAGCTGGAGACTAGCTTCAGTTTGATTCCCCCGGACAGCACAAATTGGACCACAAATTAGTCTCACTCTGTGGCAAGGTGGCTAGCTTTTTTGTACCCCTTTGCCAGTCAATCATTGGCTATGTGTTGCCTGGATTGTGGGTGTAGAGGAGATGCTACTGTTAAACAACAAAATTCAACTGAGTAAATCTGAAGATCTAATTGGCCTTATTCAACAATTCATGAATAGAACAGCATCCCATTAAGCAACTGGGAAGCATCTCCAAAGAGCTACAGAAAATGAAATGTTTATAAAATTAGAGAATGGATGGGACAAGGAAGTTGCAAATGAAAAAAGAATTATTTTGAGCAAGGTCAAAGTAGTCCTTTGACCTTTGGAAAACAAAGTAGTCTAATAGGCTGATTACTTCACTGGTGATGACCAGGACATTCCAGACTGACCAGTTAAGATTACATTCCTGAAGAAGGTCAAAACTGCAGTCAGGTTAGGTTAGTCTTGGTTTGGTAATGTGAACTTAGCACAAATGACTCCATTTGGGGCCTGTTTCTTTTTTTAAATACTACCTTCTACATCAGACAGCTAGTGTTTAATAAGATGGTAATTCTTCAGAAAAAAAAGAAAGAGTAGTGGTGAGTTATTAACAGCTAACCTTCACAGAAGTTGGAAGATGACTGCACCTGACAGTAAAAGTGATGTGGGCAGGGCAGCCTTCCTCTGACCAGGTAATTGTGTTTTCACAAAGTATCTAATGAGAAAAATGTTCTATTAACACACCTGAAAAAACACCTCTCTGAGAAAATTATGCATCACACAGTTTCTGTATCTATTTTACACTCTGTTATGCTAAGCTCTGGGAAATCCATTCACATTCTGGCAGGGAGATCTCAAACTCTTCATCGTCAGATAGTCTTCCAATAAATAAAACTACAAGCACCTGGGGCAGAAATCTTAACACCTGGAACACTGACAGCAAATTCATATAAGAAACTAACCTTTAATTTGTAAAAGCCAAATTTTCAGGTAATACAGAATCATCAGTATTTGAATTTTTTTTTTAATTGAAAGGGGGTACGGAAATCTCAAAAATTCCAGTGCAACTTTTAGATTGAAAGATTTAGGGAGACACAATGTCTCATAGTTTGAGTATGTGAGTAATTAGAAGTACTGCTTGCAAAAAAAATATTCATTCTCAAAAAGAATGATAATACGTTTATGACATTAAGAAATATTTTCAATTTTAACCTAGTTCACAACCTAATAGTATTTTTATCAACTGAAATATTCAAAATAGTATTCCAATGTTTAACTACATTTACAATACCTAGAATTCAAAGACCAGTATTAAACTGCACAATTTCTAGAAGTCAGAAGTAATTAACTGAATCAGAGGATCTTAAATTTTCAAATGAAATTCAAATTTTCATTATTAAGTCAGTTGTATAAATAATAATAAAATAATATTCAGTATATATAAACATAATTTTGTAATTTTGAAAAGTACTACATTCTTTCACACTAACTACCCAAATAAGTTCACTTGAGAACATCAAAACTTAGGGTTATCAAAGATAGTAAATATTTTATTTTCTAGTTGAAATTAGTGTGCTCCAATCCATTAAAATAATTTCATAAATTGGACTTCAGATCAAGTACTTCTAGCTTCAGAAGAGTGTTAAGGTAATAAAATAATAAGACAAACTGGGAGAAAATATTTTCATATCATACATCTGATAAAACTGTGAGAAAATATGTGCATATATCTGATAAAATAGATCTGGATAAAATAGATCCAGAATATATAAAGAACTGTTAAAACTCAATAATAATAAAAAAACATTTAAAAATGGGGAAAAGATTTGAACAGAGACTTTACCAAGGAAAAAACACAGAAAGCAAATAAGCATATGAAAAGATGCTCAACATCATCAGTCATTAGAGAACTGCCATTTAAAACCACAATGAAATGCCATTCCACACCTATTACAATAGCTAAAATTTAAATAATAACAATAGTGATAACAGCAATAACTAACAAGACCAAGAGCTGGTGAGAATGTGGACCTGGTGAGAATATGGAGCAACTGGAACTTTCATACATTGTGGTGGGAATGCCAAATGTTACAGCACCTTTGCAAAACAGCGGTAGTTTCTTACAAAGTTAAACATGCTTACCACAAAACGCAGCCATCCCACTTCTAAGAATTAACCCAGTAAAATAAAAATTTATGTTCACACAAAAGCTTAAATGCAAATATTTGTAATGGCTTTCTTTATAATCACCAAAAAACAGAAAGAAAAAAAACTCAAAAAGGGAGTAGATGAATAATATATCATGGAATATTACTCAGCAATGACAAAGTAAAAATTGCTGATAAACACAATGACATGAATGAATCTCAAATGCACTATGCTAAGTGAAGAAAAGCCAGAATCAAAAGGCTACATACTGTATGATTCCATCTATATGAAATTCTGGGAAAAGCAAAACTCTAGGGATAGAAAACAGATCAATGGTTGAGTGAACAATTGACTGTTTAGTCAATGGGGAAGTTTGTGGGGTGATGAAACTCTTCTATATCTCAATGTGTTTGTGATTATAAAATTGTATATATTTGTCAAAACTCACAGAATAGTCACTAAAAGGGATGAATTTTACTTTATGTAAATTGTGCCTTAATCAAAAAATAGGAAAAAAAGTAATGTGAATCTATTTAATAAAGTGATTTTTCTTATCAGAATATTGTGGTTCTCTAATTAATATCACTTTGATGCTCTGGCTTGACCTGAAACTATATGCCACTTGCTATACTAGCCCACTTATGAGAAAACACATCACCTTCTGCAAATAAGTCAAGGAGGACTCTTTCACACTTTATTGATTTGGTTAACCAGTTAGTGAAACTTTTAGAAGTTCAGTCAGTTTTTAAGAATGTACCTCAATCTAAATTTTTCTATTTATTTGTGAATTATTTTACAAAACCATAATAAAATTGATTCTAATATCTGAATACAATCTAGAATATTTTGTCACATTTAAATGACTTTCCATACTGAAAATTTTTCTTTTATTTAAAAAAATCTTGTTGAGCTTTGTTCATTAAGAAATGAATCTGTCTCCATCAGAAGACTCTAAAAAATAATAAATATTTATTCCAAGTAATCCTGTATGAATAACATTAAATCTGAATAAATAGAAGTTAGTTAATAATATTTTCAGTTTTCATGAAGTACATGAAGATCTATTTTCAAAGAAAAGAAAAAGAAAAAGATGAGAACTCAAGATAGCTGCTTCTGTAAAATTCAGCTTGAGCAATCTCAGATTCCTTTATCAATTGAACTCCATATAAAGGAGAAAATCTGGAAATGTCCCCAGAGTATGGTTCATGGCCCTCTAGTATTCTGTTCTAGTTTTATAAATGAGAAATCTTGTCATCTTATCATAGAGTCCCAGAAAATTGTAGCAAACTTTTTCTACTAAGTGAACCTTAATAACCCTAACTTTAACTTCAAGGAAATTACCCTTGGAAACATTTCACAGCTCTGCAGGTTGCTGAGGATATAAAATTTTTTCCCTCTCCGAGAGTTATTAACCCTCACAACAGATTCCCTGAGACCTTAGCAGTAGCAGTTCAAAAACATTCAATTATAATAATCGCATTTTTTATTTCTCTTATAAAACTAGTTCCTCCAGATTTTATATAGCAAAACAAACTCAGGTCAAAAAGCATTAACAATTTATTCACTCTGCAGCTGCCTAGTTCTTAACGTGCAATTGCTACTTTATTGACACTGTGGAGTATACATCAACCCTCAGGAAATGTTTTACAGGGTACACTTCAGATTTTTTAAGAACGTGATTCTGAAAATGTTCTCAGAATATCATGAATTCAAACAGAAATAATGGAAGAAATGCTTACCCGGAAGGCTAGAGTGCTTATTTAAAACCAGTTCCCCTCAAATTGCTTTTACTGGAAGGTTATTTATTTTTTTTTAATTTTAAGTTTAAACTTTGGGAATCTATTCTGGAAACCTATCTACTAAGGAGAAGCAACAACCAGTCTCGACAGACACTTCATCTAACTTCCAAGAAGCTGAAGCAAATTATTTGATTTTAGAAAATGCAGGGTATCCTCATCCAATACTCACAAGCATAATGAAATTCAGACTGGTAACTAATATCTATTGCACCATTCCAAGATTTCTTTCAATAAATTTTCTGTACCCTATAACACAGGCTACTGAAAAACTTCCCATTCACAGCCTTGCTTTGCCATCTATGTGCCTTTGCTCAAGCAATTCATCTACCTTAAATGTCCTCCCTACCTCAGCCTGCCCAAATCCTACTCATTCTGCAGGGGTCATATCAACCATACATTCCTCTGAAGCTTTCCTTGACCTCCCAACATTCAAGTAATAAATCGGACCCCTCCTTCATCGGAATTCCTATAGCTCTTTATTTATACTTAATGACACAATTATTTACATTATAGTAGAACTATAGTATACATGTGATAAATCATTACTCAATTGCAATATCTTTGTGTCCCAAATTTTTTCTGATTTAGTTTTTATCCTCTCCCCCAGTTATGCCTTGCTTAGCACATGTCAAAC
Organism: Phocoena sinus; assembly: GCF_008692025.1. Lineage (NCBI taxonomy): Eukaryota > Metazoa > Chordata > Mammalia > Artiodactyla > Phocoenidae > Phocoena > Phocoena sinus. The sequence goes on along the minus strand of NC_045769.1, from coordinate 76,227,935 downwards.
TCTCAATAAGTATCTGACAAAATGAAAAAAGGAAGGATATTTTTCCTCAGTACATTTCTAGTTCAAATAAAAATGAGCTTGAGAAGTATGTATCTTCTGAATTATCATTTTAAAAAGTGTATTTTCTACCATTTCAAAAAAAAATGTATTGCTCCTCAAGAGAACACAGAGAAACTTAACTGAAGAGATAGAACAAAGAATTATCATTTCTGATAACTGATCCCTCTATCTATTGATACTCATAAATACTCTCATTTATTTATTTTACTTTGGCCTGGTGATTCTCTGTATTATGCTTCTGTGCCCCTCTCAGTCTGTTCTATACACCTTGGCTCGTCTGCTCAGTCACATGAGGCCACTAATACTGCTCTGGGGGCAAGGTGACCTGCGTCCCCAAATGCCTCTAGTTGATGTGGGTTTCTGCCCTTGTGGATCCTGGAGAGGGGTGGGGACACAGCAGGGCTTCCACTTGCTCCCACCAACCACTCTTATTTATTCTTAAAGATTTTATTAACTCAAAAAGTATTTATTTTACAAGGCACTTTAGATATGTTAAAAATATAGTTTGTCTCCTCAAGAAGGCAGAGGAGAAAGATCCTGAGCTCACCTCCTCTCACAGACACACCAAAAGAACAACTCTCTCTGAGAACGACCTGAAGACTAGCAGAACAACACTTTGGTAATTAAGGATATAAAGGAAAAACAGACATGCGTCTTCAAGATGGTGGAGGAGTGAGATGTGGAGATCACCTTCCTCCCCACAAATACATCAGAAATACATCTACATGTGGAACAACTCCTACAGAACACCTACTGAATGCTGGCAGAAGACCTCAGACTTCCCGAAAGGCAAGAAACTCCCCACATACCTGGGTAGGGAAAAAGAAAAAACAGAGACAAAAGAATAGGGACAGGACCCACACCTCTGGGAGGGAGCTGTGAAGGGGGAAAGGTTTCCACATACTAGGAGCCCCTTCACGGGCAGAGGCTGCGGGTGGCGGAGGGGGAAAGCTTCGGAGCCACGGAGGAGAGTGCAGCAACAAGGGTGCGGAGGGCAAAGTGGGGAGATTCCCACACAGAGGATCGGTGCCGACCAGCACTCACCAGCCCAAGAGGCTTATCTACTCACCCGTCGGGGCGGGCGGGGGCTGGGAGCTGAGGCTCGGGCTTCTGTCGGAGCCCAGGGAGAGGACTGGGGTCGGCTGTGTGAACACAGCCTGCAGGGGGTTAGTGCTCCACGGCTAGACGGGAGGGAGTCCGGGGAAAAGTCTGGACCTGCCAAAGAGGTAAGAGACTTTTTCTTCCCGCTTTGTTTCCTGGTGCGCGAGGGAGGGGATTAAGAGCGCTGCTTAAAGGAGCTCCAGAGATGGGCGCGAGCCGCGACTAAAAGCACAGACGCCAGAGACGGGCATGAGACGCTACGGCTGCTGCTGCCGCCACCAAGAAGCCTGTGTGCGAGCACAGGTCACTATCCACACCCCTTCCGGGGAGGCTGTGCAGCCCGCCACTGCCAGGGTCCCGTGATCCAGGGACAACTTCCCCAGGAGAACGCACAGTGCGCCTCAGGCTGGTGCAACGTCACGCCGGCCTCTGCTGCTGCAGGCTTGCCCCGCACTCTATACCCCTCCCTCCCCCCGGCCTGAGTGAGCCAGAGCCCCCGAAGCAGCTGCTCCTTTAACCCCGTCCTGTCTGAGCGAAGAACAGACGCCCTCAGGCGACCTACACGCAGAGGCGAGGCCAAATCCAAAGCTGAACCCCAGGAGCTGTGCGAACAAAGAAGAGAAAAGGAAATCTCTCCCAGCAGCCCCAGGAGCAGTGGATTAAATCTCCACAATCAACTTGATTTTCCCTGCATCTCTGGAATACCTGAATAGCCAATGAATCATACCAAAATTGAGGTGGTAGAGTTTGAGAGCAATGATATATATATTTTTTTCCTTTATCTCTTTCTGTGAGTGTGAATGTGTATGCGTCTTTGTGTGATTTTGTCTGTATAGTTTTGCTTTTACCATTTGTCCTAGGTTCTGTCTGTCTGTTTTTTGTTTTTTCTTAATAGTTTTTAGCACTTACTGTCATTGGTGGATTTGTTTTTGGTTTGCTTGCTCTCTTCTTTCTTTCTTTTTTTGTTAATTACCTTTTAATTTTTTTTTCTCTTAATAATTATTTTTTATTTTAATAACTTTATTTTATTTATTTTTTTCTTTCTTTCCTTCTTTTTTTCTCCATTTTCTTCTGAGCCATGTGGCTGACAGGGTCTAGGTGCTCTGGCCAGGTATCAGGTCTGTGCTTCTGAGGTGAGAGAGCCAAGTTCAGGACATTGGTCCACCAGAGACCTCCCAGCTCCACATAATATCAAACGGCGAAAGCTCTCCCAGAGATCTCCATCTCAACACCAGCACCCAGCTCCACTCAACGACCAGCAAGCTACAGTGCTGGGCATCCTATGCCAAACAACTAGCAAGACAGGAACACAACCCCACCCATTAGCAGAGAGGCTGCCTGAAATCATAATAAGCCCACAGACACCCCAAAATACACCACGAGATGTGGGCCTGCCCACCAGAAAGACAAGATCCAGCCTCATCCACCAGAACACAGGCACTAGTCCCCTCCACCAAGAAGCCTACACAACCCACTGAACCAACCTTAGCCACTGGGGGCAGACACCAAAAACAATGGGAACTATGAAACTGTAGCCTGGGCTTCCCTGGTGGCGCAGTGGTTGAGAGTCCGCCTGCCGATGCAGGGGATACCGGTTCGTGCCCCGGTCCGGGAGGATCCCGCATGCCACGGAGTGGCTGGGCCCGTGAACCATGGCCGCTGGGCCTGCGCGTCCGGAGCCTGTGCTCCGCAATGGGAGAGGCCACAACAGTGAGAGGCCCGCATACCGCAAAAAAAAAAAAAAAAATTGTAAGAAACTGTAGCCTGCGAAAGGGGACCACAAACACAATAAGTTAAGCAAAATGAGAAGACAGAGAAACACACAGCAGATGAAGGAGCAGGTAAAAACCCACCAGACCAAACAAATGAAGAGGAAATAGGCAGTCTACCTGAAAAACAATTCAGAATAATGATAATACAGATGATCCAAAATCTTAGAAACAGAATGGAGAAAATACAAGAAACGTTTAACAAGGACCTAGAAGAACTAAACAGCAAACAAACAATGATGAACAACAAAATAAATTAAATTAAAATTTCTCTAGAAGGAATCAATAGCAGAATAACTGAGGCAGAAGAACAGATAAGTGACCTGGAAGATAAAATAGTGGAAATAACTACTGCAGAGCAGAATGAAGAAAAAAGAATGAAAAGAATTGAGGACAGTCTCAGAGACCTCTGGGCAACATTAAATGCACCAACAGTCGAATTATAGGGGTCCCATAAGAAGAGAAAAAGAAAGGGACTGAGAAAATATTTGAAGAGATTATAGTTGAAAACTTCCCTAATATGGGAAAGGAAATAGTTAATCAAGTTCAGGAAGTGCAGAGACTCCCATACAGGATATATCCAAGGAGAAACATGCGAAGACATATATTAATCAAACTATCAAAAATTAAATACCAAGGAAAAATATTAACAGCAACAAGGGAAAAACAAGAAATAACATCCAAAGGTATCCCCATAAGGTTAACAGCTGATCTTTCAGCAGAAACTCTGCAAGCCAGAAGGCAGTGGCAGGACATATTTAAAATTATGAAAGGGAAAAACCTACAACCAAGAGTACTCTACCCAGGAAAGATCTCGTTCAGATTCTACAGAGAAATTAAAACCTTTACATATGAGCAGAAGCTAAGAGAATTCAGAACTACCAAACCAGCTTTACAACAATTACAAAAGGAACTTCTCTAAGCAGGAAACAAAAGAGAAGGAAAAGACCTACAATAACAAACCCAAAACAATTAAGAAAATGGTAATAGGAACATACATATCGATAATTACCTTAAATGTAAATGGATTAAATGCTCCAACCAAAAGACATAGACTGGCTAAGTGGATACAAAAACAAGACCCATTTATATGCTGTCTACAAGAGACCCACTTCAGACCTAGGGACACATACACACTGAAATTGAGGGGATGGGAAAAGATATTCCATGCAAATGGAAATCAAAAGAAAGCTGGAGTAGCAATTCTCATATCAGACAAAATAGACTTTAAAATAAAGACTATTACAAGAGACAAAAGGACACTACATAATGATCAAGGGATCAATCCAAGAAGAAGATATAACAATTGTAAACATTTATGCACCCAACATAGGGGCACCTCAATGCATAAGGCAAATGCTAACAGCCATAAAAGGGGAAATCGACAGTAACACATTCATAGTAGGGGACTTTAACACTCCACTTTCACCAATGGACAGATCATCCAAAATGAAAAAAAATAAGGAAACACAAGCTTTAAGTGATACTTTAAACAAGATAGACCTAACTGATATTTATAGGACATTCCATCCAAAAACAACAGAATACGATTTCTTCTCAAGTGCTCATGGAAAATTCTCCAGGATAGATCATATCTTGGGTCACAAATCAAGCCTTGGTAAATTTAAGAAAATTGAAATTGTATCAAGTATCTTTTCCGACAACAATGCTATGAGACTAGATATCAATTACAGGAAAATATCTGTAAAAAATGCAAATACATGAAGGCTAAACAATATACTACTTAATAACCAAGAGATCACTGAAGAAATCAAAGAGGAACTCAAAAAATACCTAGAAACAAATGACAATGAAAACACGATAACCCAAAATGTATGGGATGCAGCAAAACCAGTTGTAAGAGTGAAGTTTATAGTAATACAATCCTACCTCAAGAAACAAGAAACATCTCAAATAAACAACCTAACCTTACACCTAAAGCAATTAGAGAAAGAAGAACAAAATAACCCCAAAGTTAGCAGAAGGAAAGAAACGGTAAAGATTAGATCAGAAATAAAGGAAAAAGAAATGAAGGAAACAATAGCAAAGATCAATAAAACTAAAAGCTAGTTCTTTGAGAAGATAAACAAAATTGATAAACCATGAGCCAGTTTCATCAAGAAAAAAAGGGAGAAGACTCAAATCAACAGAGTTAGAAATGAAAAAGGAGAAGTAACAACTGACACTGCAGAAATACAAAGGATCATTAGAGATTACTACAAGCAACTATATGCCAATAAAATGGACAACCTGGAAGAAATGGACCAATTCTTAGAAAAGCATAACCTTCAGAGACTGAACCAGGAAGAAATAGAAAATATAAACAGACCAATCACAAGCACTGAAATTGAAACTGTGATTAAAAATCTTCCAACAAAATCTCAGTACCGGATGGTTTCACAGGCAAATTCTATGAAACATTTAGAGTAGAGCTAACACCTATCCTTCTCAAACTCTTCCAAAATATAGCAGAGGGAGGAACACTCCAAAACTCATTTTACAAGGCCACCATCACCCTGATACCAAAACCAGACAAAGATGTCACAAAGAAAGAAAACTAAAGGCCAATATCACTGATGACACAGATGCAAAAATCTTCAACAAAATACTAGCAAACAGAATCCAAAAGCACATTAAAAGGATCATACACCATGAAGAAATGGGATTTATCCCAGGAATGCAAGGATACTTCAATATACACAAATCAGTCAATGTGATAAGCTATATTAACAAACTGAAAGAGAAAAACCATCTGATCATCTCAGTAGATTTAGAACAAGGTTTTGACAAAATTGAACACCCGTTTATGATAAAAACCCAGCACTGCCATCAAAACCACAAGGCACATGCAGTCTATACAGGGATGCTCCTACACAAGGTCACAAGGTTGTTTTACCTTCAAGACCAGGAGAGGTAACTGTTTAACCTAGTCAACAGAAACGAACACAGAAAGTCAAACAAAATGAGAATAGAAAAGAAAGAACAAAATTAAGTCCCAAGAAAAAATCCTAATGAAACAGAGATAAGTAATTTACTTCATATAGAGTTCAAACCAACAGTCATAAAAATGCTCACCAAACTTGGGAGAAGAGGTGAGGAACACAGTGTGAACTTCAACAAGGAGTTAGAAAATAAAAAAAAAAAGAACCGAGAACAAAGAAACAGACATCAAGGTGCAGGAAGCACAGAGAATCTCAAACAAAATGAACCCAAAGAGATACACATCAAGACATAGTATAATTAAAATGGCATATTTAAGGATAAGGAGAGAATTTTTAAAGTAGCAAGAGAAAAACAAGTCCAAAAAAAGAAAACCCCTTAAGGCTATTAGCTGATACTAAGGCTATTCTGTTGATATCAGGAGAAACTTTGCAGGTCAAAATAGAGTGGCATAATATATTTAAAGTGCTTAAAGGAGAAAATCTACAATCAAGAATACTCTACCCAGCAATGTTATCATTCAGAATAGGAGAGATAAAAAGTATCCCAGACAAGCAAAAACTAGAAGAATGCATCACCACTAAAATGGCCTTATAAGAAATGTTAGATGGTCTTCTTTAAGGTAAAAGACAAAATCATAACAAAAAATAAGAAAACATGTAAGAGAAAAAATCTCCCTGATAAACATATAATAAAGGCAGTAAATTAGCCACTTAGAAAGCTAGTATGAAGGTTAAAAGACAAAAGTGGTAAAATCAACCATAATAAGTAGTTAAAGGTAACTTAACTACTTATGTAAAAGATGTAAAATATGATGTCAAAAACATAAAATGTGGTGGGGGGAGTAAAAATGTAGAGATTTTAGAATGTGTTTAAACTTAAGCAAATTTCAGATTAAAAAAATAGCTAAATGTATAGGTTGATATACATGAACCACAACAAAAAACCTACAATAGATACACAAAGAGAAAGGAACCCAAACATACCACTAAAGAAAACCATCAAACCTCAAGAAAGGAGACCCAAAGAAAGAGAAAAAAAGAGAAAAGCACTATAAAAACAACACAAAAACAATTAACAAAATGGCAATAATTACATACCTATTAATAATTTAAATGTAAATGGACTAAATGTTTCAATCAAAAGATTTAGGGTGGCTGAATGGAATCAAAAAACAAGACCCATCTATATGCTGTCTGTAAGAGATTCTCTTCAGCACTAAAGACACACATAGACTGAAAGTGAAGGAATGGAAAAAGATATTCCATGCAAATAAAAATGAAAAAAAATGAAATAGCATACTCATATGTGACAAAATACTTCAAAACAAAGACTGTAATAAAAGCCAAAGAAGGGTATTACATAATGATAAATGTGTTGCTCAAACAAGGAGATTTAACATATGTAATTATCCACCCAACATACGAACACCTAAATATATAAAGCAAATATTAACAAACATGAAGAAATTGACAGTAATACAATAATAATAGAGTACTTTAATACCTCACTTACATCAATGGATAGATCATTTAGAAAGAAAATCAATAAGGAAATATTGGCCTTACATGACATATTAGATCCAAGGTACTTAATAGGTATACATAGAACATTCCATCCCTAACTGCAGACTAAACATTATTTTCAAGTGCACATGGAACATTCTCCAAAATAGATCACAGTCTAGGTCAGAAAATAAGTCTCAATAAGCATAAGAAGATTGAAATCTTATCAGGCATCTTTTTCAAAGACAAAGGTACGAAATTATCAAATATAGGCAAAGATATGAACCTACCAAATACAAGAAGAAAACTGGACTACCATATGACCCAGCAATTTCAATCCTGGGTATATATCCATCTGGGAAAAAAAAGAAAAAAACGAATTCAAAAAGATCCATGCACCTCAATGTTAACAGCAGCATTATTTACAATTGCCAAGATATGGAAGCAACCTAAGTGTCTATCAACAGATAAATGGATAAATTAGAAAATTAGATGTGAATGTGAGATACACACACACACACACACACACACAAAAATAGGATACTACTCAGCCATAAAAAAGAATGGAATTTTGCCATTTGCAGCAACATGGATGGACTTGTAGGGCATTATGCTAAGTAAAATAAGTCAGAGAAAGACAAATACTGTACAATATCACTTATGTGTGGAAACTATATATAACAAACTAGTGAATATAACAAAAAAGAAGCAAATTCACAGATATAGAGAACAAACTATTGGTTACCAGTGGGAGAGGAAAGGGCAGTATAGGGGTGGAGAAGTGGGAGATACAAACTACTGGGTGTAAGATAGGCTCAAGGATGTATTGTACAACATGGGGAACACAGTCAATGTTTTGTAATAACTCTAAATGGAAAGTAACCTTTAAAAATTTTATTAAAAATTAAAAAAAAAGAAAACTGGAAAAAACACAAACACGTTACTGAACAACCATCATGTCAGTGAAAAAAAATCAAAAAGGAAATAAAAAGTTACTTTGAGATGAATTAAAATATAAAGACAAATTTCCAAAATCTATGGGATGCAGTAAAAGTAGTGTTAAGAGGAAAATTTGCAGTGATACAGGCCTACCTCAAGAAACAAGAAATTTCTCAAATAAACAACCTAAAATTACACCTAGAGAAATTATATAAAGAAGAACAAACAGAGCCCAAAGTTAATAGAAAGAAGGAAGTAATATAGATCAGAGTGGAAATAAAATAGACACTAAAAAAAAAAAAGAAAAACAGTAGAAGAGATCAATGAAACTAAAATCTGGTTCTTTGAAAAGATAAAAAAAAAAAAGGTAAATATTTAGCTAGACTCATTAAGGAAAAAAGAGCCCAAAATTAGAATTAAAATTAGAAATGAAAGAGAAGTTTCAACCAAAGTCACAGAAATATAAACAATCATAAAAGCAATTATATGCCAACAAATTGGACAACCTAGAAGAAATGGATAAATTATTCCTAGAAACATATAATCTTCCAAGAATGAATAAGAAATAAACAGAAAGTCTGAGCAGACCAGTTCATAGGGAAATTGAAACAGTAATCCAAAAACCTCCCAACAAACAAAAGTCCAGGATGAAATTCCTTAGGGGCGAATTCTACCAAACATTTAAAGAAGAGTAAATACCTATTTTTCTCAAATTATTCCAAAAAACTGAAAAGGAGGGAATACTTTCTAGCTCCTTCTAAAAGACCAGCGTTACCCTGATACCAAAACCAGATGAAGAAAATAGAAAATTACAGGCCAATATCTCTGCTGAGTACAGATGCAAAAATCCTCAACAAAATAGTAACAAACTGAACTCAACAATACATTAAAAGGATCATACACCATGATGAAGTGAAAGTTATCCCAGGGATGCAGGGATGGTTCAATATTTGCAAATCATTCAACATGAAACACCACACTAACAAAACAAAGGATAAATATCACATGATCATCTCAATAGATGCTGAAAAAGAATTTGATAAAATTCAACATACATTCATGATAAAAACTCTCAATAAAGTGGGTATAGAGGGAATGTACCTCAACATAATAAAGATCATATATAGCAAACCCACAGATAACATATACTCAATGGTGAAGAGCTGAAAGCTTTTCCTCTTAAGACTGGAAACAAGACAAGGATGCCAACTCTTGCCACATAGTATTGGAAATTCTAGCCACAGCAATTGGACAAAAGGAAAAGAAATGAAAGTTATCCAAATTAAAGACGAAGAAGTAAACATGTCACTATTTGCAGATGGCATAATGCCATATATAGAAAACTCTAAAGACTCCACCAAAAAAAAAAACTATTAGAATAAATGAATTCAGTAAAATTTCAGGATACAAAATTAATATACAGAAATCTGTTGCATTTCTATACACTAAAAACAATCAGAAAGAGAAATTAAGAAAAATTCTATTTCCAATTGCATCATAAAGAATAAAATACCTAGAATAAATTTAACCAAGGAGATTAAATATTTGTACTCTGAAAACTATAAGACACTGATGAAGGAAACTGAAGACAGCAAAAGTAAGTGGAAAGATAAACCATGCTCATGGATTGGAGAATTAAAAGTGTTAAAATGTCAACACTACCCAAAGCAATCTACAGTTTTAATGCAATCCTTATCAAAATATCTGTGACATTTTTCATAGAACTAGAACAAATAATCCTAAAACTTGTATGGGTCCACAAGATACCCTAAATAGCCAAAGCAATCTTGAGAAAGAACAAATCTGCAGATATCACACTCCCTTATTTCAGCTTATACTACAAAGCCATAGTAACCAAAATGGTATGTTACTGGTATAAAAACAAACATATAGATCAATAGGAGCCCACATTTTAAATTCAAACTCACATATGGTCAATTAATCTAAGACATAGGAGGCAAGAATATACAATGGGGAAAAGACAGTCTCTTCACTAAATGTTGTTGTGAAAACTAGTCAGCTACATGCGAAGGAATGAAACTACAGTTGACTCTTGAACGACATGAGTTTGAACTATGTGGGTCCACTTATACACAGATGGTTTTCAATAAACATGTACAACAGTACTACACAATCTGAGATTGGTTCACTCTGTGAATGTGGAACCTCAGATACATAGGGCTGACTATAAAGTTATAAGCAATTTTTCGACTATTTGGGCGGTCAATGCTCCTAACTCCTGTGGTATTTGAGGGTAAACTGTAGACCATTTTCTTACACCATATACAAAAATAAACTCAAAATGGATTAAAAACTTAAATGTAGAACATGAAACCATAGAACTACTACAAGAAAACATCGGCAGTATGCTCTTTGACATCAATCTTAGCAATATTTTTTGGATATGTCTTCTCAGGCAAGGGCAACAGAAGCAAAAATAAACAAATGAGACCACATCAAACTAAAAAGCTTTTGCACAATGAAGAAACCATTAACGAAACAAAAAGGCAACCTACTGAATGGGATAATATTTTGCAAACAACATTTGATAAGGGTTAATATCCAAAATATATAAAGAACTCAAATGTCTCAATATAAAAAGGAAAAACAAAAAATCCAATTTAAAAATGGGTAGAGGACCCGAGTATATATTTTTCTGAAGAAGACATATAGATGGCCAACAGTCACATGAAAATACTTGACATCACTAATAACCAGAAAAATGCAAATCAAAACCACAATGAGATATCACCTCACTCCTGTTATTAAAACGATATCAAATAACAAGTCTTGGGGAGGATGTAGAGAAAAGGGAACCTTCATGCACTGCTAATAGGAATGTAAATTGGTACAGCCACTGTGGAAAACAATATGGAGATTCCTCAAAAAAATTAAAAATAGAACTACCATATGTTTCAGCAACCCCACTTCTGGGTATTTATTAAAAGAAAATGATAACACTAATTTGAAAAGATATGTGTACCCCATTATTTATTGCAACATTATTTATAATAGCCAAGATGTGAGAGCGACCTAAGTGTCCATCAATAGATGAATGGATGAAGAATATGTGATATATATGTATATATATGTATGTGTATATGTATAATGTAATATTAGCCATAAAAAAGAATGAAATCTTACCATTTGTGACAACATGGATGAACCTAGAGGGTATTATGGTAAGTGAAATAAGTCAAACGGTGAAAGACAGATACTGTAAGATTTCTTATATGTGGAGTCTAAAAAACAAATCAAATGGACAAACATAACAGAACAGATACAGACTCAGAAACAGAGAAGAAAACACTGGCTAACCAGAGGGGTGAAGGGATGGACAAAATAGGTAAAGGAGATTAAGAGGTCCAAACATCCAGTTATAAAATAAACATTCCAGGGATGTAATGTATAGTACATGGACTATGGTCAACAATATTGCAATAACTTTGCATGGTGACAGTAACTAGACTCATAGTGCTGATTATTTCATAATGCACAAAAATATCAAATCACTATGTTGTACTGCTGGAACTAACATAATACTAAAAGTCAACTATACTTCAATTAAAGAATAATAAAATAAACAAACAAATAAATGAATAGTTTCGGTCCTCAAGATACTTCTGTCCTCAAGACAAAATTTATAGGTTTGTTTAAACTTGGATGTCAGAAAGTTAATAATAAAATATGGTGTAATATGAACTATGCATAAGCACAGGTATTTTGGAAAGACAGAAGGATATCACAATCTTGAGTGACAAGTATATCTTCCCAATGAAGGGTAAATATAATCTGTGCCCCCCAAACTAAGAATACATTTCCCAAACAAATTTGAGAGTAAGGACAAGGCTAAGTTATAAACACGCAGTAATGAGAGGGAGTATGACTCCTTGAGTCTGCGTATTTCTGGCTAGAGTGAGGCACTAAAGATATGACAGTGACGAATCTGAAACAGCCTAGGTCCATTTGAAAATTATCTGACACATACTTTATGGTATCCAGCATGTGGCCTATTTTGATGAAAATTCTATGTGTTTGTGTATTCTACATGGTTAGGTATATTGTTCTATAAATGTTAATTAGCTCAATTTGGTTAATTTGGTTCACATTTTCTACAAATTCTATAACTGATCATTTGTACGCTTCTTTTCAAAATTACTGAAAGAGGTTTTATATCTTCAGGTATGATTGTGGATTTTTCTATTTCTCCTCTTTTGTTTATATTTTCCTGTTTTGCTTTCATATATTTTGTAGGTATGTAATTAGTTGCATATATATTTAGTACTGATATGTCTTCCTACTGAATTTTCCATTTGCCACTTTGAAATGTCCCCCATCATCTCCAATACATCTCTTTGACTTAAACTCTATCCAATATTAATATAGTGAAATACAGGTTTTTTCCATCCATTTACCTTGATGTAGGTAAATATATATTGTATTGGGGTCTTATTTTATACTAACTGACAGTCTTTTAACTGGAGTTTTTATTAAAACTTGATGTTATAACTTGTATAGTTGAATTTAAGTACATTCTGCCATTTTTTTTTTTCTGTTTGCCCACAGAGTTTTAGCTTCTTTCTTCTTTCCTTGCTTTCTTTTGAATTGGCCAAGAAGTTTTTGGAATTCCATTTTATATCTCCTACCAGCTTTTGAGTTACAACTTTTTACATTTTTAATTAGCTACTCTACAGATTACAATATGCATCTTTAACTAATTAGAATCTACATCAATTTAGTACTTTATCACTACATGAATAATGTAAGAACTTAGCAATAGCATGTTTCTATTTACTGCAAGTCCCCTACATATGAACCTTCAAGTTTCAAACTTTCAAAGATGCGAATGTGCATTCACATGTCCAATCATGTAAGTTAGTTCAAGTGTACATTGGTGTACATTGTCACATGTGTGCATCCTCTACAAGTGGTTGTGCTTTTGTTTACTTTACTGTAAGTACTGTATAGAGTACAGTATCTTTGTTTCAAGCCCAGGATGTCCAGAAGCAAGTGTAAAAGCAGCAGTGATGTAATGGGTACTGCTAAGAAGTGCCAGGAATTGGAGGCACAGAGAAAAGATGAAGAGAGACAAGAGGAAGAAGTAACTGAAGAACCAAAGAGATTCACAATGCAGGAAATGACAAAAGGATTTTATTTGAGGAGGCACTGTTAATTTTTAGGGCACAGGACCTGAATGTAGAACGGTACAGGAAGGTTGCAGCAGCTGTTCAGAATGCAATGCAGTGCTACTGTGTCACCTATGATGAGAAAAAAAGACCTACTACCCAGACATCACTGGATCCTTTTTTCAAGACGGTGATAGAATTGAATCCAGCAAGGAACCAGAACCTGTGCCATCAACGTCAGGCATGAGTGAAATTGCAGCTTGCCCTCCATCTCCTATTGCTGCCGATCCTTCAGCTCTACCATCCCCCACCTCCTCTCCCTCCTCCAGTCAGTAACTCTTCTTTCCTGTTCACTAGATGCCAGCCCCTCTATGCCAACTGTTGTACTGTACTACTGTACTTTTCAAGGTACTGTACCATAAGATTAAAAATGTTTTATTTTTTGTGTTTGTTTTTTAGGTTACTATTTGTGTGAAAAGTACTATAAACCTATTACAGTACAGTACTATATAGCCAATTGTGTTAGTTGGGTACCTAGGCTAACTTTGTTGGACTTGGGAACATGTTGGACTTAACGAACTCACTCTCAGAATGTAATGAGTTCCTATGTAGGGGACTTACTGTATTCTCTTCTCTTTCATTTTGCGCTGTTGGGTGCTGTATTTTATCTCTATAAATGTTATGCACCATATAATACATCATTAACTTGTGTTGCTTTATAAAGTTAATTTATTTTAAAGGTTTTAAAAGTATTTGTATATTTACCCAAATACTTACTCTATTTCTTCCTGCAGTCCTATGGATTCATCCAAAAGTTTTCCTTTCAACCTAAAAACTTTCATTTACTATTCTCTATAATTTTGGTCTTTTGGAAGTGAATTCTCTCATTTTAATCTTTTTAAAAATGTCTTTATTTGGCTTCATTTTTCAGTAATGTCTTCAATAAATATAGAATTCTAAGTTTGCAGTTATTCGTCCTAGAACTTTAGAGCTAGTATTCCATTGTAATTTTGTCTTCCGTGGTTTGCATTTCGAAATCAGCTTTAAATCTTATGATTGCTTCTTGAACATATTGTGTCTTTTTTTCCCTGGCTGCTTTTAAGATTTTCTCATCATCTCTGATTTTCAGCAATTTGACTGATGTGCCTAAGTGTGGCTTTCTTTGTATTTACCCTACTTGGGGTTTACTGAACTTCTTGAATATGTATATTGAATTCTTATTATCAAGTTTCAAAGAAATTATTGGTAATGATCTCATCAAAATGGCTCCTGACCTGTTCTATAATCTCCTCTCTTTTGGGGTCTCTAATTACTCATATGTTAGGTGACTCGACAGTGTTCTGTATGTCTCTCATACTCTGTTCTGCTGGGTTTTAGTTTTCTCTCTGTACTTCAGATTTTACTTCACTAAGCATTTCTTCTGACTCATTCAGTTGTTATAAGCCTATCCAACTGATTCTTCATTTCAGATGTTGTAGTCTTCTATTCTATAATGTCCACAAGTTTTGGGTTTTCTGGGGTTTTTGAAATTTCAATACTCTGTTGAATTTTTCCTTCTTTCTCCATTTTCCATCTTTTTCTTTATTTTTTATAACATTTATGACTGTTATTTCAGATTACTTTTTTGCTTACTACATTTGTTTTATGTGTGTTTCTGCTTCCATTGAATTGTTTTTCTCTCCATTATATGGGTTATATTTTTTGGCAATTTTCCATATCTCATAATTTTGAGTATATGCCACAAATTCTGTATTTTAAAATGATAGATAATTTGATATGTATTTTCCCTAGATAAGGCATGTCCTTTTCTCACATGGCAGATAGGTTGTAGGACTGATCACTTAGATTTAATTGGGAACTGAGGTGTATTGAAGCTGTTCTGTGGCTTTGTTTAGCATCTTTTTACTTCATGTTAAAATGTCTTGAGGATAAGAACATTCTTGTGTTTATCATTGGTTCCTTTTATCAGGAGAACACTCTCCCAAGCATCATGACTCTGTGGGAGAGTTTTTATCTGCCTTCCTACCTTAGGCCTTCAGGTCTCAGCCCAGCAAAGTCCTTAAGGGGAAACTGATGGTGAGAAATGGGATCATTAGTGGGCTTAGGATTCCTGGTGTTCCAGTAGGTCACACTGGCCTGAATGCTCATTAAAACGTTGCCAGTTTTTTTCTTTTTTTACGTATCCTCAGCTAAGGGGAGTCTCATCTTCTTCCCACTTATGGCACTTTTGCCCAGTATGAAAAATGCAACCAGCAAATTACCATAGTGACTGATAATCATTTAACCAGGAAAAACTCTTTTCTTTATGGAATTCAATGTTTTTTTAGTTTTTTTTAGAACCACAGCTTTTCTATGTCTTCTGACATAAGTGGTATTGTAGTTTATCTGGTTTTCTCTAGTTGGTAAAGTACAGGTTTGCTGTAACTTTCTACATTCTAACCAGAAGTGGACCTGGTTTTCTTGTAATCAAAATATAATTTTAATAATTCAAAGTGAATAAGCATATTTGAAGAGTAAGTGCATATATATATATGTATATCTATGTGTGTGCATGTATATATTCCCCTCCCAATTTGCCCATTTATCTTAGAGACTCATAAAAAATTAATGTTCCTTAATTAGAAAATATGACAAAGAATACATAATTAATAGAATGGCTTTTGTGAATACAAATTTGTTCACCAAGTCCCAGACAAATACTTAAAACTTGTAAATTTAAGTAAAGAAATATTTCTTTACATTAAGAAGCTCATTACTGCTGTCCTTTCTACCTCCATAAATAATAAAGAAAAAATAATAAGTAAACTCTTAATGGGTTATAGGAAATGTTAGAGTTTCAGTTGCATTCCTAACTTTTCCCCCATTCTTATTGTTTTTATTTACTTATTTTACATCTTTATTGGAGTATAATTGTATTACAATGTTGTGTTAGTTTCTGCTGTACAACAAAGTGAATCAGCTATATGTATACATATATCCCCATATCCCCTTCCTTTTGTGTCTCCCTCCTACCCTCCCTATCCCACCCCTCTAGGTGGACACAAAGCACCGAGCTGATCTCCCTGTGCTATGCAGCTGCTTTCCACTAGCTATCTATTTTACATTTGGTAGTGTATATATGTCCATGCCACTCTCTCACTTCGTCCCAGCTTACCCTTCCCCCTCCCTGTGTCCTCAAGTTCATACTCTACCTCTACGTTTGCGTCTTTATTCCTGCCCTGCCACTAGGTTCATCAGTACCATTTTTTTAGATTCCATATATATGTGTTAGCATACAGTATATGTTTCTCTCTTTCTGACTTACTTCACTCTGTATGACACAGTCTAGGTCCATCCAACTCACCAGAAATAGTTCAATTTTGTTTCTTTTTATGGCTGAGTAATATTCCATTGTATATATGTGCCACTATTCTTTATCCATTCATCTGTCGATGGACATTTAGGTTGCTTCCATGTCCTGGCTATTGTAAATAGTACTGCAATGAACATTGTGGTACATGTATTTTTTTGTGCATTCCTAACTTTTGAAGTTGTGATCATGGACAACCATGTTATCCTACATGCAGCAGCTTGATGCAATGGTCAGAGACAAGACACTGCACTGGACCTCAGCTTTAGAGCGAGGTATCAGGATGGCAATACTCTTTCTCCATCCTATGGCATCAAGTAGCATTTTTATGTCTCTAGGTCTTTTTCAGGGAAATGGAGTTGATCATATTCACCCCTAGTCAATGCTTGCAAAGAATATGGCTCAGCTTAGAGGCAGCATTTTCACTATTATTAAAAAAAAAAAAGAAAGAAAGAAACAATTCTTTTAAAAATTTTATAATAATCAAACAACTCTATAACTTCAAATTCAAAGTATGGATACCAATATTTTTATACAAGGCTATTCCAAATAAGTCAAGAATATTTACTCAGATGCACAAAGGGATAAAGGGTATAGCTAAATTTACTATAGTAAAGAGGACTTCTTGAACAGCTACTGACTTAGGGATACTGACAGACAAAATTTCAGAATTATGGTAAGCAAAATCTTGATTTTCTTATAAAACTGGAAAAATAGTATTATATTTACTTTCTTTTCTAAGATTTGTGTGTATGTGTCTGTGTCTATGTGTGTGTATGTGTCTGTGTCTATACATACACATATATTTTCAAGAAAACTCCATTCCCTCAAATAATTAAGTTATTGATGAATGATCATATTCATTCAGATCAAACTAAGGCATTTCTTTTCTCCGCACAAGACATTCAATCTCCATCCTCTAGTCCAAAGAACAAAATCTTTTCCCGTATGTCTATGACAGAAGTTATATTTTTAATCTTATTTAAAAAGTAAAATTTTCCTTTAAATCTTCATTAAATTAGATTCAATTTCCAGGAAAGGTAGGGCTAAGATAGAAATTTAACATTCCTTCTCTGTTTCAGGGGAGAATTATACAAATTGCCTTTTTCATTCAGAAATTTTAAATACCCATTTTTACCAAAGTTTTTAAAACTCCTCAGTTTGTTTGGATAGGAACTCTGTATAAAAGATAATGCAAAATAACTCATTTCTAATGGGCACTGGAAGATCTGGCCAGGAAAAAGAGATTCCTTTATTAAGCTTAACATCTGGCAATTTAAAAATCAAACATATGACTCAAAACAGAAAAGAAATTCTTCTAAAATACACTTTGGTTTAAATTCCTATTATTTCCCATGAAGCATTTTGGAGAATATAAATATTAACTTAGCATCTGAAAGATAATAAAATAATAATGATTGGTTGTCAAATATGATATGACAAAATGAGAAGAGAAAGTTTATAATTTGATCTGTCAAATAAGTTCACTTTTTGTCACAAATAAGTTCACTGTTTGATCTGACTATAGTGATTGTCAATATAGTCTCTTTGGACTGTATAAAAAATAGTATTAAATAACGGCATGAGAAATATTCACTTTTTACACTGTATTTTTATATTTATTTATATATTTAAATTTACTATATAAAAATTAATAAGAATATTGACTTGTTGACTTAAAAAAAAACAGCATATTCCACACTTCCTCCTTAATCCAAAGGATTAAATTTGCACTGCAAAAGAAACATCAAGATATTTCACATTTTAAATTCTAAGACATGATTCTCAAAATGTAACTATACTCATTTAATGATGATAATACTCCACTAAGTAGATACTTTAACTTAGAATTTTAAAGGTAATCTCAGAGAGAAATTATGTTTCTTTTTCTCCTAACTCATGGAGAACCTTGCCTTTACCATTTAATCTTCCGAGAATTTTAAATACTTGGTGCAGTAAATGAATACTTTCTCATATAAAGTAATCAAAGTGGCATAAGAATCTAAAAATATCATAGCACTGGTCTACACATGCAAAATACTTTGATGATAATCCAAGGAAATTTTTGTCTTAGTGTCTAACTACTTCCTGTGATGTTAGCCTATTTCAATATTTCTGAAACTGTGCTGCCTGAAACTGCATTGCCAGTTGTAATATATAATTTAATACATAATTTTACCTCAGGCCTTCTGCACCATATAGTTTAATTCTGTACCACTTCTTAACATTACAAGCCTATAACCATCATATGCAAACACAGTGAGTGGAAATTACATTAACTACACTAATATGTAACTACTTTTGCCACTTAACTTCCTAATATATTTTTCATTATCTGTAAATAAGAGGGCTTGTTGGGCTAAAAAATATCTATGGGAATGGGTCCTTCTAACTCTACCTGTAGAAGTTTGTGTGTTATCCTGCTATTGGCTGAGGGTTTTCATCCACAAAATAATTTTGTTACTTTTTTTTTTTTTTTCCAGTACGCGGGCCTCTCACTGTTGTGGCCTCTCCCACCGTGGAGCACAGGCTCCGGACGCGCAGGCCCAGCGGCCATGGCTCACGGGCCCAGCCGCTCCGCGGCATGTGGGATCCTCCCGGACCGGGGCACGAACCCGTGTCCCCTGCATCGGCAGGCGGACTCTCAACCACTGCGCCACCAGGGAAGCCCAATTTTGTTACTTTTTGATCCAACTCCCAGTACCATGGCTTTTCTCTATTGCAGCATTTCCATATCTGCATAAACTATTATACCTTTGTCTGAAGGCAAGCTTTTCATTGATCCCTACTCCAAAAATCTCTCACCAAACATTTGGTGATTTTATTAGGTTCTACTGACTTTGGGAGGAAGGGCACACAGCATAATCATCCTGCAGCTCCTCATTCTAACAATCACATTTTCCCACTGGCTCCTGCCCCAAAGAAACAAATACATCTCCTTTCCCACTAGTCTTCACCCCTCAACCCTGATTTCTCATCAAACATTTCTCCCTTCATCTGAGGCCCTCTTTGTTTTATTCTCCACTGAGCACTTATATGAAAGCATTAATTTTCAAAAAGAATGCAGCTCACTTCCTAAGAGAAATTAGAATAATAAGGTTTTTTCTATTTTATCATTTGTTTTGACATAAAACATCCTTCTAAAAGAACGCTAGTTTTAATTTTCAGGGATTTTGTAAAATTGTCATCATCATCATCATCATCTCTTCCTTCTTGCACTCTCATGATTTTCTTAAAATGTGGTCATTGTTCTTCTCAATCTTCATTTTTCCAACTACTATTTTTTCTTTAATATGTTTAAGAAAAATGTCTCATCGCTCTTTTTTCAGGATTGAAGTTTTATTAAATCATATTTATGGAGTTATGAGAACCTAACAACATTTGATCATCATGGTTCCTGTTGCTTTGGAGAAAATAAACTCCTTAGTCCTTCCTGAATATGACCGATACCAATAAATAAAAATATGAAGGTGTCATCTACCTTAATCAGGACTTGGAAGAAAATATGGCCTAAAAATCAGTATCTTTCTAAGTCACTACTGTGAAGCAAACATGCTACAATATTAAAATCTGGTCAGTAATAGTTCAAGATTTGAAAATTTAGACAAAAAATATATTTTGCAGCCTATCTAGCATACTGTTTTCTTGCAAATGATTTTTGAGCACTTAACAATGGCCAGGAAAAATTACGTTACGAAATTGTATTTCAAAATAAAACATGCAATAAATTTCACTTTGAACAGAATATAATCTTGAAAGGACGTATATTGAAATATAAACTATTGGATGGGATTAAAATAACCACAATTCTTTGTCTTAAGCAAAGATAGGTTTGCTAGGTTTGCAATATGAACCCTCGATGTAATCATACAGATACAATGCCGTTTTTTTTTTTTTTTTTTTTTTTTGCTCAGAAACAACCAGGTATAAATTCAAGGTATAAAGATTGCACAGGCATCTATAAAAGCTTTTAAACTATTCTTCCAAAGCTGCCCTACTAGATATAGATTGAAAAAAATCCATTATTAAAAGAGGGATCAAAACAGGCTGCAATTATGCCCAGTTAATCCCCTCAAAACAGTGTGGTATTTCTTCACCAAAGTAATTATTTGCACAGGAGAGAAAATAACAACCATATAGAGCAAATTAAAACTTTACCTTCAGATGCTACCTCAATTGTTATGCAGATTTCACTCTGTGCATTCATTGACCAGAAAGAGAACCAAATAATAAGATTTTTCTTCTCTAAGAAAAAATATTTTAATATTATTTATTCCCCAAATAGTTGAAAATGATTATAAATGTCACATATTTTCTCTTTTATATGACCATATACATTTGAGCACACTTGAAGTATGTCTTTAAATACCCATGTATTGAAAAGGTGAGCAAACACATCAAGCATTCTTAGAATTTCTGTAGGCTGCACCTGAATGCATGTGCAAACACACATCAAATGACCACTGCCGTGTACAAACTGCTTGTTTAGGCTTTTTTAAATACGACGATCACATGTTTAAATGTCATGCTGGGATTTAGTTAACTAAGGTGGCAGGTTCTTAAGATGGAGAATTTATTATGTTGAAATTTTCCTAATGCAAGACTGAAAAGGAAAAAAATATGTCAGCTTTTATTTATCTCCTATATAAATACAGGCAGTTTAGTTCTTCCCCAAAATACAGGCGGATTAGATGAGTTAGACCGTAGTCAATTCATTTTGCATAGGAATGGCTCATTAAAAAAAAGGGCCCTGCATTTGTATTAAGCTCTGATTGGACAGAGCACAAAATGAATTTACAGTGTCACTCAGAGATGTAGCAGGACTAATGAGGGAGGAATGGTGCAGCGCAGGGTGGGTAAATCTGTAGTGTGTTCATTCATTCCTTCAGCTGGTACCGCTCATGAAACTGAGGTGTCCCTCATTATGCATGTGTCCCAGGGGCATTCTTTAATATTTTAATAAATAACAACATCAGCCCAACAAGAAATTAATGAATAGTATCATTAATAATGAGCTGGAGTCTTGTAGTGATGGGACAGATATTAAATTGAACCACTGTGGTGCTATCTCTAGAGACTTGGGTTATTTCCAGTGGCAAACAAGGCGTCTGAATGAAGCAACCACTGCTTTGTGCCAACAGCTTTTACAACAGGTTGGGAGTAATAAAAGAGGATTTTCTGCACGATAAAGTTAAGCCCTAGAAAATCTGCTGGTGTAGATCGGTGTGAAAAGTACTGCCAAACGTGATCCTTAATTAAACTTTAATTAAGATAAAGCTTTTATTTTTTTCTCTTCCAAGAAAAGTAGCAGCCAAATGGGCCCTAGCTATTTTCTACCAAAATCTAACCTAAAATCATTTTGTAATATACCACGAAAATTATGCTCAAATAATATTAAGGTGTTGACTTAAATCCACCAAATGAGAATTTTATTAGGAATAGTTGAAATGGCATAATTGCCCACCAAAATAGTAAGAACATGTGTGCATATCTGGAGTTGTATGAACAACGAAGTTGTTCCCTGTCTCAATGTCTCACTTTCTATTATTTTCATATTTAAACCCACTTTAAAATTTTTCAATTTTGTTTCACAATATTGAGAATATTTTTACATTGAAAACAATGATATAGGTTATATAACTTTTCAATTAATCTTGAGTCTCAGATTATATAAAATTGCTCATAAAATTAATAATTCTCATCAATTTAAAAAAACTGCTTCAGACACTGAAAAAATTCTTCAGTTTTCATTCCTCTAACTACATGATGTATTGCTGCTAGTTTTATTCATGTTAATAATTTTATTCTTGTATTTTTGTAAACTGAGGTGGTATAAGTTGGTTCTTGCTTCTCAGCAAAACTGTAATTGTGCAAAGAGATGTGTTCTGCTGACAACCAAATATAATATTTGGAATAACAGTAACTATTTTATTCAAATATTTTACATGGAGTATTGAATGTTATTATTGTGGAGTTTCTATTTTCTACCTACCTAATTTTTTCTACATTGTAAAATCTTAAAATATATGATTTTAAAATTATTTTTATGGAAACTTAAAATTCCTTTTTAACACAAAAATCTACATTTGATATTTTAATAGAAGAAAAAGTGGTTGCAAAGTATACACATTGCTGCAACGCTCTATGCTTTTTATTCACGTGTGACTATATGCTTTATTACATGGTGACAGATTTTTAAACAGTTTGCCTCTTTAGTAGACAATTTTCAGATTTATAAGAATTCTGATATTAAGTGGCTTGAATATAATGTATGTTAGTTTGATTATATCTTTGTAGTTTACCTCTGAATTTTTTATACAGTATAAAATTAATAGCTGCCACTTATTTAAGGAATGGTTTCCAGATATCATAAAGCTTAATTCCATAAATAGGAACAAGACTAATTCTATAACTAGGATATCAGTAAAGGGTATACAAGTTTTTAATCACTGGATGGCCTTTGTCCAGCATAGTTATGGACCAATCTAAAACTAATGCCAAGCTGCCCCTAAGTAAACCTTGTAAAGCCGATTCATATTTTTGTTCTATCTTCTTCATTTTTCTTCTTTTTGGTATTGGCTCCACACAATCTCTAGAAAATTTTAGGAAATAAACATCCCTCCAGTTCTGAATAGTGGCAATTAGAAAGGATAAACTAACTAATTATCTCTAAGGGGAGCTATAATTTTATGGTTAGTATTATGTCATTAAAAATAGTCTCAGACTGATGGAGCAGTTCGTCTTAGACAAGAACAATGGCTATAAGGCTCAAGGTGTTAAGTAAGTAGAATACCTTGTTAGTTCTCTCTGATATGCCTGTAAATAGTGAAAGGTGTTGTTGAGATCAAGGTGAGTCAATGACATGAGATGAAGAGCTAGGGCTCTTAAACTCAGCAAAAAGCCTTTTATTCATGGCCCTATGTATCCCACTTTATTTGATTATAAATCAAGTTAATTATATCTCCTTTTTACAACAGGCATACACAGACCTTAAGTCAAATAAACATTTAAATTAGTTCTACTCTAGACAACTTTGAAACATTTCCAATGCACAAATTATACAATTTTGCTTGAGGAAGCTTAGTGTTTCAAACTGAGTTCCATCAAATGTTGTCAATAAACTTTTATTTGCCTCATAACTGAATTAATCTAGTTTATTAAAGGCAAAAAATTACAACTGCAGGCTTCCCTGGTGGCACAGTGGTTGAGAGTCTGCCTGCCGATGCAGGGGACGCGGGTTCGTGCCCCGGTCTGGGAGGATCCCACATGCCGTGGAGCGGCTGGGCCCGTGAGCCATGGCCGCTGAGCCTGCGCGTCCGGAGCCTGTGCTCCACAACGGGAGAGGCCACAACAGTGAGAGGCCCACATACCGCAAAAAAAAAAAAAAAAAAAAAATTACAACTGCATATCTGACAAAAGCATATTCTAACTGTGCAATTGAGACCCTATAGTTTATATCATATCATATACTCATAGAATATAACCTTAGCATGTATATATATATATATATATATATATATATATAAATTGTAGTCTCCATCTTGATTCCAGTAATTTATATAGATCGTAATTGGATCTTCCTACACATGAAAACTCTAAGTACAAAGATGTTCACCAGACAATTATTTATAATAGAAGAAAACTGGAACTATCCACAAATTACAACAACAGGGAGCTATTGAGTGAAATATGCAATAGTCTTTGGGTAGCAGGTTGTAAAAGAATTAAAGACTGACAATTAGATGATAAATGCATGTGTTATGAGATAAAAGGTTAAAATTAAATTCAAAATTATTATAAATAAAGACAAGAAGAAAATACATGTATAAGATCATGGAAGCATTGTTCACAATAGCAAAATCTTAGCAGACTAATGTTCATCAGAGGAGAATGGATATATAAATTTGTATATTCTCATACTACAATATATATAGAAGTCAAAATGACTTAACTACAGTGGCATGTTACAATATAGTTGAATCTGAACACCTATAAAATAAGAAAAGAAGGCTTAAATAATTAGGTGCCATACGATACCCTTTGTATGATTCTAAAAATAGCACAAACATCACACAAATGCAACAAGCATATACAAAAAGGAAAGAAAAGTAATTATATATATGGGATTCAGGGTGATAGGATGAGGGAGAGCTTATAGGTAATGATTTTTCTTAAATTCCAAGCAGGGTGATAGATTCATGGGTTTTTATATAATGCAGATAGATTGATGATGATAATGAAGAAAATGATGATGATGATGAAGAGGAAGAAGAAGAAGAGGAAGAAGAAAGATAAAAATAGATGATATATAGATATATAATAGATATATACATACACAGAAAATAGGAGAGCTAAAATAACAAGGTATCATCATTGACAATTATGATTCATCCATTTCTATATACCTAAATCCCGTGACATAAAGTGAAGGTGAAAATGGTAGTATGTTTTCGTGATTAGAAGCATAAAAATTTCAACCAGACAGACTTAGGTTTGAGTCCCAACTTAACCACTTAATAGTGTTTGAACAGAAGAAGAATTATATAAACTCTTTAACCCTCAGACTCCTCATACATAAACTAATAGTATCCTTCACACTGCTGTACAGCATATCATATATAACACACATGCCAAAATACCTAACACATAGCATATCCTCACAATAACTTTTAGGATCATTAAATATACTTATCATCAAATAATTAAATATATATTATATATCTTTATATATTACATATTACATAAAATTATATATATAATTTAAATAAAACAAGCATATAGTAAGACTAGAATAAAATATTTCATATCTTGACTTTGGCTATTTCTAAACAGCATGACAAGAAATTAGTTTTAGTTCCCTGTTCAATATATGCTAATTTTTCTATAATAAATATGCATTTATAGAAGCCTAAAAACAGAGCCTGTCTCCCAGTAGGACTAAACATAGTACATGAGGATGGAGTAGGACATTATAAGGTAGTTATGCCAAGAGCCAAATGAGTGGGGAAAACATCACCAACAGACATATTGAAAAGGAGGAAAATTGGGAGAAGAGAAAACATTTAAGATAATGTTAAACATTTGGAAAGCTGTATAAAAGTCCCTTTAAAAATGAGCATATTCTGTGTTTTAAAACTAATTTTAACATCTATTTTAAGAAAAGAAAATGTAGGACTTCCCTGGTGGCAGAGTGGCTAAGAATCCGCCTGCCAATGCAGGGGATACAGGTTCGAGCCGTGGTCCAGGAAGATCCCACGTGCGGCAGATCTTCTAAGCCAGAGCGTCACAACTACTGAACCTGAGTTCTAGAGCCCACGAGCCACAACTACTGAAGCCCTCACGCCTAGAGCCAGTGCTCTGCAACAAAAGAAGCCACCACAATGAGAAGTCCATGCACTGCAACAAAGAGTAGTCCCTGCTTGCTACAACTAGAGAAGCCTGTGCACAGCAATGAAGACCCAACACAGCCAAAAAAAAAAAAAAAAAAAAAAAAAAAAAAGCATATAAATAAATAAATAAATTTATTGAAAAAGAAAATGTAAATAAAATTGTGTAAAGGCATGAATTAGAGCACTATTTATATTACTGAATTTGTATTGGAGGCAATTTCTGCCCAATGCAGCTGATGGTGATGTTGATGATGATGATAATGTTTGGGTTGGTATACGAAGATGATGGTGGTGATGGTCAAAGGTGATATAATAATAATAAAAATAGTTAACATTCATTGAGCAATGAGAGGACACCTACATGACTATAAGTGTTCCACAATTATGAACTAACTGTTTTTTAAAAACAATCCTACAGTATTATTTTCTGCATTTTACGAATAAAGAAACTGGCACAGTATCTTGTAAAACCTTCTAAAGTTTATCTAAAATTTTAAAGTTATGAAAGAAGCAAAGAAGAATCAAACTCAGACTTTCTGACTCTAAAAGACAGAATACTATAAAACAATGAAAAATAAGATTTACAAAGAAACTGTGGTCATGTGAGAAATTACTTGCAATGTTAAGTGTAACTACGTTGCATAAAACTGTGTAAACACAGATATGAATTTTGGTTTTAGCAACATATTTTTTTTTTTTTTTTTTTTTGCGTTACGTGGGCCTCTCACTGTCGTGGCCTCTCCCGTTGCGGAGCACAGGCTCTGGACGCGCAGGCTCAGCGGTCATGGCTCATGCGCGCAGCCGCTCCGTGGCATGTAGGATCTTCCCGGACCGGGGCACGAACCCGCGTCCCCTGCATCGGCAGGCGGACTCTCAACCACTGCGCCACCAGGGAAGCCCTTTAGCAACATTTTGAACTGGGCCTATGTATTTTTCTCTCCAACTAAAAGTACAGAGAAAAGTTGGCTATTATGTATGTAATATTATAAAAATTAGTAGAAAGAGAAATTCCTGAATGTCAAAGAGAAAATAAAGCTTAAAGCAGAGTGGCACTATTTATTACTGGTCAGTGTTGCAGGAGCCTAGGTAAAAGTGCTCTAAAATTTAGGAGCTATAAATTAGGGAAGGCAGTTTTAATCCATAAAACTTTGAGAAAAAACAGAAATAAAAACAAAAACCTACCAGGTCAGGGAAGACGCAGGCTTTATCTAAAATTTCTAGGTAGAAAAGTAAAAAGTCATCTATGAGGAGAAATCAAAAGCACAAGCTTATAATAAACATGATTGTAGAGTCAAAATTCTACCTGCATTTATTCATTCAACAAACATTTATACTGTAAAATAAAACAATAATAATAATGATAACTCACATTTGGTGGAATTAAAAATAAGATGAAACTAAAATAGTATAATGGAAATGAAAATATGAGGAAGAGGTTTTAGTTAAAGTATGCTGATTATTATATGGTATCTAGAGGACAGACATGTCCATGGACTCATTTGGTACAGTATGTTGGCTAATGCAAGGGTCATCACTTAAAGAAAAAAATAAAAGAATGAATGAATCATTGCCAAAACAGTGAAAGGAAAAAGCTTGGAGTAGGGGGAGCAAAAACAGTCAGTAATACAATAAAAGGTAATAGAGGATAAATAAGTAAAGAAAAAATATTATAAATAAAACTCATAAAACCACAATTCATATATATGAGTTATCCTAATAAATGTAAAAAGATAGAAATTTCCTTTTAAGACACCATTTCTAAGTTTGGATTTAAAAAAATCTGTCCACATGCTCTTTATAAGAGACATGCCTAAAACCAGGCAAATGCAAACCCAAAGCAGCAGGTATGGCAATACTGGTATCTGACAAATTAGGTTTTAAGGCAAAAATGATTTAAGGGAAGAGGGAGGTCATTCAATTGTCATAAAAATGGCAATTCATCAGGAAGATATAATAATGCTAAAACTGCTTGAGCCTAAAAAGATAGCCTCTAACATAAATACATGGAAGAAAAACACTATTAAAAGAATTTGAAACTCATATAATCAATCATGCTGGGAGATTTTAACTTACCACTTGGAAGAGCAGAAAAAATATTTGTAAAAGTTTGCATATTAGAATAAATAAACCATCATTAAAGAGGATACTGGTGAGAGGTGCAAAAATTCTGGAAATATCACATATTTTTTGACAAGGATTTGATCTGTCAAAAAATAATTAAGCCTCAACTATAGTACCTTCTACCTAATCACTATGTTCTTATGTTTTCTGAATGCATTTAGTAGTCCTCAGCTTAGCTAATAGTTCATTGGATGGTTCCCAGACAACCTTAGAGACTGGAAGTATTTCATGAAGAAGTTTCATTAATTCTGTTTGTAAAATATTAAAAACAAGGATGAGAATGAAACTTTTATGACTCAATTTAACTTTACTAAATTTACTGTAAAATCTCCTTGTTAAAACAAGGAAAAAGATAATATATATACTACTGTTTTTTAAGTAATTATGTGTATTATGTATACATTTTTAAAATATAAACTTTTTTTAAAGCATGTTGACATAGATGGTAGTAAATATGTGTACGGATTATCTCAAGAAGAATATACAAGAAACTGGTGGGAATGATTACTTTGGGGAAGGACATGAGCTGGCTGGGAGATAAACATAAGACGGAGGTTGATGCTCACATCACACCTTGTACTCATTTTGAACCACGTGCATGTTTTACTTATTCAAATAAATAAAATTTGCTTTCAAAATGTACCTATTAAATGAAGTGTTAGTGACAGTTAATAATTCATATAGCTTAATATTCTTTACTTTAAAAAATGCTAATGCATTTACAACAGGATGTCAATGATGAAAAATTATGCATAAAAAAAAATTTATGCAATTATATTAACAGTAGTATACTCCGGATGATAAAATACTGGATTTTATTACTCAGTTTTTCTGAATATTTAACTTTCATACTGAACATGTAATTTATTAAAAATCAAGGATAGAAAATTTTAAAATACTATTATAATCATAAGCTTGTGTATTAATAGTAGAATTGGGAAAGAAATGAAACATAGGAAAGAGGTTTTGAAATAAGCCTAAATAGGAATTTTTAACTGATTGGATATTGGCCGATGAGGAAAAAAAGAAAAGGATTTGAGATTCTGAAGTCTGGCCTGACAAAATAGTAGTTATTAACAGATACAGGGAAATTGAAAAGAGAACATTTGAGTTTTAAGTTATGACAAGACACAAAGCAGAAATGTTTAGCAAATTTTTAAAAAGTTTTAAGAATGGATTTTTAAATAGAACCTCCAAGAAGGTCAATGAGCTGCTGTTTGGATTTCAAAGGCTTTTATTAACTGGCACTGTCCAACTTCTACAGGCTTAAATCCAAGAAACCAATAATATATCAACAGTAAAAATACTGAAATAAATGGCAAGTTACAAACTGATTTATTGCATATTACCTCATTCACACTGTGAGGAAGAAAAAATAGTTATTATAAGATCTATTTTACCAATGAGGAAACTGAGATTCTTGAAGTCATTAATAGTTTGCCCTGGAGAAAGAATTTAGGTCTTTTGACTCTCTGATCAGAATTGTGGGTGATGTGCACAGGAAGTCAGACCAATCTATCTAAACAAATAACATACTTCCTATATGATTGACAGATGCAGGGATACTTTAACCTGTGTAAATCATTATTTTTTATCCTTTAAATTAGCTTTTTATTTCAGCAATACTGTCATTGATTTTTGTCAGCCCTGTTTCAAAATATAAATTTAATTCTTACATATTTTTGACTGTGTTATCTATTTTGGCTATTTTGAAATTACTCTACAAACTTTAGAACAAAATTACAGGGTATTTGGCAATGAAAAAATGAGCAGAAGACCTGAGTAGACATTTTTCCAAGGAAGACATACAGATGGCTAATAAGCACATGAAAAGATGCTAAACACTGTTAATCATCAGATAAATTCAAATAAAACAACAATGAGATATCACCTCACACCTGTCAGAATGGCTGTCATCAAAAAGACCACAAATTACAAATGCTGGTGAGGATGCAGAGAAAAGGGAACTTTTGTACAATGTTGGTAGGAATGTAAATTGGGGCAGTGGCTGTGGAAAGTAGTGTGGAGGTTCCTCAACAAACTGAAAATAGAACTACCACAATATCCAGCAATTCCACTCCTGGGTATATACCCAAAGAAAATGGAAACACTGATTTGAAAAGATACATGCATTCCAATGCTCATAGCAACAGTATTTACAATAGCCAAAATATGAAAGTAACCTAAGTGTCCATAAACAGACGAATGGGGCTTCCCTGGTGGCGCAGTGGTTGAGAGTCCGCCTGCTGATGCAGGGGACATGGGTTCGTGCCCCGGTCCGGGAAGATCCCGCATGCCGCGGAGCGGCTGGGCCCGTGGGCCATGGCCGTTGGGCCTGCGCGTCCGGAGCCTGTGCTCTGCAACGGGAGAGGCCACAACAGTGAGAGGCCCACATAGCGCAAAAAAAAAAAAAAAAAAAAAACAGACGAATGGGTAAAGAAAATGTGGTATAGACAGATAGATAGATAGAGATATTTATATATATATATATATATATATATATATATATAAAAAATGGGTAAAGAAGATGTAGTATTTATATATATATATATATACACACACACATATATATAACATATATAGATAAATAGATATATCTATCTATATCTACATATAATATAGATATAATAGATATAGACAGATAGATATATCTATATATAATATATTATATATAGATATAATATATTATATATAGATATAGATAGATAGATCTATATACAATATATTATATATTATATTATATAGTATATATGCTATATATCGATATATAATATATTATATATAGATATATAAAATGGAATATTACTCAGCCATAAAAAAGGATGAAATTTTGCGATTTGCAACAACATGGATAGACCTGGAGGATATTATGCTTAGTGAAATAAGTCAGACAGAAAAAGACAAGTACTCTATGTTATAACTTACATATGGAATCTAAAAAGATAAACCAGACTAGTAAATATAACAAAAAAAGAAATAGACTCACAGATATACAGAACAAACTGGTGGTTACTAGTGGTGGGAGGCAACATAGGCGTAGGGGATTAGGAGGTACAAACTACTATGCATAAAATAAATATGCTACAAGGATACATTGTACAGCAGGGAATACAGCCAATATTTTATAATAACTATAAAGGGAGTATAATCTATAAAAAATTTGTATCAGTATGTTGCACACCTGAAACTAATATAATGTAGTAAATCAACTACACCTCAATAAAAAAATTAATTAATTAAAATTACAATGTGGGGCATTTGGAAGGCAACTATTTTTATGTTTTATCTTATGAATTATTGCCATGAGCATAGTATCAACATTCTTGAAATAGAATCATTAACTTTCATGTGAGTCTTTCACAGTAGCAAAATTGAATCAATGTGGAGCAGTAGGTATACAGTTTTGTGCATATTATGTGTTTTCTCTTTCCTCTATTTCCGACATTAGTATTTAAGAGTTCTGACCTCTGTTTATAATACTGCAGAATGTAAGCATGAAATGGATGCCAAACACCATTATTTCTAAAAGAAATATTTATTCTAAAAAAAGTACATTTTATAAACAGCAACCAAAGCCTCTCAGCATCATCAATGGACAAGGGCTCTTGTTGCCAGTTCTCCTTATATTAACAGATCAGTTAAAGTGGCGACATTCAAAAAGCATCTAGTGGTTTTGATAATAGAGCATCGTTGTAGGGGTCTCTGAAGGCTCTTCTTAGTTCTGAGTGATGAAAAGGCATCATATATACAAAATAAACGGCCAATTTAGAGAGTCCAGTGTCTACCATTTGAGTGATGACTTCTTTGAACTTTGAGTAATAATCTCCCACCTTCTGCTATGGTCTGAATGTTTGTGCCCCCCCTCCCTAAAATTCATAGGTTGAAACCCTAACCCTCATTGGGAGATGGAGCCTTTGGGAAGTGATTAGGTCATGAAGGACTGGAATTAATGCCCTTATAAAAGAGATTCCAGAGATCTAGCTAATCCCTTCCACCATATGAAGACACAGTGAGAAAGTGCCATCAATGAACCAAAAAGAACCCTGACTAGACACAGAATTTGCCAGTACCTTGATCTTATTAGCCTTCTCAGTCATTAGAACTGTAAGAAACAAATTACTGCTGTCTATAAATCACCCAGTCTCTGGTATTTTGTTATTTCAGCCCAAACATACTAAGACACCCCTTATAGGCAGGAGTAGCATTAGTGTGGCTTTCTAGAAACAATTTTTGTTTCTGGGCATGATTATTTGCACTTCCTGAATTCACAGACTGGCTAAAGAAGAGTTTGTTCGTACTGACAGCTAGACTTTGAAAGAAGTTTACACTAGACCTTTGACTTGAGCTATTTGTGCCAAGTTCTGTACCCAGAATTGTGTGTGGGCATTAACTGCACCAAGGATGTAGAAATTGTGAGCACTTATAATTTCAAAATGAGGTCAGATGGCTAATTGGGCGGGCTACTGGTGATCTGTTGGCATAACTACCTAACTTCAGCCCATTTATTTGTATTTGTGATTTGAAGTTCAAACTAATTGAAGCAACAACAACTATAGAGATTGAAGAAAGGGGATCATTGCTTTTAGATCTGACTCTGCATATCTTCTTCTGTCAATTAAACAACCTCCCTGTCCTCTTGAAAATAGGATGCTTATTTAATTCTGGCAATAAGTAGTAGGCAAGATATTCAACATACTGATAAATTATGGAGTAAGGAAATTGTTTTTATTGAAGTGTGTTATTAATTAGAGCATAATGAAATAGTTAGGTGGCCTTTTCAATTGACAGCTAGGAGTTAAAATTCGAAAGAGCTGTTTATTATAGAGCACAAATGGCATCAAGATTCCAGAGTAGAATATGAGGAAGGTATGCCTCTGTACACACTAAGTGCTCTCATTTCTGGTGACTCTATCATGCAGTTATGATGCACTAGCAACAAAGTCTTTTTTGATAGCTTTCTCTTAGCTTTTCATTTCCTGTGTGGGGTTAAGATAGTAGACATTCCTCCATTTTTCTGATACAAGTCAATCTACACTAGAGTAATACAATAAAACCATAGCAGTGATCTATCTAAAAAGTCACACTTTGTTTAAATGACAATAGCTTATTTTATGCTTCCAATCCAAAAAATTCAGCCTAAAAATGGGACCTGATTCACATATTCTTAAATTGTTTAATGAGTATATTAAGAGAGAGTTAATACTATGATGTATGTAACATTATATACCATGTTACACCAATGCTATATGTATATTTATGGGCATGTAACTTCTATACCCATATCCACTTGAAAATGTGTGTATCTGAGATTCTGTGTGTATATACACAATGGAGAATACTATTTAGGTCTCTAAATGATTTCTCCCTACCCTTAATCTGTATTTAATCAGGAAACCATTCTGTAATGAGAAAACTGTTCATTTTAGTCTTTTATGTTTGCAATCCCAAGGTTCCTCCTTAGTGATTACATTTAGTAACTCCCTTTCACTGTCTGAAAGCACAGGCAGTTTTTCCATAATAAAGGCTGGATTAGCATGTATCAGGAAGAGACACCACCAGCTGTCACTTCGAAATCAGACCACTCAGCCCTATTCTAGATGACAAAAGATAAACTGATAAGTGACAAGCAGTTTTCCTGTATTTATCCAGTAAGTAGTTAATATAGGCTAACATTTTCTGTAATAAAGCTATAAAAAGGGTCAAAACATAAGAAAGTTCCATTTAAATATGATAAACATTATTGGCAGAGAAAAATTCACTTCAGGACATCGTGTTATTTCATTCATTCCACTGAGCTGTTATAATCGTCATTAATATTTCTGCTTCTCTTTGTGGATGTGTTATCTTTTCATTTGACAATATTCAAAGTTATATTTGCTGTGCAAAATCGAGGATACATATGTATAAAGACAGAATCCAAAATGATTAAAACATTAAAAAATACCTTCTCTTCTAAGGATTTCTGCATATCATGGTATTTCAGAGAATTCTCTGAAACCAAAATTAGTAGAGGTATTTTAATTCTCACTATGTTTAGCAAGTAGACTGCTTCAGGCAGCCCTCAAATATTGCTTAACACTGTTAAGCTGTTCCCGACTATAGGAAAACTAAGATAAAAGACATATGGGCAATATGTATCAATGAGAGATTTAGGAAGCACTTATTATTGATAATGGCTTTCAGTAATCAGGAAATTAGGAGAACATGATACTCTGATCATCACCATTCAAAATAGTGGTTTTGGAGATTTACATGATGACTGTTGGATTTAAAGCCCTTTAGTCAAATGATTTTGTTTTCAATTTTTCTTCATTAATTGCTTAAATTATAAAACAATACATTCTCTTTTCAAGTATTGAAAAAGTATCCATCAAGTATATATATATCAAGTATATATCACCCTCTCTGCATTTCCACCCTCTCGGCTTATTTTTATTATCGATCTGTATCTGTCTTTACATGACTTTTTCCATGTATTATCATCCCCATGTTAGAGAAAATGAGAGCAGTACAGACAGATGAAGTACCTTGCAAAAGATACAGACCTAGTAAGTAATAGAGCCAGGATTTCAACAAAGGCAGTCCACATCCAACACTCACATCAAGATCATTATGCTAAAAGCCTGTTTCTATCAGATTTGATGGTTGAATAAATGAATGGGGTGAGGTAAAATTTAAATTTGATTCTCATATGCAGTTTTGGGCAAATGAGTTCTGTTATTAGCACACATTGGTCTCAAAAGGAAGGAGGAGGTTTGGAATAGGAGTGATGTAATAAGTTCATTTTGGTAAATTTAGTTATATTCTAAACGGCATTTGAGCTTCAGATGCTAGTAAGATTTCCAGTTATGGATGTTCAGCAGGCACAACAGCAAACAAAAGATGTCTGGGCTTGGGCTTCCCTGGTGGCGCAGTGGTTGAGAATCCGCCTGCCGATGCAGGGGATGCGGGTTCGTGCCCCGGTCCAGGAAGATCCCACATGACGTGGAGAGGCTGGGCCCGTGAGCCATGGCTGCTGAGCCTGCGCGTCCAGAGTCTGTGCTCCGCAACGGGGGTATAGGGGGGCTGGATATACAGAAATCAAGAGCATAAGCATACAGGTAAAGAACAGAAAAATAAAGTCTAAAAGAAGTAATCAGAAATCCAAGGCCAAAAAAGAAAAAATGGAGACACAGAAGCCAAGGGAGTTGAGAGCTCCAAAAAGAAGAGAGTAAGATAGTCAAAAATGTCCATCATTTCAGATAGGCAAGTTAAAGGAAAACTGAAAGGAGAACATTGAATGTGGCATTGGAAAAATCATTCTACATTTTTTGCCAGCCCAATTAGTGGAGATGAAAATAAACTGAGATGGTGAAAGGAGAAAACATTTTTATAACGCTAGCTAGAACAGAAATTGGTAGTCCAAGGGAATTGCTGCTCAATGGTAGTTTCATTTGTATTGTTTTGACTAATTTTGCCTTACTTTAAGTGGAAGAGAACATTGTGTATACAATCAGCCCTCCATATACATGCGCTTCACATCTGTAGATTCAACCAACTGCAGATGACAACCAAGGGCAGTTGGCTGACAACCGCAGATAAGGGGGTGGACTGTATTCACTGCGATACATCATTTTATATAAGGTACTTGAGCATCACAGATTTTGATATCCACAGGGGCTCCTGGAATCAATCCCCAATGAATAACAAGGGACAAATGTATTTACAAGCTGCAGGGAAAGAGTCAGGGTGAAGGTAGGGAGAGTGGAGAGGAGAAAATCTTTCCTGCTCATCATCTGATCCCTAGTGTTTTCCACAGCATCTCTTACTGACTAAGTGCTTGACCTCTCAAACTCTCTGATCTGAAGAATAATAATGCACAAGTTGTTCCCAGAAGGAGAATTTCACCCTCTGGAATTTTTATTTCATACTGAATATCTTTTACTCTGAAAATAAATATGTATGGCTGGGAATCTGAGAAAGGATTCCCACATATTCTGGTCAATACTTTTAACCCTTTTAGTCTCTGATTCCTACAATTTCCACCCAGGACTAAAAGCCCCTTTAAGGGCCCTGTGGGCCTGTCATGTCTTTGGATCCAGAGAACCTAGCCTCAACCCTCCTCTTTTCTTCACTCTGGGGTATGATTCATGTAGTGTTTACTGGGTTAAAAGACTAAGATGGTTCAAGAGTCTACCAGTACTCAGGCTGTCCTCATGCTTACCCAACCTCCCCCCTTGGAAGACACAGGGCAGAGCTGGCTAGACCACCATCCACTGCTTTGCCCTGTTACCTGTGGCTGAATGTTTCCAGAGACTCCTAACTTCCCAAAAGCTAAGAAGCTATAGTATTTTAACATTCAGGATTATTTCAGTATTATTTTTCTAGATGTCAGAGTTTATGTCCTGTATGGTGCTTGTTGAGGCTGCAGTGTGATATACACACACACACACACACACACACACACACGTTTATATATGTATTAAAATGTCATATTATATATATAATATCAGAAAATATGATTTTCTATAGTTATTGTCATACAGAAATGTAAGGATTTGCCAGGTGAACACAAAATGGTCTAATTTGTTAATAATGCTATTATACTCTTAACTTTCAAATTTAAAGTTTTAACCTTTAATTCTGGAGTGCTATATTAAAGGTTTGGGGGCATTAGATATTTTAGGAGGGAGAGTATTCAATGAATAGGATAACATATACCAAAAATACCATGCTTTTTTAATAAGAAAATAAGTGAAAGAACTGTCAAAACTTTCACTTCACTACCTGTTTTGAATCTATGTTTAATTAAGTAGGCCTTTTTGGCATCTCAAGCACTTTCACTTATGAATATCTATTTTAAGAGATCAATGAAAAATTTTCCAATTTTTGTGCTTTGTTATTTTACATTCTCCTCATGTGTGTTAGTTGGCCAGTTTCTTTTTGGTTAGCTTAATGTCTTTCTTTCTTTTACATTACAGATATACTCACTTATTTTTGCCATTATATATAACATCCAGAAATAACATGAATAAGGGTTTTTCCTTTGCCATTGTTTCACTCAAATAAGATTAAACTTAAGTTTATAAACATGGAAAACCTTACATAGACTAGCTTATCAAAGAGGAGTAAAGGTCTTTCTAAAATCTTCTGTGTGTAATTACTACAGTCCTGTACTTGACTTGCTGTTCCATTAACTAGTCTATTAACATTTGATTTAGAACTATCATAACTGAATATGGATAATATTTCATGTCCCTATTTCATAACACAGATGTGAGTCAAGTTCAAAATAATTATTTTTATTGTTCTGTTGCCAAGTAATTAAAAGCATGAAAAATCATCCTTAAAATTATCAGAAACCTGAAAAAACTCTTTTTGATTACCCATTAGTCATTCTCTCCCATTCTTCCTTGTAACGAGAACCTGATTTTGCTTGGGTATAAGGCAGTCATATGCTTTAGAGGAGCTAGGATTTTCACCAGACCCAGTGGATGAGTCTTGATTAGTGAAGGACAGTTATATGGTGAATCTGGTCTCCTTGACCATGGTTGTTCAAGAATGGGTTTGCAATGGATGCAAGATTGCATGGATAAGCTTAGGGAAAGAGAGTATTTACTAAATCTCTTATAAAGAGGCATCAGAACAAGCATTTTCTCATCTAGGCTTTGCATATTGTGTGTCTATACGTGAGAATATGATACCTGGAGATATTGCAGCCATTTTATGACTATGAGAAAATAAATCTACAGTCAAAAGCCACCATGATGAGGGTGGCAGAGCTGAGCTATAAATCTAGATCTTTGATCATATTACATAATAATGAATTAAACAATCTTGAAATCTTCCTACCTCTTCATTCCTTGTTCAGTAAAGAAATGAGTTTAGCAAAGTCATAAGATACAAATAAGATCAATATATTAATGGTATTCCTAGATACTAGTAACACACAATTGGATTTTTTCTAATGTCATTAGATAAAATATCTAGGGATAAACAATAAGAAATGTGCAATATTATGCAATGAAAACTAAAAAATTTTGCTAAAAGAAAAGAAAGAACCTAAACAAACTGGTTTATAGATTTCAATGCAGTCTCAATCAAAATCCAATCAGGCTTTCGGTATAAATTACAATCTGATTCTAAAAATCTACATGAAATGCAAAGAACGAAATAATTTTGAAAAAGAAGAACATAGTAGTAAGACTTACTCTACCCTATTTCAAGACTTACAATAAAGCTACAGTAATCAAGACATTGTGGCATTGGCCAAAGGATAGACATTAAATGGAATAGAATAGAGGGTGGAAAAATAGAGTTACACATATATAGTAATCCAATTTTAACAAACATACCAAGGTAATTCAAGAGGGAAAATAGTCTTTTGAAAAATAGTTCTGGAATAGTCGGATATTTATATGTAAAAATAAATAAGTAAAACTTTACCCTTACCACACACCGTTTGCAAAAATTAACCTGAAATGGGTCATAGTTCTAAATGTAAAAGCTAAACCGGTAAAACTAACAGAAGAAAACAGAGGAGAAAATCTTTGTGACCTTAGGACAGTGAAGGTTTCTTAGATATTATTCCAAAACCTGGATCCATAAAAGAAAGGAAAATTGATAACTTGGACCTTATCCAAAATGAAAAATTTTTATTCTCTAAAAAAAAAAAGGAAAACTTAAATCTAGAATATGTGAAGCCTTAAAACTCAGTGATAGAAAGACAAACAACCTCACTTTAAAAATGAACAAAAATGAGCAAAAGTTTTGAAAAGACACTCTCCCAATGAAATGCAAATAAGCACATAAAACTCAACACCATTATTTATCAGAAACTGTACATTAAAATCACAATGAGATACTCCTACATACCCACTAGAATAGTTAAAATCAAAAACACTCACCATAC
The DNA here is from genome assembly GCF_008692025.1 of Phocoena sinus. Lineage (NCBI taxonomy): Eukaryota > Metazoa > Chordata > Mammalia > Artiodactyla > Phocoenidae > Phocoena > Phocoena sinus. Next base: position 76,188,745 of record NC_045769.1, on the reverse strand, counting down.
CAAGTGTTGTTGAGAATGTGGAGCAACTGGAACTCTAATACATTGCTTGCAGGAAGGCAAAATGGTTATAGCCATTTTAGGAAACAACCTGGCAATTTCTTATGAAGTTAAATATACATTTACTACATGACCCAGAAATCCCATTCGTAAATATTTCCCCAAGAGAAATGAAAACATATATTCCTACAAAGGCATGAATGCAAATATTCATAAAGTCTTTATTAATAATAGACAAAAATTCAAGTGTTTATTAATTGGTGGATAAATCCATATAATAGGATGCAACTCAACAATGAAAAGAAAAAAAAAGCTACTTATACATATGACAATATAGATGAATTTCATATGCTAAATGATAAAAAAGAAACAAGAGACTGCATACTTTATGATTCTAGTTATATGAAATTCTAAAAAAGGCAAAGATAAAAAACAGATCAATTATTGCCAGAGGTTGATGGTGGGCTGGTAACAAGGAAGCACATGGGAACGTATTGAGGTGACGAAAAAGTCCAACGTCACGATTCTGGTGTGGACTATCCAACCGTATTCGTTTTCAAAACTCATTGACTTGTACAATTAAATTTTGTGAATTTTATTTCACGTAAATTATACATCAATAAATTTGATTTTTTAGAAGTATCTGCATTTTGCTTGTTTTTGCATCCCTTTTCACCTTTCTTTGTCACCTCCAACCAAAAAAAAGAACACCTAATCTGTGATCCTTTGAAACTATGACCATTTTGGAGAATATAAACACTTTGGAAAATGTTTCATATTCTTTTATTGATTCTAACTCCAGGAGTATTGCAAGGAGCATTTTCTTTCTTGTTACAACATATAAGACATAACTGGAATTCAGACCAAAGAATTAAATAACAGAGAGTAATATGTGGTCAGTCTCTTTTCAACTTATGCCCCCTGTGATTATGTAAACTAGAGAGCATAAAACTGAACTAGCACCAGTCCTCATTCTTAATATCACCCTCATCTCTGAATAGACTTGAAAGTGATTATCAATCATTTTTGAGTGTGTGCTTTCTCTCTGTCTCTGTCTCTTTCTCTGTTTTTCTCTAGCAAACCATACAGTTTTTCATATAAATTCCATTTTTACTTCTTACAATTAAGAAAGTTAAGTTTGCAGCCTTTAAAAGTGAATTAACTACAATCTTATTCTAAAATTAAAATTAAAATGCTTTTGAGATGTGGATATATTTAGTTAACTCTTTATTGCCACTTTTTTTGGCAGGCTATGAAGAAAAACAGTATTTGTACGGCATTTATAATGTTACTACAGCCAAGAAAAGTGAACAATTTTCTGACAAGAACTCCATCCTTATGCCTCAACAAAAGAGACTTAAATAAATCTCAGTTCTTAATCTGAAATCTGAGATGATTAAGCCAAGAAAATCACATTTGGCATTTTAACACTTTCTAGCTTTACTTCTTTTCCCACTTGTATTGTGTATTTTAGCCATTTTTTTCCTCATGAAATTTTATTTACATGTATTTTTTGTTAATATTACTGTGAAAAGCTAAGTATCCAGCAGCAACAGGCAGGTTTGAGAGACACAAAGGTGTATTTTGATTCTCATTCAACTTCAGGCTCTAACTTCAACAATTCTCTACTTTATTCTTTAGTTTTCCTTTTTGTTGTTGTTTTTAAATTTTTATTAGAGTACAGCTGATTTACAATGTTGCATTAGCTTCTGCTGTACAGCAAAGTGTATCAGTTATACGTATATGTATATCCATTCTTTTTCAGATTCTTTCCCCATACAGGGGGAAATTACAGAGTATTGAGAAGAGTTCCCTGTGCTACACAGTAGGTCCTTATTAGTTATCTATTTTATACATAGCAGTGTGTTATGTCAGTCCCAATCTCCCAGTTTATCCCTCCCACCTCTTTAGTTTTCTTGAATATAAAAGGATAAAAGTAGCTATAACAACTAATGTTCACATTGTAAGGACAAATCTTTTAAATATGATAATCACAAATTATCCAACAATTAACCATATTTGTATGCATAAAAGAAAATTCAGGAGGTTTTTTATCTGTGTTATGAGTTTTCTTTATTTTCTTTGGCATATCTTATTTTTGTAAGATACCAATTTATGTTCTCTATTCCTTTAGAAGACAAAGCTCTGTCTCCTGACTACTGGATATCTTTTTTTTTTTTTTTTTTTGCAGTATGCGGGCCTCTCACTGTTGTGGCCTCTCCCATTGTGGAGCACAGGCTCCGGATGTGCAGGCTCAGCGGCCATGGCTCACGGGCCTAGCCACTTCGTGGCATGTGGGATCTTCCCAGACTGGGGCACGAACCCGTGTCCCCTGCATCGGCAGGCAGACTCTCAACCACTGTGCCATTAGGGAAGCCCTGGATATCTTTTATTTGAGCATACCAACCTTATTTTTGGAAACTTTGCAAATACTTACAACCTACTTTCCTTCATTTCTTTAGCTTAAAAGTAAGATAAGTAAACTTCAGGAAAGTGATGAATACTTGGCAATGTGAATATTGAAAATCACTGTGTCGTCTTAGATGCATGTAATTCTGGTCACAATTTCTAATATGCTTTTGACAACAAATAAAATGTCAAGAAAAAACAAAAATCTAGGAGAATATTAGTAGTTTAACTTTTTGTAACTGGTAACCTTAGACCTTTTTTTTTCTTGTGCTCATGAAAAATCAATTTCCATATTTTCTGGAGCTGTTTTAAGATCATTTAGTAATAAGCTACAAACACTTTTAGCTGGTGCAAAAGCTGCTCTCACAGTGCAAACAATACTTCTTGGTTTTAGAAGAGGGGGAGCTAAAGGCCAAAGGGTAAATTCCACTTATAACTTGATGCATATTTTTGTGGGCAGAATCAATGCCAGAATGGTCAACAGCCTTTCCACCACCAGGCTAGCTTGTTGCTTATGTGATCAACTTCCCTCAGATGTGACAGAAAAGTCATGCTGAAAAACTAAATGTATTGATAAGTTGAGAAAAATTAATCTTGCCTTACTTTTGTTAGATTTATGATTTCTGCATTTTCTTCATGAAAATCTGCTTTGTGAGGTTTTGTCTTTGTTTTACTCAGAGTGTAGGAAGAGAAGGAGGATGTGAGGAAGAAAACGCCTGTGAAAGAGTTTGTTTATAACATTTGTTCTTATTGTTTAGAAGAATTTTTAAGCCATTATGGAAAAGGCCAAAAATAAGGAGAAGGAATAATTATGAAGACAATATTTTTAAGATTCCTTTTGAGAATAGGGAAGAAGAAAAATTAAGCCAGTTAAAGAATGTCTCCCCAACTCCAGGTTTTCTGTCTAATTAGATTCTGGCAGAAATTACATTCTAAAGTATTCTTCAAAACATTCGGGAATTTTAAAAAATCTCTCTACAGGGGGCTGTATTGGCAAGCACAGGCTCAACAGTGAAGAAAATGAAGGAATCAATAAGACGTCCCAAGTCAAAAGAGGAACATTCTTGTACTATACCTCCCTAGAGACATGTCTTTTACATAGTAACTGGAAGAAGTGAAACCTCAAGAGCAAGAAAGGGCTACTAAATGTGGTAAAATATACTTTGTTTTTTATTCAAAGTAATTTTTAATTATTATGCTCAATATTGATAGCATTTACCTGGGGAGGTAAAATATTTGGGGCAGAGATTAAACACAAGCTTCTACCGTCAAAGTGTGACACTTAAAGAACATTGAGTGAGAATTATTTACATTATTTTTTTCTTTTTCTCTATGATTCAGACCAATAAATGTTTCAAATGAAAAAGTAAACGTTTTCAAAAAATTATCCAAGGAAAATGGTTTCCAGTCCACATGTCAGGAGCTTGGAAGTTGCCACCCCCTCCTAACAACAAATAAAAAGCTGAATAGATTGAAAAGTAAACAACTCTCCTTGGATCTGTAAGAGAGTGGGGGACACAGGAAAAACTGCTGTCTTTCAGACTGGAGAGACAGACAGGTGAAAACAAGGAGTCTCTACTAACTGTGGAGGGAACCAGTGCTAGGAAAACCTGAACTGTAATTGCTGAATTGCTAGAGACTCAGTGTGGACAAATCAGAGATTTAAAAACACCAAGGGGATTTAGTAACATGGGGACTCCCACAATATTGTAAGATTTACCTCCTGAAGCTCAACCATGTGCTCAGAGTAATTATCAGAGAGCAATCTCCTCTTTCTTCCAGCAGAAGGAGAAGAAAGGAACCATTTTGAAAGACACCAGAGTACTCTGTTCTTAACGAAGCCTGCCCTCAGGGGAAACTAGTTAACCAGAACCTATCCTGCTGGGGTATTATCAGAGCCTAACTACCCAACTCAAGCCCACTCTAGCCACCCTGTGCTGCCTAAGTTATATGTAATGCAGTAGGACAAGAAAAGAAAAGAAAATGCATACAGATAGTGAAGGAAAAAATAAAACCATCTTAGTGCATAAATGATATGATTGCCTATGTAGAAAATTTAACAGAATGGACAAAAACACTCCTGTAACGAATAAGTGAACATAGCAAGATTGCAGAGTACAAGATTGCAAGTACAAGCCCAAGGGCTTCCCTGGTGGCGCAGTGGTTGAGAGTCCGCCTGCTGATGCAGGGGACACGGGTTCGTGCCCCGGTCCGGGAGGATCTCACATGCCGTGAAGCGGCTGGGCCCATAAGCCATGGCCACTGAGCCTGCGCGTCCAGAGCCTGTGCTCCGCAACGGGAGAGGCCACAACAGTGAGAGGACCACATACCGCAAAAAAAAAAAAGATTAATACCCAAAAGTCAATTAATTGCTTACCTATGTACCAGCAATGAACAAGTGGAATTTGAAATTAAAAACACTATACCATTCACATTAGTTCTTCCCAAATTAAATACTTAGTTATAAATCTAGCAAAATATGTACAAGATCTATATCAGGAAAACTACAAAAATCTGATGAAAGAAATCAAACAAGAACTAAATAAATGGAGAGAAATTTCACGTTCATGAATAGAAAGAAAATACCGTCATGATGTCAGTTCTTCTCAATTTGGTCTGTAGATCAATGCAATCTCAATCAAAATCCCAGCAACTTATTTTTTTGGATATTGACAAACTGATTCTAAAGTTTATTATAGAAAGGCAAAAGACCCAGGATAGCAAACACAGTATTGAAGAAGAACAAAGCTGAAGGACTGACACTACCCAACTTTAAGACTTACTGTAAATCTACAGTAATCATGACATTGTCATATTGCTGAAAGAAAAGCAAAACTGATCAATGAAACAGAATAGAGAGTTCAAAAATAGAACCACATAGATATAATCAGCTGACCTTTGATAAAAGAACGAAGACAATGCAACGCAGAAAAGATAGTCTTTTCAACAAATGGTGCTGGAGCAACTGGACAAACGCATTTTAAAAAAATGAATCTAGATACAGACCTTATATCCTTCACAAAAAATTAACTCAAAATGGATCACAGACTTAAAGATAAAATACATAACTATAAAACTCCTAGAAGACAACAGAAGAGAAAACCTATGACCATGATTATGGTGATGACTTTTTAGATATAACACCAAAGGCACAATCTATGAAAATAATAAGCTGGACTTCATAAAAATTAAGAACTCATGCTCTGCAAAAGACAAGCCACAGACTGGGAGAAAATATTTGCAAAAGACGTATCTGATAAAGGGCTGTTATCCAAAGTATACAAAAAACTCTTAATACTCAACAGTAAGAAAAGAAACAACCTGTTTTTAAAAATGGACTAAAGACCTGAACAGATACCTCACCAAAGAAGATATATAGATGACAAATAAACATATGAAAAGATGCTCTACATTAGAAGTCATTAGGAAATTGCAAATTAAAACAATGAGATACCAATAAACACATATGAGAGTGGCCAAAATACAGAACATTGACAACACCAAGTGCTGGTGAGAAGGTGAAGCAACCCTCATTAACTGCTAGCTGGAATGCAAAATGGTGCAGCCACTCTGGAATAGAGTTTGGTGGTTTCTCACAAGACTAAACATATTCTTACCATATGATTGCATGCCTTGATATATGTCCTCCAAGGAGTTGAAAACTTATGTCCATGCAGAAACCGGCAAACACATGTTTATAGCAACTTTATTTATAACTGGAAAAACTTGGAAGTAACCAAGATGTCCGTCAGTAGGTGAATGGATCAATCAACTGTGGTACATCTAGACAATGGAATATTATTCAGTACTAAAAAGAAATGAGCTATCAAGCCATGGAAAGACATGGAGAAAGCTTAAATGCATATTACTCAGTGAAAGAAGCCAATATGAAAAGGCTACATACTGTATCATTCCGACTATATGACACTCTGGAAAAGGCAAAACTATGGAAAATTTAAAATTTAGTAGTTGCTAGAGGTTGAAGGGCAGAGGGTGGACATAGATATGATTTAGGTGGAAAACAGAAGATTTCTAAGGAAGTGAAAATACTCTGATACCATAATGTTGGCTACGTGTCATTATACATTTGACCAAACTCATAGAATGTACACCAAGAATGAACCTTAATGTAAACTATGGACTACAGGAGATTATGATGCATCAGTGCAGGTTCATCAATTGAACCAAATGTCCCACTCTGGTGGGGATATTGATAATGGGGGACACCATGCATGTGTGGGGACAGGAGGTATATGGGAAATCGCTGTACATTTCCCCCAATCTTGATGTGAACATTACACTGCTCTTTATAAAAATAAATTCTTAATTAAGAAAACCAAAATGCCAAAAAAATCTAGCCAATATTTTAATAATATTTTGTGAATATGTATTTTCAAAAATATTCAACTAAAGTATGACTTGGAAGTCATTAGTTGCCATAAAACATGTTGAGGACTCCTAGTGGAAAGTTTTATGAGTGAAAATATTTGAGTTCCAGTGCCATCCGTTTTACTATTTGTGAGTTCATGGACAAATAACTTCGCAGCTCCAGGGTTTATCTTTCCCATCAGTAAAATGAGGGTTTCCTGATTTGCCAGGTCTCCTCAGATTCTATGAGTGACCCTGTTATTGCCCCATAGATGGCATTAGGCATGCCTGTGCCATCACTAATCCTTCTGACCAATTGCTACATCAACTGTTTTCAGTCCCATTCAAGTACAGTGAATCTGAGAAGCTAATGCAATACTAAAGGCTTAAAGAACAATGATGAATTTTTACTGTATTCCATCTTTCAGACAACATTTCAAAAAACCAGAAGTCTTAAACCAAAATAATTATCAAATATATTGAGAAATTTCAGGCAACTTAATTGGTTCAGGGAGAAAGTAATATGTTGCAATTCATTACTTGTTTCTTAAATCTGTCTGCACTAGTTCCCCTCTCCACCCTAGTTTTTGTATCTTACATGATAATATCTTAGCTTGGGCTATATTAATAAAATATCACAAACTGCATGATTTAAACAGCAGAAATTTATTTTCTCACAGTTCTGGAGGGGAGAAATCCAATATCATCTTTCATCACGACTTGGTTTCAGGTGAGAGCTCTTTTCCGGACCTGCAAATACCTCCTCCTCACTGTGTCTTCACATGACGGACAGAAAGGGAGGGAGGAAGAGCAAGCTCTCTTATATCTCTTCTCATAAGGATACTGTTGGATCAGGGCCCAACTTTATGACCTTATTTAACCTTATTAACTCCATAAGGCTTTATCTCCAAGGGGGACTGGGGCTTAAACATGTGAATTTTGGGGAGATACAAACATTCAGTCCATGGTAGATAATATTAACATCTACTCTGGCAACCAGTTTAGGAATTGACATCTCCCTTATTTTGCTGGTAAAGTTTGACTGAATTCTTCCTCAAAATGTGTTTAAAATTCTGCTTCTTCCCTCCTTCTAAACACGTCTCACTTTGCTGCATTTTTCCAAATACAATGATCTTTAAAAAATGATAATGGGGCTTCCCTGGTGGCGCAGTGGTTGAGAGTCTGCCTGCCGATGCAGGGGACACGGGTTCGTGCCCCAGTCCGGGAGGATCCCACATGCCGCAGAGCGGCTGGGTCCGTGAGCCATGGCTGCTGAGCCTGCGCGTCCGGAGCCTGTGCTCCGAAACGGCAGAGGCCACAACAGTGAGAGGCCCGTGTACTGCAAAAAAATAAATAAAAATAAATTTAAAATGATAATGGATTTCTAATGACCCAAGTAGTAATACCCAATGTTTGTATGCACACACATGTGCATGTGTGTGTGTGTGTATTGGTGGTGGGTGAGAAGGCATTGAGGGTGGGTGGAGATGAGTCGAATCAAAACACAAGAAGAGTTTTTTCAAAGTATGTATATTTTTTCCTGGAAGCTCTCTTCTCCACATCTAAGCTTTAATTTTTTTAAATGTTCCCTGGATAGTGCTCATAGTCAGCTTGCTCTCTCCTCTTTAGCCCAATGGCAATGCCTCACCATATTCTAAATCACTGAGGTACAGAATAAGTTCTCCATTCTTTATTCTGAGATTTATTTCAAAGAGTGACCAGAATTTAGTCTCTTGGGCTACATATGCCTTATAGCATACGTGAACATACAATACACTCCAGATTTCAACGACCCTAGGCTAGTCATAAGTACAAAATATCATCCTACAACAGTGGTTCTCCAACATTTTGGTACCAGAACTGCTTTATATTTTTAATTGTTATTAAAGAACTCAAAGAATTTTTGTTTATTTAGGTTCTACCTGTTGATAGTGACCATATTAGAGATTCAAACTGTAAACTTCTTAAAACACAAGACTACACAGCATACATTCTATTAGCCTTCAGAGCAATGATATAATCACATGTCATGTGGCCTCTGGAAAACTCTATGGCACTCAAGAGAGAATGAGAGTAAGAAAGCCAAAAACATCCTAGCATATTATAAAAAAATTTGACTTTGCAGACTTCTTAGAAGGTGCTTCAGGGAGCTTATGGATATTCCAGCTATACTTTGTGAATCATTACTGTAGGCTATTCATAATTACTAACTATGTCTTGAAATCATTTTATCCTGAAATCACCTCATCCTCAATTTTACTTTTCCTACAGGGTCTTGCTCAAATGCCAATTTCCCTACAAAGCATTTTTTGACCTAGCTATTTCTTAACAGTGGAGGTGGTAACAAAAATATTGGTAGAATCTGTATTAGAGTAATTAGACTAAATAAAAATACATATATAAAATAAGTAGCAATATATTTATATTAAATTTTATTTTTAGAAAAATAAAATTTAAGGGTAGAGTAGCCAGACCTTCTAATGGGTATAAAGGAAACAGAGGAATCAACAATGACTGAAAGCTTTGTCCTGGGCAACTAGAAGCATGGAGTTTCCATTGATGGAGAAGGGGTAGGCTATGAGGGAAGGAGATTTAGAGCAAGAGGGATATAAAGAGCTTGTTAGTGGCAGGTCAAGTGTGAGAGGCCTAATCAAGACGTTGAGTACTAATTTGGATATATGAGTCTAGAGTCTAAGGGAGACATTTGTCTAGGAGATATAAATTTGGGAATCGTCAGCATATGAGACTGGATGAAATTACCAAGAGAGTGAGTATAAAGAGAAAAAGGAAGAGCTCTAAAATGAAGCCGCAGGACCTTAAAGAAATTCATGTCAAGGAGATAAGATAGATTAAGCAAAGGAGACAGAGAAGGAGTGGTCTCAGAGGGAGGAGAAAACCACAAAAGTGGTTATGTACTAAAGACCAAATCAACAAATGTGTTTCAAGGAGAGAAGAGGGATCAAAATTATGCAAATGCTGCTATTAGGTCCAAGGACATACTGTATGATCTTACAAGCCGAGAGGCATCATTCACATACACTACCCTTGATATTGCCTGAACAACTACAACCAGATATTGGGATCTTACTGGATGCTATTACAATGAGAGTTCAGAATTGACAATTGGATTTAGTGATATGGAGGTTACTGGTGACCCTGATAAAAGCAGTTTCACTGTAGCCGGGGGTAGAATCTTGACTGAAGTATGTTCAAGAGAACAGGAGATGCTAAATTGGAGACAGTAGGTACAATCCTTTCAAGAAATTTTGGTGTAAATGAGAGCAAAAATAGGATGGCACGAGAAGGGGATATGAGCTCAAGAGAAGATTTTTTGATGGTAAAATTTTGTTTTGTTTTTCTTCATTTTCTGTTGATTTGAATTTTCTAGTAGAAAGGGAAAAAATGTTAATGTTGTAGAGAAAGAGAGGGTGGAGAATAGCAGGAGAAATGTCCTTGAGTAGGAAAGAGAGAATGGTTGGAATACACTGTTGGAAGGCAGGGCTTTGGCTAGGAGCATGGACAGTTATCTTTAATAACAGGATAACAGGTAAAGTAAATGGGCACAGAAGAAGGTAAACAACTAGATAGAATAGTAAAATCTTAAGAATATTCTCCTCTAATTGTTCCCCTTTTCTTAAAAACAAAATTGGGGCGGGGGAGGAATTCTCCACTGCAGAAATTGAGGATTAGAAGGAGGCACTGGAGATTTGAGGTGTGTAGAGAAAATGATAACAGTCATCTAGAGGGGAGGGGGAGTGAATGGATTATGGAAATGTGGGATTCTTGGGCAACACTAAAGATCCACTGAATTTTAAAGTTCATAAAAATGAAAATGAAAATAGTGTGATGACAAGACCGTCATAGGATTCTTATTTTGAGATTCACCTCCAAGGACCCTATAGCTAGAAAATTACATTTAAATATAATTAGTTTTCTTTGTAAACCTATGTATTATGATCATATGTATCTGTGTGCATGATTTTATGCATTTTAAAACATTCTTCTAAGAAAGGTACAAAGAACTCACTAGACTGACAATGCAGTTCATGCCACAAAAAAGGTAAAACTCTGAACTTGAGAGAGTAGCCATAGAAGTAAGGTCCGGAGGTCAGTTGGATGGCAAAAACATTAAGGAAGAATCTCCAGCTTATCTCTGCTGATAGAGGCATGGGCTTCTGCAGAGGGACTGTCTTACTCTGACCACAATATTTATGGAATAAATGAATATGCTCATCCCCAAATGTGGGCTATTCACTTTCAAAGGTAATCCTTATACCTTCAATTTCCTCTATAAATATTAGTCTATGTAGACTTTAAAAAAATCTCTTTTTGAGTCTTTTATTTATTTCATTTTATCTATCCATTTATATTTTATATCATCCATGTCATATAGATTATAAAATATATTGCTATAAAGTTGGGTGTAGTATTCTCATAAAACTTTTAAACTCTACCCCATATCTGTAATTTTACCCTTTTCTATTCCTAATGTGTATTTCTGTATTTTTACATTTTTTCTACTTAATCAGACTTACTATGCGTTTGGTTGTTTGAGTTGATCTTTTCAGAAGACAATCTAGAATGTAAGGATGCAGCCTGGTTTATTTTTCCTACTTTATCAATCCTGGGTTAGAATCAATGCCAATTTCTCCAACTTGCTATCAGGGTGACTCTAGGCAACTTATTTAAGCTTCTGGAGCTTCAACTTCTTATTTATAAAATAGAAATAATAATTGCTAACCTCATAGAATTGGTTTGCCCTATCAATTAATTTATATGTAAATGGCTTAGAAGTGTGGTTGGCACATAGTAAACCCTCAAGAAATATTATGTTTATGACATTATTTTCTGGTTTTTCTTCTATAAAACACATAAGATATTTTCCACTTTTCTTATTTTCTAATAAATAAATCGTGGTGATAAATTGTATTTTCTGAGTTTTGCTTTGGCTTTAACTTACAAGTATTGAGTGTACAAGCATTCACTTTGTCTTAATCTCAAAATTGTTTGCCACCTCAATAGCATTTTCATCTTTATACCCAAGAGTATGTGGAATGTTTTAAAATGTTCCACTAAGTAGGCTATGAGACTCTTTTTTTGTGGTTTATGTTAATTTTACCATCTAATGATCAAATATATAGTTTCTCTTATTTTTGTGTATTAAAGTTTTCTAGTGATTTTCTTTTAAATTGCCCAAGTTTTTTTAATTGGAGTATAAGTTGATTTACAATATTAGATTAGTTCCAGATGTACAGCATAGTGATTCAGTATTTTTATGGATTATACTCCACTAAAAGTTGTTACAAGATAATGGCTAAAATTCTCTGTGCTATATAATATATTCTTGTTGCTTATCTATTTGTCCATGGTTTTTATTCAACAAACTCTGTGAATGGGTCTTTGAAAGTTGAATATAATGTACTTAACCTGTTCATTTGATGCAAAAAAATATTATTTAAATCCACTATATTGTTATTTACTTTATCCTTTTTTCAACATCTTTACTGGAGTATAATTGCTTTACACTGGTGTGTTAGTTTCTGCTTTTTTTACACATCCTTATTGGAGTATAATTGCTTTACAATGGTGTGTTAGTTTCTGCTTTATAACAAAGTGAATCAGCTATACATATACATATATCCCCATGTCTCCTCCCTCTTGTCTCCCTCCCACCCTCCCTATCCCACCCCTCTAGGTAGCCACAAAGCACCAAGCTGATCTCCCTGTGCTATGTGGCTGCTTCCCACCTGCTATCTATTTTACATTTGGTAGTGTATATATGTCCATGCCACTCTCTCACTTCGTCCCAGCTTACCCTTCCCCCCAACCCCGTGTCCTCAAGTCCGTTCTCTAGATCTGAGTCGTTATTCCTGTCCTTCCCCTAGGTTCTTCATAACCTTTTTTTTTTTTTAGATTCCATATATATGTGTTAGCATACGGTATTTGTTTTTCTCTTTCTGACTTACTTCACTCTGTATGATGGACTCTAGGTCCAACCACCTTACTACAAATAACTCAATGTCATGGTTTTCTCAGTGTATACACCCAGTGGTGGGATTGCTGGGTCATATGGTAGTTATATTTTTTGTTTTTTAAGGAACCTGCATACTGTTCTCCATAGTGGCTGTATCAATTTACATTCCGAGCAACAGTGCAAAAGGGTTCCCTTTTCTCCACACCCTCTCCAGCATTTGTTATTTGTAGATTTTCTGATGATGCCCATTCTAACTGGTGTGAGGTGAAACCTCATTGTAGTTTTGATTTGCATTTCTCTAATGATTAGTGATGTTGAGCATCCTTTCATGTGCTTCTTGGACATCTATATGTCTTCTTTGGAGAAATGTCTATTTAGGTCTTCTGCCCATTTTTGGACTGGGTTGTATGTTTTTTTGATATTGAGCTGCATGAGTTGCTTGTATGTTTTGGAGATTAATCCTTTGTCAGTTGCTTCATTTGCAAATATTTTCTCCCATTCTGATGGTTGCCTTTTCGTCTTGTTTATGGTTTCCTTTGAAGTGCAAAAGCTATTAAGTTTCATTAGGTCCCATTTGTTTATTTTTGTTTTTATTTCCATTTCTCTAGGAGGTGGGTCAAAAAGGATCTTGCTGTGATTTATGTCATAGAGTGTTCTGCCTATGTTTTCCTCTAAGAGTTTTATAGTGTCTGGCCTTACATTTAGGTCTTTAACCATTTTGAGCTTATTTTTGTGTATGGTGTTAGGCAGTGTTCTAATTTCATTCTTTTCCATGTAGCTGTCCAGTTCTCCCAGCACCACTTATAGGAGAGGCTGTCTTTTCTCCATTGTATACTTTTGCCTCCTTTATCACAGATAAGGTGACCGACCATCTGTGCATGGGTTTATCTCTAGGCTTTCTAACCTGTTCCATTGATCTATATTTCTGTTTTTGTGCCAGTACCATACTGTCTTGATTACTGTAGGTTTGTAGTACAGGCTGAAGTCAGGGAGCCTGATTCCTCCAGCTCTGTTTTTCTTTCTCAAGATTGCTTTGGCTATTCGGGGCCTTTTGTGTTTCCATACAAATTGTGAGATTTTTTGTTCTAGTTCTGTGAAAAATGCCATTGGTAGTTTGATAGGGATTGCATTGAATCTGTAGATTGCTTTGGGTAGTAGAGTCATTTTCACAATGTTGATTCTTCCAATCCAAGAACATGGTATATCTCTCCATCTATTTGTATCATCTTTAATTTCTTTCGTCAGTGTCTTATAATTTTCTGCATACAGGTCTTTTGTCTCCTTAGGTAGGTTTATTCCTAGATATTTTATTCTCTATCAGCCACGCTGATAGCCGCGGCTCATGCCTATCTCTGGAGCTCGGTTAGGCGGTGCTCTGAATCCCCTCTCCTCGTGCACCCCGAAACAATGATCTCTTGCCTCTTTGGCAGCTCCAGACTTTTCCCCGGACTCCCTCTGGCTAGCTGTGGTGCACTAGCCCCCTTCAGGCTGTGTTCACGCAGCCAACCCCAGTCCTCTCCCTGGTATCTGACCTCTGAAGCCCGAGCCTCAGCTCCCAGCCCCCACCCACCCCGGCAGGTGAGCAGACAAGCCTCTCAGGCTGGTGAGTGCTGGTCAGCACCGATCCTCTGTGCAGGAATCTCTCTGCTTTGCCCTCTGTACCCCTGTTGCTGCGCTCTTCTCCATGGCTCCAAAGCTTCTCCCCAACCCACTCCTTGTCTCCACCAGTGAAGGGGCTTCCTAGTGTGCGGAAACTTTTCCTCCTTCACAGCTCCCTCTCAGAGGTGCAGGTCCCAACCGTTCTTTTGTCTCTGTATTTTCTTTTTTCTTTTGCCCTACCCAGGTACATGGGGAGTTTCTTGCCTTTTGGGAAGTCTGAGGTCTTCTGCCAGTGTTCAGTAGGTGTTCTGTAGGAGCTGTTCAGCATGTAGATGTATTTCTGATGTATTTGTGGGGAGGAAGGTGATCTCCACATCTTACTCCTCGGCCATCTTGAAGGTCTCCCCCTTATTTACTTTTTACCATTGACCTTTTTTGTCTGTTTCTGAGAAAAATAGAAATAATCTATTGATAGGCTGAGACCGACAAGATAGAAATAATCTATTGATAGGCTGAGACTGGCACACAAGAGTGCCTCTGTCTCATTTAATGCTTTTTGGTTTGACTTTTTTTGTGTGTGTGTGTGGTACGCGGGCCTCTCACTGTTGTGGTCTCTCCTGTTGCGGAGCACAGGCTCCGGATGCGCAGGCTCAGCGGCCATGGCTCACAGGCCCAGCCGCTCCGGGGCATGTGGGATCTTCCCGGACCGGGGCACGAACCCGTGTACCCTGCATTGGCAGGCGGACTCTCAACCACTGCGCCACCAGGGAAGCCCTGGTTTGAGTTTTCAATCAAAAATTATATTGCATAAGTAATGGTCTATAAATACATTTTCATTCTTTTATTTTTCTGTGTAATTTTATTTTCTGTGGGATTCTTACAGTACATAGCATGTTTAAAAAGAAAAAAAAAAGACAAATAAGAGTCTGTATTTTTAAAAGGATTGCTTAACCCATTAATATTTATCATGACTTACTGGTCTGTCTGAGATTATTCCTGCTGTATTTTTTTAGGTTCTCTACTTAACCTGCTTTATTATTGTTCTTGTATTTTCTTCCCTTTCCTGCCATTGGTTGTCTCGTTCAAGTTTTCTTTCTCCAGTTTTCCTCTACTTATCTAGGGTTTTGGAAGTTATACATCCATTTCTATTCTCCTATTAAAATTTTAAACAGTATATTTAAACTTTAAAAAATGATTTCCAAGAATTAATCCATATCATAGTGTACTCTTCCATGAGATAACTATAAATAACTAAATCAATAATTGCAGTTTTACATATTCTTTCTCCCCAGCTTTCATATGTTTGGACTCATAAGGGTAAGACTTGTTGTTTTGAATTTCAGACCCAATTCTTTTGACTTTTGTCATCTTTGAACATTTACTTGGATTGGGCATTTGGTATTTGTAGTTCAACTCTCCAGGAGATAGAATTTATAATCAAATATGAGCCTACTCTATACTGTCAGCAGTTTATTATCATGACATAAAATAAAGCTATAGTAATACTTGGTGTGCATTTGCTGCAGAAATATACATGTAGATCAATGAAAGAGAGTAGAGTCCCAAAAGAGGCAAATGCTTATGATAGCAATTAAGAATTTGAATCATTTAGGGAAAATAGACTATTCTGTGAATGACCACATAGTAACTGGCTACCTATTTGGAAAATATAAATATCAAACCCATACACACATACAACATAAACAAAAGTGTATTTCAGATAAGTAGAGGGACAGATGTAAAATTTTTTAAATATGACATATTGGAAAAAAAATTGAAAATATTTTAATAGTCTCAAAATAGAAAAGGCTTTTCTAAATTACAAACTCCAAAACCCATAAAAGAAACATTTGATATATTTGGCCAAATTTTTATATTTCTGTATTTAAAAAGACATTATGGCCAAAGATAAAAAGCAAGGTACAAAGTAGGAAAACAACTTTCAACACATAGAAGATTCAAAATATTTATAATCAGACTACTTCAAAAAGAAAACTACAATGCAACGGAAAAAATGAGAAAAGAATAAGAAAAAGTAACTCTGGGAAGAAATATAATTAGCCAATAAATACAATGTATTTCAACCTCACTAAGAATCAGGCTAAGACAATTTTAAAATAAGATTTTATGTTTTAGCAAAACATGAGAAAAAAATTTTAATATTAATAACCAGTTTTGGTAAAGGTGAGAAAATGGGCAAGTTCCTATATTTTTAGTCAAGCCATTTTGGAGATAATTTTTTTTAATTTCTACTTCTAGGAAAATTCCACCTCCGCCCTACTTTAGAGAAGAACAAGCATGCAGGAATTAAGAATACTATGTAAGGATATTCATTACAGCATTGGCTGCTTATTTTTTAAGAAATTGACAAGCCATGTCAATGTCCCTCACTTTAGAATGATTAAATTATGACTCATTTATACAATACCTTGAAGCTATTTTAAAAGTATAACCTAGAACTAAATATACTGTTTTATAAATATTTCTAAAATATATTAAGAGTACATCAGGACCTCCCTGGTGGTCCAGTGGTTAAGATTCCACACTTCCACTGCAGGGGGCGTGAGTTTGATCCCTGGTCAGAGAAACTAAGATCCCACATGCCGCACAGCACGGACAAAAAAAAAAAACATAAAATAAAATATATTAAGAGCACAAAGCAACTTGCATATGTATATTACAGGTTTATAATACCTTTTGTATAAAGGACAGTGCACAACAGAAAGAGAGAGAAATAGAGAGAGAGACAGAGATGGGAAGAAAGAAAAGAAGACAAGAAGGGAAAGAGGTGGGGAAGTAAGAAATGTACCCATGCAGGAAACACCTGTTGAACATTTACTATACACCAGTCTTTGTTCCATGATAGACAGTGTCCCTGCTCTCAAGTAAATGTAAACAAGTACATGAACAAATAACTGTGTAAGGAAGTTATTCAAATAGTAATAATTCACACATTAAAAAGTGTTATAGAGAAAATAATACAGACAACACATAGAAAATGTAACAGGTCTGTGGCAAATAAAAGATGAAGTGGTCAGGGACGGCTGCATTGATAAAGGCCCATTTGAGCAAAAATCTGGATGGTGAGGAGAAAACCAGAGAAGGGAAAAGGAATTTCAGCACAGAGAATGCAAAGGCCTTGAAGGAAAAGGAAGACAACCAGTATGACTGGCACATGTTCAGTACAAGCAGATATGTGGGAACTGAGTTCAGAGATATAGACCAGGACCAGTTCACATAGGGTTACATGGGCCATAGCATAAAGTTTGGATTTATTAAAAGTACAACGAAATGATTATTGGAGGGCTTATATCAGGTAACATAACTTGATTTGTGTTTAGAAATGTCACTTTCACTCCCACGTAAAGAATGAATTGTAGGGGACAAGAGTAAATCAGAGAGACCAGTTAAGAAATGTTACAGTAATCCAAATGACAGATTACAGTGGTGTGCATTAGCTGCAGAGATAAAGTTCAGTGAGTTTAGCATATACTTAGGAGACAAAACAACAGAAACCTACTCTTATGTGGAATGTGAGAAAGAAATCAAACAAGATTCCAAGATTTTGGACTTGAGCAATCAGGACAGATGGTAAAACAACTTATTAAGATTGAATGACAAGAGGAGGGGCAGGTGTTAAACCTATAGGAGTCGAGAATTTAGTTTTTATCATATTAATATTAATAACATAACTAACACTCATGTAACACTTAATGTGTTTTAAGCTCATGTATATTAACTCATTTAATCTTCATAACATCCTATTACATAGATAGCTGTTGCATAGCCAAGTGAAACCTTAAAGAAGCAAGCTGAGGAGAGAGATCAGGGAGTTAGTTATTTTCATATCAACAATATATTTTATATAGATAGTTTTTAAAGCTATGGAACTAAGTAAGACTCCTTAGTGTTCTGGTTATCTATTGACACAAAACAGCAACCAATATATACAGTCAGGAACTCTGTGGTTTGATCATTCAGACAAGGCACAATGGAAATGGCTTGTTCTCCTCCAGAATGTCTGGGAATGACTGTGACGAGGAAAACGTCAAAGGAGCCCTTCACTTACCTATTTGGCACCTGGTCTGGTCAACTAGAAGAATTTACTTAGGATCTGGACTGAAATGCATATGTATGACCTCTGCATATGGCTTGTACTTCTTATGGCAAGGTGACACAGCAAAGAGAGTAACACCTGAGAGAGAGCTTTCAAAGAAAATGAGACAGAAGCTGCCTATTTTCACACAGTTTGACCTCCATCACACTCTGTTGGTCAAAGCAGTCATGAACCCACCCAAATTCAAGAGGCTGGTACTTGGACCCTACCTATCAATGAGGAAAGGGAATGTTAAAGAATTTGTGGACTTTTAAAAAAAATTCCACACCTAGAATGTATAGAAAAGGGAGACAGGACTGAGCATTGGAGAACTCCAATATTTAGAATATTCAAAGCAGCAGCCATCAAAGATAACTACATGCATATATATGTACCCAAACACATAGAAAAAATATTCAAAACACAGAGTAGTAAAGTCTGAGGATAGATACAATTGAGGAAAAAGGTAAAGGGGAATATTTCACTTATGGTTTTGATAACTTCTGTAGAGCTTGAAGCATTTTGAAAGAAAATGTACTAATATTTTACTTGAATATTTTTTTTCAAATAAGTGCTCAATAAATTATAAGATCATCATAACATGTTTGTTAACTTAAATGTATTTGTTCCTTATTCTGCCACTTGAAGTATGCAATTTTTAAAAACACGGATGTCAACAGTTACAGATAAAATTCAGAATATTTTTCAAGAAAGTTGAATGCTTAGGTTTTTTAATGTAAAAAAAATAAATTTCAAACATTCTCCACAATTCTGATCCCCAGCATTGGGTGTTCAGACTCAGTGGAGAAGAAAAAGGAGAACAGACAGAGATTACATTACAGTTTTCCCTTTCCATTATCAGCTAAGGTCCGATAATTATATGTACACTCCATTCCTAAAATGAAGAATAGGAAAAATTAAACAATATTTTAATGGAGTATGAAAAGGGTTATAACTGTAATCTTAGCTGAATAAAAATCTTGATATTTTATGGCTTTCCAGCTTTATTTGACTCTTAAAAGAGAATTCTTATTCCCAGATAGAGAGAGAGAGAGAGAGAGATTTATAGCACTTTGTTCTAAAGAATTGCATTCATCCCAAAGCAAATTGGAATAGGAAACATATGTTTGCTCATAAAACCTATAGCAGCCACTAAAATGTAATCAATGTTTCTCTAAAAAGACTGAATATTCATTCACAGTTCACCTAGCCTCTCCCAGGGTAACACAGTCAAATTGATCTATTCCTAAGACCTTTACCACAGGTAGTTTTATCTGAGAAAAAAAGGAGGAAAAACGTTTCTTCACTCCAGTTGTCCATTCTTGGGCAATGCTTAGCACCAGACTGCTCTGTCTTCTTCCTCAACCATTGACAACTGCTTTGAAAAAGTATTATTGTAATCTGTGAAATCAGAAGACAACAGACCAATGATGCCCTTTCATACAACACCTCTTGAAATTTCTAATCAAAATTTCATATCTGGAGCAGCTTGGATCTGACAGAGAGCCCCAACATGAAATGCCAATGTTTATTCATTCACACCCTCCTAACTTTCAAGGAAGACACTGGCTTTGTCCTCATGCAGTGAAGAGTGTGCTCTTACATTTTCAGACAGTCTATAACAAAGTTCCACGTCAGAAATTAAGGTCTTGGTAGAGAGACTGAGGTCTACAAAAAGAGGAAAACAGAACAGACATAAATGTACATAAAATGGATTGAATGTTGGCTAAAGGGAAGATGAGGGTATGGTCATAAATAAAATCTTTTCATGGTGGCAAAATGTAACTGGAGAGATATTATTGGATCAGTGTGATAATTCCACTTACTTATTAACTATTAAGGTAAATTTGGCAATCGAATAGAAAGTAAAATATCTGGTTCTCTAAATATAATTATATTGAAAGAATGGAGAATAAAATTGAAATTCTATTCCCTAAAGAAGAAAACAACATTGAATTGTTTGATAGATGTCTTATAAATAAATACAAATTAACAGGCCTTCATGTTGAAGTGTTAATCTGTATGGGTTTTTTAAAATATATTGTACCCCCTCACTATTATAAAGAGGAGCAAGTAGGTAAACTGAAAAGGGAAGGGAAAGTAAAAGTGAAGAGTCCATGAAGTGAAAATGGAAAGAAGAATCTTTTTCCACGAAAACCAGGAAATTATGGATTCAGCACTTAGCTGTCATTGCTTGTGGCCCCCTTGCTCCTCTGACATATCACCCATAGTTGGGTTGTCAGATAAAATACAGGTTACCAGTTACACTTGAATTTCAGGTAAATGAATAATAAAATTTAGTATAAGTATGTTCCATGCAATATTTATAGAATATAGTTATACTAACATTTATTTGTTATTTACCTGAAATTCAACTTTAATTGGGTTTTCTCATTGTTGTTGTTTTTTGGATCCTGCAACAGTAACCTATAGACAAGCTGCCATCCAACAGTTCTAGACATTGGTAAACTCTCTAGGGGAAGAATGGTACACTTGGGTACGTTATTGGGGGAAAAAATTAAAAACCTTGACTATGATGAAAGTGGAATCAAATAGAACCAATTATGATTATTAAATTAGATTTTTGTGTGAATGTCCTTTGAATTTTATCCTCTTTAAAGAATCTTGCTCCCTGCTTTACTTTTCTTGCCCTGTTCATTGTGAATATGATAATTTATATTAAATAAAGTTTTGCTGTAGCTAACATCATAGTGCATTTCTTAGTCTTGCAGATATTTTTGTGTTTTGCTTTCTTTTTATAGAAAAAATTATTTTAGATCACTTTAAACATATCAGAGCAACTTTAGTCAACTTAAACCTAAACTAAGTTCCTCAAAGTTTCTATGAATGCAAGGTAATTTAAAAAAATAAAGGCATATGATATTGTCAGGAGAGACAGGAAATTTAGCATCTGTCTCTCCTGTGAGGTAGCATTGTATCTTTGAATAAGTCTGAGACTTTTTTGGGCCTCTGTTTACTCACGTATCAGAAAACAATGTTGACATTACTAAGTAGATTATATTAAAAGTATTTTCTAAGTCTTAAGATTTTAAAATTACAAAAATGAGAAATGCAATACCTACATGGTAGATTGAAACTTTTATAAACTTGATATTTTTTTCTTTGTTGCAATCCTCCATTCTTTCATTTATACTTACAAGGTCTATGCAACCTGAAATGTATGGCATAGTCCAACTCTAAAATTCAGGCCCAGGGCTTGCATTTCCAACAGTATGACTGACTAGCTATTATGAAAACTCCCCTGCTATGAAAAACTTATTTAAACATATATAAAATATAATATAAGGCCTTCCTTTTGTGTGCATAGCTGAGCTCCTGAAACAATGAGTTATCTCCAAAGGCAGAAATTGGAGGAAAATTGAAAACCTGAAATGGAAGTGAATACAAGACTTAGCTGTCCTGGTTGTGGGTGTGAATTGAGGGGCAGTGTTTGGTTGTTGTGAACGTTGGTAACCAAGGAGTTGGGATTTAATGGACATTAAGGAACAAATTATAAAATCCTGGATACATGTGAGCTGAAGAGTTGGAATTGAGACTCCACAGAAAGCCAAAATTCTTGAAAGGATACATCCTCAATGTATAAATACTTTCTGTCAAAGAGAGATGAAATAAATACTTTCTGTCAAAGAGAGATGAAAAGAAAGTCTATCTATCATGACATTGACACTTCACGCAAAATCAATTCTCATTCGAGAATTATCGATATATCTATCTACCTACATATATACACACATACTATGTATTCATGTACATACAATGTGTTTGTGTGCGTCTGTGTGTGTGTGTGTATCCCAGAAAGCAAAATTAGTACTTAAGACTTAATCAAAGGACTGCCCACACCCACAGGGTGGGTCTTCGGAAGGGTATGTGTGGTCTATGTTTGAAAGGAAGAATTTGATTGATATGATAAAAAAGTAAACTCTGGCAAGAGTAGCCTATGTGTCAACCAAATAACATTCCTTTTCCTTCTGTTCACATGGTTCAACAGCATTTTCCAGCCTCATTTGCAGTCAAGTATGGCTCTGTCACAACTTTGGCCAGTGGAATCTGGTAGACATGAGTATGTAGCTACAGCATCCATACAAAGCCTTTAAAATAGTAGGTGCTCAATAAAAAAGAATGAACACCCTCCTCTCTTTTCAGTTTCTCAATAAATACTAATTGAGTATGCTACTCTTATTCTTTGGCCTCCTGGAACTCCTCCACTTAAGGACTAACCCAAGACATCTCTCTCCAATAATATCTTATGAGCCACAATATTTCACACACCCTCACTACTATCAGAACTTCCTTTCCCCCATGTCTTCCAAGTTTTCGAAATTGACAACTGAACTGTTAAACCATTATGAGGGCATTCTTGACAGTTTCTTTTTGGCTGCAATGCCCTAATCTAAGAGATAGGCTTTGGTGAGCATCTTTCCAGTTGTGCATTAGGTTAGTGAGGATTTGCCCTTTCTGATACAATTTTTCCATAGGGCTTATCCTGTTGCCAGAAGTTGACAATAAACCATTCAGGGAATGTTTTATTAAAATCTATCACTTTAAGTATAGTCTCTAGGAACTGCATTAGCAGGCCCTTAATATCTTGATAAAAACACAATTGCAGGGCTTCCCTGGTGGCGCAGTGGTTGAGAGTCCGCCTGCCGATGCAGGGGACATGGGTTCGTGCCCCGGTCCGGGGAGATCCCACATGCCGCGGAGCGGCTGGGCCCGTGAGCCATGGCCGCTGAGCCTGCGTGTCCGGAGCCTGTGCTCCACAATGGGAGAGGCCACAACAGTGAGAGGCCCTCGTACGGCAAAAAAAAAAAAAAAAAAAAAAAAAAAACACAATTGCAATGGGAATTGTCTAAAATACCTCTTTGTAAAGCAAAAGCTTGAGTGGTATATTGCTAGGCCAAATTTAAATTTTCTTTATCTGAGATATCTTCCAAACAGCATTAGTGTTTATCTTCCTTTTGTGTGATCCAAAATTATCTGGGAGCAATCTAAAAAGAATTCTAAAATGGTAAATATATGTGTTCTTTGAAGATAAACACTTTTTTAGACATGGCCAGTTGTTTAAACACACTATTTATCATTATAATGAAAACCCTAGTCTTTTCCTAACACACAAAGCGTAATTGTTTTGGCTTATGAATTTGGTTGTTACAGAGCCCTCCCCCTATCATTTTATACGGTCTTTGAACATAATCCCCCTACACTTTCATGTATATAGACTAATTAAAATAATAATATTACATTTCATTTTCCTATTTTTGTCAAAAGTGATTATCTTTAACGAACTCTTTAAATTGTTCTGCTTTTGTATCAGTGATTAATGTATTGTGCCTGGTTCTTCTTGCCTGTTAATTGTTTTATACAAGTGGATGCTAATATAAGCAATAAGGTTTTATTAATGTCCCAATCAAATATATTGAAGCATATATGTGTTAAATACACGAGTGCTAAATAGGTGATCTTTCTTAAAAGAACATTAGGTTTTGAACATTGATCCATATTTATTAATTAATGTCTCTTTCAAAGCTTTTCTGCAGGATGATTAAAAATTGTTTATATTTTATCATATAAAATGGTATATCTATTAAGATTTAGATTTATTCAAAAAGTATAAGTGAAACTCCACCCCTTGAAAATATAAGCTTGAATATAGAGAAATTTATAATTCAATCCATATTTATTTAAATATATCCACTTTTAATAAGTACTTTACAATAACGTCTTTCTCTGCCAAGCTATAAAAATAAATTACCTAGAATTAAATAACACAAAAAAAATTTTTTTTTTTTTTGAAACCTACAAAAGAGAGAAAAAATGCTTGTTAATTGTGATACTTCGGTGCTATCAAGGTGTAGTTTCCGTTACCAAGAAATATCTCAAAATTAGATTTGGTTCAAGCATTTGAAACTCAGAAATACCACAACAACTTTTTTAAATTTTTGAAAAAAAAGGATTAGCAGAGACAGAGTAAAATGTTGACATCAACGTAAATGTGATCATAGCAAATAATGTTCAACTCTTTCTTTCCTCAATTCTCTAATATCTGTTACACTGTAATCTTACCATAACGTTTTGCCTGCTTAATCCTCAAATTGAGCTGCCATCCATGAGTAAATTAGAACTGACCTTAGATAATCTCTGAAAATGCAGTTATTTGGTTCATTTTTACTTGTTTTTATTTAAATATGATATTTTTCACTTGAAAAAATAGGATATGAGGATAGATGGCAGCCTGGTCAAACAATTTTCAATAATCATACCGTACAAAAGGTTCACAGCCATAATAAACAAAGAGTAAAAATCAACAGGAAAAAGACAAATCATCTGTGGTAGTTTTAAAACACTGGGTTTAAATACTTTATTTAAAAGTCTTTCCCATTACTGCCAGTGAGAGATCAGGTATATGTACCTTCCCCTAGAATTTGGGCAGTTTTTTGACTGCTTAATCGATAGAGTATGGCAGAGTAATTCTGTGCAAATTCCAAGGCTGCATCATAAAATACAATGCAGCTTCACCAGAACACTCACTCTTAGGGCTCTGACCCTCTGTGTAACCATCCACCTGTTCTGAGGACACTCTGCTATGAGGAAGCCAGGTTACGGGGAGAGAACATAAGTAGGTGTTCTGGTCAGCAGTTCTAGTCTTTGAGCATCCCAACCCAGGTGACAGACATGAGTAAATGAGTTTGTGCATGTATTAGTATTAATTGTGTATATTAACACAAGTGTGTTTTAGCTTTTATAACAAATTACCACAAACTTAGTAGCCCTTCCCAAGGGAGCTACTTAATCAGGAACACCAGGAGGTAGACAAGATAAAACTATAATTTTAAAAACATATGCAATTGATTTTAATGGGATTAAAATCCACTGACCTAATGAAACAAAGTAATTCCTCCTTGACAACATTGCTTTTTCCTCATATATACCTAAAATGAACTATTTACTCATATTCATCACAATCTTATACTCATCTAACCAATTACAAGGTTCAATTGTAATCATATCCTGGGATATAATTTCATCTTTACTCTTCCTGAAAATTCCACCCCTTTGCATTCTCATTGCCTTCATTCCAGGGCCCCACTCAATATTTTTAGACTATTGTAATAGCCATCTAATCACCTCTAGTTCTCATTTCCTTCTATCCAGATTTCACTAATCACTCAGAGGGATCTTCTTAAAAAACTGAATATCTCTTGTTACTTTTCTGATTAAATCATTTCAGTAGCTTTCCATAAAGTAAATGCCCGTAAACACCAATTCCTTCAGAACCTCTATAGGACGCACCCACCCGACTCATCCTAACCCCACGTTCTCACCCTTCATTTACCTAAATCATCATTCAGGTCTTAACTTAAATGTTACATCCTTTACTTAACACTCCCCCACACATGCACACATGCCCCTAAATTAGGCCTTCTTGTTAGCTTTCATCAGAATCATTGCTCATCCTTTTTATAGCCATCATCGCATCTCCAATTACGTGCTTTCTCACATATACTATAAAATCCTAAAGAGCTTGGACCATACCTGTCTTCAGTGTACATGAGAATTCAGTATTTCATGAATAAATAAGTGAATAAATTAAAAAATTGATGAGAGGTATTTATTTCCAGTTACCAGATGTTTTGTTTTGTTTTGTTTAAAAACAACTTAAAAATTACAGAATGCCAAGCTAAATATTTTGATTTTACTTTTTAACAAAAAGTATCTCGTGTTCTCTCTGCAGATGCTTAGAAGCTTCAGATGAAAATGTTAATTATTATAAAACATATTTTTATACTGGAATAAAACCACAGTCATACACTCATGGGTAGTGTGTTAGTCATGGAGTGGGCAGGAAACAGATGGCACATCCCAGAGGAAAGTTCAATAAAGGGATCTTTACCAAGGTGTGAGTGGGTGTAGGGCAGCAGTCCCCAAACTTTTTGGCACCAGGGACCGGTTTTGTGAAAGACAATTTTTCCATGGACAGAGGGGGTGTTGGGGATCATTCAGGCAGTAATGCAAGCGATGGGGAGCATCAGATGAAGCTTCGCTCACCTGCCATTCACCTTCTGCTGTGCGGCCCAGTATCAGTCCCTGGCCAGAGAGTTGGGGACCTCTGGTGTAGGGCAACCTCGATGCAGTTATGACTAGTTAACATTGAGCTCACCACCATCACTCTTCCCTCCTTCTCCAATCTCCTACTGGGTTTCAATCAGTGGAATCATACTGGAAGCCAAAAAGCAAGGAGTTTTGTATCTCAGGTCAGTCTCCCAGGACACAGAAGAGGGTGGAGAGAGTGGACGGTGTGTCTCCAGGGCAAACCAAGAATATGCAGCTCAGGGAAAAAAAGGGCATGCCTCCATGCATAACTCAGGCTTTTTATCAGCTTCAGGTCTTTACCAGAACTACTAGCAAGCATTATAACACTTCGGTAAAAAGAGGCTAATACATTTTTTTCCCCCCAAATGCAACAATAACATAAAGTACTAACTATAGTAATTCTCAAGGATGGCAATTTCTCTCTCTGTTAGGCAGACAGCAAAGATGGAAACAGGCATAGGGTAACCATAAATACAAATTTTCATAGGATGGTCCCAATATAAGCCTGTTGTCCCATCCCTATTAATAGTACCTTCTTTAACTCTAAAGTGTCCTAGTCTGAATATCAAATTATACTACTATACTATTACTATCAAACTATATAAAGCAGAAGTCTTAGAAATAAAAAGAGGAATGGGCAGAAACAAAATTACAGTAGTAATCTTTGATTGACATTGTGAACTACCTAAATTAAAACCTAGAGTGTTTAAAAAATGTAAATTAAAAAGGTAAATTCTGACTTGGAACCAAGATGGCGGAGTAGAAGGACATGCTCTCACTCCCTCTTGTGAGAACACCAGAATCACAACTAGCTGCTGGACAATCAACGACAGGAAGACACTGGAACTCACCAAAAAAGATACCCCACATCCAAACACAAGGAGAAGGCACGATGAGACAGTAGGAGGGGTGCAATCACAGTAAAATCAAATCCCATAACTGCTGGGTGGGTGACTCACAGACTGGAGAACACTTATACCACAGAAGTCCACCCACTGGAGTGAAGGTGCTGAGCCCCACGTCAGGCTTCCCAACCTGGAGGAGGAATTCCTAGAGAATCAGACTTTGAAGGCTACTGGGATTTGACTGCAGGACTTCAACAGAACTGGGAGAAACAGAGACTCCACTCTTAGAGGGCACACACAAAGTAGTGTGCACATCGGGGCCCAGGGGAAGGAGCAGTGGCCCCATAAGAGACTACCTGCTACTGTTGGAGGGTCTCCTGCAGAGGCGGGGGGTGTCTGTGGCTCACCATGGGGACAAGGACACTGGCAGCAGGAGTTCTGGGAAGTACTCCTTGGCGTGAGGCCTCCCAGAGTCTGCCATTAGCCCCACCAAAGAGCCCAGGTAGGCTCCACTGTTGGGTTGCCTCAGGCCAAACAACCAACAGGGAGGGAACGCAGCCCCACCCATCAGCAGTCAAGGGGATTAAAGTTTGACTTAGCTCCACCCACCAGAGCAACAGTCAGCTCTACCCATCACCAGTCCCTCCCATCAGGAAACTTACACAAGCCTCTTAGATAGCCTCATCCACCAGAGGGCAGACAGCAGAAGCAAGAAGAACTACAATCCTGCCGCCTGTGGAACAAAAACCACATTCACAGAAAGACAGACAAGATGAAAAGGCAGAGGGCTATACACAAGACAATGGTAATAGGAACATACATATCAATAATTACCTTAAATGGGAATGGATTAAATGCTCCAACCAAAAGACACAGGCTTGCTGAATGGATACAAAAACACGACCCATATATATGCTGTCTACAAGAGACCCACTTCAGACCTAGGGACACATTCAGACTGCAAGTGAGGGGATGGAAAAAGATATTCCATGCAAACGTAAATCAAAAGAAAGCTGGAATACCAATACTCATAACAGATAAAATAGACTTTAAAATAAAGAATGTTATAAGAGACAAGGAAGGACACTACATAATGATCAGGGGATCAATACAAGAAGAAGATATAACAATTATATATGCAACCAACATAGGAGCACCTCAATACATAAGGCAACTGCTAACAGCTATAAAAGAGGAAATTGATGCGGCGAGCCGCTTCTGACCAGCAGAATGACGAATCACCACACGCTAGATTCTTCTCGCATCACACTTTATTGGAGTACAGCTTGGTTTCGGGCGGATGGAAGGAAGACCCCGTACGCTTGAGCCTGTCTGCTTATATAAGGGCTTAAGGACTCGTGTAAGTCCCTGATTCGTCCGTATGGTTATCGCATTTCGCAAGCCGGACTTTGGATAGGCCACTGCTTCAAAACCTGATTAGCATATTAGGTGCATACGCCCTAGCTGCATACTTAGTGCATGCGTAATGGCTATCCGGCCGCGCCCTACATCTCCCCCTTTTTTCTTTTCGACCATTGCAGCGGACATTGACCTGTACCAGTGCTCATACCGGGGTATGTACACGGTGTACCGGTAGTTTCCGCTTGCATTCGCAGACACCCTCCTGCGTGCAATGCTCGCAATCGAACTGCAGGGTGCAAGGGCTGTCTTCACGTGGCATGGGCTCCTCATGGAGGTGCAATGGTAACGAGACCTCTCCGTGCAGAGGCAGCCCCTAGGGCCGATCCCCTATAGAGGTGCAATGGCGGCAAGGCCCCTCTGTGCAAGGGCGATCATATGTTTTTTAGGGTGGAGAGCCAGGCTGCGGGGGACTCGCCTTCACTGATGGCCACAAGCGCCTGAGTGAGCATTATCCTATCTCGCCGGGTTCGAATGCGAATACGACAGACCAACCAGAGACACAACACTATCCCAAACAAACAGCAGGCTGCGAACAGTCCCACACCCACCCATTCCTTAAAAAAGGAAAATGCTCTAGCTAGCCATGCGGTAAATTCTCCAAGAGTCACTGGATCCACTCTAGTTGCATTCAGCTGCAGGATATTCAACTTCTGCTTAAATATCATCTTCTCCGCCTCGCGGGACCAATTTCCCTTTAGGAATTCTCCAATCTGCTTGCTCTTATTCAGAGCATCCAATCTGTGCTTAGTGGCCTAGCACAAGCCGTATTCATCTCACAGCTAGTGGAATACAATACTGGGAGAATGGTACTTTGAGAATGAACGGGGATGGGGACTGGCCAGGTTCGGCTAATTCCCCAAAACGTCTTGATCTCCGCCTTGAGCAGGGGGAAGCTCATCAACAGTATCCAGCCCAGTGTCACTCCTTGAGTGCTCCACATCGTTCTTGGGATTATCTTCCACGACTCTTGTTAACCTTGTCGGGACCCAAATCGGATCTTGATCCTGAGACCAGACTTCTCTGGGTATGAATGTACACTTTGGCGGTTCCCGAACCGCAGCGCCAGGGGGGGCGCTAGCAATAAAAGCGGAAGTCTGAGTACATGTTAAAGCTTTTGATTTAGCAGAAGCACAAAATGGCGGACGAACACCCGCAGAGGCACAAAATGGCGGACGAGCACATGGGGAACTGCCATATCGTCCTCTTTCATATTCGGCAGCTGCTTCTTCCAGATCCGCCTCCTCCTTGGGATTCAACTCATCTTGAGACAAATAAAGCGCTTTAAATTCATCTAAAAGTGGATACAATCCTGGCGTTGCATCCAATTTTTCTATTTGTTTTTCTCTCTTTTTCCTAGGATTCTTAGGCCTATCTACCGTAGTCCCTATATTTTCACTTTCTGACGCACTATCTTGATGTATGCTAAGAGCTTTACGGCCCATCTGTACAATATCTTCGCATTTCCCTTCTCTTAAGCACGAATGTATCATTCTCCATAACGGAAACGTGCCTCGAGAGAGCTCCGCCATTTTGTGACGATCAGCCAAGTCCTTCCCCAGTTCTTCCCAAGATGGAACAGTCAGGCTTCCAGACACCGCAAACCATGGGGCGGCACCATCAATATCCTGCAACAGTTTACTAATAGTTTTATGTGAAATCTTAAGTCCTCGATCGTTCAGAAGGGCTTGGATGGGCTCATGGAATCCAACGGTTGGTTCCGCGGATGAACTATTCCCCATAGTTCACTCTCATATATGAACAACTTGCTAAAGCGGGAAGATCTCTGACCTATCTAATGGCCAGGGGAGACACACTCGGTCGGGCTGATGGCACCGTAGCCACACGCAGACAAAAAGTGCGACAGCTACGAAGAGAACGAAAGCGAAAATAAAAATCTCGGGCTCTATTGCAGCAAAAACATACCTAAACTGGACTACTTAACGGCGGTTCACTCCGTGTGTCGAGTTCTGAATCGGTCCTCCATGCGGGGCGCGCAGGTTCCCGGGTTTCGGCACCACTCGCGGCGAGCCGCTTCTGACCAGCAGAATGACGAATCACCACACGCTAGATTCTTCTCGCATCACACTTTATTGGAGTACAGCTTGGTTTCGGGCGGATGGAAGGAAGACCCCGTACGCTCGAGCCTGTCTGCTTATATAAGGGCTTAAGGACTCGTGTAAGTCCCTGATTCGTCCGTATGGTTATCGCATTTCGCAAGCCGGACTTTGGATAGGCCACTGCTTCAAAACCTGATTAGCATATTAGGTGCATACGCCCTAGCTGCATACTTAGTGCATGCGTAATGGCTATCCGGCCGCGCCCTACAAATTGACAGTAACACAATAATAGTGGGGGACTTTAACACCTCACTTACACCAATGGACAGATCATCCAAAATGAAAATAAATGAGGAAACAGAAGCTTTAAATGACACAATAGACCAGATAGATTTAATTGACATTTATAGGACATTCCATCCAAAAACAGCAGATTACACTTTCTTCTCAAGGGCGCACGGAACATTCTCCAAGATAGAATCTTGGGTCACAAATGAAGCCTCAGTAAATTTAAGAAAATTGAAATCATATCAAGCATCTTTTCTGACCACAACTCTATGAGATTAGAAATTAATTACAGGGAAAAAAACATAAAAAACACAAATACACGGAGGCTAAAAAATACGTTACTAAATAACCAAGAGATCACTGAAGAAATCTAAGAGGAAATCAAAAAATACCTAGAGACAAATGACAATGAAAACACAATGATCCAAAACCTATGGGATGCAGCAAAAGCAGTTCTAAGAGGGAAGTTTATAGCTATACAAGCCTACCTCAAGAAACAAGAAAAATCTGAAAGAAACAATCTAAACTTATACCTGAAGGAACTAGAGAAAGAAGAACAAACAAAACCCAAAGTTAGCAAAATGAAAGAAATCATAAAGATCAGAGCAGAAATAAATGAAACAGAAACATGGGCTTCCCTGGTGGCGCAGTGGTTGAGAGTCTGCCTGCCAATGCAGGGGACACAAGTTCGTGCCCCGGTCCAGGAAGATCCCACATGCCGCGGAGCGGCTGGGCCCATGAGCCATGGCCGCTGAGCCTGCGCGTCCGGAGCCTGTGCTCCGCAACGGGAAAGGCCACAACAGTGAGAGGCCCGTGTACCAAAAAAAAAAGAAACAAAGAGAACAATAGCAAAGATCAATAAAACTAAAAGTTGGTTCTTTGAGAAGATAAACAAAATTGATAAATGATTACCCAGACTCATCAAGAAAAAGAGGGAGAGGACTCAAATCAATAAAATTAGAAATGAAAAAGGAGAAGTTACAACAGATGCCACAGAAATACAAAGCATCCTAAGAGACTACTACAAGCAACCTAGGCCAATAAAATGGACAACCTGGAAGAAATGGACAAATTCTTAGAAAGGTATAACCTTCTAAGACTGAACCAGGAAGAAATAGAAAATATGAACAGGCCAATCACAAATAATGAAATTGAAACTGTGATTAAAAATATTCCAACAAACAAATGTCCAGGACTAGATGGCTTCACAGGTGAATTCTATCAAACATTTAGAGAAGAGCTAACATCCATCCTTCTCAAACTCTTCCAAAAAATTGTGGAGGAAGGAACACTCCCAAATTCATTCTATGAGGCCACAATCACCCTGATACCAAAACCAGACAAAGATACTACAAAAACAGAAAATTACAGATCAATATCACTGATGAATATAGATGCAAAATCCTCAACAGAATACTAGTAAACAGAATCCAACAACACATTAAAAGGCTCATACACCATGATCAAGTGGAGTTTATCCCAGGAATGCAAGGATTCGTCAGTATATGCAAATCAACCAATGTGATAAACCATATTAACAAACTGAAGAATAAAAACCATATGATCATCTCAATAGATGCAGAAAAAGCTTTTGACAAAATTCAACACCCATTTATGATAAAAACTCTCCAGAAAGTAGGCGTATAGGGAACTTACTTCAATATAATAAAGGCCATATATGACAAACCCACAGCAAACATCATTCTCAATGGTGAAAAACTGAAAGCATTTCCTCTAAGATCAGGAACAAGACAAGGATGTCCACTCTCGCCACTATTATTCAACATAGTTTTGGAAGCCCTATCCATGGCAATCAGAGAAGAAAAAGAAATAAAGGAATACAAATTGGAAAAGAAGAAGTAAAACTGTCACTGTTTGCACATGACATGCTACTATACATAGAGAATCCTAAAGACACCACCAGAAAACTAGGAGAGCTAATCAATGAATTTGGTAAAGTTGCAGGATACAAAATTAATGCACAGAAATGTCTTGCATTCCTATACACTAATGATGAAAAATCTGAAAGAGAAATTAAGGAAACACTCCCATTTACCATTGAAACAAAAAGAATAAAATACCTAGGAATAAACCTACCAGGGAGACGAAATACCTATATGCAGAAAACTGTAAGACACTGAAGAAAGAAATTAAAGATGATACCAACAGATGGAGAGATATACCATGTTCTTGGATTGGAAGAATCAATATTGTGAAAATGACTATACTACCCAAAGCAATCTACAGATTCAATGCAATCCCTATCAAATTACCAATGGCATTTTTTACAGAACTACAACAAAAAATCTTAAAATTTGTATGGAGACACAAAGGACCCCGAATAGCCAAAGCAGTCTTGAGGGAAAAAAACGAAGCTGGAGGAATCAGACTACCTGTCTTCAGACTATACTATAAAGCTACAGTAATCAAGACAATATGGTACTGGCACAAAAACAGAAACATAGATCAATGCAACAAGATAGAAAGCCCAGAGATAAACCCATTCACCTATGGTCAACTAATCTATGACAAAGGAGGCAAGGATATACAATGGAGAAAAGACAGCTTCTTCAATAAGTGGTGCTGGGAAAACTGGGCAGCTACATGTGAAAGAATGAAATTAGAACACTCCCTAACACCATACACAAAAATAAACTCAGAATGGTTTAGAGACCTAAATGTAAGACCAGACATTATAAAACTCTTAGAGGAAAACATAGGAGGAACACTCTTTGACATAAATCACAGCAAGACCTTTTCTGATCCACCTCCTAGAGTAATGGAAATAAAAACAAAAATAAACAAATGGGACCTAATGAAACTTCAAAGCTTTTGTACAGCAAAGGAAACCGTAAACAAGACGAAAAGACAACCCTCAGAATGGGAGAAAATATTTGCAAACAAAGCAACTGACAAAGGATTAATCTCCAAAGTATATAAACAACTCATGCAGCTCAGTAATAAAAAAACAAACAACCTAATCCAAAAATGGGCAGAAGACCTAAATAGACATTTCTCCAAAGAAGACATACAGATGTCCAAGAAGCACATGAAAAGCTGCTCAACATCACTAATTATTAGAGAAATGCAAATCAAAACTACAATGAGGTATCACGTCACACCAGTTAGAATGGGCATCATCAGAAAATCTACAAACAACAAGTGTTGGAGAGGGTGCGGAGAAAAGGGAACCCTCTTGCACTGTTGGTGGGAATGTAAATTGATGCAGCCACTATGGAGAACAGTATGGAGGTTCCTTAAAAAGCTAAAAATAGAATTACCATTATGATCCAGCAATCCTACTACTGGGCATATACCCAGAGAAAACCATAATTCAAAAAGACACATGCACCCCAATGTTCACAGCAGTATTTACAATAGCCAGGTCATGGAAACAACCTAAATGCTCATCAACAGACGAATGGATAAAGAAGATGTGGTACATATATACAATGGAATATTACTCAGCCATAAAAAGGAACAAAATTGGGTCATTTGTTGAGACGTGGATGGATCTAGAGACTGTAATACAGAGTGAAGTAAGTCAGAAAGAGAAAAACAAATATCGTATATTAACGCATATATGTGGAACCTAGAAAAATGGTACAGATGAACCAGTTTGCAGGGCAGAAATTGAGACACAGATGAAGAGAACAAACGTATGGACACCAAGTGGGGAAAGCGGCAGGGGGGTAGTGGTGGTGGTGTGATGAATTGGGTGATTGGGATTGACATGTATACACTGATGTGTATAAAACTGATGACTAATAAGAACCTGCTGTATACAAAAATAAATAAAATTCAAAAATTTTAACAATAAATTTCTCTCAGTAATAAAAAAAAAAGGTAAATTCTAGTTTTCAGTAAATTGCTCTCTATAGAGTTTACCTTCTTATAAGGATCAAAAATAAATCTTATAAAAAGCTACACAAAAGAAACAGTATATTGACAACTCAAAACATAAAGAGAATTCAGACTCTGTTCTCTTACCCACAGTGCCATGAACTAGAAACAAGTAATAAAACTTAAAATAACAATAATAATATTCTCCAAAACTTGGAAATAAGATTATAGTGTCAAAGGAGAAATGAAAATTAGTTAACTGATCTAAAAACTAACAAAAATAAAAATCCACACAACTCAGCCTATGGAATAAAGTCAAAATAATGTTCAATGGTAAATTTGCTGCTATATAATGTTTTTATTTCCAAAAATAGAATTAAGAAATAAATTAAAATGCAGCTCTAGAAGGTAGAAAAAAGGCAACATTAGCCCAAGGAATGCAAAGGAAAATAAAAAAGTCAAAATTTAGTGAATTTACAAAAAATAATTTATTCAACATCTCCAATTCCTGATTCTAATGAAATAAACATATTGTTGAAAATACACCAATAACAGAAAGAAAATAATGTAAAGAGTTTATTTCAAAATTATAAAAATTTTTGTTTTAAAATTTATTAAAATATGAAATATAAAAACACTTCTGTGGAGCTATGGGTGGATTTTGGGTTTGTTTTACTTTTTTGCTTTATATATTTTGCTTTCACCAAAATAACCTCATTTTACTAGTGGGTTCTTTCATTTATTTAGGAAATAGATCTTTTCATTGTTTTCTCCTATCTAAGATGAGCTTTTATTAAGTTAGCAAATCTTCCATTCCAAAACGTTAAAATGTTACAAAAACAGGAAAAATAAGATGCTTTTACTTATAAACACAGATAAGTAATGCTAAATAAAATAAGGGCAACTTAATTTAAACAGCATTATAAGTATTCACCACAACCAAATAGTATTTATGTATATTATTTAATTTAAGTAATAAATTAAGAAATTATACAAATTTTCAAAAAAACATAATTGTTTGAATAAATCTTAATAAGGAGTTTAGTAGAATATAATACCAATTCCTGATTTAAACTACAAATAAAATCTAGGTAAACCAGGACAGTTCTCATCTATATGATAAATCATTTACTATATTAATAAATATTATTGGTAAAGAGGAGATAACGTTATCTGCAGATAGTATGACTGTCTTCCGACAAATCTCAAGATAATTTTTGACAAAAACAAAATTTTGTTTTTATGAAAAACGAAGTACGTGAAGGTGGCTAGTTACAACAATGAATGTTATCATTCTGTGTGTCTCTTTACAAGTTGTTAGTTAAATAAGCTATGGATTTAATGTTCAGTTTCACCATTCAAGCAAAACACATTACTTGCACAAGGGCAAGTCAAATGTTCCCATTATGCCTTTCATCAATTTAAAGCTTGCTCTCATCTACTGTATTTACATCAAAAGGGTCCTATCTTTCATAATAGTTACCGTTGTTTGGTGCAAAAATGGTTCTCAAATTACTAAGAAAATGACAAACACCAATGATTCTTTAGGAATTGTATATATTTTATTAATTTAGCCCCAATGTCACCTCTCCTCTTAAATTAGATAGAACTGACACAGCCCCATCAATTCAGGGAGAAATCCAGTGCTCTCCCCAAGATGTCAGCAGATGCCCAGGTAATTATCCTTGTCTCTTCTGCCTTGCTCTTTGCTCCTTGCTCTTCTCTCTTCTTTCTTATTACTATCAACAAAAGCGTATTTGGCTTTCCCCATCCCCAAATTTCTGTTCATTTCTGATGTTGGAGGATGCAGAAATTCTCCTACAGTCTCTTGCTTCTTCCAGCTTTCTAAATCTAACCAAAAAACGTAACTCTGTTTCTCTAAACAAACAAGCAAAGTTCCTTCCTAAGGAGAATTCTTATGTCTCTTGTTAAGTCAGTTTACCTCATTATGGTGTGTAATTATATATGCATATTTATCAATACCACCAGCTAGTAAGAGGATTTTTGCACAGAGGTTAAAAACATGTCAAATTGCTTTGGCCTGAATCCAGAATTCCCCTCTTACCAGCTGTATGACCACAAAGGAACATCCTTAAGCTTCAATTTCCTCATCTAGAAACAGAGACCACAGAAGCACCAACTTCACAGGTTACTGTGAAGACTAAATGAGATCATTAGAAAAATTTACTAAAATGCCCCATAGTAAGGCCCAACTTAACATTTTATTAATATTATTTTTACTATTTTGCTGCTTGAGCTTAGTTTTCAGTTAATGGAAACACTGTAGTTTTTATAATAATGCTGAATACTGACAAGTGCCTAAGTGTACTTTAAAAATTGATATTTTTTCTTTTATGATATCAAAAACCAATTGTAAATAATGGAATAAAATACCCCACTCACAATAGCAACAAAAATATTGACTAAGGGTAATTCTAGCAACAAAAGTGGGGTCCATGAAGGAAGACTATAGGTAAAGAACCGACCTGCCATATTTCTCCATAAGAAGACATTGACTGATGACCAATCATCTAGGTTTTCAAAGTAATTCTGATAAAAATCCAATGTTTCTTTTACTTTTTTAACTTCAGAAAATTATTCTAAATTCCATCTAGAGAATAAACACGCTAGTATAGCTAAAAACTCAACAATATTATCTCTCAGTAGAGAACGATTTACTGACCATTAGAAAGTATTTAGGCTTTTTGTGACTCACATTTAGGAAATAAAGATGCCATAGGTAAGAGTATCACCATTCCTTTTTCAGTGAGCAGAGAAGTCCTGAGTGTACTGTTGCAATACTGTTGTGGTTTGTTTGTTCTAAGATGACAATGAAGGGAAACAGGATATGAGGATTCCAGCAGTGTCCAACACAATTTCTCCACCTACCTCCTTCCCTAGGAGAGATTTTTCCCTTTTTCACCCTCTTAACAAGGATGTTAAGAGCATGAAAAAAGAAAAAAAAAAGGCTTCTTGCTTGTATGACTGAAGAAATGTATTCTATTCAAATTTCAGCCCTCTTACTTTGACATCAAAAGGCATTTGTGTTTTCTAAAGCAAAAATGAAAAATGATAGGACCAGCTTTTTGCTGTTTTCTCCTACTAGACAGAGAGTTCACTCTTGAGGGCACACATATGTTTTTCTTCCTTCCAAGGATGCCATTTTATTTCTGAATAAACAAGAAGTAAATGTTTTCTGAGTGGAGAAAGACATGGCCTCAGGGCATTCTAATGCTTACCAGGTTGTTTATCTTCTAACTGGACACGTATTTTTTATTTTCTGAGGCTCTACTCAATTTATGGTCTAAGTTTGAGAAAGAGAGAGGCAAAGGCGGGGGGAGGGGGGATTGGCTAAGGGAGAAGATGAAACACTTGCCTAAGGGGAAATGAGTGACAACAAGAGGAAAATGTCCTAGGTCATCAGTTCTCAAAAACCATCTTTTATTTCTACCATATATAAATCATAAAGGAAACGTGTCAAAATTATAAACAATGCGAACAAGTTTTTTTTAAGAAAAAACTTGTTCTATTCAGATAGATTATCACAAAGAAAATCTATATATCATCTACATATGAATTTTCATTTGTATATGAATAAACGGAGTTAGAAAAGAAAATTTAACCTTGATTAGTTTTCAGCCTTGGTCCTCATCCTCTTCCTTATCTCTGAATCTTGGATTATTTTAACTAAGCTTCCTTGAAAATTTCCTCTGTTACAATGTCTGACATAAGTAAGGTTACCTTGGAATAACTTTTTTTTATCCTGTCATCTGGGAAATCTATTTGCTAAACTTCTGTCCTTAAGAACTTTCCCTTCTCTTTCTACACTTTTCTATTCAGGAAATGCAATCATTCCCATTGCCTCAATTATCACACTTATAGAAATGACTCCCAGATATAACACTTAACTCCTGATCCTAGTTCCCTATTTGCAATAACAAACTCAACATTTGTACATATTTTACATCTCAATCATATTTCAGTTTCTTAACTCAAAAAAGTAGATTCATATTTTTCTCCTTTATTACTCTGAATTTTATAACTAGTTTCCAAATTTCAGTACCTTTTGCATTACGTGTCCTCCTTCCCATTCTTATTGCCGCCACCCTGGTTCACACCTTTTATATTCCCTATTTTAACTGTCAGAACTTGTG
The DNA here is from genome assembly GCF_008692025.1 of Phocoena sinus. Lineage (NCBI taxonomy): Eukaryota > Metazoa > Chordata > Mammalia > Artiodactyla > Phocoenidae > Phocoena > Phocoena sinus. Next base: position 76,149,584 of record NC_045769.1, on the reverse strand, counting down.
TCTTATTTTTCCCTGTTCATATTTATCCATCCCACACACTGTGGTCAGGTTATTCTACCCAAAGCATCACTGAGATCGTCTCTGCCAAAAGAAATCCTAAACTCCACTTTAAGGTCCATTTTAAATGTCACTTCTTCCATGGCATTTTCCTTGACATACACACTGTTTGTACTATCTCCCTCCCTTTCATACCCCATAACATTTTGTGTATGTGTGTCTTTATGTCAGTTGTCCTACCCCTATAGCTATTTATGTGAAAAAGCATGTAGAAAAAGAGAAATTAAGAACTTTTCAAAAAACCAATATGACAGAAATGAATATAGGTCTCCCATGATTATAGTTGGCATGCTTTATTTATATAAACTTTCAACAACAGTATTAATTTGATACATTTATTTTTCAACACACTTTGAATTCTGGTTCATTTTTTTGAATGTTAGGCATCAAGACTGAACTCCATTAATTATTCAAAGACTATGTCATCCAGTAAGATTCTTACCAATCTGGAAAATGACAATTTGGTACAAAACAGCTGTAAGAAGAAAGAGTGAGAGAAGACACAAAACTCAATATTTATATCCTATTACAGTTTTGTGAACTTTGAATTGAATTTCTGAAGAAAAGCAGCTCAGTTTTGCATTATCTGGAAACTGTCCAAAAGGAAACCTCAGCAGCCTGTGATTTCTAAAGGCCACACAAAAGCCCAGCTCTAATGACGAACACTAAACCTCCACTCCTTCTGTTTCTTGGCCTACTGTCACCGATGGCTTTTTAAATGATTACAAAAGTCACAATTGCACAACTCTCAGGGGAAAAAAAGTACTGCTAAAATCAAGTGTATAGCGCTCATTTATATAGATTAAAAATATCAAAATTCTTTAAAGCTATTTCTCATCCCTGTAAACATAGCATCACCTAAAAGCTAGCAGTCTAAGAAAATTGTATCATTTTTTAGCATTTTCATGGTACAAAAGTGCTCTCATATGGCTGGCAATCTGAAAGATGGATTATTTATAAAAGGAACTTCAACTGGAAGTCAGCAAATTTGGAGTCCATAATCACAATAATGACCAGCTTGCTTACCCTTATCCCTCACTTCTTTGTTTTCCTTAAAAAGAAAGAAACATGCTAATTAAAATTAAATATTCAAATTAAACACCTTACATAAGAAATATATAGGTCTGACTGGGGAACAGGAAAGGTTGAGTAGAAGGGAGAGAGTACTGATAACCAAATCTTTGTGTGCACCATATAAAAAACAGAAAATCAAGCAATGCCAAACCCAATGTCTGCAAGCTACATAATAACAGTGCTATCTCCCTTCACTTTTTTGGAAAGAAACTGGAGTCTTCTTAGTTATTTAAATGCTTACAGGCAAACATTTTATGGCAAAGTAGGTTTTCAGCAAGAAAAATCTAAAATTATTTAGATTTTTGGAATATGAAAAAATGTGAAGTAATCTAGAATGTACCAATGCAGAAGCTCTGAAATTCTTTTGTACAGTTTATTCATTTTCCTAGTTTTTTTGAAAATCCCAGCTAGTCCCAGGCAAAAATTTGAATTAATTCACCTCACTGATTAATATTTTGTATAATATTTATAATTTATAGAGTGATGAGACTTTGGGTAAATGACCCGTAAGATACCATCAGATTTAAGTCCTAGAACATTTACTTAAAGCAATAAAGTTGGAAGAATCTGAACTTCACTCCCAGTAGAATTCTTGCTTAAAAATAAATGCTTCTTCCTCTTTTTCTCTCTCTTATAAAATCTACTCTTAAAGCCACTTTGCTTTGTTAACTTTCATAGCATGTATTCTCACTACAGCCTTCAACACCTGAAAAATTAGTGGAAGAATTTGACTGATTATAGAGGCTGTTTCCCTTGTTCCATGGCTTGTTCTAAAAGGGATACTCAGCAGAACTTGCATTTTTTTCTTTCATTTTGTGCTGTCTGCATGAGTAATTACCTCCCTGATTTCTGAGATGCAATTGAGTAGCTTCCACATTAGAAAAATCTAAAGATTGATAGAGCCATCGCTCCTAAAGGATTAGTTTGCTTCTATAATTCCATGGAGTAGGTCATTCCAATAGCAAAATGCTATAAAGTTTAATTTCTCCTGTTTTTGAAAGCCAGATATTGTTACCAATTTCAGGGAAACTGGAAAGGTCCCATGGGTCTTTTAAACAGGTAATGATCTTTAAAATTCCCGAGGGGCTCTCTCCTGCCCTCATGGCATGTGTCATCCCAGAGAATGGTTTTGTGATAACCAAAGTGTAGAGTTCACTTTCTTGAAAAATAAAGCTTATGACAATTAATTTACTCATTTGTTAATTACAGTTTCTAAATATTTCTACTGGTACATTCAAAGCAAGCTGAAATCAACTGTGCAAACCCCTTAGCAGTATTTGAACTATGAAGAAGCTTATAACCTGGTTCAATGATGAAGAAGTACTTCTTCTAAAACAGGTGTCATTACTGAATGAGTTAGCCTGCCTTAGTCTGCTTGGGCTGCTGTAACAAAATGCCATAGATTAGGTGGCTTAAACAACAGAAATGTATCTGCTCACAGTCTGGAGGCTGGAATTCTGAGATCAGGATACCAACATGGTCTGGCTCTTGTGAGAATTATTTTCTGGCTTGCACATAGCTGCCTTATGACTGTGTCCTCACATGGCGGAGAGAGAGCAGTCTCTGGTGTCTCTTCCTCTTTTGTGAAGACACCAATTCTTGCAGATCAGAACTCCACCCTTATGACCTCATTAAGCCTTAGTCACCTCTTGAAAGCCCTATCTTCAGCACAGATACATGAGGGGTTAGTGCTTCAACATATAAATTTCAGTCCACAGCATAGCCCAAAGAAAATAAAGAGCCAATGAATTCTCACACATTTAGATGTTCAAAAACTACATAATTCCAAACTCATGTTATGTGTGGAATCTGTTGCACTTTAGTTCTGCCTTTTTCTCTTTTTTCTTTTTTTTTTAACTGATCAGTCTGGTGGTCCCTTGTATCAGGCAGGTATCTGGCGTGTATATTATAGAGATTGCAAAAACCATTACAAATAAAATTATTTGTAGCTAGCCAAAGAAAACAGAATCAAGTCTTGTTTACTCCCCAGTACTTTTCAAGTTAGCTTATTTATTATATTCACAAGCTTATTTAATTTGTCACAGATGTTCACGGGAAGGTTTTATAAGCATCCACTGTTAGAATATTTTTTCATAAAATCCATTTTCCAAATGTCTGAATAATGACAAAAGACCTCCTAGCAGAATATTAAGCCAGGAAATTCATCTAAACATCACAAGTGCAATCATAAGTGGTATAAGCTGTAGTTGCTGTCTGATTAATTTTGGCTTAGTATAGTGTTGTTGGAATGACTACATTTGACTCAGTTTTTTTTCTCTTACTTAAAAGTAAACACCAAAGCAGAGAGGGCACAGGAAGAAATGGTGGCCTCTTAAATTCTTAATGAAATCAAAAAGTTTAGATTTCAGGTTACCTTGCAAATATGTCCTGTTTTCTTCTATCAATATTGAAAAATAGACTCATACTTTCCATATATAACAGTAGAGTTTTATTTAAATATTTATTTTCAGTCTATTTATGTAGTCTGGGGTATTTGTTTTTTAAAAATTTTCTGTTATACTATTTATTCTTGGCTTTTAAAACTAGTTTTGCTCCTTAGTCGGTTTAACTGAGACGCAAGATCTTTGTAAGTTAGCTGCACATTCAGTAAATTGAAATTCAACCTCCCAAGACAAACCACAGATGCTCTACATATTTAGCACAGTGCTTCTAACCAGCTGTACTAATCTGGGCAGTAACACTGCCCTGTGGCTAAACATCTGGACAGAGCTAGAAACCAGAATAATAAATAGTTTTAGAATTCTATCAGACAGATGACTACAGGTGACATCACAAAATGTAAAAGCAAAAAAAGTAAAAATATGTATCTGTAGCCAAATATGGTACTATAACTTGAAAGACAGATCATGCAAATTTCACATTACTGCTGTCAACAAATTTGACTTAAAACATTTTCCATTTTATAACTAGCTGTCCAATCACATGTACAAAATCTTAAATTTCAAACAGAGATGAGGTTGTACAGTTATGAAAATTGCACCACATTTTGAAGAGGTGAAGGTACTAGCTCTCTTACCATTTAGTACTCGTGCCAGGAATAAAGTTAAATTCCCTAGAGAGAATCATGTCAAAAAAATGTTCCCATGCCCTAATCCTGCCCACTGCATTAAGACACCATTGGATTCACTACAAGAATTGTGAGAAAGAGTTGCTTACTTTTGAAGATTCTATCAGGGAGGCATATTGTTCTATCTGTATAGAAATTACTACGATAGTTGACATTATCTGTTTTCACTTTAACATAGGTGGAAGTTGAAAACACTTGCACCACTTGCTTTGGGTACCAGAATTCCAGGATAATCAAACAATTGTAACATCTATGCCCCCAGGGTAGATTTAGGAATTTTGATGATATGAAGGAAGAATAAAGAATATCTTGTGCCTAATGGCAGATTTCCCTTGAAACAGGTAGGAAGTCAGAGACTATGGTTATCTGATAAACATATTTCTTCTAGACAGAGATTAATTGGAAAAATCTTCCTCAGTTTCAGATCAGAAACTAGGAACAACCAAGTAGATATAACACTCAAATAATGTGAGCCTAAAATTGACCTAACTCATGCACAGAATTATTGAAAACTTTAGTTTGATTCTGCAGGAAGACCAAACATTCAGAAAACTGTTTTTTATCCCCTCCATGCCAACTCATAACTCACTAATTAAAATCTCTAGGTGATCTGAGAAAAAAATATTACTAAACATTTTTTTTAGATTTGTCATTCCATGATTAGGCATAAACATTTATACTTCAGAGTTCTTTTTCATCCTTTCAATGTTATTTCAAATATATATAGAAAGTAACTGAGCATTTTAAAAGCCTTCTTATAGATATAAACATCCATGGAGGACAATATTGTTCTTTAAGCTATTACACCAGAATTTGTTTTCCTACCTTAACTTTACAGAAGATTTTATCTCCTATATATTCATATGAAAAGGGTGTTTTCATAAAAATAAAATTTGAGCGAGGTTTGACATTTTTATTATCCTCTCCATTGCAGAATAAAGTCAAGTGTGTGCGATTAAGAGCTCACAATATCATTGTAGCTGAAATCTATATACCAGAAATTTACCATTTGATAAAGAGGGAGGGAAGACTATTAACACCAGTAGTTTCCTGATCATCATTTTCACAGTAACAAAAAAGTAAATACGTTTCTTAAAATTTGTTCAGAAAGGTATCAAATGAGGAGAAAGTATTTTCTCATTCTAATATTCAGTGTCTTGATTGAAAGACAGCCCAGGATTTGGAAAGTAAAACAGTCATAAAGAGACTTTCGAGAGATGGAGGAAGACGCTGAGTTCAGCTCCCCTCATGAACACACATCAAAACTACCATTAATTAATTTGGAATAAGAGAAAGAAGATAAGCAAAGAATTAAAGGAAGGGGGAAAAGCACAAAACATAAATTACATTTGTCTTTTACTTTGTGCCTATGTGCAACTTCAGAACAGAAATTCTAGAAATACTATTATGTTCCAAAAGCCTGTTTATAATGTCATTTATTATGAGCCTTTTAGTGACACTATTGTCAACAGTTGAAAGTGGGCAGAGTTGAAACATTATTTTTCCCCACTGGGTTTACATTTAAGAAAGTATATAAATTTAAATTTAGAAGAGAAGCCTCTGTTTGTGGTCCAGAGGCACGTGCCATGTCTGGGTCTCACTGCAGGAAAATGAGATTGCACCACAGGTCTCTTGGCCCTGGGTTTGAAGGAATGACAGCAGCTCCTGTGCCCTGTCAAACCAGCTGGCCATTTTGAGTGCTCTTCTGCACACCTCCTTGTTCCATGTTCTTCAGAAAACGGAGCTTGCTTTCTGAAGCATATCAATTGTTTCCCCGTGATCAAACTTATGATAAATGTTTCAGGACAAAAACCAGTAGCTCCTGGCAAGGTTAATATGCATCTTTCTCCTTGAAGATTTTTTTATTCTTCACATCACAGATAGGCAGTCAGTTTTGTGTGCTCTTGCCTTAGGAATTTTGACCTGTATAGATGGAGTCAAGACAGGAGGAGATAAGAGCAAGTGTTCAAGAGTGGGAGCTTTGAGGAAGAAAGCTTGACTACAAAGTCAAGGAGAATCTCTAAGTTAGGTAAGAGGACTTGTTTGTTACCCCTGGAGTGGCAGTGACCATGTGGATATATGTAGAATAACTAAGAAGATCAGATCCTAGCCCCTGGAGTCCCAGGCTCACAGGGTCCCTATGTTCAAAGGATGACAAAATATTTGAAGAGCCTTCAGACTGAAAGGGACGTCTCTAAAGTTACCAGTATAACCCATGACTGTGACTCTTAAAGGCCTCCTGTATCTTAGTTCTAGGTTAAATTCGCAAACAATCTTGCAAGAGGGGAACCCCAGAGTCAGATTTAGGTGTGTTTTAAAAAAGTAAAGGAAAACGTTATCTTTTGCATACTGAGTTTGAGAGCTAAAAATCTGTAAAGCATTAAAGCAACATTTTCTGTAGAAATTCTGAAGGAAAACAGTGTCCTGTGACCTTGGAAATCCAAGCAGAAATGGCAAGAGAGAAAAAGTAAGCTATAGGAATAGAATTAGAAAAAATGCCCTTGGCTAAGACAGAGTAACAAAAAGACCAGAAATTGAGAGAAGAATGACTCTTTTTGAGAAAAGTTTCAGAGAGAGCATTGTTTTTGAGAGTAAATTTTTATACCTTAAATACAAATCTAACTATAGTTTCTACATGTGTAAAAGGCAGAAAACCTATTGCATTACATTATTCTTTTCAACAAAGCTGCCCATTGTAAGTGTTATCACGGAGAGTGAGAAATAGTCCGTATCTAAGAAAATGTTAAGATAGGAAGCGTAAGGTTACTTTTAAAATGAGATGTAGATATTGTAATAGATAATTTTGACAGTAAAGTATTCACTGGCCCTATATGATCAGATGTCTATTGTGTCAGAATTGTGGGAATAAAAATAGAGGGCGATATGTCCTGTCTTGGGTATCTCAAACAAAATCTATGAATGAACAACTTGAAAACAATACATCTATCTAAATGACAGCATATGTGGTAGATATTACAAACTAGTGCTCTAGGCATTCAGAGAAAGAGAAAACTGATATGGCAAGCAAATCTTCCCAGAAGACAGGGAAAGAACACAGAAGAAGAAATTCAGGCTGTAGAGAGATCTTGCTAAATGTATATTTTCTATTAGACTGACTTTAACAATGGATAAGTAGTGTCACTATATTCAACATCAAAGTAAAATAAAAATAGTTGAAATAGAATCATTAATAGGATTCATAATACATCATTATTTGCAAAATAAAGAAAGCTAAAAGTAATTATATTATATGTGGTTTTAGGCATCAAATGTACATTAATTAACACAGTAAATATGAAAACTTAAATTTATGAATGCCCATGGAGAGTAAAATGATCAAGTCTTAGTGTACTAAATCTCTCCTCCATTTTACTCCCAATACTTCCTGTCATTCACTAAAACACATGGTATGACTCCTCATAATATAACATAAGCAAATAAAAACATCCATCCCAGAGATTCTCTCATCTCTTAAGCTTTTGCTGTGAGAAAGAGCAATTGAACAGATTTGCTCAGCTCATCCTGAGTCTTCTAGGTAAACTCTGAGAGTTTGGTAACGTGATAAAAATCCACTCCCCAGTGGGAAGTCTAGTTGACTACACTAGCTAGACATGGAACTCAAATGATTATTAAGCATGCCTTATAAAAAGGTCCAAAGTCGTTGGAAAATTCTTTGGTTTTTTCTCACTTAAGTGGCACACAAGGAGTAAAAACCTACAAAAGCCATTGAACATAGTTCTTATTAACCAACATTAACTGCCTGCTCTGGGAATTGAGTCCTGGTTCTCAAAAGCAAATAATAAAAAGCAAATTTCATCACACAGGGATTTTGTTTTTTTGGTTGGGTTTATAAGTGTAGGAAGATTAAACAAAATGGCCTTAAAGGCTACAAATGTCCAACAGAGAAGCCTTGCTTCCTAGGATTCAAATCTATTGCAAGAACTACCTGTTTTTTCAGAGACAGCTTTCTTCTGATCTCTATAAACGGGCAGTTTTCCCTTATTCTCCCATTGCACACCAACCTTTCACTAGAACTCCAATTAGTTTCATTGTTTAACTAAATGAAGAGAAATCTCCCCTGTCATTGCAGTTAAATCTCAGAAAAAGCATTCATGTTATTTTGATAATTGGTATATGTGATTTTTCAGTACTTATATGCAATATATTAAAGAAATTTAGACAACATTATAAGAAGATACATTCTGATGGAATTCCCTGTGGTGTCAGTTCACTGACATGTAATATAATAACAAATATGAAATCTAGTTGGCATTATTAGACCTCAAAAATGGACCGCTAGAATAATTGCTTATATTCTTGCTCCATTATTAACTTAATTATCATGAGAGAGTTAATTGTTAAAGTCAACCAATTATTATGAAATAGTAAAGTGGGCTAACCCATATGATCGTCAACTTGGTTTTCTGTAATTTTCATACTCAGGAAGCAAACCTTTAAGGACCAGATTTCAGCAATCTAGTTCAAGTCTAGAAACTGGATTAATCAACATATGTGCTGAGATGCAATTTCTTTTCATTTTTCCTTCCTAGTTCTTTGTTTTGTTTACCATCTAATTACCAATTCTGATCGTTAACAGAAATTAACTAATAAAATTTTAGGCATAAGCAATTAGAAATTTATAAAATAAAAAACAGAGTAACTCTACTGAGTACCTTTGAACACATACCTTCATCTTGTTCACCCTAGCAAGACCTCCTGTAAGTTCTAAGTCTCACTACAGAAAAATGCTTCATATTTTCACAGCCATCAAGTTATCCATATTGACCTGAAAGTAAATTGCTTTATTATGCTCATAAAAATCCTAACAAAGAAAGCTGTCAGTAGTTATATCAGGGATTTCAAACTCAAATGCATACTCAGGCCAGAAAGTTAATTAAAATGAGTAAAGTTTTCCAGGGGTAGACCATCATTATACTGGACAAATATGACATCCATCTAAAAGAAGCAGACACCACTCAGCAATAGCTTATTGTTTCCGGAAAGGCATTGAGCCCAGACCAGCTAAATCGTTTGACGTTCCAAGGGAAACCAGTATTGTAGATTTTTTTGGGAAAAAAACAAAAAAACCCTCATGATTTTAAAATTCTGGCATCAATTTAAACATTTTTAAAACACTATGAAAGTCAAAATAAATACATCTGCTGCCTGGATTAGCCCATTTTGGACCTCTAAATTAAATAACAATGCACTTCAGCTGGAAAAAGGTCATATTTGACTCTTAAATGCCATTATAGACTATTATCATTCCTATCCTTTTTCCTTTTAGAAAGCTGTCATATCCTTTTTTATTTTATGTATCTTTTCACCATTTAATTCACAATGAAACATAAGTGAATTAGAGTTAAGAAGGATAATGGTAGGGAATGCTCATATGCACAGTAGTAAGAGTGGTTAAATGCTTTTTAGCCGAATTATCTTCTATTACTTTAGATTTTTCCACTCTGACCCTAAAGTAAACCCTCAAGGGAAGTATAGATTCCTACTGTCTCTTGTTAACTGAGCAGAACTAAAACTCAGTGTTCCATCCATACAACTAAGGAAGGCAATTCAAAACCACTAGCATATCTCAATAAAACTGGAAACAAACAAACAAAAAACAAAACAAACAAATACATACATACATACCCCAGGATATCAGTTGGAAAACTTTTGAATTCTTATCTCTACTATCATTCAGAACCTATATATGGACATTTACAAATCTGATCTACGGTTCTAGTGTGTAAGATGCCCAGATATCAATCCAGCTTTCTAAGCAGCCCTTTCTACTGTCTGACAAGACAATAGGTGGTGGGACAGCAAGCCCCTTAATAAATGCTCAGGATTTTGATTACAAAAATAATGATATTTTCCTGATAAGAAAGGGTCAAACACAGCAGAAGAATTAATTGTTTTATTATAATGGAAGAATTAATAAATAATTTGGGTCACATTGTGATTTCTCCATTAGACATATGATCAAACTGATTCACTTAAGAAAAACCTTTTATCTTTGGCTGGGGAGTCATGGGAATCATGGCATTACCAAGAATTAAGAGACACAAGAACTGAAATCATTCACTAAGAGAAAGAGGTGAATGTGCTACTGCCAGGTCACTGCCCATTATAATTAAGAGAACGCATACAACATTCTCTATTTGTACCTGACAAAATGTAAGAACTTAATGAGGAATTACTGATTTATAAGAACAGAAAATTGCAGACTAATAGCCTTCATAAACATAGATGCAAAAATTCTTGGCAAATTCTTAACAAATTGAATTCGATAATCCATAAAAAGATTAAAATATCATGACAAAGTATAGTTTACCCCAGGAATGCAAGGTTTGTTTAACATTGGAAAATCAATGTAATGCACCATATTAACAGTAAAAAAAGAAAAAAAGAAATGACATCTCAAGAAATACAGAAAATGCATTTGATAAAGCTCAACACTCTTTCTGTTAAGAATTCTCAGTATGCAAAGGACAGAAGAAACCTTCTTCAATATGATAAAAGGCATCTATTATGATGTGATATTTATAATTGATATTATAATTTAATAATAATGGAAACAACCTAAATGCTCATCCATGGGGTACTGATTGAATACATATGCTATATTCAAAGAAGCAACTACTCCCATTTGAACGTTAGCTGGATATACTGACTAGCTTTCAAAGGATAGAATAAGGGAAGGGAAAAAATGACTGTCAAGCACTACCTTAATCAAGTAATCAAAGTTAACAACACTAGTGATAAGTCAAGTTGGTAACATGTCCCCCTGGTATGATGCAATGAGAGGGGCACCTCATCTCTGTGGTGTTCTTCCACAAAACCCATAACCTCAGTCTAATCATGAGACAAACCCAACTTGATGGACATTCCACAAAATACGTAACCAGAACATCTTGAAAGTGCCAAGGTCATGAGAAAAGGAAAAACTAAGAGATCAGATGAGACTAAAGAGACATGATAACTAAATGCAATGTAGGATTTTTCATGGGATCCTGGAACAGAAAAAGGACGTTAGTGGAAAATCTAGTAAAATTCTAGTAAAGTCTGGAATTTAGTTAACAGTAATGCACCAATGTTGGTTTCTCGGTTTTGACAAATATACTACAGTAATATAAGATTTTAACCTTAGGGGAAACTGAATGATGGGTATATGGAAACCCTGAACTATTTTTGCAACTCTTCTATAAATCTAATATTTTTTTCCAAAAAAAATTTTTTTTAATTGAGGTAGAAAAGAGTGTAATATAATAACTTTGTGAGAAAAATAAGAACATAAATATATTTTTCTTATTTAAAAAAAATGAAAAAGAAACACAGGAAAGATAAACTAGAGGTTGATGACAATAGCTTCCTATAGGAAATGGGTAGGATTAGAGTGGATGGGATATGCAGGAGAGCAAGATTTCCTGAATATATCACTTTCTATGGTTTGATTTTTGAAGCATGTAAATGTCTTACATATCTAAAATATAAAATTAAAACAAAAAGAATAAAAACATTGAATACAAACAAAAAGAGTGACCCTAAAGGTATTCTTGCTGGATCACTTTGCACTAAATCCTGAAGAAACGAAAGAATTCAGAATGTAGGGTTTCTTGCTAAACAACTGAACTGAACTCTTTAAAGGACCCGAAGTCAAGAGGAACAGAGTGAGGCAGTGTGGGGTGGGAGATAGGGTAGCTGTTCTTAGGAACACCAGAGAGACGTAACCATCAATTACAGTGTGTAAACCCTAACTGGATCCTCAATTAAAAGGAAAAAATCAGCTATATGAAACATTTTCAAGAAATGGGAAAATTTAGTATTTAGTGTGGTCTGTAGGGTGTTCTATAAGTAATGGTGATGTTCTTGGGTGTGATCATGGTGTGTTTGTCAGAAGATGTCCCTGTTCTTGGCAGATGCATGCTGAAGTTTTTAGGCATGAGGTATCATGATGGCTGAAATCTACTTCCAAATGATTTGGCAAAAGGGGATTGTATGTCTATTTATAGAGCAAGAGGGATCAGACTTGGCAAGATGTTAACAGTTGGTAAATCTAGGTGTGGGATACACTGGTGTTCATTGTACTGTTTTTTCTAACATGCCTATAGGTTTGCAATTTTTCAAATACAAATTAGACTTCAAAGAGTCAGCTAGCTGCCTTTTACCTTCTTTCCTTCTGATGAGCATTCTCCATCAGGCTAGGCACTCTGCAACTTTGTCACCTATTTTATATTCATTTTATCTATAGTTATCGGCCTATTTATATTTTCCATTTCTCTTATCAATTTTGCTAATTTGTATTCTAGGAGATCATCCATGTCATCAGTATTTTCAAATTCTTTAGCACCTCCCACATATTAAAAGTACATATAGGGAGCATTGTGTAAGTTAGGGACATCTCACCCAAAGAAGATTTCAGTTCCTTTCATATTTGTCGTTTTATTGTTTGACTTCTCACATAAAAGCTAACTATAGAGACAGCCATAAGCAATATAGGCCAACATATTCAATTCCAGTTAGTATACTACATATGCCCCTTGACTATACCAGTACTAGTTAGCTAGGAAAAAGTACTGGTCATAACCTTTTGATGTCAATACTAGGAAAAGCGGAGTCTAATATCATTAACCATTAAATATACTAATGTATACTTATGATTTTAACCTCTCTTTTTCTTACATGTCTTCCTTTCTCACATATTGGAAAGGACAGGATACAGAGAGCCAAATCCATATACATTGGTCCCAGGTCAGTGATACTGCTGGGATGCCGGGCAGAAGCAAAGGCTAATCACACAGCAGGGAAAGATTTCCTCAAATGCAAGATGTTTTCCTAAGTACAGCATGGCATTTGGGGAGACTTTTTCTAACCATGTCTCTTTCTTCTCTTTACATTCATTCTCTATACAGTAAATATTGAAGACTTGCTATCTGAGTTATAAAGAAATTGAAAACAATATTTTTTACTTCTCTGTCTTAAAATATTAAATCCTAAAACCTTGTCAAACGTGTACTTTAATGCCAGCTCATGCTCCCATAAATAATACAAAATAAATATTCACCCAGAATTTTTAATGTCCTTGATATGATTCCCTAATAATCATCTCAAGATTATTTAAGAATTTAGAGAGCTGAATTGTAATTACAAGTAGATGTTTCTCTTGTATTTTAGCTCTTTTTAATTTTTAACAGAAGGGGATGATAATTTAAAGAGTTCTAAAGGTGTAATTGGGGAACTAAAATCTCATACTAGGGTTAGTGGCTAAGTGCATGGACTTTCTGTGCTAAACTCCTAACTCTGCTACTTCATAGCCATGTGGTGCTGGGAATGTCACTTTACCTCTTGGCCCTGATTTCCTCATCTCTAGGACAGGGTGAGCAAATACCTATAACATGGGATTATAATAAAAATAAATTGAAAGTTGGAAACAAGGTGAACTAAGCAGAAAATAAACCAATGCTGGATAAATTATAACAAACATATTGTAAAATGTATCTCCCAGGAGAAAAAAAGGAAAAAAATGTCAGAAGACAGAAACAAAAGGGAAAATGAAGCCAGAGCAATAATGCCACGTCTGGTTCTGCCATAGCTCTTTTTTCAAAATTTTTTTATCTTTATACAATTTTTAAAGGTTACTTTCCGTTTACAGTTATTACAAAATATTGACTATATTCCCCATGTTGTACAATACAACCTTGAGACTATCTTACAGCCAATAGTTTGTATCTCCCACACCACCACCCCTATACTGCCCTTCCCCTTCTCCCCACTGGTAACCACTAGTTTGTTCTCTATATCTGTGAGTCTGTTTCTTTTTGTTATATTCATTAGTTTGTTGTATTTTTTTAGATTCCACATATAAGTGATATCATACAGTATTTATCTTTCTCTGTCTGACTTATTTCACTTAGCATATTCTGCCATATCTCTTGAGTAGGGAAATGGGGCTATCAAAGTTGGTTATGACCAAGAGTTCAGATAAAATATAATCTTGAGAAAGAATTGGGGCTATAAGATGCATGAGATTAGAAAGGGCACACCTCAATTACTGAGACCTTTAAATTACTGTATCTTCAGTAAAAAAAAAAAAAAAAAAAAAAGATCTTACGGGGGGAAAAAAATCTGTCTACCTACCTACTAAGGGAAAACAAAGAAGTTTGTTTCTGTCTAACCTCTAGGTGAGAAAAAAAGTCTCACCCAGAGAATTTGAAAACACAGACTGTGACTTCCAAAGGTTTAGAGTCTAAATATATACTACGTGCATGGTATAGTCAAACCTAAGCTGAATAGTTAGAATAAAAATTGCATAAGGCAAGGTTTAGGAACACAGATTGACACAAGGTACTGACTGATGCTAGCAGCTCTCAGAGCAAATATGAGAGCATATGGGTGAATTAACATATTAATCCAACAAGGAACATTTACATGCAGAAGGACATGGAAGAGTAGAAATTGAGGGTGTTGGAAAGAAAGGGATACAGAACTTCAGTTGAAGAAGATGAGAAGTGATGCTGAGAGACAGGAAGTGGTAAGATGGACACAAAAGCTCTGGGCATCACAATGATTTCAAAACAGGTGTGGTGGGAGAAACAGAGTGAGATATCTGAAAGGTTAGGTGATCCCATTGAGAGATTAGTATGCTACATTTAGGATGCTAAAATTTGAGATTCCTATGATGGAGTAGGTTCAGGATAAGGACAAAGGAGAGAATTCCTGAACAGCAAAATTAATAAATATTCTAATGTTAAAGAAGTCAATGTTAGGTTCAGGGTGCCACCAGCCATTTTCCCCCTCCTCCAGGATTCTGGCTGATAGAAATGAGACCAATAGGAATCAAAATCTCAGCTCATTAATAACAGTGTCATGCCCTCCAAATGCCCAGCTCTGTGGCAAAGCTAGATAGAATCATGCTGCTGGCACCTGAGACCAAAGTGAAGGCAGGTCAACCACCTGCCCCAAACAGTCTTTGTGAATAACCTGTCAGGGAGTGTTAAGTCTGCAGAGCAGATTCTGACTTACCTACCTGGTTTTATTACCAAAGTCAGTCATGAGCAGAATGGAAGGTGGAAGAGAGAGTGGTGACCTTCTGACCTGACTATGCTTACCATGTAGAAAAAGGAAGTAGAGAAGAGACCAATTCCTTTTGTAACAATTCCTGAAGCAGATAAAAACAAGAGAGGGAGGGAAGCCGGTGGGGACAGAAAGGAGGGAAGGGAGAGAAAAGAAAGGAGGGAGAACAATAGAGCATAAAAATGTGAGAGGGAAGGTAGGAGGGAGAGAGGGCCAGCTCCAACTCCCATTTTTGAGGATAGTTAAGAGCACCCACCAGAAAAGAAAAAACTTGGTCAGTAAATGTCAAGTTCTTCTCAATTTTACCAACATATTAGGTATTTCTTCTCATTTAGAGAGACACAAGCAAGAGGAGGAGATTCTCTCCATAATCGCCCCAACCCTAATAGAGAGGAGAGCACAAGTCCCCACCAAAAGAAGTTATAAATCTTCCCAATGAATGAGACAGTGTATAGGTCATCTGCATGTATACCATTGTCATCCATGGTGCAGGTACAGTTACAGCTTAAGGAAATATGGTAAGTCTGTGTATTTGCAGATTTTATCACATGTCTAAGAAATTTTATTTGCCAGGTTATAATACTAGACCATTAATTTCCAAGTCTTTCAGTAGATCATAATCCTAAAGTAAATGGTTTCCTTGGCCTCCTCTATGGCTTTCCTACCTCAGCAATGGTCACGTGAAAAGCCACATGAAGATGATGATACCTAGCTGTTGCTTGTGGTTGGAACCTAAGAATGTCAGTGTTGTTCATACCCACACTTAAATTAATCCATCACATTACCATAAGTTTCAAGCTATGTAAGTTTACACACACACCATTCTTTTTTCAAATATATTAAATTTTCTAATTGAAATAAAACAGTTATGATTGTTTCTCCACATTACTTATATATTTAAAATGTATAATAAAAGATTCTTATCCCAATGCATCCACTATAGTATCATAAACTAGGTTTTAAATTCCACTACCTGCTCATACTGAGTCTCCATCTCAGCTACTGTACTATCTGGCAACTATACCAGTTACACAAATCTGCTGTTCAACTGCCTGACCCATTTTTGTGTTGCCTCCAAAGGCTACTGCTTTTTCATTGGCAGGTTCTTTCCTCTTCATCTATTACAAATCTCTAACCTTATCTCCTCAACATGACCCACAGCCTAATGAGATAAAACAGGGAAATTGCATGGGTATTGGATTGGACTCAAACAAAACAAATGGTTCAAATTCTGGTTCTACCAGCCACTAAAAATATGATCATGTATAAAACATCTAAGTATTCTATGTTTTAGTCTCCTTCACTATTAAATGTATACAATAAAACTGCTATCATAGGCTTATATAGAATCAATGAAATAATGTATATAAATATTAAAACATCAGCAGTGGCTGGCATGAAGTAAACACTGAGTAAATGTTAGTTCACCTTTTAACAAAATGTGGGTACCGTTTTTGAAAAATTGGCAACTCCCACCACCACATCTGAAAGTCATTCCATGCTAGCCTTGCCAGTTATTTTGCTTTTTGGGACAAAAAATATATTTCTTATACTTCCACTGCAAACTACATTTCCCAGCCTCTATTGCCTGCCAGCTCACAGCTAAATTCAGCCCACAGGAGGGACTGACCAGACATGAGAGGGCAGGAGGGAAGGAGAAGCCAGGGTATAGCTCACCTGCTCTCTCTTCTTCACATAGCATTTCCAGAGCAGCTCCCAGCAGTCAGACTCTCCCTCCATGTCCCAGCTTCCTCTTACAAGGGCTGTGAGGAAGAATCTGTCCATGCCTTCCATAGCTTCTGGCAGCTTGGTTACAATCTCTGGCATTCCTTAGCTTGTAGAATCATCACCTCAATCTCTGCCTTGATCTTCACATTATGTTCCCACTGTCTTCATGTCTGTGTCCAAATTTTCCGTATTTATAAGGACACTAGTCATTAGATTAGGGGACCACACTACTCTAGTATGACTTCAGGTTAATTTAACTAGTTGCATCTGCAATTACCCTATTTCTAAATAAGATCACATTCTCAGGTACTGGGGGTAATGAATTCAATAATTTTTTGAGGTGGACACAATTCAACCCATAACACAGGCTAAGGTGCACACTGGGAGAACTTAAGTTTTTAAAGGCTGCTGCAAAATCTAGACACCTCCTTGAGCATAATCTTCATTCTATAAAAATAGAAAATTTGCAAGCATCTTCCTTTCTTTACAGATCATTTCAAAGAGAAAAAGGGATATAATTCAAATGTAATCCAATCTCTCCTTTACTCATAACCCTAGGTACTAAGTGATTGTGAAGATATCAGTTTATGTTTCACTTATATCATGGTATTGAATGATGTAACTGTATATAATTTATGATGGGTCTTCCAATTAGCTGTGTTCCTTAAAAGTCAGGTCACCCAGAGAGGGTCTGGAGGCATATTAATTAGAATCAAATAAGACAGATTGGCATTACATGTCACCACTATAAAACGCACAGTAGAATCTGAGAAAGAAAAGATTTGCTATAAGCTGTTACAGAAAGAGGAGACGCCATATCAGGGGAAGAAGACAGGATAGAAATAAACTGAAACTGATGTCCTGCAATCCAAGAAAGAAGCAGAACAAAATATTGCTTAAGGCAGCCTAGTAAGTAGAAAAAGATAGAATGTTATTAACACAGAAATAACACTTAAAGCCAAATGGGAATGAGCTGATACAAAAATCTTAGAAGCAAAATTGTTACAAAAAAATAGTTGTGAATTTGTGCTTGCCTTTTGCTTGCAGCAAAGAAAGCGCTGGCATACATGGGAAGGGTAAGGCAGGTTGTCTTCTACCATGCTTTCAAGACTAAGCTGCTATTTATGGTATAGATGCTTCAGAGAAATAATTTTATGGAAAAAGACTGCTTGGGGAGAAGTACAAATTTATTGAGCTCTAACCAAATTTGCCCCCCCCCCCCAAATCTTTGAATTTTGAAAGGAGATACGGGAAGTTAGAAATAACCATTTTCAAAGGTTCACAGTAGCCCTAGCTTTGAAAGAAGTGAAGACTTGAATTCACCTTTGGAGCACATGCTTTCTTTGATTTTTAAAAACCACTGTAATAAGTATTTCTAGTCAAGGAAATAAATGCAAAACAGAGTTCCTCTTTTGAAATGAAGGAGTTTGCTGTGCTCTAAGAAAATAATCTGCTCAGTATGATTATGTGAAATAGTGGGGTTTTCGTGGGAAACAATGCATCTCTAGGTCCAGTATCTTTCTGAGAAATACTTGGAATAATGATCTACAGTGCAATGACTCTATAAGTTTTTCCTTGTTAGTATGCGTGTGTGTGTGTGTGTGTCTGTGCATGTGTGTGTGTGTCTGTGCGTGTGCCCATGCTCTTTGTCAAGAAATTGACATCAAGAGATTAGGAATTAAGACCCTAATGACTACAAAATCTCATGTAATTCTTAAGCTAGAGGACCACCTATAAGAAGAAATAGGTCTTCACTTGATGAAGCGCAACTTAACCAGGATGGTTGGTGGTCCAATGAGGCTTATGTCAAGCAAAATAACTCAGATGTTGGGCAATACACTAATGTCAGATTATGCATTCTAATCTGAGTGTGTTGTTGGATATTACAGGTAAGGGCAGTTCCTATAGGTAGGGGGTAGATAGTGAGTGACTATCCTGAAATGAAGACCATTTGGGATCAGAAACTGAGAACTTGATCTCAGACTGTAGTTGAGAAAGATTTCTCCCTCTTTGGAGGCTTTAGATGTGTGCAGAGGGCTGGCACTACTCAGTGCATGGATATACTGAAGTCTTCCCAGAGTGATGGTGAAAGAAATACTTCTCTTTAAGATACACACAGAGCTTAAAGAGTCATACCTAATATTTAATCCAGTTTGCAGTGTCCCTGTACTAGGTACTCTTCTGTTATCTCTAAGTCTTAAGAACATTTGTTAAATGTTACACTCTGGTCTCATATGTGTTTTGGAGAATTAGGAGCAGAACCTGTGTCCACGTTTGGGACCAAGTAGTAAAGAGGAGAGCATCCTTATTCTTCCTCCTACAGGTTGAATACTGACAACAGCATCTTCCCAAGGGACAGTCAGTTTTTCTAGACCTATAGGAAATGATGACCAGCAAAGCTAACAGGAGGTCCTAACAGGTGAATACCAGAGTACCAGGTATAGAAAGAACTTTATTGGAAATTAACAGAGGAGCTAATTCACCTGATGGAGTTTGGGAATCAAGGACTCATTATTACTTGTAAGGTAGGAACTAAGCAAACAGGTATTTCAAGCTACGTGCACTTAGAAGTTTCTCTGCTTTGTATTCTGTTTTCTGAATAGTATTATTTGACTCAACTTTGATAAATAAACTAATGTATGCTGTTCTCATAAAAACATGCTTTTAAAAAGTAAAGGTAACAGTACATTCATCTTTCCTTTGCACTTGAGATGAAATACCTGAGTAATAAAAAAAAAAATCTCATTTCTGCTAATAGTTTTCCTTTCCTCTTGTCCCAACTACCCTCACTCCCACACTTAAAACTTTTAACCAGTCCTGGAAAATGGTAGAAAATGCCGATTTTCACCTCCTCTCCCTGCCCACTCTTTGATAAGCTTGTTAATGAGTAATGAAATAACCAAAAGGTGAGGAGAAGAAGGAAAAAAAAGAGAGGTTAAGGGTCCTGAATAATCAACACACTAATTAATCTCCTCTGACTAATCCTTGATTTATAAAAGAACATGAAAAATGTCCCCAAATAATAACATCATTCTATTGATAGTCTCACAAAGGAAACAGAGAAAAAACATCTTTGCTGAAATTATTGAGGAGGAAATGTGCAGGGAGTATATTTCAGACATGAAGGGTAAAACTAGTTTAAATTTCTTTTGGGCATCATCTAGTAGTAACATAAATAGAAATAAATTTGGAAAGGGTGAGTAAAGGGTCATTTTGTCCATGGTTCTGTCTCCTGACAGAATAACACTTGCATTTTCAGCCTCACAATTGGCAAGTTTATCAAAAAAAAAAAAAAAAGCTACTTTGCTTGGTAAATACAAGCAGGTCCCACATTCTTTCCAATAAACAGACTCTTGTACATCCTGTCTAAAGAGACTGTATAATTTTTTTTGTAAAAGTAAATGTCATTTTAGGATTAAATAATCACCTCATATTTTTAGAAATTAAGGCACGTCTGTGATTTAACAAATAAGTTAATGTAAAGTATTTGTTCTATCTATGCCCCCATAAAGAAAAGAAAAGGCTAACTAGAAATTTTGTGGGCTGATAAACTTGTGGTATTTCCTAATAAAATAGTCTACCATCTTGGATAGAGAATTTCAGTCTCCCTCAATCACTTGGGCATCCCATGCTTTCCTAAGAGAAAATGCTTTATGTGACTTAAATGCTCCTCCCTGTCTAAGGCTACAGCTAATTAGTGGCAGGGCTAGTCGCCTTTAGTTCCTCGTCCAATGTTTTCTCAGTTATACAACATTGTTTGTGTTCAACACTGCTCTGTTTTGAACCCCTGGTTCTGAGTATTCCCTGGATTCACACATTTTCCCCAACCTGTCCATTCCTTTGTCTTCTACCTTCTACTCTGGTTCTCTACATCCTCCCAATTTGTTATTACCCATGATGCAGCCTGATAATGCCTTCTCAACAGTAACCTTCAAGAGAATTAGTTAAGGTTATACCAAAAAAAAATACCAGTAACCAATCTTAATTTCTCATTTCTTAAGGAAAAACTACAATGCCCTTTATCATCAATAGGTCCAGCTTTTTAGGAGAAACAATATTATCATCAGTCCCAAAGGCCAGCAATCCCAGGAAGAAAAATCTTTATTGAAGAAAAACTCAAAATTAACTAAAAAATGAATATAATACAGAAGTGAGACTTTTTTTTTCTTTTTTGTGCCTTTTGTTGGTTTGCATTTTCCTAGATCAAGTGGAGAAATTCAGGTTAAATTATGTGCACCCACTAAGAACAGACCTGATTAGTTCATGTGTTATAGAAAGAAATTCTTATTTTCAAATGAGTAAATACTTTTTATGGTTAACTCTGTTTTCTTCATCAGGAGGAAAAAGAAAGAGAAGGGAGAGGAACAGAGGGAAGAAGGAAGGAAGGAAGGAAGGAAGGGAGGGAGGAAGAAAACTGATAGATGATACCAAATAGAGACCTCAGAATGTACACGGACTTTACTATTAAAAAGTGAGATACTATATATAACTTTACAAAGAAACCTTATTATTAGACTTTTATTGCATTTTAATTTTTTATATATCCTTATATGTCTGAATAAAAATATTCAGATAGCAAGATGAGGTGTGAGTACAAGCTTCAGGATAAAACAGGTTCCATTTGACTAAAGAGAACTAGATGCTCTGGTTCTTTTATGGCAAACATATTCAATTCCCTCAAACCAATCAGGAAATCAAATTATTTCTCTATTAAGAGGAATGGAAGAACAGAAGGGAATGAGAAAACATTTGTCATACGAGCCCTATTCTAATGTTTTCTGGGACCTATTTATCTCTTGCTTATTATGCAGTCAATATAGAGAATACAGTCTCTAAAAGCTGTCCTGCAGCTCTGGGGAATAGCGAAAAGTTGTATTCCATGGACCTCACAGAGAGAACAGTCTCCCCCTTGGAATCAGGTATGGTTCCCATGGCTGCTCAACCTTAGAAATTCATGAAGTGCCTACGGTCCAGGAACTACCAAGGTAATTTTGCTCTGGATGAAGCTCAGAGAGGAGCCGTTCTTCACATGCTATTGATCACAGATGGAAATATATCTTCCTTAACTGGGTATGCTGCCCTTTAAAGTCTCCCACTTCAATGTAATGGGACAGATTGAATATTTTTCTATGTTAGTGGGTGGAAGTTTTTCCAATGCCACCCAGTTGCTCTTTTCTTACAGAAAGCAAAATACAGATTTTCTTTGGGTGAAACAGACATCAAGAAATAAAAAATAGCTGTCTCACATGCAATGCAAAATGACATCCAAAGAAATCACACATCAGAAATCACACATGGCAGAAGTAAGCTTCCTTTATGAAATATTTTGGCACCTGACACAAGAGTAAAAGAATGGCACAGACCACCTGAAAAAAAATTTTGTTATAAAAAATAAATTAATTAAATAATATATTCCTTACAGGCTTGTCCTGAAAATGCAGATTGCGGGCTGCCTGTTCAAACATGATACTTTGGGAAATATGTTTAACAAACTGAGAAATAGTAGTCAGACCTGTAAGAACAAATTGTAGCTAGTTCGAGTGCCTCCATAATACAGAATCTGGTTTAGTTACTATAACCTAAGCAAATCAGGTACAAAGGGATTCAGACCATTATGAAAGCTCTGGTTGAAATAGTCAAATTAATTCCCAAAACTTGGTAAAGACTCCTAAACAGAGAAAGATTCCTTTAAGTTCTAATTCAAATGTGTTCTAATTCATTATATTAGATATAAATCCCAATATAGAATTTCAACGGCTAAACATTTTTATCTTAAGAGCCACTAGTTCCTTTTGAAAATTTCTCAATGCTTCTTCCAGAAATAACAGAATTCTTCCCAAAATAAGTTAGAAGGTAACACCTGGAAGCAGATTAAGGGAAAGCATGTGTCTCATTCCATGAAAAGGTGTGCTTTTATATGTCTGCAAACACTAAATACCAGAGCGCTTAAGAACTGAACGTCATATAGTACACCTGTGTGAAATATTAATGAGACAAGTTCCCAACCTGTGTGTAATTCAATGAAAGAGTTACGTAGGCAGGGAAATTGGCTCAGGAACATCTAACATATTGGTTGAAATGTTAGAGGTGATGTTTGAAGTTTGTAGCCTGTCAATGTAAGTAAGAATATGAGCTAGTTCACTTGCTGCAATAGCTTACATTTTTTCTGGATTTTTCTCAGTAGCTGGACAACTAAAATAATTTTAGGACATAAAGTTCTCTAAATTATACACCCGGTGTCCTTGTATGCTTCTTGGTCTTTCTCCTAAGGTGAGAGAACTCTTTGCAAGGAATGAACAAAATTTCCTTCTGATTCTTTGTTTTTATTCTGACTATAGTATGACCAGAGCCTAGGCTTTTAAGTAACCCATTGTTATGTATACTGATGTGACTTTTTAAATTCCATACTAAAAATTTAAAAATGGGTATTAATGTGAATTTTAAAATACCACAGCACAGAGGAGAAAACATAATTCTGCCCAGAGAAATTTAGAAGACTTCACTAAAGAGATGACATTTGAGTTCTGAAGCATGCATAGGAATTTTCCAGGTGAGAAAAAAAGGAAAAGAATTTCAAATTTGAGAAATGGCATTTGGTCCTACAAGAGTCTAGTGCAGTCAGGAAATGACAAGCCTTTCTGACCAGCTATGGAATAGCATACACGAGGGGAAATGATGAATAGGGTCAGCATAATTACAAGCCAATATGAATTTATTTTATTTTCCAAATAACAGTTTTATGAAAATCCCCATTTTTAAGGTGATTCTGCATATGCGTAGCTCTGCCTTCCAATCTTGCTCAGAATGGCACAAAACATATGCTGAGGGAGCGTGCCAGCTGAATTGACAAAGAAAATTGATAGAATACACTTTTTGTGTGCAGAGGCGCTGTAAGTACCTTAGTTAGAAAGGAATAAGAAGCAAAATTATGAAAATGGAATGAGAAGATAAAACAAATCTTACATCCACAAAAAGATAGATAACATTATATAGAAAATGTACATAGAAGAAGAAACATTGTTACCAGGAGTTAGCATTGGATGGATTAAGTTGAGTTGATTAGACTATGTGGAAATGAGAAGATGGACACAATAGCAGGTATTAAAAAGGGAGGGATAAGAATGTAAATGACAATTTTCTTGTGTCTTGGACTGAAATACAAAGGCTATTATTGGCTGTTTTTCCCATTGTTTAGGAGGGCTGATATAAAACCATATATCTGTGGTAGACTCCAAGAATTTTATTCTAAGACTACTTGATGATTCACTCAGTTAGGCCCAGTCGTTGGATCATTTCTCTGCAGATGAGAAACTCCCACCCTACATGAGACATCATGGGAAGCTTTTAAACAAAGGAGTAGTATGGCCAGATTTGTTTCTTAGAAGATAAACACTGGCGACAATTTAAAGAAGGGCCTACGGTGGAGAGAATCACTAGACTCTATGATACATAGAGGATAAATAAAACCCAGCATGATTCAGATAGTAGTTTGTACGAGAAGCAAAATCATGAATGAGAAACTAATAACTGGTTCTGCTACAAGTTTGACCAGACCCAATGAGAATGGACAAGTGAGCTAGCAACAGCCAATACAAGCTACTAGATCTGTCTGAACCACTTCTTCACCACACCTGCCAGGATATGATGGAGTTTATGAGAGGTCCTAGAGGAAACTGAGGTTGGTCAGGAGATTTAATTGTGCAATTTTGCCCGAAGTGTTTGGAGAGAAAGGAGAGCAAAGCACTGATTTTTATGGAAGAAGAGATGAATTTCAAATAGCTCTTGAAAAATTAGCAATTGTTCTGGAATAAATACTTATAAATGTAATAGAATACAATTTAGAAAATTATCATACCAGGAGAAAATTAAATGGAGTTTGGATGTATTCTTTTGTGGCTAGAGAAAGTATTTGAGGAAATATCACGTTGGCTTGCTGACTAGCCTTTCAAATTCTTCCTCAGTTGGTAATGATTAATAATTGTAGTATAATCATGATCATTAAGGACTTCTAAAATCACCTACCTAGACCTATGCCTTATATAACAGGTATGCCTTTAGATATTTCTTGAACATCATAAGTTTTAAATCTAGTACTTTTAAATGTCCTAAAAGGAAGCTAGTTATTTAAAGATATCCTGTGATAGATGTTTGGTAAAGGAAAGATCCTTTGGTAACATGAATAATTCCCCCATATTTATAGGTTAGTCACTTTGAATTTTCATGTACTGAATTATGCTTCCTTAAAGGGAGTATATCCTGACTGGCAATGATTTTATGTTACAAAGTGTATATCTTATACTTATTTCAAATTTCAGTGCAAAATGAATGCAAATATTATTCCAATCACCTTTACAGCATAAATATGCCAAAATATCTTAGCCAATGAAAAACTCCCCACTGCTAAATACATGTTTTCATGAAAAACAAATTAGATACATTTTCCTAAGGAAAAAAATTTTAATGTATTCTTTGAATCATGCTCTACATTTTTTTCCAACACAGCTTATGCTGTTCCTTACAAAGTCAATGTTTACCAGTATATTTATATGATTTTCTTTCTTTTGTTTTCCCTCTATTTGGCAGAACATACAGTACTGTATAGGCATGTGTCTGAATATTTAGCCATACTATGCCAGGAGTCCACACAATGCTTAGGACTGTTTAGTTTAACAAAGAATGTGTGGCTTTTGCATGTGCTGGCACATTTGTATGAATGGCTCCAAAAACTCTATTAATGGCAGAACATACTTGTCATTTAAAATTTACAAAAGTGCAGTGAGTTTAAACAAACCACCACCAACTTTATAAATATTTCTTTTTTTAACTTTATGCTAAAAAAAAAAAGAAACAAACAGACCAAAACAAAAAAACACCCTTATGAGTATTGGAAGCATAGGGAAGTCCATCAGAATTTAGGGAAATAAACTTTAGAGTCACCTCTTTGTGGTTGCCTTTTCCCCCCTTCTGTCTTTGGATTTTTATGGATAACAAGGAGAATTTCTACTACTGAAGCAGGTGTTTGAATCATTCACTGGTAGAAATAATTTTGTAAATGCCAAACAAGCTATTTTACCTGTGTGGAGAGGTTTGCTTTGTCATCTATACGAGTGCTTCTCAAATTTTACTGAAACATCTGGGATGTTGTTAAAGATGCAAATTCTGATTTAGTAAGTCTGGTTTTGTGGCCAGAGTTTCTACATTTCTCATCATCTCCCAAGTGATATTATTTTCGCTGGTGTGTGAACTGTACTTTGGAAGCAAGGATATAGATGGGGATCGAAATTTGGGGATATAGTCTTTATGTTATATTTGATGATGAGTCAATTATCTTTTTTGAATTTTATTTTTACCCAATTTACTCAGTATTCTTTGCAGATGTGCAAGGATGGAGCATAAACACAACATAGTAGTATGTATGTACATAAGATATATTCCAAAGGCCTGTATTTGAGTTACAGTTCCTCTATACACGGTGGTATAATGTTTGCTCAGTTACGTCAACTCTCTGAGCCACAGTTTCTTCTGTAATTTGGGAATATGTCCTAGCCACTTCATAAGGATGTTGGAAAAACAAGTGAGAGAATATATGTGAAAACTCTAGATACTTTAAAGCACTATAAACCTTTTAGCTTTTGAAGTTATTATTGTAACATCACTGAGTTCTTGAATAACATCAAGAATCAACAATAATCATTATTCTGTGCTCTACATAGAGTTGTGATGTATTTTGTATACTCCTAATCACCATTCTGAGTCTCCTACCTTTCTTTCAAGTTTCAATTGCCAGTTGGGAGTTGCAACGTTTCTAATGTATATTTAATGAACCCTCCCTATGTACAGGTGTTGTGTAGAAGTAAAAACAAAACATGAATTCTGGAATCACCACTTTATGTCCTGAGATTTTTTAAAGCAGGCAGATAGATTTTAAGAAAGAATGCACAATGAGAATGAGAAATTTTGTTTCTTTAAAAATATCCATACCTGGGCTTCCCTGGTGGCACAGTGGTTGAGAATCTGCCTGCCAATGCAGGGGACACAGGTTTGAGCGCTGGTCTGGGAAGATCCCACATGCCGCGGAGCAACTAGCCCCGTGAGCCACAATTACTGAGCCTGCGCGTCTGGAGCCTGTGCTCCACAACAAGAGAGGCCGCGACAGTGAGAGGCCCACGCACCACGATGATGAGTGGCCCCCACTTACCGCAACTAGAGAAAGCCCTCGCACAGAAACGAAGAGCCAACACAGCCATAAATAAATAAATAAATAAATAAATTTTTTTTAAAAAAGGGCAAAATTCCTTAAAAAAAAAAAATCCATACCTGAGTACCTCCTACAAATTATTTGTGCACCTTCAGGGGTGTCCAAAGACCTTCATGTTTGAGATGAATTACCCTTCTCCCTAAATATATTTTCACAGGCAGTATCTACACTATTTTCAAGACTCAAGTCCAAAAGTATCACTTTCACGAAGTTTTCCTGATCCATGTTCTACCCAACTTCCCCACCACACAAACACACAGCTAGATGTGAACTTTTCCTCTTTTGAAACCTTATAATAGGATTTTTTGAAAGATCTTTTTATACAGAACAGGTCTGTGGTATAGTTATAAGCTTCATTTTCTAATTCCTCTACTAAATAGTAAACTACATAAGCACAAGATCTGACTGAATATTCTGTGACCCTGAATATTTAGCACATTGCTTTGTACATGTCAGGTACCCATATAGATTTACGCTTCCATTCTCAATACGTATTTTTATATATATATATATATATATATATACCCGCTATTGTATTAACATAACATGCGCATGTAAAATATGCCCAAAATTAAAAAGTGTAAAGGATAATATTATCCAAATAAAAAATAGAAATGCTAATATTTTCATCCCATACCCCAAATGCACTCCTGGAAGTTTGGAACTCTCTGTCTCAGAGAATATAAAACAGATAGAAATCAACTTTTACGCCATATGACTGTACAGTTGTCCCTCTGTACCTGTGGGGGATTGCTTCAGGACCGGCCATGGATACCAAAATCCGCAGATGCCTAGGTCCCATAGTCGGCCCTCCTTATCAGTGAATATGGAGTGCTGACTGTATATCTAGTGTCAGTATAATTTATTGAGATACTGTTCTGTGTATGTTCTCTTTGATTTTTCTCCTGAGTTTAGGAGGCAGAAAGAGGAAAAGAATCTGAATCGGAAGCTCTGTTTTCTGTAAACCTAAAGTTCGTGGAGAAAACGATATTTGATTCTTGGAGGGAGATAGGAGAGAAAGAGGGGAGGGATAGGAAAGGAAGACAGGGGAGGAGACATCAAGAAAGACAGAGAAAGAGAGGCCACACTGGTAGATTCCTGGTGTGGGAAGAATGGGAAAATCAGCTGGTCCCAAGATTACTAAGGAACTGAGCCCCACTCCCAGTCTATGTCAGATAGATGAGTTAGCAGTTTTCAGAAAGAATAACTGAATAGTGAAACCAGTGCTCCCAAACCTGGCAAAGATCCTCCTAACCCTTGGGTGGCATCAAAGCAAAGAACTTTTGGATTTCAAGGGACTACCAAAAATTGGACCTGGGTATATCATCAATTCTGTAACAGTCTGTTAGTTCTGGGCACTACACAGTGCCCCCCAGTTCTCAAGGTTTTGATAGAAAACAGGAGCCCTAATAATTACTGAGATGAAATTTCATCCAGCCAATCCAGGCTGGATGGGATTGTGAAATCAAAATAGAGGTGATTTAAAACAAAGGATGTAATCATTCTTGCACACCTGAGTATATATGTTCTGATATTTATACCTATTTCACTTTCTATCTTGAACATACTACTGCTTTGAATCATTTTTTTGCTATCTCTTTTGATGATACTTCTTAATTCTCCCATTTCTTATCAGTGGCCTTTAGCATAGTCCTTTACATGTACTATGTTCTGAGCAAAAATGTTTAATGGATGAATTCACTTTTTATAGAGTGTTGTTAGCCTTATAAATTATAGGCTTTTATCTGTGATTTTGCTTTTTATAATTAGACATTTCATTGTTTTTGTATCACAACTTTTGTTTGTTGTATAGACACCCAACAATCAAAGGCAGTGAAACCAAGGAGAGGTGGTAATATCCTCAGCAAAATTTAAAGTAAATTAGATGAAAACTTTAACATCAAAAGTGAAAAATGATGGTGAAGCCAACTCATGGTGACCATAAGTGGCAGGTACTATCACATAAAGGCTAAATGCCAAGTGGTTAAAGCAATTACTATACAAGTAATTACCATGGAAATAGAATCCCATTTCATAATTACAAGGGTTTTTTTTCCTTCTAGAGAAGTTCTGATGTGCTGTCCATGCTACAAAATGTCTTTGCTAATAATAAAACTAAATGTGTCTTTCAGTTTATCATTAAATAAAACCATCTTTCTAGGTAAGATTAACACTAAAGAAACTAATTATTATTTTAATAGGAAGTGAGGATAGTTACGGTGCACTTTGAAAACTTTGAAAATAGATTATTGAATAATTGCTCTCTATGTAAAGTTTTGGTCATTCACACAGGTAACTCCAATCTAAATCCAGTAATTAAATCCTTCAACAAAACTTGAATCTGAATCTACTCATTGCATACCCTTTAGTAAATTTCTTAATATGTTTCACTGCTCCAGAATGCACAACACAATTAAATCTTCCCATATGGAATCTAGTTCTTCTGCTCCACAGGACAATAGAATACTACCCTGGAATATCTTTATCTCTGATAAGACATAATTACCTTTTCCTATCTGCTTCTACCAGCCAGTAGTCATTCTAATCCTGCTTAGACATTTAATAGAAATGAAATAATGAAAACCACTCCTTGCATATGTCTATTAAAATCTACTTGAGTTTTTGAATACCCAGCAAGCCAGACACATTTTACAAAAGTGTCTTATAGGAAAAATATGTAGAAACCACAGATATGGAAAAGACAGATACTAGTTGTCACAAAAAGTAGTGGAAAGAGTACTCACGGATTGCAGAGAAGAGCAGGAACGATTGAAATGGGTATCTTCTCTTCCTTTTTATCACCATCCTTGTGGGGCTGTTAGTTCTGATGCCTTCTCTTCCCCTCCAAAGTTTCTCCCATCTCGTTTACAAAATCTTTATTATTAAAGGGAAAAGAGAGAAGAATGGGATGGTTTTTTCTAAGAAAAGATCTTTATAACTATAGTCTTCCTACATGTTGAGAATATTTGAATTTGTATGAAGTCATTTTTTATAGCAAAGGCCCAAGAAATAAAGAAAACTAAGTCACTCTTAGGAGAAGATTAATAGCCCATAATCCTTTTCTATGTCTTACGAGGAATTGGGTGATAATTTAATTTCATATTCTAATTCATTAGAAAAGTACATCATTTCCTTCCACAGGAGCTCACTGGGTCACAAAAATGTTCATTTTTTGAGGTTTTATTAGAAACCCAATATTCAAAGAAATGGTTTATCACATGTATTTCTGAAGGCCATATTTTGTTCAGCCAATTAAATTTTAGGGGGAAAATAACTTCTCATGACTTGATCACCTTTTTTCTCTGTTGGAACCCAGCACATTTTACCCACAACACATCTAGAAATCACAATGAGAAAATTCTAACCAAATATGGAAAAAATTGGTCAAGTTAAGGTTAACGTGGGTCAAAAACAAGCTCCTGGAGGAGTATTGGGCTCAAGCTGATAAAGACATTCCATTCATGGATTGCTTGTACTGTATGTACTGCAGGGGGCTAAAGCCTAAAGAAGAGACTTAATTACTTTGTCTCAGTGGAATATGTTAAAACCAGCTCCATTCTGATCCCTGTGGGTAATGGGATTATTTACCTGGCTCATTCCATAGTTAACCACCAACTGTTAACCACCAATTGCTGTTAACCACCAATTGTTAACCACCAATTGTTGTCATTGAGAGGGCTAACATATAAATCTGATTCAAAGAATTTAGTTGTCTGAGTTTTGAACATTAGAGGTTCACCTTGTTTGCAGATTCCTGGAGGATTAAAACCTGAATAATCTACAGCTAAGCATGCATCAAATAATATGACCAAAATCATGTGAATGATACGAAGAGTTAAATGGTTTGGGATGTTAAATAAAAATCTCTTTTGTTACCTATATTCTACCCTAAGAATTAAACTGTGACCCAATATTATTAGCCAGTTATAATGATTAAAACTACATCACTCACTTCATTTGTTGTCTGAAACACTTATAAATAGCAAGTAAATCTCCTTTAGAATATTATACACAATTAACCATATAATTAGAGAAATAGAGTATCTTACTATATTTTTAAAGGAGTTTTGAGTAAGATATAGGACATACAACTTATAAAGATTGTACATCCTTGAAAGAATGCTTGCAATTTTCTAAGACTTCATATAGAAATAATACTTTTATGTAAAAATAATACAGCATTATTATGATAAATGATCAACCTAATGATATTTTTGAGGGCCTAGTAATCAGTACTGTGCATTGATATCTTGGTACTTGTCTTCATGAGTTTTGGTTTCTTTTTTTCAGTTTTATGGAGAAATAACTGACATATATCCCTGTAGATGTTTAAGACATACAGCATGATTGTTTGATTTATATATATTGTGAAATGATTACCACAATAGGTTCAGCTATTGAGTTAATTTTTGTGAGTAGTATAAGATATGGGTCCAGTTTCACTCTTTTACATATGAATATCCAATTATCTCAGCACCATTTATTGAAAACACTTTTTTTCCATTGAATATTGTTGACACCCTTGTCAAATATTACTTGACCATATATGCTTGAGTTTGTTTTTGGGCTCTCAATTATGTTCCATTGATCTATTTGTCTCTTTATATGCCAATACCATACTGTTTTGATGACTACAGCTTTACAGTATAACTTGAAATCAGGAAGTTTGATACCTCCTGCTGTGTTCTTCTTTCTCAGGGTTACTTTGCCTATTTTTTTAAATTTATTTTTGTTTTTGTGGTATGTGGGCCTCTCATTGTTGTGGCCTCTCCTGTTGTGGAACACAGGCTCCGGATGCGCAGGCTCATCGGCCATGGGTCACAGGCCCAGCCGCTCCGCGGCATGTGGGATCTTCCTGGACCAGGGCACAAACCCGTGTCCCCTGCATCGGCAGGCGGACTCTCAACCACTGCGCCACCAGGGAAGCCCTACTTTGCCTATTTTTAGGTCTTTTTTAGGAGTGTTTTTTTCTACTTCTGTAAAACAGTGCCATTGGAATCTTATTGGGATTGCATTGAATCTATAGATGGCTTTTGGTAGTAGTGACATTTAAACAATATTAATTCTTCCAATCCATGAACATGGATTACCTTTCCATTTATTTGTGTTTTCTTCAATTTCATTCATCAATGTCTTGAATTTTCAGAGGAGAGCTATTTCACCTCCTTAGTTAAATTTATTCTTAAGTATTTTATTGTTTTTGATACTATTATAAATGGGATTGATTTATTTCTTTTTCAGAAAATGTGTTGTCGGTGTACAGAAATGCTACTTTTTGTATGTCAATTTTTTATTGTGCTACTTTACTCAATTTATTGTTTAGGTCTAACCATTTTTTGCTTGAGTCTTTAGGACTTTTCATATATAAAATTATGTCATCTACAAATAGAGACAAATTTTACTTCTTTTTAATTCTGATACCTTTTATTTCTTCTTCTTGCCTGACTGCTTCTCATACTATGTTGAATAGGAATGGTGAGAGTGGGCACACTTGTCTTGTTCCTGACTTTAAAGGACAAGCTTTCAACCTTTCACCATTGTATATTAGCTCTGAGTTTATCATATATGGCTTTTATTATTTTCCTCCTTTGCCCAATTTGCCTAATTTGTTGGGTTTTTATCGAGTGAATGTTGAATTTTGTCAGACGATTTTTCTTCTTCTATTGGAATAATCATATGATTCTTTTCTTTCATTCTATTAATGTAATGATTCACACTTATTGATATGCATTTGTTGAACCATCCTTGCATCTCAGGGATAAACCCCACTCGATTACAGTGTCTGATCCTTTTAATGTGCTGCTGAATTTGGTTTGTTAGTAGTTTATTGAGAAATTTTGCCTCTATATTCATCAGAGCTATTAGACTGTAGTTTGGTTTTTTTAGTAGTGTCCTCTTCTGGTTTTGGTATTAGGATAATGTTGGTATGTAGGATAATGGTGTCCCATCCTCTTTGAGTTTTAGGAGGAGTATGAGAAGAATTCGTGTTAATTCTTCTTTAAATGTGTGGTAAGTTCACCAGTGAAGCCATCTGGCACTGGGCTTCTCTTCATTGAAAGAGTTTTGATTACTGATTCAATCTCCTTACTAGAAATTGTTTTTTTCAGATTTTTATTTCTTCCTGATTCAGTCTTGGTAAGGTGAATGATTCTAAGAACTTATCCATTTCTTCTAGGTTGTCCAGGTTGTTGATGTATAGCTGTCCATAGTAACCTCTTGTAATCTTTGAATTTCTGTGGTACCAGTTGTAATGTCTCCTTTTAATTTATAATTTTGTTGGTTTGAGTTCTTTTGTTTTTTTCCCTTGGTTAGTCTAGATAAGGGTTTGTCAATTTTGTTCATCTTTCCAAACAACTAACATTTTGGTTAATTTTTTCTTTTTTTTTTTTTTGTTCTCCATTTCATTTATTTCTAATTTGATATTTATTATTTCTTTTATTTTTCTAACTTTGGGCTCAATTTGTTCTTCTTTCTCTAGTTCTTTAAGGTGTAGAGATAAATTGTTTATTTGGCATTGTTTTGCTTCTTAATGTAGGCATTTATTGCTATGAATTAACCTCTTAGAACTGCTTTTACTGAACTCCACAAGTTCTGCTCTTTTGTGTTTCCATTTTCATTTGTCTCAAGCAATTTTTTCATTTCCCCTTTAATTTCTTCTTTGATTCATTGGTTGTTCAGGAGAGTATTGTTTAATTTCTACGTGCTCATGAATTTTCTAGTTTTCCTCTTGTTATTGATTTCCAGTTTCATGCCATTGTGGTAAGAGAAGATACTTGATATGATTTTAATCTTCTTGAATTTACTAAGACTTGTCTTGGTCTAACATATGGTATATCCTAGAAAATGTTCCATGAGCACTTGAGAAAATGTGTATTCTACTGCTGTTGGATAGAATGTTCTGTATATATCTGTTAGCCTCATTTCGGTTATAATGTTCTTCAAAACAACTGTTTCCTTCTTGATTCTCTGTCTGGATGATCTATTCATTGTTGAGAGTGCGGTATTAAAGTCTCCAACTATTATGGTATTACAATTTATTTTTCCTTTTAGCTCTGTTAGTTCTTGCTTTATGTATTTAGGTGTTCTGATGTTGGGAGCATAAATATTTACAACTGTTATATCTTCTTGATGTATTGACCCCTTTATAATTATATAATGACTTTTTGCAATTTTTACTTCAAAGTCTATTTTATCTGATATAAATACAGCTACCTTTGCTTTTTCTTTTTTTCTAATTATCATTTGCTTGAAGTGTTTTCTCCCATCTCTTCACTCTCAGTCTATGTGTGTGTTTAAGGCTAAAGTGAGTCTTTTGTAGGCAACATACAGTTGGGTCTTTTTCTTTTTTTAATCTATTCAACAAGTCTATGTCTTTTAATTGGATAATTTAATTTATGTTTAAAGTAATTATTGATCAATAAAGGCTTACTATTGCCATTTGCTAACTGTTTTCTGGTTGTTTTGTAGATCCATTTTTCCATGTTTCTTATCCCGCTGTTGTTTTTTGTGTTGATGTCTTTTAGTATCAGTATGTTTTGATTTCTTTATCATGATCTTTTGTGTAAATACTACAGGATTTTTCCTTGTGGTTACTATAAGGCTTACCTAAAATATCTCAAACCTGTTAACATCATATTTTAAACTGATAAGTTCTTAACTTCAATAGAATTTGTAAACTTTACACTTTTACTTCTCTTCTTCCTCATACTTCAGGTTATTGCTGCTAAAATTTACATGTTT
The DNA here is from genome assembly GCF_008692025.1 of Phocoena sinus. NCBI lineage: Eukaryota > Metazoa > Chordata > Mammalia > Artiodactyla > Phocoenidae > Phocoena > Phocoena sinus. The sequence continues at coordinate 76,114,569 of NC_045769.1, read as the reverse complement.
TTCATACTGTGTAACTAATAACAGATTATTGTAGCTATGAGTATTTTTATTATTCTTTTTTTTAAGTTTTAAAGTAATAGTTGTAAGTTATGCACCACCATTATCATATTGCCAATCTAACTATGGCTATATGTTTACCATTACCAGTGAGATTTACACTACCTTTTTCTGTTTATGATGTCAATTAGCATTCTTTTACTTCCACTCAAAGAACTCCATTTCGCATTTCTTGTAAAGCAGGTCTGAAGGTAATGAACTCCCTCAGCTTTTGTTTGTTTGAAAAAGTCTTTATCTATCTATTTCTGAGGGACAGCTTTGCCAAGTATTAGAATTCTTGGTTAACAGTGATTTTCTTTCAATATTTTGAATATGTCATACCATTCTCTCCTGGCCTGAAAAATTTCTATTGAAAAATATGCTGATAGTCTTACGGGGGTGCCCTTTAATGTGACTTTTCCCTTTCCTCCTGCTGCTCTTAAGATTCTTTGTATTTGACTTTTGACAATTTAATTTTAATGTGTCTCAGTGTAGCCCTATTGGGGTCCTTTGGGCCTTATGGATCTGGATGTCCATTTCTCTCCCCAGGTTCAGTATGTGTAGCCATTATTGCTTTAAATATATTTTCTGTCCCTTTCTCATTCTCTTATCCTTCTGGAATTCTTATAATGTGAATATTGTTTCTTTTCATTGTGTTCCATAATTCCTGAATGCTTTCTTCACTCTTTTTTTTTTTATTTTTTTTCCTCCTATGACTAGGTAATTTCCAATGTGCTATCCTCCAGGTTGCTGGTTCTTCTTTAAGCTGTATAGTTGAGTTGATTTTTGAAACTCTCTATTGAATTCTTTAGTTCAGTTACTATATTTTTAACTCAAAAATTTCTGTTTTTTTAAATTGATGGTTGCTGTTTCCTTGTCAAACTTCTCATTTTGTTCCTGCATTATTTTCCTGATTTTGATTAGTTATCTGTCTGTGTTTTCTTGCAGTTCACTAAACTTCCTTAAGAGGATTATTCTGAATTCTTTTTCTGACAGTTCATTTCTTTAGAGTTAGTTATTGGAGACTTAATAGTTTCCTTTGGTGTCATATTTACCTGATTTTTTTTATTATCCTTGATTTTTTATATTGGTATCTGTGCATTTGTGTAGTGAGTAATGGGGTTCCTCTTCCAGACTTTACAAGTTTGATTTTGCAGAGACAGCTCTTTACCGGTCAGCTCAATTTGGGTTTCTGCATGTTTCTGCTGCTGGTAATGTCCTTGGGTAGGTGGAGACTGCTATTATGGTCTATTTAGGGGCAAGGTAACTGTTCAAGCTCTGAAGACAGAAATGGGGCGGTGTGCCACTGGCTGAGAACAATTGCATAGGACTGATGGCTTGGTTCCCTGCATAAGTGAGGCTGTAGGATGAGCACTGGGGTTGCCTGGATTCTCTGGTCAGACTTACTACATGGTCAGGACTGGGTACTCTATTCAGTAGTAGATGGGGCTATGAATTGGCTTCCCTGTACTACAGGACGGAAAGATGGGACCCAGGGCCTGTGCACCTCATTGTTTGGGTGCCTGAATCAGGCTGAGTGTGTACTGAATTCTCTGGTCAGGTGAGGCCACTGGTTTTGCTACTCAGGCAGGGGAAGCCACCGGCTGTCCTCTCAGTTCAAGTGCCACTGTACATAGAGCTGTTGAATGGGCTATGCAATTTCGCATGTTCTCTGGTTAGGTTCCCAGCTTGGAAGGCTGAAGGCTGGCTGTATTGAGCAATGAGCAGCACTATGAATTAGATTCCCTGCCTGGGCACAGTGGGAGAAACAACCCCAAAGTCAGTAAAGCTCTTTGTTGTCTTAACTCAAGCTGACCTGCACTCCAAGTTCTCCGAATGAACGGGGCCGCTAGCTTTGTTCAACGAACTATCATCTTTGCACACCCACCTCTCTGCTTGAGTGACACTGGGTCACATAGCCTCCAGGAGTTGCTGCCAGCTCTTCCCATCAGGTGGGGCCAGAGGACACTCTCCACATTGCATAGGGCTGTGATTAGGCTCCTTGCCCCGGTGGGAGTGGGAGGGGTCACTCTAGGCTGCTCTCAATTTCTCAAGCAGACTCTCAGTTTGGGAGGGGCTGGGAACTACCCTCAGCCTTGTCTACGAATTAATTCCCCTGCCTGTGCATAGCACAGGGATGCTCCCCACTTGGTACTGGTTTTGCACTAGGGGCGCTCACCTCTGCCTGCCTTCCCCTTGGCTTGAGCGCTGCTGGGTCACAGAGTTTCCAGGAGTTGTCACCAGCATTTTGGGCAGATGGAGCTGAAAGACACTCTCCACAAGAGGTGGGGCTGTGATTCAGCTTCTTACCTGGGATTGGGCAAACTGAGGTCTAGGTCTGGCAAAATTCCTTGTTTGAGGGTTCAAATTAAGCAGTCAGCACCCTGCTGAGTTTCTTCGTCAGAGTGTGCTCCCAACTTGGTTCTGCAGATGAGCAAAGCTGCTGGTTGAGATTACTACTTGGGCACTGCAGGTATGAACTCAGTCTGCCAAGATCCATATGCTGGTTGTTGTAAGACCCTCCCCTTCTCTGTCACAGTCAGATTCCCAGTGGTTGAGCCCCACAGATTCCCCTGCAGTCAGTGTAGGGTCTACTGCAAAGTGACCTACAATGCTGTGGCAGGGGGGCCCGCCAGGTTCTCTTCTCCACTGGATGAATAAGAGGCTCAGGGGAAACCTCCCTATGGTGCTGCACTGGCCTGGGGGAGGGGCAATGTAGTCAGTGTGTAGTTGCTTCTCTTACTTTCCCAGTGCAGTCTGTCTTGGTCTCTGTGATGCAGGGGGTGCTTCAGTCTCACCCTGAAGTTGTAGAATTCTCTTGGCTGTATCTTGTTCTTGAATAGTTGTTAGTTTTTCTTCTTGTGAGGGAGTGAGAAATCAGGAGCAACTTATGTTGCCATCTTTGTGATGTCACTACTTCATGAGATTTTAGAAAGGTAAGTAATATTTTAAATACACAATTATGTGCAAAAGTGGTTGGAAGAAACTACAAATGCCTTTGGAATCCTGAGTACAGAAATGAAAGGGAACTGGCACAAAGAAGGATTCAAGGAGTAAAATTTAACCTGAGCCTCAAAGATTGGTTAAGATTTGAATAGGTAAAGGAAATTGTGAAGATTACTCTCATTAAAAAGAATTGGTCTTGGGCTTCCCTGGTGGCACAGTGGTTGAGAGTCCGCCTGCCAATGCAGGGGACACGGGTTCGTGCCCCGACCCGGGAAGATCCCACATGCCGCGGGACAGCTGGGCCCTTGAGCCATGGCCGCTGAGCCTGCGCGTCCGGGGCCTGTGCTCCGCAACGGGAGAGGCCACAACAGTAAGAGGCCCGCGTACAGCAAAAAAAAAAAAAAAAAAAAAAAAAAAAGAATTGGTCTTTATGATTCCTGTTTATTGTCTAGAAAAAAACCAAGATCCTCACTGAGAAGCCCTAAAATTCCAGGAGAGGGTAAGGAAATGACATTCTCTCTACGGGGGAGTTTTTTCTTCCAGAAAGGAATTGTATCTTTTTATACTTTCCTTAGCAAGAAGAGAAGACTAGGTTAAGTTTTATTAAAAATAAAAGTAAAAAGACTATATCAAAAGTATAATCAAGCATGGATCAAAAACATATTGACTCTGTTTAAAACAAGTGTTGAACAACAACTTACTTCCAAGAAAAGGTTAAAAATCCAGACAATAGGTATCATTATATGTGTCAGCCAGCAGCAAAGACAGCAGTACACAATAACGTTTTTTAAATGCCAGCAAAGATTAAAGATCTCTAAAAGTTATTTTTTAAATGGATCTTCTACTTCTTTCTACAAGTTATTTTTATTAATTTTATACAGTTTGGATAAGACTTATGAAGCCCACAACTTGTTGGAATTATGATACAGATGTTTTAGATGTTCCTGACAAGTCACACATAGTAACTCTCTATAATTTATAATTTTTTTCTTTTTATGACTCGTATGCTCAATGTGTAGTTTAATGTTTTTGTTTGGAGTCTTAGATGATGCCAAGTTTTATTAGTTAAATATGACATGGCAGTCTTTTAACCAAAAATGAACACAGACCCCTCAGTGAGAATGAGGTATGATTAAGCATTATAGGCTATTAAAGCAGAGTATAGGGATTTGAAGGCGTGAATTTTACCATGTTTCTAGTACAATGTAACATCAAAGCCTGGATAAATTGTTTTTTCTCTCATTTTCTCTCCATTATTGTATACCAACAGCATTAATGATAAATGGTATTTGTCAAACTCTAATAACTGAAAAATAGCATGCCTTTTTGAAACAGTCTCCTACATTTAATGCCATTGAATACATGTGAAATACTTTGTACCTTTGGTAGGACTTTCAAAAATATCTGCCATATTAAAAGAAAAAGACAAAATTGATCTCATATATATGCAATAAAATCTTACTGGAAAGACTCTCTCATCACCCTCATAATAAGTTGATGTTTTCTTGCATTTCTTCTCATGGTACATTTCAAAAGCTCTCATTCCTCTTCTCTCTCCCTCATAAGAACTACTCATTTTGCTTTTTGTAAGTGAATTTATTTGAAGGTTTCAGTTGAGTACTTTACCTAAACCCCACAGATAGATGCCATATAATTGTTGCTGCATTCTTGATTATCATCAAGAAACATTGCCGTGATAACTTGAAATCCTTGACAAATTTAATGGGCATTTTATATAGTGCATCTTGACTTGAAAATGTCAAGCAAAAAAAAAAGTCAAAGCAACAGAATCTATATAAGCTCTCCACTGAATGTGAAGGGCTGCCTAAGACATGTAGCTCTAACTGCCAGGTTTCTAATCACAAAGCTAAATGACTCTGGTGTTATCAAACTTATTTCTTCCAAGTACTCAAGTACTAAAATGACAAATCATAGGGGTGGCTGTTAGCCTGAAGACACTTCTGTTCTATTATTTAAAGTCTGTTTCTTTTTTTTTTTTTTAATGTCTGAGATTTCTATGTGGAAAAAATAATGAACTTTAAGAAATGTCACTTTTACTAACAGAAATTATAGCTTGAACACCTGAATATGAATATTAAATACAAAAAAGTACATTTAAATAATGTTAAGGTTGTGACAAAAACTGACAAAAGCAGCAAAATTCAAAGTTAAGGATGACACTCTACCTTAACTCACCCCGTTACGAGGGGGAAAAGGGCAGCAGAGTGTACAGCTGGAAACGCTACCTTGGCCTTCATTCTCCGTTGCCTGATTGTGTCAGATAGTGTTTCACTCTTCATATTATTTAATTGGTTTGTTGCATTTGATTCCCTCTTTTTTTGCTTCAGAGAATTTTTGGTGCCCATTTATAAAATATCACTTGCAAAACCTACACAATATTGAAACTACATTTTGGGGTCACTCTTGGGAGTGCTATCGTTTGAGTTATCTAGAGAATGTGTTTATGTGTGTGCATGTTCAGAGAGAGGCCTTTATCACACAATGTGAGTACACTGAGTAAGACAGAAGAATAATAAGCTAACAACTTTGGCGTGTTCACTCTGTGTCAAGCATGGTTTAAACGTTTACAGGCATGAACTCCTTCGATCTGCACACACCCAAAAATCTATAAGAAAGTGACCACTCTCATCATCATCATCACCATTATATGCATTTACAGATGAGGAAACTGAGACATAATGACTCTGGTGAAGATCACATAGCTAATGGCTGCCAAGGTCAAGATTCAAACCTGGACTCTAAGCAGTCAAGTTCTTAACCACCATGGCCAACACATATAAAAGGGACAAGAATGTCACAAATATCTCTTCTACAGCAACTAGTACACAGCTATAGCCAATTCAGAATTTCTGGGTCCCATCAAGCAGACATCTGTTACATATATAAAGCACCTATTATATGCAAAGCATTAGAGTATGTGCTTTGGATAAGCAGAAGGCAGCAAGAGGAACTAGCAATTATAAGGAATCTGCTACATGCCAGATGCTTCACTGAGGAACATACATATGCTATCTCTCCTAACTGTTTCAAAATCACTCTAATTGCATTATAATCCTGGTTTTAAAGACGAGTAAACTGAGGCTCAAAAAGATTAAATAATTTGGGCAAGTCCTCACACAAATTCTGGTGTTGTTGTGTACTAGCTGTGCATGCATACTCTTTCAAAACACCTAACTTCTATGACTCTTGTTTTTCTTAATATAGAGATAAACAACCCTCATAGGGTTGTTGTAGTTCACTCGCTTGCATTTTCCAAGGGAATCCTACTGCCAATCTATAAATCAACAAATATTTGCTTGAAACCAACAATATGTCAACTAAGTTTTCTTGGGATTGAAACATTTAAGGATAAATTAACATTGGTCACAGAACATATAGGCTTTGCTGGTAAAAAAAAGAAAAATGGTGATTAACAGCAGGCAACTCTCTCTCTTCCACTTCTATAAATACCCAGCTAATAATAAAGCAAATGTGACGTAAAAGCATTGTGACATATATACACTAATATGTATAAAATAGATAACTAATAAGAACCTGATGTATAGCACAGGAAACTCTACTTCACTGTACAATAGAAACTAATACAACATTGTGAAACAACTATACCCCAATTTAAAAAATAATAAAAAAACCAAAGTTCATATGAATCATCTAGGATCTTGTAAAAGTACAGATTAAGTATATGTGGGGTGGGGCCTGAGATTTAAAATTGCAAATAAATTCCCAGGTGACAAAAAAAAAAAAAGCATTGTGTTATATTACTAAAAAGAATCCTAGAGGGTATCTCAACCAAACTTCTTTTTATTGATGCATAAACTGAGTTCTCCCCACAATTGTACAGCCTGCCTATAGCAGACCTAGGGTTAGAATTGAGATCCCTGACTCCCAAGTGAATACATTTGCACTTTACTATTCTTTACTTTGTCATCATTATAGAATATATCTTTGCTTTAGACATTGTGCACTGTCTTTTGATCATTTTCATCCAAATCTATTGACACTGATGACAGTGGTATTAAATGATACTATGGTGATTAAGAAATAAACACTCATCTAATTCAAGATAATTAAAATTATATTTAACTCACCAGGACATCAAATTTTTATGAAGTGGGATATACAAGGTAAAGATAAAAACTTTTCATATATGGTCAATTCTCACTCCTGCACACTAATAAAGGGAAACGAGGGTGCAGGCAATTAGCATATAAATCAAAAGTCACTAACGATAATTACTCGTGCACTGGTAATTCTGTTTGCTGCGAACTCCAGATCCAGGCTCTACACTTTCCTGCCCTGTTCTGGGCCACGATAGAATGATCTGTGCAGACACAGGAGGAGGTTGGAGGCCTCCGTTTCTGTGCCTCTTTTTAGCAATGGCTATCCACCTCCATATTTCCTCTCCTGCTGGGCAACCAGCCCTCCTCCATGGGTCCAGCTCATCCCAATCTCCAGTAACTCTATTATTTTTTCATGACATTTTCTGTCCTGGAAGTGGTAATGTAGATGGCATTATTTTTTACCCATATCCAGGGCACCTCACTGTAAGTGAAATATACATCCTGACTTGCGAAGGTTGAGCATGACAACACAACCAAATGTACCTAAAATAAGCAAGTGACTTGTGTCACTTCTCAGCCAGCCTCTATTATGTTCTCATTCCCCTCGTCATGGTGACAAGCAATGTTGTCAACAGCAGTTGCATCATCATCCTGGGTTCTAAAAGGAAGACAAGGAGAAGAGCTGCAACTCACCCACAATAAACATATCCAAAATGGACATGCAGCATGATCTGGAAATAAATATTTTTTGGATTCATAATTTGGAGTCATTTATTACCATAGCATAACCTAGATCAGCCATTGTCAATTTTCAGCATCTATCAAAATCACCTAGTCCCACACCGAGTTTCCCATTCTCAGGTAAAACCCAGAATTTGCATTTCTAACAGATGATACTGATGCTGCTAATCCAGGAACCAGACACTGAGAACCACTGACCTGGTCCATCCTGACTAATATAGGTGTAATGTTTTAATGCTGTTGTTAGTCTCTTGTAGACTTTGTCACCTTTTTTGGCTTCTTTAACCTTACCCATAGCTCTGTACAGACTGATTTGATTAAATTCTCTTCAGTTGAAACAATCTAAGTGGAAATTCTCCTTCATGCTAGGACCCTGACTGATACACCCTGTATAATCTTGCACATAATGTTATCCAAAAATTTTCAATATATGTTATCTCTTATCCACACAACTACCTTGAAAATTGCTATGGCAAATAAAACTTAGCAAATGAGGAAACTGAGTTTCAGACAGAGTGCAACTAATCCCTCCTTGGTGGCTAATTTGTTTCAGATCTTGGATTGAATTTAGATGCCTCCTACTTCATATATTTTTCCGTGATATGTTATAGATAGTGTTGGAATATATCCTATGAGCTTCCTTTTGGTTTTCCTCGTATTAGTTTATTGCATTCTTAATTATATTTTACTGCAAAATGACAGGAACTAGCTTCAATTCCCAGAGAGGACAACAACCACATTATAAACTTTCTGAGAGATGCACAAAATAACATATGTTCTAGGAACAAACTTTACTTGACCAATAGTGATTCAGCAAAGAATGGAAAGCTACTTGCAGGTATAGTTAATGGGATTTAACTATACCTGAATTAGTTTTCAGTCTCTGATCATTACAAACTAGGAAAATGCAGTGCATTTCCTAGTGCTTAACACTGAATTATATATTTCTATAATTAGTATAATAATTATGGATTCATCCCATCAGGACCATTATTCACATATATAAATACAGTAAATTATGAACTTGAAAAGGAAACCCTGAAATATTTCACTTTTATGGGAGAATATGTAAAGAAGGTATATAAGCTTACTAGTTTGCTTATACTGTATTTTTGTTAAAATTTCAAACACTACTGATTATTATACAGATATTAAAAGTGTATGTAAAAGAATGTCCATCACTTCATGTGTTTGTTGGCAACCTGTATATCTTCTTTGGAGAAATGTCTATTTAGGTCTTCTGCCCATTTTTGGATTGGGTTGTTTGTTTTTCTGATATTGAGCTGCATGAGCTGCTTGTAAATTTTGGAGATTAATCCTTTGTCAGTTGCTTCATTTGCAAATATTTTCTCCCATTCTGAGGGTTGTCCTTTCATCTTGTTTATGGCTTGCTATGCTGTGCAAAAGCTTTTAAGTTTATTTAGGTCCCATTTGTTTATTTTTGTTTTTATTTCCATTTCTCTAGGAGGTGGGTCAAAAAGGATCTTGCTGTGATTTATGTCATAGAGTGTTCTGCCTATGTTTTCCTCTAAGATTTTTATAGTGTCTGGCCTTACATTTAGGTCTTTAATCCATTTTGAGTTTATTTTTGTGTATGGTGTTAGGGAGTGTTCTAATTTCATTCTTTTACATGTAGCTATCCAGTTTTCCTAGCACCACTTATTGAAGAGGCTGTCTTTTCTCCATTGTATATTCTTGCCTCCTTTATCAAAGATAAGGTGACGATATGTGCGTGGGTTTATCTCTGGGCTTTCTATCCTGTTCCATTGATCTATATTTCTGTTTTTGTGCCAGTACCATACTGTCTTGATTACTGTAGCTTTGTAGTATAGTCTGAAGTCTGGGAGCCTGATTCCTCCAGCTCTGTTTTTCTTTCTTAAGATTGCTTTGGCTATTCGGGGTCTTCTGTGTTTCCATACAAATTGTGAATTTTTTTGTTCTAGAATGCTCAACATCATTAATCATTAGAGAAATGCAAATCAAAACTACAATGTGATATCATCTCACACCAGTCAGAATGGCCACCATCAAAAAATCTACAAACAATAAATGCTGGAGAGGGTGTGGAGAAAAGGGAACCCTCATACACTGTTGGTGGGAATGTCAATTGATACAGTCACTATGGAGAACAGTATGGAGATTCCTTAAAAAACTAAAACTACCATACGATCCAGCAATCCCACTACTGGGCATATACCCTGAGAAAACCATAATTCAAAAAGAGTCATGTACCAAAATGTTCATTGCAGCTCTATTTAAATTGCCAGGACATGGAAGCAACCTAAGTGTCCATCAACAGATGAATGGATAAAGAAGATGTGGCACACATATACAATGGTATATTACTCAGCCATAAAAAGAAACGAAATTCAGTTATTTGTAGTGAAGTGGATGGACCTAGAGTCTGTCATACAGAGTGAAGTAAGTCAGAAAGAGAAAAACAAATACCATATGCTAACACATATATATGGAATCTAAGAAAAAAAAAAAGGGTCATGAAGAGCCTAGGGGTAAGACGGGCATAAAGACACAGACCTACTAGAGCATGGACTTGAGGATATGGGGAGGGGTAAGGGTAAGCTGTGACAAAGTAAGAGAGTGGCATGGACATATATACACTACCAAACGTAAAATAGATAACTAGTGGGAAGTAGCTGCATAGCACAGGGAGATCAGCTAGGTGGTTTGTGACCACCTAGAGGAGTGGGATAGGGAGGGTGGGAGGGAGGGAGACACAAGAGGGAAGAGATATGGGAACATATGTATACGTATAACTGATTCACTTTGTTATAAAGCAGAAACTAACACATCATTGTAAAGCAATTATACTCCAATAAAGATGTTTTAAAAAAAAAAAGAAAGAAAGAAAAAGAAAGATACTAACAGTGTAGCTGCTGAGCTGGAATTGGACTAAAATATTACAAGTACAGGGAATTACATCTTCAGATTGCCAGGAAAGAGGTGACTTGGGGATCCCTTGAGCTTTCTTTTTGGTTATTAACAAACTATCAGATTTTTAAAATGTAAAAGCAAGAGAAATGAGTCAATATGCAAAAATTGTTTTTTACTTAGAATTTGGGTTGACTGTTTTACATAAGGAAGGCCAAAATCTGTCATCACCCAATCAACCAAGGAAGCAGAGAGGGATCATTCAGAGGGACGAAAGTAAAGCAATGAGTAGAGAACTTCTAAATAAGACTGACATTTTTTTTGTAATATGGTCCCTTCCAGGGTGCTCTAGGAAGCAACTGTCTTGTTCCTACAGAAGGATTATCAGTGGTGGACACAGCTGTGCAGATCTGGCATACAGTGTGTATTTTTTCCCCCTAGATTTGCCAGCTCTCTAACCTCCCTCACCCCGAAGTTGTTGCTCAGAGTCCTCTAATCCTCCTCTGAGAACACATGATCTAAGCTTAGAGCCTGCCTCTCCCACCCTGGCCCCTATGGGGAACCTGCCATTACAGGCAGTAAGAGTGTTCTCTCTTTGCTATTTTCAAACAACATTTGGGAAAAAATGAAGAAAATAAATAGTATCAAAACTTCTATAGTCTCCACTTGTATGAAACCCATGTCTCCTGCTGCCTTTTGAAATTCTGGCCTTTATTATGACTAATACAGGCTAATGAAGTGTTGGAGAAAATATCTGCAGCCCGTCAAGAAGGAACAATAGTGGTTGCAAGGTCCTATAGCATTTATCTAGGTGAGATTAAAGAGTACCACTCAAAACCAACAATGAATACCCAAATAATGTTTAACTACACAAGAATTTTTAAACTGTGAGGAATTTCATAACTTGCCTATTTGTCTAAAGAAAAATTAATGAAACAAATAGTTGGGTTAAAGCTAGGTTTCTCTATCTTGTAAACCACTATATCTGTTTATTTTTAAAAATGGTCTGGGGCTTCCCTGGTGGCGCAGTGGTTGAGAGTCCGCCTGCCGATGCCGGGGACACAGGTTCGTGCCGCAGTCCGGGAAGATCCCACATGCCGCGCGGAGCGGCTGGGCCCGTGAGCCATGGCCGCTGAGCCTGCGCGTCTGGAGCCTGTGCTCCGCAATGGAAGAGGCCACAACAGTGAGAGGCCCGCGAACCCAAAAAAAAAAAAAGGTCTGGGTTGATGAATTTTTTTATCAAACTAGTGGGAAATCTTTTTCTTTGACTATCTTATCCATTCATTTACTCATTTGGTCAACAAATATTTCTTGACCATCTGCTATGTGTCAGCAATGTTCTAGGTGCTCAGAATACAATAATGAACAAAAGATACCAAACCCTAAACAAACATATAAAAACCCTTGGCCTCACTGAATTCAAATTCTAGCAGGGGAGACACATGATAAACAAGAGATATAATAAATACGTAAATTATGCAGTATTTTTAAAAGTGATATATGCTTCGGACAAAAATAAAGCAGGATAAGGAGGACTGGAAGTTCTCAGGGGAGTTGTAACTTTAAATAGCTGGTCAGGATAGGACTTAGTGAGAAACTAATGTTTGAGCAATGACTTTAAAGAGGTAAGGAAGTTAGCTATGTGTTATTTTGGAGGAAGACCATTTCATTTGGAGAGACTATGAAACAAGAAGGCCAGTGTGACTGGATAAAGGAGAGTAAGGGGGACAGTGGTAGAAAATGAGATGGAATGAAGATGTATTTAATAGGGAATAACAAATCTGACTCCATATTAGATCTGTTTCTTTTACTTTAACCTTTGTATTCTATTGCTTTTGCTAAGTGGTGCTGCCTATAGCTGAATGTATACATAATGGCCCATCTTTGAGAACCCTGCACCTCCCATGGCTGAATATTAAGCTAAAATACCTTTGTTTAGCTCACAGGAAACATCCTGACCCAGCCCCCTGTGATGGCTGCAGAAAAGAAGAAATTAAGACATCCCCTACTAGAGTCCGACTGAAACCAGGAAGTATTTGTAATAACTTATGGTCTTTTTACTTTACTCCTCACCTTCTCCTCTCTCTGTTTTTTAAAAGAAACTAGTATCCAGACCCTGGTAAAATGGTTCTCTAGGACAGTAGTCCACCACTGCCTGAGCCCCCCAGCTTTCTGAATCGAGTCATTATTCCTAGTCCCTAAACCTCATCTCCAGATTTACTGGCCTATCATGCAGTGAGCAGAAAGAGCTTGGACTCAGTAACAAAGATACCAGGCTGCACAGGGCCTTGTTGAACATGTGAGGACTTTGGCCTTTTTCTCTGAAATGGGGAGCCGTGTGAGGGTTGTGAAGAGAGGAGTAACTGACTGAACTTCTTTTAAACGGGTCCCTTTAGCTGTGAAATCCCTTTGGAGGTGGGAATATGGGTAGAAATAAGGAAACCAGTTATGAGACTTTTGTAGTAATTTGAATGACAGATAATAATACTCTTACCATCAGGTTGAAAGCAGTTTAAGTATTTTTGCTGAAAGAAAAATATCTGTTCTATTTTACAAGTCAGCTTGATAACAAGATTGTCAATTAAAAATTCTACAATCATGGTCCTCAGAGCAGGGTAAGTTGATGGTTTAGGCCAAGTTGTGAACTACACATGCATCTTGGTATTGGGGTTCTGAAATGCCTCTTCTTCCTCCAAATCTCTCATGGTTTATCATGGTGACTTGGTCACCCTATAAGGTCACTATGAATATGCTCAGTACCTGGGAGGGAGGACAGAAACTTACTAATAATGTGAAGCTTATCTGTACACTTGATAATATTTCAAATTGTATAGTCAGAGTCTTCTAAATCAGAAATCTGAGAAAAAGCAATGCAAGCCCATCCACTTTGGTTACGAGGAGGTAAGTAAACAGAACTCCAATCATTAGCTTTGGCTGTTGACATGTAAGTCAAGGAGAGCCAGCCTTGAGATGTCTCTGTAACTGGGCCTAGACACAGGAGGTGGGGATGCGGGGGGGTTCAAACTAAGGTAAAGATGCTACTGCAGCCCAAGATTTCCCAAAATCTGGTAATCAAATAGAGGAGGCTGGACAAATTAATATGTTTACTTTTGGTTTGGGTTCGTTTTTTTTAAATAAACCAAGAGTCCTTGGGAAATGCTATCTTCAAGTTAAGCAGATATATTCCTATCAGAGCTTGTCAGAATCTTTAATATGCTAGCTTTCATCACAAATCTCCAAGAGTGTAATATATTATGCTCAGTTTCCCAGTGTTATTTTGAGACCTGATCCACCATAAATTTTTTTTTCATTCTTCTGTGTATCTTTTGCCATCTGAACACCTAGCACAGTGCTTTGAGTAGAAAATTTTAAAAGTAAATAAATGTATCTTCCTAATTCTCCAAATAACTTACACTTAATGGAGGCTACAAAGTTGCATGGCTTTACCTTAATATATAAAATATCAGAGAAAGATAGCACCCTCAAAAGAAGAGACATACGGTGTGGCTCTAAGTATTCCGCTTTCTTTTTCTTTACAGACTCTTGATTGTATAATATACAAAATCATATTCAGTAGTTAGTCCATGAATACTAAATACTAATATATGTGTGTGTGTGTGTATATATATGTATACATGTATACACACACCTCCACACACACACATTCTTAGAATTATGATATACCTTTTAGAAATGTACTCTTAACTTCAAGGCCTACTGTATCTATCATGATTGTTTTAATATGTCCTTTTTCTGAATAATAGGTAATTGAGGCAACTGGCATACTTGTTCTCTGTCATCCACTATGCTAGGTAAAATAAGTAAGAATTTAACCCAACATGTGCTAAGTCAAAGTCAATGTTTTATCTACTTCTAAGAATGGCCATCATCAAAAAATCTACAAACAATAGATGCTGGAGAGGGTGTGGAGAAAAGGGAACACTCTTGCACTCCTGGTGGGAATGTAAATTGATACAGCCACTATGCAGAACAGTATGGAGGTTCTTTAAAAAACTAAAAATAGAACTACCATATGACCCAGCAATCCCACTACTGGGCATATACCCTGAGAAAACCATAATTCAAAAAGGGTCATGTACCACAATGTTCACTGCAGCACTATTTACAATAGCCAAGACATGGAAGCAACCTAAGTGTCCATCAACAGATGAATGGATAAAGAAGATGTGGCACATATATACGATGGAATATTAGCCATAAAATGAAACGAAATTGAGTTATTTGTAGTGAGGTAGATGGACCTAGAGTCTGTCATACAAAGTGAAGTTAAGTCAGAAAGAGAAAAACAAATTCCATATGCTAACACATATATATGGAATCAAAAAAAATGGCTCTGAAGAACGTAGGGGCAGGACAGGAATAAAGATGCAGACGTAGAGAATGGACTTGAGGACACGGGAAGGGGGAAGGGTAAGCTGAGATGAAGTACGAGAGTGGCATGGACATATACACACTACCAAATGTAAAATAGATAGCTAGCGGGAAGCAGTCGCATAGCACAGGGAGATCAGCTTGGTGCTTTGTGACCAACTAGAGGGGTGGGATAAGGAGGGTGGGAGGGAGACACAAGAGGGAGGGGATATGGGGATATATGTAGACATATAGCTGATTCACTTTGTTATACAGCAGCAACTAACACAACAATGTAAAGCAATTATACTCCAATAAAAATGTTAAAAAAAATAAATTAAAAGTATAGAATGAAAACAGAATATGAAACAGGCTAGGTATTAACTATTTTTATAACACACTTATAACAAGTGACCTGAAACTCATATTACCATACCTTTTTAGTCCATTAAGTAGTTTTGTTTCAAATAACTGAATAACTATAGATATCATTAAAAATCTTAGAGCCAATCATTTAGAAGCTTCTGTACGCCCGTAATTCTATTCTTCAAGGATGCACATATGGGCTTGCCATTGTAACAAATGAATTTATATCTGCGATGGGTGTTAATTCCTTATACACATACATACCACAAATGTAGGGTTTTCTTCCTAAATATCCTATCTCCAGTAAGAAGATTGAAATAAACATAAAGGAAATCTTTTCCTCTCTATAAAATAACAGCAAAAGTTTCCCTTTGTATAAATTAAGAGCCAACTTTCTTCCACTTATTATGTCATGTTCATTCTAAAATGAACAGTAAATGAATAGTAAAATACCTTTTACTATGTAATCAGAAACAGACTCTTTGTACAGGTTTAAATTAAAAACAACCACCCAAAATTCTGCCTTCTAAGAAGAAAAAGAGCTCTTGAAAGTTCTGAAACCTTAGCCAGTCACTGGTCAATATACTGGTCACAGGAGGACTCAAAAAAGTATATGTGGCTCTAGACAGGAAGGGTCCTGGAAAATCCTCCTCTGAAAGTCTGCCCCTCCAGCAATGGGGCAGGAGCATCTTCCTCGAATACACAGGACAGTGCATTTTGGTAGCAAAGGGAGAGGTACTCAATCACATAGGTTTGAATGTGCACAAAGAAAAAGCAATGACTTTTGAAACTGAATGACCCTTCTTATTAATACAGTTGACAGCATTCTGTACATTGTGGGTACAGCTTATGGAATTTAAGAACTTCATGAGTCACCTATAACAACTCTCCAAACTCCTTAAGGTGAAAAATATTTTAATGAAAAGAAAAGAAAATGAAAGCCTTTATTTTCTTTTCTTCTGATTTTGAACAGATGCACTCTGGGAAATGGTGATGTCCTTTTAGTAAATCAGAATGTCAGCTGAGTAAAAAGAAATATAAACTCCTGGACATTCTCTGTAAGTTAAAACAGTGTACGTAAATTTAGTTAAAGTAAACATCTAGTGGGGAATACAAGAAAACTGTATTTATTTATAAATGCATTCACTTAAATTCTAAACAAGTAAGTTACTAAGCTATAATTTTGAGAAATTGTGATGTGATTCTGACAAAGAATATAAAGAATTTTAAACTGTAAAAAGGTGATGGGTAGATAAAAGAATATAGGTTGATAAAAAGATTAATGTACAGGCTCAGGCATCTTAATGTTACAATCTATGGTTATGAGTAATCATTTGGAAACAAAAACTCCTCTAAGTGGCTCTTGTCCTTTTCCTGCCCTCACAGTACCTAACCAGCTGTAGCTGACATATGTTTAGGAATAAGCCACGTTTCTACAAATCAGAGTCTGTTAAAAGAGATGTACATTGTCAACCAATCAACTAGATTCTGATGGAGTACTGAAACACATCTCCATTTATTTAGTTCTTCCTTGCTTTCATTGGAGTTTTGTATTTTTCCTTGTATAGATCTTGTACATATTTCATTAGACTTATACCTACATATTACAATTCGAGGGTGGCCAATGTAAATGGTATTTGTTTTTTATTTCAAATTCTACTAGTTCTTTGCTAGCATATAGGAAAGCAATTGACTTTTGCATATTGATCTTGGATTCTACAACCTTGTATATTGTACCTTTTTAAGAAATAAGTTTTACTGGAGCACAACCATGCCCACTAATTTATGTATTGCCTGTGACTACTTTTCAGCCACAACAGCAGAGTTGAGTAAATGTGATACAGACTATGGCCTGAAAGCCTAAAATATTTGTTACTGACAACAATTGTACTCTTCATCCATGATTTCAATTGCAGGCATCTCACTCTCCTGACTGCCTCCTGTCGTTTCAGCTTACCTCCCCTAGATTTCTGATTCCAACAATTCTATGACTTTTGGGGACTTTCAATCCATTGATCCAGTACATCTTTTTTTTTTTTTCATTTCTTACCCACCTTATATTCCATGATCCATCATTTTAATCATTCTTTTTCATACTTCTCTTTCTTTTCAACATATTTACTTGGAAAAAATGTCAAGCCTGGATAAATGTAATTCTCCATCTGCTTTGTGCCTGAAACTTTGCAGTTGAATATAAGTGACAAAAAGAAAAAAAAACACAGAACCATGTCCACTGGTTTCTCTTTCACTTCATAACCACAGAACTTAAACAGACTTCAAGTTTAAAAAAAAAACACAAACTTTTATTTCCTTAACCAATTCATTCTTCTTGCTGCCTATTTTCTACTTTCTCCATCTTCCTCCAGCTATTACAATTCCTCCCCTATCTCACAACTAAAAAATGAAAGCAGAAGTAATCAGAAAAGAAATTTCACAAACTCCTACCACATCTACTCACTTGTCCAAATCTGTGTCCTTATACTGTTTTTCCTTTGGTTTCCATAGATAACTGTCCATGTTCCTGACAATTTATCCACTCATTCTCTTCCCTCTAGACTACTCAAGTGCATTATTCCAGAAACTACCTCTCCTTTTTCATACACTGTTATTTTACCCTCACTGGATCAGCCCCATCAACACACAAACATGCTGTAATTCTTCTCATGGTAAAACAAAACAAGGAACTCTCTTGACTCTATATTACCTTCCAACTACCTTTCTGCTTCCCTTTACAATAAATCTCCCTAAAAGAGTAGGGTATATTTGATACCCCTACTTCATTTTCTTCTCTTTCTTCTTGAAGGCAATCTAATAAAATTTTTACCCTAAACCTTCCACTGAAACCACTCTTCTCAAGGCCACTAATGCTGACTCCAAGGATCAAACACTGCCCTCATCTTCCTTAACTTTTCAGCAGCATCAGTTTGGGTTTTTCCTGATGCAAACCCTGAGACAAGGGTTCAAATGAAAGTATTTATTTAGAAATGTCAAGGAACATGAATAGGTGAGTGGAAAGTGGTACAGGAAAGGAAAGCCAGTCAATGAAGGGTGTATTATTAAAGCAACTACTACTGGAATTTAGTTCATTGAGGAAACTCATAGAAACATTATAAACATTCACTTCAGCATTATTCCCACTTATGAATCTAGAGCTGGAATATTTATACAATGACTCCATCTAGTCATTGATTAAGGGCATCTGAATAGGAAGAATGTATTAATTTCCCAGCATTTCTGGCTCATGCTTGGGCAGAGTGCATTTTCATTTGTTTTGAAAACAATCCTCAGGTGTGAAGATGTGGATATTGATAGCTGAAAGTTGGCAGGAACACTCAGAATAGCAAGGTCCAAATGATGTGAATGAGGCAGCAACAGCTTCTGTTAAAGGACATACATTCTCCTTCTTACAAAATTTCCTCAGTTGGCTTTAGAAACAACATAGACTCTTGGTATCCCTTTTATCTTTCTGGTCTCTCTTTGTAGTCTCCTCTACCTCTTCTCCTCATCCCTAACCAATAAATGTTCTCCTTATTAGCTACACACACTCCCAAGATAATCTTACCCACTTTCTATATGTTGATATCTTCAAAATGTATGGCTTTAACCTAGTTTTCTTGAAATTCAGATTTATATATCAAACCATCTAGTTGACGTCACCACTTAGTTGTCCAAGAAGCATCTCAAACATATGATGGCTAAGACCTGATCTCCCTATACTCCTCCTTATCTTAATGGAATTTCCATTTTTTTAATTCCTCAAACTCAAACCTGGGAAACAATTTTAAATCCTTCCTCTCCTTCAAACTCATCTCCAATCCATCAGTAAATTCTATGATATCAACATTTGACATATATCTAGAATCCAACTACTTCTCATCACCCCCTCCATTAACAACCTGGTCTCACATTTTGTCAACAAATTAATTACAGTAGGCTTTTGTTGTGTCTCCCTGTTTCATCCTTACCACTCCACCTCTACACACATATGCAAACAGAGTCTATGCTCAGTATAGCAGCTAAAGTGATTTTTTTAAAACTTTAGACCATATGACTCCTTTCTTCAACTCTCTAATGGTTTTCTATCTCAGTCAGAGTAAAATTATTCTTTACATGATCTGACCACCACTACCTTAGTGATCTCATCTGCTACTATATCACTTTCACTCATTTTGCTCTGTCAACGAGGACCGCTCACTTTTCCTCAAACATACTAATCACGCTTTTATGTCAGGACCTAGTAATATGTTGATCTCTCTGCCTAAAAGTCCTTCTCTCCAATATCAGCATGGCTCACATCCCCACCATCTTCAGGCTTCTGCACAAATAAATGTCTCTGTGACAAAGAGACTTACCCTGACCAACCTATTAAAAAGAAACCTACCCTCCAACAGTTCCTCTCCTCTTTCCCTGCTTTAATTATTTGACATATTTTACTTGTATATCTGTCTCTCCTCACCTGAATGTAAGCTCCATAGGGCTAGGATTTTTCCCAATTCTTCACCATTTTCAGACACTGAAATAGTACATGTCACAAGGTTGGCACTCAATTAATACATGGAAAATGTATAAAGAAATTAATGAAGAATAATTAAAGTTTAACAATTAGCATTTTGCCATGGAACTTACTCAGATTACCTAATTATAAACAAATTTAGATGAAAGGAAAACGTACAATCCTGTTTCAGTTTTTTCTTTTTACATAATATCTTTTTTTTTTTTTTTTTTTCGGTACGTGGGCCTCTCACTGTTGTGGCCTCTCCCGTTGCGGAGCACAGGCTCCAGACGCACAGGCTTAGCGGCCATGGCTCACGGGCCCAGCCGCTCCGCGGCATGTGGGATCTTCCCGGACCGGGTCACGAACCTGTGTCCCCTGCATCGGCAGGCGGACTCTCAACCACTGCGCCACCAGGGAAGCCCTACATAATATCTTTTTAACAAAGTTCACTTTTATGAAAAAAAATGGATCTAACCAAAATACAGAATGTGAATGTTTACAGCCTTTTATGTATTTTTCACTCAATTTATATTTTTTAAAATTTATTTATAAATTGGGAGAACAAAGATGGGCTGATGATATGCTTTATAACCTGTAATTATTTAAGTAGAAATGTTTTAAATAAAGTTCCTAGGACTTTAATCTTCTGCTCACTACTGCTTCATAAATTTTGCAAATTCTGATTATTGTGAATATCACACTTTGATGTGTGACACACATGTAATTTCTATTCCTTGGATTTTCTTCCTCACTTACACCATTTTGCAAACAATATCAGCTTGAGTTAAATTAACAGAAGGCAATATGACAAAATTAAATAGCAATTCCTTCTTTCTTTAAATTGCTCAGTTCTTTCCTTTTTGTGTTTTGCACACGTCATGTCTTGTTCATGACTATAAACATGGAAATTTTTTAGTTTGGTGCTTATCGTCTCTTTCACATGCACTCTGATATCTACCCTCTGTGTGTTCCAACCCCCAAACACATACTAGAACAATGTGCTTTCTATCATGTTAAGTTCTGTGGGCCATTCAGTAGTGTCAAACCTCAGATGTGTTGTGGCCTCCCCACTTTAAGAGTCATATTAAAAACACTGATTTCACATATTAAAAACTGAAGGGACACATTCATATCTCTCTTTTTCTATTACCATGTTCTCATATCATCCATACCAATGTGTTTTCTTCCTCTATAGTACTTTGCTTAATTTCATTGTTATTTTCTGTTTCTGTTAATGCCTAACTATGACAATCTATGAAATATCTGTCAATTCCTTATTTTATGCTTATTTACGTATCCTACAATGAATCAATAATTGGGAGAATATTACCAAATAATTATTTCTAGAGCAATCTATTACTAAATTATTCCATGAAAATAAAATTTTATTAAATTTGCTTTGGAATGTTAACAAAGGTAAAAAAAAAAATTAAAGTAGAAGAAAATCGCTTTTATGTAATGGTTAGTGCTATAGACTGGATGTGTACACCCAAAAATAGTATTTTAAAGCCTAATCTCCAATGTGATGGTACTTGGAGGTGGGAATTTTGGGAAGTGATTAGATCTTGAGGGCAGAGCTGTCATGAATGGGATTAGTGCCTTTATAAAAGAGACCCCAGAGAGCTCCCTTCTCGCTTCCCCCACTGAGAACACAGGGAGAAGATGAACCAGGAAGTGAGCCCTTACCAGAAACTGAATCTTCCAGCACCCTGATCTTGGACTTCCAAACTTTCAAAACTATGAGAAATAAAGATCTGTTGTTTATCAGCCACCTACTCTAAGCCTAGTTTTATAGCATCCAGAATAAACTAAGACAGCCTAATTTATAAAAAGATAATCTTCAGTAGGATATAATGAGTGATATCTTGCCAGAATCATTGTGAGAATTAAATGATAGAATGTATATAAAAAAACATCAGGTTGAGTATTAGCTCATCATAGATGCTTCATAAAAGATGAATCTAGTGCAAGATCTTTCCATAATCAGAGTCCACATTAGCCAGGCAGATGTCATGCTTGTGCTCAAAATGTCTAAGAAATTGATGATCTGGGCATGGCTGAGCACTACTTGATAGAGTTTAAAGAACTTAATAGAAAAACTCCAAGAAATTAAACCTCCTCATTAACACCACGTGTACTATTTTGAAAGTAATTAAAATATAAAGCACAATAGACTAATCACGATGACAGAACTATTACAATATAGTATAGCTATTTTGTATTATACTATTCTATAACTACACATTGTACTATTTTCAATAATCAAGGTGCTTTTTTAACCAGACAAAATGGAAGCATGCAAGATTTTTTTTAATGCATACATCAATAAAACTTCTGAAATCAAACTAGCACTCATCAATCTTGAAATTTTCTTTTAGGAATAAGGAGTCCAAGAATAAACACAAATGAAATATTTGAAGCTTTCAAATTGTCCCTAAATAATCAAAATTATAAATACAGTATTGACGATGAAGAACTATTTTACACATAATCTATATTTCCTCTTTGTACTAGATATCAGAAAACAAAGTGTTAAAACTCAGTTTAGAATAATGTGCAAGTCTTTGACATACATTTTTAAATCTTTTGTTAAAATTTACCAATTCTCATTTTCAGGCCATAAAAAGGAATTTAATGATTTACTAATTAAATCATTTGTATAAAATGCTTTATACACTTTAAATTGTTTTGTAACTTTTTGTAGAATTATTTTTAATAAAGATAATATTTATTCAATATTTTCTGTTATTTTTAAATTCTTAATAAATAACTTAGTTCAAAACTTCAAATGTATTTAAACAGTAATTCTGCTCAATTTTGTTAACTGGAAGTAAAATGAAGCCCTAGAACAATTTTAGAAATAAATAGTTTAAGATATACAGATTTTTTCTTTTTTAAAAATAGTCTATCAACAACTTGGTTCAAAATTTATCAAAGTATCTCTTGGACAACCTCTATCCTCAATAAGAAATTTATCTAAATATGATGAGACCATTTGTGGACTTTCAGGTATGCTTAGTATATCTGGAGTATGAAAGAGCCTCACTGAAAAACAGAATCAACAGAGAAATAAGATGTACTTCATGATGAATCTTCAAAGAGTATCTTCTTAAAAAAAAGAGTATCTTCTAGCAGGAATCTATATACTAGTGGAGAATTTGTTGCTACTTCTCATATATACAGAACATGAGAAAAATTGTATTTCTGCGATCTCTCAGTATAAATCATGAATAAACACCAAAGAGTAGTTCATAGTCACTGGAAAGAGAAACAGTTACAAAATTAATCCCACTTTTCTTTATACATTATTTACTTTGCACAACATACAGCACATTAAAAATGGACCAGGGCTTCCCTGGTGGCGCAGTGGTTGAGAGTCCTCCTGCCGATGCAGGGGACACGGGTTCGTGCCCCGGTCCGGGAAGATCCCACATGCCGCGGAGTGGCTGGGCCCGTGAGCCATGGCCGCTGAGCCTGCGTGTCCGGAGCCTGTGCTCTGCAACAGGAGAGGCCACAGCAGTGAGAGGCCCGCGTACCGGAAAAAAAAAAAAAAAAAAAAAAAAAAAAATGGACCAAACACTATTCTAGGGGATTTCCCAATACTACGTTTTTTAATTCTCATAACAACTCCATGAGGTGGGTACTTGTGTTGTCCCCATTTTACAGGGAGGCACAAAAAGTTTAAGTAACTTTCCCAAGACCACATGGCTTAACCACTCTGTCATACAGGCTCTCTCATGGCCTCTTTCCATATGTCTATTCTTGTACTTTTATTAAAATAAAGTCTTCTGTCTTTATCAGGTTCTTCCATAATTATGTCATCCACTGCACATATAATTAAATTCAGACACTCTATCATCCCCTCTCAAATAAACACATCACAGAAGTAGATAAGTGGATGACCAATAAGCACATGAAAAGGTGATCAAAATTATTAGTTATCAATGAAATTCAAATTCAAATGAGGAGACACTATTTCACTCCCACCAGCAAGGCTAATATCAAAACAGATGACAATATCAAATGTTGCTGGACCACTCAGATGAACTGGACCACCCTACTATATAAAACTGGTAGATGTATAAAATGTGTTCAATTACACTTCAGAAGTATTGGGCAGATTTTTTTAATAAAGTTAAACCTAGGCCAATCTCACACTTTTTCAGTGGTGCTGTGCCCAGGTATACTTTCCCAGATACCCTGTCCACTCATAGATAACTGCCTGCTACTGAAAGTAATCCTGCTCCGCCTCTCCCACACTTTATATTTTCCAAACTGAAGTGTTTTAAAGTAAATTCCAGTTTTCAGATTATTTTCCTGCATATACTTCTGTGAACATTGTTAACAAGTTCCCATTCCAATCAAGGCTTGAGTAAGCACTTCCATTGTTTCTCTCCCACTGACTATAACTAAAAACAGCAGATAGAATGCATGGAGCAGCTACCTGAGGACTCTAAAAAGTAAACGGTAGCTGAAGGAATAAGGGAAAGAAACTAGAAACTGAATGCCATTGAACTGGTAGTGAGTTTAACATAGATTTTTCCACCAGTATCCCATGCTCTGGATTAAGAAGCATCATAAAACCTGAACCTATGTACCAAGTATGAACAGAAAATGTTCCAAGAGAAACTACCTATTTCTGGTCCACACAGTAGGAAAGGAGGCTTCTATGGGTCAGAAACAGTGTGGGGAATCTCACGGGGGCTTTCATTTGTTTTTTGCAGTTCTCTCTTCCCCTCTCCTGCAGAAAATCCTGTAGCTGTAGTGGGGATGATGACAGCAATAGATGAACAGGTGCCTAAAACTCTAAGGGAAGGAATCTTTCTCACTGACCAGAGAAACTGTTCTTTTAAGAGCATGGTGGCGGGGGGGGGGGGGTGGTGTGAGGGTGGGGGGGGAGTCCTGTTATGCTTCTCTCTCTCTCTCCCTCCAACTTCTCCACTCCTCTACCATTTTCTCCTCTCTGTCTCCTTACTGCTCAGCACTAGAAACAGGCATAATCACGCCAGAGGCCTGTCAAGGCAAGGAAACTAAAACCCAAGATTGCCAGCTGAGGAAAAGAGAAATGTGTTAGGGAAATCACAGAGAGGTGTGAGTTCAAGAAAGTGATTCCATAAAGTTGTGTATGAACTCCTGGGCTCACCACTAAGCTGAGCATGCATAGATCTGACTTTGCTAAAACAAACAAAAACAAGTGACGTTCTCCATTAGATTAAATAAGACCTAGAGTTGTATAACATAATATTAAAATGTCCAAGATACAATCCAAACTAACCTGACATATAAGTACTGAAAAATTTTAACTTCTCACATTTAAGATAACAGATGCCAAACTTAAGATAATTTTTGGAATTATCAGACAAAAAATTTAAATCAGCTATTAAAATCATGCTACAAGAAGAAACACGTGAAAGAACTGTTTACAAGGCAGATCTTTTTCACTGTTGATTTCTAGCAAACATTTAAAGAAGAAATGATACCAATTCTAAACAATTTCTCTAGGAAAATAGAAGAGGGTAGATCATATCCCAACTCATTATCTGTAGCCAGGATTACCACAAAACAGACCAAAACAGAAGAGGAAAATTAACTACTAGCCAATATTCCTTATGAATATTTACAAACAAAAGTTATCAACAAAATATTAACATATCAAATCCAGCAATAAATTTAAAAAATAATTCATCATGACCAAGTGGTGTTTATCTCAGGAATGCAAAGTTCAATCAATATTGAAAATCAACTTTTGTAATCCATTATATTAACAGATTAGAGAAGATAAAAGTATGTGATTATATTAATCAGTGCAGAGAAAAATCTGACACAATTTAATATCCATTCATGATTTTTAAAAAAAACTCTTAGCAAATGAGGAATAGAATTATACTTCCTTAACCTGATAAAGGAAATTTAAAAACAAAAATAAAACAAACACACATAGCAAACATTATTCGCAATGGTAAAGAATAATTGCTTTTACTTTAAAATCAAGCATAGAGCAAGAATATCATTCTCATCACTCCTATCCAACATTTTATTGGAAATTCTAGCCAGTGCAGTAAGAAAAAAATAAAGTAAAAAGAATAGTTTAGAAAAGAAGAAATGAAACTGCTCCTATTGGTTGATAACAAGATTGTCTATGTAAAAATTCCAAGGAGTAAAAACATACATTCCTATAACTACTAAGTAAGTTTAGCAAGTTCATAGGGGATAAAACGCCAACATTAAGAAAAATGAAAACTTATGCTCACACAAAAACCTGTACCTGAATATTTATGGCAACTCTGTTAATATTATCCCAAGACTAATGAAACAATTCCAATGTCCTTCAATGGATGAGTGAAAAACAAACTGTGGTACAACCATACAGTGATGGTATAGCCATAGAGTGAAATACTATTCAGCAATAAAGAGAAATAACTTTCAGTTGCACACAAAAACATGGATGAATCTCAAAGTCAGTATGCTGAGTGAAAGAAAGCAGTCTCAAAATGTTATAAACTATATAATTCCATTTGTATGACATTCTCTAAAAGGCAAAACCATAAGGATGGAGAACATCATTGGTTGCCAGAGGTTAGAAAAGGGGGAAGTGTCTGACAACAGATAGGCATCAGAAAGAAGTTTTAGGAGCAATGGAACTATTCTTTACCCTGAATGTTGTGGTGATTACACAAATCTACACAAGTGGAAATCCATAGAACAGTACACCAAAAAACAAGAGTTGATATATGTATGTAAACTTTCAAATAATTTTTTAAAACAAAACATACATCTAACCTATGACGCAGCAATTTTACTCATAGGTATTTACCAAGATAAATGAAAATATGTGTCCACAAAAGGCTTGTACTTAATTGCCTTATTTATAGTAACCAGAAAGTGGAAGCAGCCCAAATACACTATAATAGAATGAATAAACAAATTGAGGTGCTTTTATATAATGAAATAGTACTCAGAAGTAAAAAGGAACAGCATGAATGAATCTTAAAAATATTATTTGGAATAAGAGGAGTCAGATACAAAATAGAACATATGCAATATGATTCCATTTATAAGTTCAAAGAAGGTACACAAACACACACTCTCTCTATATATATATATCAACCATACCCCACCACCCATACACCCATACACAACATACAGATAGATAGGTAGATAGATAATATATATCTATAGATATATATATAGATAGATGTTGTTATTGGAAATCAAAACATTGATTGCCTATGGACATGGGGGCAAGAGTCTGGAATTAATTAATTAAAAAAACAGTGAGGAAACTTTCAGAAGTGATAAGATATGTTCTATATCATGTTTGGGTTATGGTAACATGGATATATATAATTCTCAAAACTCATCAAACTGAACATTTTAATATAAAATAAAACTAAAGAGAAAAACATATAAATTTTGAAATTAAACTGAGGTACTATAATTGCTTCATTCCCACAATGACCACAAACTTAAAACGGAGCACACATGGCGGAATGTAGATCAAAAAGTCAGTATTAGACATGAATTCCCTGAAAAGTCATTCATTCTCTAAATGTAGTTTATTAAAATAAACTTACCTTAATTAGTTTCAACATCTTGTGCTAATAAGAGCTGAATCATGTTTTGGACACCTTATAGTACCTTCTAAATTTCATCTCAGACGAAGTCACTGTATTGGCTCTAAAAGGGCAATCCTGTATGGATTCTAAACAAAATATTTCCTTGTTTGCTCTGTCTCCTAAACTTAAGGGCAACAAAGTTTACATCCTTAGGCATAAGGTTTTAATTTCCTTTATGTTAACCACAGCTTCTCAAGGTACTTTTAATTCCTTGGGTCATAAAGGAAATGAGAAGTATTTGGAAATAATGAATCTTTGTAATGTCAGTGCCCTCAGTAAATGGGCACCTGCTCCATAGTACCACCAACCTGTTTCCTCCCAGTGGTTTTAACTTGCCAACACCACTGTTGTGCCAGTGGAATGAATGCAGACCCTGGCACCCCTAGCAATCACACTGTCTCAATGCCACTCCCCTTGCCCATCAGAAATTCCCCTGAACTACAGAAATGTCCAGTGAGAAAAACATGTGTAGAAGTGAAAAGTCAGAGAAGAGCAAAGATAAGAGTTACAGAAAAAATTAATATAGCAAATAAATATGACATATCTATTTGAAAAAGAAAATGTAGTTAAAGTGGTCATGTGCCATGACTTCTCCATTCTGCATTTAAGGCAACTGTCACTAACACCTCATTATATTTGTTCCTGCTAAGCCTAGATAAAACCTCAGAGTCAACCTCATCTCACCATGTCAGGGAAATACTACCAACTAGTCACAATTAGTATGCAAGAAAAAACCTATTAGCCATCCCATGAAAGTTTTATGTTAACTTTATAAGATGTATTATTGATTGAGGAAAACTATAGAAGGCATTTAAAAAACTGGTCCTTGAGTATCTGGGTTGCATAAGAAATTACTCTTTCTGCAAAAACCAGACCACATCCATTT
The DNA here is from genome assembly GCF_008692025.1 of Phocoena sinus. Lineage (NCBI taxonomy): Eukaryota > Metazoa > Chordata > Mammalia > Artiodactyla > Phocoenidae > Phocoena > Phocoena sinus. Next base: position 76,086,141 of record NC_045769.1, on the reverse strand, counting down.
GAAACCTAAGAGTATCATGAAAGGAATTCCCAAATTTCCTTATAATAATGAAACTGCTCCCCATCTTTCACCCCATAACCACACCACAAACTTCACCTAGGATTTCTAACCCAGAATTGTTTAAGTCAACACACTAAAACAAAACACAGTGTGGTCTCCAAAGTTCCAAAAAGTAAGTATTAATGAAACTGTTCATTTAAAAGCAAACCTGCTCCTCCAAGTTGCTCCCTATTGCCAATGGAGCCATTCCCACTGTCAATAATGGAAGTTTTATATATAATCAAAGAGCAATGAGCATCCTTAGGTCTGAAGAGCTTTAAACAGAGACTTAAATATATCCATTAAATCAACATTTAAAATTATAAAAACCTTCTTCTAGTTTTGCAAACAAAATATCCACTATGGCTTGTGTATTTAGGTTTCTCAGGAAAATTCAGATTGATATTATCTGTAAATGTACAAATACTCTAATTTCAAGAAAACATGAAAGATAACCCATTGGATGTGATATGAGAAAGCAAAGGTTCAATGAAAGATACACAAATTATAGTTTTAATTTCCAAACCAACACAAATCCATCACGTAGCATTTTCATCTCAAATATGCCAAGAAATTAAAGATTATTTGACTTGCAGCAATTAGACAAAAGCACAGCCATTATGGAGGCATTGCTTTTCATGAACGTAGACTAGTTTTAAAGATCTGTTTGTTTTGTTTTTAAAGCAAAAGCATTATCTGCTCAATTGCCCAGCAAGAAGATTTTACAAATTTCTCTCGTTTCCATAGAAATGCATTGATTAGAGCATAATTTCCGTTAATATTTTCTTCTTCTTCAGACTTCTCTCCTTGCTTAAACTAACAGTGCACCTGCCCCTTGCGGTCATTTTCATCTTTTGTTTGGCTCAGTAGGTTACCTAACTGGTGGATTTTATTGAGTTAAATCAAGCTGTCACTTCATCTGCTTGAAGGATGACTCAAATACTACACATAATAATAAAAGAAAAGTAGGATAAAATAATCTTGTCAAGCCAGAAAAACTGATTGCTTGAAGTTGTAGCCTTCAATCAATACACTAATTCCACAATTTATACCTTTTTCAATTGAAGAGGAAAGAAACCCTGATATGGTATTTCTTGGCTCACTGACCAACTTTGACCTTCTATCTATGTGAATGTAGGATTAACAGGGGCTTCTGCTTAGTGAAATCATCTATGAAAATAAGAAAGCAAATGTGGGCATTTGTGGCTCCAGGTAACTATTAATTTCAGCAATGCAAGAAGGACACGGTATTTGTTTAGTATGTCTACTAAAATGAAGATTTTACTTAGCTTGAGGTAGATGGTCTTTTGTATTTAGAAATAATTTGAAGCTAGAATTGTGGCACAAAATGTTTTAAGATATGGCATAGTGTAATCCCCTAAGGATTTTTTTTTCTGTTTGATCTATTCATTAAAAACTTATGCAAAAGAATAGGTAACTAAGCAATATACCACTCTTTCTTTCAAATTGTGTATTTATTTGGCTTCTTACAAAATCTGTCATCTATGATAAAATAGAGTTACACCCTCCTACTGAGCTACAGCTATGATTTCTTATAGAGTATAGTGAACTATTTTTTCACCTGTTATTATTATTTTAAAATAATCTATCATTTTCAAAAGCTTAGGTTTGTTTGTAAATTGTAATCAATTTGCATACCTTTTAAAATCAATAAAAACACTTGATTTCAAAACTCCAGACTCTCTTTAGCTGTCAGATTTCTGCTTTCCTTTCATAATTCCTCCCCTGCAGGCGTCAACCAGGAAATAAAATTCTTTGTTTAAATCCTTTTATATTTCACTAGGCCACCTGCTTACCTTGAACTATGGCATGCAATCAAGCAGGGTCCCCAAAACTAGTACTTTTTCTCCTACCCCATACCTTAGATGTGTGTGAGTGTGTATTTGTGCACACTACAAAGCAACCTATAAACTGGGTCATTAAAATTTTCGTTAAAAATATTTTCAATTATAAAAGTTTTCAAATAGTTTTAGCTTTAAATAAGTCATCTTCTTACATGATCAAGCAGTAATATTTTCATCAAAATGAGAGCTATATTAAATGCATAACACATATATACATATATATTTCTGAAATAAGCTTCTTTAAATGCCGGCTGCTGCGGAAACACAAGAATATCTTTGTCCTTCTGATGTGCTTAATCACATCTTGCTTCCAGCTTCAGCTTCTTAAGCCCTGATTTGAACTTTTGAAAAAACTGGGTGAGACTATTCTGTCACATAAACCAACTGAACAGACTGAGATCATTGAATGAAGTAGAGCACAGATCTCCAAATGCTGCTAGCATTTAAGAGCAGTAAATCAGAGTTTGAGATAGGTAAACAAAAACAACAAGTGTTTTTTTTTTCCTTCAGAGCAAGCATATACTTGCCAAACCCAAAGCGTACCCCTCAAAAGAGACCATGACCTCTTACTTCTATACCGTTTGGATTTTTTTTTTTTTTTTTTTTTTTTTTTTTTTTTTTTTTATGCGTTACGCGGGCCTCTCACTGTTGTGGCCTCTCCCGTTGCGGAGGACAGGCTCCGGACGCGCAGGCTCAGCGGCCACGGCCCACGGGCCCAGCCGCTCCGCGGCATGTGGGATCTTCCCAGACCGGGGCACGAACCCGTGTCCCCTGCATCGGCAGGCGGACTCTCAACCACTGCGCCACCAGGGAAGCCCCTGGATTTTTTATAAGAGGCAGCAAAAAGGAAAAAGAAGACAAAGAATAAAGTTAAAAATCTTAAGTGCTTCTCCTCCCTACCAGTCACCTACACACATACACATACACACAAGTGCACATACACACACACACACTTCTTACCTTCAGTAAGAAGTTTAAAAAAAATCATCTCAGAAAAGTTTACATTTACACATACAGAAACATATGTTCATTTCTAAATGGTGAAGAAGCACATTCAAACCAGTACCAAAATTATCTAACAAGTAAATTCCAGGATGCAATTAAAGGCCAAGAATGGCTTTCTGTTTGCACAATCCGATGAACTTGACTCACTCTTTATTTCTCTACGATATTTATGTAGAATTTCATTCAGTTGACTAATCCCTTCTTCATGAAAATATTTGTTCTCCTTTATACTGTTCCACCTTTCCTGTGTCTTTTATTCCCTTTTTATTCTCTTCTTCCTTTCCTCTACTTTGAGCATTCACAAGGTTTGACCCAGAGACCTGTACTTATATTAATATATATTCTCCTCTCTTTGATAATTCATTTATTCTAAAGGCTTCCATCTTCTGACTGAACTGTGGACAGCAGTCAATCTAGGGTTCAGGCTTTGGTTCCTAAGAGTCATGGAGAGGTCAGGCATTAAGCACAGGGTCAGGCCAAGCAGACAGTCTGGAACCAAGAAGAATACGGAAGTCAGCAGTCAAAAGCCAATTGGAAGATCAAGGCTGAGTGAAATGAAAAGAAAGGGATCATGCCTCAGCCAGATGTCAAGCAAGTAGAGTGGGTTTTAAACTGGGACAGGGAGCAGAGACCAGAAACACACATAGTTTCATATACCAAACACCTTAAAGTGGGAAATCCTGCCTCTTCTACCTTCATGCCAGGCAGAAACTAGTGACCAGCTTTCCCAGAGGTTCAACACCCAGGATCTGGACATCCTCACTGTTGTCTTTAAGTCATCTGAAACAATGAAAAGATCCCAATAATTCAATAATTTTCTCCTCTATACAAATATCCCCCAAATCTCTATATCCTTTTTTTGGCTGCACCATGCAGCATGCAGGATACTTCCCTGACCAGGAATCGAACCCATGCTCCCTGCAGTGGAAGCGTGGAGTCTTAGCCACTGGGCCACCAGGGAAGTCCCCCAAATCTCTATATCTTACCTGACCTCTCTACAGTCTCATATTTTCAAAAGCCAGCTCTGCCTGGAGGCTCTGTTGTCACTTCAATTTGGCAGAAGCCAATTATCTTTTCCCTTGTGTTCCCTATTTCTGTCCATTCATTCCTTTATTTAACAACATGTATCAAGTGACTACATTGTAATAGACAGTATTCTGGGAAACAGCAGAGAACAAAAGTGACAAAAATCTCATCCTTTGTGGAGCTTGCATTTTAGGGTTTGAGAGAAACAGACAATAAACAAAATAAATAGGAAAATCATGTAATATGTTCCATTAGAATATGATGCGTAAACAAGAGAGTATGGATATAGCATCAAGATAGACAAATATATCAGTAGAACAGAATAGAAAGTCCAGAGATAGATCCACACATATAGAGGCAACTGATTTTTGACAAAGAGGAGAAAGCAGTTCAGTGGAAAAATAATAGTATTCTCAACAAATGGAGCTGGAATAATTGAATATTCATATGCAAAAAAATGAACATCAATTCATACCTCATGCCATACATAAAAATTAACTCAAAAAGAATCATAGACCTCAGTGTAAGTCCTAAAACTATAAGATCTCTGAAAGAAAATATAAGAAAAAATCTTTGTGATTTTACTTAGGCAAGGATTTCTTAGATACAACACCAAAAATAGGATCCTTAAAAAAGAAATTGGATTTCATCAAAATTTAGTACTTCTGCTTTTCAAAAGGTACTGTTAAAATAATAAAAATACATGCCACAAAACAGGAGAAGATATTTGCAAATGACATATCTGATAAAAATACTGTATCTAAAATATGTTTTTTAAAAGTTCTCAAAACTCGTCAATAAGAGAATAACCCAATAAGAAAATGGGCAAAGATTTTAAAGATAATTCACCAAAGAAGATACAGAGGTGACAAATAAGCATATGAAAAGATGCAAATTAAAATCACACTGATATACCACCACAGACATGTTAGAATGACTAAAATGATTGGCCACACCGGGTACTAGTAAGAATGTGAAGGAACTGGAGCTCTCATATGCTGCTGGTGGGTATATAAAGCGGCACAAAGATTTTGGAAAAGAGTTTGGCAGCTACTTACAAAGTAAAACATCCATCTACCATAAGATCTGGCCATTCCACCCCTGGGTATTCCCCGTCTCCTCAAAAAATGGAAGCCTGTATCCAAGCAAAGACTTGCTCATGAATGTTCAGAGCAGCATTATTTATCAGTACCGAAAATTGGAAAGAACTCAAATGTTTATCAACAGACAAATGGAAAAACAAACCATGGTATATTCATATAATAGTTGAACCTAGAAATACCTAAAAAATTAAGAAAATTTTTAGATATTTCATGAATGAATAAAATATACGTAGACACTAGTCCATCTCTGCATAGGCATAATGTGGATGATATTTAAGATAAACTTAATAATGTGTTAGTGTATTTACTGTTTCATAACTTCACTTTCAAAGAATTACATTATTGTACAGTATGCCGCTCTCCATAATTGAAGGAAACTGAGTATCAGCCTATTATCACAGGTAAGTGTTTTTTTTTTTTAAGTAACAATTTTTCCAATACTATATTTATGGCTACAATATCATATGCCATAAAAATTTTATAATGATTCATTTATTAGTGTATAGTCTAGGATACCATGAAGTAACTGTATTGATTACGCTAGGCTACCATAAAGCAATCCTACTGTGGCTTCTTCATTATCAGTGCATGAACTGTTATGTCTGCAAATAAATATGGATTTCTTTTTCACAATTATATTTTCCCCTTTTGATGTCTATGTTAGTTATATGTATAATATCTCCAGTGTTTTGTATCATATAAGACAATATTGACACTATCTCTGTAGGTTTTGACAGAGACAATTCATCTTATAAACAGATGATGTAATTTTATGATATCGATAAATACAGTACTGTAAACATATTTTGTTTGTTACGGTTTTCTTAATAACATTTTCTTTCCTCCTGATTACTTTATTGTAAGGACGCAGTATATAGTACTTATGCAAAATATGTGTTAGTTGACTATGTTTTTGATTAGGATTCCAAACAACAGTAGGCTATTAGCAGTTAAGTCTGGGGGGAGTCAAAAATTATACATGGATTTTCCATTGTGTGGGGCTTGGCACCCCTCACCCCTGTGTTGTTCAAGGGCCAACTGTAACAAACAGGAGTGCTACGTGACAAGATGGAGAAAGATGGTGACTGAGAATTGACCAACCTAAATATGCAAGCAACTCATATAGTTTTACCAAACTGCAACTGCACAGAGCCACTAAGTTAATTCTATGATCAATTTTAAACCTGTATTTAGTGCTGAAATGTCAGGCATTGTGCTATGTTCTGGATGATACAAAAAATATATAGCAAAAAATATATATATATATATATATATATATATATATATATAGCAGGAAAGGCCCCTGAAATTGGAAATTGGAGCTTTCAATGGGTGGGGGAAGAAAAGGGTAAAGAGCAAAGAAAAAAACAATACAGAGCTGTCTTAGACCTCAAATTGCTCAAAAAATGTTAAAATAATAAGAAAGAAAGAAAGACTAAAAGGCAGGTGTGAATCCAAGAGGCAAATGTGTACAAAAAAATGGCAGATTCAGTGAAAGCACATTTCTTTGAACTGGGGAACATGGCAGGGATGTGTTGGAAAGCAAGGCAGAATTCCACTCATTATTCACTCACAAGGCATTTATTAAGCACATAATAGACACTGAAAACTAAGGATATAAATATATAGCTGAGTTCTGTCATGCCATATCAACATACTACCTGTCCTATATTTTCTTCTTTTGTTCTTTAACTTTTTGTGAAAATAGGGGGGTTTTTTTAGCTTTCTATCACTGACATGAATTAAAACCAGTAACACTTGCCAGTATACAACCTTTACATTCAAATAATGCATATCAGAAAATAAGTTCCTCAGTGAAAAGAGTAGAATTATTTATGACCAGCTGCTAATTAGTGACTATTAACCACAATGTCACTTATTTTGGTACAACATTAGATTCTATGTCAACAAGTTTATTTAGTCTTTTAGGTTCACTGTTAATCAGTACTAAGAAATCCCAAGCCCTGTGGGCACATGGGAGAAAAGTTTAAAAACTTTCCTTCCTTCTATGAATAGTAAAATGCTGAGAATTAATTCCTAATCAAATGGTGTGGCCTTGCTCAGTAAATAAAGAAGCTATGTAAAGTGATCTCCAGAATATTTTCTTCTGAAAATGTTAAATACCTTGGAACTGTCCAAAAAGTGATGGGAGAGGGTTTCTTATCCATTCACATCTGTCATTTCATTTGAAAAAACATTACGATTAGCTTTTATCAAGTCTTTCAATATATTTCCAATGAATATTCCAGATGGCTGTATACTCATGATGCTAAGATGACCAAAAGTTTTTAACATTTGTCGGTTGGCTGAATAGAAGATAAGTTTTGGGTCCTCAGTGCCCCAGATGTGTGATGTCTGAACACAATAATGAAAATAGCTAACATTTATTTACTGCTAGCTATGTATTCTCATTCAATATTATTATTAATTATGAGAATTATTGTTATTCTCACAATAACTATACAAGGTAAGTATTACTATTATCCCCTTTCACAGTTAAGGCAAATTGGTTTCAGAGGGGTGAACTGCTATGCCCAAGATTATACAGCTAGTAAGTTGTAGAGATATGACTTGAACAAAGATTTACTTCCGGACTGTCTCTTAAGCCCCGGCACTGCTTTCCAGCTAGAAGCTACAGCTCTTCCAGTCTTCCCAGGGCATCTGATTCAGACTTCAGGCACCTGACCTTGGTTGTGTATCAGACCCTTTTCAGGTACTTGGGCACTCTGGCCCTTAGGAACAATCCTGGGGAATCTCACCTCTACTAGTTCACTCTGCCCAGAAATCTTAAGTGTAGCCTAAGAGAAGGGAGTGTTGGAAGGAGGTTGCCATCAAAACTAATGGTCTGTAGCAAAGAAAAGAAAAAAATCACCATAGCAGCCACCTGTTATGCCTCATTCCACCATACCCCACTCCCTCTCTAGTCCATTTCCCTTCCACTCTTCCTCTTCTCCCAGCTTTCCAAGCCAAGTCTGCATGTCTTTCCAGCCATGTCAACTTCTTCTCCAGATATTGCACTAATTTAAGGAATCTCCAGTCCTTCAGAGTTTTAAGTAATAACAGGCACTGTGCTGTGTCCTGGATGATGAACCTATCAGACTTAGGCAACAATGCCCCAAGAGAAGCTGTCTCTCAACATAAAAGTATTCCACATGTTTACAGGTTGAAGAAATATAGCCTTTAATACATTTTTAAAAACTAGTAATCCTTAGTGATAAATCTAAGGATTTATCTAAGGATTGTAGAAAGTAAACAAAAAGAAAACATAAACAAAAAGACATGGGGAAATGATCCAGGAAAGTGTTCTGGGGATGGGATGGTTTTGTACTAGGTAGGGCTGACACGCTGGCATACATGCTTTAACACATTTTATGTAAGAACATCAATATCTGTTTACTAAGATTTTGTCCCCACAGTTCAGAAATAGTGTCTCTTATGCTTTATTTTGAAGAATAAAAAACCTATAACTTTTCAAGATTTGATTTGTTTAGCTGGTGATTCAGCTTACTCTCACCTTGCAATGTTACAATGTCTTAGCTTATACGTGGAGTCAATCCAGATTCAGTTTGAGCAAAAACTCCAATCCACAGCCTGCTCTGCTTAACAACAACTCTGTTCTCATGATTCTAATGAAACTTTCTTTGGGAAACTTTATTCTTGAAGTTGAGGGTATGTATACTCTAACACAAATCTAACATGAAACACAAATTTGAAAGTTAACAATCACAGATAAAATGTTTTTATCTACATAATACACACTTATTAAGAGCCTGAATGCATTTTGCCAGTGTTTAGTTAGTTGAGCTTTTCTGTAACAGGTTCATTGAGATATAATTCACATAGCACACAATTCACCCGTTTAAACCATATGATTTAAGGGTCTTCAGTATATTCACACAGATGTACAACCATAACCACAATCAAATGCAAAACATTTTCATCACCTCAGAAAGAAACCCTGTACCTTTTACCTATCACATCCCAATCCTCCCATCTACCTCTGCCCAAACCCTAAGCAACCACTAATCTGCTCCCTGTCTTTGTATATTTGCCTATTCTGGACATGTCATGTAAAATGAATCATATAATATGTGGTCTTTTTTGTTTGGTTTCTTTCACTCAGCCTAATGTTTTCAAGGATTATCCATACTATGGCATGTATTTGTATTACACTTCATTACTTTTTATGGCAAACAATATTCCACTGTGTGCATACACCACATTATGTTTTCCATTCATTGGATGATGGACATTTGGGTTGTTTCTGCCTTTTGAATATGATGAATAATTCTGCCATAAACATTCATGTACAAATTTTTCCATGGACATATGTTTTCATTTCTCTTTGGTATATACCTAATAGTAGAATTGTTGGCTCAAATAGTTTCTCTATATTTAACTTTTTGAGAAACTGCCAGACTATTTCCCAAACTGACTGCACTGTTTTACACCCCCACCAGCAGTGTTATGAGGGTTCTTATTTCTCCACGTCCTTGTCAACACTTGTTACTGGCTGACATTTTGATTACAGCAGTCTTACTGTGTGTGAAGTGCTATCTCAATGGGGTTTTTTGTTTGTTTGTTTTTTGTTTTTGCGGTATGTGGGCCTCTCACTGTTGTGGCCTCTCCCGTTGCGGAGCACAGGCTCCGGAGGCGCAGGCTCAGCGGCCATGGCTCACGGGCCTAGCTGCTCCGCGGCATGTGGGATCTTCCCGGACCGGGCACAAACCTGTGTCCCCTGCATTGGCAGGAGGACTCTCAACCACTGTGCCACCAGGGAAGCCCTCAGTGGGGTTTTGATTTGCATTTCCCTGATGACTAATGATGTTAAGTACTTTTTCATATGCATATTGACAATTTGCATATCTTCTTTGAAGAAATGTCTATCCTTTTAATTGGGTTTTCTTTTGATTATTGAGTTGTAAGTGTTCTTAATACATTCTAGATAAAAGAATCTTATCAGATATATGATTTGCAAACATTTTTCCCCACTACATTGATTGTCTTTTCACTTTCATGATAGTGTTTTTTAATGCACACTTTAAAGAGTAATTATAATTCATCTTTCTTTTTTTGTTTTTGCTTGTATTTTAGTTTTCTGTTATTAGGTGCATATATGTTTATAATTGTTTTATCTTCCTGACAGATTGACCATTTACTCATTACGAAATGTCCATCGTTATTTCTAGTCACATTTTTTATTTTGATGTCTATTTTGTTTGATATTAATATAGCCATTCCAATTTTCTTATTGTTCAGTTAGTTTTTGTTGCTGAGAAAGGATTCACTTTGGATAGTGAATACATCAATTTTGGCTTTAAAAGTTAGTCATTATTCATTGCCTATCCTAAACAAAAGGGCCTAGGCCTTTAATGCCTATTTAGAACTTGTAAAAAATGCTAGTCCTTTGGCCCCCAGGCCCACAAATTTAGAATCTTCAGGAATAGGATATAGATACCCACATTTTTAAAAATTTTTATTTTGGAGCATAGTTGATTAACTATGTTGTGTTAGTTTCAGGTGTACAGCACAGTGATTCAATTATACATATACATTAGATACCCACATATTAACAGATTCTCTGAATGATTCTTATTTCTTATGGCATTTGGCAGCAACTGTGCTAAAGATTTAATTACATAAATGTCTTTATTCTGAATTTTTTGTTTATTGATTTATATCTTGTGATTTTCTGTTTGAGATCACTTAGTCAACTCCTCCTTCTGGATTATAACTTCCCTTCAAGAACAAGCCTACATTCAGCAATTAAAGAGAATTAATGATTCTTAACCCACAGAAAGTTATACAAGAAATGTAGAACAAGCGTTAAACAACATTCTAAGCAGGGGCCTATTAGAAGTGTGACATAGGCTAGCTTGATTGGAGAGCTATAATCAGTTAAATCATAAGATGAGCCTGGCAGGGACAAAATACGTTATTGTAGGGATATCCAGGGGCCAGGTCATCCTGTGACAAGCAAAAGAGTTTAGATGATATCCTGAAGTAATGCCTTTTAAAAAGATTACTTCACTGCCACATTTAGGCCTTAAATTCCACAATATTCCACAGAATGTAAGACAAGGGCTTTACTACAGAAGGAACTGAAATACAGAGAAAGGATGGAAATAAGGATGATAAAGGCATAAAATCAACCCAATTTAGATGAGGATAAAAGAAAAGGGAGTTTATAACCATAATTTCATAGTTCCCATAAGTGACTTGGATATGGTGAGTTCATTAACTAAAATTTACAAATAAAATGTTATGGCACCCAAAGATTAATTATAGCTACACAAGATGAATACATTCTAGAGATTTGTTGTATGATGTAGTGACTATAGTTAACGGCATGGTGCTGTACACTTTAAAACTTTTTTAAGAGGGTAAAATCTCATACTATGTGTTCTTACCACCACCAAGAAAAAGCAAGGAGACCCAAGAAATCTTTTGGAGGTGATGGATATGTTTATTATCTTGTTTGTGATGCTGGTATTAGTGTTTGTATAGGTCCAAACTCAAAATATATACATTAATATATATACATTAAATATGTACAACTTTTTGCATATTAAATATATTTTAATAAAGTTGAACATTAAAATAAATATTTTTTAATTTCAAAAAAAGAAAGGTTTTGTAAATGTTGAAAATTAAAGTCATTAAAGAGACGTGATACCTAACTAATGTGCAATCAATGCCTTCTTTAAAGGAGATTATTGCAACATTTGCCACAATTTTAATAAGTTCTACTGATTAGATGATAGTAATATATTATGTAAAATATTTAAAATGTGTGTGGGTCTACATTTGGACTCCTAAGTGAGAAATTGGAACTAACTTCCCTTGATCAGTTTTTGTATCAAAATTTGATTTATTTATTTATAAGCTTTATTTTAAGAAATACTATATAAAATTTACCCTTTTCTTATTATGCGTAATAGTTATCTCTTGCTGTGAAACAAATTATTCTAAAACTGGGTAGTTTAAGACAATAAGAAATATTTTAATTCTCAGACTTTCTCAAGGTTAAAAATTCAAGAGTAGCTGAGCTGGGTCCTTCTGCCTTCAGTTCCTCATGTTGCAGTCATGATGCTGGCTGGGGCTGTAGTCTTGGACTTGGGCTGGAGAATCCTCTTCCAAAGTAGCTCACTCACATGGCTGATAATCTGATGCTGGTTGATGGTGGGAAACAGTTACTGGGCAGGTGGCCCTCTCCATAGGACTGCTTGATTGTCCTCATGTTTGCTAATCTCCTCCAGAATGAATGATCCAAGAGAGAGAACCGAGTAGAAATTCTAACCTTTCAATGGCCTAGCTTTAGAAGTCACTTGGCATCACTTCCACTACCATCTACTCATCAGAAACAAATCACTAAGTCTGGCCTTTTTCAACTGAACAAGAGGCATATGGCACTTCATACAGAGGCCTAGTAAACAGACTGATTATTCAGAACTAATTAGTTAGAACATAGGCTCCACCTTTTTTTTTTTTTTTTTTTTGCAGTACACGGGCCTCTCACTGTTGTGGCCTCTCCCGTTGCGGAGCACAGGCTCCGGACGCGCAGGCTCAGTGGCCATGGCTCACAGGCCCAGCCGCTCCACAGCATGTGGGATCTTCCCGGACCGGGGCACGAACCCATGTCCCCTGCATCGGCAGGCGGACTCTCAACCACTGCACCGCCAGGGAAGCCCTAGGCTCCACCTTTTAAAGGAAGGGGGAAGTCAATGATTTTGTAGACATATTTTAAAACCACCACCTTATGTATTCAGCTCCCAAGTTGAAATCCTTTATTTGAACAATCGAAAATCTGATACTGAGTACAGTTTCATTCCTCAAAGTATTTGTATATAACTGAAATGGCTCTAAGCATACTTATTTGGATTACAGACAAAATGAAATGGAAGATGCAGAAGAAGGTGTTTGCAGGAATCTAAATATAAAGTGACCAGGATTTGCAGATGGTTTGGTGATGAAAATGAAGCAGAAAAAGATCCTTGCAAAATACTCTGCACAAAATCACCAAACCTTACTGGCTCTTGAGGCTTTTCCATCCTGGCCTCTTCCTTGTATAATTTCTCTAATCATTATGCCATATATTTTACAGTTGAATTTTACCTATATAAACGTTAGTTCATTGTGTATCAGTTAGCCTTTGCTACTGACTGAAAACAAGAACAATTTATTATTTCTCACATTTCCATGGGGGCTTGGCACTTCTGGTCTGGGATGGTTAAGCTGAAGACTGGCTGGTCTGGTTTGGCTTTACTCAAATGTCTGGGGCTGGGGCAGGGAAGGCTGGAATGTCTGAGCCTCTCTCTACACATTATTTTGGTAGAGAGAAGAGAACGTTTGAGCCTCTTCCTCTGGTCTTTCTCCTGGAAGCTAGCCCAAGCTTTTTCACTTGCTGATCTCAGGGTTCTCAGCAATGAGAGAGTAAGCCCCCATATTAGTCAGGATTCTCCAGAGAAACAGAACCAACAGGACATATATAGATTTACATAAAAGGAAATTTATTATAGAATTGACTCACTAGGTTTTGGAGGCTGAGAAGTCCCACAGTCTGCACTCTGCAAGATGTAAAATTAGAAAAGCTAACAGTGTAAGTCAGTCGGAGTGAAAAGGTCTGAGAAGGGGGGTTGGAGGGAGGGGTTGATGGTGTAATTTCCAATAAGCCTGAGAACCAGAACTAGGAGAAGATGGATGTCTCAACTCAAGCAGAGAGAGAGAGAGAGAGAGAGAGAGGGAATTTGTTTGCACTTCTTCCCCCTTTTTGTTCTATTCCGTCCTTCAAAGGATTGGATGATACCAACCCACACTGGGGAGGGCCATTTGTTCTCACCAATTCAAATGCTAATCTCTTCAGGACACACCCAGAAATAATATTTTACTAGCTATCTGGGCATCCCTTGGCCCAGTCAAGTTGCACATAAAATTAACCATTACAGGCCCCAGCGTACAAAGACTTTTCAAGCCTCTGCTTGAGTTGTTTGCTAATGTTCCATTGAACAAATCAAGTTATGTGAGCAAGCCCAGATATAATCAGTGGAGAAATAAATTTCACTGCTTGAGAGGACCAGCAAAGCCACATTTCAAATGAATGTACATACAGGAATGAGAAGAGTTTTTAATTATCTACTACACATTGTTTCTGGCTTATATTACAATTTTCTACTTTTGCACATTTTCTCGCCTTTAAGCATTCTGACATTCAGTGAATACCTTTAGCAATCAACAATGTGCCTGTAACACTACAGCGACTAGGAATTTAAGACACATTCCCTGACTTGATAACCCGCACAATTTTGCTCTGAGGTTTTTATGAGGATGCAGATTTATTATTCCTAGTAGCACCCTTTAATATATATCTCTTCTTTACCATACAACAAGCAGACAGGTGAGCTACCAATAGGCTTACTTGTTATTTTCCATGAAGTAATCCACACTTCTTGCCTTCATTTACCTACTTGAACTAATCAGTTCATAAGTTTGCTACCTTTGAGGATATAATACCTAACATGTATCTCCATTTTTCACTTTCTTGAAGATGTGGTAATACTGGCAAGCACATAGACACACTAGTTATTTAAGTGCTTTGTAGCTTATTAATGAGATTGTACTGGGTTCCATTTAGGATTTTTTTTTTTTTTTTTTTTTTTTGCGGTACGCGGGCCTCTCACCATTGTGGCCTCTCCCGTTGCAGAGCACAGGCTCCGGACGCGCAGGCTCAGTGGCCATAGCTCACGGGCCCAGCGGCTCCGCGGCATGTGGGATCTTTCCGGACCGGGGCACGAACCCGTGTCCCCTGCAACAGCAGGTGGACTCCCAACCACTGTGCCACCAGGGAAGCCCCAAGGAGCCAAATTTTATCAAACTCCTTTACAGACTCTTATCCAAAATTCTAGTGTGACTGATAACTTATTATAGAATATAATATAAAATGCTAGTGAAAACATGTTTTGAAGTGATTGAAATTTATCCTTTAAAAGAACACTAAAAAGTGGACATAATGCAAACATTTTGTTCAGGAATATTAATATCTGTCTTCAAAATATTATTCAAGAAATTCTATTTCTGACTTTCAAATAAAAACAATTTCATTTTAATTCAACAACTGTTTATCAAATGTTTACCAACTGACTACAGGAAATCAGTGGATCAATACTATGTGAAATGTAAAGGTGATTATAAGGCGCAGTCTTTACCCTCAGATAGCTTACAGTACAACAGAGGAGGTAAAAAATTTCCAAATCTATGATACACTGTACAGATTAGAGAATGATAAAAGCCATATATGAGAACTTAACATTGCAAATGACTAAGACTGGCTTAAGAGAAAAAAAAAAGATATTGGGAAAGGCAGAATATATTGCTTCACAAATTGCAAATTCCACAAGCATTAGTAAGTCCAGACACAGCTGGATCTAGGCATTCAAACCATGTTGATAGAAATCTGTCTTTGGCTAATTCTTAGCTCCCCTTGATTCAGGATTGGCTTATTTCTCAGGCAGGCCCTCTAATGTGTTAGCAAAATAACCACTAATACTTCCACACTTATACTCTACCAGATTGTCAAACACAGAGATAGGCAAGTCTTTTTCCTGAGAGTTCTTTTTTTTTAATAGATCTTTATTGGAATATAATTGCTTCACAATACTCAGTTTCTGTTGAACACCAAGTGAATCAGCCATATGCATACTATATCCCCATAACCCCTCCCTCTTGAACCTCCCTCTCATCCCCCCCATCCCACCCCTCTAGGTCATTGCAAAGCACCGAGCTGATCTCCCTGTGCTATGCTGCTGCTTCCCACCAGCTATCTATTTTACATTCGGTAGTGTATATATGTCGATGCTACTCTCACTTTGCCCCAGCTTCCCCCTCCCACCCCGTATCCTCAAGTCCATTCTCTATGTCTATGTCCTTATTCCTGCCCTGCAACTAGGATCATCAGTACTACCTTTTTTTTTTCTTTTTATTCCATATATATATGCGTTAGCATACAGTATTTGTTTTTCTCTTTCTGACTTACTTCACTCTGTATGACAGACTCTAGGTCCATCCACCTCACTACAAAATACTCAATTTCATTTCTTTTATGGCTGAGTAATATTACATTGTATATATGTGCCACATCTTCTTTATCCATTTATCTGTTGATGGGCATTTAGGTTGGTTCCATGTTCTGGCTATTGTAAATAGTGCTGCAATGAACATTGTGGTACATGTCTCTTTTTGAGTTATGGTTTTTTTCAGGGTATATGCCCAGTAGTGGGATTGCTGGTCATATGGTAGTTCTACTTTTAGTTCTTTAAGGAACCTCCATACTGTTTTCCACAGTGGTTGTATCAATTTACATTCCCATCAGCAGTGCAGGAGGGTTCCCTTTTCACCACACACCTTCCAGCATTTATTGTTTCTAGATTTTTTTGATAATGGCCATTCTGACCGCATGAGGTGATACCTCGTTGTAATTTTGATTTGCATTTCTCTAATAATTAATGATGTTGAGCATCTTTTCATGTGTCTCTTGGCCATCTATATGTCTTCCTTGGTGAAATGTCTATTAGGTATTCTGCCCATTTTTTAATTGGACTTTTTTTTTATATTGAGCTCCATGAGCTCTTTGTATATTTTGGAGATTAATCCTTTGTCCATTGTTTCATTTGCAATATTTTCTTTCATTCTGAGGGTTGTCTTTTTGTCTTGTTTATGGTTTCCTTTGCTGTGCAAAAAGCTTTTAAGTTTAATTAAGTCCCATTTGTTTATTTTTGTTTTTACTTCTGTTAACTCTAGGAGGTGGGTCAAAACATATCTTGCTGTGGTTTATGTTCAAAAGAGTGTTTTTAGTTCTTAGAGTAAACCTGGGCCGGTGCCACTGATTTATTCAGTCATTTAACAAAATATTAAGCACATACTAAGTATTAGGCAGTGTTGCAGGCTTAAGGGGTTTGGGGTACTGAACAAAATAGACAAAAGCTTCTGCCCTCATGCAGCTCATAGTCTAGTGGGGAAAATATACATTAGACAAATACCAAAATAAACATGTATAATTATTATGATAAGGGCTATACGAAAAGTAAAGCAGGGCAAGCAATACAAAGTGATTTGCCTACCAAGTCTGTGTTGCCTGTTCATCCCTGAAGCATTTAAGGGGCTGTTGGTGCAGGCCTGGGATCTGTAACCATCTCTGTTATCAAGAGGAATGCCTTTAAACACCACCCAAATCATCTGAGAGAAGAATATGGAATAAATAGCTCCCCAAGAGAAATTAAGATGTTGTTACTAGAAGAAGGCATAGATTCTCAACTGACAAAACTAACCAGACTCCACTGGGTTATAAGAAAAGTCTACATAAAATCTTCTCAGGGGCATGAGATAGTTCATGTGGACCTGGGATTAATAAAAGTTAGGTGGTCCAGGTTTGAGTGCCATATGTGAAATGGACCTGGAAAGATGGCTAGGATTTAGACGTTTAAGGAATAGATAGAGAGACAGTTAAAGGGACAACAAACAGAAGAGTTTAGTGTTTGCAGAAGTGTGTGTACAGGGGGCAAGTGAGCACAAGATTGTAAATGAAGATGTGGCTGCATTCAGAAAGGCCTTGAAATGTTCATTTGGTAGGCAAAGAGGATATACTGAGGAGTTTGAGTGGAGACTAGCATTACTGAGATCTGCTTTAGGAAAAGTTAAACTTACAGCAGTGCACAGGATTGGTTCAAAGGGAGAGCTAGGAGAAGCAGAGAGATAGCTTGGAAACTTACTGTAATGGTTAAGATGAGAGTCCTGGATTATGATGCTGTCAGGATCAAAGGAAAAAGAGTCGTGTGTGGCTTTGATATTTCAAGCCTGCATCGCATGGGGAATGGTACTGCCATTGTCAGCACACCGAAGGCAGCAGTGAGGACTAAGTTGAAAAAAGGGGTTGAAAGAGAATTGGCATCATAGTACATTGAGTTACAGGCTCTGTCAGAACCAAAGTATGGTGTTTAAATGACAGTGAAAAAATGCAGTCTAGGGCTTAGGGGAGGTTTGGGGCTGGTGATGTATGTTTAGTAACTACCTGAATAAAAAAAAACAATTAAAGCCATCTGAATGGGAATGAATCCAAGTTTGCTTCTTCTCAGGCTCCTTGCAGTCTCTCACCTCCTTGACCTCTAAAGGTTGAAATGCCAGCACTCAGTCTTTGTAACTCTTTGTATGTCTAACCATATTCAGGTGATCTCATTCAAGTCTCAAGGTTTGAATATTGTTTTTTCTCTTGGGGAGTCCAGACCACTCCCCTGAACACCAGACTCATATAGTCAGCTACCTACTCAACACCTTCCCTTTGGGTATCAAATAGGTCTTTTGAACCTATCTCCAAAATCAAGGTCTTGATTTTTCCCAAGACCTCCTCCTCTCACAATCCTTATCTCAGCAAATAGCAACTTCATTTTTTCCAGTTGTTCAGACCAAAAATTTTGAATACTCCTCACTCTTCTTTCTTAAGATAGCATACATAACCCATCATCAATTCTATCACCTATTCTATAGCCTATTCTGGATATTTCATATAACTTGAAATATACAATATGTGATCTTTTGTGTTCAGGTTTCTTTCACATAGTATAATGTTTCAATGTTTATCCATATTGTAGCATGTATCAGTATTGCATTCCATTTTGTGGCATAATATTCCATTGTACTGATACACCACATTCACCACATTGTCTTTATCCGTTTACCCATTAATGGACATTTGTGTTACTTCCAAATTGGATACTGTAAAATAGTGATGCTATGAACATCCATGGGCAAGTTTTGTTTGAATACCTGTTTTCAATTCTTTTGCATATACACCTAGGAATGGAGTTGCTGTATCATATGGTAATTCTGCAGTTTTGAGGGACTGTCAAACTGTTTTCCACAGTGGCTGCACAATTTTACATTCCCCACCAGCAATATACACAAGGGTATCAATTTATTCACATCCTGACCAACACTTATTTCCGTTGTTGTTGGTGGTGGTGGTGGTTTTCACCATCCCAGTGAGTGTGGAATGGCATCTTGCTGTGTTTATTGTGTTTCCCTAAGGACTAATTATGTTGAGCGTTTTTTTCCAACATTTGTATATCTTCTTTGGAAAAATGTCTACTGAAGTCACTTTGCCCATTTTTTGGACTGAGATGTTTGTGTTTCTGTTGTTAAATTGTAAGGGTTTTTTTAAAATATATTTTGCATTCTAGACCTTATCAGATATATGATTTATAAGTATTTCTCCCATTCTTTGATTGTCTTTCTGGTGTCCTTTGACGTGCAAAAAGTTTTAATTTTCCTGAAATCCAATTTATCTACTTTTCTTTAATCACTTGTGCTTTTGGTGTCATATGTAAGAATCCCTTGCTTAATCTAAGGTTCTGAAACTTTAATCCTGTAATTTCTTCTAACAGTTTTATAGTTTTAATTCTCATATTTTAGTTCTTTGATCCATTGGAGTTAATGCTTGTACATAGTTTCAGGTAGGAGTAATAGGACTATATTTTGTAATTTATTTATTTACCCTGTTTATTTTCTGTGCTTCCCACTAGCATGTAAGCTCCACCAGGACAGGAAAGCATTTTGTTCACTACTCAATTGCTAGCCTGGCTAATAGTGACTTGCACATAGTAGAAAACATATTATTTGTGAAATTAATAAATTAATTGGCCAAAGTGTTCCAAAGGGCAGGCAGCTAAAATGATCTTATGTCAATATATTACTATCTAAAAGATTACCTCTGACCATGATGCTATGAGACTAGATATCAAATACAGGAAAAAAATCTGTAAAAAATACAAATACATGGAGGCTAAACAATACACTACTAAATAACCAAAAGATCACTGAAGATATCAAAGAGGAAATCAAAGCAAACCTAGAAACAAATGACGATGAAAGCACGACGACTCAAAACCTATGGGAGGCAGGAAAAGCAGTTCTAAGAGGGAAATTTATAGCAATACAATCCTATCTCGAAGAAACAGAAAAATCTCAAATAGACAACTTACACCTTACACCTAAAGCAATTAGAGAAAGAAGAACAAAAAAACACCCAAAGTTAGCAGAAGGAAGAAAATCATAAAGATCCAACCAGAAATAATGAAAAAAAAAAAATGAAGGAAACAAATGCAAAGATCAATAAAAACTAAAAGCGGGTTCTTTGAGAAGATAAACAAAAATTGATAAACCATTAGCCGACTCATCAAGAGAAAAAGGGAGAAGACTCAAATCAACAGAATTAGAGATGAAAAAGGAGAAATAACAACTGGCACTGCAGAGAAATACAAAGGAGCATGAGAGATTACTACAAGCAACTGTATGCCAGTAAAATGGACAGCCTGGAAGAAAATGGACAAATTCTTGGAAAAGTGCAACCTTCTGAGGCAGAACCAAGAAGAAATAGAAAATATTAACAGACCAATAACAAGCAGTGAAATTGAAACTGTGATTAAAAGTCTTCCAACAAACAAAAGCCCAGGACCAGACAGCTTCACAGGCGAACTCTATCAACATTTAGAGAAAGCTAACACCTATCCTTCTCAAACTCTTCCAAAATATAGCCGAGGGAGGAACACTCCCAAACGCATTCTACAAGGCCACCATCACCCTGATACCAAAACCAGACAAAGATGTCACAAAAAAGGAAAACTACAGGCCAATATCACTGATGAAAATAGATGCAAAAATCCTCCACAAAATACTAGCACACAGAATCCAACAGCACATTGAAAGGGTCATACACAATGATCAAGTGGGGTTTATACCAGGAATGCAAGGATTCTTCAATATACACAAATCAAACAATGTGAAACACTACATTAACAAATTGAAGGATAAAAACCATGCAGTAATCTTCGATAGATGCAGAAAAAGGTTTTGACAAAATTCAACACCCATTTATGATAAAAACTCTCCAGAAAGTAGGCACAGAGGATCTTACCTCAACATAATAAAGGCCATATATGACAAACCCACAGCCAACATTGTTCTCAATGTTGAAAAACTGAAACCATTTCCTCTAAGGCCAGGAACAACACAAAGGTTGCCCACTCTCACCACTGCTATTCACATAGTTTTGCAAGTTTTAGCCACAGCAATCAAGAGAAGAAAAAGAAATAAAAGGAACTGAAATCGGAAAAGAAGTAAAACTGTCACTGTTTGAAGATGACATGATACTATACATAGAGAATCCTAAAGATGTTACCAGAAAACTAGTAGAGCTAATCAATGAATTTGGTAAAGTAGCAGGATACAAAATTAATGCACATAAATCTCTTGCATTTCTATACACTAATGATGAAAAATCTGAAGAGAAATTAAGGAAACACTCCCATTTACCACTGCAAAAAAAGAATAAAATACCTAGGAATAAACCTACCTAAGGAGACAAAAGACCTGCATGCAGAAACTATAAAGCACTGATGAAAGAAATTAAAGATGATACAAACAGATGGAGAGATATACCATGTTCCTGGATTGGAAGTATCAACATTATGAAAATGACTATACTACCCAAGCAATCTACAGATTCGATGCAATCCCTATCAAACTACCAAGGCCATTTTCACAGAACTAGAACAAAAAATGTCACAATTTGTAGGGAAACATAAAGACCCCAAATAGTCAAAGCAATCTTGAGAAAGAAAAACAGAGCTGGAGGAATCAGGCTCCCAGACTTCAGGCTATACTACAAAGCTACAGTAATCTGTTTTTTGTGGTACTGGCACAAAAACAGAAAGATAGATCAATGGAACAGGATAGAAAGCCCAGAGATAAACCCATGCACATATGGTCACCTTATCTTTGATAAATGAGGCAAGAATATAAAATGGAGAAAAGACAGCCTCTTCAATAGTGGTGCTGAGAAAATTGGACAGCTACATGTAAAAGAATGAAATTAGAACCACTCCCTAACACTGTACACAAAAATAAACTCAAAATGGATTAAAGACCTACATGAATGGCTAGACACTATAAAAACTCTTCGAGGAAAACATAAGCAGAACACTCTATGACATAAATCACAGCAAGATCCTTTTTGACCCACCTCCTAGAGAAATGGAAATAAAAACAAAAATAAACAAATGGGACCTAATGAAACTTCAAAGCTTTTGCACTTCAAAGGAAACCATAAAGAAGACCAAAAGACAACCCTCAGAATGGGAGAAAATATTTGCAAAAGAAGCAACTGACAAAGGATTAATCTCCAAAACACACAAGCAACTCATGCAGCTCAATATCAGAAAACAAACAACCCAATCCAAAAATGGGCAGAAGACCTAAATAGACATTTCTCCAAAGAAGATATACAGATTGCCAACAAACACATGAAAGAATGCTCAACATCATTAATCATTAGAGAAATGCAAAGCAAAACTACAATGAAATATCATCTCACACCGGTCAGAATGGCCATCATCAAAAAATCTAGAAACAATAAATGCTGGAGAGGGTGTGGAGAAAGGGAACCCTCTTGCACTGTTGGTAGGAATGTAAATTGACACAGCCACTATAGAGAACAGTATGGAGGTTCCTTAAAAAACTAAAAGTAGAACTACCATACGACCCAGCAATCCCACCACTGGGCATATTACCCCTGAGAAAACCATAATTCAAAAAGAGTCACGTACCACAATGTTCAGTGCAGCTCTATTTACAATAGCCAGGACATGGAAGCACCCAAAGTGTCCATCAACAGATGAATGGATAAAGAAGATGTGGCACATATATACAATGGAATATTACTCAGCCATAAAAAGAAACAAAACTGAGTTATTTGTAGTGAGGTAGATGGACCTAGAGTCTGTCATACAGAGTGAAGTAAGTCAGAAAGAGGAAAACAAATACCATAAGCTAACACATATTTATGGAATCTAAAAAAAAAAAAAATGGTTTTGAAGAACGTAGGGACAGGAGAGGAATAATGACGCAGACGAAGAGAATGGACTTGAGGACACAGGGAGGGGGAAGGGTAAGTTGGGATGAAGTGAGAGAGTGGCATGTACTAATATATACTACCAAATGTAAAACAGATAGCTAGTGGGAAGCAGCCGCATAGTACAGGGAGATCAGCTCAGTGCTTTGTGACCACCGAGAGAGGTGGGATAGGGAGGGTGGGAAGGAGACATAAGAGGGAGGAGATATGGGGATATATATATATGTATAGCTGTTTCACTTTGTTATAAAGCAGAAACTAACACAACATTGTATAGCAATTACACTCCAATAAAGATGTTAAAAATAAATAAAATAAATGTTTATCTCTGCTGAAGAAAAGTTCAACAAATTCTACCAGTCTTTTAACAACCTACTGTAAACACAATAGCTCATTTGATTTTTGTTCTATAATAAACTAGGTCACTTGACATTTATCATGTTTCTTTTCCTAATTGATAACCTTATACAACATTTGGAGTTTGCTCTTAAGGAGACTTGCATCAAATTACAAACACAAATTACACCTTGATCACTTGGATCTCAAAGTCCCCCTAGAGGGATCAACTGGCCAATATCTAAATGAAAAGCTGATGTTCAGAGTCATAAAATACAAATATGCAATTTGTGGAATTTCACCCACTGCAATTTGTTCATTTACCAAGAATGTTTCAGACACTGTGCTAGGTGCTGTTAGTAAAACAAAATTGTAACATAATTCTCAAACTTTTCACCATAGGAAAATGAAACACACACAAAATATTAAGCTATACCCTTAATATTAGACAGAATAAAAATGCACAGTGCACTACATAAAAACACTACTATTGGACAAGCAAACAAAGTGTCCAAGAGCTGATGGAAAATATTTATTTGTGCCAGCAGTTGCCTGTCAGTCACACTGAGTCTGTTTCCTATGAACATTAAGAGACACTTTCTGACCTCTCCTCTCCATGTCCTCCAAAATCTCCTTGCATTTTATTTCTTCTGAGCTCCAACAGGTTTCTGAGTCTCTCTTCACTATGCTTTGGTCCAAGTAGTTCATCCTCTAGCAAAGCTGAGGGAAAGAGAGCAGACTTCCAGATTCTGGGGAAGGAGATGAAGGAAAATTGCCCTTCCCAGTTTAGCCTCCATGAAAATAATTTATAACACCAATCCAGTCCTTTCCTGCTGATTTTCTTCACTGCAAACTCTTGTTAGTATGCTACAAAAATATCTTTCTCTTTTGTCTGCATTCCCAAAACTAAACATAGAACAAATAAGTAAAATAACTCTATTATCCTAGTTGTGCATGGCTCAGGACCTCAGAAATGGGGTGATACGTGCTTTCTTCCAAAAAAAGTGAGGACAGAATTAGAAAACTCTATTTTCCATAACAATATCAACTTTTAGTACTACTATTACAACCCTAATAAATGATAAATCAAGCTGAAGTTATTTAGCCCAAACCAGGACTGACAATCTCCTAGCTCCAGTGTAGAGAGCCATATTAATTGGTTCCAGTCTGTGATGACCCTGTTTGGCTCTTAATAAGATACATCAGTCAATAAACATTTTAAATATCCCTTGTGGCTAACCTTAGGAACACAATTTTTGGAAGAAAGTTCTCAAAGAGTTAACAAGAAACAGAAGATAAAACCAAAATTTTACCAGAGTGAACCAACTTTTTAAATTATTGCCTAGAAATTTAAATTGGGTTTATTGCAGATACCCATAAAAGATTTCATTTACCCCAACCTAATTTTCTCTGGAAAACCTCAAAACAAATTGGTTGGCACTAGGTAATGAACCCCCCGTGTCAGTGAAAAACTATCTAGGCCTCTACTTTCTCTACACAGTGGAGAAATCTAATACATTTGGAAAACAAAATGAACTCCAATTCATAGTAATAAAACTAATCCCTCTATAATTATCGAAAGCACTACGTATTCAAAATCCAAATGAATCTTGAAAGTTGATCAATAGAGCAAAAAAAAGCTACAACTACACAAATTAACTGAACATCCATTGTTGCCAATCCTCTTTAGAGTTAAGAAAACAAAAGCAGCACACAGGATTTAATAAAACTAGATTACCCCTAGCTATAAAGAATCTGATTCTCTTCTGAACTCAAACCCACTTTATTGAAATTTTGTCAGGTACCTTGCTTTATGTTTAGTCCCATATATGTATATGGAGGTGGGAGGGAAAAAATGCTATTTTTATTTATTGTGAGATGGATCCCGGGGAAAAAAAGTTAATAAAATCCTCCATCTTACCAAAATATTAATATTAATTCTATCTCCTCTGGCTCAGCATCATCCATTTCTGGTAATTATGAAGACAATTCAAAGTCAACTCCCTTTCAAGGCACCTCTTTTCCTTCCCAAGATGGCACCTGGGTATGAAGAGAAGCTAGCCACACCTCATGGCATTGAGGAAGGGACCTTGTGATCTACTTCCCTTTTGGTTTTCAAACCCACTAGCCTGTGGGGAACAAGCAGTCTCTGTCCTCACTGGCTTCGGTGCTAAAGTGGCTACAGTTTTAATTTGTCTATTCTATTCTCTCCTTAGAGAAAGGAATTGTGATTTCTCCCAGGAAACTTGTCCATCTATCTGTTGTATAGGACAACCTCTTCTTTTCTCATTGGGGTTACAAATCTCCTGTGGTCTGGCCATGATTCCCATTTAATCCCCTACATTATCATCTTCCTTCTGCACTCCTCAGCTGGAGACAGGTGGAAATTTTTCAAATCCCTTCCATCACACATGGAAAGAAGTAGACTCATGAGAATTAATCCAGGTCCCTCTTTCCTAAACATCCCATGCAGCCATTTCTGTGCTATGACGAGAGGTAGTCAAGAAGCCATATTCAGAATTACAGTTAAGCAATGAACAACTCCAGTGGCACAACTGAGATAGACTATAATTTTACTAGCACCCCCTAAATTTGTGTTGTGCTCACAGGTACATGGTAGCCCATTGTGACAGTCTTCCTCCCATAGTTCCTAAGAAAAACGAAGGCACAAAATCTCCTAGCTTTTAGCTTCTATCTCAGTTTATATTGCTTTCATCTCTTCTGTCTTTCTATAACCACCTTCTAGGGCCAAAGCCAAAGACAAGCTTTGAGCCACCTGAGGAATGCCCTTCTTTCTGTGCTTTTATACCCCCAGAACAACAACAAAAAATTTTCTCTGCTACTTGAGTAAGAACTTTTCTTACATCATGTCTTATAATCTCCATACATTATACTTTATAATAAGACACTAAGATCTCCAGTTTTGCTCCTGCTATATAAAGGGAAACCTTTGGATCTTTGAAAGCCATTTTCTTTCTCAACAAAGCTTGGTTTTTAATATTCTTGTCTCTTTAACTTAAAATCACTTTTGAAACTTAAGCCTGAATAATAACTTCTTTATTTTCTCTGAGTAGTCCATGGGCTCTGGGATGGTGGAATCACAGTGCAAAAGATTGATGGGATATAAAAAATTAAATAAGGTAAATATTTTTTAAATAATATAGATTTTTAAAATACCTATTATATTGGACTTTAAACTTCTTAAGGATACTATCCATGACAAATTCATTTTGGTATTACCTTAATTATATATAGTAGGCCCTCAATTAGTGTTTGAGTGAATTAAAGAAACATGTTTTTTCTTAATCAA
This sequence comes from Phocoena sinus, assembly GCF_008692025.1. Lineage (NCBI taxonomy): Eukaryota > Metazoa > Chordata > Mammalia > Artiodactyla > Phocoenidae > Phocoena > Phocoena sinus. The sequence goes on along the minus strand of NC_045769.1, from coordinate 76,059,504 downwards.
GTCCAGACTCCAATCTTAATAGAAACTGAATATGGAAAGAAATTGCTTCTTAGTCAAACGCTGTGGAGCCTTAGTGTGTACACCAATGAGTATTTGGATAAGAAACTCTAGAGAGAGATTCTATGTGAAATCCAAAAAAAGAAAAGACACTCCAGTACCCAAGACATGCTGATTCCAGAGATAATGAACAACATTGAATAGAACTTAAAAAATAACTACTTGTTCTTCCTCTGATCTCGCTAGATCTCTAAATAGACTAGGTTTTACAGAAGAAGGACTGTTCTTCAGACATGGCTAACAGGGGTTCTCTTTTATTTTCATCAAACATACTAAGCTTCTTTCTGCTTTAGGAAGTTTGCACTAGTGTTTGTGTAGCTCATTGCTACTCATCCTACAGGTCTTCTCTCAAATGTCACCTCCTCCCATATCTTTCCCTAACCACCTGAGTGACACATTATAATTCCTACCCTCCTGCATCCAAACCCCATCATTCTGTCACATCAACTATTTTGATTTTTTTTAAACATGTACTAGTTTTTCATGTACTTGTTTGCTGTGCTTCAACCCTCCTCAACTCCTACACACATCATTTGCTAGCTATGTGACCTTGCTGATTTAATATCTATGCTAGTCTTTTCATTTTTTAAAATGTGAATAAAAATAGTATTTGTCTCAAAGGGTAGTTTAGAAGACTTAAATGAGATAATACATGTAATACAATTAGGACAATATCTGGCATACAGTAAATTTTAAAAACAGCTTTTGTTAAATGAAAGAATGAACATATGAGCAAACAAAGAATCTCTGAAACAAAGAACCATATCTTCCAAAAGATTTAATACATTCTATGTATTAAATACTATAGAAAATGTTTGTATCTTAAGACAATTTATTAATAATATCTCACCTTAGAGTCTAATCTACACAAAATGATGAAGGCAAAATTTTGAAGCTATTTCTTTTTCTGCAATTAAACAGGGTCTTCCTCTGCATCTCACAGGGCTTGAGACCCTATCCTTCACCAGTTTCCTCTCCAGCACCCACACCTTTGCTGGCTTCAAATGTTAGTGCCTCTGTTAATGACCGTATATGCTATCCTCACAGGGCTTTCTAGGAATCATGAGTTAATGATAAGGTGGCTCACTTGATGGGAATTATGGTACTTGTTTCAAGAGACTCTGTGATAAAGGAAGTTTTAGTAGGTCCAGAGGGCCTTCTGGCTGCCCCTCAACTACAGCACACAGATGCCTGCTCATAAAAGTCAGTCCAGATTAAACTGCCTGGGAAACGTGAAAACAATTCAAAATAAACTGAAATGTAATGCCTTATCTAAAACTCAACACTAGTGTTATAATATCATCTTAATTCCATATATAAAATGTTCCAAATGCAAATAAATATTGACCTGAGATAATTTAGGAAATGATTAAAAAGTGCAATAGGCTACCAGGTTTGGCACAATTGAGAACAACCTGATGACTTGCTAAAAAGAAATGCTGAGTATTCGTAACGGTAGATCGAGAAGGAATTATGGAAAATCATTTAAAAAACAGATTTATAAGCCCAAGTCTATTCAATCATACCAAGATTACAGGGATTTAACTGTTTTCCCTAAAATCTAGAATTTTGAAATTCTGGTAAAATAGTGCTTAAAATTGTGATGGAAACATGTCTTCTTTTGTTAGAAACAATAGAATATAAAGAAAAATTTCTTCTTTCAGTAGTAGGTTCCAAAGGACAAAGCAAAGTTGAATAAGACAAAAGTTCTAACAAAGGTATAAAGTATAAACAAAAGATTTTATTCACAAATTATGTTAAATTTAAATTAATTTATTCTAGATGCCAAAATTTTCAGATGCTATCTTTTAAATCTATTAAGTCTTAAGAGTCTAAATAAAATGTTGCTTTATGTTATTGATGAGATCTCATACCAGAGTATTATTTTAGCTAATCTACTGAACCTCATCTAGGTGATTGGTTTCCTCCTCTTCCCATTCTCATTCAATAATGTAATTTTATTCCTGATGTTAAAAATAATGTCCTCTATGGGGCAAGGGAATTCAATGTGGTGTGAGCAATCAGCATACAGAAGAGTCTCTTCTGTGGGGAAAGTGTGCCACTTCCACTCATCCCCAGCTTTGACTCTCAGTTGCCTTCAAAACCAAAGTCCAGATTAAATTAAAAATAGGAAAATCTGTATATGCTGGTTCCTCTCCTAGTCTGACCAACGTCAAAAATAAAGTATTGACCACATTTCTCAACTACAGAATTAAATATATTCCAAAATATTTTGGTAGATCTGGATCTTTAGTAATGCTCTACAGTTTTTGGTAGAGTAGTTGGATATAGCCTTTGAGAAAACTTCAGTTATTTAGTAGATATGATTTCAGAGCTTTCATAGGTTTTCATTCTTTGTAATCCTTTTTCTAATATTTCTATTTTTTGTCTACACTTCTTGCAATGTCATCTATTGTTCCTGTCACCCCAAGATCCATTCTTTCTTCTAGAAATATAACTTTATGTTTCCTAGAGAGCCATCTTTTTTTCCACTCAATTCCTGTGATTCAGCTCATACTAATCTTACTCCTGAATCCAAGCATTGGACATAGGACCGAAGACAGAGCATCATATCCCACAGGCAACACAAATTGAATTAGGAAAGGGCATGTGATCCAGACATTACAAATGCATGTTCCATTTGTCTGGTCAGGAGTGTTTGGGTCAAAGACAGGCACAGCACCCAAGCAAGTCAAGGAAGCTCCAAGTGCAGAGCTTTTGTTAAGAGTATTGGAATGGAGATTCTCTCTTCATTGGATTGAGTTTAGTAATAAGGCAGCTTTGAGCTGCTGAGGAACATCTAACCTTTCTATGGGAAGAGCTACTTGAGTAGGAAGCCAACACAGAGGAAATCATAGCCAAGAGATAAAGGAAGTCTGAATTCTGATGGCATTATTTTGAGCTCCTGTATCTAGCTATGACTGAAGACCTCCTGCCAAATTTTCAGTTACATTACTTCATATAAACTAATATTTTTTTCTGCAGTCTGTTCCAATTGGGTTTCATATCACCTGGAACTGAAATACTTCTCTCAATATATTTCTTCATTACTTTTCCAGAATGTCAGAATCTCTTGTCATGATAGCCAAGCAGATGAAAACAAAGATTACTAAATTATTTCAACAGAATATAGATCAGAAATTTTACCTGTTAATCTAGAGATTATTGAGGAAACAAGCACATTAAACTGGGGTCTCATGGCTCCAGAGGAAGGCTATTACATACAATCTTTCTGGGAAAATATATATATTACATTTAATACAACTAAATATATATATTATACTTTAATACAACTAAATAAGTGGTCATATATGATTAAGCCACGTGCCTGTTCTTCAAAGACAGGCTCTCTGTAAAGCAAACCAAAATAACGCAGCAAGTTTTGAGAATTATAATAATTTTCCAGATTTTAAAATGCATAGTTAAGTCCACTCAAATTCAGTTATATTTTCAATTCTCTGTTTATCCATCCATAGAAATATTTGTTGGGTATTAACTCCGGGACAGTCATTTTGCTTCTCACTGAGTGCACAACATCTACATAGACTAATAAGGACTTATTTTTGCCTCTTGACCCTATGGGTTATTTTAGCATTCATTGGTACTTCCTTCACAAGATGGATAAGACGGGGAAAAAAAGAGATGAAAATCTTTTCAGTTAAATGTCATCACTTGTAAATGATTTTACTGGTGGCTGAGTGGAAAAGCACTTTTAAATGAATCAACAATGTGAAATTTGGAGATTATTTGTCATTTCCATTTTCCTCTAATTTCCTTTTCACCTATTCTAATAAATCATTGATAATGGCCATATTCCAAGTGGACAGATTTGCCAGAAAGCCAAGGTTATAATGTTCATTATAAATATTTCAAAAATTGTCATCTCTCAAATATTTTTGTCTACACAGGACTGGAAAGGGGGCAAGTTTATAAAACTATCTGCATAATTCAAGTATTCTAATTGTTGGTGCCCAGTGAGGTTTTTGATGATCATAACAGCATAACAAGTTTAACTTTGGGAAATTCAATATGATCAAGCAGTTTGAACATTATATTATGAACCATGGTTCCAGGAATCCAAAATTTGAATCTCCATAACTTTGCCCCCAACCATTTGAAAGAGGGAGTTATTTAGTGCTAATGGTTGCAATCATTATGTTTAAAGGCAAAGGGAAAATACTGTAAACAAAGCAGGAAAATATTTTTGGTGTGTAGCATAAACACAAACAATTATCTTAAAATGTAATCTTCATGTGACTTATTAAAGTAGATTACATTTTAATGTGCATTGTAATTTGCACATTATAGAGAACACTCTATATGCAGCGTTAACTGTGTGACCAGCCTGACAACCTGCACAACTGAAGATATAAAAAAAGAAAAAACCCTCTGCTATCTTTCTCTAAATGGATGTATTTGGTGTTGATAGTCAGATAGAGTTTTCACCTTTATCCCAGCTTGTTTCTGACCCAGTGGGTTAGTGTTAATCACCACTGTAGGCACCAATAATTTCCCCATATGTGAAATTTGATAAGTTAGAGCACCCACTTCAATTCAAGGAGATTCCAGCTGACTATCCAGTTATCGCTATGGACAGCTTCAAGCACATCCATGGCTGGCCTTGTATTCTTAGCTTTAACAAGCGCTTTGCACTTTTTGTCTTTTATCTCTTAATTGAGACCTGACTGCAAGAAATGCCTATCTCTTCAACTGGGTTGCATTAAGTATTAACTTTAACTGCTTTGGGTACTTGAGGTACAGAAGAGGAAAAAGAAAAAAAGCCTTAAGAAGCTGTGTAGAGTGGAAAACCTTCCCAAATCTCTATTTATAAATCGTGTAAATGCTACAGCATTTTTAAAAAAGTAAATAAATTTGTATCTCTTTTCCAGATTTAGAAAAAAAAAGTGTTTATATTACCAACTGGAGGAAAGTTTATGAATCCTCCATCATATCTGGCAGTAATAATAATCCTACAACTCTGGCAAAAAGAGATAATATTTAGGAAAAGTAAATAATTCAGTAATAAAAGATGAGAAATGTCTCTGGAATGTCTGTGGACTAACTCTTTTCTAAAGGATATGGAAATAGGTTTTTATTTGAGTCTACAGTGTACCAATCCAAAGATTCAGGATAGCTTGTATGGGTTCCACGTCTTGCAATTTCCTCTTCTAAATATTTCCCATTCTAAATATTACCCAATTTGTACTATTTTGTGAACTCCTTGAGAATTCTGTCTGTGCCCTTTGCAGCTTTTCATCCCAGTTTCCTGCATATAGTAAATATTCAACTAACACTGATTGGCATAAACGACATTCACATGGGGTCTCGCTCAGCATTTGCAAAACCTCCCTGTGACTCCTCTTTGTTTTCCTCTGTAAGAGATGTCTAATTCTGCCAGCACTGTAGCACTTGTGAAAGGTGCTCCTCCAAGAATAATGTAGAAGCAATACTTGGAAAATAAATGCCAAGAACAAAACAATAGCCTTAGATAACAGCACTGAAAAACCAAAACTCTAGAAAAATGGCAATTTACTAGTGGGAGAGGGGCTTGATTGTCACTAGTTGAAATGGCACTGCTCAATTTTTAAACCAATGCCTAAAAACTCAGAATAAATGCTACATGCTAGTGTTCAGATATCCCTTCAATCAAAATGTCTCCAACTAAATCCAAGTAGACAAGAAACATCTCCCTAAGAATCAGATGAAAGATAAAGCTCTAAAATAATTTTAAAGCTAGGAAGATTCAAGAAAACATAGAATAACAAATAAGACTGTTAATCTCGTAGTAGTTATTATAAAACAAATTAATGTCACTAATAACAAAAGTAACTTTCCCATACTGTATGTAATTTCAATTAAAAATTCAATGACGAACCATATAAGTTGAAGTGTTCATAATGAAAGGCATCTATACTAGCAGATTTTACATTCTGAGATTTTGATATGTAGTAATTAGTACTCAAGTCCATGATCCAACTAAAGTGTTGGTTACCAAAGAGTTATCTAGATCTGAGAAGACAATGAAAAAGAGAATCATAATTCTAAAGAAAAACAGATTAAGTCCAAATGAGGAGAAATTCTATCCCCCAGAACTCATGTGGTACCAGAGCACCATGGGATGAGTTAATGTGTCATTCACTCTTTCACTCATTTCACAAATTTCTGAGCACTTTCTAAATGGAAGCACCAGAATAACAAAACAAACAAGCTTTTCATATTGTCCTCTAGGCCTGGTTGGCAGAGCACACTGCTTATATTTAAAACTGTGAATCATTAAAATTTGAATCAAAAGGGCTTTATAAATAGTGTTTATTGACGGCAAATAACACAATCTATTCAACCCTATACCAGCTACAAGGGAATCTGGATTTTCCTTCAAGATGCCTAATTCACTTGTCGGTCAGGTGCATTCATCCTCCTTGTACTCAGGTCAAGTCCCAATCTCTGCAAGAATTACAGTGTACCATCATGACGTTCACTGGTAAAACCATACTTGTTATGAGGAAAAATAATACTATTAATAAGGGTTGAATTCTCTGCTTTTCTGTAGTCATGGAGAATATGTGAAAAGAAGAACTTTTTCTTTTATGCTTTTATTTAATTTCAACTTCTAAAAATCCCCCTCCCCACTTAAAAGGAAAGACGAAATACCCTCATTTTATTGTTTTCTTATAGGCTCATAAAATTTTAGCTTTGTGTTACTTTTTCAAAGACTCTGTTAAACTTGATAGACTGGTAAGCTGCCACAAACTCATAAAAACCTTTTCAAAGAATTGCTGCCTAGTGGTGGAAATTGAATGGCAATTTCTAAGAATCAAGTTAATGGCTTAAACTATAGAAAATGTGAAGCCTACTAATAGATAATTTAGGATTTCCCCCTCTCCCCCACCCCACCACTGGCGAGACAAGAACATGAGCTTGAATAAAATTGCACCAAGATCTTATTAATCTTCTGTCTGTAAAAGCTCAGTTTTCCTCAGCAATGGGCCTTGGTACACATACCACATTTAAATGTATGCTTAAAATGTTCTTCATATTTTGGAGCTAAAAGTTCTGCACCTTTTGACTATGCAGACACTTGTGTTATTGTCAGTTTCAAGAGTTAAATATTCCAGCAGGAATTTGTTACTACACAGCGGTACATAATGCCTGAAAAGCCCCTGCACCAATATTGCTCTCAAATTGGCAGCAAGTGAACAAGGGACATGAAGGATGCTTCAGCACAGCAACCTATCCTTCCTTCTCTCCTGGGAGCCACTTGGCCAGCTTTCATCCTCATAATTATAATAAATTTGACATTTCATAGATAATATTGATTTCTGTATTTTAGCATTTCACCATAGGTGACAGTCTAGCGTCAAGAATGAAATTTCTATTGATCTCCTGCGCATTAATCTCTCATGTGTATGTGATCATTTTTATAAGACCTTTTACTGCACATAAATCAATATTTCATATTTCCAGCTATGCCAGAGGAGATGTCATATTTGTAAACTGTGAGTTGACACCTGCAATTCCTTTCTGTTCAGCTTCAACTGTGCAGTAACAGTCGATTCAGGGTTGGGAAAGGATCAAGCTCAAGAAACACAGTAGATGAAAGGCATGAAATGTAGACTAGAGTAATTAGCTTAATGAACAAAGAAACCAAGTAAGTGAAATAAGGTGAAATAATTTTTCTTCTATAAAAATTGCTTCTGTGGACATAAGCATCTGTAAAATAGTTTAGCTTTCCATGCTTGCTACGGACCTGATGCTAGATTTAAATGTCTATGTTAATAGGAACATAGAAATACTTTCAAATAATTGCTTAAAAAGAACTAACAAATCTTGTTGGATAAGAGAGTCACTATAATTTCAAGAATGTTTAACATATAAGTATATGATATTTTTACCCATGACTCCGATAGGGCACCAATACTGACGAAATAGTTTTCAGGACTGTGATCTCTTTGCTAATTTAGCAAGCATTTTAGAAAATAAGTAAACCATTTTTATAGTTTAATATTTAATGATTTTCATATTTCAACAAGATCTTGGAATTATATATGAATATTCTGATGAATCAAAATATAATAGCACTATGAACAGAATGTGAGGTTTTCTTTGTATAAACTTTAAAGCAGAGTGAGAACTGGCAGGCATTTTTAGCAGGTAAATTCTTCACTCTGAAGAGATACTACTCTTACAAGCTACTTAGGGATCCACTAAAGTATTCATTTTGCCAATTTCAATGACATGTAAAAAATTAGTGTGCATTTGTATATAATCTTATTGGACGTGTCTATGCTTTATTATTTCAGAAATGTTTCCTACCTATTAAATAATTAGAGCTTATCCGTGACACATTTTAAGAGCTTTTGGAATAAACCATTGGACACAAGCTGATCTTTGTGGATGTTTATGTTTCTATCTATAAATTTTCCCTGACTCTTCTTACACTTTTTGATAGAGGTTATTAAATGCCAAAGTCAGTTTGAACATGGTCTAATCTAAATGAAAAGGTATTGAGAATAGAATGCTACCTTGTACAGCATTAACATTTATTCTTTACAAAACTGCTCTTCCACATATTTAGAGAAGTTCAGAACTCCAAACTTTGTGCAATAAACATTTTCAGAATCTGACAAAGATGCTTTTAATTCATAAGGTGTTTGCTGGTTTAAAAAGAACTACATTTTTCCAGGTAAAAGTGGACTTGGAAATGTCCACTTTCTAGCAATTTCCTATAGTTACTATTGACACACTATTATTTCAAATTATACGTCGTTTCACTAGAAGGAAATGCTACTCTTGCTTATTTTTTAAAGGCCAATCCTTTTTGCTGGTTTCTGAAACATGTTCATGGCCATAAAATATGTCAGCAAATGACTGTTTTAACATGATGACAGACACATTATCGGACTGTGACTGACTAGGGTATGAGTGACTATATTTCGACAGTTGTGTCAGCTTTTGACTGAAGGAGCACAATTAAAAAAAAAAAAAAAAGACCTAGACTGAATAGTAGGGTATTACTGAGCAAAAGTCAGCAGGTGACATGTATCTTTACAAACACTCGAGTTTTCTCAAGTGTCAAAAGAATTAGTAGTGAGCTTTAAGCATTATAAAATTTATTTTGTTTAAGAACAAATTAACATTACAAAGAGTTGGGCAGCAGGTCCGTGTGTACTCAAAACTTGAGAACTTTGACTTTTAATGTCCAAGTTCACTGGATCTAATGCTATCATTTTGACTTAACTTTCATTATACACTTTGGCATTTTATTTCTCTAATGTGAAAATGTCTAAGCCCGGAAATCCCAAAGCTTAGATAATCACCCACATTCCTTACTAATATCTATTTTTTAAGCAATTTGAATAAAAAATTAGGGGAAAACATTCCTCTAATTTTGTGAGCAAGAACTTTTAGCAATAACAGGATATATGAGGTAATGCTCTCAAAGTTATGGAGGGCATGTTTCAATGGTGTTTTAATTTGCACTTGATAATTTTGCTATTTCTTTGTGCTCCTTTCTCTCCTCACAATTGTCAGTTGCCTTTTCTATTCCAGAATCTGTAGAGATTTCTCCAGGACACAAAATATCATCAATTTTGCTCTCATGCCTCTCTCCTCCATTGCCTGGATATAATATTTACTATTCTTGGTAAGGCTGGGTTGTACATATCCTTGGTTCCTGTGGATCCCATGGATACTTTTGTCGTCATACTCCACTACACTATTATTTTAAGCATTTATATTTTTCTTCTCCATAAGTTGAGAAATCTTTCTTTCCTGTCAATATTCCCACTGTCTTGTACATAGTATATGCTTAGCAACCATTAGATAAATAAGCAAACCACTGTGGAATGAATGGGTGAATGAATAACAACCGGTGGTGCATTTAAAATATGTTCCATAAGGAGAGGAGTCATTAATTCAATGATGTGGATTGTACAAAAAATCCACTTTCTTATCTTAACAATACTGTAAATTTAAGCTCCTTAACACCGCTTTTTTTCTTAAATCAAAAGGTACTTAGCTTCTAGTATGGACTCCGTAAATAACCTGAAAAGTATAATACAAAGAAGTTTTTAACTTTTAGCTCATACATAAACAACATTTTAATTTTAAGTGCACAAAAATGTTGCCCCGTAGCTTCAATATTTTAAAAATAAGCATACTATTAGTGTTTTAATATGGGAAGAAATAAAGATTCTGATGATTATGTTTGGAGTCCATTTCTAGGACCTTTATAATTCTAAAGGAGAAATTTTTTTCTAAATAAGGTATCAAAAAATCTCTTTATTTCATATTAATTACTTAAATGTAGATGTTGACTGAACATTATACATTTTTAGGAAAAATTTGGTTTAATTTTTCAAATTAATTATCCATTTTTTTAAATTTTTATAAGTCAAAATTTCAAGATCTAACTAAGACCAAAATGTATACAGAAATTATTTCAAGTCATGTAAAATCTCAAATTATGGCGAAATTTAGAAATGTCTATAAAATAAACATAGATTACAGAGTTTTAGAGCTAGAATGATTTCGTTATTTGGAACCAATTAGTTGCCTCTGTATAAATTATATATTTGAAGTAATTGATAACAGACCAAAAGATCCAATTTTTAAAATAAATTTGATGTCTTAGAATTAAGAGATTGGCAATGACAACATGAACACTGAGTGAAAAAATACTTTCTAGAATGAAATTAGGAAGGATGAAATTAATATTATGGTAGATTTCATAATACATAAAAACAATTGAAGTATTTCAATGAAATTCAAGAAGTTGAATGCTGCAGCAATAAAAATTCTCAGGATTAATATTAAATGATAGATTATTGGGAATTTCTTCATTCATATAAAAAGGAGTTTAGTAAATATACATAAATTGAAGTATATATACTTGCTATACAAATACTTTTACTAAAGGATTCTTATGGGGTAGATTTACCCCAAAATTTACTTATTATTAAGTAATTAATATCAACCATACATAAAAAATTAAATTCAGACTTCCACAGGGTTTTTCAAGTGTTTTAAAATTAAAATGTTGAAGCATGTTAAGATTAAAAAGAATTGATTAAAGAGACAACTATATAAATTAAGGTTTCAATGGATATACTTTTGTTGTTTTTACCAAGAATAATATGGAAATTTTTATAGTGCATAAAAATGGAGAAAAAGGAAATGATTCAGTCGCTTCATTTGCTCATGCAGAGCTAAAATTATAAGTTAAAGGAAGAACATTTATTTTAATTATAATCAGAGCACAGTATGGAATATTTTTATTCATGTCTTACAGAATCTTTTAAGAAATTCTCTCATTGATTCTGGTTTCCCAAAATTTTAAAGTTAAAAAGAAAACCAAAGAACAGGAGGATTTACCTAGTAAGCGCTGAGCTTAAAAATGTAATAACAGTTCTAGAGAGAACATGACAAAGTATGTATTACCATGTAAATCTATGTACCAAAATATAATTAAAAGGGGTAGTCAAATCTACAGCATAGAAGACTACCAAAAAGAATTACCATGTAATAAATAAGACCTCCTTTCTTCAGTTTAGCTTATCTCCTTCCTACTGATGATATTTTCTTAGGAGCATGCAATCTATCAGTCCCCTTATAAAGTTCTTTCTGGTAAACTTTTGAGCAAAATTTTCTATGAGGAATTAGGAATAACCTTATCGGTCCCATTTTACAGACCTACTTAACAAAATTCTTTACTGTAAGGCCAAAATTATAACCAGGAATGTTTTATAAAAGGAAAGCATTAAGGAAAAAAATGGTAAAATGCTCAAGTAAATCAGTAAGATTATACAACACAGTGAAAATGGGCAAAAGAATTTTACCGTAAGAGAAAAATAATAAACACATGAGATGTTCAAACTCATTCACAATTAAATAATTAAAATAGGATACTAACTTTTGCCCACTAAATAGGTAATTTATTTTAAGTTTGTTGATAACTAGGAGGGGGAAAGGGAGAATCCCATATTCTACTGATGAACATATAAATTAGTGTCACCTTTTAAGAGTAATTTGGCAATATCTCTCAAAATTAAAAATGTATATACAAGTAGACTAAGAAAATCTACAGGAATGTGCAGCATATTTATACAAAAATGTACATACACAGGCACACCCACAAGAGTTATAACATTGCAGTTAATTTTGTAAAATCAAACTACCAAAAACAACTGAAATGTCAATCAATAAAAGACTGGATAACTAATATGTGATATATCCATACAATGAAACACTCTTTCTCGTTCTCTTAAGAGTAAATTTTTTTAATGTACAATGTATTCATGTAAATTTGCATCTATTTAGTGACTCTTTCCTGATAAATTTTAAATTTTGTTTAAGAAAAGCTCTTTTGTTTATAAAAAATTGATAACACTTGGTTAAACTGAGTAAACAAGTCTTTTTTAGGGAGTAGAAATTTGGGATTTGTGGTGAAGGGAAAGGAGGTTTTCAATTTTTACTTTTTTCCTTCTGAATTGTTTTCATTTTCTAAACAGATTCAATTATTACTTTTATAATTTTTAATAAAGTAACTGATTATCTAGAAAAGGTGACTATAGCTCCTTTTCTCCTTTTCTCTTATAAAATCTGTGTCTAAAAGCTTATTAAAAACTAATAAATATTATACACACATATAGATACACAAAGAATAAATGAAAACCAAAAAGATCATATATGTTGTCAAACATTTAATTGATAAAAGCATATATATATGTGTGTGTATATATATGTGTAATTTTGTATGTGTGGGTAAGCATGCATGTATGCATACTCAGCATGTCTGGATCAACAGGCATGGAAGTAATGAAACAGCATCATCACAAAGTTACCTTTTTTCTTATTTAAAAATGCCTGCAATTGGCATGTCCCTCTTTATCCTGGGGCTCAAAATATGCCCACTTCTCTTTTAATATTTAAGTTAATATATTTCCAAACCCCCATTTCTCAAACTCACAACAGCACAGTGAATTAAGAATGCAGGTTTTAGAGCCCACTTCTGCCCCTTAGTAGATATGGGACCTTGGGCAAATTAGTTTCTCTGTGTTTTGGTTTCCCTTCTGTAAGGTGAAGAACTTTTCCCACCTCTAGTTTCTTGTGTTGTAAAGATGACATATATTAATGTAAGTAAAGCCCTTGGAAGAATAAATTGCTGTACAACATTAGCTAAGATTAGCATTCTCCCTCCAGATGTTCCCAAAGATTCCCAGCGTTGTTTATTTAGTCCAGTTCAACCAGATCTTTTTATTTTCAATGGAAGGTCTGGTCAGTCAGCTAAAGAAACTCGTTTTCTCAATTTTGCTACTGTCACCATCCCACAGTATCACCAACAAATATGGGCAGTCTGGGTAATAGAAAAAAAATGCATTCATTTGATAAATATGTGTAGAGTGCTTTCTATCTGCCAAGAATTCTCCTAAGCAATGAGAATACAGTAGTGAACAAAACCAAGCCATTGCCCTGGGGCATTTCTATATATTTTATTGACCAAGATGATATTCAAACCTCCACAATTTAGTAGTCTAAAACTGAAATAACCAAGTAAGTTGACTTTTCCCAAACTATTCTTAATTTTGAATGATGTTGTAATGGGAAGCAACAGAAAGAAGCACTAAATAGTTTTCTGATAGCATTTCCCCAAAAGAATGCCTTAAATTACTTTAGTTTCAATTATGTTTCATGTTACAAAACCAAGAAAAGAATATTACATATATGACTGTGTATATTTGTATATGTATGCATGAGAAAAATATAGGTCAGCAGTATGTGTTAAATGAAATTGTACCTGCAAGCAACATAGTGAAAGGGGTTTCATTTAATTTTTCTTCTATTTAGAATTTAAACTTAAATCCTCTAATTTCCAATTTCCATTCACAAGAAACATCGTGAGAAACAAAAACACTTATATGCAATCAGGTATCGGTGGATCATTTTAATCAAAGTAAATATTTTGTAATCGATGCTAAAACCTCAAGCCTAAGCACAAATGTATAGTATACATATATAGGGTTTTCCCCCCAGGAAATGTAAACATATCTTACTCTTTGTCCACAGCAGCTATCCTTGAAAAACTGATTCTACATGCCAGTGATGTAATTTCACAGAATTCAAGGAACAACGCAAACCCACCAGCAAAACTCCAGCCAGGCCAAGTCGTTACATAATTCCATCTCCATCACCATAGAAAAATGAAGAATACAAAATGTCAATGCATAGCTCTCCCTAATCAAATTTGCATTCCTTGGAAAGAAAACTTCAGTTCAATAAGAGAGAAAACCCCAAGCAATGGAAAAGGGATGTCTACCTATTTACTAAATTGAAAAATTCTCTATGAGCACAACCAGACTGATACTACTCACAGGCTTATAGACTCTTGCAATATTTTCCCAAGTGGGATTGCATTTCCCATTTGAAAAAGAGAGAAACACAAAACTGCATTCATCTGGAAAATAGTATGCTGTGATTCAGTACACCCTACTGCCTCAAATGGAAGTTACTTCAACGTGCATTTCTTTATTCTATACATTTCAAAACAAGTGCTTTTCATACTCTACACTCAATATTTTAGGAATTATTTTATCTTATGATGAGAAATATTAGCAGCTGAAACCCCGAATCATGCAAAGTTCACTGTTTTTAACTTCAAATTTACATGCCAAATTTACATGTCAATATAATATCTATTCAAAACATTATTGAACATATCATATGGTAGACATGAGGCTACATATAGCAGTGTATAAAACACATGTGGCCTTACACTCATGTATCTTGAAGTATTATAGGGTGGAAAGTAAATACACTAATGAATATCTAATTACAAATTCTAAGGGATACAATGTAAATAATAAAGAGCCATGAAAGAGGAGGACCTCTTCAGACTATGTGGTCAGGGAAAGACTCTAGAAGGAAGAGTGTTTGAAAATGAGACGAGGAAGATGAGAAGCTTTATAGCAAATTGGGAGACAAGAGCTTGTGTGAAGGTCTTGCTGAGAGATTATTTGACTTATTCATGGCACTAAAACTCAGTAGTTGAAGCTTGGTGAGAAACGGGGAGAACAATTCCAGGAGAAAATGGAGAGAAGCAGGAGCCATTGGATGGAGGTCCTTGAGGCCACTTGTTTTAGCTAGGGAAATAACATTTTCAAATTTATGATATGAAACAATCACACTGAAGAGAGTTCTGAGGAGGCCAAGAGTAGAAGACTGGAGACCAGTGGAAAAAATACCAGTGTACACAATGCTACAGAAGTCTTGTTTTTTTGTACTGACAACTTTGGACACTGTCTTGGATTGATTTCTATACAACTAGTAGAAATAAAAATTAATTTTCTTTGGAAAACTTGTTCTGAACTGTTGGCAACAATTATCAAAAACCATTGTCTATCCATATTTCGAGGATGCTATGTGTTTATATGAGTTGTCATGGAACCTTAACTGACATCTGTAACAGTTTCGTATGGGAGTTATGTCTCATGTGAATGTTGAATGAGTGAATGTGAATGAGTTATGTCTCAAGGACACGTGCTCCATCCAAACGGGGGATCCACTCTTCATCTTTGTTTTGAAGGAATGACAGTTCAGTGTTGACAAATTTCTAATTTTCCAAGATAAGCTGGAAATCTGGATTTTGAGATGAAATCTTTCAATGTTTGAGGTTGGCTCAATTTTTTAAAAAAAATACACTTATGTTAACTTCCAGACCTTGTCAGCAATTAAACTCTTGACCATTATAAGGCTGTCTGGCTTGTGTGGTGAGGTACAAAATGATGACCTCATAATATAAGAGGAGAAATTTGATTAAGCAACAACATAATGCACAAAGAACCTTTCTAATTCTAAATTACTCTAAGAAATCCTCAACCGTTAATATTTTGCTCCAAATCCAAAAATATGTCTTTTCTACAAATGAATTCTATGAAAAGTTTTGACATTTTCAAAAATGCCCACCGTATCCAACCTCTTGGAACAGACATTAAATGATTTTAGTATACTCAGATAATCATTCATTTATTCATTCCTTTATTCAACAAATACAATGGGTCAACCATTGTGTTTGGCACGGGCACAAATAGGATTCAAGATAAAATTACTGTCCTCATGAGCCTTGCAGTCAGTGGATGGGGGAGGTAAGTCAACAGGTAGCTGCATTATAGTGTATTGAGTGCTTTACAATGGGAGAGTACAGGGTGCTATGGAACTACACAGAAGGAGCACACAACCCACACTTGGAAGTGGGGGATGGGAGAATGGGCCAGCAATGTTCCTTGTAGAAGTCCATAGCAGAAGGATAAGTATGAATTGTCTAGGTATGTGTGAAGAATGAGCGTGTTTAAAGAACCAGTAACTACAAAGAGTATGATGCTTTCAACAAATCATTGAATGGCAAACAGAAATAAGCCAACTATACGAAAGAGGAAAGCAGAGCATGAACCATACACAAAGTAATAGCTTCAAACGACATGGCATTTGGTGAACTTTTGGAACAAGCAGCAGCACTAAGATCCTCAAGATAAGTAGCCATGAGAAATGGAGAAGCTCTTTTCAAACCATCAACTCTATGCAACCACACATTTTAGAGTTAAGAGAGTAGGAAACAGAAGATTCTTCAAAGATTCCCAAAACTGAGCACGAGTTTCTCATGCATGCTGTATAGTAAGGAATACCCACCTTTTCAGTGAAACCTTGCACAAAAAAGCACAGCATCTTCATTGGAAACGGACCAGAATTTACATCAACAAGGAAAGGTCTTTGGGTAATCACCGCCACCCCAAAGATACTCAAGCCTACTAAACCAGCATCCAACTTTTACTGAAAATCTGGAGAACTCAAATCTCCCCAGTAGAAACTCCCATAACTACTGTGACTGGTTATACACTGTTATGCAATTTCTGCTTTCATATGTTCTCTGAAATCCTCTTCTCAGCATTTAACACTTGATCCCAGAGGAAACAAGTGGCAGAGATAAATTTAAAAAGGTACTCATCCTTTACTTATTTCTACTGCGGAGAATGATGTCATAAAGGTAAGGATGCTGTGGGAGCATGGTTAGATATAGAATGACGCAGAGAAGGACTAGCATGCCAACTGCAGAAACATTCTGGTGAGGTAGGGAGTAAAGGAATCACTAGCTAGATCCTGGGGGAGACAGCCCAGAAAGGCAATAAGTGAAGAAATGAAGAATAAGTCTAGATGGAGCTGTAACATGCAGTTGCTCTACACACAGTGATTTAGATATCTACCAGGATGTATTGATTAAGAGTCTTTTTATTTATAAAACCCAATTTAAACTAGATTACCGAAAATTATTTACTGGTTCACATAACTGAAAGGTCCAGTAAGTATACTGGGCTTCAGACATAGCAGAAGTTCAGAAGTTCAAATGATGTCATTGAAACCAGGTTTTTCTCTTTTCTCTGCTTTTGAGTTTACTCACTTTAATAACTAGGCACAACATGTTGACTTTTGACAGCTTCGGGCTTGCCCCTGTGATAGCAAGATATTTAATTTGTTTTTCAGTTTCTTGCCTTTATTATGGTACTTTATTTTATATTCTCATTTGACTTCCTTTTTTCCAATTTTTTTTAACTGTGGTAAAATACATATAACATAAAATTTACCATCTCCACCATTTTTATGTGTACAAGCTCAGTGATGTTAAATATATTCATAATGTTGTGCTATCACCACCACCACCCATCTCCAAAATCCTTTTCATTTTGCAAAACTGAAATACTATACCCATTAAACTGTGACTTCCCTTTCCCCCCTTTACCCCTGCCCCTGGCAACCACCATTCTACTTTCTGTCTCTACGATTTTAAACAATCTAAGTACCTCATATAAGTGGAATCATGCAGTATTTAGCTTTTTGTGACAGGCTTACATTTAGCATAATGTCCTCAATGTTCATTCATGCTGTAGTATATATCAGAATTTTTTTCCTTTTCAAGGCTAAATAATATTCCATTGATATGTATACCACATTTTGCTTATCCATTCATTGATGGATGAACACTTGGGTTGCTTCTACATTTTACTTATTGTAAAAATGCTGCTATGAACATAAGTATACAAATATCACTTCAAGACCTTGCTCTCAATTCTTTTGGGTATATAGCCAGAAGTGGAATTGCTGGATCATGTGGTAATTCTACTTTTTATTTTTCAAAGAACTGCCATACTGTTTTACACAGCAGCTGTAGCATCTTACAATTTTACATTCCTACCATCAGTGCACAAGGGTTCCAATTCCTCCACATTCTCACCAACACTTGCTTTCTGTTTATTCGTTTTTGATAGTAGCCATCCTAAAGGGTGTTATTGGTATCTCATTGTTGTTTTGATTTGCATTCCCCTAATGATTAGTGATGTTGAGCATCTTTTCATGTGTTTGTTGGCCATCCGTATATCTTCTCTGGAGAAATATCTATTGAAGTTCCTTGCCCAGTTTTGAGTCAGGTTGGTTGTTTTTGTTGTTGTTATTGTTGTTGTTGAGTTTTAGGAGTTCTATATATATTCTGGATATTAATCCCTTATCCGTATGTGATGTGAAAATATTTTCTCCCATTCTGTGGGTTGCCTTTTTGCTTTGTTGATAGTGTCTTTTAATGCACAAAATTATAAAATTTTTGTGAAGCCCTATTTATTTTTTCTTTTGCTGTCTGTTGTCTATGCCTTTGGTATCACAAGATATTTAATTTTGACAGGAAAAAAACAAGGGACTCTTCCCCAGGATTTTCAAAAAATGAATCATTGTCTCCTTGGCTTTGATTAGTGTCATACATATATCTAGAGCAATCAGTGTGACCAGATCTATATTTAAAATGTACACAGAAATAGGAAGCATTAGAAAGAAAAAAGACTAGTTCCGACTAGCTATCTACTTTACATTTGGTAGGATATATAAGTCCATGCCACTCTCTCACTAGTTGGAAGCAGCTGCATAGCACAGGGAGATCAGCTCAGTGCTTTGTGACCACCTAGAGGGGTGGGATTGGGAGGGTGAGAGGGAGACGCAACAGGGAGGAGATAGGGGGATATATGTATATGTATAGCTGATACACTTTGTTATAAAGCAGAAACTAAAACACCCTTGTAAAGCAATTATATTCCAATAAAGATGTTAAAAAAATAAATTTTAAAAAAAAAGATTTGGTGAAATGTCCTTTATCTGAAAAGTTCTGAAATGATAATGCAAAATACAACCCATATTATTTCACAAGTTTACATCAATTCAGGGCTTCAGCCTATTTTTTGTACAAGATCTGTAAACATTTTACCAAAAAGACATCCCAACAATGAAGCCTTCCTCTGCAGCTACAACCTAAATCATACTCCACTATGCTACACTTTCATCAACTGGTCAGTAGGCATCCAGAGGTACTGAAACAAAACACAAACATTTAAAATAAGTTATATTGAATATTCTTCTAGCACACTATCTTTTCACCTCAAGAATGATGCTGTGGAACCAGATAGTTTCAAAACCAATTAAAGCACAAGTTGAAGTGGGGGAAAGAAATATGTTTTAGTCTATTCAGATGGCTGTGTTTCTCACAGTTCTAGAGGCTGGGAAGTCTAAGATAAAGATGCCAGGAGATTAGGTGAATGGAGAGGCCCACTTTCTAGTTCGTAGATGGCTGTCTTCTCACTGTGCCCTCACATGACAGAAGGGACAAGTGTGGTCTTTTAATAAGGACACTAATTCCATTCATGAGGGCCTCACTTTATGACCTCATCACCTGCCAAAGGCCCCACCTTCAAACACCATCACTGTGGGGATTAGGTTTCAACATGCGAACTTGGGGTGGAGGGAGAGGTGTACCAACACTCAGTATACAGCAAAATCAAACTAAAAGAATTATATACTTTTGTTTAGGTAAGTGATGACTGAAAGAATGCATTAGCAAAATCTATTAACTAATAAAAAGGTATAAAGATAAAAATAGAGTCAATATAGACTTAATAAGTAGAAACCATGGGGTTTGTTGAAAATAGTGTACATCATATAAGAAAGGAGAAGTTATGAATAACTCTAATTTAAGAGATTAGTTGGTAGTAAAGGCTTCTGCAAAATTCAGAACCAACAGGGCAAGGGATATCTATTGAAGGTCCAGCCCATTAAATTTAGAGTAAACTAAAAAGAAATTGCACTTACCCCAGTAAATACTAAACATAAAGAACTTACCAGAAGCTCAAGAAGTGGTAAATCTGAAAACCTGAATTAATCAGAAAATATTTTATTTATGAATTACAGAACCTTTAAATGAAACTGGCATGGATAGAACTTTAAGAACTTCATAGACAGTAGCCATATGCCCTCTTAATTTCACGTCCATCGATGTCTGTCATTATTTCACAAGGCAGCATATTCCATTACAGAACGACTCTTAAGGTTAGAAAGTTCTTCGTGCATTTGAACTAAAACTACTGGTTACTTCCATCCTACCTTAGAATGACTCCGGAAAAAAAAGAAATTTTAAAGCATTATACTCAGAATTAAAACCACTGATCTCCAAGTGTTCCAACCAATACTAACTAGAACAGAAGTATGGCTTCCTTTTTCAGGACACATATCTTCTAATAATGCTCAAAGATAAAAATCCATTAACTTTATTGACAACTTAGTGTTACCAAAATCTGTGCTGGATACCAACTGCTGTATAGCCACCATTCAGTTTCAGTTCCTCACATGCTCTCCCCTATACTGCTGAATAGTGTCCCCTTTTCCCACCTCCTATCCCCCTCACCTCCAGATATCCAGCTCTTAATCCCTGGGACCTGTGAGTGTTACCTTATATGACAACAGGAACTTCGCAGATCTTATTAAGAATACTGAGATAGGGAGATTATCATGGATTATCTAGGTTGACCCTAAATGTTATCATACACATCCTCATAAGAGGGAGGCAGAGGGAGATTTGAAACACAAGGAGAAAAAGGCAGTTTGATGGAAAGAAACAGGAAGAAGAAAAAGGTCATATGATGCCATGAACCAAAGAATAGGAATATTCTCCAGAAGCTGGCAAAGTCAAGAAAATGGATTTGCCCCAAGAATCCCTAGAAGAGTGGCCCTGTCAACACATTGATTTCAGCCCAGTGAAACCCATGTTAGGCTTCAGCCTCCAGAACTATGAGAGAATAATGCACATTGCTTTAAGCCATCACTCGCTTGATAATTTGTTACAGCAGCCACAGGAAACTAAGACACCCTCTCTTTGTGAGGAGCACTCACATGAAATTTGGAAGATGGAAGAGAACCCAAACCATTATTATTTTTCCAGCAATAATATGCAGGCACAGGGAATTTGGAAGTGGCTTCCAGGATTTCTCCTATATCTCCTCCCCTTTCATACTGAAGGCAACTGAGTCCATTGGCAGTGGGTATCTGCAATTCCCGGAAACTTCTGAGTTCCTGAACCCTAGCAAACTGCTCTCCATGACTTCCACCACATCCTCAGTTCTTCCAACTGATTTCAAGCTCTTAAGTTTAAACCTGTCCTTTAAAAAACATTTTAATAAATAAATAAACCCTTCCTGTTTGAAACACCTAGAGTGCTTTCTGTTTTCCTGACCAAAACTTGGCTAATAACATACCATGTTCTGAATGTCCTGCAACCTACTTAGAATGAATATAAAATATTTTGTTTCCAAAAACTTCACAAGTTCTTATTTCTACAATTAGAAGTCATGGGAAGAGCTAAATATTTTCCAAAGCAATATAAATAAATGTGCATAAAAAGTATAACATTTAATATTTACTTATTCCCCCATTAATTCAACAAATATTTATTGAGCACCAACTCAGTCATAAATGCAATACACAATATTAGAGACTCAGTGATGAGCAAGCTAGACATGATTCCTCCTCTATCAAGAGGAAAATAAAGGCAAATATACAGGCAATTGAATACAGATTAACATTCTGTGAAAGGGTAAGTACAAGGTGCTACAGAAGTATACAAACATAGCAGGATCAAGGAATGTTTGCGTCTAAGCCAAGATCAAAGGCATAATAGGTATTAATAAGGCATTATGTAAATGGAAGAAGAAATAATCCTTCTCTCCTCAACTTGTCACATCTGCCATTTGTCCCTCCCTCCTACTCATGAATCCTAGTTGCATAAAGGAAAGTGTATGTAGACTAAAGTCAGATAAACCTGGGTTCAAAGCTGAGTTCAGCACTTACTGCATGTGTAATCGGGGACAAAGTACTTAAATTATCTAGTTTTTCTTTTTTCATCTGTAAAGTGAATATAATAATATCTACCTTGCATAGAAATAATGTCTGTGAATTGCCCAGCTCAGTAGCTGACCTGTCCTTCCTTTCTCCCTACCCTCCCTCCTTCCTTCCCTCCTTTGTTCCTTTCTTTCTTTTGAAATAGTGCAGTATATAATCATATTGTAATAGTTATGTGTTAGCATCTTAGATACAAATCAAAACATTTTTTCTATCTTGAATATGAGCTATAATCAGCAAGGTCTCCAAATTTTAGATTTGAAACAGTCTGTCAGATGAATCAATTAAGCGGGAACACTGGGACCCATACTTTCCTTCTTCTACCCTCAGAGAAGTGTCTTCTCATTTAACATGGCCCTCTATTTTGAATTATTAGTGGTGACAGGAAAAAAATTCTTCCTGGTTATATCTGTAAACCCAATTTTCTACTGCCCATGTCAAGTATTAAGTCAACCTCCAAATAATGATAACATTATATCCAAGTAATGGACAAAATAGTCTATATGATATAAAATTAAAATGTGAATTAATTTCCAAAGAAAAATATTTTAAGTGGTATTAATTCTTTCATTCTTATTGACTACTGGGAATAAAAAAACTGCTCTCAAATCATCTATATTTTCATAATTTGCCTTGTTTTGTAAGTAAATACTTTTCTTTACCACTCACTAGATGATGAGAACCCAGTGGGCAAGAATTAACCCTTTTGCAGTTTTGTAACCTGATAGATTTCCTAGCAAAATGTTTCAAACAAAGAGTATGCATGTCAAATGTACCGGAATCAAAAGCCAGAGACAACTGCATATCACTGAGTGACGTAACGTTTTGTCAATTGTCCATATATTAATATTTGGACAGTTATTTGGACAATCTGTCCAGGGAAATTTTTTAATGTTTGGGAAATATTAATTTTCTCTAAACAAGGTCTTAAATAACAAAGAAACAAAGTAGGTCCCAGACTCCAGACACTGCAGCAGTACAGGAATAGGAGATTTTTGGGTGAAAATTGGAGGGTGCTACGTATTACCTGACAGTCACAGAAAAAATGGGCTTCACCGGGCCCCATTCTTCGTTTGGTGCCCAGGACACTGCAGACGGCATCTATCTGAGCCATAGGAAATTGCCTACATTTGATGGGGCTTTATTTTTGACCCAGAAATATGGCAGTTTCATATGGTTCAGATTAATATTTAATAAAAACGAACTCAACGTCTCAAAAAAAAAGGGCTTCAGAAGATGCACCTTCCTGCCCTTGGACATGGTGTGCAGAGGACAAAGTCTGAGGGCACTGAGCTATGTTGTTTCTATGAAGAGTGACATGAAGACCACAAATGGCAAATGATAAAATGAAAACAAGTTAGAAACACCACAGCTATTCAGTATTAGGGTAATTTTTCTCCAATCTGAGTCTGGAGAAAATAGCTATCTGTTAGATTTTTCAGAAGCAATTGTTTCTACTCAAGTTACCATGAGGTATTCATTTCCCAAAATCAACTAAAAAGCCAGGATGAACTATCAGCACCCTTTTCTCCACATTAGTATCATTCAATCCTTCAGATTTAAGAAAGGAGGTACATGCACCAGATTTTCATACAACTTTGACACTTCAGTCTACAAAAAGATACAAAGTATTTTTTAATATATAGGATCATAGCTTTAGTATTGGGGGGTTTGATTTGTTTTTTGGGGTTTTTTTATGTGACTGTCTCCATTATAGCAAGAATCCCTTCAGAGCTGCAACTCTGATATAGTAATCTTTGATATATAGTAATGGTACAGTGCCTGGCATATAGAAGACATTCAATATGTTAGATGGATGGATGGGTAGGAAGATGAATGGATAAGTAGATTATCATGGAGGAGCTGTGGCAATGACAGGTACTTAGAAATATCCTATAATTAAGAGAAATGACTTATGTTCTTGATTTCCCAGGCACACGTTCTTTCTTGAAGCATGAAAATTTCTAAAAGATTTTCCTTATTGGAGAATGGAGAGTTTTCTGATATCCAGACTAACCCACAAACTAGCTTAGGGCCAGAGAATAAACTTAAATACCAGAACCTAAAGCACCAAAATGAAGGAACTAGAATATGGTGAGAGTGTACAGTTTGTGAAAATGAGCTAAAAAATAGCAGAGCAGTTTTACCAAAGTTAAATGCAAGGTTATGCAGTTAAAAATCTAAAGTATAAATAAAAGCGATAAGACCTCAGATTTGGGGCCCCAATACCCTTGCATTCATCAAGAATCGTCAAGTTGTTCTCCCTCTCATGAGATAAAAATGCGATATTTGGGTTCAGTAATTGTCTTTATGTGGAGGATACATGGTTTAGGTTTCATTTCTTAAAAGACTTAGTCTCATTTCAGCCTGGAAAAATTCTTCCTAGAAAAATTAGCAGGAAACTGAATATCTCATGTGAAAAGAAAACATATACGAATACATCAGCCATTTAAGTCTGATGAATTGAAATGGGATCAACATTAAACTTTAGCCTTTTTAAAGCACAAAATTATCAAATTTTACTAAAGGAGTAACTGTGTAGGTCTTCACACACACGTTTAAATATTCACTGTTACGTGGTCCCCGCCACTAACCACAGTGTATGTGTCACTAAGATCCATCCTGCTTAATCTTGCTAACTAATTATAGTTACATACCAGAGACAATGGAGGAAGGAAAGTATTCTAAAGAGCTAATCAAAATATAAAAGCCACATGTCATTAAAAATGCAAAATTAACACATAAATAGCTATTCTCAGAGCTGGAAAAAAATCGTTCCAAAGATAATCATTTGCTTCATATTTCAGAGAAACATTGCCCTGACCATAGGAATATCAGTACAGAGATGTCTGTGAACTGTAAGAGCCAAACCATGCTTTTCTTCCTTAGGTGTTATGAATTGCAGATTAATCTATAAGGTAACTATTTGAAAGGATTTGTTTCTTATTCACCCTAAGTGGATTTTTTCTTCCTTGAGAATACTGCTATTTCATCCTGAAACTTTTCCTGGAGATCATTGTTGTTTGGGTTTTCATTCGTTTGTTACAGAGACACATTTTTAAGAATTATTTTCTCTTAATAGTGAACATAATCACTTTTCCTTTCATTTCAATGGTTGAAATATGTTCTCCTGTTGGTAAATGTGGCTCAGGAAAATGACTGACCTTTTCAAACAAAATTTATAATTTTAGAAATGTAAAACTTAACATTCTTTAGTAATCCAATATTAAAATACATTTAGGCTGATCTATAAAATGCTATGATTTCAACTATTCTTTTTTGAGTGTGCAATAGAGAAGCATTAACAATGCGTGTGGTTTAGAAAAATTCATTTATATAGCCGTTTGCCATGTCATGATGTATCTTAAACAAAAGAGGTACAGACAAAGGTATTGATTTTAGGGACTTAACTAAATAAACAGTATGTAAATTGTGTCTTTTTCTATAAAATTAGATCAGGACACACATATTACACTGCCTTTTTCTATAAGAATGACAGCTATTGAATTTGGCAGACATTGGAATTTGGTTAAAGAGTTACAGACCTTTGATCTTTGGATTACAATAAAATGAAACCACTGTAAAAGGACAGTAGTGGGCCAGCCAATTTCTCAAGCACGCCACAGCAGCCAGGAGGCGTTATCGCTTAGTGCTGTCAAGAAATTGACTCTGCATTTGCTTCTAGCCCTGTGTCTTCTAGTAGATGATGAGGATGGTGAGGATATCCTCATTAGAATACAAAGTAACACCCTGAGAACACAGTTTGGTGTTTTTCCTCTCTTTTAGTTCTGACCAGCTATTCATGCTGATCTATTATACTTCCAAGTAATGATATTATACCCTGGGGAGTAGTTGGCTCATTTATATTTTTTATTTTTCTAAGACTCTACATGGGGTTATTTTTAGAGGGAGTGGAGAAAAACACCAAATCTCAGATTCAAATCCATTGGAGTTTTAAGGAAAACCCAGTAAAGGAACTTACGATTAATGTTACTCTAGTTACTTCCTTATTTGTGGGAATTTTTGTTTTGGTTTTGTTTTTCCTTTTTTTTTTTTACTTTTTCTTTTCGTTTTTTTTGATAACACTTCCTTAATCAACCTGGTTGCTAATAAATTAACCTTCAGAGTCATACACAAGGAAGTCATTCCCTTTAAGTCTTTACTTTTTAAGCTAAATTCTCCAAGTTACAAATAATGCCATTACACCCTAATGACAACATTTGACCACCAATTTATAAAAGATATTTATTGATAACCTTTTGAATAAAAAGAATGCTTGGTCCCCAAGTTCCCTATTACTTCACTTTCTTCTCATATAATTATGACTAATTTTAGCCAAAAGTACCCTAATAAACTGATAATAAACAGTGACTTAACAAGTTTTCTTAATCTAAAATTATAGATTCATAGCAACAAATAGGCAAGTTAGATCTCTCTTAGGTCTTTTTATCCAGCCCACCAGATCTGTGTTGTCTTTTTTTTTTTTAACCTTCTTTGTTATGTCATTCCGCAGACAGAACTCAGGCTGTTTCCTGTCACCCACTGGAGCAAACTGCTCAACAGAAAGCACAGTTGGACAGCCCTTAATTAGTGCTACTTGGGATAGTCAGTGTGTGAGCTTGTGTCAGCATCTCACTTAAACAGGAACAGAGCAGTGAGAATCAGCTGACAGTTGAAATGCAAGACACCAGGTCTTCCACTTCCACCTACAGTCATACATTGCATGCTGCATGCCTGAGAATGTTATGAAAAATGTTGGAAATAATGTTCTGTATGTAAATTGAACTCAAATTATTCCATCACTTTTTACAGGGTGTTTATTTCTTTAAGTTAATCCAGGTACATGTTCTCCAATCAAAACCTGATGTGCGAAACTAAATAAATCTTGAAATCACTTTTCTGACAATTAATTTTTAAAAATTAACTAGACCTGGCATAATTTTTAATATTAAAAAGACAAAGAATAGCACTTAATACTTAAAAGGAGTGATAGAATGCAATTAACTTAAAATCAAGTGAACAATAGCCTTGGAATTTGTATTTCATTTTGCATTGGCATTAAATGTGCTAAAATGATCACCGCTTATTATGATATCAAAACCAAACATGTAACTTAAAAATCAGAAACCAAATTATACAGGTAGACTACATAACTGACACATATCATAGCCAAAATCTGGTGGGGGAGATGCCTTATAAACAAACTTTTCATATCCATGAACATAAAGGAAGATTTGCATCTTGACACATCTCTTGCGGGATGAAAACCTGAACACGGAACTCTATCACCTACTTGCACCCCTAAAGTTAAGGCGACTAGCTATTCTGATATTTTATCACAAATCCATCTCTATAGCCAAAACCAAAATTCTATACAGAATTTGGGTCAGCTTTGTGACAGTGGGATTTTCTTTGTTATAGAGCAGACACAGTTTAGTCTGGATGAAAAATGAGATCAATATATTCTAAACTTGTAACTGACTATAAATATAACCTCCCCCCAAACTGTTTTAAATTAGTATTTTTCTAGTGGCGAATAGAGTCCCTTTAGGTTAACTGTAAAGGGAATCTACCATGTATGTTTTCAGAGGGTAAACACTACCTTTTTTTCATTTTCTCTGGAAAGTAGCTATTTCACTTCATAGGGTAGACATTTTTAGAAACTGTTTTCGCTTTTTGTTGTTGCAGTTCAGAAGTAGGGTGGTGTTTCAGTGCTGGTGGCAGTACAGCCTTCTTTATAAGGATGAATGAAGATGAAAAGCAAGACAAATAGAAGCGAATGAGACACTGCTTTATGTGATTCATGATAGCTTGCCATAAGCCTGTTAGCCTCTGCCTGGCTCTCCTCTCTGAGAAAATAATGGATAGTTACAGTGTGTATAGTGACATTGTCAAACCATCAGGAATTGCTGATTATAGTGCTAAATATTGATCTCTGCTTCACATGTGTCAAAATTCTTTCTTCCCTTAATTAGAACTTCCCTAAGCACCATACAAGAACAAACTGAATATATCAGATCTCCGTGAAAGGGAGTGTGATTCTAGAATATAATTGTGACCTCTTGTCTTCCCCTTTTCTCTTGAGTTCTGAGATGACTTCAGCTGTCTCTCCTGCCCTTCCCAGCACATGTGATCATCATGCTCATTTTTCCCAATCTAACCATAGGAAGGTTTTTCCCAGCCTCTGCTTTTCATCATTCTGAACCACTAGGGTAGTAGTCAGATGGCAGTGAGACTTAAAGTGCCAGAAGGTGCCTTTTTCTATTTGTTTGTTTCATGGTACACCGCACCAGGCAATGACCTGTGGCAACAATGTCATACAAAACGGAGACAGGTTCACCCAATCAAAGGGAGGTTTAAAATTAATACAGATCCCTTCATTTCTTCATGCGAGATCTGCGAAGGGCAATTTCAGAGTGCCACAGTCTCCCTGATTATTAACTGCATTCACTTAAAAAATATCTTTTAAAAACTTTTGTTATGGAAACAATCCCTTTTAGCTCCACATTCCACCATCAACTGAAGCAGGGTAAATCTCCTACTAATTTGATATTACCATTCAATCAGCTTCCATATTCTGTACTCTAGCAGTAATGTAATATAATGAAAGGTTGTGATATATGGTTTCAATTTGCACCACAAACTGAGCACTTAACTCATTTATCTTAGTTTACCTGTAATATATCGTTATTTTTTAATCATGACACCATGGTGCATTTGCCTTTAGTTTGATGTGCTTGATAAAATCAATATTTCATTAAAAGATTTTCAAAAATTGTTTGTTTCAAACACAGAGCCAGACCAACTTGGCAGCCATTTCTTAGAAGCAACATCTTGCCTGAGTCTGCAGGTAAATGTCTCCACTCGCCCCACAAATACCTTGTGTGAAGGACCTTGGTCTGCTATTACTTCCCTGGTAAACTGGCAAGGTCCTCCCTCATAACATGTGGCTCAGAGAGGCTATAAATAACAAATTCAATTTTGACCTTTTCGTAATAAATCTAGAAGAGGATGATGAAGGAAAGGTTATTTAGCCTCCCCACTTTTTTTTTTTTAACAATTCAGACAGGAATCTCTGTCCCCATACAGAGAAAGCTCCAAGAGTCCTGCATGAATGCAGGTCTCTTCCCACTGCTCCCAAGTCACCTGGCTACATTGCACTACAGGTGCTCTGCATCAGTGGTAATTATCAGGTTAGAAAGCGCAGAGAACTAAATTTTAAATTGAGCTGAAAGCCTCAGACTGCAATGGAGAGGTGCCAGCATTTCAAACAGCCTGGTGCACAATGATGACACTGAAGGTTTGTTTTAACGTGGTATAGTTTGCAAGTAGAGCTACTTACATGAGAAATGCTAATGAATGGCAACTGTCGACTTTTTCTTCCCTAGCTCAGGGATGTAGGAAGAAAAATGATCTTTGGGCTGCCTGGTTAAAACACACATTACCCACTTTCTGGAAGCTATTCAGCTCACAGAAATAACACCTTTGCCTGTTTTCCCCTCCATGTTACACATAAAATATGTATTTATCACTATAAATCAATATCTAGCTAACTTCACAGGCTACATTTATGCCTTTTGGAGATAAATGTAGAATGTGATAACTGAAGCTACTATAACATCTCTGAATAGATACTTAGCTATTATAGAAATACAAAGAACATGATGAAATATAAGCTTATATTTATAGATTTAAATAAGTTTGTTCTACAATAAAAGAAGAAAATGGTCATTGATAAAACTACACATAATTATTGAAATCCTATTCATTCTACTTTAAAGTGACAGCAATTTTGTAAATACCAAAAAATGGATGCCTAGGATGAGTACATCAACAACTACATATAGAACTTTCCATCTAAAACAATTATAGGTTGAGATGACTAAGTCACCTTCTCCTTTGGTAATAACTGGATGGAGGAGGATTTGCAAGGGCAGGTGTACATAATTTTTTATTAGCCAGTAGCATCTAAGGCCTCCTAGCTTTTCTTTAATATCATCCCAACTGTGTATCACCCAAAATCTGGAATAAATTAGTCATTCCTCTATAAGAAACATTCATGACAATTCACAGCTGAGGCACATAGGATATGACCAATAAAAAGCCTACTAGTCTTTAGTACTTAGGTCCTTCCCATGAATCTTAACCAAAAGAAGTAATAAATAAGTGGCACATATAAATAGTACCTTTAAATAAGCAAGTGAGCCTTCCTCAGCAATAAGCAACATTCTCTGAATATCAAAAATAATAACTGGTTTTGCAGCAATGCAGCATGGAAACACGAGGGTATAAGATATACTGTACTTTAAGCTCTGTTTGATGAATCTGAGCACAGTTCCTGGGGGATAGATTACTTTAAACCATGCTCTTTTACTTTCTAATCCTGACTTGATTTGATTTGTACTTTAATACAGCTGCCTGGCAATTCAACAGCAAATAGAGACTATTTATGTAATCAGATTGTAAGTAGTGGGACAAGAAGAAACTCTCTAGAACCTTTTTGGAAAATAGTTTGTTGTACTTTTTATTTATTGAACAGCAGGGCTCCGGGCTTTCCAGTGCTCATTATAATTGGTTTTCTGCTTGAACTTTCAAAAACTGTCATGTCAATACTCAAACAGAATTTTTTTTGCTTACTGTATGGCTATGGGCTCTATTTTCTCATGTGCAACTTGACAAAGTTCTTGTAATACCTTGGAGGCAAAGTTCTAGAGTTTCCCTTCCTATTTAAGAAAATTGGGCATCAAAGGTCTTTAGTGCTCTGCACACTTGTGTTATTTTGCAATTAAATGCCTTAGACTAAGGTATTGTTTCCTTTTCTGCCTACCCCTGCCTATTCATGTGTCGCTATTGTTCTGTGGGAGGAGTCCCTCTGCTTTTGTTTTACCATCCAACAATATGCTCTTTAATTCTATCACCTTGATGCACCCCTACTGGTAAGTAAGCTCATTTTTCCACTGATGTGTTCATAATCACACTTCATATTCTAGTTACCATTTGATAAAAAATTTGCCATTTCCCTAAAGTTTCATTTCCTGTGTCACTACCAAGAGTACAAATGTGAATTTTATATTCCCCAACCCTTTCCTTCAGAAACTCTAATAATCCACCCAACCACTTATACACAAGAACCTCAAATGAATTTATGACAAAGTAAAACAAGTGTCTAAATTGGAAATGAATTTTTAAACTCCATGCCTGGAAACAACCTCTTTTGACTAATATAAGTACATTTAGCCCTATCATATTCTATTTTTAAACTAGAGTGAGATCTCTTGTGTAGTGTGGAATTGCTTATAGTAATTTTCTATGTGGCCAGAACAGAGATAATTGCAAGACAAAGGATTTCTGCTAGAAATTAGTGCTCTATGTTTCATTTTATTTCCTGTTCTTTTTCATTTCCTCCTACTTAAAGCAATCATCTCTTAGGAACTATGTGATGAGTGGATATTTTCTCTTCATGATAAAAATACAGTACTAAAAATAAATAAAAGGCGACCATTGAATAACATCAAAATTTTGATAACTTTTAAGGTATTAAAATAGTTTTGCTTCAAGTGGACAATAGAACACATAGATTCCATAGCATTTCAGATAGAAGTTATCAATTATTTGGTGGGCTTCTCTAAAGATTATTTAAGAGAGACATTGTGCTATTAAACTAAAATTGTGCGTTTGATTTGGTTCAATTTCATCCTCATTTTGTTACAGTCGTGGTCAAATGTTTGATTATGAAGCTGAAAGCATTTTTCTCTCAAAACCAACCCAGGTGCTGCATTTTCAACATCCATATGTTCACTGACAAAGCAACCATCCACAAACACAAGCTTGACTTTAAACCCAATCAACGAAATGCATCTGCAAGGAAAACATGCATCATTGAAATGCTGTAGCTGCTGATCAAATGTGCAGCCATATTCTCAAGAATGATCCTTACGAAACAGAGTGACACAAGCTGCAGGTTACTTTAGAATGCATTTGTGTTCTTTTAACACTTTTGTGGGAAAAAATGGACACCTCTGGGGTTAGGAGAATCCTTATGCAGTATGGAAAATATCGATTCCTTCTAATAGCATGCATTCAGAACTTTTCATATTCAGTATCCAAAAAAAGATTTCCAAAACATTGGTGGGAACTAGGTTGTAACTAAGAATAGAAGGGATAGTTCAGCATAATGAAAGTGTGACCAGAAATGAATTTTTTTTTAAGAAATTCAAGAAATGGAAAAATTCCTGACAATGCTTACTTGAAACAATAATAGACATGGAGGCTCTTGCTGGACTCTATTATTTATTTCAAATATTTAACTGGAGTGGATTTTTATATTGATACAATCATATCTGTGAGGGTAGTCATGTTTAACCACAGTATGACTTGCAGCTTGATCCTGTAAATATAAGTTTGCCGTGCTATACTACAGGTTAAGGTGACCATCGGAATCAAAAATATGAAATCCATTAAATTCTTAGGGTAAAACTCATTCTCTGGATCTCAAAAAATTGCCTGTGTATAGCAGCTTTTTACTTTCATAATTATGTGTCTATGCTGTTCCGTGTGAGTGAAAATATAATTTGTTATATGCAAACTGAAAAAAAACTATCATAATTTTTTGAAAAAAATATTGAAAGACAGATACACATTTATCATATATATATACATATAAATATCTATACACATGTATAAACCAACAAATCAGGTTTGCTGATTATTAGTAAAGAATTTATCTTATATTTCCCTTATAGAATACGCTCAGTTCTTTCAAGAACCTGTATG
The DNA here is from genome assembly GCF_008692025.1 of Phocoena sinus. NCBI lineage: Eukaryota > Metazoa > Chordata > Mammalia > Artiodactyla > Phocoenidae > Phocoena > Phocoena sinus. The sequence goes on along the minus strand of NC_045769.1, from coordinate 76,026,423 downwards.
ACTGTATTTTCTATTCTATTATCTCTTTTACTATCAGACAGAGGGGATGAACTAGTGTGTTAGTTTCATCGCACAGAACAACTGGCTGAGATTTGCTCTTCCTGTACACTAAACTCAGAAGACAGATCTGATTCTGTGTCTTTAGCTCCCAAAACTACATCAAGGCTACTCTTTTAGTCAACTTGGAAATTTATATACTATACACTAACCCTCCTTTAATATCCTCTCTCTCTTTCCTCTGGGCATTTATTGCTGTTCTTTCTAGTTCAGTAACCAGTGAGCAGAAGGTTCATTAAAACTAATTGAATTGGAAACTTGTCTGCCCTGGGAAATATTAACTCTTTGTTGTTATCTGTAGGAAATTCCTTTTGTTATGTTCCTTTGAATTGAATTATTGGATCTTAATGTTACAAAAGCTGTGTTAAAAGGAATTTCCATCTTTTTGATGGTCTAGACAGCAAGTTTCAGGAAAACGTCCTTATGTTGGATGGGATTTTAAAAAATAAAGCAGCATTTTATCCAATCATGTAAACAGCAATATTGCACACTGTTCAAAAACTGGAACGATGTTGCCCTGTCAACTCTTGTAGTTCTTCTAGTCACTGCTACACTGACTGGATTTTTTTTTTTAAAGAGGTTTCTATTATGGTTCATTCTCACTTGGTGAAACAAATAACACAACTGCAGGTTAGCAAGTCAATGGTAGTGGAATATAGATTGTCAGAGAACATTAATCCCACAATTGCTGCCATTCTATCCATTTGAACAAACGTCAAAATGAAAAGATTATAATTATTCTTAACGATATAGAGAAACTCACTTTGTCATTTGTAATCATTTGGAAATTGTGCTGAAAAACTACATTTGAAATAGGGTTTAGGAGGCTGTGTGTGTTCTGGAATTGTTTAGAGCGCAGAAATACTGACAAAATTGGAAACATTTGATAATACAGTGGTAGATGTTTGCCAGTTTTAAAAATCAATTGAAAATAACAGGCAACCCACTGTTGCTAGTAAAAGTAAATATTTATGACTGATTTGACTGTGCTTCAATACCAGTCAATCACTTTCTAAAGGATCTTTGCAATTCATTAACCTCTTTTTACTGGTCTTGTCCCTGTTGGTATTAGCCATTAAAAAAGAATAAGGGAGGGGGTTTTGATTTTTTCTGTTCTCATCATTCATAGCTTATTTGTTCCTTCCCTTCATTCCCACACATTGCTACTAAATTGATTGTCTGTTTAGTCATATGAATGATAAAGTAGCAATGCCAGCAAGACTGAAAGCTTCCATTAATTTCTGAAGAAGGTGAGCTCCTCTGCTTCAACCACAACTGAAAACAAACCTACTTCTCATAGTGTCTTCTATCACTGGTAATTTTTGCTGTGATAGAGTCCACGTAACTCTCAGAGCTCCGTTTTGGACTTCCCTGGGCAAACTTTAAGAAAACAGATATTTATTAATATCATCTCAAAATTGCCTATTCTTCTGTGCTTTCAACCTGGCTATAATATTTATGTACAGAAAGCCAACATCTGCAAATTTGTATTTAAACAACATTGAAAACAATGCTTCATATGTATTTACTTTTTAAAGATGCTACAAAATTTCATTCATTCAGTAATCAGCATTCGCAAAGGCAAATCTTTCATGCAGTGAGAGACATCTTCCTTTATTAAAGGAGCTTTTTAGAGTTCTTCCATGAGAGTTTTAGATTTCTGAGATCTGTGTTTAAAAATAATAGCACTACACTTCACTGCTTATTTTTACTTCTTAAAATATTCATAAAATCATAACCATCTAAAATTATCTACAGCAACTGTGTTTCCTTACGAAGGTATTCTGTGATGTATTACAGTGATACTTTAAGTTGCTTTAATTGCCATTGTTAGTATATATCTTGTCACTGAATAACATACTTAGCAACATGTAAAACCTGCATAACTTACCAGTATGTGTAAGTTAAAGCCACCTCTAGGTAGCCTTAAAGTATAATCCTCTATGGAGACAGATTTATTTTACTCTTATTTTATTCTATTTATTTATTTTACTCTGTCAATGGTACATGTATCTTATCACCCCATGGGACTTTGTTTATAATAGCTAATATTTATTGAGCCATAAGGTTTGTTGTGTGGCTGGCACTATGTTTAAAAAAAGAAAGTTTAACATAAATTATTGTAATTATTTACAATAGCCAAGATATGGAAGCAATCTAAGTGTGCATCGATAGATGAACGGATAATGGTGTGGCATATAAATACATTGGAATATTACCCAGTCATAAAAAATTAAATATTGTCATTTGCAACTACATGGATGGGTCTAGAGGGTATCATACTAAGTAAAATAAGTCAGACAGAGAAAGACAAATATCAAATGATCTCACTTATATGTGGGACCTAAAAAACAAAACAAACAAACAAAATAAAATGAACGTAGACTTTTAGATAGAACAAAAGGGTGGCTGCCAGAGGGGAGAAGGGTGGGAGTCTGGGTCAATAGGTGAAGGGGATTAAGAGGTACAAACTTACAGTCATACAATAAATAAGCAATGGGGATGTAATATAGCATAAAGAATATGTTAAGTATACGCTTTGTATGGGGAGAGATGGTTATTAGACTTACCACAGTGACCATTTCATAATGTATGTAAATGTCAACTCACCGTGTAGTACACTTGAAACTAACATAACATTGTATGTCAAACGTATTTCTATAAAAGTAAAATAAAATAGTAAATAAAATAAATAAAAAAGGAACTTTAACATAAATTATCATGTTTAATCCTCTCAGCAACTCCATGAGGCAGGTTCCAATTTAACTGCAATTTCTCAGATGAGGAAACTGAGGCTGCCAGAGATTAAATGACTTTCCCAAGATCACATGCATGTTAAGCTGTAAGAACTGAATTTGCATGACAGTCTGAAGCCAGAGCCCATGTTCTCAATGCTCACTTCTACTGACCATTCAACTTGGTCTACCCTGCACGAGAAATATTGATAGTTTTAGATTTGCCTATTTCACAATCCCAGATTATAATATCCCACAAGGGCTGGGGTATCTTATTCCACTTTGAGCCTCACCTATGCCTTGGCTTGGCATTTTGCATATAGTGAGTGCTTTTGAATTGCCAGAATGTGCATGCTATACAAAGACAAACTCTAATTATTTAGAGTTTTTAGTTTTCTTTCTTTGTAATGGCTCCAAGCACTAAACAAAAAATAATGCTACAGACAATAATTTCAGAGAAAGGAACAGAAACACACACATACACACACACCAGCACACAAGAGGGGGTGACGCGTGTGGCAGAGCCAGCAATACAGCAGGATTTTGAAGCCTTGTCCCTGAGCCTACCCTAGCTACCTTCATATCTAGAGTTCTGCATCATAAGATCTTATCTAAATGCATCACTGATACTGCATAAAAAGGAATAAGCCTAAGTTATTGATTTCATCCACACTGGCATCTTGGTCTCCCATATGAACCAAGATTTCTGAAAGCCTTATCATTAGCCTTTCTATGGAGAGTCAGCATCATCGAAGTTAATTAGAAATGAAGAACACGTTCAGTTTTTCCAATCTTAGACGATAGAATTTGGTCCTTGGCAGTCCCAAGTCTGGAAACCATCTTTCCATGGATTGGCATTTAGAGTCACATTGGTAGAGAAGACTAACCTTCTGCTGTTCTCTGTAATGGCTGCACACAGGATACTGTCTTCATGCTTCCAATAGTGGACAGTAAGATCTCTGTGCAGCAGCTAATCCACAGCAGTAGACCCAGCATGGTTCCACATACTTTATAAGATACTGAATGAAAGATGACTTTAAGGAAAGGAATACAAATACCAGTAACACAAGAACATCCCACTACTGGCAAGAATGGAAAGAGGTGAGAGTCCTTCTTCACAGATATGGACCTAAAGCAGAAAGTCCATGACTTTATTTGGCAGGCTTTAAAATGTTTATTCTCATTGTAGGCATTTGTCTTTTCACATATTATCCTTTCCATAAAAAAGAAATATTACTTCCTGAAAGAAGGCTTCTGAAAATGAGTACATAATTATTCAAATGATATAAATGGCAGATGGGGCATAGCAAGTAGAAGAGGTTCTTCTGTGAAGTTACATCTTCTAAACCACTGTGGTTGGGAAGAGAAAAGTACACTCAGAGCAAACACGGCAAAAGCAAGAGGCCTGAGTGGTCTGGTTCTCTACGAACGATTATAACATTAGCCAACAATTTATATGCTGGTTTTTAAAAAGGGAATATTTTTAAATGGGTATAAAATATTCATTAAATTATTTTAAAAATCACACTCTGCTGGTGTTTAATAGTTTCTTCAGTAAGTTATTATTTCTCATTATGTTAAGAATATGTTTTAAATTATAGAAAATGTTTTGTTTATTTTAATAAAATTAGTAACATTTGACATCTAGGAGGAGATCTAATAACTTCACAAAAATTATACCATTTATTTTAGCACTAAATTATTTTTTTTTAATAAATATATTTATTTATTTATGGCTGTGTTGGGTCTTCGTTTCTGTGCGAGGGCTTTCTCTAGTTGTGGCAAGCGGGGGCCACTCTTCATCGCAGTGCGCGGGCCTCTCACTGTCGCGGCCTCTCTTGCTGCGGAGCACAGGCTCCAGACGCGCAGGCTCAGTAGTTATGGCTCACGGGCCCAGATGCTCTGCGGCATGTGGGATCTTCCCAGACCAGGGCTCAAACCCGTGTCCCCTGCATTGGCAGGCAGATTCTCAACCACTGCGCCACCAGGGAAGCCCCAGCACTAAATTATTTTATTGGGAAATATATCCAAAGATACATCATTTATCTAAAAGACTAACAAGTTCTTTTCCACACTAAAAATCTATCATAACTCTCTCTCTGGCAAAGTTGACAAAATAAACTTGATAAGAGCAATTCAGCAGGCAGTGAAACCTTTACATTGGGAACAAGGATAAGGGGATGCCAATATGGTAATGACAAAAGATTCCACTGAGGTTGCCTATTTGTAAGATTTCCCACGTCAGTGTTTCTACAGAAAAGCTGAAGTTCATTTGGCAGGTAGAAGCCTCCTGGGAACCGTTTTGCATCAAGCAGTGTTACAAAAAATGTTGAGAAGATGGTAATAGCTGTCTTGAGCAAGATGGATAGCACTTTAGGATTCCTAGGCCAGACGCCTCTGCCTTCCAGTCTATTCATCCTTGCATGCTGGCCCGGAGAAGACTCACCTACACACTTACCCCAAAAAAGCAAGTAACCTTGATTTTTCAGAAGTCCACCTGACACTTGTGTTTATGTTCTACAGTATTTAAATCACTAACGTCTCATCAATGTTGTCTCACAGACTTATTTTGTATTTACTCCTTCTTTTTAGATCTATATTCTTTAAGTGGAAACCAATTTTTATTTTCATAGTTTAAAACTGTTTTCAAAATAATAGCAAATAACTCATATCCCAAAAGTTTTTTGCTAAGAAGTTTTAGAAATGAATGATAGGTTATGATTTATATCTTACCTGCATTGACACTTGAATATCTGGAAATGATAGGCAGTACCAAATTAAAATTTTTGTGACATACATGTGAAACCAATTAATGATGATTCCCCCAACATCAGTAATAATTCAGATGGCTTATATTGAAATCACCAAGAGGATTTAAAAGTATATCTTTAGGGAAGTCATCTAACCTCTTTAGATCTTAGCTTTCTCTTCTGAAAATGAAAAGATTGAATGATTTGATCTCTTTAAACCCTTAACAATCCCAAACACTTTGACAGAGAAGGAAGGAGGAGGACTTGAGCTACCAAGTGGGCAGGTAAAAAGGGAAGATTGGAAAGGTCACTGATGACAAAATTCATAATTTGGTGCTGAGACTTGGCCTGGCAAGCAGTGCTGAGAACTGGTAAATGTTCTGAGCTTATCTTCAAGATTAGGAGACGGAGTCAATCAAAAGGATTAATTTTTGTAAGTTTGAAGGCCCCTAAAGAGAGGCAGGAAATTCAACCCACTGATCTTGAGACCCCCTGTTGCCCTGTGATGGTATCTGTCTCAGATGAGGGGCCAACTCCGACCTTTTGTGAAGGAATCTTCCCTGCATGCTTCTCTCCTATAGCCAGACCTTTGAATTTCAGGAGAAAGGGGACCTCTGGCCTTAAATAGGCCATCTTGAGAGCCCAGCCACGGATTTCTGCAGCATGCAGCAACTTCTCACACAAAGAGTAAGCCCCTTGCCTAATGCCTCTTTGTACATGGTGGAAGCAAACTTGGTTTGAAATTTTTACAAAAGGGTAAATGGGAATTTTACTTTTTCTTAATCCCTCTTATCCCTTTCAACTCATAATATGGAAGTAAAGAACGTGGAGTTTGTGAGGTTCACTCAGGGAGTAATAGAAGTACAGTAACACATCAATCCATTCATAGATATATTGGAGAAATTCGTATGACCTTTAATGCCTGGGAAGATTTTTGCCAAAGCCAAGGTCATCTAGAATTTCTCTCGTAAATGTCTTTCATAAAGGTAATCTTGTTCTCCCACCCCTTTCCTTAACCTGCCAGAGACTTTGCTATTTGGATCATCTTTCTCAAGTGTTTGGTGCTTCCTTCAATTTCCTAGAGAGGAAAGATGGATATTTCAATAAAAATTCATGTTCAGGGTATTTCTTCTTTAATATATTTTGGTGAGTTCTAGATAAATTTCTCCCTCTCTTTTTAATATATTTATTACCCATGTCCCATCCTTTTTAATGAACAGAATTATTACATTATTATAAAAGAGAATTTTCAAAGTTTATTCTTCCATATTCTCCATTATTGGGAATAATTATCAAAATTTATTAAATGTTAAGGTTGGAAAAGGCATAACACATCATAAATTATAACAATTTTCAGAGGAAGAAACTGAAACTTGGAGAAGTTAACTGACATCTGAGATTGTTAATAAAAAACACTTGATCTTTTGACGCCTAGTCCAGTGCTGTTTCATTACAATAAAATGCCTTATTTTAGATGAAACTGTGGATTGCCAAAGCTAATAGGAAACTTGGAAATGAACTATGTCATGCTCCTCCTTTCCCAATAAGGACACTAAGGACTCCCCAGTGCCCTTCGGGTCCCCTTCTGTATTCACCTAGCAAGACCTACCTGACTGGAGGAGGAGGTATAGACCTTGAGTAGAAAATAACAGACATGTGAACGCAAGACAACCAAAGGAGAGCTGCTTCATCATCCATATTAGCCTTCACACCCCCAAAATGCATCTCTCCTTAGCGTACCTTCACTTTCAAAGGAGTATTTAATAACACTATGGGAATTCTGGCACAGTATAGATGAGTGGGGAAGAGATCTTTAAGGTAAGTGATGTCTTAAGATTCTTCACACCGTCTCATGGAAATCACACCTAGCTCCATCTCTGTGAAAGGCCTACCTGAGTACAACCACAACTGCTTTCCCAACCCTGAGCCATGCCAAAAATATTAAGACAATCAAAATCAATATTGTCAATGTGATTCGTGACTGCCTGTAGGTAAATGGCTAGAGACAAAACTGACATTTCATTCGGCCACAGTAATGCTTCCAAAGTGTAAATGATCTATAGTACACAACTGATTGCTATGCACAATACGAATCTACTGTTCTCATTCTTTCTTTTGTGGCTATAGTCACTTTCCTTCATTTGTTCAGACAAGGAATATACATTATTTATCCATACTCCACTAAGCTCAGTGCTAGGTCCTGGAGTACAATTTTGAATAAGACAGATATGATTCCTGACATATTTGTTACAAGGGGGAATTTCAGAATAAGAAAGCACATTAGAGGAGGACAAAACCACTGGGGATTCAAGGAAGACTTCCCTAAAGGAGCAACATTAAGCTGAAACTTTAAAAGAATTAATAGGAGTTAATGAGTCACTGAGCAGGAGGAAAAGTGTTTTAAGCAGATGGAACAGCATATGTAAGAGCCCAGAAACAAAAGGGAATGTGGTGTGGTTAAAGAACCAGAAAAGATCATAACAATTGGAACAGTAGGAGTGACAATGAAATACTCATGGATTATGACTAAGAAAAATATGTTTAAAAGAGGAAAGAACCTAGATGTGCAATTGGAATTGCTACATGAGTGGCCTATGCACAAATCCTGGTGCTCCCTGGGTAGCTGGGGTGCAGCCCATCCCCACTTCAACTGGTACCTGATGTGGAAGACTTGTCCTGGTTCAACCTCTTCTATCCCACCAGGTAGGCTTCCTCCTTGCTTCTTGCAGCAGGATCATTCATCCAGTCCTCTGAAGTGGATCTTCAGCCAATTGGATCAGGTCTGGCCACTTTGTACACACTGCAGGGACCCAGAAGAACAAACCACATTCATGCCACACCAAGCAGTCAGTTTGTGGGCTTCTCTTCTCTCTGCCTGACATTTCTCTCCAACTCTCCTCTCCCCCTCCCAAGTAGTCACAGAGATCAGATTAGCAGAAGTCTAAATAAGGACGAGATGCCAATCTTTGTTTCTTGCAGGCAGCTCCAATTTCTACAAGTAATTATATGGAAGGTCCCTCACTTAACGTGGATGAAGAATACTTCCCTTCCCCCTCCTATGGGAAGAAAAGGGGAATAAAAACCTCAACTCTCTCTCCTCCCCGGATTAACAAATGCCTCCACTTCCACAGGTCTCCACTCTCCCCTCAGCCGTTTCTCCTCTCTTCTCTATCTTCCTGTGCCACCCACCCTCCACAAGTCTTCTGCTTATAAATTAGGAAAACGGGAAGATGAGTTATGCATACATAATCCATAGATGTGTAAGGAAAGCTCTGATTACAGATTTCTTCCCTATCACCATTTCCCATTGGTCTATTACCAAAAGGTGAATTCACCAAATGTAAATCCTTAAATCCTTAAACTCTGAAGCAGGCAACACTTGACAATAGGTGTTCCTTTAAAATCTCTTGCCTCAGGGACCACAGAGATCCATGCTCAACCATTTTAAAGCAATCTTGATTCCAGAAGATGTTGACCCATGGAATTAGTTTCCTTTTTAACTCCCCTTCTTCTGCCCCCTCATTTTCCTCTGATGTTTCCTGACGTTGATGTGTTTTCAGGATTCCAATTCTGGTATCCACGCCATTCTGCTCCTGGTGTCTTTTGTCCTGACACCCTGTAATTGAACTTAGCTTAACCCTCCAACTCCCCTCCTGCCTCCCAGGCAGTTGATCTTCTCTTTCCCTGATACTGGCCCCCAGGATATCTCTGATTTATATTCTAGCCTTGCAGATTCCCGGTATTAATCTTCAGAGTTAGGACACAAGAAACTCTCTGGAATTTCCAAAATCAAAGCATCATGTATAGTTCATAATATTTTATGTTTTTATTTTAAGTAAAAATGAATGACCATAATAATAAACAGAAAATCATTTTTCTGATAGAGGTTTTCTATTAAACTGTCACAGGATTTCTGGTAAAAAAGTTAATAATAAACTCATGATTTGTTAATATTATGAAGCTCTATATATATAAAATTCACTAACAGAAAAATGATCTCTACATGATATAAACATTTGATAATTGAGAACATTAGAAGGAATCATCAGTACAAAAATGTCAACTAAAAATCATTTTAAAAGTTAAAAGACGATACCATAAAGATTTAATATTTAAAAGTTGTTACCCTTAAATGAAATTTTAAACACGCAAAGCATTAATGACCCTATCAAATAGTTTTGACCTTTGTTCCATGACAAATATTCCAGACGCAGAAAATCTTTCATTTTGCATTGTGCAGAATGCATCCAAAAGCACGTTCAAGCTGGGTGTTTGGGTGCAAATTACTTCATATGAACTAATTATTTTTAAATGATGAAAATATTTTGTCTGCTTGCTCTGATTTTGGTTTTGCCCCTGAAAGTGATATTGCTTTTGCTAATTTAGATTTTAGATTGGTTTTTGACTCGTCTGAGTATTGAACACGCTTCGTTTTTTCTTTGTATTTTTACTGTTAAAGTATTTACAAAGAACTGTAGCCTCCAGTGAATATTCAAACACTGAAAAACTCCAGAAACATTATTGGGTAGTATTCAAATAAAGTAATACTTGAATCACCTAGCAAAGTCAGCACTACGTGTAGACTCACACGTCACAATTTCCAATTTAAAGAGTTCTTTTCTTCCAAAACTTGTCTCATGGAACAGCACTCATAGGACTTGTATGAAATATACTAGGTGCATAAACTTATTAATATTTGTTTTATTTGCAAGAATGGCTGTGTTAGCAATACAGCAATAAACACACACTTATAACTGGGCAAAAACTAAAGCAAAATTGACTGAAGAAATGGTGACCACTTCTCTCCTCCTTATTCCAATTCAGTTTCTGGAGCCCTCACCTCCCTTGTCAGTATTTCCTGCTTTTGACTTACCATCAGCGGATTCCTTCAAACCAGGAACATCTTGATTATTAAGCTTTCGTTCTCATGGGAGAAATATAACGCTTTTTCTCGCTTTCTTGAATTCTTAACTGATTTTTTTTCTGAGGATTTGTCCCAGCAAAGCCCATTAAGAATTCCCAGGAGGGCTTCCCTGGTGGCGCAGTGGTTGGGAGTCCGCCTGCCGATGCAGGGGATTCGGGTTCATGCCCCGGTCCGGGAAAATCCCACATGCCGCGGAGCGGCTGGGCCCGTGAGCCATGGCCGCTGAGCCTGCGCGTCCGGAGCCTGTGCTCCGCAACGGGAGAGGCCACAACAGTGAGAGGCCCGAGTACCGCGGAAAAAAAAAAAGAATTCCCAGGAAATAAAAATAGAATTCGGGGGCTTCCCTGATGGCGCAGTGGTTGAGAGTCCACCTGCCGATGCAGGGGACATGGGTTCGTGCCCCGGTCCGGGAAGATCCCACATGCCGCGGAGCGGATGGGCCCGTGGGCCATGGCCGCTGAGCCTGCGCGTCCGGAGCCTGTGCTCCGCAACGGGAGAGGCCACAACAGTGAGAGGCCCGTGTACCGGGAAAAAAAAAAAAAAATAGAATTTGGGTAATAAAATGAAGTCTAACCTTTTTTTTTCCTTTATGCTGAGTCTAGCTGCACTTCCTCATAGGGGCCCGTGTGCAGAGGCCTCGCACCCGGCCCGTCAGACCAGAGTTCCTAGTGCGAAACGGCTGCGCCCGAAACCTCACCTTGCTGGACCGTGGGCAGGAGCGCTGTGCACTACACCTCCGTTTGAGGTGACGGACGGCCGTGAGCAGAGACGCCGGGCCCTGCACTGCGATCTGGAGCCCAAAGCAGCACAGCTGCGCTTGCGCAGACCAGTGAGAGCTCCGCCTCCTTTCCCTGCTGACCGGAACCCAATAATGCAGCCCTGCCCTCATTCTCTCGGAGAGACGGCGAGCGTATCTAGAGCTCTAGACCAGGCGCTCGCACCTCTCCATTCTTTGATCAAAGAGAAAAGCTTTCCTTTGCTTCTGAACTGAATTCAGTCTCCTTCTATTGGCAGAAGGACCCTTGTTGGGGCCCAGCTCGAAAGGGTCAGTAACATTCAGGATTTGAAAAAAGTAAATTTCCTGAGAACTATTGGAAGGGAATTCCTTCATGGAAATCAGGTCTCTTATAGGCCAACACCTGGCCGATGCATGTCAAGGTTTACATGATAAAATAAAATATGGAGTTTTGTTTTCTAGTAAATGGAATTTGCTAAGTAGAAATATAATCCAGTTTTGAACATGAAAACGTATACCTCCCAAACTTTTTCATGTCATAGAAAGTGTGTGGAACACATATTTGCAGTACACTGAGGTACCAGAAGAGGCTGCCCTCTGGTGTCTGTCACCCCAAGGCCATCCAGCCTTCCTGGGGATGGAGATCAAAATCTTAGCATGCCAGTCAGCCACCTCTGCCATGTGACCTGGGTGTCTGCCCTTGGAAGGGGGGTAGGGGCAGGGAAAAGGACCATACTAAGATAGGTAGGCCCCACAGGCTCAGAGCCAAGCTCTGGCCCTGAGAAAGGAATCAACAGCAAGACAAGAGGGAAAGGCAGTGATTTTACAGAGAGTGATTCTGACATGAACTAGCCAGCTGCTTATTCACCCAGATGTATACTAGTTGGGTGTTAATGGATTGCAAAGGTTTTGGTTTGGTTTGGTTTTTTCTGTTTTTTATTTTTTTGCATGTAAACTCATTATATTGTTGTTAATAATTTATGTTGGCATACCATACTTGTATGTTCAACTGGCCAGTAGATGTAGGTCAGACTTAACTGCCAGAGGGGGGTCCTTGAGAAATAAATGAGTGTCCTGGACCCTGGGGTTATAGAAAGAGGTATCTGCAGGTATGTGTAAGAAGGGGAGGAGCTGGGGACTTCCCTGGTGGCAATGGTTAAGAATCCGCCTGCCATTTTCAGGGACACGGGTTCCATCCATGGTCCGGGAAGATCCCACACGCCGGGGAGGAACGAAGCCCATGCTCCACAACTACTGAACCTGCGCTCTAGAGCCCGCAAGCCACAACTACTGAAGCCCACGTGCCTAGAGCCTATGCTCTGCAACAAGAGAAGCCACCGCAATGAGAAGCCCGTGCACTGCAGCGAAAAGTAGCCCCCACTTGCCGCAACTAGAGAGAGCCCATGTGCGGCAACGAAGACCCAATGCAGCCAAAAATTTTAAAAAAAAGAAGCGGAGGAGCTGACCCATGGATTCTTTTCTCTTGACTCTGTTCCAACACTAAAGCTGTGGGAGCCCAAACTGATTTTGTTCCATTCCTGGGAACCTGAAGCTCAGAGAACAGTTCCTTGGGGTAATCAGAAGCTTCTGTTTGCCCATGAATTGCCTTAACCAACTGGTCATGTCAGCTCTTTGGCAGCACACACCTTTCACAGCCCAAAGTGTGCGTTGTGGAATTAAAGTCCCAAGAGCCCAGAGCAATTCCTCAGGAGATGACCCACAAGCAGAGAAATCCAACTATTTGGCACCAACTTACACTCAGAAAGAAAATCGTTAGAACTAAGTTGCTATTTCTCTAACAAGTGGTTCTCAGCTCTGACTGTACGTTAGAATTTCTGAGGAGTTCTAATGCTGATGCCTGGGCCCTATATCCCCCCACTTCTCAGAAATTCTGATTTAATTAGTTTGGGGTGACACCAGGGCATCACAATTCTTTTAAAGCACTCCAAGTGATGCTATTATACAGCCAAGAAAAGAACAGCCACTCGAATAGGGTCTTCACAAAAAGATGCTAGCCTTTCCTATTACCCAGGTAGCTACATATATAACAAGAATATTCTACTTCTTATTTGGTTCACATCAATGTATTTAAAAGAAGTACTACTATTACTCACATATTTAATACATGTCAACTTGTCTCACAGTCTCATAAAGATGCTTCCTCTTCCCTCAAGAAACGAACAATCTAAATAACAGCATTTGATCAATGGCAAATTGGGCTCAACAACAGGTTACAGAACAGGGGATGTTTAGATTAGATGTTAGAATTTCTGGGCAACAAGTTTTCTAAGATGCTGGAATTTATTACAAAAAGAACCCATGGAAACTTCTCTCCCAAAACTGTAGAAAATAGACTATGGACAATTTTTCTCATCAAGGTTTGAGGGCAGATCCACCTGAAGAACAAAGACATGAAGAGTTCAAATATGCAGCACTTCCTAAAATGATTTGGCCATGGAAGCTTCCTTTCCCCCAGAATATCCCAATAGCTGATCTGTGGATATTCAGAGAAAGGTGTCAAGTCTATAACTGTGGATAAATGTCCAGACATCCTTACTTCTCCAATTAAGAAATCTTCTCCCTTCAGATAGCAGAGCCTTGGAAGTTATGTGAAACACCAGGAATTGTTTAGAGATTAAACTTAAAATGACTACTGCAATTTTGTGCAAAATCAGACCTCATCTCACACAAATTCAAGCAAGAACAGTTGACACAAGTTTAAGAAATATTTATAGAAGGAAACATAAAATTGAGAAAGTATAGCCTTATCACTTTTATGCCTACATATTTATAGGAGAAAAGTCCAGTGGTTTATTGGCATAAAAGCAGAGAGATGCTGGAAAGTTTAAGGTAGATGAAAGAGCTTTAGGAAAAATATATACAAAAGTTCTGAAATGGTAATACAGGTGTAAGGAATAAGGGACATACCAGAATTAGGCTGATACTACCTCAGAGGTATTTCTGGTTTTATACATTCATTGGAAAAAAAAAGAAAAAAACTTTAATGATATATTTAAGGAGAACTCAGTTTTACACAAATGATTTGTTGAGATGAAGATTTTCCAAGTCCTAAACATCAGTACTGTGGGGATAAGGTCAACCTGTAGATACTTTATATAACAGCATGGCCAGGAGAAGTAGGAGGAAGACTTGAGATGTACAAAACATTAATACTTCATGTAAAAAAAGTTTGGATACTTTTTTTGGATACCAAGTAGAGTCTACAAAGAGGATGAGGAAAGACAGAAGCAGGCAGTCAGTCTAGGGCCATAGGTTTTAGTCAGAAGGGAATGTGCTAGGGAGGCTAAGGCTGAAATACACTCAAGTCCCAGACTCAACAGTCCTGACTCTCCTCAGTAACCAAAGTACCAAGAGCAATCTCAGATTTGATGCACAATATTACCTTGGAGTTGCAGAAAAAGATAGGAAAGTTATGAAAATTGGAAACTTTCTGCCTCAAACATGAATTTACTAAAAGTCTACTTATGAACTTTGGTACTAAAGAGAAGAATCACTGCTGATTGAAATAACTGAATTATTTTACATCATGGATGAAAATTCTCATTAAACCACCCCTTTAGTATGTTTGTTACACAGTCAAGCTACTAATACCCTTTTCTGGTATACAGAATTGTGATGAAAGGCAAAAACTCAAGATATTTGGACTTAATATAATTTTCCTCAATTACTGGAAATATCTGCAGAGTTAAGTGGAAACTGGAAATCAGCATGTGTCAGATCTATTTCTGAAGCTGAAAGAGCCACTGAAATTTGGGTTTCTTAAGGTCCTAATCTACAAAATTGTAATAACAACATAGGCCTCCCTCTTACACTGCCTGGGAGAGTGAAAATTAATGAGTTATGTCTATAGTACTCTACAAGGTTTTAAAAAATATTTCTTAAAAATTAAGATTATCATACTGAGTAAAGTAAGTCAAACACAGAAAGACAAGTATTATATGGTATCACTTATATGAGGAATCCAAAAACTAGCACAAATAAACTTACTTGCAAAACAGAAACAGTCTCACAGACATAGAAAACAAACTTATGGTTACCAAAAGGGAAAGGGGTGGGGGAGGGATAAATTAGGAGTATGAGATTAACAGATACACAACACTGTATATAAAAAAGATGAACAACGAGGATTTACTGTATAGCACAGAGAACTATAGGCAATATCTTGTAATAACCTATAAAGGAAACTAATCTGAAAAATATACATATATATGTATAACTGAATCACTTTGCTGTATACTTGAAACTAATACAATATTGTAAATCAACTATACTTCAATAACAAAATTAAAGCATCACCAAATTTTAAGAGCAAAATACAATGATTCTCTTCTATCAAACTAAAAACAAAATTCTCCCAAGATATATACAAACCCATGCCAATATACATATCTTTACTTGTTGAAAGACACTAGGAAGAGGAAAAGGAAAGATAACTTTCCTTCCAGAAACTCCTCTCCAAAGTTTAGCAGTGGGGATGGTCAGTTCAGTTATGGAAGCTTTAATAAAACGAGGTATCTTGATATTCTAATCATCACCCTATCAATCTCTCTGAAAGGATATGGAACTACTGAACTCAGAATTTCAGAGGGTATGGGTCTTTTTGCTCATCTAGTTCAAACCTACCTTGACAAATAAGAAATATAAGGGTACTACAGAGGACCCAAGGCCACAATAAATGGGAGAAATCAGTTTAATCCAATCCTCTTTCTCTTCCTCAAATAACCTTCTCATAGCTCTGATAGAACTATGATTATCAAAATACACAGAATATTTTAGAGTAAAGTAAGCCAATGTTGTAAATCCCTCATTGCAAATTTCCTTCACAAACATTTGCCTGAAGAATTATGCTAGAGAAAAGTTACATTAGGAGACTAGAAAAGCACTGGTGTCACACTTCTAAATGACATTATGTTAAAACGTGCCCTTCAATTTTATTCTGTCCAGCATTAATTTTTATGGCACTTTTCATCTAAGGGGTAAAAGTTTTCAGTATTGTATATTTTAGCTTTATGACACCACACATCAGTATCATGCTCCCACTTCTTTAAAACAACGAAATATGCTTATTCATCTTTCCATCGTAAGTCCAAGAAAGTGGTTTACACAAATAGGTAATAAACATAATCTTTGAAACAACTATTATTAGTGAACATTTGTGTTCATGTGAGTTCTCCAGAAGCAGACACCAAGATGCAAGGATTTTATTAGGAGAAACATCTGTGAGAGAACATGAGGAGGGAGTCAGGAAAGGCCGGGAGGGCCTTCAGACCACAGTGCAAGTGAAAGAGAAGGAAGCAAGGTTGCGTGGAAGAGTCCTAGACAGCCCTGCTGCATAATGAAGGCTCAACAAGGCCAAGGCCATCAAGGTGTCCTTGAGACAAAGCAACCATGCTGAGGAGGCTCCTGTCTTCCAGGAATGAACCTTTCTTACTCTTCCCTGATGCATCCAGTCATTGGCTAGGAGCAGCCTACACATGGCCTCGTTGCCAGTGCTTTGGTGTATTCGAGATCGCAGAAGCGGGTGTTCCTGGTTCGTCATGCTCCCTGTAACTGGATGTCTGCAAGTCACCTTCCTGTGGCCGCTATGGCACCCATCATGCACGAGGCCTTGGATCAAGTAGTTTATATACACATATCCTTCTGCATCACAGCAACCTTGTAAGGTAGTATAATCACCCCAGCTTCACCCCTGAAGAAATTTATATTCAGAGAGTTTCACTAATTTTCCTCCCAAATAAGAGTTAGTGTGGAGCGGATACAGGATTCAACTCCAGGTCTATCTGGATCCAAAGCTTATGTATTTATTAAATGAATGAATTAATGTGTAAATAAATTAAGGGGAGTGGCCTAGATGTATGGGAGGCTTAAAAGACAAGTGCATATAGACATTTAAAGTTGACACACCAAAAAGTAAACCATAATGTCACTCAGCTAGTAGGTAATCAAAATATATTTAAAAAAATAGATTTCCCACACGATTTTTCCCTCTACTAAGTTCTACTCTTTTTGTGTAGTTTGAGTTTTTATTATACCTATATATACGTATTTTATGAGGGAAAGTGAAGTTCTACCTCACAAGAAGCTCAACTTTGCTCACGGTTGCAGTCCTACTTATAAAGCCAAATAATTAAAATGATATGCAAAGTACCACAATGTTCATTGCAGCATTATTTACAATAGCCAGGACATGGAAGCAACCTAAGGGACCATCGCCAGATGAATGGATAAAGAAGATGTGACATATATATACAATGGAATATTACTCAGCCATGAAAAGAAACGAAATGAGTTATTTGTAGTGAGGTGGATGGACCTAGATTTTTGTCATACAGAATGAAGTAAGTCAGAAAGAGAAAAACAAATACTGTATGCTAACACATATATATGGAATCTAAAACAAAAAAAAAAATGGTTCTGAAGAACCTAGTGGCAGGACAGGAATAAAGCCACAGATGTAGAGAATGGACTTGAGCACACCGGGAGGGGGAAGGGTAAGCTGGGGTGAAGTGAGAGAGTGGCATGGACATATATACACTGCCAAATGTAAAATAGATAGCTAGTGGGAAGCAGCCACATAGCACAGGGAGATCAGCTCAGTGCTTTGTGACCACCTAGGGGGGTGGGATAGGGAGGGTGGGAGGGAGATGCAAGAGGGAGGGGATATGGGCATATATGAATATGTATAGCTGATTCACTTTGTTATACAGCAGAAACTAACACACCATTGTAAAGCAATTATACTCCAATAAAGATGTTTTTAAAAATTTAAAAAAAGATTATATGCAAATTCACCTGTGTACTTCAAGAGAGGAAGAGTTCCTTACACTATGACCTATATTTGTTCAGCTCCATGGAAACCATTTCATTCCATTATCCACACACAATTTACATAAAACGAAGGGGAAAAAGGGAAGAGATGTGAAGTGTCACAACCTGAAAGGAACCAGTAGGACAGCATTCATTACTGAGAAGTGGAGGGGAACCCGGAGGTATTTACTGAGCTGTGCCTGTTAAAGACCTATCCATTTGTAATTGTGACTGTCTCTAATAGCATGAGATAGAGTGAAAAGAAAAATCCATACTCTCCCATTCCACAACAGGCATCTGGACAATTCAGATATCCTTGATCAAGCTGCTGAAACTTGTTTACACAAAAACAAGTGGTGTTGAACTGCAAGATAATAATAACAATAATAACGATACACACACACACATACACACACCAAAAAAAGCACATCATTTAAATGTTACTTATTCGACCAAAAGAAAATAGAAAAGGAAGGAATAATCCAAATGACTGAGCCCTCAATCCTACTACTGCTTGAAATACTGTAATTGAAGGAAAGTCATAAAATATTGCTTGAAGTATATAGTTACTTGCTTCAATTGTTCACTTCCTTATGCCATAGAAATCTGGCCATCCCACAAATAGACTGCCAACCGTGTGCTCAGGAAGGTAAGCCTAGGCTGCCACCCCCCATATTTGATTGTTCCATAAATACTGATTGCATAACATCTTCTCTTTAAAAAGAAGTGGTTCTTTGAACATTATTTTTCCATGGAGCTTACCGTTGTGAAGCATGAATAAGTTCTATGCCTCTTTCTGCCCAAGAAAAATGGTTCTTGCAGTGGAAAAATAAAGAACACGTATACTGACCTTGAGAATGTTTGCTCTGTATGTGTATTCCACTTGAAGTAAAATGGTCCTGGATTTGGGTATCACTGAGCTGAGAAACAGGCACACTGTGCCCTTAGAGTAAAGCTGATTTAGCACTGACACTTCCCTATTTGCCAAACCAAAGCTGTTGCACAAATCACTCACTCTATAAAGGGGAAAGCAGAAAAAACTGCTTTGTCCAGTTTTTCTGCCTCAGGGCTGAATCAGATACACCTCAGCTTCAACTATAAACCTCTCCCGGGATGTGAACTCCTAACCGTAACATCAGCAACCTTGTCTGGGACAAGTACATTTTCAAGGTGTGACAGCTTGAGGCAACTCTTCCAACCCATTTACCAAAAAGCATAGTGAATTACATACTTCACGTAAATTGACTTAGAAAAGGATTCCTTTCCCGGCTATACTTCTAGTTTTGTGTGGTTAGGAAATTTAGTGGGTAAGAAGGTGCAAACTCTGTTGAAGTGTTAATGATTGTTGTCTTTTCTAAATGACCTCCATAAGCACCTGTTTTCTAAATTAACAGGGAGTAAGGTTGTATGTGTCTCTAAACATTTCTAGTTTTTGGATTAACAGATTTTTAAATGCCTATATGGCAGTTAACCAAAACTATAATTTATTCTAACTGGTAGAAAAATTATCTGATTATAATCTGAATATCATGTACTACTTTCATCATTGTTAATTCTCCTGGAAATACAATGACCGTCTCAGCTGTAGTTTTCATTTGAATGATGGCAGCCATCCTACTAAAGCAAAGAATGTTCTGTTTTTCTTCTTAAAAAATGAATTTAAATAGTTACTATAGCAATAAAATGCAATTGTGGTTGAGGGCAAATAATAAGAAAACTTGCCAACTAAACTGATAAACAATGAAGATTTCTACCAAAATGACATCAGTTCCAAATGAAACTCTATAACCAACGGTTTCATAAAGTATTTCAAAGGCATAAATATGACAACCATGGGCACATAAATGAGGAGAGCCAATAGTCCCAGTCAACTTATTTTGTTTTCCTGATTTCACGGTGGGTCAGTTAATCTCCTAAGGACATTTAGGAAGTATTCTTCTCTCCCATTTCAACAAGAAAGGACAACTTCGATGCCAAGCTAAGGGGCTTTCAATTACACTCAGTGTGTAACAAAGGCCTAACAATAATTTAGGGATCAAATTTGATGAGAGTAAAAAATAAATTGAAAGGAAAAGCATACAGAGGGCAGAAAGATTATTTAGCTAACCAGTAGAATAGTGCCAATTAATTAATTATGAAAGCACTGAGAGTTGAAGAGGGTGATGGGAGAGAGGCAGTGAAACTGCTGAGAACTTAGCAAGTGATTGCATATAGAAAGTGAGGGAGTCAGGAATATAAGAAAGTTTGGGGAGATAGAGAAGAAATTTCATTTTTGTTGGAACATGCTGCTTTTAGAGATTTGCAGCAGGCAGTTGACAGCATAGAGCAGAACCTCCAGTAAGATATAAAGCTTGGCGACACCACCATCACTAATTATCCACCTTGAGTGTACCTAATATTGCCAATATGAAGAAGTAAGGAGACTCATGACGATCAAGGACTGAACCTTGGAAAACACCTGCTTTTGGAAGGTTAGAAGGGGAAAATGTCTGAAACAAAATGGTTAACAGGTGTGTGAAAAACCCAGGATGACACCATATAGAACTTTATTTGCAAAAGAGTAAAGAATTATTGAGTGATGAGGTACTGGAGGTTGCAAACTTCAAGAAGGGAGTGAGAAAAAAGGCAAAGTAGTTTGAAAAAGTTTGGGGGAAGTTCTCTGAAAACAGAAGTTAAAAGTGTCAGTGTCCTTACAGATGCACTAAATATGGCATTGAAGGTACAAATAAAGGGCGGGGAGAGAGAACATTTGTTCCTCAGAACCAAGAAAGAGAAGGAAAGTTTAGACAAATTTCAAGGGTGTAAAACTGAGGGAGCTGGAGATGGAATATCTAAGGTAATCGCAGAGGAAGTAGAGTTGGGGAAAGCAGAGAGCATAGGCTGCGGTCTTGAAAGAGATGAGAAGATTTGGAACATGCATTACAGGAAATGGGGATACTATAAACAACCACTTCAAGTCTGCGCTTTCTTTCATATATTCCCACTATTAGGAAGACATTTTCCCCCATGTGTTTCCTTCGTTCATTTACGATCCTGGTTTGCTTTCAGAATCATTGAATCTGGGGTAATAAGCTAACCCACTGAAATTTATACTCTGTAACTACAGACTAACTTATGTCTATTCTTCTACAAATTAAGAAATGGAAAACTCTAACCAGTTACTACATTTTAAAGTAAAGGAGAAAAATTAAGATCTTCATTTCTTGCTTTATTTAAACACACTACCGGGGAATCAGGGAAATACATGCTGACTCCTAAGAGAACAGGTGCCCTGGCAAATTACATTCGGCCCCTTCAAATTACTTCTGTCATGTCAGACTATTGTAATACAATATATACCATTGTTTTCTTGCCCTAAATTGTCACATCCTGTTGCTCTGCATGAGTCTGTAAGTGCCAGGTTACGCCCTAAAGAGGGATGTTTTCCAATGGTGAGTCTGTGGCACAGTTTCTTAATAAGAATCTTAGTTCCAGATGAAAAAGCAGATCTGGGAAGTAGGCTTCTAGAGCATGCAAATTGCCAAAAAGAACATTTTAAGCTAAATATGGAATAGAGGTGGATTTTGAAGTTCCAGCACATGATTATATGTGCATGTGTGACATGAAATCTTTCTTTGGAAATGTACAATGAAATCACTTTAGCTAGAATTTAAGTTTTTAGTATTAAAAAGACACCGAATGTTTAGTTAAAAGTGTATTCTATTACCTACCTGACAAAAACACCCAGAATGACAAGATTCCATTAAAGCCAAAAGAAAAATTTTTTCTGGACAGGAATAAGGAGAAGTCTTGTTCCAAGTAACCTAATTGGAAAGCACAGGAGCTACACTAAAAAGCCCTCAGGATAGTCAGCGCTAGCCAACACCTCTTTTCTCAAAGGAACCAACTTCCTGGAATGATTACAAGAGCCAGAATGGAGATATTAGTTTAACTCAATTTCAAGTCATAATATGTGTGCCATATTCATACTAGGAAGGTAGAAAGGAATACTGAAGAATGATCTATCTGACTCAGTCCTGCCTTCATGAATAGCTAAACATACCATCAAGGAGACACTCTCTCTTCTCCTTTCCCCTCCCCCATCTCCACCTCCTCCTCTTCTTTCTTTCTTTCTTCTTCTTCCTCCTCCTCCTCCTCCACCTCCTCCTCCTCCTCCTCCTCCTCCTCCCCCTCTTCTTCTTCTTCTTCCTCTTCTTCCTCTTCCTCTTCTTCTTCTTCCTTTCTTTCTTCTTCTTCCTCCTCCTCCTCCTCCACCTCCTCCGTCTCCTCCTCCTCCTCCTCCTCCTCCGGCTCCTCCTCCTCCTCCTCCTCCTCCCCCTCCAGCTCCTCCTCCTCCTCTTCTTCTTCTTCTTCCTCTTCTTCCTCTTCTTCTTCTTCTTCTTCCTCTTTTTCTTCTTCTCCTTCTTTTTCTTTTTCTCCTTCTCCTTCTTCTTCTTCTGTCTCTTCTCAGAGATGATCCACCCTAGTATTTATTGCCACAATATTTAAATTCTTCATTCAAACTTAATAAAAAGTATATCCACTCTAATAGTTGTATAAGTGTTATACTTTAGTTTTCAATGGGAAATAAATTTACATCTTCCCCTTTAAAAAACTAAAACTCCTTTATATAACAAAAGATATTTACTAGGTAAATACCCAAAGATCTTTTCATCTGCTTTGGAAGTCCTATTTCCTTTTACTGTAATGGTTTCTGTTGTTTTCCTCCAGGCTAGTAGTGTTTTCTCCACATACCTTTAAAATGCAGTAGCTAAAAACCAGACATACTCAAAGTAAAACTGTAATCATTGTGAAAGTGTCACATTACACACTTATGAGAGCTGTCTCAGGATTGCAGTGACTTTCACTAAGCCTGTAGCCTATAGGTGACTCTGCACTGAACACGGAGAAAAAAACAGGAAGAGAAGCTGATCCAAGGACAAGGTGGTTTTTTCCACAGGTATAACAAGCTGACAGCAAGAGTTCTTGATTCTCAAAATGTAAGAAAATTATAGTTTTTAATTCCTTGAAATGTGTGGCAGCAGCCACTAGTAGTCCATCAAAATCTGGGGTTTTTTCCTTCCATAAGAACAAGAGAGGCGACTGGCATTGTTGAGTGACGGTGTGTTGCCCTGGAGATGACTAGGTGTGATTGGATTCTTGCAGTATCTTCACATTCGCTCACAGGTCTAAATGCAAATCTTCGTGAAGACCTTGGCCAGCAAGACCGTCACCCTGGAGGTAGAGCCCAGTGACATCATCAGGAATGTGAAGGCCAAGATCCAGGATAAGGAAGGCAGCCTCCCGAACAACAGAGGTTCATCTTTGCAGGCAAGCAGCTGGAAGATGGCCACACTCTTTCTGATCACAACATCCAGAAAGAGTCGACCCTGCATCAGGTCCTGGGCACTTGAACAGACAATATTTTACAGGCCCCCTTGAACTTAGATGTGGCTACATGACTTAGGTCACTCCAAAGGAAGATGAGTGGAAGAGATACCGCTCATTTCTGGATCTGAGCTTGAAAGAGAACGGGTGTGCCTCTTCTGTGCTGTCTTTCACTTCTACCTGTTGAAGTCAAATAGCAACAAGGCCTTAGAGCAGTGAATATTTTGTTCACTCAAGAACATCTAACAATGACTAGAGACATTTTTGATTTTCACAAGGGGTGACAGGGGAAGTGCCACTAGTTTCTAGTGAAGAGAGACCAGGGATACTACTAAACATCCTATGAGGCACAGGACAGCCCCCCAAAACTAACAATGTCAAGGTTGAGAAACCCCATTCTAAGGTATGACAGAACTAGAATGTTGAATGAGCCAGGGGTCTTTGGGCAACTGCATAGAGCAGAGCTACACTGCCTGCCTGAGCACTGTCCAGGACCACTACTAGAGCAGATATCAATTTCTACTGTGCTGAAACTAAGACATTTTGAGTCCATTTGTTACCACAAACCAGTCTACCCTAATAAGGAGACTAAATAACATATGATTTTTAATATATAAATGATCTTGAGCAACAACACCTATACGTCTATCAACTTTTATCCATTTTTTGGTTCCTTCATGGATATACTGGCATTTTAAAATTCTTTTTCATGTCATGTGTTTACTTCTGCAGGGTGCTATGATTGTTTGTTTTCAGTTTTGTTTGGGTGCATTTCTCCTTCTAAACATAAACTCCATCTGGCCAGGAGCCATGCTTCTTGTGCAACAGGATAGATACATATATATATAATCTGTATCATAGTATTGTGCCTGTTATGGAGCTGGACCTAATAATTATTTGTTAAGTAAATAAATGGGTCATAGAAAAGAAGACTTGAATAAACTAAAACAGGCTACAAGTTCAGTTTGAGATAAGATATTTCTAGTAAATTAGCTTAAAGTGATCAAGGGTTCATCTTCTAAACACAAAACTATGGTTGAATAAATCATTCTAGAATTTTGCTTAGAAGTAACCTCATAGTCACCAGATTATAATCTGTAGGATCTGCCTTCTTGTTTTTGAAAAATCAGACACTAGGTAATGAAATCATCTGGTCCCTGCCATTAGAAAAACACTGATTCTCTTATTTTGAGGAGGTATACTGCAAGCCTTAAAAATGAAATAGTAATCCTGAACAACACCAACAATTCTTGACTGTTTTGAATGAGGAGACAACTTTAAAAAGAAAGTAACAGTCCATAGCCATCTTCCTTTTCTAGCTCTAAACAAGGACTTGCACCTGTAGAAAAAAGAGAGTAATAATATGTGTCACTTTCAGAAGACCTTTAAATGGCAATTAAGAGACACACCTATGATAGGTGATTGATGGCAGGTGTAATGCGCAGTTATCTGCAGGATAAAACAAACACCTCAACCAGCACTGTGTACACAAGAGACCTTGGTGAATGGAGTGGTGTGTTTAGACAATGATTGCTAGAGAACAGGGTACCCAAGGTTGGCTCATTCCTGGGAAGGATATGCTATCAGGGTTTTAGATTAGGAAAAAGTAATTTCATTGTTGTTTCTTGCTGCCATGGAATCCTAAATTCATTTAACTGAGAGATTTTTGTACTTTCTCTGGGCCTACATTCCAATACGAAAAGGAGACATTGATGTGCATAGGTTACCGAAAGAACACAAGTAGGCATAGGAAATCTGAATAATCTTCAGTGGCTCAGAATTGAATAGAAGCTAAATGCAAACTCCTTCGTTTGTCATTCAAGGTCTTCTATAGTAAGAATCCAACCTACTTTGACTGAATTAGCTTCACGTATTTTTCACCGCAATTGAACTCCTTTCTTCACTGTCCTCCAACCACACAGCACAATGTCATTTGCTCAAGCTGTTCTAAAATAGAAAGGCCACTCTTCCCTACTTCACCTACTGAGAGTCCACACAGTCTTCAAAAGTAAACCTAAATCCTATCTCCTCAGTCCAATAAAATCCTCTCCACCATAGCCTGAAACTCTCTCTCTCTGTCCCCTGAAATCCTGTCGTTATTAAGCATGTCTTACTTTGTCATGTTTCTTGCAGTGTCATCTTAAAAACGATTATATTAAATAGTACACTAAAATGTTTCTTTAGTTTTTCATGGTGTATATTTTATCTCCCCAGTTACTTTGTAAGTTGTGAGCAAGTTTCATGTGCTACATATTCTATGTAGCATATACATAGAGTGAGCACTCAACAAATACTTAAAGAATTTATTGCAATTAAAACATAAAAGAAAAGGAGATTCCTTAGATTGGTGTCATTTAACAATAATACAATTTGAAAGAATATGTTCTTAAATCCATTTGAACCCCAGCTAAGGACTATGAATACTATTACTATTGCTACAACTTATTATACTAATATTTATTCGTATACCACTTTTATTGATGTAAATTATGTCCAAAGGGCATGTTCTGACCTTAAGTAGATAATCTGGTGTGACTTCCATTGTGTTTGTTTAACCAACTTGGTGCAATGCCCAGGAGAACAACCAGGATGATGCTGGAGCCTTAGTACCTGTTATCTGGTGCTGATGCAGCTATAACCTAAATTAACCTTTGCTCCCAAGCACTTCCTTACTTGCAAAAGTTGAATTGAGTTCTCTCCAGAGCTCCAATGTTATCCTAAGCTAAAGTCATTTTTAAACACAAAAGGTCACCTCATACTTTACATGAGCCATAAAGTATTCTGAACCATGGCCCTTATAAACAGAAAATTTTTACAGATTTTTTGAAGACACTTAAAAAGAAAGATTGCATCTGAGTTTTCATGCCGATGACCCACACTGAACTCTCAGTTTCATGTTAGACCATCGTATGATACAGTATTTGATTTTCCAATATCTTCAGAAGAAACTTCCTAAATAAGATATTGAGGAAAATATGGTACTATACTAAAACACCATTATTTAATATTTATATTCATCAATTTCTACACAGATCAAACATTGCAAATCCATGATTTACAATCAGGAACTAAGATAAAGAAAAAATTCTCTGAGTATAGCACCGAATAAGTACTTCCAATCCACAATGAATATATGTCATAGTAGAATGCATCCAATTCAAAATATATTTATTTAGGGCCTTTCCATAGTCAGTTTATTTTAATATAAGTTTGCCACCTTTTATTATTCTGATGATCGGAGTTTACCTATTTATGGGTCTAGGAGCCCTCGCTGAATTGTGACTATAAAAACTTAAATCACATAATCCTCTCTCAAGAACACAGAAATGTCAAAAGTAGGAAAATATTATATTAATAACATAGCAGTCCCTTCTGCCTTGCCCAACCCCCATGGCAAGCATTCTAGAGAACGTGACTGTTCAAACTGCACAACAAGAGAGAGTCAGACACAACTGGCAACTTCTAAAGAAAGGGAAATTGAGGATTAGTGTGTGTCCAGTTCTTGCGTAATTTTGTCATGGGAGACAGCAAATTTGCATGTTTCCAAAGTAAACCACAGGAGCTACTGTTGCCCTTCCCCTCTGTTCCACATTCATGATGATGATGTAGGGAGATGTCAGTGCACCTGGAAAGAGACCAGCTTTAACTTTTAAAGGAGCATATAAATGAGCCTTCAGTGTAATCAAGACCAGACCAGAATTCTCTTGTGTAGGAAAAGAACACATGAAGCTGCACTGCTCTCTTTTTCATTGTGTACAAATTTCCCTTATATTTAATCGCAAACTACAGTAAATCCCATATAAGAAAGATACGTGTAATTTAAATGAGGTTATTTTAAGGCTAAAAAATCAAATGAAGGCAGAGCTGGACAAATCAAGAAAGTTGCAACTCATCTTTGGCAAACAAGAGAAGTAAAAGTCTGAAAGTCATCTCTCAGTGTAGAGACTGTGACCCTCGGTGCCCGTTTTTGTGCGGCAATAGAGTAACAGGACAAAGCAAACCTTATGCCTCAGGCATCCCATACCAGGTCTACAAACAGGGCAGTTGCTATAGACCCCACTAGTGATTAAACAACTCCCTTTTAAACATATTACACCTTCTCCTAAAGCCACACAAATGTCAAAATTCCTACAGTAGAACATGTGCATTTCCTAAAGAATTGTCTCAAACTTTTTCTAGTCACGATCCTTCCAAGATTCTGATAAAGATGTGAACCCCTCTCATCGAAAACTTCTTAAATTTGCATACATAGCAATCTTGTATACACTTCCAGTGACTCAGACACCCCCTGAAGTTCCACATGTGGATATGTAGGTCCATGAAACCAGGTCAAGAACCAATGCTTTAAAGGGCAATAGAAGTGGAAAATTAAGGGCCACAGTCCTGAAAGGGATTGATGTCCTGAGAGCCCCTTAAATTTTCTCCACTTCCCATTTTGTTTCTTTAGTTTCCTCATTCCTTCAATGAAGTTCAAAGACTCAGGTACTGAACTTTCCAGAAACCACCTAGAGGAACCACTGCACCTTTCATCTGCCAGAGGGGGTCACTATGCAACTGACTGTTCACTCACAAAAAAGTAAAGCATACCTTTGTTCTTTTCCGTAACTGCACTCAGAGGAATTACTTTAAAATGCATTTTCCACACTGTAAAGTGTGTCCTAACAAAACACAATAAACTCAACAGCAATGTGATTACTGTGCGTGTAAAACAGTTGGTGTTTCAGCAATATGCCCTTAAAAAAAGTATGCTTGGAAAAATGGATTCTGTTTCAACGTTACAAGGACATAATTATTTTCCTGCTGCATAACAATTTTTAAATGTTAATGAGTTAAAATACAGCACCAAAACAGCTCCCACGCAATAATACTATGTATCATTTGGCTGCCTGGTTCCCTTCTTTTGTTTTTCCTTTAATGGTCAGATAATACGCAACAACCTAAGAAGTCCAGAGGTACCAAGCGTGACCGTCACTTTAGACAGCTTGCTCTTCACGAATTTTCTCTGGATTTATATAGACCAGGGTTCGTTAACCTCAGTTCCGTAGATATTTGGGGCTGATGAGTCTTTGCTGTGGAGGCCATACTGTGCAGTGTTGACTGTTGAGCAGCATCCCTGGTCTCCACCCACTAGACACCAGTAGCACCTCCATGCCCAACTCCTAATCACAGCAATCAAAATGTCTCCAGATATTACCAAGTGTCCTCTGCGGGGTAAAATTATGCCCAGTTGAGAATCATTGATTTAGAGCATGGTTATAGAAAGGTCATTATCGGTAAGGCCGAATGCACTAGATTGCTGTATCTAAACAATCCACCTAATAGATGGGAGGCTAATCTTCTGGAATTACATTTGTGTAATATCGTGATCAGCGGCAGTGGCATGACTCACATCTGCTAAAAGTGTCACCAGGTTCATTGAGTAAAAGGTAATTGATTTGGGGCCTCAACAATTTCATATAGCAGGTAAAGGAAACCCTCAAATCTCATGAAATGCTTCCATTTATTTATACAGCAAGAGTCCACTAGAAGCCTAGACTATGTCAGGCACTGTGTTAGAAGCTGGGTTCCAGGGTAAAAATGGCAGAAGCATCGTCTGTGTAGAAAAATACACATGAAGCTGCACTGCTCTCTTTTTCATTATGTACAAATTTCCCTTATATTTAATCCCAAACTACATTAAATCCCATATAAGAAAGATATGTGTAATTTAAATGAGGCTATTTTAAGGCTAAAAAATCAAATGAAGGTACAGCTGGACAAATCAAGAAAGTTGCAACTCATCTTTGGCAAACAAGAGAAGTAGAAGTCTGAAAGTCATCTCTCAGTGTTGAGACTGTGACCCTCGGTGCCTATTTTTGCCTTCAGACCCTCAATGTCAGAGGGAATGTCGGGTAAGGAAATAGGCAACTATGGTAGATAGTAAGTGCTAACATGGGGAAAGTAGCTGGGGTACCTTAACTAGATTTAAGTGATTGAAAGAGATTCCTAGAAGACTTTCTGTCTAAGCTGAGAACTAAAGGATGGATAGAAATGAGGCAGAAGAAAGACAGTGAGAATATGACTAAGAAGCTGCCACAGCATGAAAGGTGGCTCAGAAAGGTGACAGAGCACAGAGTGTTCAAGGAAATATAAATATGAAAATATGGAGAGAGTGTAGGAAATGAGGGAGATATTAAAGAAGTAGAAAGCAGGGACAAAATCATGCAGAAAACCATGTTAAGGAGTTTAAGGTTTATTGCAAGGCAATGGGAACTCACTAAATAATTCCAAGGGGGAAAGCAGAATTACTAGATTTTTGCAGAGAGATTACTCTAGCCATAGTAATTGTATTAGTCATGGTTCTCCAGAGAAACAGAACCAATAGGAAATACACATGTATCTCCTAGGTAGAGAGACAAACAGAAAGAGACAGAGAAAAACAGAGACAGAGAGACAGATTTATTATAAGAAATGGGCTCACGGGATTACAGAGGCCAAGAAGTCACACAATCTATTGTCTGCAAACAGGAAAGCCGGTGATGTATTTCTAGTCCAAGTCCAAAAGCCTGAGAACCAGGAGAGCCAGTGATGTGGTTTCAGTCCAAAGGCAGTTAGGCAGGAGGAATTCTCTTTTACTTGGATGCGGCGGGAGAGAAGCCTCAGCCTGCTTGTTCTGTTCAGGTCTCCCACTGATTGGATGAGGCTGACCCACCTAGGAAGAGAAATCTGCACTACTCCGTCTACTGATTTAAATATTAATCTCATCCAAAAACACCCTCGCAGAAACACCAGAATAATGTTTGTCCAAATCTCTGGGCACCCCATGGCTGAGTCAAGTTGACACACAGAATTAATCATTACAGTGGTAAAGGGAAAAAGCAATACTGGCTCCAGGGAGAACACAAGAAAAGTTGGTGTAGTAAACTAAGCAAGACATTATAGTGACCTGAACAGGGAAATTTCACCATCCATTCTTGTAATAGAGGTCACAGCCTGGCACATAGTAGGAGCTTATCAAATACATAGGTAATATTTGTCAAATTAGTGAATGAATGTAAGTGCATGAAATCAAAAGCATTTTTGAAGAATGTATTTAATTTAAAAGCTTGGGAGGTAGTCCCGCATGCCCAAGATAACATTTCTACATATGAATAATTTCGTCAGTCCTGTTCAAATCAGAAACCATTTAATGATATTCCAAACCATGAGGGCTGCTGACAGTCAATACCAGTTAAGGTACAGTGGAAAAAGATATTCATACACTCTTGATGGAATTTCTGGATAGCAATCTGGCAGCATTACAAACATTAAAATTGTTCTTACCCTTTGGCTTAGTAATTCTCCTTCTAAATTTCTATTCTAGGGACTGTTCATTGCAGTGAAAAAATGAAAGCAACTTAATTTCTAACACGGAGAAAAGCACTAATTATTATCCACCAAGTAAAAATCTTATTTTCAATGTCAGTTAGATGAAATAGACAATGCTTTAAGAAATATGTTAACAAGTTAGAATACAAAACTCTCTATATAATAGAATCCTAAATGCTCATCCATTTTGTTCCAGGCTTATTTATCTACATTACCTGAGACAGAGAGCTCAGCTGTGGACTGATAACTAAAACTGATAAAATGAGGGCAATAATCTTAATTTATTATATATGTATATACATAATTGCATGTACTTGGAAAATTTTAGTTATTCATTTTTTTTACTGAAATTAGTCAGACTCTATCACTTAAACAGCCACTCAAAAAAAAATGTTTAAAAAGAAAAGGAATAAAAGAATGGATGAGTGAATTGTTGCTCCTAATTGCAAATGACCAGATGTCTGCCTATGAACTGTAAACTCTCTATTTGGCTCACAACAGAGGAAAGTAACAGGCCTCTGAAGACTGTCTTTCCAGTGATCCTTGCATATCCTGACTGTTTTGAAAGGACTTTAAGACCTTGGGTCTGGAAAGGCAGAATAGTTAACCAGAATTTTTTGTTCTTGGAGTCACATAATTCGATTCAGTTAGTTTCAAATTTCTATAAAACTGTGAAGGGTCTCAAAAGGTCTTGCAGCCTGGTCTCTGTCCACTGAGAATAACAGCTGAGTATGTGTGTGTGTATCATGGGACAAGGACAGAACCTCCTTTCATATGTGTTTCCAGTACTAAAGAACCTCCTTTGTCAATTCTTACTTCAAATTCAGTTCATTCCTTCTTGTCTGGCCTTCATAAAGTATAGAACAGCTGGGTTCCATACTTTTTATATAATGCTTTAGACACTATCAGAGAGTTACTTGTTCATCTATTAGTTCCCAGCTCTCCCCAACCCCATGCCCTGCAGAATTATGTTACCTTCATCTGCCTGATACCATGCTTTTCCCAGCAATAAGGTATATGTCCTATACCTCACTTGTCACCTCCTCTTGAAAGCCTTTCCCAATTATAAGGCTGACATAGAATTCAACGCTATGCTAAGCATTACTTTTAAAAAGTCAGTCCTTGAAGGTTGACTATAAAATGGGAATAAGGAGATACACCCCTGGTATTTGTTTCCTAGAATACTCTCCTAATGGGAAAGGATGAAATGTCTTCAGTGTGTTTGAACATCTGCCTAATGCATCGCCTATAGAGAGAAGATGTTTTGAAGTTGTGTTCATTTTTTTATTAAATCACTGCTTCATTATCCTAAACAAGGTTTGTTCATAAATTTAAAAAATTACAACTTACAGAAGTGCCCACTTTTCTCTCAGGAGTGGATCATCCATTAACAGGATCAAGCTCACTGAGTGCCCCCATTCAGTCAATAAATTTGTTAAGCGGGCACAACTTACAGGAGAAATGATTTAATGGCAGTCTTTAATTTTATTATTTCAAAGTATGTTTAACACTTATGGCTTAATTCAGCTACGGAAATATGAGGGAGGAGTTGTAGAGGTTGGGGACACCCCGTGCTACGGCTGTAGTATGGATAACTAAAGCACCTAGGTAGTCTTAACAATACAAATAAGAAAATACCTCTGCTAATTACTTAGTAGTTCTGTTATTGGAACACTTATTCATAAAAATAGGGAACATATTTCTTTCTCCTTTGGCATTCTATGGTTTGATCTTTTTTCCTCTGTCAGAGATTGCTAGAATAAAGTGCTATTCAAAAAGCAACTGATAGGAATAGCTTCATCTCTCTCTCTCTCTCTCTCTCTCTCTCTCTCTCTCTCTCTCTCTCTCTCACAAACACACACACACACACACAATTCCAAGATAAAATTACCATAGCGTTGCTCTTTGAACTAAACAAAAACCAGTTAAAAAGCTTAACCATCTTTGCCAGCACAGCTTATCTTCAAAACTGCAGCAAAAAATTAAAATAAAACTGTAAATACTTTGTATTATTAGTTAGAAATGATTAAAATAAAAAAACTCTGATAGCTTAATTCTAATCTATTTATGTGATTGATTTGTTAGCTAAACATGTGTTTATAATCAATTGCCAACGAGTTCTCCAGATAAATAGACATTAGCCTAGGTGGTTTTTTACAAATTTTTAATAAAAATTTTTTAAACATAGTTAACTACAAACAATTAGGTAGGCCTCTGCTTTCCAAATGAATCCAAATGCTGAATCCATTTTTTACATTAGATATTAAAACTGTGCTCTTTCAATGTCATTGAATATTAATTATAGCTCATACACAAAGTACATTTGATTCTGGCTAATTGTAAAACTAAATGAGCTAATGGTCTACATAAAATTTTCACACTTTTTTTTTTAAACTTTGTCAATACAGTGTCATCTTCGAAGCATAAAATTTTGTAAAATAAAATATTTTACCTATGGGAGAACACATCTAAAATATTCTGTGAGAACTTTAAAGCTAAAAGGGCTAAAAGACTCTCTAGGACTACCAGGGGACTAAATTTGTAGATGGGAGACAGGAAGAAAGTAGGAGTCAATGGTTTTCCATGAAATGTGACTATCCAAAAGCTCTCAGTCCACTTCACTCATAAGGAGGGATCAGTATAGACTTGTTAATCACAGAATGCCTGGTGACCACTCCAACAGTATATTTTATTATATGTGGTTGACTAATAAAGTGCTCATATTTTTTAACCAAGATTTATACAATTTTCTTTAAAGCCTGGATTACATAGACATTTCTATGGTTCTCTTCACATAAAGATTTTCTTTTTTTAGCTTGTCTATTTTTTTTTCCTTCTGACAGCTCCAGTCCCCAAAGGAACAAATGAGAATAGCATTTCATAGATGAGAAATCATACCCCCTTCATCAAACATCTCACCTCTTGACATTACTTGAAATGGATAAACATAGGGGCTAGTCCTAGTGAACTGATTCCAACTTTGGCTGGACAATTACAATTCACCTGCTACATTTCCGAAGCAAAGTAACCCTGCTGCCAGTAGAGTCTTTAAAATGCTGAGCATGGTGGAGACATGCTCTTATCAAATGAGATGTTACAGTTCAATAAATATTTATTAAAGCCCATGCTCTTCACAGGGTAATATTTCTTTTCTTTGAACAAATGGTTTTAACTTAAAGGAGGGTGACACAACATTTTAATCGGCTTAACTGCATTACATTTTTTTTCCAGGTCTTTTACTTATTCCAAATGAGACATGCACCAACAGCCTATTTAATTTTGCACCGATCATCAGATCACTGACTGGGTCTTGAGCAAAATATCTTCATCCAAACCATTTCTTTGCATATGCAAGTGACTGCAGAACATATTCCATTATTACTTAAAATTAAAAGGTTACTGCTGCTTCAAGTATATTTACATTTTACCATTTCATTTACCTCATCTTGTAATGGTTAAAAAATCAGATACCCCACTATGGTTTTATTTTAAAAGACTAAATGGACACTTAGTCCTATGCGAGGAAGAGAAAAGAATGTCTGATTGTTTCTAGCACATTCCAAACAAGATGCTATAGCCACACTTCTAATTATACTTCTCACTCAGAGAGGTTGCCCCCGGGAAAAGAAGCATGTCTTAACTTTTGAAGACATAAGTAAAACTCCCCACAATACTAGAAGAAGGTGAAGAGTGAGAAACAGGGCATTTCCTCTCTGCTCATGCGGTATGGGGTGAGCAGAGATGCATCTACGCTCTGGCTAACTCAGCAGCCACTGTGTATCAGAGCATTTTGCCACAGCTATAATAACAGCTACAGCAAAAGGTCGGAGTCCTGCTGCAGTTATCTCAATGTGTTAAATATAAAGACTTTAAATAGAAAACAGTGTCACAGCAAATGAATTCTTCTTCATGACTCCACGAATTCACTTGTTTTCCACTCCATCTGATTTGGGAAGTATTCAAATGATTTCATAAATCATACTCATAACATCTTATTAGGTAGGGTTTGAAGTAGGTAAAAATTGCTATAAGTAGATTGCAGTGACTGGCTTGAGGAAAGAAAAACCCTCCTAGCAGTTCTTATAGGACTTTATTCCACGTAAACAAGCAAAATCAAATCCATACTTCCATATGCATAATGTAGTAGGTATAGAACCTTGTGCAGTGGACACAGATAGAACCTTCTTGACCCATTTCTTCCACTTTGATGGAAGCCATTAGAATGCCATCAACATATCTTTCTTTTTAAAAGCTTATATTTTGAAGATATAATTTGAAATGTATAAATGCCTTTTAAGTGAAACCACTAATATGTGATGTGATAATTCACCATATTCTTCAACTGTTTTCCTAGCATTTCCATATTCTACCTCTCATCCTTACCCCAGTCTTCTCCTGTATTCATACCCCTGAATTTCTCAAAAGGTCAACTATATTCAGTTGGACAGTGTATTTAGTGATTATTCATTGTGAATTGAGCAGACTTGTTCAAAATATATGAAAATGGTTATCCATCCCAAATGTACATACAAAATATACATTTTAAATACTTGAATATCTTGCCAATCTCTTCCTCAACAGTGTGGCCTGAGTGCTCAAGAGCATTCAAAGACGATATACTGAGGAATACGATGGACAATTCATTTCTAGCTACTTCAGTACAAAACAAGACCAAGCCCCCCCTCGTAAAGCTGTCTGGTCCTGCATAATTACCAAATAACCTGTTCCTTTTTTAATCACAAATTTGATCTAAAGCCAGGAGGGCACTAGTGCCTAAGGAGTTAATTAGTATAAATGCAAAGGTACACCCTGGGACTGCTTCTCTGGGGTTGGTTCTATGCTGAAAGAAACCAAAATTGGACATACCCATTATTCAAGAAAACAACCTCTCTTCTATTCAAGTTGAAGGTTCCTATTTTGAAACTACACAGGACTGACATTACATATTTGAGCTTCTCAGATGTGCAGGACAAAAGAATTGTTTATCTTCTAAAGAAATTCATTTAGTGGGTTTCATAGAAATCATGCATCTAAATATTGTGTTTTGTTAAATGACTCTAAAGCCACAAGGAACAATATTTATATTCCACTTTTTTTCTTACTTGATGACTTTCATTCTAGAACTATGGAATTCAAGCAGAGAAGCCATATTGAAATAGAAAAGAAATAATCATATTGGCTACATAGATCCTCAGTCACCTGAAAACTAATTCAGAAAACTTATTTTGGTTTAAAAAAAATAATGGAGTTTATGGGACAGCAATCATTAATGATAGCTGGGAAATAAGTGGATTTCAACATAAACGGACATACTATACTGTATGTCCACAGTCCTTTTTAGTTGATTAAGTCCAAAAAGAAATACCTTTTGAGCTATATAGAAAAGCAATTTGGGTCCAATATCTAAAGCAGCAGATTGGAAGAATGGTGGTGTCCTTTCCTCTTATAAGGAAGGAAGGGAGGATGGGGAGGGAGGGAAAGAAAGAGAGAGAGAGAGAAAATTATCCCTGTTCTCTGTCATTGTAAACTTTACTCAACTAAAAATGCTTTGTGGATAATACAATTTAAAAGAATAATTGGCCTCATGAGAAGTGTATGTGTATGTGTGTGTTTCTCTATTTCTTATTTACATTTAGCCTACAGAAGGGTATACTTCACTCACTGCAAAGGGGGCTTCCACTCCAACCTTGAATCCCAAGGTCCAGATTTGACTTTCCTTTTAATATATTATAGAACCCTGCAGCTGTTGATTCTGTTTGTGAAAAGTGTAGCTAAACTTTCCATTATATTCTGCTGAAACAAATATCACCTCGAAGCTTGCTGACAAATTCCATGAGAGGATGTTCTCTGATCATTAGTGCTGAGCATCCATCTCAGTAGAACCCAGGTATCCCCAACCGTAGAGGAGCTTGTCCAAAAAACAAGTGCTAAGTCTGTTGTTTGCAACTCAAAATTTATTTAGCAAAAATAATTGATGTTTTCATGACAGCTAGGCCCACCCTCTCTCCATAATAACCTATTTAGCTTATTATATAAATTAATATGTAATACCCTGGAATTTTTCTTTTCTTTTCTTTTCTTTTTTTGTGGTACGCGGGCCTCCCACTGTTGTGGCCTCTCCCATTGCGGAGCACAGGCTCCGGACGCGCAGACTCAGCGGCCATGGCTCACCGGCCCAGCCGCTCCACGGCATGTGGGATCTTCCTGGACCGGGGCACGAACCCGTGTCCCCTGCATCGGCAGGCGGGCTCTCAACCACTGCGCCACCAGGCAAGCCCCAATACCGTGGAATTTTAAGTCCAGAAAGTAGAAGATGTGGATGACAATACAGGAGGTACAAGAAGGAATGGAAAGGAAGCTTCCTTCTAACTTGGATGAAGGGCCCATGCCAGGCAAAAAAATTGAAATAAGTAAAATTCTCCTTGCTTAAATCTGCTTTTGGTGCTCCCTTTCCATCTCCTACTTTCCCTGGCCCAGTTCCTTCATCACTTATGGTCATGTTCAACCATCACTATGCACCTCACCCAACAGGGCCCTGTAAGCCAGTCCTCTGTCTTCGAGTGACCTCAGCTCCAAACTGACTACTACCTTTTCCACTTCAGATAAAATACTCACTCTGCAGCACTCCTCAACTGGATTTTAGGAAGAAAGCAAATAACTGATCGTTTTCATTAATGTGTGGATAATTTGTTTATCTTCTCCAATGTTCCATGAATAATTTTCAGTGGTTCTCTTTATTCACTTGTTTTGTGTTTGAACTTTTTTAAGAATTCTATCTTGATTTATCTACAGTGTTTTTGAGATGTATCTCTATGTACAGCCTTTCAGTAGTTGTTCTAGGTATTACATTCTTTCACATATATAATTTTCACAGCCTTTCAGTGTTGATACTTTATCAGTACAAGTAGCATGTAGAAAGCTTAACTCTCTTTAAATCCCTTTGCTCTCCCTCTTTCGTAATGTAATTGTCTTAAATATTTCTTCTATATACACTGAATCACATCAGACATTTGAGAACCAGCAAAGATAATTTATAAAACTCAAGAGAAAAAAGAATATCAATTGCATTGACCCATATTTTCACTCTTTCCATTGTCCTTTCTTCTTTCTGATGTTCTAAGATACCTTCTTATATCATTTCCCTTCTGTTTAAAAAACTGCTTTCAGCCATTATTTTATGATAGTACTGCTCACAACAAATTCCCTTGGTTTTCCTTCATCTGATAATGGCTTTATTTTTCTTCATTCCTAGAGGATATTTTCAATAGATATAGAATTCTGAGTTGACAGTCATTTTCTCCCAGCACTTGAAAAACATTGCACTTTCTTCTGATCTCCATTGTTCTTGAGAAATCTTCTGTCATTTGAATTCTTTTCCCCTATAGGTAGGTGTCATTTCTCTCTCACTGCATTTGAAGCCTTTCCTTGGTCTTTAGTTTTCAGAAGTTTGATCATGATGTGTCTTGGCCAAGATCTCTTTGGGTTATACTGTTTAGGGTTTGTTCAGCTTGAACCTCTAGGTTTATATCTTTTGCCAAATTTAGGTAATTTTCAGCCCTATTTCTTCCAATATTTTTCTAGACCTGCATTCTTTCTCCTCTCCTCTGAGACTCTGGTGACACAGATATTAGATCTTTAGTTATAGTCTCAAACATACGTAAGGCTGTATTCATTTTCTTTTTGATTTTCTCTCTGAGATTCAGGTTGGATAAATTCTATTGTTTTTATCTTCAAGTTCACTGATTCTTTCTTCTGTCCTCTTCAAGCTATTGTTGAGCCCATCCCATCAGTTTTTTGCTCTGTTTTGCTTGGTTCGGGGGTTTGGGGTTACTATATTTTTCAGTTTTAAAATTTCAATTTGTCTCTATAACTTTTATTTCTCTGCTGAGACTTTCTATTTTTTCGTTTGTATCAAGCCTGTTTATAATTGCTCCTTGAAGCATTTTTAGGATGGCCATTTTGAAATCCTCATCAAATAATTCCAACATTTGTGTCATCTCAGTGTTGGCATCTGTTGATTATCTTTTCTCATCCAAATTGGGGTTTTTCTGGTTCTTGGTGTGATGAGTACCCTTCTCATAGCTGGGAGCTGGTGGAACTCCTGGCTTCCCACTGGACAGAGAAGGAGAGGGGTGTTCCTTATGGCTCAGTGGCTACAAGTCCAGGTTCCTGCTCAGCCTTCTCTGATACCACCTCCATCTGCCCCATCCTGAGGTGTGATCAGCCATAGTTTTCTTCTTTCCAGATTTTATTCTCCTCCTTACCTTCTGAACCCACAGATTTTTCTTAAGGTCCAAGATTTTCCACAAAGAATAGTAGACTCAGATGGGCGAAAGGTGGTAATCAGATTAAGTCATTGGTTTTCATTTGTGCACATGGAATATTTTTAAGATAAGCAACTTCCCATAAATATAAAGTATCTATAGAGCATATTAGGGAAGTAAATCTGCTAGTATTTTTGTTTTGTTTTGTTTTTCTTTCTGAAGGGAGATTCTCATTTAGGAGACATCTAGGGGAAATATATATATATTTAGCTTAAATAAGGCAACAGAAAAGACACAAAAAAGATAATGAAAACGAGAAAAAAAAAGAGAAAAAATGGAAATAGTTAATAATTATTATCTTTGTACTCCTTATCTCTAATTTGGGTTTCTGGGTGTGTTGGGCTTCTATTTATTTGACTCTTAGGTTTTATTGTCTCCACCTATAATTTCTCCAATGACCTAAATTTATTCAGAGTCCAAAGATTAAGGAAGTTAAATCAACAGAAAAAATAAGCTTGCTTACACAGTAGGTATGCAAAGTGTCTCGTAAATCTAAACAAATGGCCAAGATGCTTTTTCTTAACTCATGATTTTTTTTCCAAAATGAGAAATAATTCTTTATCTGTGAAAATAAATGAACAAGTAAACAGATAAATAAAAGTGTTTATTGTCAGAAAACTACAATATTAAATTAAGTCTGTAAAACCTACACAGTTACTTCACTTCACATTATTGGAAGGAAGGGGAAGTGAAATGATTAGCTTTCAAACCCTTTTCTGCAAATGCTTCTCATAAACAGAGTTTCAAAATTAAGAAGACCAAGCAAAAAAGAATCATTTATGACCTTTACTTTTACTTCTTTTCCAAAACCAGTACTTATTTTTTAAAGCATAATTTGAAAAAACAAAAAGTAAAGTTGGGTAGGGGACAAAGTGGAAGCAGCATTCGCAAAATCTGTGGAAGCATGGCTGTACTTTGCAGAACTCAGTTTGTAACCCATTCTTAGAACACGCAAGAGAAACAATCACACAATTATCAGCATGTTTTTCTAAAGCACATATGCCATGACAACTAAATGCCACCACTATTAGGGCATATCATTTAGAGCAACATCATGGGAAGCATGCCATGATGCCCAGACAATTCAGACAGTCAAATATGCTCTTTTTTCTAAATTACCCTCTCAGATGTGCCCCCACTTAATATGCCTAGTACAAGGAGATAGTATGATCCTAATAGAAAATAATTATTAGTAAAAGTAAAAAAGTAAAAAATATGAGGGTATAAGTGACATTTCTCTCTTTTTTTGCCAAAAAAGAGAGAAATGTCAAGTCTTACCAAATCTGGAAGGTATGTAGTCATTATCCCTTTCTGTGTTAAACCCCCAAAAAATGGGTTTAAAAAAAAAACTTTAAAATTTTTCATTCAGAGCTTAATTTTTAGAAAGATCATATTCCATCATGTTAGTTTACCTATTTATATTTAAAATACAACTCTGAAAGATAATTTAGTCCAATCTTTCATTTTACAGATGAGGAGGCAGAGATGATCTTCCACAGTTAATCTCTAGAAGTTTTCCTTTTTGTGTTTTAACATCAACAAAATATATATTCATGCATGTTTTCTCTGTACACCTAAGGAATAGAGAGGAAGGGACAGAACCTTCTTCTTTGAATCTTCTTCTTATAAACTACAGTATATATCTCAGGGATAGTTCTCGAATTGCCTTCTGACTTCTGTCAAGTCTCACGACCTGACGGTTTTTTTCACATCTTTAAGAGAAAGAGAATCTAATCTTGGAAGTGCGTCTGACTCAGGAGTTTGTTGGGTTTGGGGCAAGTCATTAACCAACCCAAGTCACAATTTCTTCATTTTATCTTAAAAAAAAAAAAAAAAACATACTTTATAGAAGAGCTGTGGTGATGAAATTACAATTACAATAATAATTATAACTTAGAGTATGCATTTTTGTAGGAGGTTTACATTGCAGGTAGCACTGTTATTGGTATAACCTCTAAAGAGAACAATTCAGCAAACCCAACAATTCGACTTCGAGGAATTTATCCTACCAATATACTTGCACATATATAAATTGACATATGTAAATGGGTATTCACTGCAGTGTTGTTTGTCAGAGCCAAAGACTGAAAAGAAATCAAGTGCCCATCAATAGTGGACTGGATAACTAAGTTTAATAATAAAATACAATGGAATTTTTGGAGCAAATTTTTAAAGTGCTGCTTTGCAATGTTTAAAAGATATATATGTGATAGACAGAAATGTAGATAGTTGATAGATAGATAGATAGATGGTAGACCAATTGACAGATGGATTTTTATGCTTGTATAGGTATAGAAAATGTATGGAAGAAAAGGAAATAAAACAATTGTTCCTCTGAGGCAGGGAACTGATTGTCTGGAGACAGAATGCAAGGGAAAGTTACTTCTCACTTATACCCTCTTATATTTTGTACTTTGCTCTGTATGCATTACCCATATATTTGAAAATAAATAAATAAAATTTTAATTATTGAGGAAGCTGGTAAAGAATGTAAGATTGCCTAGTTGTTTTGTTTTTCCTTTCTGTCTTTGTTCTTGTTTGTTTTTTAGACTTTCTGACAGATTTAAAGAATAAGACAATTAAGGGCATGCTTTCAAATAATGATTCAAGGCATTAAAACCAGCACCAACAGTAATATTAAAATTTTGCACCAAAATTGACAGATTGATTCACTGAACATAATTATAAAAGGAGTTGATCACATAGCTAACCACTTTGTAATGTTGGCATATAGCAGTTATTCTTAGTACTACTGGGAAAAGGAGTATATTAAATTGTTGTTGGTTGGGGCAGGTTGGAGGAAGGCTTCTTCCAAATACACACATACATAAAGATGCACACACACACACACACACACACACACACACACAAATGACATATGCGCACATACTCCTGTATACATGAGAGTCTGAATTTCATCCCACTTAGCCATTGGGAATCACCGGCTTAGAAGTATGTGTCAAATTTAAATAGCATTTGGAAGCTGAATACAAATACTAATTAAATAATCCTATAGTTGTTATATAAAATAAAAATCTTATTCAGTGATTTTTTAAAACTTTGGCATTTCATTGATTATCTTTTATTCCACGAAATATTTATCATCATTTCATTTTTCTGATCTGCTTCTTGGCACAAAGAGGTGATGGAAAGCATCACCTTCTGATGACTGTCAATCACAACTCAATTTGAGATAGCTGTATGTGGGCAAAATTATAAACAGAAGAAAGGAATCTGCCTAGTTAAGCAATGGCAGAGTGTCTGACTAGTGATATCCATAATCATGAGAAGGGAATGGCAGATTCCTCTGTGACATTTTATGTTCTTATATTTGTAACACACAGGGGAATCAATAGAACTAACTGAAATCACTTATGCCTCCAAAGAATAAGCGTAATCTTTCTCTGGACTAGATAGCCTTTTGTTTAGTAAAACACCTTGACAGGCCACAAGGGTTTCAATGCTGAGGCCCCCCAGGGCTTAGTGTGGAAAAGAACAATGAAACTAAGACCAATGTGTGTTGTCCTACATTAGAAAATGAAAGGAGTGGAGGGAGCGGGTTGGAGCATCCAGAAATGGGAAGAGAGTCTTCACAGAAATAAATGGGAAATGGGCACTACCAGTCTGAAGACCAGAGAAAGAGGGGCGAGACCCGCGTACAAGGTAACACATAGGAAATTCTCTACAGCCAAATTTTCGGTTAAGTCTGGCCAAATTTTCAACACATCATTGAAAAACTGACACTTGACGAAAGAGTCAGATGATCAGAGACCCCCAGAAGAGGTGAGGGGAGCACAAAGAAACTGCAACAGACTTAGTCATCTGGGTGTGGACAGGAGATAGTGGTCTTTCTCTTTGATCATGCTAGAGAATGTTAATCATTGGTGAAACACAACATTGTAAATCAACTATACTCCAATAAAAAAAATTTGTTTAATTAAAAAATTTTAGTGAGTTTAGAGGCATACACGGGGAGAATGGAAAAAATTAACATTTGAGTAAAATGTTAATTTTACTCAATTTCCAATGATATTTCACTACAGTCACCTACCAAAAAATATTGCCCCTTCCATTCTCCAACTCTCTGATAATCAGTAAAAATGAATGTAAAAAGTGTTCATGCATATTTGAATGCTCTAGATACACTAAAGCAAAATCAGAGTCTTTGAAGACTCCATCTGGGTAGTAGTTTGATTCCGGAATTTTGTTTTGCATGAATATGTAGATCACAAATGGTTTTTTAAATTACCACCTGTATCACTTTTTAAATGGTTACACAAAAATCAGCATATGTAAAATTACACCAGGCTATTACTTCTGTCTAGGTAAATAAACCAGGTCTCTAAATCTAACAGCTTTATCTAATATTTGAAATTAATTTTTAAATGCACATTTATGCATCTCATATTATTCTCATGAAACGTTTCATCAAAAGGAAAGACAAAACCAAAGGCATACCAATCTAGTGGCAGTGACAGATACTAAATATTAGAAAGGCATATAGAGTCTGAATGACAAACACTCTGAATGACATCCAACTCAAGATAAATATCAGATGGATCTGAAATTTTTTTAAAAGGTCTGAAATCCATTATGTGAACAGAAAAGTTTTCTTATAGTGGATAAAAACAGAGAGAAAGAGAGAGAGAGAAAATATAGAACCATGAGGATAAAGAATAATGTAATAATACAGGTTAGAAATTCTTGGGCTCAGTATTTTATTATAAGCAAAATTAATTCTTCTGCCTACTTAATAGAAATATTGAGAAATCTCTCCAACAAGAAGTTATAAACAATTCTCAATTACCCATATTCATAAAGAGTGGCTCAAAGGTGTGCTATAATGTAGAGATTGTTTACATTTGAGTCATATTAATTAATTTCTAATTAAGATTTTATTAGACCAACCTAAGCCTACTTATGTTCCTTGAGTATACCTCATCTACGGGTTAACGACTGGCCAGTAATATATTTTGTATAAGTGGGCAGATAAAAGGATTTGTAAAAGTCTGAGACGGTTCTATTAGAAAGGAAAAGCACACCTGAGATTAAATGCATTTTTTGTTAAAGTATATTTAAAAGTGCCCAGATCATAAGTGTACAGCTTCATGAATGTTCACAAGGTAAATACAACTATTAACATTAACACAGGTCAACGTATGGAATAGTCCTAGCACCCCATTGTTGTCTCACCGTTACTCCTCCCCTAATTCCCTGTTCCTCAAGGTAACCACCATTCTGACTTCAAACACTATACAACATTTTTCTTCTGTTTTTTGCACTTCATGTAAATGGAACCACACGATATCTATTCATTTGGTCTGGCTCCTTTCACTCAATGTTATGTTTGTGAGACTCACCCACACTGTTGCTTGTAGTTGCAGTACATTCATTCTCATTGTTGTACAGTGTTAATACGTCACAGCTCATTCATCTTTCCATGACTGATGGGCATTTGTGTAGTTTTATCATTGTGCCATTATAATCACACTGTTACGAATAGTCTAGTCTATGTCTTTTGTTAAACTGATGTACACATGTCATTTGAGCATATGCCTAGGACTGGAATTATTTGGGTCATATATTCAGTTTCAGGAAATACTGACACAGAATGTTCCAAAATGATCAGGCCACTTTACACTTTTACGGCCAATATATGGCAGGTCTGAACATAGCATGTCCTTGCTAATATTTGTTGTCACGTATGGATATTTTCTTTGCTGGTTTGTTGGTTTAGTTTTGAATTTAGCCATTCTGCTGTGTGCAAAGTGGTATATCATTGTGCTTTTATTCTCTGTTTTCCTGAAAGTTACTGAGTAAGGCTGGTCTTTTGGACATCATCATGTTTGAAGTACCTACTCAAATCTTTTATCCATTATTCTATTGTACTCTTTTTTTACTTATTGATGTACAGATGCTCAGTATGTATAT
Organism: Phocoena sinus; assembly: GCF_008692025.1. NCBI lineage: Eukaryota > Metazoa > Chordata > Mammalia > Artiodactyla > Phocoenidae > Phocoena > Phocoena sinus. Next base: position 75,981,424 of record NC_045769.1, on the reverse strand, counting down.
TCTTTAGGTCCTTTGTTGGATATGTTCATTGAAAATATCTGCTTTCACTTTATGTCTTATTTTCTCACTATCTTCAAATTCTGAGATTTTTAAATTGATATTTTAATGCCGTGTGGATAACCAAGACTTTATTTTCCCAAGAAAACAGAGGTAGATGATGAAGAGGAAATATGGCCCTGGCCCCTTGAGAAGACTAAAATACCAAGCTTAGTAGATGTGTTAGAAACTATACTACGCCGTTTAATTTTACTTTTTCTCATATGGTAGAAACAAGCATTTGTTTTATACAAAATCTTCAATAACGTTAAGCTGCCTAGGGTAGCAGAAGAAAAAGGAAGTGAGAGAGAGTAATAAATGTTAATTTGGGATGCAAAGTAGTTTTACTTGTCAAAATATACTAGAGTTGGTCTTTTAAGCAGATGCACCTTGATATATCTTTCTTTAGAACTATTCTTTGTCAAGTGCTGCATTAGTAGAAATTGTGTTGAAATCCACTGGGGGAAACAATTACCCTCAACATATGATGGCAGTATATAGAAAAAGAGTTCAGTGAATACTCTGAGCAAGTCACCCAACCTTCACATTCTTTCAGGAACAAATCATGTCTGGTGAACATTTGATTAATCACACTGTCAGCAACATCAACTTCAAAAGCAAAGTATGCAAAGAAAATACGGCACCATAGTTTCTGTACAGTTTAGTAGAAAGATGTGCTGTGTAATAGGGGAGAGAAGATGACTTTGACATCAGGCAAACTTGAGTTTAAATCTCAGAAAATCACTTACTAGCTAGAAAATCTAGGAAAAATTATTTAACTTCCCTAACCTCATTTTGTTTACCCTACCCTAAAATTTTGTTTACCCCAATATCTTACAGTTGTGTGAGAATTCAAAATAATTAATAGTTCCTGACACATAGTGGGGGCAAAATAAACGGTAACAAATTTATCTAGCATTTTTCAAAGGAAAGTTACAGCATTTTGACTATGATTGCAATCACATAAAAAGTTATTTAAATGATCAACAAAATGGGCGTGGATATGGATTAGCTATTTTAGTATTTGGGAACATTTCCTTAAAGGGTAAATTTACAATGTTTTTACTAGTTATTAAGCATTTTAGTGTTCTTGAGCTGTGGAACACTTGTCATATAGGTAGAAAACGATTGATTTGGCTAGGAAATTCAGGTACCACTAGGGAATGTTCATTCTGATCACTGCAAAGCACAACCATTTAATTAGATTGATATATTTGCTACTTTCCTTGACTACTGTCTTTTTTTTTTTAATTAATTAATTAATTTATTTATGGCTGTGTTGGGTCTTCGTTTCTGTGCAAGGGCTTTCTCTAGTTGCGTGAGCGTGGGCCACTCTTCATCGCGGTGCGCAGGCCTCTCACTGTCGCGGCCTTCTCTTGTCGCAGAGCACAGGCTCCAGACGCGCAGGCTCAGTAGCTGTGGTGCACGGGCTTAGTTGCTCCGTGGCATGTGGGATCTTCCCAGACCAGGGCTCGAACCCGTGTCCCCTGCATTGGCAGGCAGATTCTCAACCACTGCGCCACCAGGGAAGTCCACTACTGTCTTTTGAACTAAGCTTGAACTTAATTACCTAGATCCAGAGGTCTAGTTTCTGAGCCTATTAACAAACTCCATCCCTCCCAAGCCTCAGACCAACATATGAGTCCCACTTCTCCACAATGTGTTACCACATTTTTGGTAACAGGTAGTTGTCCAATTCAGCTAATTTGTCTTCCCCTTGAAATATTCTTTTGCAAATTTTTATCAATGAATGTGTGTTATTTCCACACCACCTAACAATCCTCAAGGGCAAGACGTGTCTGTGCCAAGGCTGAGGGAAGCTATGTTACTGTTCATAATAACTTGATTTCTCTTCCTGTAGGAAAATTAGACCTCCCTGCCCCATTGAATTCAGATGTGGCCTTGCGACTTGCTTTGGCACATAAAATGTGAAGTGACATGTGTCACTTCTGGGATGAAACTGTAAGAGCACATCCTCTTTCCCTCACCCCTGAGATTGCAGAAGTATATTAGGTTCAAGACTCCATCAGCCTGGGTCCCTGAGTGTCTACTGAGCTGAGCCCACTGCCAGCCTCCAGTGAACATGAAGCATGACTAAGAAATAAACTCTGTTGTTTTAACCTGCCAATATTATAAATTCTTTGTTTCTACAGCATAACGTCACCCATCCCGACTGATGGAACTCACAAGACAAAAAAAAAAAAAAAAAGACACAAAACTGTGCTCTGTAAAACATCAGGTTTTGTAAAGGAGAGAATTAAATACAGGAGAGCCAAGAGTTCAATAAGGTATAGAAAGAAAGCTATCTCAACCATCACTGATAAAGATGTTGTAGCTCTCAGTCTCCTTAATAATGTTCACCTTCCTAATAATAAATATTCTACCAATTAGTGGTGGGAACATTTTTAAAGGAAAATTATATATAAAATGAAAAATTTAGAAGATATCTATGATTGTCACTTTATCTAGAAAATGTTTTTAACAAGATTGACAAAAGACTTTTTTGCAACTTTAGAAATAACTTTCTTTAGAGTAATGGTGGGATAACAATAATGGACAAAGCAACTACTATTTACTATGCAAGTTAAAATTAAGGATTGCTTATCACTAGAGCAATAATCATTCTGACAATGAAAAACAATCATTTACTAAAAACAGTGTTAAGAATCTCTCTCTAGTGCAATCTAGGCAATATACACACCAAAACAAGCTATAGAACTGATATAATTTGCTTTGGAGAATTACAAATGAAACATAAAACATTCTTCTGAAAGCAAGTTCTTTTTATGTTAAAATTACCATGATCAACAGTGCTCCACTGCATACAAATCACTCACCAGAACAATAATAAATCAGGCTTTTTTACATTCTAGGAAATAGCTTTGTCAGTGACTACAGCTCAGAGTAGACCATAAGTATTCAGAGAAAAAGTTCTTTTGGTGAATTTTGTCCAGTTTCTGCAGAAAGATAAAATGTTTTCCCTCTCTCTTGAAGGGGTTGTAGCCAAGTTCTGTCAGTTCACCTTAAACCAGGAATGCATTCCAGAAATAAATAATAGCATAATCAAAAACTGAGAAGGTAAAACACAAAGAGGTAGGAAATAAAAGGTAATCCAGGTTAGCAAAAGCTTAGGGAACTTATATAAATTAGCAGGGAAACAAAACGCTAGAAACTGCTGTAGCAGAGGCTGATAGTCGTCCTATGATAGGCATTGTTCACATTTTCCTCAGTAACAGAACATCCACCTCAAGTAAAGACTGAATATCCCAGACTTCCTTGCATTTAGGTGTGGCCATGTGTCTAAGTTCTGAGCAATGGGTCATTGCTGTAAGTGGTGTGAACAGCTTCCAGAAGTGTCTTTAAAGGGAATAAGCAGACTCTTCTGGAGAACAGAGGAGCAACAAAATAGAAGGAGCCTGGGTCCCTGACACTGTGGAGAGCCATATCATCTCAGAACTGCCTACGTTCATGTGAGAGAGAAATAAATCTCTTTTTAAGCCACTGTTATTTGGTGTTTTCTGTCACTTTCAACTGAGCCTAATCCGAAACAGTACATGTTATGGACTGAATTGTGTCCCTTAAAAAAACTCTTATGTTGAAACCCTAACCATCAAAATGATGGTATTTGGAAATAGGTCCCATTGGAGATAAATAAGTTTAAATGGAGTCATAAGGGTAGGGTCCTAATCCAATAAGACTGATGTCCTTAAAAGAAGAGGAAGAGACCCTAGAGACAACTCTCTCTTTCTCTCTCTCAGGGGACAAGTCATGTGTGTACATAGCGTGAAGGCAGCTGTCTGCAAGCCAGGAAGAGAGTTCTCACCAGAAACCAACTCTGAAAGCATCGTAATCTTGGACTTCCCAACCCTCAGAACTGTGAGAAAATACATTTCTGTTGTATAAGCCACCTGGTTTATGATATTCTGTTGTAGCCTGAACTGACTAAGCCTATACAGATAGTACAGAACCACAACATTCAAGAGTTTGCATGCCTTATTAAAGAATTTAGATGTTACTAAACAGAGGTGTTGGGCAACAGAGATGAAAATGATCTAGTGCATTCAGAAAATGAATATGACAACAGTGACCAAAGGAAATGCTGAAGTCAGTAAGAATGCTATGAGGTTATAAGACCCATGTTATATGAAATTTCATGTAAGAGATGGGGAACTAAATGGGACTTGGAACATTTCCTTTTTCAAATCCATGACACTTTTCTCAAAAAGTCAACTTCAAGAGCTGTAACACTCTTCATCGTAAGGTCTGAAAGAATTGAAGAATTCCAATTGAAATAGATAATTCAACAATAAGAAATGCAGACTTTAATGGCCCATCTACACTTATTGACAGAACAAAAAGGTGAAAGTGAACAAGGGAATAGACTTGGACAACACTGTAAACCAACAAGACCTGAACAGACATTTATAGAACACACTACCCATTTTTTTCTCACATGACAAACTATTTTATAACTGTTTCTCTCAGTATTTGTACAATATAGAAGTTTGTTCATTAATGTTCTTTGAAGGATGTCTGCCCATGAGCAAACTCTGACTAATAAAACTTTATGGATGTAAATCCAGGAGAAAGTATTCTGATTGTATTTACCTATGTAATCAATTTTCATAATATGGATTATTCACAGTGTTTGTTTTCAGTTTGCTTTTCCAAGATACTCGGCTTGTTTCCTAGTGTTTGTTTCTTGCTGCTTAGTGATATGTATGAATAAAAAGCAGACTCATTTTAATATTAGCTCAGATCAGACATAATGAGAAAGACAAAACTGTTGTGAATAAAAATAATTCTAAATAATATGTGAAAACTGGTTTGCCTGCTGCTCAGAATTTAGCATGCTATTGATCTTTCCATTTGTGAGCAGAATTGAAAAGCAAGGTACAGTAATATTATCCTCCAAAAGAACCACAAAGATATGTTTCATAGCTTGTGTTAAACATTCTAAAATGTCAAGTTAGTTATTAGACACATTTTGGTATGCTTAACTTTTATTAATAAATATTATTACATTTGTAATATTTTTGATTATTTCTTCTAAGAAGAAAACATCTATTGATTGTATCCAACCTGTCAAATATTTACAAATTGTACCTTGTTTAATCCTCATACTAATACTCTGAGGTATTATTATAGCCATTTTACAGATTAGAAATTCAAATTCAAAAGAGTTAAGCCAACGTCTTTCTAGCTTGCACAGCTATCAACTGGCCGAGCCAGGAAGTTAGAACTAACTCCAACACTTTTTAATTTTCCCATATAAGACATGTATAAAGCACCACAAATCAGGCTTCCCTGGTGGCGCAGTGGTTAAGAATCTGCCTGCCAATGTGGGGGACTATGGGTTTGAGCCCTGGTCCAGGAAGATCCCACATGCTGTGGAGCAACTAAGCCGTGGGCCACAACTACTGAGCCTGCACTCTAGAGCCCGCGAGCTACAACTACTAAGCCCGCGTGCCACAACTACTGAAGCCCGTGCGCCTAGAGCCTGTGCTCCGCAACAAGAGAAGCCACTGCAATAAGAAGCCCGCACACCATAACGAAGAGTAGCCCCCGCTCACCGCAACTAGAGACAGCTGGCGCACAGCAACAAAGACCCAACGCAGCCAAAAATGAAAGAAAGAAAAGCACCACAAATATACAAATATAATTGTTGGATGTAAAAATAACTCCTTTCTATTTCTTATTTTAGAATGTGAAGTGAAACTGAGAACGGTTATAGTTATCCAGATAACTGAGTAGCTTGAAATATACTAATTCAAATGAAAAGGAGTTACTGCTTCAAATGATTAAAATTAGTCATCAAATTTAGCTAGTATTTCTAATTATTGAATTCTGCTTTTCTCTGCCTACGTGGACTTAGCCTAATTTACAAGATAACACTTCCTGTTTTACACTATGCTTTTTTTAATGCATATTTCTAATTACAAAGAGTTGACTTTAGAAGGTTCAACTGCCCTTAGGGTTTTGTTACTCACACATTAATAGTGTGATGCCTCCTCTTTTGAAGATTCAAGCAAAATATTCTAATGAATTATTTTAAAATAATCTCAAACCTTATGGTCATAAGAATATCCCAAGTGTTTTATGCTTTTAAAAAGTACCAGAAACTCTAAATAAATGCCTTACATTATTTTTATGTGCACTTTGTATCAAACTAATTCATTTTGATGTAGTTGACATGAAGATAAATGACCTCTATATTGGTAGGCAAGTAATAGGTACCCAAATAATATCAACTAATTCTTTTCACTCTCACTGTTCTGAGAAAATAGGTAAGGCAGCAGAAACTGTATCATATTTCTGTGAAATTGCATACAGCTATTTCAATTGCTATGAAAATTCCCTCCATTGGCTGTTTATTTTTTACCTTTTTATTTTCACAGATAATACATTTAAATGTAGCATAACTATCACTTTTTAATCAGATTTATATAATTAACACTTAGGAAATCATCTCACAGTTGGTAATTTGACAGATACGTTAACATATTTTCAATTCTTTTTATTGTTTAATCATTTATATTAATCCTTTAATTCTCCTAAAACTTATATTACTCCCCTTTTAAAAGATAATTTTGTATTATTTTCTCATTTGGCTCTTCTGCTGGTCAGGGTTCTTAGCTGCAAGCAACAGAATCCTCTTTGGCTAACTAAAGCAGAAAAAGAATTTATTGAATATAAGGTAGTTCACAGAATTGTTGAGAGGGCTGGAAAAAGAGACTTGAGTCTAAACTTCCAGGAATAATAAAGGGCCAAAATCATGCCAGAGAACTGGTGAGAGACTGTCACCAATACCACCTCTGCCACCACCACTACCAAGTACCATGCCTAGAATTTGATTTATAGCCATCAGTACTGCTTCTAGCACTGATGCCACTTCTGTGTTAGGAAACTGATCTTGCAACCAGTACCAGATACCAGAAAAACAGAAGCTCCATGCAATGCCTATTTTCTCCAAATCAAAGCCTCATGTGCATGCATCTGATTTGCACAACTAGGTCTCCAGCTATGAGAGTGCCTGAGAATTTGAATTCTGATTTTCACATCAGGGGACAGGATTCACAACTTCAAAATTTCTCCCAAATATACAAAGGGAAGGAAATCACATATAGAACAAATGATGTCTACAAGTTAATTTTGGCGAAACAATACAATATTTCTCCCAAATTTTTGTGCTTATTTTAAATTATTAAAATTTTATCTAGATTAAGAGCCCTACAGGGTATAAAATTGGGAAATATGATTCAAATATTGCAATTTTGTCTGAGTCCAAAAATAAAGAGCATGGACTCAGACCGCTTGGGTTCAAATACCAGCTTTATCTCTTACTAGGTGTGTGACGTAGGCAAGTTAATTGCCTCAGTAACCTCATGTATAAAATGAAGACAAATACCTACCTCAAAAGATTGTCTTGAGCATCATATGAGTTAATGGATATAGTTTTTTAAACAGTGCTAGACATAAAATAAACACTATGTGTCTCAGTGATTGTTTTCAGTCTTCATCCCCAAGGTATTCTTTGTCCTGCTTGAAATTTTTCCATTTACTTCTACCCTTAACTTCTGCCCTTAGCCAGTTTTCAGTCTAAGCTGTCAACTTCTGTTCTATTTCACAACTCTGCACCTTAGACATTTGCTTCTGATGCGGAACACTGTTAAATGCTATCTGAAATGATTTGTAAACTGTGGCTTGATTGTCCAGTCCAGCAGGACACATCAGCAGTGCATAGGTAAAAATTATCTCCAAGACTTACAGAGATATTGAAGAAAGTGATTCTGAGCCTCTTTCCAAAGTACATATAAAGCTCCTTAAAAGTAACTGTGCTAACTGAACATTTCATATTTGCCTAGTCCTGCGCTATACACTTCACTACACTACATTGTATCATATAAGTTTTTTTTAACATCTTTATTGGAGTATAATTGCTTTACAATGTTGTGTTAGTTTCTATTTTATAACAAAGTGAATCAGCTATATATATATATATATATATATATATATATATATATATATATATCCCCATATCTCCTCCCTCTTGCATCTCCCTCCCACCCTCCCTATCCCACCCCTCTAGGTGGACACAAAGCACAGAGCTGATCTCCCTGTGCTATGTGGCTGCTTCCCACTAGCTATCTATTTTACATTTGGTAGTGTATATATGTCCATGCCACTCTCCCACTTCGTCCCAGCTTACCCTTCCCCCTCCCGGTGTCCTCAAGTCCATTCTCTATGTCTGCATCTTTATTCCTGTCCTGCCCCTAGGTTCTTCAGAACCAATTTTTTTTTTTTAGATTCCATATACATGTGTTAGCATACAGTATTTGTCTTTCTCTTTCTGACTTACTTCAATCTGTATGACAGTCTCTAGGCCTATCCACCTCAGTACAAATAACTCAATTTCGGGTTTTTTTACGGCTGAGTAATATTCCATTGTATATATGTGCCACATCTTCTTTATCCATTCATCTGTCAATGGACACTTAGACTGCTTCCATGTCCTGGCTATTGTAAATAGAGCTGCAATGAACATTTTGGTACATCACTCTTTTTTCTTTTTTTCTTTTTTTGCGGTATGTGGGCATGTCACTGTTGTAGCCTCTCCCGTTGCGGAACACAGGCTCCGGACGTGCAGGCTCAGCGGCCATGGCTCACGGGCCCAGCTGCTCTGCGGCATACGGGATCTTCCCGGACCGGGGCACAAACCCGTGTCCCCTGCATTGGCAGGTGGACTCTCAGCCACTGCGCCACCAGGGAAGCCCCATGACTCTTTTTGAATTATGGTTTTCTCAGGGTATATGCCCTAAATAGACATTTCTCCAAAGAAGATATACAGATTGCCAACAAACATGTGAAAGGATGTTCAATATCACTAATCATTAGAGAAATGCAAATCAAAACTACAATGAGGTATCACCTCACACTGGTCAGAATGGCCATCATCAAAAAATCTACAAACAGTAAATGCTGGAGAGGGTGTGGAGAAAAGGGAACCCTCTGGCACTGTTGGTGGGAATGTCAATTGATACAGCCACTATGGAGAACAGTATGGAGGCTCCTTAAAAAACTAAAAATAGAACTACCATACGACCCAGCAATCCCACTATTGAGCATATAAGTTTTGAAATAGGATTTTGGAGCTGCTGTTTTAGAGGCAGGTATTGTAGTCCTCTTTTTAGATTGAAGGAAAAGGAAAATCCGAGAATCTGACTTTTATGGTTTAGGTATCCCATTACTGCTACACCAAATCACCACTAATTTAGTCACTTAAAATAATTGAAATGTATTAGCTTATAGTGCTGAAATGTCACACCAAACTACAATTAAGGTGCTGGCAAGACTACCTTCTTTCCGGAGGCTCTAGGGAAGAATCTGTTCCTTCGGAAGCCTTTTCCAGCTTCTATAAGCTACCCATTATACTAGGCTTACAGCCCCCTTCCTCCATCTTCAAAGCCAGCAACAACAGTTCAAGTCCTTCTCATGCTGCCATTCCTTTGGCTATCTCACCTTATTTTCCTCTTCCACTTCTAAGGACATCTGTGATACATTGGGTCTACCCAGATAATTCAGGAAAATCTCCCCATCTCAAAATCATCTGATTAGCAACCTATCAGCAACTTTAATTCCCCTTTGCCATGTCAAGTAACACATTCACCGATTCCAGGGATTAGGGCTTGGACATCTTTGGGAAACCATTATTCTGCCTACAGCAGTTTCTTAACATTTGTTATTCCCTGGCTTTAACAATCTGGCTAGATTCTCCTCTCTCTTTCTCCTTATACTTCTCTAGCCATAGCACTTCACAGCATTTATACTCATCTTCATACAGACGACCACTTGAAATTCTAAATCTGGTTCTAGCTGGGTACAATATAAAAATGCCCTCTGCAATTCTCTAGATCAGATGGAATTAATCCTGATGATGGCCATTCTCTCCTGATGACTCAGTATCCCAGGAGCCTTGTACTTCCCTATGACTTCCATCTCCATCCTAATACCTGAACTGTTGTCCAATACTTCTGAAAGCTAGTCTATCCAGTTTGGGTCTTCTGTGGCTCAACTTGTTCTACCACTACCTTTTCCCTAAAAATAACTATTTTCAGAATAACTACACTAAAGAAAATATTACATCTTTCTTGAAAATACCAAGTCTTACTCAACTGTATACTCCCTTAACAGCTAGTATAGAGATTTGCATAGATTAAGCACTCAAAGAGTTTATTAAATGAATGAAGAAATAATTTTTAAATAAATCAAATTATGTTTAATATTTCCTTAGCTCCCTTGTTTGGAAGAGCTCTAAGTCTTTATAATTTTTTTATGCCCCCCAAATTGCATAAACTTCATGGCATGTCTCATGTACAAAATAGAAAGGAATTATTAGCAAATGTATTTAAATATTTTTAAAATAAGATACTAACTACATCTTACAAGACCCCTAATGCAAAATACAGATGAAAGTTCACAAATGTTGGCTGTGAACTTCATGATTTTTAATTTCTATTCCAATCTAATCCAGGCCAAAAGGGATCTTAAAATCTACCAATAATACATACAAAATTTTAAAATGTAATACACTTGAGTTTTTAATTACATTTTTTAGTCTTCACATATTATAATCCCAGGCTGTCTGAGGAATATAGTGTGGTACTTGGTTTATAAACAAGAGATTGCAACTCAAGGATATTTTTTTTTTTTTTTTTTTTTTTTTTTGCTGTACGCGGGCCTCTCACTGTTGTGGCCTCTCCCGTTGCGGAGCACAGGCTCCGGACGCGCAGGCTCAGCGGCCATGGCTCACGGGCCTAGCCGCTCCGCGGCATGTGGGATCTTCCCGGACCGGGGCACGAACCCGTGTCCCCTGCATCAGCAGGCGAACTCTCAACCACTGCGCCACCAGGGAAGCCCAAGGATATTTTCTTAACCAAACCTTGTGATACCTCCCTTATTCAATCATGAACATGAGTTCTCTGATCCAAACAATACTGAAGTTGTAATTCTGATTAATATGTAGAATAAGTTCTGTACGTCTCCCCTTGTTACTAATTTAGATTTGTGAGAATAAATCTCAATATGTTCTGTTATTCATGGATTTCCTAAGAACAAGCTAAGCTTTAAAACCATGATGTCTTAGCATAGCATAAAAGGAAAACTAAGTTTTACTTTAAAAATAGATAAAGTAAATGTTTACTATAGTGGAATATTCTCACTATCTCTTATCCGTAACTACAATAATCTGGACAAGAGTTATGTAAAGGTAGAGCTACTGCTTGGCCATTTGTTACCTCCTTTAAGAATGCTCTCCCAATCCTTGGCTCAAAGTTTCTTGCCCCCAAGCAATGAGCCTTTTGTGTTCTTCAAAGCTTCTTTAAGTTATCTTCTGCTCTGTACCTGTTTCTCTCCCTTTCCTCCATTAAAGCTCGCTTGTTTCTTCCTGTGTCATTTAGCTGGGGGGCTAGCTGACCTGATAACTTGAGTGGTGCCAGTATGATAATAGTGGTTATGGTTTACTAGATTATGTTTCACATAGAATGCAACTATATTATTTAAGCATTCAATGTCATAGCCTCAATATGTTATTAATTATGAATTTTTCAGATATTGGGTCAGACCGGTAGTGGAGGAAAGGAGGACTTTGTCATATCATCGTGCAATGAGCTGCTTACTCAAAGCCAGCTGTAATTACAAAATTGTAGTCCCATTCTTGCATGACTATTGAATAGAGACCTTATAAGCATACCAAAAGCATTCCATTTGTTCTTATTGTAAGGATCCTTAGAAAAATATAATGTACAACACAGTAACTAGGACACCTAAATCCTCTTATTAACCAACAGCAAATGAGTTAATTCTGAATTGCTGTTTCCTGCTGTACGTTAGAGCCCTCCATTTATTGTTACGTAAATGTTGGGATTCCATTTCCTTTCTTTAGTGTATCTTTTGAATGAAAGTTTAAATAATACTCTCCATAATTCATTAATTGATTAAATTCTTCTTCTACAACAAGTACTTGGTAATTCATAACAGATAGATCTACAAAGCCACCACCTTTGGACTTAAGCCTAGATGAAGATAACGTAGCCAGAGAGAGTAAGCACACAAAGGTGAGCACTCTTTGCTTTGTACCAAAAGTAGGAATTTTTAATTTCTGAAGTTAGAAGTTTTCCTATGGTCTTGGAAAACTCATTAAACAGTTTCATCCAATTTTATGGAACTCACAATATATTGGAAATGTCATATAAATGACAGTATAAAGTATTTTTTTAAGTTCAGAGTCCAGCTAAATACCTTTGAAAAAGTGAGCATATGCAAAATAAGAGAGACAACATTGTAAGAATGATAGGAAAATAATTTGCATACCATACAGTTAACCATTATTTTCTCCTTGATTCCAAAAATCCAGTATGTCTTTAAGAAACAAAATTAGTAAAATGTTGACAATTATTTAAATCCTATGGGCACATAGGATTCATTAAATTAGTCTCTCTAATTTTGCGTATGTTTAAAATTTTTATAACAAAGCATTTAAACAAATAGAAAAAGAATAAGAAGTTACTAGGTTACAGTGATTAAAATGTTTCAGAAGAGGGGATTTCAGTAGGTATCAATGACAGTTCATTGACTCTTCTCTGAATTAGTAGGAAAATTTTTATCTACTTAGCTTACAGGATACTCATCTTTGGTGAAAGAATTGGTGGGTAACAAGAGGAAATATCAACCAAACCTGGGAAAGTAAGCCAAGGAAAGATTTGAGCTGAAATAACATAACTGAAATTCTCTTGTTATAATACGATCCTGATAACATATTTTCAAGATTAGTGAAATAATTGGCCAGCTTCCATTCTTATAGGACTAAATAAGACAGGTATAATTCTATAGTAGAAACAAAGAAGAGAGTGAGAGAAAAGAAGGAAACCTGAAGGTTTAGAAACGAAACGAATGTTAGGAAGCTGAAAGAATGTGAAAGCTGTGATGCAGTTAAAAAACACGTATCCCAAATGGCCAAATGGACATAGGGGTTGAGGATGTTGAATGAAATATAAAAGGCCCTGGGATAGGCATCAATGATTAAATAAGCATTTACGTCTAGTATCCCATCTCCGGCATCTCTTTCTATCTCCCTCTGCAAGTAGACAGAAATCCATTAGTAAGACTGCTCAATTCCTGAAATCAGGAGCATTAGGACGGTTTGATAGTGCACAGATTATATAGCCAGATATACTTACTAGCTATAGGATCTTTCCTTACTATAAAGCAGAGATGAGTATTATTGTTATTATTATAAATATTATATTACACTGCTCAATGATATGATAAAGTGATGGTTGAACAGTCCTTAGCCACTCAGATTACTTGGAAAACTTCAAAGAAGAAAATAGCCCAGACTTGTAATCTCCTGGAATTCAAAATTTACCCCTAACTTTTAATACTCTTAAATCCAGATAATTATTACCTGCCAAAGAAAAGCTAGGACATGGAAGTTGTTAATTTTCACGACCATTTTTTCCTATATTCAAACAGGCATGGAATTTATAACTCTAGAAAATGAGACATCTAGTCTTATTTCTTCATCTCTAGAGAACTCAGTATAAAATAAACTGGAAAAAGGAGGGAGAATTTTTTTTAACACCTTTATTGGAGTATAATTGCTTTACAATGGTGTGTTAGTTTCTGCTGTATAACAAAGTGAATCAGCTGTACATATACATACATCCCCACCTAACCTCCCTATCCCACCCCTCTAGGTGAACACAAAGCACCGAACTGATCTCCCTGTACTATGCGGCTGCTTCCCACTAGCTATCCATTTTACATTTGGTAGTGTATATATGTCAATGCCACGCTCTCATTTTGTCCCAGCTTACCCTTCCCCCTCCCCGTGTCCTCAAGTCCATTCTCTATGTCTGCATCTTTATTCCTGTCCTGCTACTTTTTTCAACCAGTTCATTTGTGCCATGATTTAACATAGCTTGAAGGTAAAGTCATGGCCTAGCAAGGAAGAATTTCACCTGCTTCTCACAGCTTTAGCCTCAGGGCAGTGAAATATCCATAAATGGAAAAGAAAGAGAAAATTAATCAGCCATTTAGCTGAAAAATAAAGAACAATGGACTGATGGTGTGATATGGTAGAAACATCACTGGATAAGATGTTTGGCAAATGTGTTGGAGATCCCCTATGCCTCTAAGAACAAGACCTTACAAAGTCACCCAACTGCTCCAAACCTGTTTGATTATCTGTCTCTTACTGGGATTGGATTATATTAGCTCCAAGGTTGCAGTGCTAAAATTACTCAAATCAATCACCACCATTCTCTTTCAATAAGTTAGATGCCTCTGTAAAGTCCCTCCATTCTTCAGTAACATTTTTGCTTCAGACCACATTCTTGGTCTAATATTTTATAAATACCTCAGAGGAATGTCACAAAAAGACTAAGTTTTTAAAAAGATATTTTACAAAGTCTCCCACTATATTCTTGTGAATAATATAGACATGCAAAAGAGAAAATGATATAGTTAGATAGATTTATATCTTTTCTAACAAATACACTGAAGAATGAAGACTGACTCATTAATTACTTCATCAGCTACTTTAACATTAATAGATTACAGTCTCTCTAAATGGCAGTTTACAGTAGTATTTCAGAGCATTTCTGATCTTGTCTCTGTTCTACCCAACACTTTATTATTAAACTTCATATAGGTAAGTTGGTATATTCAACAAATATGGAAATCTGCTGGAACTGGAAGGCCCAATGAAGATATTTTACAAAGAAAATTTAAAACACATATCGACAGGCTAAATCAAAGTGAAATTTAATAAAGTCTGTTAAATTTCAGATTTAAATTCCGTGATGTTACAACTTATGAAGTTAAAAAAGAAAAAAAAAGCACGAAACAGGTTGGGGAAGGAATGGCTTTCAAAAAGTTAATGTAAAGAAAGCTGACTTGTTTTCATTGGCTGCCTGCTCAGTTTGAGGCAACCTGTGGGTAAGGTGGGTAAGCAGACAACACCTCTTCAGGCTGCACAGACAGAAGTGCAGTGACTAAAACCAGGTGGGTGATGAGCCTATTACACTCTGTGTTGCTTATACTTCAACTAAAGCCTCACAATCAATTCTTCACACTCTCATAGGGAAATTGACCATCAAAAGATATTCAGAGAAGAACGCGAGGGCGGGAAAGAATCTGAAAAATATTAAGTATGAGGAACAGCTGAATGAACCAAAGTTGTTAACTCTGGGTGAGAGAAAAATATTTAACTATTTTAAATACTGGCTAGATGTGAAGAGAAAGAGAAACATAGAGAGGGAAAGAAAGAGGATGAAGCCTAAGATTTGGTAAAACACACCAACTTGTCTATTCATTTAGCAAATATTTATCGAGGACCCACTATGTGGCAGGCCTTATACCAATTGCTAAATATTCTGAAAGAATAGATACAGTTTCTACCCTCAAAGACATTTACTGTCTTACAAAAGAAACACAAGTAAAGAAGTAATTGCAGTAAGATTGATTTAGTGCTACGAGAGCACACAAGAGACATGCCTAATCTAGCACTGGATGGACCTGAGAAGATTTCCCGAATATGTCTGAGCCTGGCACAGAGCCATTTATGGCACCTCATATATTCATCTCACTCATGCAGCCATAATGAACAGGATGAAAATCCTTGGTTAAGAGTTATATGGAGATATTTTGGGCTAATGTAAAAGGAATATTTTCAAATTTGTAGTTGTCCAAGATTAGAATGGTTGCCATAAGGAGGGTGTGTCTCTTGTGATTAGAAGAGTTTAAAAAGAGAATTTGTTAATTCTCCTTACTATTCCACTTACTAGGCTCTATTATACGCTATTTCTCCTGGCTCTAACCGCTTACTTACTTCTACGTTAACACTTGCACTGCATTGCAATGTCTCCTTCACTGGATTCTGAATTCTTTCTATACCCCCAAATCACTAGGCTTGTAAAACCTGGCAGGATAATAGATTCTAACTTGCTTACCTTCATATCCCCAATGTTATTTGATATAGTACTGTAAGGTGAATTAATATTTTGAATAGATGATTAGACTTAGTCAGTGAACCCAAAATACATGTCATTCACATCAGAATCACCTGAGGAGCTCTTTTTAACATACAGAATACCAAGAACCCCATTAAAAAATCTGATTTGATAAACTTGAGATGAAATCAAGGAATCTCTATTTTTAAAAAGCTCCCCGAAGTTGTTTATGGCCAGGCTTGAGAATCACTGGATTCAATGACTTCTAAGATCTTTTCAAGATTCTATTATTTCCTCAGTTTCCATTGCCATTAAAACATACTTCGATGCAATCTACTTCTTTAGCATATCTAACATACTTATCCTGTTGTCTAGGCAGTCTGATCTCTGGTAATGAATATTTCCCAATTGCATTTTAAAGGAGCCACTTCTCTTATTTAAATTCTGCAAGATGGGTTGTACCACTGATTAATTCTTCGCACTACAGGTAAGACACTTTGGCCAATTACAAAAAGAAACATGGACCCAGATTGCTTTGGGACTCCTGAAAAATCAAGCAAATTGGTCAGTTTAAAAAAGATGGTGGTCAGGGCTTCCCTGGTGGTGCAGTGGTTCAGAGTCCGCCTGCTGATGCAGGGGACACGGGTTCGTGCCCTGGTCCGGAAAGATCCCACGTGCCGCGGAGCGGCTGGGCCCGTGAGCCATGGCCGCTGAGCCTGCGCCTCCGGAGCCTGTGCTCCGCAACGGGAGAGGCCACAACAGTGAGAGGCCCGCATACCAAAAAAAACATATAGTGGTCTTAGGTTTATTCTGCTTCTTATTCTCATGGTTGTTTTTTATTTCTTTGTTGCTTATGGAAATATATCAGCAGAGGAACTACGACCTCATCTATACATATATGTATAAAGAGGCAAACATTTCTACTACATAGTTTGGGCTGCTGTGAGACTGCAGAGTATATGGTCGAATGCAGTGCTGGCCTGACAGGAAGCATTAACGACTGTATTATTTTCCTATTGCACTGAAACAAACGGCCACAAACTTAATGATGTAAAACAATACAAATGGATTATCTTACAGCTCTGTAGATTAGGAGTCTAACGTATGTCTCACTGGGCTAAAGTCAAGGTGTCAACAGGGCTACATTCCTTTTTAGAGGGTCTGGGCAGATCTCTTTCCTTGCCTTTTTCAGCTTCTAGAAGCCACCCAAATTTCTTGGCTTGTGGGCCCCCACCTCCATCTTCAAAGCATCTCTCTGACTATTCTTCCTTAGTCACATCTCCCTCTGACCACAGTCAGGAAAGTTTCTCCACTTTTAAAGAATTATTTGATTAGGTTAGACCCACCCAGATAATCCAGAATAATCTTGCCATCCCAAGGTCCTAAACCTTAATCACAGCGGCAAAGTCCTTTTTGCCATTTAAGATAACAGAGTCACAGCTTCTGGGGATTAGGACATGGATGTCTTTAGGGAGTCATTATTCTTCCTACCACAGTGTCCAAACAGGCGGCATTTTCCTGCCAGTTCCTCTATATGCAAACTGTAACATTCATACCATATATTCTTGGATGAAATATTTTAGACTGGTATAAACTAAATATGAGAGTTATTGCATGAATTTTCCAGTGTTTTGGTTTGGCTAATTAAGGTGCTCATTTCACTTATTTTTATATTCTGGACCATATTATTGAATGGCTGACCAACAAGTTAGTACTTGATAAAACACTGCCCTACCTTCAAGCATCTTAACAAATTAGCTTTAAGTATGTGGGTACTTAGAGTTGTACAGACATTGTACAGTGTAAATCACACAATTATTGTAAGTAGAAATTATTTAAGATTCATACTTATTCTACACTGTATTCCCAAAACTAAACTGGAATCATTAATTAGTACAGCATATACTCCATGAATAGAGTATTCATCAGCTGAAATTTTTATTTTCCCTGTACATGAAAATGTCATGAGAAGACTTTCACATCTCTACTTTTCACTCACTATTGAGCATATTAGAAACATAAAATAGCAAACCCTTAGAGATTTAAGTATAAGCCCAGATTATCCATCTTCCTTTTTTTTTAAATAAATAAATTTATATATTTATTTATTTTTGGCTGCACTGGGTCTTCGTTGCTGTGCGCAGGCCTTCTCTAGTTGCTGCAAGTGGGGGGCTACGCTTTGCTTTGGTGTGTGGGCTTCTCATTGTGGTGGCTTCTCTTATTGTGGAGCACGGGCTCTAGGCACGCAGGCTGCAGTAGTTGTGGCACGTGGGCGCAGTAGTTGTGGCTCCCAGGCTCTAGAGCGCAGGCTCAGTAGTTGTGGTGCACGGGCTTAGTTGCTCCGCCGCATGTGGGATCTTGTCGGACCAGGGCTCAAACCCGTGACCCCTGCACTGGCAGGCAGATTCCTAACCACCATGCCACCAGGGAAGTCCCTATCCATCTTCTAAAATATGAATTATCATATTATATTTTAGCTACTGTCTAGCACAGAATGAAACAACATATTGGACATTTGTTGAGATTCCCTCTGCTTCTGATTACTCACAGCTAAGAGATGTAATTTTCTCCCAATAGTAATTGTATGGAAATAACTGATTTTGTTTAAAATATCAGAAAATTTGAGTTGGTTTAAAGAAACCAAGAATTCACTGGCTCAATAGAACAGGCACAATAGGGTGCACACTTTCAGATGATATTAGCATGGGTTCAAGTTCTTTTCCTCTGCTTTATCAGTGTTGGTTCAACGCTCAGTCAGCTTCTTTCCAGGTGCCCACAGGTCTGCTGGCAGCTTCAGCTTCAGCCTTCTCCCAGCAACCCCACAGGATAGAATGTAACTCTTTCCCAGTCATTCCAGCAGAAGTCCCTACGTTAGCCCTGATAGGAAGATTTGGGCCATGTACCTTTCTCTGAACCAATCACTGAAACCATGATTGTAAATTGCACTTACAAATTGCACAGGAAGTAGGTCAGCAGAAACACATGAGTAAAGAATGAGGGTTCGGGGAGGGGAGGAAAACTGGGATGCAGTGTCCAGGACAGGCAGAAATGGATTCTAGATGGGCCAAAAAATATTTGCATCTCACTGTGGGAGAGGGTCAATTCTGTTAATTCTGGTACCTCTGATCTGTTCATTAATTTATTCAACACATTAATTTATTACTATGTGCCAAGGGCTCTGCTGTATAGACTGAACTCTGTGGAACTTCTGGTTTCTCTAACTTCTCATTAAAATTTTAGCCAACTACTTTCCTTGTCCTAAGACAAGAGTTAAAAAGGATATCAGAAATCCCTGAGCTCTGATATTCATTACCTAATTTTGATTTACCCTCTTAGTTTCTGATTTCCTATATCTGTGTATGCCTATTGATACGAACTAATTCTGGATCCTCCTAAGCCCCTCTTGACTTTCTTGCCATGCCTGAGTTCCTATAATATAGCCGCGGAGCTATAGGATATTAATTTTCTAATTCATATCATGATGAATTAGAATATTAATATAATTTTTAAAAAATATCTACAGCATAATGCCAAGATAATTCTTTTTCCCCCCTCCCCTTCTTCTGCTACTCTTGAGGAGAACCATTTTCAATCAAAATTTCTTTTAATGAAAACTGCATCTGGTCTAAGAAACAGCTGCCAATTTCCAACCTGTTGTGAATATAAGAACTAAATTTGAAAACCTCTTAAAATCAAGGTATAGATGCAAGAGGGAGGGGATTTGGAGATATCTGTATACATATAGCTGATTCACTTTGTTATACAGCAGAAACTAACACAACAATGTAAAGCAATTATACTCTAATAAAGATGTTAAAAAAAATCAAGGTATAGAATGAAAAGGTTGCCAGACATTTCTCTAAATAATAGCTCTGGCCCTTTTCTCAAGCTCACTAATAACCATGGCCTATTCTCCCCTGATTGGCCCAATTTCATTCAGATCTACCCCTGCACACCTCTGAGGTTTTACATTAACGTTAGCCTGGCATTATGCAAAGTCCATCAGATTCCTTAAAAAGCCAGAAAGGGAAAAGAGGTAATGTTAATATTGTCTCATGAACTCAAACGGCCCCAAAAGGAAGGATCTGTCTGCTCAGCCTGTGTTTAACTATGGCACCAATTCTGAATCATCCTTCATTTAAGAGAACTCCATTTTATGTAATAATTCCCACTGATCCCTTCACTAAACCCCGGCCCCGACATTTCTGTTCTCCCGCTGTCCCTCCATCTTTCTGTTTCACCCTGATTCCTCTCTTCCTCCTCTTTTTTCTGATTTATTGTTCACTACTCACTCTCTTTCCTCTCTTGATTGCATGCCTGCCTACTGGTGGTCCTCTGTTTTATTCAGTGATTAATAAAACGTGAGCAAGAGAGTATTTATTAAGAATCTTTTATTTGCCACAGAATGAAATAGGATCTAAATCCAAGTCTGTCTGAGTCCATATCTAGTGAAGAGACCAGAGTTTGAACCCAGATTTGTCTGATTTCAAAGTCCATGATCTCCTATCACGCCATTCTATCTTTAATCTAAAAATTCTTATTCACTCAGTCCACTGATTTCACATTTATAGTACATCAGACCTCCCTAGTCACTATCATACAACCTGTTTTATTTTTTTCAGAGTATGTGTTACTACATGAAATTATCGTTTTCCTTTACTGGTTTTCTTATGTATGGTCCACCCTCCTTCACTTAGGAGTCATTTCCTTACAATTAAGGACTTGTCTCATTCACCACCGTATCGCCACTACTCAGAAGAGCACCTATCTCATGACGGTTTATCAATATCTATTTCTTCAATAGATGAATTAATGTATAAGTGCTCTCTATATTTCAGCTCCACAAGTAAACATCCACAAGCATCATAGCATAGTGTAGCATAGCATAACATCATAGAGCTCTATTGATGCAAAGAAAACCCCAAATTTTTAGTATAGGCATTTTCAAACATATAGTAGAAAGAATAACATGACGAAATCTATATAAACTCTTAAAAGATTCATTAACTGTTAACATTCTGCCATATTTGTTCTCTCCCATGCTCTTTCTCTCTAATTCCCACTTTGTAATATAAACACATCAAAAAAGACTATCAATTTATATTTAGAAGATAGAAAGGACTCTTGCCTTGCATCAACAAGTACAAGATGAGAAACCCAAGAGTACCCAATAGAAAAATAATTATCTGACAAGATGAACAACTACACCAACTCTCATACAGACGCAAATTTAAAACATGAGGCATCCCTTTATACCTACCACTTTGGCAAAAAATTAGAAATGTCAGTGAGAATATGGAGAAGTAGGAAGCTTGTGGATCACTGACAGGCATGGGGAGCGATCGGGCCCTATTGTCTGGCAGCGCTCAGAGTGCTGCAGGATGTGCATACCCTGTGACCCCCAGTCCTCTTAAGTACATGTCCCAGAGAAATAGGGGCAGAGATATAGAAGGACTGATGTATGCTTGTGTTTATCACAGCAGTGTTTGTGGTAAAAGGAAGTTGGAAGCAACTCAGCTGCAATTTGCTAGGGAAATAAATAAATAAAGCATGGTAGATGTGCACTATGGAATATTATGCTCAGAGCAGAAGGACACATAGAACAATATGCATCAATCTTTGCATAGTGTGGAATAAGAAAATCAGAAAAAAATGAGACTGTAATACACTGTCACTTATGTAAATTTAAAACATACAAACACATGGCAACATGCTATATTTTTCAGATACAAATATATCCAAATGCAGTAGAGTGGGTTTCTATGGAGGGGTGGTGGGCAGGGAAAGGAAGACTGAAAATAAAAAGGAGAAATAAAATGAGAGTGGCGTCACAGGGATAGAAGATAATAGTATACCATGAATAGAGGCATGTGACTGGCCCAATTTTCTGTATATGATTTTTTAAAACTTTTTAATAAAACAAAGTAAAAGTAATAATGTCATAAAACTCTTCATTCATTTGAAAATGTTTGTCTCTTACTAACAGTATGCCATCAACAATGCACAAGGTTCATGGTGGTTGATCATCTCCCCATATAATTGTGTTTCTATCGGGTACCCGTTGGTTTCTCATTATGAATTCCAATGTTTATAGGTTCTCTGTATATGGACATGGTCAGATCAATAAGAATGTCACATTTTATGCTCACAAAACTGAATTAGAGAAAAGAAGGGAGCATCACAAATAATAGCATAAACTGATATCACATATACCTCTTGACCTGTGAGGCACTGAGAAAGACACAACACCACCTGAATACGTTCTTGCAAAAATGACTAATCTGTATTTAATAACGAAGAAACAATCCGACTAATCTGATTTTGACATTCAACATGACAACATGCCTGGACTTTTCAAAAATGTCAGTGTCATTAAAGACAATAAAAAGGTGAGAAGTTTGTTCTAGATCAGCAATTGGCAAACTATAGGCCAATGGATAAATGCAGCTTGTTTTTGTACAGCCCACAAGCAGACCATGGTTATATTTTTTAATTGTTGGGGAAAAATCAAAAGAAGAATAATATTTCATGAACCATGAAATGTATATGAAATTCAAATTTCATAGTCCATAAATAAAGTTTTATTGGCACACAGCCACACTCATCAGGTTGTCAATGGCTCTTTTTGCTCTGTAATAGCAGAGCTAAGCAGTTGCAACAGAGACTATATGTGGCCCATAAAGCCTAAAATATTTGCTATCTGAGCCTTTAATAAAAAATTTGCCAACTCTTTCTCCAGATTAAAGGAAACTAAAGAAACATAACTTCAGGCAACGAATGAGACTTGGTTGACTCAGGGTAAAAGAAAAAACATTATTTGTACAACAGAAAATTTCAATATGGGTAGCATATTAGATTAATAGCATTGTATCAATGTTAAATGTCTCTGATCTGGTGCTTGTGTAGGAAAATTTCCTTGTTATCAGTAAATATATGTTGAGATATTAGGGGTGCAGCTTCATGATGTCTGCAATATACTTTCAAATGCATCAGAGGGAAAATTGTATGTGTTCGTGTGTATATATATGGAGAGAGAGATAACAAATACAATAAAATATAAACAATTAATGGATGTAGGCGAAGGGTATATAGTTGTCCTTTGTACTATTTTTTCACCTTCTTGACATTTTTCAGAATAAAAAATATTAAAAGATAAAAAGGTAGACTTTTTTTAAAATAACCATTTTCTTTTGAGTTTGCAGGGAGACAGAATAAATATTTTCCTAAAATGCATCAGTTCACTCTCTTCCCTGAGGAAACACAATAAAAAGGATTTCCCAGCTCAGTTAAGAAACCTAGGGCCCCTCCTTAATTCCTCTCTTTCCCTTACCCACATGGAATCCACCTTCAAAACTCTACCTTCATAATATATCCAGAACCTGAGCTCCCCTCCACTGCCACCATCCCAGTTCAATCCACCATCATCCCTCACTTGATGCTCCAATAGTCTCCTTGCTGGTCTCTTCACCAAGTAGACTTTTACTCAGTGATCTTTTAATCCTATAAATGAGATTGTGTGATTTTCCTGTTCCAAACTCTCCCATGGCTTCCATCACATTTAAATAAAATTCAAAATCCTTAGCATAACCTATAAGACGTGCACAATACAGCCCTTGCTCATCTCCCTGATAACATTTCCCACTCTTCTCTCTCCTTCAGATGCGCAAAACATGCTCCCATCTCATGACCTTTATACTTTCTGTTACCCTTGCCTGCTCCCAAATCTCTTCATGTCCAAAATCTTCACATCGCTCAATACTCTGTCCAAATTTGTCTCCCCAAAGAGGACTGTTCTGCCCACTCTACCTAAAATAACCAAAACACTACCAGTAACTCTCTATTTCCTTAGCTTGATTTATTTTCCCCATAATACAACGTTTACATTCCTGGTGTCTGGTATTTGGCCTTTTCTAACAGTCACACATGAGAATGTTAACTCCATGAGGGAAAAAGAATTTTTTAATCATTTATTTTTATGCTAGCATATAACCATATATTTTTTGAAGAATACCCAAAGACTTCATTCATTTAACTAATAGTTATGGAATACCTATTGTGTGTGGCACTGTTGTGGTTACTTGGTCCACATTAGTGAACAAAACAAAAATCTGTGCCGCCATGGAGCTTACACACTATCAGGGAAGAACATTCTAGAGTGTGTGGAAGGAGAGGGGTCATGGGGAGGATGCATGCATGCTTGTAATACTGGACACGTATCTAAGGGACTCTCCAAACCCATCAGCAGGCAAAATGTGCACATTGCAACTCCATGAATGACTACATCAGCATTAAAGACAGGGGAGTCATTTACAGAGGAATGCAAGCTGCAGTTGGAAGGAAAGTTTGGAGAGAGAGCGGAAATGGAGGTTAGGAGGCCCAGAGCAAACAGTACTGGGATTGGGAGGCAAGAGAGACTACATTTTCTGGTGGTGGCAAAAATGACAGGAATATAATGGAATTAGCTGGTCTCAGGATTCCACCTGGGCCACTGATACGATGCTCCTTCCATTCCAACATAGATCGCTGTGGTGTGGGAAGCTGAATTTCATCAACAATTTGTGGCGCAGCCTGAATGGCCTTTGCACAAGTGTCTAGTAAGATAGTTGAAGAAGAGTTGTCTTGTGTCTCAACAAAATCAAACCTATGGAGAATTTTATTATATGTAAATTATACCTCAATAAACCTGATATTTTTAGAAAATCTGCCCATAGTGGAGACAGAAATCACAGTTGGGACAGGGTTCCAGATACCTTTTGGCGTTCTTATCCATATCCTATATATTAAAATAGAAACAAATTGGTTATTTATTTCTGTTTATTTGCATTTTAAAACCTTTATGGCTAACAATTTGCTTCCAGTGTAAAGAAGTTCAAGACTCCATAAGCTAGTGTTTCAGAGATTTCAGTATCCCTGAGTGGGAGCTGCTTGGGGCAGGGGGGTTCACTTCTGAATTGGAAAAGATATAAAGACAGTCCCGACTTAAGATGGCTAGACTTTACGATTTTTTTACCACGATGGTGCCAAAGCAATATGCATTCACTAGAAGCTGAACTTTGAATTGTGAATTTTAATCTTTTCTTGGGCTACTGATACATAGTACGACACTCTCATGATGCTGGACAGTGGCAGCCACAGCTCCCAGCCAGCCATGCAATCACAAGGATAAACAATGGATACACTTAACAAGCATTTGGTACCCATACAACTGTTCTTTTTCACTTTCAGTATTCAGTAAGTTACATGAGATATTCAGCACTTTATTATAAAATAGGCTTTGTGTTAGATGATTTTGTTTTTTCAATTTGAAAGCAGTCACTGTTTATTAACTCACCAGATTACAAAAATAATCATGGTAGATACTTTAGTTCATCCTTCTTATAAGTCTGTTGATCTGGTCTTCTCTGTTGCCAGCCTCTCCACCTTCTACAAAATGGGTAGTCTTTTTCTTCATTCCACCTCGTGGAGAAGACAATTTGAAGGGCCACAGGAAGTTGTTTGCTTCTTTGAAACGTTTTCCAACAGTATAGATCTCATGAATCAGATCCTCCATGCAGATAATACCGTATTTGCCAAGAGATCGAGCAATCAACACATTATCCGTCAGGGCATTTCGCTTCTTGTTGATTTTGCCATAACCACACTTTTGTAGATCAATTCATTTACTGACTTCAGGTTTGGGCACCCCCATGCAATGTATGGTTCCACAGTTCTCAGCATGTTAACTGAAGCCTTGTTGAGCTTCACAAATGTGCCATTGAAAATCTGACAGAGGTGAAGAAGCTGCAACACCTTTCTAACCTTTGGGCTCACACCACTGATACCTCTGATCCTGATGACAAATGTCAATTTGGGTTCCGCGGGTACGTGGAAGTTGCCGGCTTTTCTTGCCATCCTAGCCATTCGAATTTCAGTTCTGTACATCTGCCGGTATTCCTTGTGATCCTCCTTAGCTTTTTCATAGATAAGCTTCCTCCTTGCCTTTCGAAGCATCTTCTGGGCAAATTTCTTTCTCAGGCGCTTGATCTTAAGCTCTGCGAAATTCTTTCGCTTTTTCTTAAGGGTTTCTGGCACAGCAGGAACCTTCTTTTTCTTCTCCTCAGCACCTTCCATGGTTCCAGCCAGGAAAGAGGCTGTGTTAGACGATTTTTACCCAACCATACACTAATGTAAGTGTTCTGAGCACTTTTAGGGTAGGCTGGGCTATGATGTTCAGTAGGTTCGGTGTATTAAATACATTTTTGATTGAATGGTATTTTCAGCTTACAATGGGTTTATAAAGACATAATGCCATTGTAAGTCTGGGAAGATGTGTAGTTAGTCTCTCCTTCCCTGGGGGTCTAACCTCCTTGTGTCCTGGGAGACAAATTCAGCCTGAAGCTGCTCAAGATCAATGCACTGTAAACGGCTGGATGTTACAAGTACTCAGCTGACATTACTGTCCTCATTCAGTTACAAATGGTATACCTGGACTTTGAGCAAAGATACCAACCTACCCCTTCCTGTTTCAATAATAACACCTCCTCTCTTATCTGTGGGCCCCAAGATTCTCAAATCTTACTCTGCCTCCCTCACCTCGGCAAGGGTTTCTACCCCACTTCCCTGGCCTGCTCAGTGGTGACAATCCCATCAATTTGTATCCTACTCCAAATCCTCACCCTACTCCCATTCCCCAGACAATTACAGTCTCTTAGCCCAGAGTTTTTCCTGGCCCTGAACCTGCACCACCACTAGAGACAAAAACAAGTAGAGAAGCTGAACAGAGAGCTGAAAGACCACTCTTGTGGGTGCTTGAAATTGGACTTATAGAATAACAACAATTTTTCCTCTGGTTTATTGAATCTCTACAGTGTTCCAGGTCTTATATTAGATGCTTCACAAACACCTTATTTTGTTGTGAATCTTCTATTCACAACAATCCTAGAATACAAGTATTACTATATCCATATTTACTGAGGAAGTAACTGAAATTCAGAGAAGTTGTTTTGAAATTGGGATGCAAACCCAATTCTAAAAATATACTCTAGATTCTGAAGAATTTAGAAGAGAAAATGCCAGACACTAGGTTTTATTAATTAAAAGGAAAATTAATCTTTATTTGTAGACTCATAATTTATGCCAAATTCTGGCCACATTTTTATGCTTAGTTTTCATAGTTGCTTATTCATAGGATGGAATATTATGCTCATACAATTGAAAACAAAATAAAGAAAACATTATTGGAGTTTAAGTGCTGAATGTTGAATTCTGAAATTTGTAGACTAGCAAAATTATGGAATGCTTACAAAACTGATATCTTGCAAGCACTTAGAAAATGGTCGTCATCAAATGCCAATGTGGATTCACTGATAATACTTTATTGTCAATCCATAGAATACAATCGAAGAAATAAATAAATGAATAAATATCCAACTAGCCAAATTTCCATTTAATATAATTACTAAACTCATAGATATGGAGAATAACCAATTATAGTGTATTTGCTTTAGCAAGAGATTGGACAGACACTATTCTTTGGACCAGATGGGAAAATGTAAACCAGATGATAGCACAGTTTCATGCATATTCAGCTGATTTCCTAGATAGATCTAAAGAATGTGGTTTTCTAGAAAACAAAAGTTTTAACTTCATCATGTCTTTATCTATCTTTGATGTATATAGAACTTCCAATGATTCTGGGTCCACACTTGATCTGCCACAAATATTAGGACATTTAATAACTGACCTTTGAAATCAGTTCATATACTTTGAGAAAAGGATATGTTGTACAACATGCAATTGAAAGGTATACAATAGACTTCTTACTTCCTTTCAGTAGAGTAGTAAGCACTATACAGAAAGGCCAAAACAAGCATCTATCAACTAACCCAAGAAGTTGGCCATAAAAAATGGAAATGTTGGCTTCCCTGGTGGCGCAGTGGTTAAGAATCTGCCTGCCAATGCAAGGGACACGGGTTCGAGCCCTGGTCTGGGAAGATTCCACATGCCGCGGCGCAACTGGGCCCGTGAGCCACAACTACTGAGCCTGTGCGTCTGGAGCCTGTGCTCCACAACAAGAGAGGCCGCGACAGTGAGAGGCCCATGCACCGCGATGAAGAGTGTTCCTCGCTCGCCTCAACTAGAGAAAGCCCTTGCACAGAAACAAAGACCCAACACAGCCAAAAATAATAAAATAAATAAAAATGGAAATGTTAGCTAACAGTTAATTTATTTGGATAGGGCAAATTTGTCAAATTAAAAATATGAATTTTTCATATTTAGGTCTACCTTTTTAGAGTCTTTAGTATGTTTATCATTCAGTATCACTAATAAAAGCACTTCTAGTAGTACTATAAGCATTCAATTCCCCAATTCTCTTAATGATTTCTTTTAATAATATTTACTTTTATGAAAGATTTACTATATGCCTGGTATTGTGCTAAGTGCTTTCCATATATTTCCTTACTGAATCTATACACAACGATATAAGGTAAATGTTTTTATACCTATTTCATGGATAATGAAACTGCAACTGTGAAGTCAATTCTTAAGTTAGAACAAGAAGTTAGACAGTATTATACACAGCTGATAACTTTTCTTATTTCTTTTTATCAATAATTATCATTTTAAGGCCCAGAATTTTGATTTTATGCTAAAAAAAATAATATTAGCATGCATACACACATATACAAGAATATACATATGTGTGTATGTATATATATTTGCATTTTATCTGTGTGTGTGATTGTGTTCTTATGTAAATCAGAAAATCTGTATGGACTAATTTTATACTTTATAAATGTGGTCAATGTTTCTCCCAGAATATTATTGATGGTACATAACTGGCTGGCAGTTGCAATAAAGATTCCCCTTTCCTTTGCTTTTCTCTACTAAAAATAGTGAAATATTCTTGAGAATGTTTTTAAGATGAATGAATTTTCGTGGAATTCATTTAATCAACATATATCCACATTCTTCAACTTTATTTTATCAAGACGAACTGATGTTTCTTCTACATTATGAATTCTGAGCCTTTTCATAAATATTAAAATTTTCTTTAGTTTTTGACATATAACTCTCAATTCTCATCTCTCATCTCAACAGATCTAATTTAGATTTGTCGAATGTCCATTTTCTTGACCTTTATGGTTCTATACTTGATAGTTACTATAATACCTTTAGTCCCTAGCTCTGTGATTCTTTTTGTATTGATAGTTTTGATCCCTTATCTTTTGTTTTGTTCTTAATATTATGCCTAACTTTTCATAATTTTAATAACTGTATAGTATGTTGAGAGTTTCAGTGAATCTTTGATTAGTTAATGGTGCTGTCTCAACACCGAAATGGAAAATTGCTGTTCTGATTATTATCAATCAGAAATATTTCATAAGATCAGACTGGTCAGTCACCATTTTCCATTTTTTCTATAGTGTTAAATTTCCTTTGCTTGTTGATCTGTCTATGTTACTTAATTTTAGAGAGTCCTAAGACACCGGGTGACCTTTAAAGCAAAAGTAGACTGAACTCCATGGGTACAGGTTTTTTTGCATTGATGATCCATTGGTGCTATATTAAAATCAATTATGTATAGAGTATCTTTAATTTTTTTCTTCAGTAGTTATCTGTTCATCTTAAGCTTTTCTAATTTACCTAATTCTTTAATTTTCCAAATTCTGTCTTCTTTGTGATCTTCAGGGACAGGTTTAATATAGTTTTAAATTATTATATCTGATTAAATAAAAGAATGAATGCATTCACTTATTTTTTAAGATGCACGAATCTTGCTTTTTTCCTGGGCTAACTAGTGAACATTTCCTCCTATGGACAGCCTGTGAAATAAGAAGTAAGAGCAACCTATAAGGTGGACCGTAAGGTATTAGAAAAATCAAAGGTCAAAAGTTAGCAAAAGAAAGATGCAAGGTGGGAACACAATTTCTTGTAAACACTATATGAGTCAAAGGAAAAGGACCCAAAAATAATTTATATGAGCAACTGAACCCTGATAGATTTTTATTGAAATGAAAGTTTTACACTATTTTTGATTATCATGTCAGTATCTCCCAAATATCAGGAAGAGATTTTTGGATTAACTGACTATAATCAACTTTCTTCAACTTATTCCACACTCTTCAAAGTCAGCTAGACTAAAGACTAATCCTTTCAAGATATTGTCCTTCGTATACATCCTCAGGTGATTTCTCATTTGATGATGTGATGACGACAAGCTCAATATTCTCCAGCTTCCATCTTATTTATCATACTTGGTTCATTTCCAAGGACTAAAGGCCTGAGTCATTAAAAATTATATGCCCTATTTAAGCAGGTTTTCTGCATACTTTACTCAGGGAAAAAGTTGAATGCATTTTCCCCCTTATAAAATATGCTTTTTATGATTAATCAACATTTAAACCTGATATATAACTAGATGCCTCTCAGCCTCATACCTTCTTGGTGCATAATTCTTGAGAAAAGCAAACTTAAATAAAGACATCCTTGCACAATGTCCCATCCCCAACCCCAGGTAGTTATATTTTGGGGAAAAAAACCCCAGAGCTATAAATTCCTTTTATCAGCCTATGCATTTTAACCTGCTTTCATTAAATACAGAAGCTAAAACACCCCTCCCTTCAGGTAAATTTAACCAACTGATTGTTTCAAAATAACAAATCATTTATACTCCTTATCTTACTGCTTCTTTTTTAAATATGCATTTTTATTAAAATATATGTTTTCTATGTGATTTAAGTGAATACTTATTTTAAAATAAAAGTTTCTGATTGCTAAGATTATTTCAGAGAAGAAAAGATGAACTATA
Organism: Phocoena sinus; assembly: GCF_008692025.1. Lineage (NCBI taxonomy): Eukaryota > Metazoa > Chordata > Mammalia > Artiodactyla > Phocoenidae > Phocoena > Phocoena sinus. The sequence goes on along the minus strand of NC_045769.1, from coordinate 75,950,587 downwards.
CCAATAGCATTCCAGCAAATGAAATAATAGCTAAAAAAGATAATAAATACAGCTAACATTTGTGGTAACTCATTTAATCCATACAACAATCCTATGAGGCAAGTTACTATTATTAGTATCTCCATTTCACAGATGAGGAAGCCAAGACAAGGAAAGGCTGATAGCTATGTCAGAGATCCCACAGCTGTGCTAGTTTTAGTAAGTAATGCATGCAGTGTTCCAAGCACTGGAGCTCAAGACTTCATCACCATGTTATTCCCAATCCATTCTCTATTGCTCCATTTTGGAAACTCCCATGTTTTTATTTCTTCATCACTGCACTAACAATCTCTACATGGTCTTCGAAATAATCACTTTAAAATTTTGCTTACTTAATATTCGTAATTATTTACATGTTCCTCAAGGGTAGGAATTTTTCTTTTACTGAAAGGGGGGTTCTATGTTTCCTAATTCTTAACCTGGGACATGTGCAGTTTGAAAATGTGGTTTTTGATACAACCCTCTGCTCGTTATCTGCATCTCCCATACCCACATTCTCCCTCAGTTAAGAGAGCTGCTAAACCTGTTCATATAGTGGAGTATACAATGAGCTTTGTGAGCACATGATAGTGGTATGTTTATTCCAAACAGAAACAACTTACCAGAAGAAATTATGGTAATCATTGTTTAAGGAAGGCTTCAAGTTAGAAAGAGGAATTTGGGCAAGGGAGAGTGCTTATTAAAATTCCTCCCTGGGCTTCCCTGGTGGCGCAGTGGTTGGGAATCCGCCTGCCAATGCAGGGGACACGGGTTCAAGCCCTGGTCCGGGAAGATCCCACATGCCGCGGAGCAACGAAGCCCGTGCGCCACAACTACTGAAGCCTGCGTGCCTACAGCCCACGAGCCGCAGCTGGAGAAAGCCCGCGCACAGCAACGGGAATGCAATGCAGCCAAAAATAAATAAATAAAATAAATAATAAAATTCCTCCCTATCTCCCCCAAAAGTACCAAATAACTAAGCTCAACTCAACACAACACTATTTAACAATAAAAGGAATGGAGACAGTGAACAAGGTGTCATGTTGCATCCTATTCTACCACCAGGGCCCTGCAGAGTCAGGTCTTCTCTTTTTGGGAATATGTGGCTACCGATGCATGTAATGGTTTTATTAGATTGCCGTCTATGAGTAACATCTCAACGGACAGACATATCCCCCTACTCCTCACAAGAGCTGTATCTTCATATAATGCCTCCATCCTAGAAACTCCCACTCATCCAGCAAAGTAGGATCCAATCTTCCCTCATACATCTACCCCAAGGCTGTAGCATCAGAAGCAGAGACTGTACTCTCATTAGCTTGCTTCTCCTTGAGACCCACTCAGAAAAGCAGAGAAATTAATCACTACTGGTCTACTTCAGCTTCAATAAAAGTTTAGTAATACTTAACAAAATATTATTGTGGCCAAGTTTCACTGCCCAATACAATGTTATTTCTAGTTAATGTACTCCAAGCAATGTATTTTTAAAACAAATCATTCAGTATGAAGTGTAGTTTTCTTCCTTCTCAAGGTAGGAGGAGGAGGTTATCATGTGTAGGATAGTCAGATACACAGTCTGATACCTGCTCATCTTTCCTTCTTGAACTTGCAAGAAATGTATATTTAGAGAACTTCAAGAAATCTTTTTTTTTTAATAAATTTTATTTATTTTTTGGCTGCATCGGGTCTTTGTTGCTGCGCACGGGCTTTCTCTAGTTGCAGCAAGTGGGGGCTACTCTTCGTTGCGGTGCGTGGGCTTCTCATTGCGGTGGCTTCTCCTGTTGCAGAGCACGGGCTCTACGTGCACAGGCTTCAGTAGTTGTGGCACATGGGCTCAACAGTTGTGGGTCACAGGCTCTAGAGCGCAGGCTCATCAGTTGTGGTGCATGGGCTTAGTTGCTCTGCAGCATGTGGGATCTTCCCGGACCAGGGCTTGAACCCGTGTCCCCTGCATTGGCAGGCGGATTCTTAACCACTGAGCAACTAGGGAAGTCCCGAGAACATCAAGAAATCTATTAAATGGCATATGATTAAAAAATAAAAATGAGGCGAGCTCATGTACATATTCAGAAAACAAATGATATACACAATAAACATATAAATTATCAACTGTTTCTATGATTTCTCATTGATATTTACTTGCTGTTTCCTCATTTGTTTTGTTTTCTACTATCAATCACTAGTAGACATAAGAGATGGGGAAGAGACTCAACATTTACTGAGTTCCTCCATGGTGGACACACTCAACTTCATATTCAATACTTCATTTCAACTTGAAAACAACCTGATAGGATATATAGGTAGGTGATATTCTCATTTTTTCAGATCAGGGAGTTGACTGCAGGGCCATACTTTCTCCGCTGCATAATGGTGACAACCAAAATTTTAATATATCAGCCAAAATTTTTAAATAAAGAGAAATATATAGTTTGCTTTCTTTCTTATTGAAGTATAGTTGATTTACAAGGTATACCGCATAGTGATTCAGTATTTTTAGATTATACTCCACTAACAGTTATTACAAGTTATTTCCCTCTTCTTAAAAGGAAGGATTACACAGAGAGGTGACAAAGATTACCAAAGAAGAGGCTGTTAAAAGGGAAAAGAAGAAGTTCTTGGATAAATCCACGGGAACACCGGTGTTTAAGGCGTCTCCAGAGTTCAACATCTTAGTTTAGTTTTATGAGAACAAAGATCATGATTCCTAAATTATTTTTCTGGCTCAAGAGTGTACACTGGTGCTTCACTGCCTACTGAATCAAGCCCAAACTTCTCTTATTGGTATACTAATTCCTTTATAACATATGCTTATGCAATCTTATTTCATCCTACCTTATTTCATCCTACCTACTCAACTTTCAGTGTCTGTCTTCTACATGTGCCTAGTTCATTCTCACTTCCCTGACCTTTTCATAGAAATAGCTCCCTCCTCCTCTCAGCTATCCCAAATCTACACCTTGTTCAATACACCTGTTCAAACCCATTCTTCCCCCACAGAACTTTCCTAGATAATGCTTCCATTTATCCCTTTTTACTCTCTCATATAGTTAACCCTCGATCATAAATCTTTTATTGCACCCTAACCCATTAATTTCTCTACATTTTTTCCCATCAACAAAATTGAGGACTAAGGCCATACATTTTACTCCACTTATACCGCCTTCTTCACTCAGTCATCTGCTGTGTACATAGATGAATTCAACAAATTCATGTTGACTTATCTATTGACTTCTGACATGAACGACATACAAATACCTTGGACGCCAAATGATCATTTCTAGAGAACCCAGTAACAAATGCCAAAATAAAGTTATGTATGGTTGAATTTTATTTTGTTTTTAGGTTCTGTTTCTGAATATTAGGGATTTGAAATAAGAATAATGTGCAGGAATTGTACATCTCAATGAACATCTAAGTAATGTATATTTTAACTGAACAATCCTTTGATGGGTGGAAGCAGTGCAGAGCAGGAGAAATGACTGCCTAGGTTTACATCCTGACTTAACCACCAGTTAGATTCGTTATTTTGGCAAAGTTACTTAATATCTGTTTTCTCATTGGTGAAATGGGAATGATAATAAAACCAACAACATAAAGTTTTGATGCGACAAATGAAAGAACATAAATGAAACATGCCATGCCTAGCACATGTTAAGTAGCCAATAAATAAGCAAATAGTCTATATCTTGATTATGGTGGTCGTTATAAAACTGTATACATTTGTCAAAACTCATCAAACAATATATTTGACTTTTACTGTATGTAAGCACCATAATAAACCTGGATTTTACAATAATGATGTTTTAAAATGAATAAATACAGGCTAGGCAGCCAAAATCACAACCAAAGTCGTATCACAGATTCCAGCTGCTGCAGACACCGCCACCAATGAAGCTCAGCGTGGGACATTAGGTGCTGCTGCTGACACTACTTGAGCTGCCACATTACTAAAATAAATCCTCATCTTTCCCTGCTTTTTTGCATCACTCACTCCCAATTTAAAGTCCCAGATAGAAGCACAGGAACACATGAACACATAACTGCAAAGGACGTTGGGTAATAGAGTATCGTGTCTTGGCTTCTATAGTAGGAAACTGGCCAGATCTCAAATGAAGGAGAATTCTCAGGCAAAGAAAAGAAAAAAGGTCAACTACACTGCAACACTGAGAAGTCTTTCAAATTAATAAGCGCACATCAATGCAACATTGGAGAAAGTATTTAGAACAGCAGCATGTCACCCCCCAAAAATAAACATTTGAAAATATTTCATCTCACTAGTAATCAAAGTATATTAAAAGTATAATAATGTATTTTTTAAATAAATTCGGTAAATTCTTTTTTAATAACCCAGATTTGGAGAAGGTTTGAGGAAATAAGTACTTTATAAATCACGATGAGAGGACCTATTGCTATTATAATATTTCTAGAGGACATTTGGCAAATATCTATTAAAAGCTTCAAAATTTTTCATGCTCTTTGACCAAGTAATTTCACTTCTAGGAATTCAACCTATAACATATTTTCAGAAATACACAAGGACAGATAAACAGATATTGGTTCTAATAGCAAAAACTTGGAGAAATTATCAAAGTCCAGCTATAGGCAATTGATTACATAATTTGTATGATATTGCTTTTACTTTGGAACATTAATCACATAAAATTGTGTTTACACATTTTAATATGAAAGATGTTCACTTCATTGAGATCGAATTTATCAAGCATTAATGTACAGCTGATTAAGTATCTTCACTGACACAGAAAAATATTGTAACTATACATGTAATTTTTGAGTGCTATTATTATGGTGATATCATAAGTGGTTTTGGGGTTTTGTCCATCTATTTTTCTGAAAATTATTTAACAAATGTGTCTTTTATAATGAGAAAAACAACAAGCTTATTTTTTGAAGTTAGAAATTGTCCCTTCAGCCTACAAAGACACATTTCCCTTAACTAATCACTACGTATCTATAATCTCTCGATTTATCCAAGTCTATTTTGAAACTAGTTTTGCATTTCCACCAAAACCACCTCTTTCAATACCAAATTTCGTATGTTTACTACCTGCTGCAAATTATATTTCTTTTTATTTGTGTTAAAAATTTCCTCTTTTAAACTTCCAAATAAGCTTTCACAAGCAGGGAATTAACATTTATTGAACACCTACTATGTGCCAGGATCTATTTAAATCCCATTCACATATGTTCGTTCATTTGCATTTAAGTCTGGTTCCAATTATACATAACTCTCATAATTTGACAGACATCAATCATTTTTCATTTTAGCCTGCATATTGCCAGACAGATGAGAGCAAATATTTTTAGATTGTCCTCAGATGGCAGCACTCACATTCTCTTGATTCAGTTCAGGTGCCCTTCTCTGGACATTCTCTAGCTATTCCACTGGTTGCAACATCCAAAATTCCACACATTGATCTCCTGACTCTAATACCCCTTATGATAATCCCCAGAAATAGCCAGCATTTTGAGAAACATGTTGCTTTCCTGTGGGAGAATCTACCCTTAGAAATCTCTCAAGTAACTCTCAGTTCTTGGGAATGAAAAGATCAGCAGAATAGTTTATCAGTGTTTTTAAAATATAAATGAAACCTACTTGTCACATATCTGAGGTCTTGTTAATTATGTAACAACAAATGCTTCCACAGCAATATATCTCTCAGTTTCTATTTTTCATGAGGTTTCTACCTTTTGGGAGAGGATCTTATTCATTCTTTCCCTGTGCCTTGTCTGGACAAGAAAGATATGGTTCTATCCCAGTTTGATCTGGAAGCCCCAAGCAACATAATTATCATTAAGCAACACTTTTGCTTCTGAGGTCAGAAAAAATCCCAAGGATTGAAAAATAGAAACAAAATCTGTTCTTTTAGTTCAGCAATATAGTAGGTTGGTACTAAGAGGTTTTGTCTAAAAGTGAGTCCGTTTCTCTCTCTCTGTCTCTCTCTCTGTCTCTCGCTCTGTCTCTCTCTTTCTCTCTCTCTCTCTCCTCCTTCTTCCTTCCCTCCTTCCCTCCTTCCAGCAAAACACTGTAAACCCATTAGAGCTATTGGCTTAAAGGCTTCTTGAAATATGAATGTGCAAAGTATGGCAGTGAGTCACAGAGTAAACTTGGTAACCCTATATGGAGCAGGTCTCTCTACAAGATCAACCTAAAAACCTCCAGTTTCTATTCTCTAGGAGCTAATGGACTAAGAAAACTTGATAACTAACACATGATTTTATATCTCATTTTTAAAGCTTTATTACTGCAATGAATTTGGGTACTGGTCCATGGAGTCAAACCCAAAAAGAACTCCAAATGGAGATAATGAAAATTATGGGGCAGACCAAGAGGAAATCAAGCAGAAGTCCTAAAATAAATCAAATACTCTATAAAGCCGTACATGAATGCCAGGGTCTGTGAACAGGATTACGATATGCCTTATAGAACATTCATGTTATATGAGGCTTTTACTCTAAAACTCATAGAATCTAATGATTCTCAAGGTTTTAAAGGAACTAGAGTTCATGTAGCCAAAACTCCACCATATTTATAAGATCCCTCTTCAACATAACCATCAAAGTGGCCCCAGCTCATGCTTAAACTTGCCCAGTAACAGAGAGATTGTTAACTCCTGAAACAGCCAATTTTAGCTCCAGAGAGCTCAAATCACTGGAAAGTTCTACTGTTAATAAGTTAAAAGCTGCTACTCTGGTCTTTCTATATCCACCCTCTTGGAGGAAGGCACATCTGAGGCTTTCCTAAAAATTCCTTAAATATATATATATATATATGTATAAATAAATATAATATTATATGATATCTGTGCATTTTTCTGCATCAAATGTCCAAAGTATTCATCAGATTCATAAAAGTGCCTATGACTCATAAAACTTAAGAATCACTGTTCTGTGGGTAATACAGAATAAATCTAAACCCTATTCTACATGAGCTATTTGAAGACAAAAATTATACAGCTGTGAGTCTTCCATTTTCAAGCCAATCACATGTAATTCCTTAACCTGTTTCTCATTTATTCAACTCATTGTATTTCTTCAGTATGTTAAATGTTCCCTGTAAGATACAGCCCCCAAACTGGGCACAATACTCTAGGTATTTTACAGCATAAATGGAACAAGTTTGTCTGCCTCCCCCCTTTTCTGGACGCTCTACTTCTATTAATGAAGCCTAATTCCAATTATCTCTATCAATTGGGCCATTGCTAGCTGCAGTTGCTGAGGCCATTAGATTGTGCTACATAAATTAGACTAAGCATGATGGAAAAGGGGCCATAGCCCAGTCAGCACAGCTCTTCACTTCCCTGGCATGATGCACACCCAGGATCAGGAGTCTTGAGAATTTGAGTCACAAGGCAGCTCCCTCTATAAGTAGGAAGACACTCTTACCATACTTAAGAGCTGCAAGCGGTACCTGCCTTAATACCATCTAAGATGATTATCAAAATGCCTGGTTACATTTGTCAGTGGACTGTGTCTACTCAACATTTAAGAAAAGAGAATTCTTTTCTCCCCTCCATTATATAAACTTAATACCAGAATCTTTGCTGGAGGACAATGGAAAAAGGATGTTAGTTACTCTTCCTAGCTCTTCTGTATAAATATGGAGAGAAAATGAGATTGAAGACAGGCACCCAGAAAGGTATATCAACTGATGAGCAAGTAATTCTTCCAACTCCTCTCCCTTGAACCACCTCCCTCGTTAGCTCCCCACCCCTAAAATATGCTAATCAGACTGGTCCATGCACAAGACTTACATCATATTATAATTTGCTAGTGGACTAGTGTATTCTCAAAAATATGAAACGGTAGTGCCACAACACAGGTCAGTGGTTGCCAGAGCTTAGAAGTTGGGGCAAAAAGGATCTATAAAGGGATAGTATGAGAGAATGTTTTGGGGTAAGGGAATTATTCTTCATCCTAAATATGGTGATGGTTACAGGTAACAATATATGTGTTAAAACTCATGAAGCTATACACCAAAACAATAGTCTATTTTACTTTATGTTAATTTTAAAAGTTTTTCTCAGAGGGAAAAAAAAAAACAAAAAAACCTTGTCCAGAACCCCTAACAACCGTGAAAGAGAAAGAGAGAAAGAACTACCTCCCTTAATTAAACTTTATGTAACTAGAATGAAACCTTCTCCTTCTTATCCCTGCTTCTTACAACTCTTTCTCCATAAACAACTGGATACATGGATTTTGGTGGAGTTCTCTTTACAGATCCGGGAATTAAAACCTCATTTAATCCAAAGTGATTCAGTTTATGAGTGGGAAGCTTTCTTGTATCAGAACTTTTTTGCTGTGGCCTAAATTCAGCCTCCAGCGAACACAGTCTCTAATGATCCAAAACCAAGTTCTAAGGTACGATACTATTCATCCACTGACACCACAGATACAGCTTTAGGTGCCTAATGTGCCTGATTTGTGTCCCCGTTGCAGTGCCATCCATCAGAGAGCTGGAGCTCCTGCTCTGGAGATGATGCACTGGTTTTCAGACTTTTTTTCTAAATATGGTAAGGGCCTGCAAAATGCAGGTTGATTCATAAGTCAAGCACAAGAAAATGAAAAGGAGATGGGTTATATGTATATGAAAGGAAAGCATGCTCTACGAAAAATCTACCAAGTTATCAGTACATAAGCATGGGTTTTTCTTTAACACAGTGAGAATTAACAGAGAAGAAAAGAGTAAGGCAGATCCAACAAAGATTTTTGTCAAAGCAACTGTTTGGTCTTAGGAGGCTCCGCCAGCTGTCTGGATGAGTGAGGAATCCGCAGCCATGGCTCGCTGGTTGCAAAGCTGGGAAAGGACTCAGAACTGAAGCCTCATTGCCATAGGAAAACTAACTGCCGCATTTTCCTTTTCCTCATAAAACCACACATGAGAACTGCTAATAAGTTTCACATTTCTTGGCTTTATAAGAGAAAAATCTTAAGATGTGCATAACTTGGCAATACTCTTCGTGTTTGGAAGCTTGATGGAGTTTTCAGTGTATTCCTACAGGATGTGGTTTCTTTTTTTAAAGTAAAGTTGATTTTATTAAAGAATTCCTGATATCTGTATCCCACACCCTTTATGGCTTGGTACCTATTTTCCTTTTTTTTTCTTGGTATCCCCAACATTTTATTATGAAACGTTTAGAACTTACAAAAAAGTCAAACAGATTGCACAGTGAACACCCAAATACCCACTACAATTCTACAATTGTTAACATTTTGCTATATTGATTTCATCACTTATCTATGCACCTAGGTAGGATGTTTCCTTCTTATTCGCAAATAACAAAAAACAGGAAAAGAGTTGATATGAGAAGAAAAGTCACACAGGCTCTAAACCAGTGAGAATTTTTAAAAACTAAAATAATCCTTTTTTTTTTAACCTTAAAGATTTAAACAGAGGGCTGTAGAGCCACATCTATCTAATGCATTTGTTGTCATGACTCCTTCAAAATGTTTAATCATATCATGCCTACTGATCCAAATTTCCTTATCACTTCTAGGAATTAAAACAATCTTTTTTTTATAAAGATGGCAATTTACATTGTTTTTGGATGCAATAAATAGGTATTAATATCTATCTCGTACCATGCCAGAAATCGTTCTAGGCATTGGGGAAAAACAGATAACTAGCATTGGGGAAAAACAGATAATTAAGACAGAGTTCTTGTCTTCAAAGTGTTCGGTCTAGTAGGGGAGACAGTCTAGTCAGGAAGATGCCTGGACCAAAATCCAGTGAGGCAAATACAACCATTCACAGGTCTTCCATGAGGTCCGATTAACCGTATCAAGTCTTAGTTCTCTTCACAAGAAAATTAAAAATTTGTAACTATGTGAGGTGATGAAATTACTGTGGTAATCATTTTGCAATATATACATATATCAAATCGTCATGTTGTACACTTTAAACTGATACAGGGTTCTATGTCAATTATATTTCAATAAAACTGGAAACAAAAACAAACCCTACGGGGAAGCAGAAACTGAGAGAAGGAGGGAAACCTTCCCTGAGACTAACAATTAAGTTTTCTATCAACAAAGCATTAGTTGACCTGTAGGACAATGTGAGGAAGAACATTGTTAGCAGAGATGGAAATGTGCGATGACCCTGTTAGTTCTCACAGGAGCCAGCTCAAAGAGTCAGTCAAAAACCACGTGAGCCTTCATCTTGCCAAGAGTATAGTGGCTTCTGACATAATCACTCTGCACAGACTAAAACAGTGATCAGGCTCAAGTTGATTGCATGTGATGTAAGTGAAATAACTCAAAATATACTGGGCTTCTTACGGGCTATAAGTAATTACCACAGATCTTTCTTTACTATGGTATTTGAATGTGGTATATTGATAAAAAAAGAACAGACATTTCTGAATCTATTTGATGACATCTCATCCAGAAAACAACAAAAATGCCACAGTAATTATCACTTATCAACAATTTGTAAGTATTTTTACAACATTTATATACCAGCTTTTCTGTGTTCCCTATTCCTCCACTGAATGTGATTTTTTTTTTTACAGACATGGTATGATAAGTTTATTGTTGGTTAAGATGCTATGTATGCTATTTTTGTAAATTGGGAATTTATTACCTGGAGTTTTTCTTGTCATGTCACTTTGAATGAATTAACATCAAATGTTTCTATCTTCACTAGCCTAGAAATTAGGAAAGTACACATAGATTTATGACAAAATTACCTGTGAGTCTTGAAGAAAATGGATTTGTAGTGTGTAACCGAATCGACACCAGTCCAAAAACTGCAGGGTGATTAGATGGCTATAATTAGATGATAAAAAATAAAATAAATTATGTTAGAAAATGAAAGCTATTTATAATACAATTTTATAATAAAATAAATGTCCTAGTCTAAATTTGAATTCATTAATAAATAAATATAGATTTGTCTCATATTAACAGACAGCATGTAGAGAGTGGTAAAGCCAGTATTCTGATAGCTCTATCTAATGAAAGTGGGTTTACTATGAAGGACTTAACTGGGATAAAACTCATTCCTAGGAAACTCCTCATACTGAGGCTTCAGAGAAGCTTTGAATATCTGATACCAAAGAAGGAAAGACTGCTCTAAGTTGGAGATTCAATTACCTAATTATTATTAAATTTGCTAGGAAGAATCTTATAATAATGAAGCTGAAAGGGCAAAGCTAGAAGTAGTTCCAGGATTTTCATTATGTTATCTATTCAACAATCTCTAGCATATCTCTGCTCATGAATTAATATCTTACTTAAGAGTGCCTTTTCTCCTAGCAGGATGAATGGTACCTTAAGTCAAATGCTATATTAAGTAGATATGAATCTGCAGAGTTGTAAAAAGAATCTATACTATTTTACTCTTATTATGTACCATCGTCGAACAGTTCTATTAACTAATTTACTGTACTTTGTTTTACTATTAACATTATTTTGATAAAATTATACATTATAATATATGCAAATTCTATTTTTATAATATTTGCTTTCTTGGTTATAAAATTACTTCAAGGTAGTGGTTAATTGATTCATGCCAGGGCTACTTTGAAGGTTTGTCTAAAGCAACACTGAAACTGAAAGATTTTTTTTTTTTGACAGCCATTAAATATACTCCCATCTTATGCACAGCTCACACAGTGGGATACAGCAGTTCACTTAGTGCCCCAGCCTACCAAAGAAAATTATGTAAAGTGCGTTTTTGGTCCTTTCCCCCGTGCTCTCAAAGAGGAAAGACATTCCAACCTCAACTCTGCAGCAAAGTTACCACCACATAATGGTATGACTGGCAGAGCTGATATTTTTGTTAGGAACTGCCAATTAAACAAAAAAACACTTCACTAGAATAAAATAATAATAACTCTAGCAAATAGACAATATACTGGGCAGTTTGTTCAATGTGGTAGAAATAGTCATTGAACTATTAATCTTTTGCCATTATGATAAAATAATTTGGGACTTGTCAAAGAAACTGAACTATACTTATACGCCTATAAATTACACTTACAGCACAATATCATCTTGTGGGATGTATATCTGTAAAGTGAGCTGGCAGTCTGTAAGCATTAAAACATGGCATAGCAAGTTGTAAATTTACTCCTCTCTTTTTTTTTAATATATGTATTTATTTATTTTATTTTTGGCTGCGTTGGGTCTTCGCTTCTGCACGGGCTTTTCTCTAGTTGCAACGAGAGGGGGCTACTCTTCGTTGTGGTGCGCGGGCTTCTCATTGCGGTGGCTTCTCTCGTTGTGGAGCACGGCCTCTAGGTGCGCGGGCTTCAGTAGTTGTGGCATGTGGGCTCAGTAGTTGTGGCTCGCGGGCTCTAGAGTGCAAGCCCAGTAGTTGTGGCACGTGGCACACGGGGTTAGCTGCTCGGCGGCATGTGGGATCTTCCCGGACAAGGGATCGAACCCATGTCCCCTGCATTGGCAGGTGGATTCCTAACCACTGCACCACTAGGGAAGTCCACTTCTCTATATTTTAAGTTAATCATGGGATTTGCAGGCTGATGAGACTTAACAAGTGTAGCCATGTCATTCAGTTTTCCTCATTAAATCCTTCCCTTTTTATCTAGGCCAACTTGACAAATAAAAGTGTTTTGTTTTGCTTTGGGTCTCCTCATCGTAAATTCAGGATCGTTTTCTCGTCTGACTTGGAGGATTTCTCCCTGGGCTGGCACAGTTCCTGTGCATGGCTCTGTGTCACACACTTCCTCAGCCCCTGGCCAGCGTATTTTACTGACCCCACTCTTCCCCACTAGGCTGTACCTTCCTTGAGGACGTGATCTTTCTTTACTTTGCATCCCCAGGGCTTAGGACAGTGCCTAAAACAGAGTGTTTGCTCAGTAAATACTTGGTCAGTGAATAAAACAACCAACTCAAGGGGAAATAAAATTCAATACAATGTGAATTAACATTAACAACTTTCCCTTGTCTTTGCCTTCATCTCTATCCTTTCTCTCCACCTCACTCATTGCTCTCACCCCTCCTCTTGCCCCTCCTCCCTTCTCCCCCCTCTCAAAATGCTATGTACAATAACTATTTCTTAAAAGGTAAAGACTAGCTTAACTAGTATCTAGTACACGGCCTGCAATGTAGCACATTCTCAATAAGTGAGTTCTGAATAAAAGATAGGAGAGAGCTAAGGGAGAAGAAAGGAAGGGTAATAATAAAAAAAAAAATCTTTAGAGAGCCTATTTTTTAAGGCTTATCACAGAATTTTTTTAAAAATGTATTACCTTGCCCTTTCCTCCTTTTCCTTTGATGTAATTTATTATCAAGTTATGGCAAACCATCTACCTGTTTATAAGGCAACCATGATTATTAATTGTTGGTCAAGATGTGACATGGTATTCAAACGTTTCTATTAACATAAGCAAAACTCTGCTTGGGTATTATATACGTCTTGAGCTTTCTCTGTAACTCCCCTTGTCTTATTATAATTTTCTAAAGATTAAACATGATTTGAATGAAAGAAATAGATTTCACTTGAAAAAGATCAGCCCTTGTATTCCAGATTGTAGCCCATTTCTCTGACTAAGAAATAATTATGTTCCTTGTCTATCAGACTGTCAGTTTGTAGAGAAATCAATTACATCAAATGATGCTCAAAACCCCAGGAGTGTAAGAAAACCCACACCCATCCGTCCACTTCAGGTGAGGAAAAAAATAAACAGCATGTGGAATCTGGATTATGGGTTCAGTTTAATTCAATCAATGGCTGAATATTTGTTTAATTCAATCAATGTCTGAATATTTGTTTCCTGGATGTTTGTTAAATATTTGCATGGGGGAATCAGGTTAATTAATGCATAAAAGTAGTCTGACTTCAGAGTAACTTTCCGTATAATTAGGAAAGAGGGAAAGATGGAGATATTGGCTCTTTATGGAAGTCGATTTCTCTTCTGTGCTGACCAAATAATAGGAAAGAGACAGTTTTTGGTGCAAAGATTTTTTATGTGGAGATCTTAGGATATAAGTGACATTTTCTGTGTGTTGTTATAATTAGTTTTTCTAGGCTGAACAGGTATTAGAATATATCTGTGACTGTATTCAATGTACCCTTTTAAAATCAGTTTTTGCCACTGAAATTATCATTGTTTTCATTCAAAAGTTTATGTAATTGTGATGAAATAGAGATATGGTACTGGTGACTCTGTCTTTTGATACACTTTTTAAGAAAACTGAATCTATATAGGAGAAATACTTCATTTAGGAGATGATTTTAGAAGGATGGTTTAATTTATTAATGGTAAAACCCACCCAGTTCAGCAAAATCTTTTCAGTGCCCATACTCTATGAATCACTGATTCTTGTCTCCTGAGGGGTGTTTTCAAACTGTCACAGTGGAGTAGGATGTAAGATAGACAACATATCTTTTATCTTTCCTATATACAAGAACATCAAAGTTTATCCAAATGCTAATGTCTCTGAAGTCCTAGGTAATTCACATCCAGGAGCAGAGCCTACAGAATAGGTAACTGTCTACTTTGTAGGGCTAGACCAGGGCCCAGAAAGTCGTTCCTGCTCCATCCGTAAAGTATTTCCCTTGTCCCCATGTGCCATCATGCTTGAAATTCTCTCTTTAGAGATTCATTCATTTGGGTTAAACATTATCCTCTCATTAAAAATGCAAATAAATGGAATAAAACATTAAGCTACTAACCCATAAAAATCATAAATCACAAGACTGAAGTAATTCTTGAAATCATCTATCCCACCTCTGCTCTATGGAAAATCTGTGTCTGATGATAACCCTGGTTAATCCACTTAAAAATGGCAGGAAGAAAGAACAGGGTACTGAGAGAGAAAGCTGTGGGTATCAAAAGCAGGGGCCATCCTATTCACCTTTGTTAGGAACTGGTGCTAGTCTACTTAGCTAATACTGCTACGTTATCTTGACATAGTATCAAGAAGATGGATTTTGAAGACAAACAGAACCACTAGCTTCTGGCTATGTAACTTAGGCAAGATTTTCCATCTTTTCCTCTTTTGTTCCTTATGCTAAATAGAAGAAAAATAAGACCTGCCTTTAATAGTTGTTTTAAGGAGAAAAAGAGGTAAGATTTGTGACAAGTATTGGTTTATTCCTTTATTTTATTTTTTTAAAGTATCTCCAAACTGTCTAAACATCTGGTGCCAGATGATGACAGCCACTGTTTTCTAAAGTCAAATCATTCATGACAAATTCATTGGCAATTTATGGTAGCACTTTCAAAGGTGTGGAAATACTAATCAATTTTATATCAATGCAGGTTTTTTTAAGAGCTAAATACATGTGATTACTCATAACTACTAATATGTACGTTCCATGAGGGCAAGGATTTTAATTTTGTTCATAACTATATACCCAACATGCAGAACACTGCCCAACACATAATGGGGGCACATAAATAGTCACTGAGTAAGTGAAAGAATGACTATAGCCTATTTCTCTGCAAAACAGGAAGGGGCTTTATAAGGAAGAAAAGGGGCGTGATGACTACCAATAAGTTTATTTTATGTAGACATGCAAAGGTTGTAATAGCGAAGAAAAAGGAAACGAAAGTAAAGGAAAGGGCATCAGCCAGTTGTGTCGGGCATTTCATGGACATTACTTTCACTTCTCACAGTACCCTCTGAGACAGATTTACAACCCACATCCTGAGACAGGGACACTGAAGCCCAGAGATATTACTGACTTGCCTAACGGGACAACACTGGTTGCTGTAAGTAAAAGTTTAACCTGCGATTGTTTGACTTGAAAATCCACATTCTTTTTACTGCCCTATGTCTCTCCAAACTTCCAAAATAGAAAAAAAAAAAAAATTGACAAGCCCAAATGTAGAGGTGGAATGGGAGAATAGGGATAGTAGAAAACAATTTTGCCAAAAAGGAACATAAATACTTCTGTTTTAAAAGCTAACATGGTCTAGAAAAGTGTTTCAGAAACACAGTAATGAAAACTCATGTCCAAATTTCTTTGGTTTTAACTTTCTAAAAATTTTTGTGTTAAGATAGAATTATATCATTTTGTTACAACATATTTAATAGCTCATTGTGTTCACACACATTAATGATCATACCAAAGAGAAAACCTTCACTAGCCAACTCTAGTATGTTTTTCCCATTAAAATTTTCAGATGACTTCGAGTATTCATCTCAATGGTTATAACTAATTTCAGTAGCTTCTGCATTAGCTCTGTGGTTGGAATTTCTGGAACGATGCACCTGATGTTTGAGTAAGTGAGTAATTAGGTAAGTTTAGGAGACTAAACCAGAGGTTACATATTGGCAGCACCTAGTGCAACTAGTAGGAGAACTGTTGGGTAAGTTCATCTGGGACCCATTAAGTGCTGTGGGATTGAAGTCTTACCTCAACAAGTTAGAGAAAGTCACACTGCACCCTGGGGATGAATAAGCTAAACTGAACTGAGTTACAGTTTATTAGATTGATCAGACAGTATTCTAATAAGAAATCTGCTTCCCAAGTCACATTATCTAACCCCTGATTGACAGGGGCATGGCTGACAACTGCAAATGAATGTTAGACACTTGATGTATGACCACAGAACATGTTTGGGCAAATCCAAACCAAACCAAACTAAGTCAAGCTAATGTCTAAGTCCCATTAGTGTTAACTAGACCAGATACACAGAACTCAATGTAGTAATAAATGCAAGCCAGTGTGATATGTATATACATATATATACTGTTAACTATATATATATATATATATATATATATATATATAGTTATCTATGTTAACAAAATTGGTTTAACAAACATTACCAGGTCAAGCTGTACGGAAGGACTGAACCAAAGGAGAGTTGAGCCAGGTCATTGAACTTAGAAAATCAAAAATGAAATGGACGTAATAAAATTAGGCAAACCTAACCATAAAGCACAAAATGGTGAAATGACAAGGAGAATGTCTGTATTCCTTTCCAACCTAAAGGTCAATTCACTCCAACACTTCCAGGGTTACACTCACTCAGAATTTTGAAGGATAATTACTTACCACTAACTCTTTTGCCTACAAAGCATAACTTGCTAATATTAACAAAAAAATTCAAAGACAATGAATTAAAATATATTGATGATTTCTTAAGACAGCTAGAGTTCTGTGGCTAAACTGAAACATCATTTCCATTTTGTTTGTACAAAAGAGCATCAATTGTCTACCAACACGATGACTTACCTCTCCTTTAAGTCGCTCTGCTGAAGTTTTATTTATAGACCACTATAATGGTACAATTCAGTTATTTTTAGTGAAAGAATAGAACTGTGCAATTATCATCACAATTCGGTTTAAGGACATTTCTATTACCCTAAAAAGATCCTTCATGCCTACTCATTGTCAACCCTGCTCCCACACTCAAACCCAGGCAACCACTAACCTACTTTCTGTCCCTATAGATTTGCCTTTTCTGAAAAGTGTATTTAAGTAGAACCAAGCAAGTTGTGGTCTTTTGTATCAGACTTCTTTCACTGAGCATGTTTTTTAGGTACATTCACAATGTAGCATGTATCAGTGGTTTACTCCTTTTTATCCTAAGCCAACCTTGTATTTAATGTAATTATTGATATGGTTAAATTTACATCTGCCATTTTGCTATTAGTTTTCTATATATGCCATTTTCATTCCTCTGCTCTTTTTTTTCACTGCTTTCTTTTGTGTTAAATCAATATTTTTAGCATACTGTTTTCCACCAAAAAAAAAATGGTCATGAAGAACCTAGGGGCAAGACGGGAATGAAGACGCAGACCTACTAGAGAATTGACTTGAGGATACGGGGAGCGGGAAGGGTAAGCTGGGATAAAGGGAGAGAGTGGCATGGTCATATATATACTACCAAATGTAAAATAGCTAGCTAGTGGGAAGCAGCCGCCTAGCACAGGGAGATCAGCTCGGTGCTCCGTGACCACCTAGGGGGTAGGATAGGGAGGGTGGGAGGGAGGGAGACGCAACAGGGAAGAGATATGGGGATATATGTATATGTATAACTGATTCAGTTTGTTATAAAGCAGAAACTAACACACCATTGTAAAGCAATTATACTCCAATAAAGATGTTTAAAAAAAATAAAATAAAATAGGTCAACAATGAAAAAAATATTTTTAGCATACTGCTTTAATATTTTTAAATACATATTTAAATTATTTTCTTAAATAATGGTTGCTATGTAGATCACAATATGCATCTGAACTGTTCACAATCTGCTTCATGTTAACATTATCTTAATTCCAGTAAAATAGAGCAATTTTGCTCTAATATCATTCCATTTATTCCCTCTTCTTTTGTGTTATTAAATGCATATATTTCACCTATGCATATTATAAACTAAACAAGTATTATAATTATTGCTTTAAAAATCATATATTTTAAAGGAATTAATAAAAGAAAAACAAAAATATATATTTATACAGACTTTTATATTTGCCAACATATCTACCATTCATGGTGTTTTTGATTTCTTTATATAGGTTCAAGTTACCATCTAGTGTCATTTCCTTTCATCCTAAAGAAGTATTTCCTTTAGTATTTCTTGTAGGGCAAATCTAGGAACAAATTGTCTTAGTCTTCACTTAGGATCATCTTTATTTCTTCTTCATGTATGAAGAATAGTTTTTGTTTTTTTACAGTTTTTTAAATTATTATTAATGCCAGAGATTTCAGTGCATTAATTTTGTATCCTGCTACTTTACCAAATTCATTGATTAGCTCTAGTAGTTTTCTGGTAGCACCTTTAGGATTCTCTATGTATAGTATCATGTCATCTGCAAACAGTGACAACTTTACTTCTTCTTTTCTGATTTGGATTCCTTTTATTTCCTTTTCTTCTCTGATTGCTGTGACTGAAACTTCCAAAAGTATGTTGAATAAGAGTGGTGAGAGGGGGCAACCTTGTCTTGTTCTTGATCTTAGTGGAAATGTTTTCAGTTTTTCACCATTGAGGACGATGTTGGCTGTGGGTCTGCCATATATGGCCTTTAGTATGTTGAGGAAAGTTCCCTCTATGCCTACTTTCTGCAGGGTTTTTATCATAAATGGGTGTTGAATTTTGTCAAAAGCTTTCTCTGCATCTGTTGAGATGATCATATGTTTTTTCTCCTTCCATTTGTTAATATGTTGTATCACATTGATTGATTTGCGTATATTGAAGAATCCTTGCATTCCTGGAATAAACCCCACTTGATCATGGTGTATGATCCTTTTAATGTGCTGTTGGATTCTGTTTGCTAGTATTTTGTTGAGGATTTTTGCATCTATGTTCATCAGTGATATTGGCCTGTAGTTTTCTTTCTTTGTGACATCCTCGTCTGGTTTTGGTATCAGGGTGATGGTGGCCTCATAGAATGAGTTTGGGAGTGTTCCTCCCTCTGTTATATTTTGGAAGAGTTTGAGAAGGATAGGTGTTAGCTCTTCTCTAAATGTTTGATAGAATTCGCCTGGGAAGCCATCTGGTCCTGGGCTTTTGTTTGTTAGAAGATTTTTAATAATCACAGTTTCAATTTCAGTGCTTGTGATTGGTCTGTTCATATTTTCTATTGCTTCCTGATTCAGTCTTGGCAGGTTGTGCATTTCTAAGAATTTGTCCATTTCTTCCAGGTTGTCCATTTTATTGGCATAGAGTTGCTTGTAGTAATCTCATGGTCTTTTGTATTTCTGCAGTGTCAGTTGTTACTTCTCCTTTTTCATTTCTAATTCTATTGATTTGAGTCTTCTCCCTTTTTTTCTTGATGAGTCTGGCTAATGGTTTACCAATTTTGTTTATCTTCTCAAAGAACCAGCTTTTAGTTTTATTGATCTTTGCTATCATTTACTTCATTTCTTTTTCATTTATTTCTGATCTGATTTTTACAATTTCTTTCCTTCTGCTAACTTTGGGATTTTTTTGTTCTTCTTTCTCTAATTGCTTTAGGTGCAAGGTTAGGTTGCTTATTCGAGATGTTTCCTGTTTCCTAAGGTAGGATTGTATTGCTATAAACTTCCCTCTTAGAACTGCTTTTGCTGCATCCCATAGGTCTTGGGTCGGCGTGTCTCCATTGTCATTTGTTTCTAGGTACTTTTTGATTTCCCCTTTGATTTCTTCAGTGATCACTTCGTTATTAAGTAGTGTATTGTTTAGCCTCCATGTGTTTGTATTTTTTACAGATCTTTTCCTGTAATTGATATCTAGTCTCATAGCATTGTGGTCGGAAAAGGTACTTGATACAATTTCAATTTTCTTAAATTTACCAAGGCTTGATTTGTGACCCAAGATATGATCTATCCTGGAGAATGTTCCATGAGCACTTGAGAAAAATGTGTATTCTGTTGTTTTTGGATGGAATGTCCTATAAATATCAATTAAGTCCATCTTGTTTAATGTATGATTTAAAGCTTGTGTTTCCTTATTTATTTTCATTTTGGTTGATCTGTCCATTGGTGAAAGTGGGGTGTTAAAGCCTCCTCCTATGAATGTGTTACTGTGGATTTCCCCTTTGAGGGCTGTTAGTATTTGCCTTATGTATTGAGGTGCTCCTATGTTGGGTGCATAAATATTTACAGTTGTTATATCTTCTTCTTGGATCGATCCCTTGATCATTATGTAGTGTCCTTCTTTGTCTCTTCTAATAGTCTTCATTTTAAAGTCTATTTTGTCTGATATGAGAATTGCTACTCCAGCTTTCTTTTGGTTTCCATTTGCATGAAATATCTTTTTCCATTCCCTTACTTTCTTTCTGTATGTGTCTCTAGGTCTGAAGTGGGTCTCTTGTAGACAGCATATATATGGGTCTTGTTTTTGTATCCATTCAGCCAGTCTGTGTCTTTTGGTGGGAGCATTTAGTCCATTTATATTTAAGGTAACTATCAATATGTATGTTCCTATACCCATTTTCTTAATTGTAGGTCTTTTCCTTCTCTTGTGTTTCTTGCCTAGAGAAGTTCCTTTAGCATTTGTTGTAAAGCTGGTTTGGTGGTGCTGAACTCTCTCAGCTTTTGCTTGTCTGTAAAGGTTTTAATTTCTCCATCAAATCTCAATGAGATCCTTGCTGGGTAGAGTAACCTTGGTTGCAGGTTTTTCTCCTTCATCACTTTAAATATGTCCTGCCAGCCCCTTCTGCCTTGCAGAGTTTCTGCTGAAAGATCAGCTGTTAACCTTATGGGGATTCCCTTGTGTGTTATTTGTTGTTTTTCCCTTGTTGCTTTTAATATGTTTTCTTTGTATTTAACTTTTGACAGTTTGATTAATATGCTTCTCGGCGTATTTCTCCTTGGATTTATCCTGTATGGGACTCTCTGTGCTTCCTGGACTTGATTAACTATTTCCTTTCCCATATTCGGCAAGTTTTCAACTATAATCTCTTCAAATATTTTCTCAATCCCTTTCTTTTTCTCTTCGTCTTCTGGAACCCCTATAATTCGAATGTTGGTGTGTTTAATGTTGTCTCAGAGGTCTCTGAGACTGTCCTCAGTTCTTTTCATTCTATTTTCTTTATTCTGCTCTGCAGTAGTTATTTCCACCATTTTATCTTCCAGGTCACTTATCCGTTCTTCTGCCTCAGTTATTCTGCTATTGATCCCATCTAGAGTATTTTTAATTTCATTTATTGTGTTGTTCATCATTGCTTGTTTCATCTTTAGTTCTTCTAGGTCCTTGTTAAGTGTTTCTTGCATTTTGTCTATTCTATTTCCAAGATTTTGGACCACCTTTACTATCATTATTCTGAATTCTGTTTTAGGTAGACTGCCTATTTCCTCTTCATTTGTTAGGTCTGGTGGGTTTTTATCTTGCTCCTTCATCTGCTATGTGTTTTTCTGTCTTCTCATTTTGCTTATCTTACTGTGTTTGGGGTCTCCTTTTTTCAGGCTGCAGGTTCATAGTTCCCGTTGTTTTTGGTGTCTGTCCCCAGTGGCTAAGGTTGGTTCAGTGGGTTGTGCAGGCTTCCTGGTGGAGGGGACTAGTGCCTGTGTTCTGGTGGATGAGGCTGAATCTTGTCTTTCTGGTTGGCAGGTCCACATCTGGTGGTGTGTTTTGGGGTGTCTGTGGACTTATTATGATTTCAGGCAGCCTCTCTGCTAATGGGTGGGGTTGTGTTCCTGTCTTGCTGGTTGTTTGGCATAGGGTGTCCAGCACTGTAGCTTGCTGGTCGTTGAGTGAAGCTGGGTGCTGGTGTTGAGATGGAGATCTCTGGGAGATTTTTGCCATTTGATATTATGTGGAGCTGGGAGGTCTCTTGTGGACCAGTGTCCTGAATTTCGCTCTCCCACCTCAGAGGCACAGCACTGACTCCTGGCTGCAGCACCAAGAGCCTTTCATCCACAGGGCTCAGAATAAAAGGGAGAAAAAGAAGAAAGAAAGAAAGAAAGAAAGAAAGGAGGGAGGGAGAGAAGAAGGAAAGAAAGAAATAAAATAAAGATAAAATAAATTTATTAAAATAAAAAATAATTATTAAGAAAATAAAATTTTTTTAAAGAAAAAAAACAAAAACGGACCGATAGAACCCTAGGACAAGTGGTGAAAGCAAAGCTATACAGACAAAATCTCACACAGAAGCATATACATACACACTCACAAAAAGAGGAAACAGGGAAAAAATCATAAATCTTGCTCTCAAAGTCCACCTCCTCAATTTGGGATGATTCACTGTCTATTCAGGTATTCCACAGATGCAGGGTACATCAAGTTGATTGTGGAGCTTTAATCTGCTGCTTCTGAGGCTGCTGGGAGGGATTTCCCTTTCTCTTTGTTCTCACAGCCGCCGGGGCTCAGCTTTGCATTTGGCCCCGCCTCTGCGTGTAGGTCGCCTGAGGGCGTCTGTTCTTCGCTCAGACAGGAGGGGGTTAAAAGAGCCGCTGATTCGGGGGCTCTGGCTCACTCAGGCCGCGGGGAGGGAGGGGCACGGAGTGCGGGCGGGCCTGCGGCGGCAGAGGCCAGCGTGACATTGCACCAGCCTGAGGCGCGCTGTGCGTTCTCCCGTGGAAGTTGTCCCTGATCCTGGGACCCTGGCTGTGGCGGTCTGCACAGGCTCCGCGGAAGAGGGGTGTGAATAGTGACCTGTGCTTGCACACAGGCTTCTTGGGGGCGGCAGCAGCAGCCTTAGCGTCTCATGGCCGTCTCTGGGGTCTGCGCTTTTAGCCGCGGCTCGCGCCCATCTCCGTAGCTCCTTTAAGCAGCGCTCTTAATCCCCTCCCTCGCGCACCAGGAAACAAAGCGGGAAGAAAAAGTCTCTTACCTCATCGGCAGGTCCAGACTTTTCCCTGGACTCCCTCCCGGCTAGCCGTGGCGCACTAACCCCCTGCAGGCTGTATTCACGCCGCCAACCCCAGTCCTCTCCCTGCGCTCCGACCGAAGCCCAAGCCTCAGCTCCCAGCCCCGCCCACCCCGGCGGGTGAGCAGACAAGCCTCTCGGGCTGGTGAGTGCCGGTCGGCACGGATCCTCTGTGCGGGAATCTCTCCGCTCTGCCTCAACACCCCTGTTGCTGCACTCTCCTCCGCGGCTTCGAAGCTTTTCCCCTCCGCCACCCGCAGTCTCCGCCCGCGAAGGGGCTTCCTAGTGCGTGGAAAACTTTTCTCCTTCACAGCTCCCTCCCACTGGTGCAGGTCCCGTCCCTATCCTTTTGTCTCTGTTTATTCTTTTTTCTTTTGCCCTACCCAGGTACGTGGGGGGGTTTCTTGCCTTTTGGGATGTCTGAGGTCTTCTGCCATCGTTCAGTAGGTGTTCTGTAGGAGTTGTTCCACGTGTAGATGTATTTCTAGTGTATCTGTGGGGAGGAAGGTGATCTCCGCGTCTTACTCTTCGGCCATCTTCCCCTCGTCTCTGAAGAATAGTTTTGTTGAATATAACCTTCTTGGTTGACAAGGTCTTTCATGTCTTTCGCACTTTGCATATGCCAATCCATGTCCTTCTGGCCACCATTGTTTCTGAAGAGAAGTCACTTATTAAACATTTTGTAGTTCCTCTATGTATGATAAGCATTTTTCTCTTGCCGCCTTCATCAGGTTGACAACAATGTATCCAGATGTTTATATATTTGTGTATTCTACTTGAGATTCATTGAGATCCTTGAATCCGTAGATTATTTTTCATTAAATTTGAAATTTTTTCAACCATTATTTCTTTTTTCTACCTTATTTTTCTATTTCCTGACTCTCCATTACATGTGTGTTAGTACATTTAAATATTATCTCATGGATCTCTGAGATTCAGTCAATTTTTCTCAATTTTTTTTTCCTTTCAGATTGGTTAATTTATTTTGCTATATATTCAGAGTCACTAATTTTTCTGCCATCTCAAATCTGCTGTTTAGCCTAACCAGTGAACTCTTCATTTTGGTCATCGTACTTTCCAACTATAGAATTTCCACTTTGTTCTCTTTTATAGCTTCTATTCTTCATTGATATTCTGTATTTATTGAGTCATCATCACCTTATTTTCCTTGAAGTCTTTAAAAATAATTACACAGTTGCTTTAACTCTATTCATAATAGCTGCTTTGAATCTTTTCTGCTAAATCCAACATCTGTGCCCAGAGTCAGTTTGTATTGGCTGTTTATTTTTTCCTGAGTAAAGGAAAAATATTCAGGAAAATACTTTTCTGTTTCTATGAATGTTCCATAAATTTTTGTTGAAAACTGGATATCTTAGGTAAGGTTTAGCAACTCTGGATTCTGTTCCCCTCCTGAGGGTTATTGCTGCTGTTTTTTGTTTTGTTTTGTTTTGTTTTTCTTTTTAATGACTTGCCTGGACTTAATCTGTGGAAACTTCCTTCTCCTTACAGAGTGGGAACTGATGTCTCTGCTCAATTTTTTTTATTTTTTTATTTTTAGCTTAGTTTCCCAGGAGTCATCCTGATTGCATAGCAGCCAACCAATGCTTGATCAGAGAATCTGTCCAAACATCTTGAGTTAATAAGGCTTCTACCCTCTGCTGATGGAGCTGTGTGTGGATTGAGAGCCTCTTTTAAGTCTTCCCTGGCTTTTACTTTTCACAAGTCTCTCTTTGGTCTTCCTGCTTATGTGAACAGCCTCCCAGTCAGCCAGCAAGATGTAGAGCTTATCTAGCCCAAGAGTTACTATCTCACTTCCAGTTAAATATTGTGCTTGTCAGCTTGTCTGTTTCTAGCCTAAACAGGGCTATCACCTAGCCTAGGGGAACTGTAGGTTTTCTCCATTCATTTTCTTCCAAGTTTCCTATTTTTATTGACAACACCAATGAGCTTGGGGTTTTTTTGCTCTCTGCTCCAAGTAGAGCCATTCCTCTCTGGCAGTGAATCTGATGTTTTTCACAGCTAGCCCTGCCCTGGTTTTATTACTGTACTAACCAGCCTGAGGAATAGTGGGGAAGGATGGCTGAGAAGGAAACAGCCCCAGGCAAGAACACCACAAACTCCCACTGTTTTTACCTAACATTCAGCAGCTTTTTGTAAACAAACATTTCTCAATTCACTACTTGCCTTTGGTTAATTTCTAGAGATTGTTTCTGAGAATTTTATCCAGTTTTAAAGTTTTTTTTTTAACTGTGGGAAGAACACAACATGATTTTTAAGGGTACAATACAGTGTTGTTAACTATAGGCACCATGTTCTCTAGAACTTATTCTCTCGCATAACTAAAATTTATACCACTGATTAGCAGTTCCTCATACCCCCACCCCGACCCCGCCAGCCCCTGGGAACTATAATTCTATTCTCTGCTTCTATAAATTTGACTGTTTTAGATACCTCATATAAGTGGAATCACGCAGTATTTGTCTTTCTGTAACAAGTTTATTTCACTTAGAATAATGTCCTCAGAGTTTATCCATGTTGTCACATGTGGCAGGATTTCCTTCTTTTATGAGGCTGAATAACTTTTCATTGTATGTATATACCACGTTTGCTTTATTTATTTACCCAATGATGGGCATTTAGATTTTTTCAACATCATGACTATTGTGAATAGTGCTGCAATGAACGTGGGAGTGCTAATATCTCTTCAAGATCCCGATTTCAATTCTTTTAGATAAATACCCAGAAGTGGAATTGCTGAATCACATGGTAGTTCTATTTTTAATTTTTTGAGGAACTTCCAAACTTTTGTTCCATAGAGACTGCATTATTTTGCATTCCAACCAAAAGTGTACAAGGGTTCCAACTTCTTAACATCCTTGCCAACACTTGTTGTTTTTGGTTTCTTGATAGTAGCCATCCTAACAGGTGTGAGGTGATATCTCATTGTGGTTTTGATCGTATGTATAGAAAACCCTAAAGACTCCACCAAGAAAAAACTGTTGGAACTAATAAACAAATTTAGTAAGTTGCAGTATACAAAATCAACATACAAAAATCAGTTACATTTCTATACCCTAATCAGGAACTATCTGGAAAAAGAATTAGGAAAAATGTTTCATTTACAATTGTAGCAAAAAGAATAAAATACTTAGGCATAAATTTAACTAAAGAAGTATTGATAAAAGACTTGTACACTGAAAACTACAAAACACTGATGACAGAAATTAAAACAGACACAGTAAGTGGAAAGACATCCACATTCATGGATTGAAAGACAATATTTATTTATTTATTTTTGCTGTGTTGGGTCTTCATTTCTGTGCGAGGGCTTTCTCTAGTTGTGGCAAGCAGGGGCCACTCTTCATCGTGGTGTGTGGGCCTCTCGCTATCGCGGCCTCTCTTGTTGCAGAGCACAGGCTCCAGACATGCAGGCTCAGTAGTTGTGGCTCACAGGCCTAGTTGTTCCACGGCATGTGGGATCCTCCCAGACCAGGGCTCGAACCCGTGTCCCCTGCAATAGCAGGCAGATTCTCAACTGCTGCACCACTAGGAAAGCCCTGAAAGACTTAATATTGTTAAAATATCCATATGGCCCAAAGTGATCAACATGTTCAATGCAATCTCTATCAAGAGCCCAATGATATTTTTTACAGAAATAGGAAAAAACTCTAAAATTTTTATGGAATCATAATGGACCTGAAATAACCAAAACAATCTTGAGAAAGAAGAAAAAGCTGGAAGCATTATACTTCCTGATTTCAAAATACATTAAAAAGCTACAGTAATTATAACAGTATGGTACTGGCATAAAAACAGACTTATAGACCAGTGGAATAGAAGAGAGAGTCCAGAAATAAATCCACACATATAAGGTCAACTGATCTTCAACAAGGACATCAAGAATTCACAATAGAGAAAGAAAAGTCTCTTCAACAAATGGTGCTGGGAAAACTGGATATCCAAGTGCAAAAGAATGAAACTGGACCCTTATCTTACACCATACACAAAAATCAACTCAAAATAGATTGAAGACTTAAAAGACCTGAAACTGTAAAACTTCTTTCTAGAAGAAAACATAGGGGAAACTTCATGGCATTGGTCTTAGCAATGATGTCATGGATATGACACCAAAAGCACAGGTAGTAAAAGCAAAAAGAAGATAAATAAATAAAAATAAGACAAGCAGGGCTTCCCTGGTGGCGCAGTGGTTGAGAGTCCACCTGTTGATGCAGGGGACACAGGTTCGTGCCCCGGTCTGGGAAGATCCCACATGCCGCAGAGCGGCTGGGCCTGTGAGCCATGGCCGCTGAGCCTGCGCATCCGGAGCCTGTGCTCCGCAATGGGAGAGGCCACAACAGTGAGAGGCCCGCGTACAGCAAAAAAAAAAAAAAAATAAGACAAGCAGAACTGCATCCATCCAAAAAACTGTGTAGCAAAGAAAACAATCAACAGAGTGAAAAGGTAACCTACGAAGTGGGAAAAAAATTTGCAAACCATATATCTGTTAACAATTTCCAAAATACAGTTATCCCTTGATCAACACAGGTTTGAATTGTGATAGTTCAGTCATACATGGGTTTTTTTCAATATTAAATACTACAGTACTACACAATCAATGGTTGGTTTACTGCATGGATAGGAAACTGCAGACACGGAGGGCCAACTATAAGTTGTGCACTGATTTTTGACTGTGCAGAGGGTTGGAGTCCCCAACCCCCACATTGCTCAAGGGTCAACCATATATAAGGAACTCCTGCAACTCAACTGCAAAAAAATAAGAGCTGGATTTGAAGGAAGAGGATTTGCCAACCCCCTTCACTTTGCCATCACTGAAAGTGCTATCTAAACCTACCTCTCTTTTGTTTCTTCTATAATGTTCTTTGTTTTATTTACTTGAATCTTCTGAGCAGGTTCAATTATTTTCAGTTATTTTTCTTCACCACATTGACATTATGCTTTTTTTTCCTCTCTGGAATGTTTTTTCCTTTTTGTATTTGTTATATGTTTGCATATTTTTCTTCCTTTTAAGCTACTTAGCATTTAGAAATAATTTGCTTCAGACTATTACTTCACATATAGAAATATAATGCATAGGTTTTTTTAATGAAAAAAATGATACAGTACATATTTTCAACCTCTCTCAGAATTTCATATCTCTTCCTCTCATTTTGATAATTGTCTTAGAAAAAAATGGCAGGCTGAAAGGGGTAATCAAAGGGATTTTAATCAAAGGGACCATTTATAAGGTTTTAAGAGAGTGGTTCTCAACTGGGAATGATGATTTTTCCCCCTCAGGAGATATTTGGCAATGTTTGGAGACATTTTTGCTTGTCACAACTTGAGAAGTGCTACTGGAATCTAGTATGTGGAGGCAAAGGGTGGTACTAAGCATTTTACACCACACAAGACAGCCCCCATAACAAAGAATTATCCAGCCAAAACATCAATGTGCCAAGGTTGAGAAACCATGGTTTAAGGAAACCCAAAAGATGATGAATTCCTCAGGGAATCATAAAATCAGGAAAGGGTTACTACCCTCAGGCCCAAAGAGTCAAGGTGAGAGAGCTGTCACCAGATTTCAGTTAGAGCTATAATGTGGAGAGGGACCACGATTCAGGTTTTATAGGGCTTAAGTTTATATAATTTAAAGTACCCACTTTAAGAAAAAATTAATCAAAATTCCAAATATAAAATTAGGCATGAATGTGGATATTTTAAAATAAAAAAATCTCAAAAATTTTAAATCGAATAAATACCACAAACATAGCAAAATCTAGAAAGTAATTATTTTATTTATTTATTTATTTATTTATTTATTTATTATTTATTTCTAAGAGAAACAGTTTTGAAGCATCTTTTATCTGACTTCTTTTGGTTACATATTCTGATTGCTTCTTCATATAAATTTTAAGATCGATTTTTAACAGGGAAAAAATAAGTATTTTCTCTAGCATGATGGATTGAAATTTGTTTTTCATCATTGTTCATTTAGAATCAACTATTACAATGTATAGCTTCACAATTCCTATTGTTAATGTTTATGTAATTTTTTGTTAATGTAATTAATTGTTAATGTTTATGTAATTTTTTTGTTTTGTACTCAAATTTTGGAAACCTTCTTCCATCAAGTGTCTGTCATATATAAGCTATAAGATTTCAGGTCATCTCAAGTTTTCTTGTGTAGCAACGAGTATTAAATACTGTTTGAGTTGACAATAGTCATTAACCAGTTTGTCCTAACTGTCCTCGTTATGGTGTCTTATTGTGAGTTTTCTATTATCTTTATCAATGTCAGTAATTCATGTCAAAGCATCAACAAATTTATATCTTTCTCCAATGTGTCTGTATGATTCATTCCTCTTTGTTAATTAGATTATCAAACAATTCAAGAGCCTATTCATTCTTTCTATTCATAATTTATTTCTTACTCTAAGTACAGCTTTTAGTAAGATCTGAAAAAATTTTGTTCTATTTCTCATTATCAGAATACCTTCTACTGATTTAATCACTCAACTTACCATTTTCGTTTCATATTTCATTACTTGTTTAATTTATCTCTTTTTTTTAACAAGTGTGTTTAGTGATGAATCAGGAATCTCAGATTTCTTGCTTAGTTTTTTTTTTTTTTTTTTTTTTTTTTTTTTTTTTTGCATTACGTGGGCTCCTCACTGTTGTGGCCTCTCCCGTTGTGGAGCACAGGCTCCGGACGCACAGGCTCAGCGGCCATGGCTCACGGGCCCAGCCGCTCCGCGGCATGTGGGATCTTCCCGGATCAGGGCACGAACCCCCGTCCCCTGCATCGGCAAGCAGACTCTCAACCACTGCACCACCAGGGAAACCCTTGCTTAGATTTTTTAAACTTGTGATATATTATTGAAATATTCTAAAATTTCTTTTCAAAAATACTTTTTAATGTCAGAATTTTTTTTTCTTTTAACAAAAACATATGATTGTACAAATATTATTGGAACCCCTCTCTGTACCTTGGAAAGAGCCTTGCATTTGTGAGTGGTTCTGAAGCTTAAGCTTCATTCATTTCATGGAGATCCTCTTCCAAATGCAGTCACTGCTAAATCTTGGTCCACCATGGAAGAAGCCAGGAAAATAAAAACCTCAAGCTCTCTCTACTGCTGGTGCCTCCTATTGGCCAAACCCAAATGGAAGGGCAGCTCTGAAGGGACAAACAGTTTAAGGAGCCCAGCTAATTGTGTTTGAATAATTCCTGTCTTCTAAAACTTCTATTTTATAGTATTTACACCTTGTTTTGGACTTTTGTGCTTGTGTTCATAAAGAAGGAAAGCAAAATAAAAAATATGATTGGCACTCGCTCATAGAAATTACTTGCTCAAGAAGCACCTGCTAGCCTAAGTATGCCTGTGAATCTGTACAATCTTGGCTCGGCAAAGCATATTCATCCCATAATACATTCACATATCATAATCGAAAGCTTCAACACATGTCTTCTAATGATGTCACTCTATATAATGAGATATGCAAATTAGAATGTTATAGAGAGTCTTAATTGCATTATATCATTCAGAGTTGTAAATGTTCAGCTAGTTACAGCCCACGTAGGGCAATCAGAAGAAGAAAAGAAAAAAAAGAAATATTCTTTTGGCCGTTTGACCCAAAAATGAAATAGACTTACATTGCTAATAGGCATATTAAAATGCTCCTCAGACATCTATAGTAACAGGGGGTTAACAGGGATGGCCTCAAGAGCTGTATCAGCATTTTCTTATAAATGCTTTATGAACCCTAGCTTCAGTGTTTTGGGGTCCCCAGGCTCTATTTCATATATTGTTTTAAAGCTTATAAACTGCAAGAAATTAAAAAAATAATATATGACTTGTCGGGTAAAGAGTGTAGTAGGGCACAGTATATCTGCTAAAGAAAAACTATGTTCCCTTTCATATACTTTCCATGTAGTTAAATAATGTCCATAATGTTATTTTCCAAACTTTAAATTCTATCATGATTTGACAAGGTAAGAAAATGGAACCTGGGAACATTTTTCCGTCTCAAAGTAGGTGGCTTCTTTTAGTTATCATCAACTTCTAAGCAAGCACGGAAACTCTGATTGTTTTACAAGACCACAGTCATATGTCATCTGTTTTCATATCTCCATTTCTGTTGTGCATTATTCTAAGCACGCAAGATCAGCAAGACTGATTGAGCAGCAGACTATTGAAATAAAGAATAATATCCCATATAGATCCATTCTTCATTTAATAAACCACCATCATCCTCTCTAATATCCATGCCCACTCCCTTGTACCGTCAAAGCCTTATCATGATCACCACCATTACTATCCCTCTTACCAAGAAACCACTATGCTAGGGTCATGCTTCTTCAGAGGCACTTTTGTCTTGTTAACTAACTACAGTTTCTTGGATGGTCTGTCTGGAATAACTTTCCTTCAAAGTCACACAGATATATTTAGTTATGTTGGGATAAATAAAATTCAAGGCAGAAAATCACAATTTTCCCTAAGACAATCTAACTCTATCATTTGATCCTTGGAAAAACATTCATGTATCAATTTATTTAATGAGAAGTAACACTTGGGTGTTTCACCATTATTTCACACTGAATACTTTCAAATTCTATGATTAACTTTCCAAAGCAAGATACCTGAATTGAAATTGTTTCACATTTCTGTCAATAGCATTATTTTCCATTTATCAAGCCTCTTAATTTGTTAGTTGTTCTTTCCTCCCTCTTATATTTTCTCTAATGCAAATTAGTCCCCAAGTTACATTGCATTTTCTCTCTAAATATTTCTCACATTCTATTGCCTTCCCTATCATTCCCTTCTAACACCAATGCTCTGGCTACTTCATGCCTAGTTTACATATGAAAAATGCTCTACATAATATATCATCAGGAAAACACAAATTAAAATAACAGTGAGATTCCACTACACACCTATTAGAATGGCCAAAATCTAGAACACTAACAACATCAATTGTTGGCAAGGATGTGGAGAAACATGGACTCTCATTCTTGCTGGTGGGAATGCAAAACTGTTAATATAGCCACTTTGGAAGACAATTTGATGGTTTCTTTTGAAACTAAACATATTCTTACTCTATAATACAGCAATTGCAGACCTTCATAGGTACCCAAAAGAGCTGAAAACTTATGTCCACACAAAAACCTGCACACAGATGTTTATAGCAGCTTTATTCATAACTGCCCAAACTTGGAAGCAACCAAGATGTCCTTTAGTTGGTGAAAGGATTAGGAAACTAGGGTATATCAAGGTAATGGAATATTATTCAGTGCTAAAAAGAAATACACTATCAAGCCATGAAAAAAACATGCAGGAAACTTAAGTGCACATTACTAAGTAAAGGAGCCAATCTGAGAAGGCTATACATACTGTATAATTCCAGCTATATGACATTCTGGAAAAGGAAAAACTATGGAGACAATAAAAAGATCAGTGGTTGCCAGGGGTTGAGGTGAAGGGAGAGAGATGACTAGGCAAAAAACAGGTTTTTTAAGGCAGTAAAAATACTCTTTAGGATGCCATAATTATGTATACATGTCATTAAACATTTGTCCAAACCCATAGAATGTACAACACCAAGAGTGAACCATAATATAAACTGCGAACTCTGGATGATTACGATGTCAATGTAGGTTTATCAATTCTAACAAACGTATCACTCTAGTGGGAGATGTGGATAACAGGAGGGGCTATGCATGTGTAGAAATAGGAGGCGTATGGGAAATCTCTGTACATTCCTCTTAATTTTGCTATGAACCTAAAGCTGCTCTGAGAAAACAAAGTCTTGTTTAAAAAAAAAAAAAAAAACCAGCTCTCACAAATAGCACTGTAACATCATAGAAAATATTTGATCAAAATTAGGCAGCCCACTTACGACGCTTCAGGATACCCCAGCTGATAAATACTAGCACAAAGTTATTACATTTAAATCAGTGATCAGAAGGGTTTCAGTGATTCTTCAAGTTCTTAAACATAATCTGAGCTAGATGAGTACAAAATGTATTTATTTCCAAGATAAAATAGTAGGCTGAATCATGTTTGCAAATAAGAATATATAGGGGGCTTCCCTGGTGGCGCAGTGGTTGAGAGTCCGCCTGCCGATGCAGGGAACACGGGTTTGTGCCCCGGTCCGGGAGGATCCCACGTGCCGCGGAGTGTCTGGGCCCGTGTACCATGGCCGCTGAGCCTGCGTGTCCGGAGCCTGTGCTCCACAACGGGAGAGGCCACAACAGTGAGAAGCCCTCGTACTGCAAAAAAAAATAAAGAAAAAGAAAATTACTTCTCAAGTTAAGATAGTCACAACTATTAAGGTATAAACTGCAGTAACAGAAAACATTCCAAGCCCACAGGATTACAATGAGGAGTGGGTGCCCCTAGGTTAATTTTATTTGACAGTGAGAAAAATTTAGTAATTTTTTTAATTTATAAAATTCATCCATGAGTACATGGTCCCTGGGGGAAAAAATTACCAATGTGGAAGACTATATAATAAAATGGAAAAGTTTTCTTCACCCTCTCCCAGTCCTGTTCACCTCCCCATAAGTAACCAGTGTCAAACGAATGAGGAGAGTGATATCACCAAGATGGCGATCTAGATCCTTCCTGACTTTGCTCCACCCTCACAAGAATAGCTAACATCTATTCAAGATCAAGACACCACTGAGAGAATCCTAGAACAGAGGGGTGAGGCTGAAGCACCCCTGCACCTCAGACACCAAGATAGACTGGACGCAGTCTCCTTCCCTGTGTGCCCATTGCCACTGCCTTAATTTAGGGACCCATCTTTTCTCTAAACATCTACAACGTTCGCTATTTCTTTCTTTTATTTTGAATTTTATTTTATTTATTTTTTTATACAGCAGGTTCTTATTAGTTATCCATTTTATACATATTAGTGTATATATGTCAGTCCCAATCTCCCAATTCATCCCACCACCACCACCGCTTCCCTGCCACTTACCCCCCTTGGTGTCCATAAGTTTGTTCTCTACATCTGTGTCTCTACCTCTGCCCTGCAAACCAGTTCATCTGTACCTATTTTCTAGGTTCCACATTAGTTATTTCTTAAAGCAACTTCTCACCCTCAATCTATCCTCCGTGTCTAGCTAGAGTGATCTTTATAAAAATTTAATCAGATGATTTCACTTCCCAGTTGAAGTTTCATTAATTGCCAACTGGTCAAAATATAAAATATAAATTGCTTTATACGGCCTTGTAGAATCCAGGTTCTAATTATCAGTCTAACCTCACCTGCCAATATCTTCTCCCTCAGATTTTATATGCCAACATTTCTCAGAAAACCCTAGCCTTTTCATATCTCCAAGCCTTTAATCTTACATTCCCTTTTGTCTTCGAAGTAAACTCCTATTTCCCCTGCAAGAGATGCTCGCAGGGATACTTGGGTACTCCATCCCAACACACGGCTTAGAGGTCCTTGTGTAGAGTTATTAACATACTGTGCCAAAAGTGGTGGTTTTCATGTATGTCCTTCTTATATGACTATAATAGACTTGAGAGCAATGACTATGGATTTTCTTCTTTGTATTCTCAGCATCCCTACACTAGCACATAGAGAATTTGCAGTCAAGATTGGTCAATTCGATGAACGTAAAAAAGGCCCTCCACATTGAACAGTATTACAAACCACCAAGTACAACTGCAAAATTAATTAGAGTGGAAGGTGGCATTGAAATTAAAAGTGCTTCTCTTCTCAGAGCCTAATGAGATGGTGGCCATAGAAATAACCGCACCTTACTGAGGATTCATCGTGTGTCAGACTATTTTTATCTCATTTACAGATGAGGAAACTGAGGCATCGATAGGCTAGGTAAATTGCTCAAGGTAACACAGCTAGTAGTTAGCAACGCTCAGCATGATTGTTCGGTTGTTTGGTTGTTTACGATGATTGCTACTTTTATTTCAATGCTCACAGGAAGTGCCCCAAATCTCACCGTACCTTGTACATGATACAATGCATTGGATTCTTGAGTCATGGAATAGCTATAATCTTGCATTTAGTCAACTCCCACATTTATATCCAAATGTTCAGAACTATTCCCCAGGGTACTCCTAAAAGATTCTAAAGCCATCATTCCACTGGAGGCTGCTTCTTCCCTTTATTTTTCTAAAACATAGAGCTTTAAAATAAGCAACTAATCTAATTCCTGAAGGGCTCCTGATATCAGCACAAGGTGGGTTCATTCTTCCCTAAAAACCTCCAAATAGAAAAGAACGATGGGAGCAGAATAGGTACAGAATCTTGTAGACACCTATGGAAACTAAAAAGCTCTAAGACACGGGTTTGCTCTATTAAATATGTCAACTCTCCCTAGTTCCACAAGCCTCCAGATCCTAGACTCTCAGTGGGAGTTCGATGCACTTGGTACGACAAAAGACCAGGCACTGTGCATAGGTCTACTTGCTTATGTTTTATCTATCTGACCTAGACTGCTTTAAACATGAACTTGGAACCTGCAAAGAAGTAAGTTTTACTTTAATGACGAAACCAATGTTTTGCTTGCCTTTGGTTACGTATGCCATTATTTACGCCCTAATTAGTGTCAGAGCAATTTGGTATCTGTATATATAATAAATATATGTCTACGGCCTCAAGCGTTTCCTCTGCACTGTGCACATCTTTAGAATATAAGTCATTATTTATAAACCCACGAAGAAAGTGTTAAGCAACAAAGCTTACCATTGTCAAAAACTCTCATATTCATACCAACTCAAAGACATCTTATTCCTTGGAAAAAAATCAATGGTAGTTATTCACATATGTTAAAGAATCATCTCAAAAAACTACTTTTTCTATAAATAAATACATTTTGTATAAGTAAGCCAAATGTACATAATGTAATTTAGATACACTTGGCATCCTGAAAACACTTGGGAGAGTATTCACGAAATCATTCACTAAATGCTATAATATTCTGTCACTGTATCATAATATTTTATATGCAAAATATGCCCTTCCTAAAGTGGGCCTAAAAACAGTCATTTCTGAGACGTTTATCTGGAATATAAATGTGTTAATGCACTATGGGGTAAAACACTTGAGTGCCTAAGGATTTTCAATAGGTACCAGAAAACTATCAAAAGATAAATCTTTCATTCCTTTTAATGGCATATTCAAAGTAATTAGCATCTAATGTTAAAATGCTCATTAAAAAGTTTTTCAAATCCCCATTCCATGACACAATCCCTTTGTGCACTTGGAGATAAACTGGGATCTTGTCTTTGACATGCAAAGGAAGCAAGACAAGATTGGCCAAGTGAAAGAAAGATGGCCTTAGACAACCTTGTGAGACCACTTTAAGTTCATTTTACAATTCTATAAACAGACAGGTGCTTAACTTCCTAATAAGACTACAGATGTTAACTGCCTCAATCTATTTCCCTAGAAATCAATCTAGGGACTTCCCTGGTGGCGTAGTGGTTAAGAATCTGCCTGCCAATGCAGGGGACACAGGATCGATTCCTGGTCCGGGAGGATTCCACATGCCACAGGAGCATCTAAGCCGGTGCGCCACAACTACTGAGCCTGCGCTCTAGAGCCCACGAGCCACAACTACTGAAGCCCACGGCGCACCTAGAGCCCATGCTCTGCAACAAGAGAAGCCACCGCAATGAGAAGCACGTGCACCGCAACAAAGAGTAGCCCCCGCTTGCCACAACTAGAGAAAGCCTGCGTGCAGCAACGAAGACCCAACGCAGCCAAAAATAAATAAAAATAAAGTAAATTTATTTTAAAAAATCAATCTAATCCACAAAGTAGCCATTATAAAGATTACACACGTTATGTCATAGTTAATAATAATGTTCTTGTATCCAAAGAAAATTCACATGCTGGGCAATGATCTGGTGAATTTGCAAGGATCTAGACAACTCATTTATGCATTGTCATTGTCTAACTCTCACCTTCCTTAACATGACCACTCTGCCCTGTTTGGACTTGTCCTCTGCTTTCAAACAAGAGACTGAAAGGAAACACAAACAGCACAGAAAGAAAAAGAAAAGCATAATCATGTCAGGAAGTCTTGTGGTCAAAAACCTGAGCTCAAAATAATATAAAGATTAATCTAAATAAAAGGTTTAGCATGCAAATGGGAGGGTTAGGACTAAGATTCCACTGTGGAGCCATGACGAGATTAAAAAAGAAAAAGATTGATTAATTTAAAAATAAACCTTAATATCACTTACAACAAATTCCTGATTATTAAACAAATTAGAATAATAAAAAGACTTCGCCATTAGTTGTAGAACCTAGGTTAAATAAAATAATCTAAAATTCAACATTCCTTTAAATGATCAGAAGAATTAAGAGTGTTTGAAATAAGCTAATCATAAAACTGAAAATAAAAACCAACCCCTCTTTTATCCACAGTGTTTTTTTGTTGTTTTTTTTTTTTGCGGTACGCGGGCCTCTCAGTGTTGTGGCCTCTCCCGTCGCGGAGCACAGGCTCCGGACGCACAGGCTAAGCGGCCATGGCTCACTGGCCCAGCCGCTCCACGGCATGTGGGATCTTCCCGGACCGGGGCACGAACCCGTGTCCCCTGCATCGGCAGGCGGACTCTCAACCACTGCGCCACCAGGGAAGCCCAACAATGGTATGTTTAAATGCGCAGTTACAGCAGAAATGTTCCTCATTAGAAAAGTTTATCATTAGTTTTACAAGAAAAAGTCAATGATAGCAGCTTTGTTTACTTTAATTAATTTTTTGTGCGAAAGTAAGATCATTTTTCCACTAAATCATTAACAGTAACCAAAGTAAAGCAGTTTAGCAATTATAAATGTTTGCTTACAGCATAGTCTACCTGTGTAATCTCTTTTCTATCGCTTTTTAATGCAAAAATGATTAAACTCCAGGCTGAAGAGTTTTCTAAAATAAAATCAGAAATTATAACCATTTACAAAATGAAAAAGAAATCTACTGAAATCTTATAGCATCCTTTTCACTTAATAAAACTGTCTAGTAAATATAGTTCATTGACTTTTATTAGGGTAATGCATTTTTTAAAACATTTTTTAACAAATAATGAAGAAGAACAGTTGGGATCTCCTGCGGCACACTAAGAAGGCACCACACAGACACTTTATATGTCATCTTGAAACTAAAATTATCTGGTGAGTTTTGGTATAAAACACACCCATTAGAAATGTAAAGATACTCCAGATAAAACCAACTGGCCATAATTGACACAAGCTATAACAACATATCAAAAAAAGGTACAAACAAATGTTGGCTTTTTTTTTTTTTTTCTCCAATCAGCACAGTAAATCCACCAGAGTCCAGACATCAACGTTTACTACGCGGCTTAAGAGAAAATACCTGTGTGCTCCCAATATGATACCTTACTGTTAGAAGTTTAAATTAGGCATATAGGAAATATCAGTTCAAATAGAGACAGACTATAAGTTAGTATTATCGTGGAATCATACATAGGATCCTATCCAGAAATAATTACACACAGCCTTTTGCAGCAGGCACCCCTAGAAGCCTGCATATGTTGGCTTCTCAGCAGCCTGACAGCAGGCAGTTTCAAAGTGCATGAGGAGTGGAGAGCTCATGTTAATGAGATTCTCTTTCTGCATCTCTCTGCCTCACATGCTGCATCTTCTAGCACAGAAAAATCACTCCCTTACTACGACAGGGAAAGCAGGAGGTCCTTATGAGCCTTGAGTTCACTTACTTCTTTTTGCCATTAATATTTTTAGATCTGTTTCTATTTCTCATTGACACTGGAAGAAATATTTTCCTTTGCTTGGCTTCCAGAGCAAGATGCTTTGTAATATCCTTTCCCTCACCTCCTTGCTTATTATCATTTAAAGTGGCCACTTCATTCCATTTGTACTTTTCCCTTCCAAGCTGCTCCAAGTTTCAGAGGGGCATGCCAGAAAAAATACTAATAAAAGATAAATGAGAGCATGTCTTGCTTCTTTTACATGTTTGATACTGGGTTGTGTTCCATCAGCATCACTTCCATTATGAGGAGAACAATTCCATGAGAGGAATATTTTACTAAAAGAAAACGTTAAAATTCTCTTATTACATTAACCAAGGTAGGGTTAGCTTACTATAGAATATGTGGTCAAGAATAGATCTACTGCGAAGAAGACCTCTGAAAGTAGGAAAGGTTCTATTTTTAGGATAGCTTCATTTAAGATTCACTCTGACCTTTATTTGAATGTGTCATATTTAATTTAAACTACATATAAAATTCTTCACATTCTAACGTGAAGTAAACTATTGTTTTTTCTTTGTTTTCCTCTTTCTCATCTCAAAGTTTTTCTAGTAGTGAATAAGTGGTCCTTTTTGCATTAAAATAATAATAATAATGCAATACAGTTTACTAATTCCTCAAAATTGTCTCCATTATTTTACAAGTAACATCGTGCAAATTATTTTTCTGATAATCTACCAAATCCCTCTTTACTTATTTTCTTCCCCTTACCTCAAAGTTATCACCACCTTGGACCCATCTAAGCAATTCAACTCCTACCTTGGTATTTACACTCCTCAAATAATCATACATGGTTTTCTTGTCTCCTCCCCACTCTACTGCTTGTCTTGTTTGGATAAGCAATACATAATTGGTTCTTTTAATCTTTT
This sequence comes from Phocoena sinus, assembly GCF_008692025.1. Taxonomy (NCBI): domain Eukaryota; kingdom Metazoa; phylum Chordata; class Mammalia; order Artiodactyla; family Phocoenidae; genus Phocoena; species Phocoena sinus. The sequence continues at coordinate 75,910,704 of NC_045769.1, read as the reverse complement.
CTCCTAAGTCAATTGCTCCAGCCCTTAATCATTTTTTGTTGTGGTTCTCTGAAATCTGTCCAATTTGTCAACATCCCTCTGGCGCTGGGAAGTTCAAGACTGCACGCGGGATTCTGGCACTGCCTCCTCAATCCTTTCTTCAGAAAAGGATTTTCACCTCTCTTGTTCTGATCGGGAGAAGTCCCTGGGCATGCAGCTTTAAAAGCACACAAGCTTTTTATCTTTTTGGCTCTAATTTTACGTGGACAATTTCTACCGAACTTTTTACGTAGCCTTCACTCCGAGCATTAGCATTTTACAAATTTTTCGCTTGCACTCATACTCTGTATTTCAAATCCATTATGCTGAGACATGTATTGACATATTTACTTTCATCTTTCTCAGCTGAGAAGTGCTTCATTTTCCCTGTGTATGCCTGACCTCTCTTTGTGCCTCTGTATTTCTCTGGTCTCACCAAGTTCTCCATTCTGTACCATTTGTGAGTGTAATTAATGTGATCTTTGCCCATTGTAAGGATTATTAATAATAAGGTTAAATACAAGCCTTATAACAGCACCCCCAGTGAGTCACTCCACACAAGCCAGCTTTACTGCCAGACAACAGTTCATTTTATTTACGCTCTTTCAACCAATTTTCAGCACATGTGACAGTGCTCATGTCAGTCTGCATAAGATTTCAGAAAAGGTTTTGTGAAACTGTTCTCACAGGTTTCGTGTTCTTTTCAGTCCCCAGTTTTGTAATTTGATCAGAGGGTTGTTAAGTTTGCTGCAGTTCAGTCTTCAATTTTGGAAGTTACCGTTATCAGCTGGAGGAAAAAAAAAAATGATTAGGTTGTTCATAGTAGCGGGAGATTGATCTCTCTAAGGGAAAGCCATAGGAACATAGACTTTTAAGAATAATAAGCATTCATTGCAAAATCATATACGTTTAACAATATGCTTACTTTCCATATTTATGGTCCTGTTTCACTAAGTTATCATCAAAATTTATGAATATGTCTACATAATGCAAGTATTTGTATTCTAGTTACAGAAAGGAAAAAAGTGCTTATTTACAGCTTCCTGTTTATAGTACCTTGCCTTTTCTGTATCATACATTGCTACTTGCAATCTAATGAAGGATGCATTTCTCACCCACACCAACTTTCCTATAGTCATCAAATTCCATAACTGTTTTATATTATGGTACATTGGAATGCTTGTTTTGAATACATGTTAAGGGAAATTAACTCAAGGAAAGACAAGCACTTGATTTTCTTTTTCTTGCTTTTCTGTTAAGTACATACAAGATATATAATGAATGAATCAACAGTACATATTTTGATGAAAGCAACGTTAAACATACAACACACTGCACATTGAAGAGAAGCCTTGCATTTTTCCTAACTCATAACACTGGAAATGAGATTCACAATCTTGTTAGTGTTAGACTCTCATCATTCACATTGCTCTACAAATCAAAATACTATTTTTAAAAGAACAGCACTGCACCTTTCATGTTAAAGTTTTCTGTTGTTTTGTGTTTTATGAAAGAAATTTTGCTCAGAAAGATCCTCAAAGGGATGTGAAAGACGTAAGGCCTTGTGAGTCCAGAAGAGAAACTGGAGGATACCAGTAGGTAGCAGATAGCGTGCAAATTGGTCTCTTGACACCCTTTGAATTGCAAGATGCGACATTAAATACTTGTGCTAACTGAAAGTAAACTTATGGTATTCTTGTTAAACCCCGAGCCACAACTGCCGTGTGTGTCATGGAGGTGATGTGTTAGTCCCCAGGGACAGGGTACATAGGAAAGTGCACATAAAACTTCCACTCCAGAGGAAAAGCAGCACGGACACCCTGGACACAGAAAGTTGCCCCTTTGTCCTCCCACCTGGAGGTACGGTACGGTCCTGGCATGTGACAACAGGTGGAGATTAAAAACAGGAGAAATATCTGGGACAAAAAAAAATGTCAAAGCCTTAGAGTCAGCTACAGTCTTAAAGAGAATAACATTTAAAGGGAAGTCACATTATTAGCAACATCAACTTTAAAGGGGAAAAAGTAATTAGCAACTTATTAGTTCTGAATTACAAAACTTTCAGCCAAATTCATCCATCCTTAGACAAGTCTGAATAGACATTAGAACAGACTTTGTGTAGCACCCATGTTTATCACACAAGGTAAAAGTGATAGCAGAAGATTTTCAGTCAAAGTTGTTGCCTTTTCCAACACTCAGAAAACAAATGGTAATCCTTTTTGTAATATGTTATTCATAAATTTGAAAAAAATTCCTCACCAAACATTCACTGAATCTTTTGAACTCATTTACTCAGCTCTACCTGTAGAACTAACATAGAAGACGGTACAGGGAAAGATGACCAAAGTATCAAACCTATGTCTTATTCAGAGATTGCTGTCGAAATCTCTGATCCCATCTATATTTAGGCATGTAGATTTTTTACAGTATACTTACCTCAAGGCCACCTAAATTTCTCAATTCAATTGGCAATTCCCTACTAGAGATACTTTACATCCCTTCCAAAAATAAATGAATACAGGACAATTTTAAATGCTACTCAGACAGATTTCAAAACCTCTATTCATTACACCAGATTCTGGCACACAAATTCCTCAGCTTCTGAAAGCATAATCATTCCATAGAATTGCTTTTCCTTATGTGCTAATCCAGGACTGTAGCAAATTTGGTATGTTTGACATATATCAAATATATTTTTTCTTTTAAAACTAAAAATCAAATGATCTCTTCTTTATATAGCTCTCTTTTTCTGGCCATAGCATAGAAACCAGTAATAAATTAATTCATTTAAAACATTATTTGCATAAATAATAACAAATCATTCATTCAGTAAGGAGACTTATAGACCCAAAATATAAACACCAAGAGCTGCATTTTAGTAGGAAAACATGCACTATTGGGGGAAAAAATGCAAGACAGAGCAGTACACCATACATAAAATGTCAAACATGTCAAAACACTCATGAATACCAAGATCTCCCACCACACCATGACCAATTTTAAAGGTTATTTAGGGCTAACACATCTGCAAGTGCAGATTTTACAGCAACAGACTTCATTTTTCTCAGATATATTAAAAATAAGTCACTGAAGTGTCAAATGTTTTTGATGTTGTTTCCACACATGTGGCCCAGCCACATTCTGCCCAGCACTGCTGAGAGTGGGACAATTACACAGAACACAGATTCTTGGCATCACAGAGATACATTATGGATTTCTGGAAGCTTGTTTTTAGCTGTATCAATTCACTATACAGGGAGGATAATTCAGCAAAAGACCAAGAAGGCAAATGTAGCTGTCTTCATTCCTCAAAAATAAAGACCGCTGTTAGGGTCTCCATAATTCAACTTTTCAGAACTTCATTTCAGAAAGGCACTTTCAGAACATGTCACAAGGCTTCCTTGTCCTAAGTCACTGATTGTGAATTATTTCCGGGTAGCTGCAGACAAGTATGTTTTATAAAACAAGAAGCATAACACATGCAGAACATACTTATCCTATTCCCAGCCCTCAGATAAGCGAAGCTTAAATTAAATGTCAAAGACGAACAAAATCTATTGTATAAACAAACAGCTGACCTAAATCCACGATATTTTGTTTGTCAAGTGCTATATTTTAATAAATTGTGTAACATAATAAGACTAGTTTTGCAGCCCTTTGACCATGCCAACTTGGATGCAGATAGCCTTCTAGAGAAATACTACTCTCCACTGGACACTCTAAGCAAAATCCATTTATGCCATTTGGTGGACTGTGAGAGTAGCTTTTAAGAAAATGTTCATAACAGTTAAACATTGCAGACCACAAGTACAGGAGAAGTCAGAGAAAGAGTGAATGGCTCGTGCACAGCCAGTTTTTACAAAGTGGTCTGCTTGGGGCTGTGACTAAAGTGAACTTACTGATGTACAATTTGGTTTTCCTGATAGGAAATGTAGAAGCTGGCTAAAAATCAGATGATTAATAAAAGGAAATTCAAACAACTTGAGGAGGAAAAACATTTTTCTCATATTACCTTCAATACGACTTTCTTGGTGACAAAAACAAATACAGCAATCATTCCCATTCTTTTCTTGGGCAGCAAAGCAAGCAGCCCAAAACTCCTTCACGCATTAATTGTGAAAGCAATCAAAACACAATCAAAATAATCCCTTCTGAGAGAAGGGATTATTCTCATAAATAAGAGAGAAGAGCAATGTACTATTATCACTACCCACTACGATTTCATGTTAGTTCTCCCCTCCAGAAGTCTGAATACAACATTCTCAACTCTCAACAGAAGCTCATAGTCAGTTTTGGCAGAAGTTATGGGAGAAAAAGGTACAATCCCTCTGTGCCAGGTAGCACAAAAGCAAGGCAGTTGGAATTGTCGTCCTGGTTCTGAGTTCAAATTCCAGTTATTCCATGTACTTAGAAGCCAAGATATTTGACAGTACCTTTGAGTCTCATCTCATTTGTAAAATGGAAGCAACAATGCGAACCTCACAGGCTGGAGTTGAGAGGATTACATGAGATGAGATCTAGCCTTGCAACATGGCAGGTAGAGTTATTGTGATGGCACAATCTCAGAAACCATGGCCTCATCTGCCATTTGGTACTGCCTTTCACATTGGCCGGAATCTTGAAAAGAATCCACATTACCCCAGACTGGAGACTGCAGCACCCCTTAAGAAACAAGCCTGCTTTCAATACCCCTTAGTTAGAATGGAATGACAGGGGAAGTACTTTTCCATGTCAATGGTTTTGTTCCTTCTAATTCCTTTATGACATAACTTGAAACCTCTGTATGGTCCCCATTAACCCAAGGTTTCCCACACCTAAAGCCACCCTCTCCTTACATAATCCTTTTACTATGGCCTCCACATCCAACTTCCATCTTATATCTGCCCACCCACACCCAGCATCCTTTATGTGCCCCTTCTGTTTGCTCTTATCGGTCTCTTCTTTTTTCTTGAAGCCCATCCATATTATTGCTGGTACCTTGGCATCCTGTATTTCTAGGGCATTTTAGTCCTCTTTCCCATCTCTACTTACCTTCAATTCTAGCACTTCGATTAAATAAATCCTCAAATTTCCCCTTCCTCTTCCATCTCCTCAGTCCCCACTCATCTGATCTTTCTCAGTAAGGTTCATTATCTTTACCCATCCCTGTCTCTACCGATTTCCCTCAAAAGCTTTTGCTTCTTTCCCAGTGTTGGGCAATAAATGAAAAGGCCAGGCACGTGGTGAATGGACAATGTAATGGTCACTCCCCTACCCTCTCTCTAGCCTCCCCCACGACTTGCTTCACTGTTTACTCTCTTCCCAGGTGCTAGGTTGCTGAGGAAAAGGCAAAGGGAGTGGCTTTGTGTGCTTGTCCCCTGGTCCTTACTCACAATGGCCAGCCGGGCTCCAAGCACTCAACGGGCCAGAGGATAAAGAGAGGTGGAATTTCGTTGGAGTTGGGGAGGAATACGGAGGAGACGGGGGACAAAAAAATAAATAAAACATACAGAAAAGAGAAGACTGACCACAAAACCACAGGGCTGAAATTCCCTTATCACCATCTCTCAGTACAGGCAACCCCCCTCCTTCACTTCCGGCACAGTCTGTTCCGTCAGCAATGGCTCTCAAACTTTTTACCTGAGACCCACACTCATAAATATGTTCTATACCGTGGGCCAATAAAAGTTTCAACTAACAATGCTTAGACTTTTTATACTTTGGCTATTCTGTACAAAGCACTCGTGATTTCTATTCTGTTATTCATTTATTTCTTTGAAAGAGAATTCTGATCGTAACCCATTATATGGATTTTACACACCACTAATGGGTCAGGACCCTCAGTTTGAAAACCACTGGCCTACTTGCAGCTTACTGATGGAGAGTCCTCTCTCCCTCTCTACCTCGTACCTTCTTCAGAAGTCCAAGTTAATTTGAGATAGTTAACCCGAGCTTCTCTTAGCAGGAGCAGTCCCTCTAGAAGCCCTTCTAGTATCCAACGGAGTTCTCACGTGCGCAGCTGCCCCTCGACCACCCTCTACTGCCCCAGGGAAGTCTCTAACAGAAACTCGGAGACTATTTGTTAGGACTGGCGGCACGTGTCCTGGAAATCCTAGTTTCTCTAAGCACAACTTTAGCTAGAAATATAGAGAAATAGGAGTAAGAGAGATCAACTGGAGGAAGAAGAAACGCGGAGGAAAGCGTGGAAGCCGATCCCTCCAAGGATCCGGGTCCCTGCTCGGTGCTCTGTCAGGTCCAGCTGAGGACTACAGAGCTCGGCTAAGCAGAGAAGAGGACAGCCAGCAGCCCGCAGTCGGCGGTGTCTTTAGGGGAGGAAGGAGCGCGCCCGCGGCAGGCGGATAGGCGGACTGGATGTCCTGAGGCCCCTCCAGGCGCTGCACTCATCTGGCCACCTGACGAGTCGCATCCCCCGGCGCGCGGGCCTAGGGCTCACAACCCGTGGTGCGAGACCTGAAAGCAGAGCCGGACGCGCACGATGCCTCCTCGGATCTTCGGGGTTGGGAGCACACTTGCGGGGCACACGTGTGCGGGGGGTGCTTGGGGCCCCTTTCCGCAGGGCGGATGCGCCTCCGACTCGCGCCCCGGCGCCTCTGCCCCTCCTATTTGTGAGCCCACAACCAGGGGAAAAAGATTTTCCCCAGTTTGGAGTGGATGGACGCTCCAGCTTGGCTCACAACTAGGGGAGACACAAGACTGACCACTGATCTGTGGGTGCAGGGGAAGCCAGGGGCGCGCTCGGCCGCACGTGCTCGCGCCCTGTCGCACCGGACCTGGCCACGCGGCGACTGGAACCTGTTGCGGCCTCCGGCCCTGGGGGACGTGGAACAGCTGGGAAAGAAGCAAGGAGCAGCTGGGGAGGGCAGGGCAGGAAACGGAGGAAACAGAGTTAACCCGGGCGAGTTCGTCCTAATTGGTCCAGGGCTCCCTGGGCAAAGTCTCCTGCTGCAACCTGCAGAGTCAAATTCTAAGTCTCCAAAACGCCTCGGGCAGAGCTGGAGCGCGTACATCCCCGCATTCGCACCCCCGAACCACAAACGGAGCCACGTCCTCTCCAGTAATTCTGGGGCCTCAAAACCAGACCACGCTGGGAGAGTGGTGGGGGGTGCCTAGTGGGAGGGCGTGGGGTAGGGAGTGAGCTGCCGGAGCCTCGCTCTCCGGAGTTTTCCCGCCACTGTCTGTTGGGCAGGGAGCGCACGTCGCGGCTAAGAACCAGGGGTGCGGCCACCTCCTTACGTCCCTAGCGTTGGGTGGGGCCCCGCTGTCCCGCTCCGAGAAGCGCCCTCCGACGGAAGTGAGACTTTCCCTAAAGAAGCGCAAAATTAGGAAGTCGGAGCAAAGACCCTGCGGCCCCAGCGGTCGTCTCCAGTCGTGCTCAGGAAACAGAAAGACTGAGGGAAGATGGATTTAAACGACAGCCTCACCATCCTAAATGGCTATGCGTAATACCCAATTTGGAGTTTCTAGTAAAATTCAAAAGTAAAAATGAAACGTGGATTTGTGCGTGTTTGTTTTATTATTAAAAACGAATTACAAAACAATGACGGTCCTGTTTAGAGTTCTTATCTTGCTTTACTAGTAAAGTCAGCCAGTATCAACTGAACCCCAAAACATGCAGCTTTGCTAAACGCGATCCCCTGGCTGAGTTCTGCCAGATGCACAGATCTTGGCCGAACCTTTCCCGAAGACTGTTGCTACCGGGTGCGCTCTTTTTAGTCCTGGCTGAGAACCGTGGGGAGGATCCGTTGACTGGGCTTAGGCTGGGACCCCAAACTCCATCCCTCCCCGGTGGGACTCTAAAACTCGCGGGGCGCACAGGAGGCTTGGACTACTGAGGAATTTCCGGGCGCGCCCACGTAGCGACAGTTCCTGTTCCCGAATAGCAGGCACAGGCGGGGGTGGGGGTAAGCCTTAAAACCCCTTTTGGAGGAGGATGTTTTAGAGATACTCACTCCCAGACCTCTTGTTCAACCGTCGAAATAATACTGAAAAAAAAAGTTTTTAAATCCGCGGGACAAGATACCCTCTTTTCCCCTCCCACCTCGATAGAACCTGTCTCCATTTTTGAGGTGGCGGCGAGCAACACGGCTTCGAGACAGAACCAGGAGCCTCCCTCACCGAGAGAAGCGATGCCGGCCCGGGAGACCCCAGCCCTCACTCCCCGCAGCCACCTCCGCGCTGCCGCGCGGCGGATAAAAAAGGAAACGGGCGCAAGTGCGGAGTTAGGCAGGGAGATGGTGGCGCAAAGATGCGCATCTCGCGACATGCCTGGAAGGGCCCTGGTATCGCTACCCTGGATAGGGCCTGGCGCGATGGTAATGTATCCTGTACCGGAAAACTCTGTGATCAAAATATTGCAATGAAATAAAACTTTTCCCTCACAGACGTGTTTGTATCTTGGAAGTATTCACTGCCCACGCCTAGGTTTAACATGCAATTAGGTAATTGACTATTAGCTTTGAAGCGCAGATAATGCCGAGAGATTCTCATGGCAAAGTGAAATGGAACCTTCAAGCGACATTCTTAAGTTGGCAGGAATATCTGCTTCTCCTTGTCCGGCTCCTTGCACTCTGAGAACCAGTGTCCCATAAGACTTATGACCGGTATTTTCATTGGAGGGGGCACACCAACTCTCTAGGGATGGAGTTGAGCACCAAAATGAAATACACAAGGTAAGGTCGTTGGGTGCGGCTGTCACCGCAGGGTGCTATCAGCTCTCTGGACCAGGCTATCTCTCTCGTTAGAATCAGGACCAGAAATTCAATCTCTCTCTCTCTCTCTCTCTCCCCAAAAGCGGAAGGTCAGAGCGAGGGCCGCCTGGGTTCTTGGAGACACTGTGGCAGTCGCCTGGACGGTAAAGAAGCGGAGCCCACCAAGTAACAGGCGGGAGAGCTGCTCACCCGTGCTTTGTATTAAAGGGTAACTCTCCATAAATTCAGGGCGTTCTAAGTAACCACTCGACGTGGGTCTAGACACCGTGAAGACTTAAAATTAGGCCCTCTTTCAGAGCTGAGAAGTATATGGTCATGTCTTCTGAACAATGATAAAATATTTCCATTGCTGAAACAACACACAATAACTGAAATTCTTAAGAGGACTTGGGGAGAGGAGGGCTATATGAAGTCCCCATTATAAAGTTTTAATCTATTTCTATAGGAGTTCCATGAAACTTCTGCCTTTTGCAACGCATCGTGTCTCTTGCTTTTCTTGGGCTTTACTCCTAGAAAGACCGGGACCGGCAAAGTCCTCAGCCTTACGGATACCGGAAGCTGCAGGATAGATGCGTGCGAGGCTCTTTCCCCGCGCAACCCGGTGCGCAGCCGGGAGTTGGAAATTGACTCGGCAACTGTGAAGCAGAAAAAGGACTAGCCAGTTTTCAATTTAGGAATTACAACTAAATATACGCGGAGCCGGTGCAGTCTGCATGCGGGCATGGGAGAGAGTCATCCCTTCCTCCTTTCACCCCAAATTCTCGGGAGGCGCACTACCTGACGCCCCATTGGCCTCGGGTGATGCACAGCGGCTTCCTTAAGGGAGAACCTGCAACAGAGTTCGTTTCTGGGTTCAACTCTCGAGGATTCTGAGTCGGAATGTAATTGTCTCGGGGCTGCAGACACCTGGGAGACGACTGCTGACGGCTCTGCAGACTCCCAGCATTTCTAAAGAGCTTTCTCTTTCTCTCTGCTTATTAGTGTTCGGCTTTAGTTGAGCAGAAGTTGTGAAAATAAAAGGAAATGGCAGGCCCCATCTTTTCAAGGAAGCTAGGACATCGGACATTTTGCTTATTATTTAATCTCTTACGTGGCCACACACTTTTGCCCCTGAGTTACCTGTAGAGAAACGCATCTCTTGAAAATAACCTTAAATTACCACGGAGACCTGCCTTATCTCTATTGCCCGACCCGCAAAACACGTCCTTTTTTTTTTTTTTTTTTTTTTTTTTAAGGAAGAAAAGGCAAAGTAAAAATAACCTGAGAACTCTCCTGGAAATTTCCTGTTCTAACTCTGCATTTTAAAAATAATAACACGCTCTGTAAATTTCAATGACCCGGAGGCCAGTTGAAATCCACCAGGGCCAACGAAGAAAACCACCTCCATCCTGCACTTTCTGTGAATTCACAGCTGTCCAGAGGCGAAACTGGCTGGACCTCCACCCACCATGGACCAGGTCGCTGAGAGGAAGCTGGTACCAGAAGTGGCTTCTACAGTGTTAGTTACTTTCTTTGCTAAAAGTTGGTGCTGGGTGGAATCCTAGAGACCTTGGTATAACTTGTTTGTATCTGACAAGACCCAGGACCTGACAAATGGATATTTTGTTCTTTACCTGAGAAACTTTTAAGACGGAAATATTATTCTAAAACTGCAAATTGAACCTCATCACTATTCACTGAAGGAGGAAAACAAAAAGTTGTAAGAAATGCCTCTACTGTTCTGCTCTATGCCAAAGACCACTGACCCCAAGGCCCAAAGGGACCAAAATGCTTGGCTCTTCCTCCAAGATCCTTTACAAGGAGTGGGAGAAATCAGAGATTATATTTAATACACTTCAAATCCACATTGACTTTCTGAGTCTTAAAAAGATACTTTCTAAACATTGTGCAAGACAAAAGCTTGATAGGACTTCGAACCTTGCAAAATTTCAAAAGCTGTCAGGTCTCCTGAACTTCTCTTCTGAAAGCTGCACTTACTGGCAAAGTTATCAGAAGAGCTGAGATATTCTCACCTGATTCTGATAAATGTAGGTTGCCACACTGGAAAATTCCGGTTAAGGAAAAATACTGTACAGAATTCTCTGGATAATTACTTCAGTTTCCCAGTTCCTTTTGCCAGAATAGGTCTAAACTGTCAGAAATTCAGATTCTGAATAAGTGACCTATCCCAGATCAATCGCCAACTCTGTCTATTGTATATTGCTCTTTAGTCATCATTTTTCCTAACCCAGAAAGAAGACAAAATTCTGTTCATTTACATAGTTTATTGTTGTAAACATTAAAATTGTCTTTCTCAAAGAAAGAATTTATCAGGAAAAAAAAATCAGCGTCTCTAACTGTCATACACCATAGAAAAAAAGGCAGTGACTCATATCGTGTGCCATACTGGAAATATACAAAGAAAAATACTACAGAATATGGCAATATTAAAATTCTTACTCAAACATAAAATAATATATTAACTGACAATCTTAGACATTAAAACAAAAAACAAAAAAATTCAAAGTGCTCAGTAATTTCCAGGGAGTTATGTATATTATAAGCACTCTGGAAACGGTCAAAAGCTGCTGCATGCAAGTTCTGTTTAGCTTTAGACAACAAAATAATCAAGATATAAACTTTCTTTTATCAACATCAACGGTACATACAACACTTACAAACAAGGAATGTTGGACGGTGTTACAAACACTATGTGTCCCTTTTGTCAGGATTTTCTGATGTGTAATACTTGTGCCCACCTATTTTACAATTGAGAAAATGTTTAAGCTCAGGTAACTACCAATCTTTATAAAATCTAACAGACTACATAGTGTCTGAAATACTATTTATATAATATAGACATTACTGAAGTAGCAAGTGCCTATAACATTTTCAACCTAGAATCAACATGCTTGTCCCTTTTTTGTGGTTATTTCTTTTTTCTTTTTTTTTTTTGCAAACACACTTATCTTTTAGAATTTGTAATATTTATTCATAAATAGGCACAAAATAATTTAAAAAGCCAAACTGCATTGGGTAAATTTACAAGCCTTTGCCTTCTTCAACTCATGCCACCCACGCAACATTTAGTTTTACTATATATTACAGCTTTCTTTACAGCAGAAAACTTTGAAGTCTTTTAAAGGGCAATACTTGTGGGTCCCCTTACAATGTGGGTGTGTGTGTATGTGTCTATGTGTATTACATTTGTCTTAACTGCAACAACCAAACATGGCCAAATGTTTTCCGTCATACATTAAGAAGCTTCCTTCTGAACAATAAAATGATTTTTAAACTGATAATAAAAAGTTTATACCACTGTATTGTGTGTAGTCCGTGTTCTAAATCCAGGATGCCCCGGAGCCAAAATGCCCTTTCAGGTTCTGCCTGCAGGTTAGGAAATAGTAACAGTTTTTGCTTTTGTTGTTGTTTGTTTGTTTGTTTTCTTTAGAGATGGGCCAAGGTGTATGGAAGGGGTGGGGGCCGGCTAGAGCTGAGGCAGCTCAGGGGTATCTCTCTGCCCTTGTGACTTGCCCCCTCTGGACAGTTTTAGGTTTCTTTCCAGTTTCTTTGAAGTGCATGGAAGGAGGTCTTAGAAAGGTAAAGTGTCCAGGAAAAGTTTGTCAATTATTGCTGGTGGTGGTACCAAATCTTCCAGTTTCAGGTAGAAAATGCGCTGTAGCCCCTGCGTGCAAAGCGTACGGAGTTCTGGAAGCTTCCCCAACAGTTTGGACAAATAGTTGGGGCGGTTCAAGCCCCCATTATTGAAAGTCACATGGTCTTTGAGACAATTTACAATCTTGTTTTGCAGCTCCTCCACTCTCTTGGGTTCCTTGAGACCGTGTCTCTCTGCAGAAAACACAACCAGAAACAAAAGAGGAATGCACCGAGCAGTTAGCTAGCTGACAGGACCAGGGAGGGTCGGCAGGCAGCAAGGGAAAACCGGGACGAATCCCACTGGGCAGTTCTGGAGAAGTGCCCTGTGCCTGTGGTACTGACCTGTGACCATAGCCAGGGCAGCAATGCAGGAGAAGGCAGAAATGTCGATGTTCATATTCTGCAAGTTGGAGGAGAATTCAACAATGGAATCAATCCATTCCCCAAAGCCACGAACGCATTGCAACCTGTGCAAGACCACCCCATTGCAAAAGATGAGTTTACCCTCCACTGGGTTGGACCTGCAATTAATACCAAAGAGAGGGGGAGGGGGAGAAAAAGAGAGAGAGAGAAAAGCTAAACAACTAATTACTTGAAGAGCAATAAATGAGGGATTTAAGAGGCACCTAATTACCAAAGAGTTAATAAAACGTAGGCCAGTGGACCTTGAAAGGGTTTAATTTCATAACAATCAAGAATGCCCCCTATCCCACCTCCATTCCATTCATCTAAGGCTTCTGCCCTCACTCCTTCCCTTCTCTTCCTTTTATCTACTCTCCTTTCCTTCCTTTACCCCTCATTTATTTCCCATTTTGTTCTCCTCTCTTTCCCCCTTTTCTTTCCCTTTTCCTCTTTCTTTTCCTTTCTTGATTCCTCTCTTCCTCCATTCCCAGCCTTCCTGGATCGCCCTCTCCATTTACCTGTATGCTAATCTCAGCACAAATAGTTCTAGGAAAGCCGACTCGAAAAGCAGGTCCTGGTCGGCTTTGGGCAGGTCAGCGAAGCCCGGGATCTTCTCCGCCCAGCCCCTGATGATCTCCATGGAGCCAGTCAGGAGATCATAGAATTGCTGGATATGCTGGGTGTCATCTCCACTCATCTGATAGTCAGGGTTCGCCTGGAACTGGAATTTCATTTTAAAAAGCACTTAATGAGGTTCTCTAAAATATATAACCCGTGAAATTGCTAACCTCGTTTCTAGTAGGGGAGCCAGGTTTTTATAACAATTAAACCTCTCTCTGACCAGTAAGGAAATTAGATGTTCCGGGGCAATTAATTCAATTAGGGATGGTGCTATGAGGTCGCTGCTTTAAATATGTAAATTACCATTTCCATACAGACTAAATACGGTGCCAACCAGCCCTGGGAAACGTTCACTCTTATCTCCACAAAACAATTGACACGTTAGTATTCATGCCAGTCCCAGAGTGGGTCTCGAGCAGAGACGCCCTTTGCAAATCTCAATAAACTTGCAGTGGCTTCTAGGTTTGCTTCTAGGTTTGCCCGGCACACTTCCTCCATTTAAAGCGCACACATTTCTCATGGCTGGGGTAAAAGAGGAGTCTGACCACTTGATTTCCCCGCCCACTGCCATTCCTTATACCCCCTTCTCTTCCCCTTCCCTGACCGGGGAGGAGGCATCCCTCACTCTGACGGCACCAGAGAGAATGAGGATTAAATCATCTCCATGGAGGACTGGTGATAGAACCCAAGCGGGGGCTTTCCACTGCCTCTGGTTTAGGCATCAGAGGCACTGGTTGTGTGTGTGTGTGTGTGTGTGTGTGTGTGTGTGTGTGTGTGTGTGTGTGCACCGTGGTGCTGGGAAGGGGCCTCACAGAGGTTTGACCACTGTGGCCTACCCTCTCTTCCTTCCTCTGCCCTGTCCTCACTTCTGCAGCCCTAGCAACGCCATCTGTCTTCTGTGGCCCTGCCCAGAGCTGTGAAGCCACAGCCTCGCATGCTTCCTTTATCCCTTGGGCCTGGGGGTTAGTGATGGGTGTGGGGAAGGGGTCCTGCCCATCTGTCAGTTGTCCGAAGGATCCCCCCCCGCGCCAGCTTCTTACCCTGGAATAGTCCAGGCTGGTCATAGCCGGGTTGGAGTCGACATGGGCCCTGACGAGGGCACTGATCAGACTCACCGGGGGCGAGGGGGGAGAGGGCTCCTGTGGGCTCTTCGGTTTCGAAGGTAAACGACCTCTCCGGCCTTTTAAACTGTCTGTGCGAACCACTGCAAAGGAATCGCCGGGTGAGGGCAAGCAAGATCCAGCTGCTGCCTGGGCCCCTCCCCGGGGGAAGGCCGCAGCCGCGGGGCGCCCGGCGGGGCGGGGCAGCGCCCCACGGCTTGTAAAGCCTTATACTGACAAGAAGCGTAAAAAAGGGGGGGTTGTTTCATGTCGTCTTCCCAATGGGTCGTATAGTGAAAGGCGGGAAGGGCCTGGCGGCTTTCTCTAGGGCAGGATGGACTAGCAGGCAGCTGCCGAGTCGTAGAGGCCAGAGGCCGGTGCGAGGGAAGCAGGAGACCTCCCCCAGCCCCCGCCCCGGCTCTGGGAAGTGGGTTGGGGGCAGGAGCAGAAGCTTCCCAAAGGCGCAGACTGGGGAGTGGGCTGCTGGCCCCAACCTACCTTCTTTCACCATCCCAACAGCCAGGCACTTCTGAAATCTGCAGTACTGACAGCGATTCCGGCGCCGCTTGTCCACCGGGCAGTTTTTATTTGCTAAACACACGTATTTCGCGTTTTTTTGCACCGTGCGCTGCAAAAGGAGACAATACAGGCCGGGAAAAAAAATTCTCTTTTCTCTTGAAAATCCAACACAATTCAGGGAATCCAGACACAATTTCTGAACGGCCGGGATCCACACACCCTCCCCATAAACAAACACATACACAACTCCTTTTTATTTTTTTCTTTTTCCTTTTCTTTCTCTCTCTTCTCTTTTTCCTCCCCCAGGGCATTTAACAGAAGAAAATTGATAGCGTTAACATTTGAGCTAACCTTGCCGCTCCTTGCTGTGTTTTATATGCCAAGAGAAGAAGGAGACGCTCAGTAAATACAAATCCGTGGGCATTCATATTATTTACATTCCTTAGAGACCTTCTCTATTTAAAATGATAAGATTATTCAATCAGGATGGCGAAATAAAGAGATCACTTAATTTGACCATAGGGAATTCTGTTCCACTTGGTTAGCTCAGACACGGTTCTCTGTCCTAACCAATTTCAATCTGAACAGAGAAGACAGCTCCTAGCACATGCAAATGACCCTCTTCCAACTCAGCCCCGGCAACTTCGGGCGGGGGCTCGCCGGGTCGGCTGCGTGCGGGGGATGCGACCCCGGGTCTCCCGGTCTTCCTACTTCCCTTTCCAAGGCACCCAGAAGCCTCCGCCGCAGCCCAGGGGCGGCTGCAGGGCAGCCCCCGTGGACCCCGGGAGTCGGACGGGCAGGGGCCAGTTGGCGCCGGGCGCCTGCACCCCGGTGGAACCAGCACTCTGAGGCTCCGGGCACTAGGGGGCCCCTACCTGCCTCCTCCGCCCCCGTCCTGGCTCACCTTAAAGAACCCTTTGCAGCCCTCACAGGTGCGCACGCCATAGTGCTGGCAGGCCGCGTTGTCGCCGCACACGGCGCACAGCCCCTCGTTGGAAGGGGAGCCCCGCGACGGCGGCGAGGGCACCTGCGTGTCGAGCAGCTGCGACGCGTGACCGATCTGCAGGCCGGGGAAACCCATGGACGCGGGCTTTCGGATGGGGTTGGGCACAGCGAAGGTCTGCCCGTCCACCACGTGGTGGCTGCTCGCCGGCTCCGGGTTCATGGGGACGTGCAGGGGCCCGTCGAAGCGCATCTGGCAGCTAGACACGGGGGTGCCGGGGGGCGACTGCTTAAAGGAGAAGAGGGAGAGGCGGGAGACCGGCGTTTTCCTCTGCTCAATCATGTGCGTGGTGGCCACGTAGTTCTGGTGGAAGTTGTGGAGGGAGCCTGGGTCGTCCCACATGGGGCTGTGCTGCACCTGGAAGCCCGGGGTGGTGGGCGTCGGGGGAGAGGAGGGCTTGTAGTAAACCGACCCGGAGTGCGGCATCATCTCCTCGGACTGGGGGGGCAGGTGGCTGTGTTGCTGGTAGCTGTGCATCTGAATGTCTTCTACCTTAATGGAGGACTGCTGTCCGGACAGGGGCATTTGGTACAAGCAAGGTGGCTTGACGTCGTAGCCTGTGCTGTAGTTGTCCATAAAGGTACTGAAGCTGGGGAGAGAAGTGGTGGCAGTGATTTCAGTGTTGGTGAGGTCCATGCTAAACTTGACAAACTCTGGAGTTAAGAAATCGGAGCTGTATTCTCCCGAAGAGTGGTAACTGTAGCTCTGAGAAGCGGGGCTGGCTCCTTGAGGCGAGGACCCATACTGCGCCTGAACACAAGGCATGGCTGGAAATGAAACAGGGTAATATACACTCAGCCTGGTCAACTGAACACTTTCTCCCGGGCTCGGGTACACCTGGAGCTACACCGGCAGCCCGCGGCGGTCAGAGAGCACGTAGGGGCGCGAGAGGAAGGGCGGAGAGTGCGAATACTGAGGAGCAAAACAGTGCAGGACAAGGAAAGACTGATCCAATAAAGACCCAGAACTAGAAAGCTATTACAGTCTCCATTCCCGGATATTTCCAGCGCCTCCCCCTCCGCCCCCTTTCATGGGTAATCCCTCTTCAATGAGCCTTTCCTCTGAAGCTCGGGTTCAGCAAGCTCAATCCAGAAATCAAGTTGAATTGCACAATGAGAAACTTGTTCCCGAAGGCGATGGGTCAGGGGAAAAACTTAAGTTACAGGGTTTGCTGGGAAAGATCGCATTGCCCTGTTTCTTGACGTTTACGGAACTCGGGGGAGGGAAAGAAAAAAAATGAAGTTGCACTAACCTTCAGCTGAGTTACAGGCGTTTTCGAGAAAATTAAAGGTGGACAGTGTCGTAATTCAATGAAGGACAAAGTTTCCAAGATTTTTAGAAAAGCAGTGGAGAGCCCAGCCTGGCAGTTCTCCTCCCTGAAATAAAGACACAGGAAGCCTTAGGGTGACTTTCCAGACAGATTTGGCTGGGCATCTGTATCACCAGGCAGGCCCTTCTTGATTGTTTAATTGGAAATTAGTGTGTAGCCTTTATCAAACACCATTTAAAATGAATGTCTAAAAGAGATGGCTGGAAACAACAGAAAATTTCACCCATTGACTGTGTTGATCCTTGCAGAGAATACCTCTGAAGAAGGAAAGGTATTCCATGTACTTATTTATGATGAAATAAATTGGCCCCTTTACTAGGTGTTTAGGGGCAGTGCAAGGGGAGTGTCATTTCCATTTTAGTTTAATTCAAAACTAAATAAGAAGAAACTGGGGTTTAATAAAATACAGCATTGGAACCTTCTCTTGAATTTTTTTTTCCTGTGGTGAAACTGGCTTTTCATCTAGGAAGCAGGGAAGGAAGTATAAGTCAAGAATATAAAATGTGAAAACAATCTCTTCCTTCACCCCCTAGGAGTTACAAAATGTTAGCAAGGCCCAGGTAGCCCTGAAGGCAATCTTAATGGAAGCATCTGGATTTCCTAAGAGCTATTGACGGAGCACTGGGTTTGGAGGTCCAGGTGAATGGGCATTCACTTCTCCAAAAAATTTGTCTTTCATCTTTAATGGCCAAGAGGTGGAAACAGGGGACCCTATTTATTCAGAAGCATCTTAGTCAGTTGCAGGGAGAGGGAAATGCTGCATATCCAATAGTGGCACCGGTGTTAGAAGCACCTCTCAACATAGCAAGCTGAGCACCTTTCCTATCCAGCCTTCCACAATCTGCCCTCTTGCTGGAACAAGGCATTCTTGTGTCCTAGTACTTTTCAGATGTTCCCACTTGGAAGGCATTCTAGAGCATAGACGACTTTATTACTAATGAAAAAGAAAGCCAAACATCCAATTCTGTTCTCCTCCCCCACCCCCCTTCATAATCTTGCTTCATGGAGGAGGGAGGGTAACCAGAAAAAGTAGAAAGAAAGGAGACTCTTGACCCTCACAGCCCTTGACAGATATGCCTGTGCTGGATATTAACCCTCTGGTAACTTCGCAGCTTCATAACTACTCTAAATAGTCTGCCCCTCTGTCTCTGCCTCTCTGACAAACTCACTAACACAAGCGCGGCACATGTCAAAACCAGAAATTTCAAGCAACTTAGTAACAGGTCACTCTACCAACCGCCCCTCCTCACTCAACAATACCCAAGAGACACGGGCACGCTGGCCAGCCGCGGTGATACAGTTCCCAAGCAACACATAAACTGAAGAACTTTCACTCTCCCTGTCACTTTGTGGGCAGCGTCCAGGTCCCTCGTATACACAGGACTTGGAGTCTACGTGTCCAAAGACCACAATCAATTCCGCACCAAGAGCAAACTTTGCGCACATTTCCGCGTGTTAAGTCCACAGCTCCCGAAACTGTGCAAGCCTCCCTTTCACGTCCACCAATGAGGAGCCTGGAAGCCTCTGTTGGGTGGCAAAGCAGGAGTTCCGACAAATGCCCTCTGTAGCTGCGCACACCTACTCCCCATCCTCCGGCCCCACTCGCACTCCGCGCCTTCGGCGCCCACTTCCAGAGAACCTGCACCACACAAGCGGGAAGAAGAGACGTGCAAAAACAGAAAGAAGGATAAAAGAACGCGAGCTGTACGGGCTGCACCTACTCACTTAGGAGTTCTCCGTGCCTCTCTTCATTCATTCAACTCGGCCAAAGTGTAGTTCCCTCCGGGAGTCGGGGTGGCAGGGTCGGGGAGGGGTGGGCGAGAGGGGCGAAGGGAACGGAGGCGCCGAGAGCGGGGAGGGAGCAGGGGAAGGCGGCGGCTGGGCAGGCGAGCGGGACCGCGGAGCCTAGCGCGAGCCACCGGGCGGACTGGCCCTGGCCGCCAATGTGCCTTTGTTTATGTGGCTCGCGCTGCCGCTGCCAACATTCACCTAAAGTCTCCGCGCGTCAGCGCGCGTCAGCGGCCTGCCGCCCAATCGCCGAGCCGCCGCGCTCCCCAGACTCCTGGCCGGCGCTCGCTTTGGTATATTTCCGACCTGACGTCACGAGCAGGGCCGATTTTAAGGTGGGAACCGTTCAGGGTTCACCTTGGTAGCCAGCTAGGTTTTTTTTTTTTTCCCTTTTCCGAAAGAGGTGTGACCTCTCCACTCAGGTCTGCGCAGCCCACAGAGCCTCGACATCTCACCTCACCTCCCCCCCACCCCCCTCACCCCCGGCCAATCCCCGCGCCGCCGCGGCGGTCCGGCAGCTCACAGGTGGGGGAGGGTGCAACAAAAGCCCGAGCGGAAGGGGACCCAGGCGTGGGCCAGGTAGCCAGCACCTGGAATCGCACAAGACGGGGCGTGCCTGGCAGCAAGCTAACCTCGCCCACCCACAATTGCCACCCCCGTTAGCGGAAGCGAGTACAGATGTCCCATGACACGAGACGCTCGGAGGACTCAGGCAATTGGGGTGGGATTTCCCTTGTCCAGTGCACCCCTCTTTTCTCTTTTTTCCTGTCCCCGGCCTTCTCTTCTAGCATATTCTCCCTCTCTCTCTCATACACACACACACACACACACACACACACACACACACTCCAAGGTGGAAGTGAGTAGGTATGGCCTATTTTCTATGTTCCCTTCTTTCCTTGCAGTGCTCACGTGCGAGGGAAGACGTGGTGCGTGGGGAGGGAAGTGGAAAGGAGACGGTAGCCAGTGACCCAGCCCTTCAGGGACCCCAAAAGTCAAAGTGAGGCGTCACCCACTTTCCTTTCTCAGACAATGCAGCCGAGCGCCGGGCAACAGGTGTGTTCTGCAGAAAGGTGCCCCAGCCTCACCTTTTACCAACTCTCATACTTTGACACTCCTGGGTGCCCATCAACTCGTGTCTTTCCACAAGTTTTAGGGAAATAAATCTACCCTCCTCTGAAGCACAAGGGCTCTCGAAGCTTCAATCTGAGAGCCAAGAGGGAAAGACTAAGCATGGGGGAAGCGGCGGGGAGAGGGGGGCGTCTAGATCTCTGCGAGGCATACGGTATGTGCGTTCAGCGTTCCCAGGAGTGGGGCCCGGCGGGCGACCGGAGCTCGCCGCACCCCTGCAGCCGCCCCAGCCGCCCCAGCCGCCGCAGACTCCGCTTCGCAAGTCAATCCACCTCCAAGCTGAGGGCGCAAGGCGCTTTCTAGCAAAGAAACGCCGCTTCTCCCGGGAGCAAGCCCCCTTCCGGGTTCCTGGGCTAGAGCTGGACGGGCCTCGGGGCTTCTCCCATGGGGCTGGGTAGTTAACGGGGGAGGGAGGGTTCGGAGGTGTCCCCCTCCTCCGCCCAAGAAGACTTCCAGCCGCCCCTCCCTCTCGGCGTAGCTCGCTTCCAGGCTCGGGGCCCCTTTGCACACCCCCATCCTGGTGTTCCCAATACAGGCGGGCCGAAATCGCCGTGGAGCTCTCCGCCTTACGGTGCCACTCAGCTCTAATCTGCACCCCAGCCTTTGCCCTCTCCCGCCGCCTCCTGCTCCCCGGCGGCTGGAGAGGCGTTGCCATCAGGTGCCCCGAGGCTGCCCCGAGAAGCTGCAGGCTCTTCTGCACCGCATCCTCGGGAAAACCTCCGTGACCACCTTAAGTTTCCCCCAGATGTTGCGACTGCCGCTGCTGCTGCTGCAGCCACCGCGGCGGCTCAGCGGTGCCCTAGCGGGCGCGAGAAAAAATAAAACCAGGAAGTGTGTGTGAGAGCGCGCGCGCGTGTGCGTGCGTGTGTGTGTGTGTGTGTGTGGTGGGTGGGGGTGGGGAATGTTGCGGTGGCGGGTGAAGGTGTGTAAGTAGGGGGATGAGAGGAGGAGGGCGAAGAATAGCTTATTAGCGTGAGCTGGGTAGCGTCAGCGCCCTGTGGGCAGAAACGATTCCACGCGAACGAAAGGGAAAAAGTGAGAGTTTGGAGAGCAGGGGAGAAGGAAAGCGGTGGGGGTGGCGGTGACGCAGGGGCTCAGGCATTGACGCACCCGCCGGGCTGGGCCCAAAATAGCAGCAGCTCTATCTCGGTGGCGCCCTCCCGGGTTCCTTTCCCCTTCCACAAGGGAGCAGGACGCGCGGCCTCGGGGAGCTTTCCTTGATCCCAGAGGTGGGCCAGGCTCCCAGCAGCTATTTTCAGGCCGTCGGAAATTCAAGCGCAGCCATGCCGGGGTGGCAGTTATTGTTTTTTAATATATTCCTCGGAAGGCGGGGGCCAGGAGAACTTTAAGGTTGTAACCATCCTTCTCCAAACACCAATACTCAGATCTAAGTAGGTACATTCCCTCCACACGCTCCTCCTCCCTTAAACCATTTAAAAAAACACTTGGCTTTAGCCTGGGTTGAGTCTGCGGGCAATTTGAAAATTCTCTCCCAGTAAGTGGAAAAATGTGCTGGAGTCTTTAAAGTGAGCTCCAAGGAAGACAAACATTGTAATGTGATGGGTTATTCTATAACAGCAACCTGTCGAGTCTGGCTTCTTGATAACAGAGCCTTTGCTCAAGTCTTAAAGCACCCAAGATCGAGACGCAGTTTTCACAGCAGCTTATTATAACAATTATTAGTAACCGGAAATGGATTGAATAAATACAACATCAAAATGAGAAAAAAAAGGTGACTTTTTTTGCCTTCTATTCTACAATCCGTATGAATTTTCTCTTTCCTCAAATTCCTATTCTAGCTCCTAGGAAGTGTGTCTTCTTAGGAAGACACACCGGATGCAAGGCGGATAAACTCACTTAAAGACATTATTGGGTAAGCTATTTCTTGGGTTGGTATTTTTGGTAGGGCTCAGATGTGCTCGGGGTGGAAAGGATCCAGCAGACATTAGAAAGTGTAAAGAATGACCTCGCTCAAAGCTCCAGACTCCTGTGTCCCCACCAGATTCTGATGGAACAGTCTCAGTAGAAGGGCCAATGTCTGTAATTGACTGATCCTGTCAGTAGGGGGCCTGACTCCACAACGTTCAGGAAGATACATCACACACACACACACACACACACACACACACACACACACACACACACACACAGAGGCACATATATACACACACAACTAGCTATTTACTACTTAGGCCAAGCCCCAGGAGAGCTTGCTGCAGGCCAAAATATTCATATTCTGCTGGAATTCATAAAGAACTACAAATCTTTGATTCTCTTCTGTATTTCTCAAAAAGGGAAACAGTTTAACACTGGAATTAGGTTCACAACAGATTTTATTTCCTCCTGTCCATGTTTAACTCACTGTTAGCTCACAGGGAGAAAAAAAAGTCAAAATGGTAATAAAATCTTTCATTTTATCACCAAGCAGTTCAAATTTGGCATTTAGTTTGGAAAAATGAAAACATGTTTTAAAATCCTATGATTACATGTTTAAATAAATTATAGTCTAGAAGAGGATTCCTGTGGGTGTATTTGCTAGTACATAAGAGAATGCTTTTGTGAATAGAGGTTTAATTACACATATAATGGAATCAAAATGTAGAATTGAACAACCTTTTAGAAAATGTTCAAATGATGCTCTAGGCTAAAAGAAACTGAAATTCTGCATTTATATGACTGCAATCCTGCAAGATTCTTGAACATAAATAGATTCTTGAATATAAACTATTTTATAACTCGATTAAAATGACAATAATGTTTCTTTCAGGGCTCAGAATCTGATATAACTTTAAATTATTGCCATGTATAAATACATAAAGTTACCCCAAATGAAGGTCGGTGTTCTTAACAATTTATAATAAATGGGAATAAAATTGATCCTATCCATAAGTAGGTCCTTCTTTTGAAACCAACTAAAACAAATTACAAAATTATTATTTCTATCAATATACAGTATTAGATGACCTCAGAAAAAGCATATAGGAAAATAATGTTACTATGTTATCTTTTATGATATTAGCCAATATTAAGCAGAACATATTTGTACATATATGGAAAAAATATTTTCATAAAAAAACAGTGTAAATAATGCATACTCACATCTAAACCAAAGTATTTTATGCAAGGCTAGGCTGATTATACTTAATAAAATTGAGATTTTGGTATAATTTAGAAAGCAAACATGGATTTAATTCCATAGGATTTTGTATCTTAATGCATGGGAAAGGGGTCTTTAGGGATTTATTTTACTATTCTCCCAAAATGTACTCAGAGCAGCTCTTAGCTCTTACAATTCAAATACAGTAAACAGATATACCTGTTATGCTATAAGAATCAAGGTAACTTGAAGACATTTCACAATAATATTAATTAATGGAACCTATGTTAAGCATAAAATGAGACATATTTTAAGTTATATTTGGACAATTTTCATGGCATTTGTTGCCATTCAGCAGGAAGTTTTACATTAGTGATAGAAGAAAGAAATTTCCACTTTGAAAAAAACTCAGTTTCTGAAAATACAAAATCATTTTTTAATATGGACGGTTTTTGGTTATTTGCTTTGCCATTTCACTTGCATTAATAAGATATTAAATCAACCAATCATTTGCTCCTCTTTTATGAGATGCCTAGAGAATAAGTCAAATACTCAGCTGGTAATTCACATTTTGGGTAGTTGTGGCCTTTGCTCAGTTTTACCCAGCCCATTTTTCACTCCAAACTACTTAATGCAAAGACTTTAAAAATTATTTCTTGCTTTGATACAGTACTCAGTTCTAGAAATGTGGAAAGATGTGCAGAAGAAAACAGCACTGTTTTTTTCTAGAAGCATCTACTTATAAATTAAAATTCTAAAACTGAACATATGGTAAAACCTCATGCCACTCAAAAAGTATTTTGCATAATAAAAATCCTTCATCTTTTCTCTAACTCTTGACTCTCAGTAACTATCTCCTAAATATTTACTTTAAATTAACCACTTAAAATTTTCTTTTTGTTGTCATGGTAAAAGACACATAACATAAAATTTACCATCTTACATTTGTAAGTGTACAGTTCAGTGATGTTATATACAGTCATGCTGTTGTGCACCAATCATCACCATCCACCCCCATAACTCTTCATCTTATAAAACTCTAACTCTATAACCATTAAACAATAACTCTCCATTCTCCCCTCCTCCCAGCCCCTGGCAATCACCAATATTTTCTTATGTAAAAATTCTTCTTGATTAAGCAAGGAAGGGTTACTTTGGTTTTAGATTTCCTTGCTGATTTCACTAAACATGGAAGTCATTAAAATGTACAGAGTCCTGAAAGACACTTTAAAGATTCTGAAAATAAGTTGCTATATGCTAAGAATATATCGCGGACACTTGGAATTCTAGAAGTAGCTGATAACATTAGTAACCACCACAGTATTACATAGGATTTTCTTTTAGTAGATAAAATACATACACTTTGCAACAGTTTTCATATGTATATCATAGCTGGTTAGTTTTTGTTTTACCTTTAATTGTAAAATAACCATTTTTGATTTTTTTCCCTCAGACTAACTGGCGTATAGGAACTTCTCAATTTAATAAAAAATGAAGACATGTTATTGATATATTATGACAGACATATATGCCCTTTCTTATCATAATTCTGCAATTATCAAGCCTACAATTTTAACACTACAAAAGTAACTTATAGCAAGGACCCTTATAGTGATAAGTAATAAATCTAATTACCATATCCTTTGAATAGATGTAATATAAATTTCATCGCTCACTTAAGTTCTAAAGTTAACAGCATAAACTTGAAGTTGAGTAATTAAGTAATCCTTATATAGACACTTATTAAAGTATTTATACATATTATCTTAAATCTACATCTATCATTTTGCCAATTAAAATTAGGACTTTAATTGCAATTAAGTAATTTAATTGCCAATTGAACAGCAAAATTGCTAAGTGACTAATTTTAATGCCTATTTTAATTACCAATCATGACTGGGGAGGGAGCTAATCAAGTTACATCAAGCAGTACCAGAGTAATGATGTGAAGAAAAAAAAAAGCAGAACAAACATTCAAGGCTACACGCTTTAAAAAAAGAAACATAAATAAATGCAAACACAATCTTATAAATGTATAAAAATACTGTATTTCAATATCTGAATACAGAACATGAAATAAAGCAAGATTAATTAAAGAAGCCTCTGTCCATCTTCAAAGTAAGGAACACCAAATCAAAATTTTATGTGTTATTTACGTGGCCACCACACTAACCCAGGTGAAAACAAAGCTGCATATAGTCGAGAATAAAAGATTGTTTCCTGCTTGGCTGGTTAAATATTTACAGATTGACAGGTTTTTTTTAAAACATGTTTAAATGAAAGGCTACACAAGAGAGAAACAAGTTTCCAGTGCAGCAATGTGGTTTTAAGTTTGAAAAGCAAACAGGGCCAGTGCAGTGGGACTATATACTCTTTCCTGATGGCTCTCCTCCCCACCCATACTCACTCACTCAAATGAAGTGTACCATTAGAGGTCTCATGCCTACCCATAACTTGTCCCATATTGCCTTGAGAAAGGCATAAATCTGTCCTATCTTAACTATTTTAAAATACATTCATAGGTTTAAAAAAAATAGAAAGCATCTAGGATTACATCACAATTAAAATTACTTAGAGCATGGGCAATATACCTTGTCCTAATAGTATTTCTTAATTTTCAATGAAAATATACCTTCCGGCTCAAGATTAAGACTGTAAACACCAGCAGGCAACCAAAAACTCTGGTGAAAATCTTGACCAATACAAACACATTTTCAAAAGTTTTCACATTCAAACAAATTCTCAGATCAGCAATATGGAAGGGCCATATTGAAAGAGGGAGGTGAAGTTGGGAGCTCAAAAAACAGGAAGTGATTCCCTGGTAGACAATAACAATACCACTACTTTCCAGCTATAGGGATCGCCTTGGCAGCCGGCCACCTCATCTAGAGTAACAATGGACAACCATGAAATCTTTGTTTAAAATAAGTCATGCAAGATACATATCTTGTTTTTGCTACTATATATGTATACCAAATATACACAGTTTTTGTCTACAAATGGGCCCGAAATTATTCACCATGTATGTAATACAACTTCAGAAAAAGCAAATATTGCTGCTTAGGATTTTATGTACTAATGGACTTGAATTCGGAAATAAAGCACAGCAGGACTTTCAGCCTGGCTTTTGAAGAACATGTTAATAATCATGGGGCTTGACAGAAGCCTGCAATATCTGCTCATGACAATAACAGCTTTATAAGGCGAGTTCTGTGTGACTGGTTAAAGGACACACTCACTGTCTATTCAGAGAAGTCATGGAGATGGAGTCATTATTGACAACCTCACTACTGATCAAGGTTAAAACCCATTGAATGCCGACGCTACAGAGAGAAATACAACCTCAGCCATTCAAAGATTACCGAAAACAGTCTCCAGTAAGGGTTGCCATAACTCAGATATATCTTATTTTGTTCTGTATAAAATTTTCTGCTATTTACATACACAAAAGATCTTATATTATTTGATAATCATTATCAAAATTATTGCCCTAACTCAAGCACTAGGTAACAAATCATCAGCCATTACAAAAAGAGGAAAAAAAGGAGAAATATTATCTTGTAATTTAAAAATGAATATGAAACTTGCATGACTGAAAATATGTATATTTTCAGACTATGTCCATTTTGTGTATTTCGCTAGTTTATCAGTTCACATGAACTAATGTGGTTCACATATTGTTGGATGCAAAATCTTTTAAAAGATAGTATGTCTCTAGCTTTTAGATATCCCTTAATAGGTAAAAGTTTAAAAACAAAGTTATCGTAAATTATTTTACTTTTTTTTACCCTTATTTCTTGTTTTTCAGTGTTGCCTCTCCTCATTAGTGAAGGAAAAAGGAGGGATACAGTAAAAGACAACCACATTTATAATCTGAAATTAGAGCCAATCAATTAAATATTTTATTAATCACCAGGATATTTTTTTAGAAGACCTGTGAAATATTACAGAATCATTCTACTAGGATCTAACAGTGACCTCAGTATGCTGTCACTGACATTTTGGGGGGGAAAAAAACAAACGACCAGTATTACCACATCCAGGATTCAAGTCAAAGTACACACATAGTTGAGGGCATGGAGGCGGGGAGGGAAGGGTATAGAAACTAGTTTACTAAGGAGGTCCTTCTTATCTTTCTTATATTTCATATTTCTAAGTACTTTTCCATAAGTT
The DNA here is from genome assembly GCF_008692025.1 of Phocoena sinus. Classification (NCBI taxonomy): domain Eukaryota; kingdom Metazoa; phylum Chordata; class Mammalia; order Artiodactyla; family Phocoenidae; genus Phocoena; species Phocoena sinus. The sequence continues at coordinate 75,883,178 of NC_045769.1, read as the reverse complement.
ACTTTCCTAAGTTTAAGAATGACTGAAGTATAAAAAAGCAGAATTTCAAATAGTTAATAAATGGCGTTAGGAGTTACATTGAAACGACTCACAGAATACATAATTTTCCTAGGAGTCCTTTAATTTTCTGATTCAGAAAGTATGGTGTTCCTAAAGACTGCTCTTAAGTACCTAGCTCTAGAAATCATATTTTCCATTTCTCCATACCCTCATCGATTAGTATTTGGTCAGCTGATTGGCAGTTGCCAAGACAACAGTTTTGCTAAACTTTATAAACTTTATCAGTCAGAGGTGGGGGGGGAGGGGGGCAAGACAGAAACGGATTTTACAGCCAGAATGGTGTGACAGAGCCCCTCAAACTACAAATAGACGTTACGAAATCTGAAACGTAGCTCTGTAGTTCAATTTATACCACAGAAACTGTGAGATGCTACCTTCCTGTTGTTATAACGTATCAGGTCAAGGGATATAAATTGTACCAGGTAATTCATTTTGCCGTTCAGAGAGCCATTAAGTTCCTCCCAGAATATACGTGATTGATATCCCTGGAGGTGAAAGGCTAAAGGAACCATATGGCAACATGTTGCATTCCGTATGCTATCTGCCCATCCGTGCTTAAGCTGCCATTAGCACATCTGTACCTAACTGAAATCCAGCTGCGCCGACGCCGGCTGACGGAATTGTACTTGGTGGGGGGAATCTAGCTTAGCGCCATTAACTTGAGACTTAAGAGTCTATGTACCAGGACGGATGGAAGCTTTCACAATTAGACGAGACGACACAAATGCTTTATTAAAGTTTAATTTTGAACTCCCAATTAGCGAAACTGCATTACAAATCGACTGCAATTTCCTAGAAGGCACAGCAAGTTCTCTGCCTGCCTGCCACGTGCGAGAGGCTCCGGAGCCTGCTTCCCCAGCTACCGGCTGCAGAAAGGGGACGGTTCAGAGCTGCTCTCCGCATCCCAGGAAGTCCCTAAAATCCTCGCCAGCCCCTCCTTCCGCGGGGCGGGGGCGGGCGAAGACCAAACCCGCGGCGAGGGGGCGGGGGTAGGACTCAGATGTCCCCGGCGTTGGGAGGGAAGCAAGGGGTGGGAGTGGGCGGGGGAGGGGCGACGGGGGGGGCGCCTACGCGGAGGGGGGGGGCCTGCGCGGAGGGGGGCGGGGGGTCCTCTAGTATCCGGGCCTCTCCGGAGGAGCCTCAGCTAGTCACGCAGAAGTTTCTCTTTCGCTCTTCGCGCTACACACCCAGGTTGGCTTCCTGCAGGCAGGCCAGGGGTCCGGAGAGCGGGGGAGGAGACAGGAGACCCGGAAGGGCTGCCCGGCGTCCACACCCACCCCAGGTCCCTTCCCCCGACCCCAAACAAAGCCCCCACTCCAGGTCCAGGATACGTTACCTGCCTGGCGCTCCCGGCCCCTCGGTCACCGCGTCCCCCGCTGGGCGCGCCTTGGGCGGGTCCCGCTCCCCGGGACGCACAAAGTGGTCGCCCCCGGCCGGCTATATCCCACTCTCTCGTCATGTTGGGGGCCAAGAAGGGGGAGCGGGGGAGGTGGAAGCGGAGGTTGGGGCAAGGAGAACTGACTGATAAAATTTTTTAAAAAAAGAAAAAAAAGCAGCAGCCGGCGGGGCCCGGCCAGGGGCAGAAGAGGCCGGTTACGTTTCGGGGGTCTCGGGCGAGAGGGAGGGGTAGTGGGGGAGCGGCCGCCCGCCCCCCTCCCCCCGGTCCCCAGCGGCGACGGCAGCTGCACACACAGAAGCCCATTGTCGCCGGCGCCCGGCGTGCAGCCCCGCGGACTCGGCCCCGCGGCCAAGCGCGTCAGCGGCCCCGTCAGCCGGGCCGGGCTCCGTGACGCGCGCGCAGCCCGCGCTATAAATAACCAGCCGCCGGGCGGTTCGGGCTGCTTTCCAGTGACGCCGGGGCGAGGCGCGGGAGGAGGAGGGCGAAAGGAAACAATGAAACCGCCCGCCGCCCTCCTCCTCGGCCGCCCTGGGAGCTTCTCGCCGCGCTCCCCTGTCCCCGCCCCGGCCCGCCCTCCCCGGAGCAGAGCGCGCGTGTGGAAAAGACCTCGCAGAGCCTGAGTCCCCCGAGCCCGCCAGGAGACTCGGGGGTTGGGACCCATCGCTCTCACCCGGGGCGGGAGGGCTGCTGCTTACACACCGGGGAACGGGCCGGGGGAGGGAACTTGGCGACGAGTTTGGCGAATGGGTCGCTGTGTTACTTACTCCCAGACTGATTTAAACAACTTGATGCTTGCTCCGATGCTTTCCCACACCCATTCTAATACAGGTCGGGTGTGTTTATGGCAGTAAACGCTCACTTGAAAACAAAACACAACACTTCCCTCTTAAACGTTCTGATCTAGCGTATTTTAAAGTATATGCCTGTGTTTGCATCTCATAGGGTTCTGCCTACATCCTACCCTATATCAGGATTATATTCTTCCTTTCCTAAAATCCACCGGAATTATTTATCTAGGTTTTTGTCGGGCCAGGCCTACGTTACTGTTTTCATTTGGGGAGTTGTATAAAGGGTGCCCAGTAGAAGCAGCTTGGGCATGGGCTCCAGGACTCATGCTCTCAGTCCCAGAGCCTTTTTGCATGTCTTTTTGGCCTTGAACATACCATAGGCCTTGAACGCAGAACATCTGAATTTTCCAAAGTCTATAATATTTCAACGTCTTAGACTTTCATCAAGGCTGCCATTTAAAAGGGGCTTTTTGTATAGGTAAATTTTTTCTGAGGACTTTCTGTCTTGCTTGCATATTTAGGCCATTCTGTCCCACACCCGGACACTCCTCCCTATTAAGGTGCCCAGGTACAACTGGAGGCAGTCTGTCTTCCTGGAACCATCAATTAATGGACTAGTAAGACAGGAGTTCCTCTTGAGCAGAAGATCTCAGATATATGAACTCCACGTTTTCTGGGATGCCGATATACATAGTTTGCAGAAGCAAGCAAAGTTTTGAAGTGACCAGGCATGGATAGAGTGAGTTAAAAGGGCTGAGGAAGTGGTTCTTGGCTCACAAGACAAAGTAGTGTAATGAAGGGTTCACTGGGCCGGTTTTCAGGTTTTAATTCTATATTCATTGTATCTCTCTGTGCCACCTTGCAGAAATCGCAGTCTGTCTCTGCTTCAGTTTCCTCATCTTCAAAATGAAGGACCAGTGGTTTTTAAGCCCCTCTCAACACTAGCATTCTAGGACTTTAAAGGATATAACTGTGTTCAGGTATAAAGTTACTAATGTGAATACCCAGTGTCTCATGGGAAAAGGATAACCAAATGTAGAATAACTAATTCAGTCTTCTTGCAGTTTCTTATTTTGTACATTTTTTCAGAGAGAAGATATATTGAGGCCACTTCAGAAAAAGAATGAATTCACCTGCACGATTACAACTATATTAAGAGGGAAAAATAGTTGTCAGTTTTTGCTCCATTCACATGACAGCAAACACAATTACAGTCTGATGATGTCTTAGGCCCTTTCCAACATCATATTCACCATGTGAGTGAATAAATTATGAGTAGCAAAATGTACTAGGACCACTTTCTCCAATTTTGCCCCCAAACCTGGCTTGTATGGTCTTTAGGAGGAAGTTTTCAATTGAAAGACACTAAATTGTTTATCAATGAGCAGTATTTATGAGACAAGCAAAAGTCATCTGATTGACCCCTCACCAGAGAGTCAGAATTTGCCTTATTCTCCTGTCTCCAGGTTGGTGAAGGGAGAAAACATAAAAGCAGCAGAAACAAGTTTGGAGCCAAAGCATTTGCTTCACATAGACACCACCAAAGCGCGATCACAACTAAAAGTTAACCAGTATTTTCCCGGTTCCAAAAGCACATCTGTCTCCCTTTCCCATAAAATGTTCTGTATCTCTGGTTTAATTTAATTTTGTCTTAAAATCCTTTCTTCTGTAGCTTATAAAGAGGTATTTTTCTTTCACTGCTACTTTCCTGAAACTTCCAACTTCTCACATTTTTTTAAAAACATCTTTATTGGAGTATAATTGCTTTACAATGGTGTGTTAGTTTCTGCTGTATAACAAAGTGAAGCAGCTATACATATATATATATATATATATATATATATATATATATATCCCCATATCTCCTCCCTCTTGCGTCTCCCTCCCACCCTCCCTATCCCACCCCTCTAGGTGGACACAAAGCACTGAGCTGATCTCCCTGTGCTATGCAGCTGCTTTCCACTAGCTATCTCTTTTACATTTGGTAGTGTATGTATGTCCATGCCACAGGACAGGAATAAAGTCACATAGTTTTAAATGGAAACTTTCCCTTATTTCTTATCTTTTTTTCATGTGACCAATTCCATACTCCATTATCCTTACCCTTAAAAGTTTAACAGAATGAGAATTAGAATATCCAGGCTAAAATTGAAACATGACCAATTTTAGAGAGATGAAAGAAGGCTTAGTTCTAGGACCAGTAGAAGTACAATGAAACAACCAGTTTTCTCAAAGCAAAAGAAAACAAACAAACAAAAAGAATCCAGAACAATCATGCTGAAATTTGTGAAAATAGGAAACTGAAAATATGGAAATCTTTTATTTGGATCTCCTTGACACCATAAAACTTGTTACAATGTTTTAAACAGTGAATGTTTTAGAATGTGGATATTAATATCTCCAAAGTTTCTGTCTACCTGAAGTTAAATCCTTTGAAAAGACTCCTCTACGGTAACAGTATTGAAAAATTTATTAAAGAAACTATTGTGCACTCTTGCCTTATTACTCATTTAATCTTGATCTATGTTTAGAGAGTTGTGCCAGCCAGGTCGAGGCCTCAAAGAAATGAGCACAAACATTTACCCTTTCCTATGCAGTATCGTTTTGGTGATAGAAAATTCATTTGGAAAATATCATTGAAGTTATAGTATAAGCAAATTCAGTAACCTTTAAATAGATAAACAGAAAGCTACCGACAAAGTGATAGTGGATTCTCAGTATTTCAAATGAAAAGAAAGGGGTAACCAAAGTTTTAGAGCTAGGAGCTTTCTGCATTTAAAAAGCCAAGAAATTAAGGCAGGCAGTGTTCTTAAAAAGAAGGTTGGCTAAATTCAGCAAAATCAACAGGGCTTCCAACATCAGTTCAAAATATGAACGTACATACATAACTGGCCCTCTATTTTCTTTTCCTGATTTTAATGGTTTATCCCCAAGCTGTACAGCCTTTGGTAACTCCTTGATGAGATCCATTATAAAGAGCTTTGTTCCTCCTGTATAAATTATAACATCAAACCAGGATTTGTTAACAGTGAATTAAAAAAAATCCTTTGTGAGTCTTCAGGATCCCAGGGCTGCTTGCTCTCTGATCCATTCCTGGCTCTTCTCTCCCCCTTTCTGGTCTATATCACAGGGGAGCTGATCCTGCAAGCAGCGTGGCCCTGCCTTCCCTTAGGAACGGGCTGCCAGCTGGGTGGGACCAGTGGGAAGCAAGAGCAGGAAAGGAGAGAGCTGGAGGATGGGCAAGGTCAGGATATTCCTCACTCAGCCTCCCTGCTCTAGCTCCTGCCAAATGCCCTGTGACTTGACCCTGGGCTCCAGTAACGTTGCCTTTTCCCTTTATTCCTCCCGCTTAAGAATCACAGTGGCTTTATCCTATTCAGAATCCATGTCCTCTTTGGGGGTTCTCTTCTCCCTTCTGTCACCTGCTTTTACAAATTTCTTGAATTAAATTCCCCCTCTGTTGACTACTTAGAGCAGTTTCTGTTTTTCTGCTTGGAGCCTGACTCTATACATCCTATTGAAAGGCATTATTGGATGATATACATGGAAAACTCTATTATTCCTTGATTTTCTTTTGCTAGAAATTCTTTACTTTAAATGTGCTATTTAGAAGTGCTAATAAGGGGTTCAGTCCTCAAAAAAGCAGAAAGAAGCCCAACACATTTTTAAAAATCAGTTTGCCATGGTCATAATATTCAAAACTATAAACACAAAATATTATAAGCTTTACAGCTCATTAGTCAGAACAGGGCTATACTTAGCTGTGACTGATATATAAATTCCATCCTAAAAAGAGGAGTAGCATATAATACTTGTCAAGACAATTACATCACACATCCTGTTTAAGGGGTACTCATTCACCAGCTTATTTGCCAGTGGTCTCTCTGTTTTCTCATATCAAAGAGAGAGAGAGAGAAAGGGAAAATAGAGAAGAAAAGAAAAAAACCCTGAAACTTTCTGTATTACCAATTTGAAATGCCATGTTTGTGAGTCCTTGGGATAATATTTTGAAATCTAAATTATGTCTGCACTTTTTTTTCTCCCTGTATTTTCTGCTATTGCTTCTCTCCTCCTTTCCCACCTCTGTAAGCAGGTCTCCTGCTAGGTATTCATTGTCCCAAGAAAAGGCAAAAAGAAAGGGAAACAAAAGTAATCTATGTGTATTTCTGGCTTTGTTTTATAGAATCCTGAATTCTCAGGGAAGAGGGTTTCAGGACACAGACTAAGTATCTTGAAGGACCTTCAGAGGGAAAAGGGTTTTCCTGAATCTTGGAAGAGGATACCCACAGGCACGCAGAAGGGGAGAGAGAAACAGTGCATGTTCAATGATTCCTGAGGAAGAAGCAAGGAGCTGGGAGCTGATACTGGAGGAGTTGCTGAAATACAGAATCCAGGGTAGACTCAGCAAAGGAGTCCCCTGAGATCATGGTTCTAGCCTGCAGGTGTGTCATGGCAGATTAATCATCACACAAATACTACCTGGACCTCATTCATCTGTACCAGCGATTACGTTAGTTCTTCCTCCCATTGACCAGTCAGCACCCCAAGTAGCCACAGTGACTGGTCAGGACATGGGTGGGAGCCACCAGGAACGATTTCTCCCTTTTTTTGTTCTCTGTGCTTGAGCATGGAAAGATGTAAACTGCTACCACAGGCAAGAGTCTGTGAGAGAATGCAGCTAACACAGAGAAAATGGATTCAAGAGATGGAGGGGAATTGGGTGTTGAAGACATTTGAGCCTGGATCAAGCTGTTTCTGGAGTGAGACCTATCAGACTCTCAAGTTATGTGAGTAAATCAGATCTCTTTTAGCTAAAGTCAATTGGGATTGAATTTTCTGTCATTTGCATTGGAAAGACTCCTAATTGATACACTTATCCCTAATACCTACCTGTTCAGGGCCTTAGTGCTGGGGCATAGTAAGTACAGAACTTACCTGAAGACTAATACTGATGCATACACTTAGGATATAATTTATTATGCTACTACTACTAGGCAGGGGGAGAGAGCTTTCATATTATCACATAGGAAGTGGCATGTCAAAATCAAATGGGAATGCCCATTTTGGGTTAAACCTTGAGGGAGGATGAGACTCTTCTTGCCACAGAGACATTAAACCCTCTACCACCACAACAGAAAGTTTAGTGGTAAAAGCTGGAGACATGAAACACAGCAGCCTTTTTGGTCCCTGTACATCTCTCACCTCTTTATTTCTTGATTCACTCAGCCTCAGTTTCCAGTCCTAGTCAACTAACAGAATTAGTTAGACTAATCCCAGATTACCTGTGTTGCTTCATGTATCAGTACCTTTGTACTAGCTCTTTCCTCAGGCTGGAATGAACTTCCCATACTGTCTACCTTTCAATCCCCAGTTAAGGGGCTTTAGCTTCTGTGAAATTTTGCCTGACACCAACACTACCCTGCTTATTATACCTCCCACCCACATACTCTAAAGTTGATCACTTGTCACACTGTGTCCATCCTTCTGTTGTGACCCATATGCAATTTTTTGTTCATTTCTCTGACTTCTGTATTAAACCAAGCTCCATGAGGGCAAGAATTCTCTCTAATTTATCTTGGAATTTTTAGGACCTGGCCATTAGGCTATCTACAATTATTTGTGAATAGTGGAAATTATTGAATACATGAAATAAATGAATGTGGAAGCAGAAGGGGTCACAGATTTTTAGAGCTGGAATCTTAGAGTCCACCTAATCCTTGCGAATTAAAATATTTACCACAGTAACAGGAATAGCAAAGTGATACATTTTAAGAGAGTCAAAGGTTAAATTTTATCAGAACGCATCATATGATAGCATTCTTTTTTATTCTTGCACAAACTATAACCTTATATTACAAAATTTAAGAATTCTCATTCTTTTAATTTGGCTACCTTAAATTTCTCTTTTGCAAATTTAAGACCTTCTTTTCCTTTAAGTATTTTATTTCCTGTGCAAGTCTGTTTGCTCCCCAGAACTACGCAATATTTGTGATTACAGAATATTTTATTATAGCCAAGAACCAAACTATGAGTTCAAATAGCAAATGAAATCAGATGCTTGAAAGAGCCAGGCTAATTATAATTGGAAAAAGACCCTCCACCAACTGACACACACACACACACACACACACACACACACACACACACACACACGACATTTATATCTATAGTCTTTAATAATTCCATGATTTCAACATCTTTGTGTAGGAAGGGAGTTGCTGTCACTTGAAAAGGTTATGTAATGCATCCTGTTTCTTACAGACCTATAGGAATCTGGGCAAGGTTAGAAGCAGGAGGATGAACAAAGTGAGAATCAACATAGCTCTGCATAAAAATGTAGCCAGTTATCTCCATTTAGGGTAGACTCAGTGCAGATTATGTTTTTAGGAAAATTTTTCTCTTCCTTAATGTGAATTGTCTTTGATAATTATTATTTGCCTTTGGGAGATATGTATGTGTAGAATCCAGTGGATGAGCAAGGAGAACGAGGTGCGAAATCTTCACTGCTACCAATAGGTACAGATTGAAATGCAAATTCCACAGGGGCTGTGCTGTTAGAGACCTCTGTAGTATTACTTCATACTCCCTAATTCAGGCTTTGGGAAAGGTGTTGCTACAAATAATATCCTGTGGTTGCACTGACTGGGAAAGGGGCTGGACCCTCCATGAGATTAAACGCCATGAGTAGGGCGTAAGGTGGTAAAGATATGTACTGTAGAGATGTGAAGAAACGTATTTTCTAAGGGGAGAGTCAATAACAGTGGACCTTGAGACGGGGGACTTGAGACAAGGAAGAAAGGCTAGGAGTTCGGGATATGCTCTTAAGGGTATCTCTGTGTAAGTAGTAAGTTTTTTTGTTGCTCTTTTCCTTTGACCAGTTGGGAAGTTTTATTTAGTGAACAGTTTGTAATCTGTCCTCTATGTTGTGGTTTCCTTCATTTGTTTCTAACCTTCAGTCGTTATTAACACCTGCACAGACTTGAGTGGTGGGTGTATGGGACAATCAAGGAAAAGAAGAACAGCTTTGGGAAGTATAACCTTCTGCACATGGCATCTCCCTGAGACCAGGGTTGTGGTCCCTACTTCTGACAAGCAGCAGGGAAGTGAGTGGTGGCCTCTGAAGGCTCGTGGAGGAGACCAAGGCCCTGAAAGAGCTATGAATGAGCAGATAACTCAGGAGAGTGGGGCAAAAACTTTCTTTGCCAGAGGTTTCTTTGTCAGAGCTTCCGGTCCATTTTTTTTTTTTTTTTTTTTCCGGTCCATTTTTAAACACTGTATCCCCACACTCCCTTCCCCTCAAAATCTATTTCCTTGCTGCTCTTTCACCTTTCGTTATTTTTTACTTGGATTTTGGCAACAGCTGACTATGTCGTCTCCTGTCACCAGTCGCTTCCTTGCCGTGGCCTGGCCCGTAACTGCCGTAGTTGTGTTTCTAAAGAGCTCTGGCCCTTGACCTTCCCCAGTGCTTGGCCAAAACCTCCTGTAAAAACCTTCTTTCTGCTTGTTTACTGTCCTTGGGATTTCTATGGAAAGTTGCACCTTTCATTTGAAGACGTAGGTATTCAAAGCTAGCAGGGGTGCCACTAAAGTCATTAAGAGGTGCCATTAAAGTCATTTATCATGCTAAGAGGATTCCATTTAAAGATTTACCCACTTAAAGATTACTCAAGTTTTCAGTATTGAGACAGATGGCAACACAGTGGAAGCAGTGATGTCCTGGAAAATCTGTCAGTTTTGTTTGGGAAATTAAATGTTCATATAGTTAAAGGCTTGTGGGATATGCTTTTTTAATAATTCCATAATCTCATCAAATATTTCTGATCCTAGATGAATCCAGAGAGAGTAACGTGGGATATGATAGAGAGCATGGTGGGGTCTCTGAACCATTGGATACAAATGGACCAATTCTTGGGCAAGGATCTTTACCACTGCACCTTATCTTTATCACATTACATCGGGGGCTTTTTTACACACAAAGCTCACTTAATTTCCTGAAAGTTAGTTCTTTTTAGCATTTTAAGAAGTCTTCTATAGAGTTAAGTTCATACCCACCTTTCTAATATGCGTGATGGTTTATAAATATGTAGAAGAGAAAGGAGGAAACAGAAAATATGCTCCTCTATCCCAGTAAGTCATGCTATTGAAAAGGGACCCAGACATAGCTTTGAAATCCAGTCTGGAGCTCCCATTATCCCTCTCTTTTCATATCTTTGGTCTGTCTTGATTGAATGGATAGCATGAAGCTGATATGTAGAGTCTTGTCTTCATCTGTGTCATAGAGAAGTACATCACTGATGTCTTCATAAGTGACACTAGTGTAAGATTTCTCCTATATCAACAATGTTGTTATAATACATTCAACTTTGGTATTTCGTTTATATGCCTTAAATCCAAAAGCTCTTCACCCACTGCTGCCCACATATGCTGACAACTGTTCTGATCTGATCCCAGCAGGAGTAACAGATTTTATTTCTTAAGCATTGCAGAACTACAACCAGAGTGTTATCATTAGATGAAAGATCTCATACTGGTTTTGCAAGAGAGAAAAAAGAAAGGATCGAGATGAAAATAATCTAGGCTATTTAAAAATGCCCCACATTTTCAAAATTTTAATTCAATTTGGTTTTCAAAGGTAACATATTAAAATGGCTCAAAGTTCAAAAGGTACAAAATTATGTACAGAGAATAATTTCTGTCATATCCCTGTTCCCCTGCCATGCAGTTCAGGCTAAACTAATGTTATAAAATGTTTGTATTTTCTCCCAGACATAGTCTACATGTATACAAGCAAATGTGAGCTCACACACATTTTTAAGTATGTATCTTGTCTATTTTTCCCTTAATCACTTATTTCGGAGACAGTTTTTTATCAGTACATAAAGGGCTTTTAAATTATTTTTTCTAGTTGCATACTGTTCCCTTGCAGGGATATACATAGTTTATTTCATCAGTACCAAGTGAATGAGTATTTAAGTTGTTTCCAAAGTTTTGCTAACACAAAGATATCCCTGCACCTACATCATTTGGTTTAAGGATAGATATTTCTTTAGTATAAACTCCTAGAAATTGAATTTCTTGCTTAAAACTATACTTTTTTTAAAGAATGTAATTTATTCATTTTTGAATTGTGATAAAAATTCAAAAGGAACAAAAGGATAAATCTTGAAAAGTAAGCTTTCTTCATCCCCCTTTGCCCTGCCCCCCACTTTTTTTCCCCAGAAGTAAATATGTATCAACTTCTTGTATATCCCTTCAGAGATTTTACATACACACCAAGCACACACACGTACAGACGCCTATGCAGGAGAATGTCCATATGAGAGAATTTAATGTATTTAGGCAGATTTGTATTTTCTTCTGCCTTGTCGTCTGCAGGGATCAGAAGGCTCTTGCAAATACGCTGACAGCATTCAGTGTAACAATTTAAGTCAGGAATATACTCTTTTATTGCCTCATATACCATTATCGTTTAAACTAATTCTACCACTTTTCTCTATGCACAGCTAGCTGTTTTGTGTGGAGGGAAGGAAGGCTGTGGATAAAGAGCCTTGCCCTGTCCTCACCAAAAATTGTCTAAGGAGGTCCAGTATGGAGTTTGGCCTGTATGCAAGGTGAACCACAGTTAGCCTGTAATGCTGTCCTCTTTATCTAGGGCTTCTCTTCCCCTTTCTCTTGTGTTGGAGTCCCTGTTCCATCTGGCACATGTAATCCTCTTTTTCTTAGTGTTCCCCCCAACTCCTCCTCCCTGCCAACACACATTCTCTTTCTCGCAGAATATATCCTTTGGGCTTCCCTGGTGGCGCAGTGGTTGAGAGTCCGCCTGCCGATGCAGGGGACACGGGTTCGTGTCCCGGTCCGGAAAGATCCCACATGCCGCGGAACGGCTGGGCTCGTGAGCCATGGCCGCTGAGCCTGCGCGTCCGGAGCCTGTGCTCCACAACGGGAGAGGCCACAACAGTGGGAGGCCCGCGTACCGCAAAAAAAAAAAAAAAAAAAAAAAGAATATATCTTCCAATAGCTCCAGAACAAGAGTATCTAGGAGGTAATTTCTTAAAGATCCTACATTTCTGAAAATCTCTTTAAATTATTTAATCTAATTAACAGTTTGACTGATAATACAGTTTTAGGTGGGAAATACTTTTTTTCAGACATTTAAAGGCATTGCTCCGGTCTTACTGTTAAGAAATACGGTGCCATTGTGATTTCTGACCCAATTTTTTCCTCTCTGGAAACTTTGGTGATCTTCTCTTTGTCTTCATTGTTCTAAAATTTTCCAATGATATGCCCTGATGTGATTTTATTTTCAACTGTTATATTGAGCACTGAATAGGCCTTTCATTTTGGAAATTAATGTCTTACAGTTATGGAGACTTTTCTTGAATTATTTCACTAATGATTTCCTCTTGTATGCTTTCTTTTATCTCCATTTCTGAAGATATATTCATTATATATTATATATTAGACTTCCTGGACTGGTCCTTCAATTTCCTATCGCTTTTCTACTTGTTTTTATTTCGTTTCTGCTATATTTTTTGAGAAAATTCCTCACCTTTATTTTCCAACTGACATTCTTATATATTTTATTTTTATGGTGGCAAAATATATATAACATAAATTTACTGTTTTAACCAATCTTAGATGTACAGTGCAGTGGCACTAAGTACGTTTACATTGTTGTGCAGCCATCGCCACCATCCACCTCCAGAACTTCTTCATCTTCCTAAACTAAAAATATGTATCCATTTAATAACAACTCCTATTCCTTCCTTCCCTAAGCCCCCAGCTCCTCCATATTAGAGGTTTTCTCAGATGTCTTATAATCCTTGATTTTCTGCTTTCGATTTAGAATGAAAAACTACAAGCTGATTGGGAGCTCTGAATGCATACATGCATATGGAGCTCACTAATCTTGACTTTACTGCAAGGTGATCTGGGAAGGCTGTTTGTTGGGCATCCTCATTAGCAATACTTTTAGGTCTTCCTAGGTGGCATGGCCAGGTACTAGAGAAAAGTCCACCTGTCTGCTTCGTGGAGGGTCAAGATTTGGCTGCCAGTGTCCTGGGAGCTGAGTGGGGAAGGTGCTTGAGGTGGTGTTTTCAATAGAATATTCAAGTCTTCAACTGTGCCTGGCCTTTATTAGTCCAAAATAACCACGGGGCCTTATTCCAAGGTGAGGAGAGTTAGTCTCCGACTGGCATCAGGCTGGGAAGGAGATCAAAGGAGATGATTGCTTCTCAGTCAGCTTTCACCGAATACTCCTGTAGCACTGACCTTCCCTCCTTCACTTTCAGTTTTGGAAGTACCTGGGCTATTATTTCCTGAACCTTAGGAGAATTCTGTTGTATTAATGGAAATGTTTCTCAGCTTTCCCCATTACTAGCTTAGTTTCCCCTCTCTGAGTTCTGCTAAGTCTCTCAGGTTTCATTCACTTATTTCCCAGTTTTCAAAAGTATGTTGCTGTTATCTCCTATCTTCCTCCTTTTTTTTTTTTTTTTTTTTTTTGTGGGTGTGTGTCTTAAAAAACATGTCCTTAAGATTTCTTTCACAGGATTTCCTGAAGTAGTGGCAGTTAACGTGTGTGTGTTCAGTCCTTACTTCAACCCCACGCTGGCACACCATATTCAATGCTTGCCTGGAGGATCTCATTGATTCAACAACTTCCAATAAATTTAGGGATCTAGAATTTAGTTTTATGCCATTAACTTAATATTGCCTTATTGAAAATTCTCTCATTTCCTCATTTTAAGGAAATATTTAGAAATTGGTTTATTTCTCCACCACTAAGGTACTAAAGTTGGGCCTAAATCATATGAAGTGCCTATTCTGATAAGGCAGTTGACATGTCAGCAAATAAATCTATTTTTTTAAGGTGTAATCTTCCTATAGACACTCTATTAGGAGGAATAATCATTGAGAAAATTATATTTACTCAGCAGATTTTAAATTATAAATGATTTCTGTAATTTGGTCCCCATTTATTAAAAAAAGGGTTCCTCTAGGTTTTTTTTTTTTTTTTTTTTTTAAGTCTCACATGTTTTCTTTGAATTCATTGCAGTTGGTCAAATTAGTGTTGCGGTAATCGAAGTGAATTTTCAAGGGAAAAAATAAAAATAAAAATAGAACCTGTTTATTACCCAGATATATCTGTTCCCTCTGCTGCATTTTAGTCATAGCTATTTAATTTCCCGAAACAAAAAACAAACAGATTTTTCACTAATGTCAGTACTGCAGAGCTAGCATAGGACAGAAGAGCCAGCTGTACTCGATTTCGTCTCATGCATCATCAACAAAATTGGCAGCTAAGTTCTGATTTCAGAGCCTTTATGGTTAATGATGATGTACAAGCTGTGCTTGATTTTCAGATACAAGACTAGTCTTTGCTGACAGAAAAATCTATTTTTGATTTGTAAATTGAGCAAATTTGATGCAAAATGATTGATGTAGGATAAACACAGATCATGAAGATAGCATTTTTAGACTCACATTTCTAACCCTAAAACCACTTCAGTTTATTATTATTGTCATCATCATCATCCTTATAATTATTAGCATTACAATGGTGGTAACTAAGTATTTAACTAAAATTGCAGTTACGTTTTGCGAATGAGTCATATATCGACGAGTATACTAACTTAAGACTGTAACTGCAATGAAAAGGAGCAGCAGAACTGATTAGCAATCAATTCTTTTAGCATCCCTGGTCTGGGTGTAAGGCTAATTCAGAATCATGTTGCAAGAGACCATGGGTAAAATCTGACATAGTGTAAAGAATGGTGGAGCAAATAGGTGTGAAAGAGGGAAAAAAATGCTTCTTTGATTATAAGCTCTTTGACAATAGCGATTATAACTCAGTCATTGCTTAGAGCAGCTACTATAGTTTTTGAATTCATACAAATCAATTTTATCATACTTGCTAATGGCATACCGTTGAATTTTTTAATAGAAGCAGCAATATTGGCCTTGTGCAAATTATGGAGCTATAAAATCTTGTCTTAGATGTTCTCTCATCTTGTCCCTTGTTAGGAGTCCTACCATACATACCAGTTCTTTCATGCTGCCTATTTCCTGGAGGTAGTGCTTGCTACCCCTGCTTGGGGTTGCTCCTCCCTTACTCCATACCTATCACTCCTTAACCTTATCAAAACATAGCTGCCCTTGTCCCATTACTTTATGATTTTGCAAGGACACACGTGTTAAGAGCTTAAAAATGTTTATTTTTTTAATATGTTATTCTAATAGTACAGATTTGCATTTTTAAGAGGAACTCTTGAAGACCTATTGCCAGCAGTAGAAATATCATATCTTTCTGTCTGTCAAAAGTGGCAAAAATCCATATCCAACAATAACAGGCTTTTACTTATTGATTCCACCCAGCTTAAAATGTGAAACAGAGTAAGATCAAAGGCTTTGCTGTCAAATGGATCTAGTTTTGAAACTCAGCTCTGACACTTACTAGCTGTTGGTCACAATTTACTTATCTTTAAGATGGGATACCATTATCCACCCTATAGGGTTGTAGTGAGAAGTAAATAAATGAATGCATGTAAAATTATTGCTATAATGCTGAGAAATAGTAAAGGTTCATTAATTGGGAACTGCTATTATTATTTACATAATTTATATCAATATATATTCAAGTATTATTTCTTCATTGTTGATTTTTTCTTGGTCTCAAATATAGGTTCTATATAAATATGCCTAAGTGAACCAAGAATATGTAAGGCTTTGTTTTCCCAAGACTCTGCATATAATAATTGCTAAATGAATATCAAATTTTATTTAATCCACCATGAAATGTCTTTGATTACAATATATATTTCCTATATGGAAGAGATGGCTTAAATAAAGGAAAAAGGTTTTCACACTAATGTACTTTAATTGAATCAAACCATTTTTTGTGGTTTTCTTCAGTAAGAGCAAATGAAGTACGCTCTTAAAACACAGTCCTGGGGCTTCCCTGGTGGCGCAGTGTTTGAGAGTCCGCCTGCCGGTGCAGGGGACACGGGTTCGTGCCCCGGTCCGGAAAGAGCCCACATGCCGCGGAGCAGCTAGGCCCGTGAGCCATGGCCGCTGAGCCTGCGCGTCTGGAGCCTGCGCGTCCGGAGCCTGTGCTCCACAACGGGAGAGGCCACAACAGTGAGAGGCCCGCGTACCGCAAAAAAATAAACCACACACACACAAAAAAAGAACATCCAAGAGACCATCTCTAGGTAAAGAGTTTACTTAGTATTGCAGTGAACTTCAATCCAGGAATTTTTTTTTTTTTGAAGTATAGCTGATTTACAATATTGTATTAGTTTCAGGTATACAGCAAAGTGAGTCAGTATACATACATATATATATATATATTTTTTCAGATTCTTTTCCATTAGCGGTTACTACAAGATACTAAATATAGTTCCCTGTGCTATATAGTAAATCCTTATTCCTTATATATTTTATATATAGTAGTGTTTATTTGTTAATCCTATACTCCTAACTTATCCTTCCCCCCCTTTCCCCTTTGGTTACCATAAGTTTGTTTTCTATTCTATGAGTCTGTTTCTGTTTTGTAAATAAACTCATTTGTACTGTTTTTTAGATTCCACATATAAGTGATATAATACAATATTAGTCTTTCACTGTCTTCACTTAGTATGATATTCCATGTTGCTGCAAATGACAATATTTCATTCTTTTTTTGTCAGGCCAGATATCTTTTAAAATTGTTTCTACAGATTGAGTTCAAGGTACTGTCATAATGAGTGACTGGTGAGTGACTCTAAATGAGTCTGATGCAAAACACCAGGCCCTCAAAAATACAATTTGATGTCTAACAAAATCTAAAAGCCTGGTTGATATTTGGAAGCTGCTGGATCATCTTTGAACATTGGAGAACCTGAATTGACTACTTAGTGATTGAGTTTGGGGATACAGACCTGAGTGGAGTAAGAAAACCTTGCCCATTCCCATATTTACCAATGATTGTATCTTCGTTCTTTAGAAACTCAATGTGTTTCTACCTACATGAAGCCTTGCTTTGCCCTTTCTCCTTGAACTGGAGTCAGCTCACTGGAGTCAACAGCACTGAACATCCTGGAGAAGAGGTAGTCTCAAGCTTTTAGCTCCAGATGAGACCCATTTACCATCTTGGATTACACTGGGGCCGCTCAAAAGTAGATTCCCCACCAAAACTAATACTTCTTGCCCATCTCAACAGTTGCATGTCAAGGTCTTCTCTTATCCCTAGCTGACACACCTGGGAGCTGCAGATGCCAACAGATGTTGGTAGCTTCACACCTCCCATCTTAAAGTGGCTATCCTTCTTTAGGAAGGTGTCAAACACCTGTTTTGACCCACATTTCTGCCTCTTACCTCAAACATCATCAGGAACTCAAGCTCACTTTAATTACCTACTCTTTTTTTTTTTTTTTTTTTAATCCATGGGCCAAATCCAGCCCACTGCCTGTTTTTGTGAATAGAGTTTTACTGGAGCACAACCAAGCCCATTTCTTTACATATTGTCTGTGGCTGCTCTCACACAAAAAAAGAGTTGAGTGGTTGTGACAGAGGCCATCTGGCCTGCAAAGCTTAAAATATTTACTAGATGGCTCCTTATAGAGAAAGTTTGCTGACCCCTAGCCTAGAGCTTCATCCTCATCTGACTCTGTACATCCACTCACCTGACCTGCTCTTTCACTTCTGCTGACATCACGTCTACTCTGCCACCTGGAGCTGAGTCCAGCAGCACCAGACCTGTGTGCATCCTCAGCTTCAGCTCTTTGCTTTCTTGCTCCAAGTAAAACCTGGATGTGCTCTGCTGAAATCACTTCTGATGCATTGTAGTCAGCATGGGCTGTTTTTCTTTTACATCCTACCTAACTACAGGTCTGATCCTGGAGTCAGTGTTCTCCTTGCCTCATCCTTCCAAACCCTCAGCTCTGTGAAGTTTGTGCCATCAGACTTTGTCACCTTCTCCCCCGCTTTTTTGAGTTCTAGAGAACTCAGTTGCCTTCGTTATTTGATAAAGTTAGCACCTAGATCACAGTCTTTTTATTATTCTACCATTATTCTCCTAGACTTCCTTCTTACTGACTTCAGCATCCACGTGGATGATACATCCAGTACCTTCAATTCTCAGTTTCTGGACCTCCCCACCTTACAACAGAATGATGTTATTCTTCAGCCATCCTCAGACACTTTCTCCTGTGGTCATACTTTTGACCTTGTGATCATCAGAAAATCCATCATCTCCAAAATTTCAAGTTCAAGCATGCCACTCTGTCCTAAACAGCTCAATAAACCAGGTACACGTACACAGCAACATTTTGACTTCATTAAGATGTTCCAAGCTGTTGGGTTTGTGACTGTATCACTATCAATGTGCCCTCCCCAGATCCTCTCTTCCTTCTGTACCCAGCTTAAATTATATAATACATTCATATAATACAATATTAAAGCCACTCTTTGACAACACCCTTCACTCCTTTCTGCCACCCTCTCTCACCTGGCCGAGCTGCAACCCTGGTTTCACCCAATAGTCCCCATACACCTAAACAACTGAACGTTGATGAAGACACAATAGCTATGTCAGCCAGTATCACCTTAAATGCTGGCTATAAATCTCAGACGGGTAGTTGTATTAGGATTTTCCAGGGAAAGAGACCAATGGTAGACAGAGAGATGATAGATAGATAGATAGATAGATAGATAGATAGATAGATAGATAGATAGGAGATAGATAGGGTGATAAGGTGATCATGGAGTCTGAGAAGTCCCAAGACCTATAGTTGGCAGGCTAGAAACCCTGGAGAGTGAATGGTGTAGTTCCAATCCATGTCCAGACGTCTGAGAATCAGGAAAGTCAATGATATAAGTTCTAGTCCAAGACTGAGTCCAGAGTCCAAAGGCAGAAGACCAATGTCCCAGTTCCAAGACAGTAGGAGAGTGAATTCTCCTTTCCTCACCTTTTTGTTCCATTCAGGCCTTCAGTGGATTGGGTGACACCCACTACACTGAGGAGGACAGTCTGTTTTACTCAGTCTACGGATTCAGATGTTAGTCTCATCCAGAAACACCCTCACAGATGCACCCAGAATAATGTTTAACTAACTATCTGGGCACCAGTCAAATTGACACATAAAATTAACTATTGCAGTAGTCAAGTTCTATCACATTACTTTTATAGGACTTTAACATTCCCACTTTTCAAAATGATAATTTAATATCTTGTCTTTACTCCTTGAATCTCCTAACCCCTTTTACTCTCCATGCTCTCAGCATATAACACTGCTTCATAAATCATTGAGAAAATGGAAGTAATTCGATAAGAATTCCTTTACCTTTCCAACCTAAAACTGTTTACTTACCTCCCTCTGTGCCTGACCTCTGCCTGCTTTGTTTTACAACAGAGCAATCATCTCTGCTGCCACAACTGCAACACCCCTCTAGTTGTGCTCTGGATCCCATTCCCCCTCTCCTTATCAGGGTCTCGATTTCTCAGTTATCTCTCTATCATCCTCTCCTGAATCATCAGTCTTCACTCAATTACTCCCATTGTCATAAACCACCTCTGGTAACTCCTTTCTCAAACACACACACACACACACACACACACACACACACACACACACAAAACAACAACAACTACTCTTCTACTACAGCAACAGTAGCAACAATAGCAGCAAAAAGACCCTCACTTCACCTTACATCCTCTTCCAGTGGTCTCTTGGGCCTCCACTAAAATGTTTTCTAAGAGGAGTATTCCCTGTCCACATATTTAAAAGTAGTCACACAGGTACTCTTTATCTTATTCTATTTGAAGTCTCTACGTTGCATTTATCACTCCATTATGTGTATATATGTTGATGGTGTGTGTTTACTGTTTTTCTCACCCCAGTATTACATAAGCTCTGTGAAAGCAGGTGTCTTCTCTGTCTTTTCACCTTCATATTATCAGCACATGTGACAGACATAGAGGATCCTCAATAATGATTTCTCGGATGATTGAATGAATGAACTATTTCCTTTTTTTTCCTGTCTATTGCTAGACCATAGGATTCTCAAGGGCAAGGACTTTGTGTCTTGTATGTGTCTTTGTAGCTGATTTCATAAGCACTTGTTGAATGAGTGAATGAATCATTGATATAAATGAGCAATAACCTAAAGATAAAAGTTATTAACATGATGTTCTACTTTTAAAATCGGCATTGGCACTTTTACTTCAAAAAATCAGAATGATTTCTTTTAGATTTACACTAATTCCTTTTAAACTAGTGCTAATTTGTGTGACTTATCCATATGCATCTAAATTAATTTTTCTAACTTTAACTAAGACTTATAAATAAATAAGTGTACATATATGTATGTAGATGGATGGCTATATATACACCTACCCACACATATATAAAACATATGTTAGTCCTGTTCTAAGAATCTGCCAAACTTTCTTGGTAAGACTTGCCAATTGCAATCATGTGACAGGATGACAGTTCTCTTCTCTGGGAGAAGTCCAGACTTACAATGTCTGGGACAGAAATAATATAGACCAAGAAACATATATAGCTGATGATGGATGATTTTTGGCTCCCATAATGTGAGGTTTGGTCTTCTTATTGTGAGACTTTGAAAATCATTAGACCAGAATTTTTTTTTTTTTTATTTCTACTCAGCTAAAAATTTTCTTTCTCATATTTCTGTATGCAGGCATACTGCAAAGATAACTTGCCTGGTCAATTTGGATTTATACTAAACTCTACCACTTAATGATAGCTTGAGATCTTTTTGCCAGTGTAGCTGCCTTATTTTTATTGGCCTTGTAAGCATGTGCCCACATATACCCAATTACAGATGCTTTCCTGTCATCATTGATATAATACTCCTTAAGAGTGAAGGTGTTTTCACTCTCAGGCAGAACTGATTCTAAGGCGGTGACGGGGACACTTCAGTGATTGCATATGTGCACAGAGGAGGTAGCAGTTAGGAATGCTCTTAGCTGCAAGTGACAAAAAAATCAACTAGAAGTGGCATCAACACATTTTCGCTCAGTGGCTTAATGACATTAAGGCTGCTATCTCTGCAATGCCACTGGCCTTCTCCTCAATGTCAAATGATGGCTGCAGCATAAAAGTGTTCTGGCACCCTTGTCTCAGCAAAAGCATGTTACAAATGCAGGAAGCAGGAGGTGTGTGGGCAATATCCTTGAACATTGTCTTCTCATCAAGGAGAGAAAACTCTTCAACAGACTTCTCTTAACATCTTCTTGGCTCCAAATTGGTCCCATGACAGTCCTTGGACCAGCTGCTGAAGCCATATTTCCTGAGAACTAGAGACTGTTGCCTGATTTCTGAACAAACCTGGGGCTCCATTTGAAAGAATAAAAAGAGGAATGACCTTTCGTTGGCAAGGAATGGTGTCTCCCACAGAAGCTACCAAGAACACTCATGAGACTTCATGGAGATCATGCTTATGTTGAATCTGGAATTCAAGTAGAAGTGGGCCAGGTGAATAAAGTTTGGAAAGGTTGAAAAGGCAGAGGGAGCTGCTTCTGCAAGTGTATGGAACAATCAGAGAACTGCAAATAATTAGAGTTGGGCATTCTGTATGTGTGGAAGAGTGAGAGAAGAGACTGCAGAGGTTGACGGGAGTCACATCACGCTATGAAGACAAGTGAAAGCAGGGAGTCAAGTTCTCACACCTTCAGGAATTCATTCTGAGGTTGTTAAATTTGCAAATAAATACCTGTCCGGGCTTCCCCCCCAACCCCTCACCCCACATGTGGCTGAGAAGATCTAGACAATACTTCCATTTCCCCATTTTAAAGAAGAAAGATAGAGCAGTCATTACGCATGATTACTTGCTCTCTCCTTCTCTCCTTAGCCAAATCTTGCTTGGGAAGTTTTCAGGTGTTTGCTAAGCCAGACTGTACTCAGTGGGTTATGGAGCCTCAGAGGACTTGCCAGCTACACTTCCTCTACTAAAACCTTTGGAGAAAAGAAGCTGAGTGTTTAGAATGAAACCAGTCCTGCTACCGTGATCATTATTGATTAGACCAAGGGATCAGTACCTGAGCCAAAAGCTGCCCAGTAGGAATGCAACTTATTAGGTAATGACAGACAAACATAATCAGATCTTCTCACTTTGGGAAGGTTAACAGAGTGAGGGACAGATGCCAGAAATATCAGTAGCAGAGGCAAGGTGCAGAGGAGGGAGAAGGGAGAAAAAGGGCTAGAGAGAGAGTAAGAGGAAGGGAAAGGGAACAATAGCTGAGCTCTAGAAATGAACACAATAAGTCTTTGATCTTGGAAACTGTGGGAAAAAGAACAGAGAAAGCATCAATTGTTGAACAATTCTTTAGTGACCTGAATTGTATTATCATCAGACCATATGAATCATTAAATTTATTTTCAAAATGCAGTATAATCCCATTCCTCCAAAGAATATGACATAGATAAAATTATTGATGCAGGTTGCAATCATAAATTATTTTGGATCAGGTTGAACTGCTGTTCACCTTCCAAGGTAAGTACCTGAGGTGTGAGGTCTCTGGGAATAGGCATGTCACTGTTTCCTTTCTGTGAGCTTGTGGTTGATGGCTCATAGAGACTTCCTTTCTTCCCTGAGCAGTTTTGAATAAGAAAACAATTATCAAAATGGAATGAGGTAATCTCTGAGGCAACAAGAGAAAGAGAAATGATGTTTAGTTATTAGAAACTGAGGGCCAGAGGAGACATGATTCGTGGATCTGCCAGGCTGAGGTGTACAGCCTGAAGTGCAAATAGAAGCAGATTGGAGAACAGGAAAGAAACTTGTGGGGAAAGCAGGCAATAGGGACCTGTTCCAGTTGAAGTATACCTATGTCTCCCGGAAGAGTAGTTCACCATGGCTACTCATCAGAATTGCCTGGAGGACTATGGAAAAACTCCATTTCCAGACCTTAAGTCCTGCTGAATCAGAACATGACATTTTATGCAGCTGGCCCAGCACCCACCCATGACGGAGCTTTCACCTGCTGAAGTGAAAATATTTGTGTCGTGATAGCAACAGTCCTTTCTTGAAAAGGACTGTCTTTTGTTCTCAGACCATGGCTATCTTAATTTTTTACTGGAATGTTCTTCCTTTTATGAAATTCTTGTGATAAAACATGGTACTTTTAAACAAGGTTCTTAGCAAAATCAAAGTTAGCAAAACTATTGTGGGTTTTGACCTTGGGTAATTTACCATCATTACTATCACTAGTTTCCTGACCTTAAAATGTAACAGAGTGGTTTTGTGCAGATTAAGTGAGATAACATGTGTAATGTGCCTGGTATATATGAAACTCTCAAAATTTTCTCTTCCTATGCTGGTTAGGTAAAATACTTTAGTTTGCAAAGTTTGATAACTCCTGCTTAGACAATAAAGGTGATTTATTGTTTCAGATAAGTGAAAAGTCTAGATCTTTTGTTGGGCATAGGGTATTATTTAAACAGACTTGGCTCTAATTTTCTATGATTCTTTCTGTTCTACCCTCCTCTCTGTTTTGGTTTTGTCTCTGGGCTACCTCTTCAATGTGGCTGCACATAGTGAGAGATCCACATGGTGAGAAGGAATGCAGTTCCTAAAACCAGGAGCCAAATTCCAGTCCTAAGGAGTTTGGACCACCCCTGAGCCAGTGACTATGACCAGAGAATGCCGTGCATTGACTGGCTCAGCCATGATGCATCTGTTCCTGAACCAATGCCGGTGCTAAGGGAAATGGGATTACCCTAATCAATTTAACACGCCAGGACCAGTCCCCAAAGCTGGAGATGCTGTAAATCCCAACAAAACCAAAAGGCTGCCACCCAATGGGCTGGAGGAGAATTGAAGTTGGAGGAATTACCACAGGCCCTTCCATAGCTTTATTCCTAAATATACTTGCTATTGGCTACCTGCATACAGCAGCCTCCTATACATACCCTTACTGCCTGCATTAAAGTAGTTTGGGTTAAAATGAAAGAAGCTTCCAGTATTAAATGTTATTTATGTTATTTACTTAATACTTAAAAGTACTAAATTGTTGGGGCTTCCCTGGTGGCGCAGTGGTTGGGAATCCGCCTGCCAATGCAGGGGACACGGGTTCAAGCCCTGGTCCGGGAAGATCCCACATGCCGCGGAGCAACGAAGCCCGTGCGCCACAACTACTGAAGCCCGCGTGCCTACAGCCCACGAGCCGCAGCTGGAGAAAGCCCGCGCGCAGCAACGGGGACGCAATGCAGCCAAAAATAAATAATAAATTTAAAAAAAAAAAAAAAAAAAAAAGTACTAAATTGTTGTTATTGAAGATTGAAAAATATAGAAAATGAGAAGGGAGAAAAGGTTCTTATTGCCACCAGCGAAGATAACCATCATTAAAATTTAGCGTTATCGTCTTTCTCCTATGTGTGTGTATATTGTTATATACCAAATTTTGTATGTCATTTTAAGCTAATATATACCTTTCTTGATTATAAGAGAAGTATCTAGTCAAGTTATTTATTTATTTTGCGTTACGCAGGCCTCTCAGTGTTGTGGCCTCTCCCATTGCGGAGCACAGGCTCCGGATGTGCAGGCTCAGCGGCCATGGCTCACGGGCCCAACTGCTCCGCGGCATGTGGGATCTTCCCGGACCGGGGCACGAACCCATGTCCCCTGCATTGGCAGGCGGACTCTCAACCACTGCGCCACCAGGGAAGCCCGGGAAGCCCTAGTCAAGTTTTTAAAATGGGAAAATACAGAAGTGTAAAGTAAAAAGAAAGGATGGATGGCAGAAAGTAAGACAAAAATAGAAATTTCATTGAAATACCATCTCTAATTTTTAGTATGCATCAAATATTTGTTCTATATAGTTGAGGAAAGGTATTTATACTTATGTTTTAAGCATAATTAACAAAAAAATGCTCATTTGTCCTAGATGACAGATAATATTTACCACTGGATGGTTTATTAGTCTTTCCCAATTAAAAAAAATGACTTGTAATCAATATGAGTTTTAAAGATGTGAAACTCATAACTCAAGCTTCCTAGCAATAAAAGTGACCACTATTACTATATGTAGCTCTGTTTTATGGAGGGGAGGGGAGGGGCTTAACATGTAATAATTCTCTCAGTGTGGCTCACAACTTAGTAAATAGTTTAGCCATTTTTTATTTTAATTTTTAAAATCAAAGTAGTATATGCACATAATTTTAAAAGATAAATACAAACGCAGAAGTCCTCTGCTCCACCTCTCCTAGTGGATCCACTTCTAGTCCATCTTCCCAGAGATAACCACTTTCAGTTCTTTTTGCTGTATCTTCTAGAGACTGTACTGGCATGTGTCCTAATGCTTTTAGTGCCATTTATAGTTATTGATTTTAAACTTTAACTGCTACCTCTCAACTCTAGAATATGAGTACTTAGCAACCTTCCACTCTTCCTCTCATCCTCCAAATATTATATCACAATTTTTGGTTAAATAAACATAAATTGTTTGTGTTGCTGTGTCCATATAAATATTGTTTACAGATGAGTATGTAATTTATTATGATGATACTTCCTTTCTTCTATAACTTTGCCTTCCAGAGTGAATTACTGTCTGACTTGGTTGTTGTTATTATAAGTTTTCTTTATTTTCTATACATCTAACATTACTTAACTTCCCCAAATTTTTAATATTAATTTTAAAAAATTAAACTCTCCCACTGAAATGAAAAACATATCAATAGAGTCAAACATATCAAGTTCCTCTGGCTTGCTGGCTTGCTTACTTTTTTTGTGCTATCACCTCATCCCAACTGTCCTCCTGTTCCAGGGACACAGACTAACCGCTTTCCAGGTCCTCTGCATAGCTGTTGTCCTGGGATTCCCCTCACTACTCTGTGTTGACTATTTTCTAAAGATTCTTCCCTCTTTCACTGTACTCCTTCATTTAGTAGAGCACATCATGCACTGGAAGGCCACTTTTTGAGAGCTTGCTTGCCTGCCAAATTTTTATTCATTCACATTCAATTGATAGTTTGGGTGGGTAGGTAATTCAAGACTAAACATTTTCTCTTGGTGCAATAAAGGCATTTCTCCACTCTTCTGGCATCCTGGGTTTGCAGTTACCCTTCCTTGAATGTGGTCTCCGCTTTCTCTCTGGAAGTTCTTACCTCTGTCTCAGGTGTTCTAAAATCTTATTGTGAGCTTTGATGTCTGTCTTTTTCTATTCATTGTACCAAGAACTCTGCAGAAACATGTTCTTCAGTAACAGGATATTTTCTTATATTATTTCTTTGATCATTTCTTTTTATCAATTTGCCTCTCTCTCTTTCAAATTCTTACTGTTCTGATTTTGTATCTCCTGTATTGGCATGCTTGATTTTCTTATTTTTCCTCTCCTGTAGCTCATCTTTTTGCCTTTTATATTATTTTCTCTGGCTGACTTCCCCAACTATATGTCCTAAACACTCTACTAATTTTAAAAAATTCTGCTGACATGCTTTTTAATTTCTGTGAACTTTTATTCTTTTCTTCCTCTCTACTTCTTTTTCTTCAATAACATATTCTTCTTGATTTATGGACACAATATGTCACTTAGTTTTCTGATTATATTAATTATACATTTTAAGCACAATTTTTCTGTCCTCCACATTTCTGTTTCTTCTGCATTCAAATTTATCTTTTAAAAATATGTACTCCTATTTTGTATTTTGGAGGTGGCATTCACGTTCCTGGGGATAGTGGGCTGTCTCTTAGGTTCTAGATGGAAGCTCTGTATGCTAATTGGAGGCTCTGTGCATGTGTATGCGAGTGAGGCGATGTGAAGTGAGAGGGATGTGGCCGATTTGAGGCTTCACTGCTGCAGGGTGAAAGGAGAGGGACCTAGCTGTCCAAATGTCAGTATTGTTGGCTTTTTATTTGGGCCAGATCCTTTGTGTTAATTTTCTATGACTGCTGTAGTAAATTGCCACAATGACTTAAACCAACACAAATTTATTTGATAGTTCTGTAGTTCAGAATTCTAAAACAGGTCTTACTAGGCTAAAATCAAGGCTATTTTTCTTTCTAGAAGGTCTACAGGAGAATTGGTTTTCTCGCCTTTTCCACTTTCTAGCAGCTGACCACATTTCTTTCCTCATGGCCTCCTTCCATGTTCAAAACCAGCAATGGCTGGTCAAGCCTTTCTCATATCTTATAACTCTGACCCTGACTTTTACTTTTCTATCTCTGTCTTCCGTATTTAAAAGACACTCTGACTACTTTGGGCTACTCAAATAATCCAGGATAATCTCCTTACTTTAAGGTCAGCTGATTAGCAACCTTCATTCCATCTGCAACCTTAATTCCCCTTAGCCATGAAACATAACATATTCACAGGTTTGGGGGATTAGGACCATCTTTGGGGGGGGTCACTATTCTGCCTACCACACATTCCAATTTCCTGTCTGATGATCTCTTCTAGGTACAGAACAGGGAATAGAACTGAGATGTCTTGATATTTTACAGGAATTTCATATATTCCCCCTGTTTTCTATCTTTGCAGGGGCTCACTTCCCATTCTCTTTTGTCTTAGTGTGGGTTCCCTATAGTTTAATTCTTCTGGAAAATGAATCTCTGGTTCTTGCCAAATATAGAAGGAGATCCATCCATAAACTGGGAACCTGCCTGGGAGGGTGATAGCTCCCTAGATGGGGTGGTCATGTGTGTGGGTAGCTGTGTCACTGGGTAGTGTGGCATGAAGATATGAGAGGCTAATGGCTGTTCTTTCCATTTTCAATTCCAGCCACTATTCCCAGCTTTTTAGGTACCTGGTGTATTCCTAAGCCTTCTCAGGAGTCATCCATCTGCTTTCCTTCTTTCAAATTTGTTGACCTCCTTTTTTCACTCATTTCTTCTCACATTATTTTTCCTCCTGTGAGTTTTTACCTTTTTTTTATTCCTTTATGTTTATTTTAGTGAGATATTTTGGAAGGATCAGAGATAAACAAGTATAATCATTAACCAGAGTTGTTTATCATTTTTAAACAAGTGATAAAACTGGAGAACAACAGGTATTATTTTAGGTTGTCACTAAACACGGACAGAGGTTCATTATAAATTGAGAGGTACAGACTTGCAAATAAACATTCATGTTCAGGTAATTGGAAAAGAGAAAGAAAAAAGAGGAAAGAACAGATTAGGGAAGCACTGAAGATTAAGATTGTTCCAAGTCTGCAGAACTGATCTGATGTCACATTTTCAATGGGATTAATGAAAGAAGGCCACACTATGTAAGTAAAACTATGCAAGTTCTTTCATATCACTACTTCTGCATTTTTTAAATCTTAATTTTGAATCATCTCTGAGTTCTCCAGATTATAACTGCACGGTACCTTATTTTCTGAGACAATGCACACCTAAGAATTTCTTCCTTGTTCCCTGATGCCTGAAAGACAGCTTGTCCAGGTGTAAATAGTTTAGTTATTTTTTTCTTTAAATCTCTTCAGATGTTTCTCCGTTGTCTTGGGAAGGTGTTATTGTACAGGTGTGAAGATGGCTTTTTGTTCCTTTCTGTACAGCCTGCCTAGGTGCTTCTGAGACTTTTTTTTTTAGTTATTAAAATCATAAATTTAGACAATTTTGGGTTATATGCTATTGATAGTCTAAAAGTAATAAACAGTGAAAGTTACTTTAACATACATATTGACACATTTCTGAGATTAGGGTAAAATATGTAACAATTCAAGGATTCCTTGAATCAAATACAAATGGTCCTGCTTAATGATCTATCCTAATTAAAAGCTGTCTTAATTTTTAAATCAGCCTTTCCATGGATTCACAAGTGAGATTATAAATTAAAGGCCAGTAAAAAGCTGAATCATTTAATTATCTGGAAATTTCTTACTTTAAAATCTCTGTAAATCTATATAACTACTTTAACCCTCCTTATTTCAGAATGTCAAAGCCACAAAGGCTAGTGTTTACCCTTTCTGTAGGAGCTGACATATATGTGAAGCTTTAGCTTTTATTACAGAGTGGATGTTGTTATAGTCTGACTTGGTCATTTTATAGGCAAAAAAAAACTACTTCAGCTGATTTAATTGTCATTTCAATTTTTCAGTATTTTTTTTTTTCTGCACTTTGGAGACATTCTCTATTCAAATACAAGTGCTGTTTTGTTTCTTTCTGACCCTGTTGTCTCAGAGTGTCAATTTCCTGGGCTATACAGTCCTTAAAGATAGGATCAGGTCTCATCCATTTCTATATTTGCAGGGCCAAGCCCAACAATTAGTTTGAAAGATGCAGAGTGCGGGTGAGGTATAAGTTGTGCATTTATACTAGAGCGTATATTTAAGTCAGGAGTCACAATGGCCTTTCTCCTACCACTGCATAGTCCTCTGGGCCTCCCAGAACAGATAGCCCGCCCTCTGGCTTTAGTTGTAAACCTATCTGGAGGCATGGATTGTAGCTGAACATACATAGGATGTTTGCCTTTGGGAGGTCCATGGCCCATGCCACCCATGGAACTGCCAACAGCCTATCTGATGACATCTTGAGAGGTTGAGTGGAGGGTTAGGATACTGTTGTAAAGCTGTAGTACAGTTGAGTGAACAGCCTGATATAATGCAAGTGTTGAAGGAGATGAGAAGGAAATGAAAGTCCTGAAACCTGCTCAGGAAGGTGAGGTTTACCTAGATGGCAGGGCTGGAGAACGACGGAAGACAGCAAATGAAAAATTGCTGAATTCCTGGGCATAGAACATACGGAATTTGAATTCATATATCCCAAATGAGTCTCCATCATTATTTAGGCACCTAATCTTTAAGAACATCACTATTCTCTTCATATTCACAGGCATATATACCTGCATAGTAAATTGTCCTATATTTTATTCCCATTGAAGAGTTAAATCTATTTAATCTCCATTCTCCAATGGAGAATTCTTAAATCATGGTCTCTGACTATTCCTTTAATGAACAAGTGAAGTCTTGTGAATAGCTTGAGTATTTCAACAATGGTCAAGTAAGCTTATAAGCAGAAACTTCTATGTAACAGCTGGATCATTGCCTTTATCTAAGAATTAATCTTCCTAAATTACACTCTAAATATTTGTTTCAGCTTCTAGCCTTGCCACAAGTCTATGGGAGATCTGGTTAGTGTTTATGAATGACCTTCCTAATGGGTGGGAGAAAGCAACCCTCCTGCCCTCTCTGCCCTGCAGACTTCTCCAGTTTTTTCTGGTGCCTTTGTTACAGAAGAATTCCAAGATCATGATGGCTCTGATTCGTCAAAATCATTTGGAAAAGGTTTCATTCAGATCCCAACCCTATCATGAAATGGATATCAAACTAGAATATGATCACAGTAACAGCCATAGAGGAGTCCTTAAATACCTCTTCCCAAAGGATTATTTCTTTATGATGCAAGTTGAAATCCAAGGAAATAATTAATATTCCTCAAGGCAATAAATAAATAAGACAATAAAGTAAAAATTCAAAGCCATAAGTAAAAAGTAAGGAACTTCTCTCAAATTCCTCCCAGAATTTTCCTGTTTAGGTATCCCAGGGATCTTGTGTGTATAGCCTCCAAACGCTATGGTTCCTGATGGTTCCTGTGTTCCTGGTAACTAATCTATGAATTTTATTATATTTAATTCAGTTATGTAGAAATATCTAACATTTATTACTTCTATGTGGCAGGTCCAGTTCTAAGTGCTTTGCATATATTTACTACTCAATCTCCACTTAGATTTTGTTATTCCTGTTTAGAAACTGAGGCACAGGAAGGATAGCAATTGTCTCAAGGTTGTTAATGTAGGAAGTAAGAGAACTAAGATTCAATCCCAGGCAATCTGGTTCCAGCATCAAAGTGCTTAATCACACACAATAATGCCTCTCTAAAATTCTTACTTTGTTACACATAATTATCAAATCCTATGATTTTACATAGTTTTCTGAGTGAAAAGAGGAAGCAAAGGAGAGCTGCTCAAAAATGTTAGAAGCAAATGTTATCCTGCTGTGTTCATTTTTTAAAAATCTTTCACTGACCTCATGAGTATAAAGAAATGTGTCCCCATCCAGATAAAACACCAAAGTGGTGTTCCAGAAATGGATTTGAACTCCAAATCTTTGATGATCATAGATAAGAGACTTGGGAGAACCTAATTTAAACAAATTGATTTGAGCTAAAGACAAAGCTCAAATTAATGGTACAACCTAGAAATGCTCGCTGAAAGGCTAAATCTTTGGATTTTTATACTATTTGGAAGAGGAGTGGTTCTGTTAATAGGACAGACTTTGTGCAACATATGTTAAGAAAAAATTTGGAAGCACTTAAAAAATACAAGCTGGAAGCTGAATCTTGTAAAAAAAAAAAAAAAAGAGAGAAAAAATCCTTAAAATATTTTGGAGCTTTTAGGAGAAAGTCAATATTAAAATTAGCATGAATATAGAGAAAGGGCTTTATGAGTCGAGTGTCTGTTGTTTTTCTAAATGTCAGCATGGAAACCCAAACAGACAGAGGTGAGTTAGGTCCCTGGAAAGACTGACTGGGAAAACTGAGTGTTAAGTTTGTGACGTGGTTGATGGCAACCAAAAATTGTCAAGTGCATGATGACAAAGTATTTCCTGGAACTAGGGGCTGCTTCAAGACGTATAAACAAGGGTAATGTGGGGACCCATGCTTTAAACTAAGATGGGTTATTGCCACACATCACCAGCTGTTCCCAGAGAGGGAACAATGTTTCCAGAGAGGTCTCTGGAATTCGGAAACCATTAGCATAGTTTGAGCTGAACTTTATACTGAATTGACAGTCTTTGCATACAGCAGAGGAAAACACCCAATTTTAAAACATAACTTCCACTCTTTCATTTTAATGTCGTAATCTTGAAAACAGAACACTTGGCTATTAACCGAGACTAGGGCTTACTTCATTACAGCTCTTAGAGTTTACCCTGAAAATCACATTTCATTGAGTCCTTAACTTTCATTCAAGAAAACTTCCTCTAGAGGTATGACTACCTACTCCAAGGAAACAGGAAAGTGTATTTGAATTCAAAGTTACTGTCGGACCCTTAATTTTCTCATCTATGAAAAGGAAGGTTTGGTCTAAACCCTCTATAAGAGTTTGTGGGGATTTGTTGGTATTGTTTTTAAGCCTCGTAATCAAATTCAGATGTTGTTGATATGACCTCCCTAGAGTGACTATCAGTTCTAACAGAAGAGAAGAGACGCCTAGGGGTGTGTATGTATATGTATCAGACATACCCACACATACATACGTATGTATACGTGTGTATACGTATACATATACGTGTGTATACATATACGTGTGTATACATATACGTATACATGTATACGTGTGTATACATATACGTATACATGTATATGTGTGTATGTATATATAATACTCAGAAGTGAATATGATGCTCAAGAAATTTACCACACTGAAAACTAAATAAGAAGCCCTCTCTGCAAAAACCAGAAAAGAAACTTACCTAGCTTTCCCAGTATGCTTCTCCAGAACATTTTTCTCCCCATAGAGTAAGAAAAGTACTTTGCAAAATTCTTAAAACATCAGCCTAAATAGAGTTGTGACTCCTTCTAAAGTCATGGGTGTTTCTGGCTCACACTTTACCATGTAGGTTACCGTTTACCGGAACAATGAAGTGTTTTTGTTTAAAAGTCTGTCCCCTCTAATTAAACAGAAATGGAACTGAGTCAACAATGGAGTTCTAGAAGCTGACAAACTGAAAATGTCAATAAGCTATTAAAGACATGCCCTGTCAAAAGATACTAGGAAGTTGCATTGATCCTGAATCCTTAAGAGAAAAAGACCTTTAGATCAGAGAGCTCTCCTTAAAAGGAGCTGAGGAACCTTAGCCTAATCGTGATTCTTTCCCCTTGCGAACGCTTTCTGGTCCACAGGTTCAGCAACTTGGCCATGCAGCAATGGCATTCTCTCTGTACTGTCTCCTAACCCTTTTTGAAAATGCAGAACATTTGTTTAGCAGAGGGCACCAGTGCTCAGAAAGCATACAGGTCTGATGGTGTGCGATGATTCTGTCTTTTATCTGTCTTTATCCTTGGGGGTGGGGGAGGGTTCTTTATACCTGGACCACAGAGCAGCCATCTCCATGAAACTTTTAACTAACCCAGTAGGCTTCGAATTTTATCGTGATAGTTGCACAACTTTGTGACTATACCAAAAACCAGTGAATTGTACGCCATAAATGGGAGAATTATATCTCAACAAAGTTGTTATAAAATTTTTATAGTGTGTAGCGTCACACCTGGATACAGTTCTTGAGTCTTAGCCCAAAGGGCTGAATCTCTAGATGCTGAGTCCAGGCAACTGTGTTTTAAACAAACATTTCAGGTGACTCCAGTGAGATGACCCAAGGTCCACACTTTTAGGGAAATCTAAAAGAGGTGCTACATTTTGGTACTTCCTCTAAACAAGAAAAGAAATCCCACAAAAGTTCAGAGTAATCAATAATCAGTAAACAAGTAGTATAACCATCCTTCAGCAATCATGAATTTGATTCAATTCATAATTCCCCATTATGAATGTGAATATTATCAGTACTATAGGAACTGTGATAAATTTTTACTGGAACTAGGTCAGGAGTCCTCTCAGATAACTTATATGAGTATTTATCAGGCCACAAAGGAATTTTCAGTACATTTTCTTACTGAATCCTCACAAAAACCCTATTGAGTTGCAGGAGCTGTAAAAGCCACCTGTCTTCTACAGATGAGAAGGTGGAGATTCAGCAAGGGTAAATGTTTTGCCCCGAACACCTAACTGATAACTGACAATCTGCTTGGATACCAGGTCTTCTGACTCCTAGTTCAGCATTCTTTTCACTATAAAAATCTGTCTAAAGATGCTTCCTCAGCATATACCAGCATGGCCTGCCTCTAACCTTTAGAAGCTATTGTTTGAGCACATTTATGAAGTTTCTATTATTAATGATGCTAAGAAACTGTACATCTTTTTTTTTCTATCTGTATCACAAAAAGAAAATGCACAACTTAACACATTTACCCCCAATTTCTGTAACAGTTTTGTCTAAAAAACTGGATTAATGTACATCAGCAGTGGGGAGCATCTGTGAATGTGTGTGTATGTTGAGAGAGAGAGAGAGAGAGAGAAAGTAGATATATGGTGTTTCCATATGTTTGTGGAAAGAATGGAATATTATTCTAATGTGAAATTACAAAATAGAATTATCAATTTGTAGGTGAACTGTTAAAAGAAACGAACATGTATTGGATAATTACTATAAATCTACTTCTCTCCTCTCACCAATCCCCACCCCTCCCTGTCTCCGTTCCTTAAAGACATGCATTGGGCTCATGGCCTGCTCCACCCAGACCCCACCATCTTCCTGAGGTGAATTAATGTCCCTGTGAATATCTCAAGCCTTTCAGTTCCTTGATCATCTCATCTTTATTAACCACTTCCACTCTACCTTAGATACCCATTCCCATGGCGACGTCATCACCCTGAACTTCCCCATCTTTGAAATATTTGTTCCAAAGATCCCACTGAGCACAGCTCTCTCATTTGACCTCAAGGAATTCTTCAAGCATCTGGTCAACCCATTCCTCTCTTTATTACTGTTTAGGAAAATCTTAGATTGTATGTTCATCTCTTCAGTTGTACTCTTGTCGATTCCCAAATTCCTGGCCCCATTGTCCTTTCACCATGGGCACCTTCGAATCTCTACCCAGGCAATCTGGCATTCCCCTTTCTCTGTGCCTACTGCTGACCACTGGCTCTCCACGTTTCTCTCTTTAACCTCATCTGGGTTTCAGTGCTGCCTGGAAATCCTTCCAGCTCCTTTAGACTTTTTCCATTTTCATCAACCCTTTACACACAATAACTTGTCTAATAAGGCCATGTGTATGGACTCTCTTCTTTGCAAAGGGAAACAGAAGCTTTTTTCATGGAAATGTCTTAAATTTACTACCTCCAAATCTATACAATTAACTATATGCCAGAACCCATCTGTTCACACTTTTCTCTTGCTTCAAGAAGGTAGACATGTCTTCTTTGAGGGAGACTTTTAAGATATTCTTCACATATCTTTGTTGTCTCCCTCTCTTCTGACTCCATATTTTTACTCAAACATATTGAATCTTCTTTTCCCTTAAATTAAAAACAAAACAAAAAACGTTTCTTATCCCTGGACCCTCTTCAATCTACCATTCTTTCATTTAGTTGCTCAAGTCAGAAGCTTTGGAATCATTTACTCCTTTCTTTTCCTTATATCCCCCATATCCAATTGATATAAAAGCTCTGCCAAACCCATTTCCTCAATATCTCTTTATTCGTTCAATTTTCTCCTCCTCCATTTCCCATGCAAAGTCTCTAAATCAGTGTGGTCCAATAGAACTATAATGTGAGCCACATGTGTAAAATTAAAAATTTTCTATTAACGATAAGTAAAAAGAAAGAGAAATTAATTTTAACGCTATATTTTATTTAATCCAATATATTAAAATATTATCATTTCAACATGTAGTCATCATGAAAAAAGCTACTAATGAGATATTTTACCTTCTCGATTTGGATTAGCCATATTTCAATAGACATACGTTGCTAGTGGCTACCATATTTGATAGTGCACCTCTAAATCATCATCTCTTGCCTGAGCCCATCATTTCTTTGCTTGATGCCAGAAGGAAGCTTCCAGTGGTCTCCTTGCTTCCTGTTGGGACCTACTTCCATATGTTCTATAAATTTCAGCCAGAATGCTTTTTCTAAAAATAAAATCTCACGTTCTTTTCCTCTGTAGAACTCTGCATGGTTTCTCACAGCTCTATATGCTTTTACGATATTTACAAGACCCTGCATAAACTGGACCTTGTCTACTCTCCAGCTTCCTCTCTTCCTTGTCATATTCCACAACACAGCACACACCCCCCACTACATATATTTTACTCCTGAGAGGTATATGATCTTCTTGGCTTCGAGGTCATTGCATGTTCTGTTCTTGCTGCATAGTTTGCTCTTCTTCATCCTTATCCCTATCCATCCTCAGTAGGCTAACTGCTACTCATACTTCAAGTCTCCACAGAAACCTTCCCTGATCCCCTGGTCTGGATTATGTGTTCCTCTTGGGTGTTCACATGGAATTCTTAGTTCCTTCTACCATAGCCTTTACGGTACTGTCAATGCTTTCTTTATATTCACTGCTTCCTCGCTTACCCCTAAGTACAGTCAGGCTGGGGGCAGGACTAACTTTGTCACTTTTTTATCCCCAGTTCCAAGCACAGTGCCTAGCATGTGGTAGGTGATCAACAGATCTTCACTGAATAGGTGAATGAGTAAAATGAACACATGTGACCTTTTCTAAGACAAGGAAATTAAAAAAGAAGAATCTTTCGTATTTGAAAATTCTCCTATGACTAAAGGTAGTTGTGTCTCTTGTTCTTTCTTGATTCCTTGGATCTCACTAATTTCCAGATGAATTTGCTTCAAAAGAAATAGTTTCTTTAAGGTAGGTATTAAAAGGTAGAGAGCATGAAAGAGCTTCCACTAGAAGAAAGATAGAAAAACTTCCCAGAGAGAATAACTGAATTGCATGGCATATATTAGAAGAATTAACATTTGATTTTGTGGTGAAATAACCATTATTAAAATTAAACAATGACTTCCATGTCACTAAATCCAAGGGACATTTTAAATCATCGAAATTTTACCTGATTTCTCAGGTGGTAGTGTTTTTAAACTTATCTCCCTGTTGAAACGTTCTTTTCCAGTTGGGATCCCTGAAATCTTACTCTGGTTTTCCTTCTGTCTCCCTGGCTGTTCCTTTTCATTCTCCTTTCTCAGTCTTTAAGTATTAGAGTTCCTCAATGCTAAACCCTCAGTCCCTTCTTGTCTCATTCCCTGTTCTTTCCCTAAATAGTCTCATCCAATCC
This sequence comes from Phocoena sinus, assembly GCF_008692025.1. Classification (NCBI taxonomy): domain Eukaryota; kingdom Metazoa; phylum Chordata; class Mammalia; order Artiodactyla; family Phocoenidae; genus Phocoena; species Phocoena sinus. The sequence continues at coordinate 75,846,077 of NC_045769.1, read as the reverse complement.
ATGACTTTGTTTTCTCTATACCAGTGCTTCTCAAATATATATTTCAACACCAAACCTCTCTTCTTGTCTCCAAATTCATCATCTAAGTATCTACTTAAGATCTCCGTTTGGAGAGATGAATGCACCCTAAATTGAACAGAATAAAAATGGAATTAATAACCACCTATAAAGCTCCCTCTCCCTCCAGTGTTTTCTGTTTCATTGAATGACACAACGGTGCACGTAATTGTTTAAGTCAGAATACTGGGAATCATCTTGGACACCTCCTTCTCCTGTAATCGCTATTTCCGTAAGGCAATCAATAGTTACTGAATTAATATCAGAGATGTTTTACATTAACAAATATGTACAGAGCCCTTAACACATATATGTATTATATGTTATTATTGTATTTATGCAATATATACATCTATATTTGCAGAGCAATGGAATTTTTTCTGAAGTTCCACACATTTATCTAAATGCTTCTTCCCTATTCTTGTAACAGTTATTGGAAACAGTAGTTTCCCTGTCTATGTAACCACTGTTTGCTTCTTTCTACATTCACAGGAAATCATTTATTCTCCACTTTTCCTCTTTTGTGCGTCATTTTGTTTTCTTTTTCAGATAAGTTGTGCAATCTGTATGTGTAACTTCTCACTGTCACATTAATCCTATTCCATTGTTAACACATTCCATTCCCTTACATCCCCCTCTTTTGAAGCTTTATTGAAGGGTAATTTACACACCATAAAACTCAACCATTTTAACTATCGAATTAAGTAATTTTGGGTAATTTTACTGAGTTGTGCAACCATCACCATAATCCAGTTTTAGAATATCTTTTAGAATATCTTCATCACTGCAATAGAATCTTTTATGTCCATTTACCCTTAAACACCCTTTTAGCCAATTTCCCACTTGAAATTGTAAAGCCAGGATGTATTACATGCCTCAGTAGAACTCAGTGAGTGCTTGGTGCTATGGGGAATAGAATAAAATACAATATCTAATCTCAAGGGGGCTAGCTAGTTGGTAAAATAAGACCTCAGTCAGAGACCCACACAAGAGAAAATAGATCCTATTGCCTGCTTTTGTGAATGGGCCAGTATAAGACTACAGAGACTCCTGTCATTGAGCAGATAATCTACATTTGGAAAAATCTTTCATACCCCATACAGATAGATTTTTTTTTTTCTCCTTGCAGCCTTACAACACTCTTTCTTAAACTGACCATTGATAGTTTCCAGAAGTATGGACTTTTTGTAACATCTTTTCTCTCTTCAGTGTCATCTTGAATATGTACCTCCTTCTGTTTCCATCTATTTGTAACCAGAATCTAAATTATAGAATTTGCATCTTTCCAAGTAGAATCTAACACTGTTCAATAAATACGTCAAATTATGATCACTATAATTTTTCACTTTGGGATACTAGTGAAAGGAGTAATGTTTATTAACTTCCTTTGAATTAAATGTAACCAGTAGCTTTTCTGGCCCTTGGGTTGTTATTAATAATTAACTGTGGTGATGAAGAATTACTAATAGTTATGACCCTGAGGAGCAAAATAATGTATTTCAAAGAGCTGCCTGTACCTTTAAGTGTTGAGTAAAGCAATTCAGTCCTTTTTCATCCAGGAAGTCACAAGCACAGGGCATTCCCAGGTGCCAAGTGCTGATTGCCCTGCTCCCATCCTTTCCTAGTCTCATTTTGAGCCCTTCTAACGGCCAGCAAGTCAGCAGGGACAGGTCACCGGAGGAACCCATTAATGTAATGTGGGGATGGGGTAGAGGAGACAGGATATGTGAAGCTAAGAAATGTTTGTTTTCAGCACGTGAACACCTGCCTCCACCAGTTTTATTTTATATGAAGGGAAATAGGGAGAAGTTGGAATGCGTTAGCTTCTTTCATCCTCTAGCAATGCTAATTTCCCAATGTGCAGGGCCCTGGGCAGTGAGTCCTCCATTGCCAGAATTTTGGTAGGCTTGGGTGCTCACATAACTAGGTGAAGAGCTTGAGAAAGTACCTACTGGAACGCTATGGTTCTCTACCTTGGCTGCATGTTACAGTCACCTGGGAAGCCTTTAAAAACTCCTATGCGCAGACCACCCTCAGACCAATTAAATAAGTATATTTAGGGATGGGATTCAAGCATCAGAATTTTTTTTAAAGCTTGCTGGGTGCTTCCTGTGCAGCCACATTTGAGAACCACTGGACTGGTGATAGACATCTCTTGGGTTTTTTTTTTTCCCCAGTTTTATTGCAACATAATTAACATTGTATTAGTTTAAGGTGCACAACATGGTTTGATATATGTATATTTTGTGAAATGACTAACACAATGAGGTTAGTTAACAATCATGACTAGACATCTGCTGTTATCATGAAAATAGCCCTCAAGCAGTGGCTCTCGGGCTTAGCTGCACACTGGGGTAACCGGGGAGTTTAAAAACATACCGATGCACGGGTTTCCGTCGTGGCGCAGTGGTTGAGAGTCCGCTTGCCGAGGCAGGGGACACGGGTTCGTGCCCGGGTCCGGGAAAATCCCACAAGCCACGGAGCGGCTAGGCCCCTGAGCTATTAGTCGCTGAGCCTGTGCCCCGCAACGGGAGAGGCCACAACAGCGAGAGGTCCGCGTACGGGGGGAAAAAAAAAAAAAAAAAAAGGTACTGATACCTTGACCCACTCCTAGCGATTGTGACTTAATTGGCTTGGGAGGGGGCTCAAGCAAGTATCAGCATTTTTCAAAGGCCCTCTCAGTAATTCTAATGTGCAGACAGGAGTAAGAACTACTGCTTGAACTGGGAATAAACATCTTAACTCGTTGCCAGCTTAGAGGGAAAGATGCTGTATACCTGCTGGACGAAGATTGCCATGAACTGAAGCAAGAACATGAAAGGAAATGTGGAAGCAGTACCAGAGATAAAAGTTACCTGCCTCAAAGTGGGGACGTAAGATCAATCGTTGTGAATGGTGTGTGTGTGTGTGTGTGTGTGTGTGCATATGCACGTGTGCACGATGTGTGTGACAGAGAGAGAGACTGAGAATTGGGGAAATTTGTCCCCAACCAAGAGAGATGTGCTGAGGGTGGAAGATAGAACTGAACTTTTTAATACTTCATAATTTTGGACACTTGGTCAGCCTCTCTTCATCTGCAAGCAGAGCTGGGGCAGTTTTATTTGCATATAGAATAGATGGGATTCAAGAAGTATTCCCTAATCCAAAAATGTGCCTTCTCTTTCACCTTTCCCATCGACCACAATGGCTGAAAAAGCCGTCTTTCTCTTGGGTTATGCCAGACCAGTAAATCGATTTCACATTCTCTGTTGGTTTTAGAGCTTGGCTTCATTTTCTTTATCAAATGCACCAAGTTAGGCCCTGGACTGGTAGGAGTGGTGAACAATTTAAAAGAAGCCTTCTCTAGGCTTAGCTCTGAACCTTAAGAACAAAGGTTCTTGCCTGAGAACAAAGTCCCAGAAAAGAAGTGCCTCAGGTGATGGAGAAATAAGCCATAATGTGAGGAAGGGATCCTAAAGAGGATGTCAAAGATGAGGTCACCAAAGGCAAACGTGCTTCCTTTCCAATTAACTGAATACCGCAGTTGTAATTTGCACTGGTGAAAACCCTGGTTGATGAAAAATGGTTCTGTCTCTGTTTCCCGACTCAGAGTCAGCTGAAGGTGTTCGTGTTCTAGTGCCTCTGGATGGAAAGCAGGGGTTGCTTTGGAAATGTTTTGGTTTGGAGTAGAGCTCCTTAATGACTGTCCACTGACGTGGCTTTTTTTTTTTTTTTTTAACATTCTGTATTATAGCTGTATTAGATCAGTATGTGGCTTGTTCTCATTAAAAACAAAATCTGATTATGAGCCATTATTTGTTGAAATTACTGTAAGCAAACAGTAACATTTATTTTTCATCTAGGACTTGATTATGAAACTTGTGGTTTACCCAGAGTTATTTTGAAACTTCTGCTTTCCTGCTCTGGCTTTTGGCCTGCTGACTATTCCATTTACGAGGGGTGCTCTGCTGCAACGGAGAGCAGTGGAAATTCTAGGCCCTCACCGTTTGCTTGCTGGGTCAGCCTTACAGGTCGGCTGGAAGTGAAGGTAGCCCAGCTCCCCTGACACCAGATCTCTCCCCTGCTCTTTCCCATCAGGGTGTCTGAGGCTTCTCTCTGTCAGCCTTCACTTCCCTGGGGTGGTATCAGTTTAAACTGCACTGGGAAGGGTCAAACACACATCATTTCATTATAATGTAAGTTAGCTCATCATATGACCCAACACTCAAACAACTGGAGAGGCAATTTCCAAGGAAACAGGACTCGAGGTACATTTCTTCATTTGGGGCTGGTGCATTAAGTTAGGTGCGGTTAGTTAGGAAGGGTTCAGAGGACAATAAAGTAGCTGTTAAGTGACTTACATTCCTATCACAACATAGTCAGATGGGCCCAAGGTGTAAATATCAAACACCGAGCAGAGTGCATCTTGAGCAGGTACTTCGCCTCGACTTTATCATTTGTACAAGATTAAGCTACAAAGAGGGTATCGGTGTCAGTTTCTTTCTGTTTGGGCCCCACGCAAAGAACATGTTGTGAAGTCATTTTTACCTCCAAGAGTTGGCTGTAATCCCTACAAAACCCAGTTTATGGGGATTTGGCGTGAACACGTCGTTTTCCTGAGACGGGGCGGGGGGGGGTGGGGCGTGGTGGTATACAGGTAAATCCAAAAGGGTTTTGGGTGAGCAAAGAAGGTCCCCACCGCTCTGCTTCAGGAGCAAGTCTCTTGCGGTCCCTGGGCAGCGTCCGTGGCTCTGCCCGCCTGCTGGCCCCTCAGTCGGCGTCGTAGGCGGGGCTCCACCCCGCAGCAAAGCGGCGGGCTGAACGCTCCGCCCCCCACCTCTGCTTTCCGGGCCGCCTGCGCAGTCAGCCCGCAGAGGAGTCGAGCTCTGGCGGGCGCTCAGCGCGCCGACGTCCCGCCCCTCTGGCAGGGCGCAGGGTACCGGATCCCTGGTCGAGCTCCAGGCGTCCGGCAGGAGTGCTCGAGAGCTGGTCAAATTTGCGGCCCACCCCGCTGACTGCATGGAGTTCCGATACACCCTAGAAGCAGTTTAAGGCGGTGTAGGAAGGGTAGAAGCGGGGTGTCGCAGAAGCGCTCACCAAAATAAAGTCTTAAAATTTAACTATAGCAATTGGACTAGCGCTGGACTGAATGAATACCTATACCAGAAAAAGTTTTTTCGGCTGGGGGATGTAGCTCAGTGGTAGAGCGCGCGCTTCGCATGTGTGAGGTCCCGGGTTCAATCCCCGGCATCTCCAAACAGCCGGCGTAGTCTTTTAAATCTCGGAACACTATGTGGTCCATTACTTTTTGCTCATATACTCTAGGGCCCCCCCCAAAAACGTCTAAAAGAAAGGCCCGAAAAATACGGCAAATGTCAGGTAATCGACAGTTTCGACTGCTCGAAGAAAAAGTAAAACGGGAAATTATCGTTGATTTGTCTTTCTCCATTTGCATAAAATCAATGTTTCTACGTTTTAATTGAACTTCTTTTGGGGTTCTGAGATGTGTGGTAAAAATGGGGTAAGGTAGAAAAGTATTACTAGTTGCATTGGCCGGGAATCGAACCCGGGCCTCCCGCGTGGCAGGCGAGAATTCTACCACTGAACCACCAATGCTCACGGGGAAAGTGGTTCGTCCATGCCCTACTAGAATAGATAGATGTTTACGTGTGTACTGATTCTTTTATGTTAATAATTATAAATTTATGTATTCAACATCAGAGGAAGCAATGGATTTTTTAAATTAAATAACTATAATAAAATATTCAGTTAACATTTACATAAAATTCTCATTATATTTACTTCTGTTGAACCTTATGAGGAGATTCTTTCCTCCGAAGTCGTCCTTGGTGAAAGGGGCAAGTGAAAATTTTGTCATGTATACACAAGATTACATAATTACTTAGCTGTATCTTCAGATATTTAGATAATTTAGAACAACCACTCCCTTTTTACTTTTCTTATCTTAGCTATTCAGACAAATACATGAAGATATTTGTCAGGGTTTGGGAGTAGGGATGACGGGGCAACCAAGTTATAAGAGTATATTGGAACTGTGAGATCTGAACAGGGAACTTTGGAGCATTGGTGATTGACAAGTGACCTAAATTCTCTAAACTGCCCCTTCCTTAATAGTGAGAGACTTGATCCTGGGACCCCTTTCTACTCTAATAGTATGAGTCTGATCATTTACCCTTAGTTTCCATGAAGTGTAAAATTGCAAACCACACACCAAATATATATAAGGGGGAGAAAGTAAAGTGAAGGAAATTCATTCGTGGAAATGAGTCTAAATATAAGAGAGAAGGCTCTGGATTTAGGCATTACTGGCCCTTTATCTCTGAGAGGGAAACTCCCAGAGATTTGCAGGATCTTTGATAGCCAAGAAGAATTTTGGGGGGAAAAATACATGAGAAAATAGCAGAAAACACATAGCAGTTGCTATGTGCTGGGCTATGTAAATAGCATTATATATGGACTTCAACCCAGTGAAGTAGGTATTTTTATAATTACCCTAACTTAACAAATGAGAAAACTGAGGCTGTTAGAGGCAAGATTGGAACACAAGTGGTATCATGTTTAACATTTGGTTGCCTAGCCACTGTCCTGTTCTGCCTACAACAGAATAAATCACTGTGTAGTTATACCAGAAATACTGCATGTGTAGCTCAGGAACACTGTATATCAAGAGTGGAGTTAAAGAAAGATCATAACACACTGCTGAAATAATGTAAGAGCTTCTACATCAAGATTTATTTTTAAGAACTTTTTTTTAGTGTGTGCATACAAAGCAGAATTTGAAGAAAAATACATTACAGAATTATAAAAATGTAAAAGATATAAAGAGATTAGAGAATCAAGAAATCTAGACTACAATCTTAGTAACCCATGGAAGAACAAGTTCAAATCATTTCACCTCTCAGAACCTCAGTTCTGAGAGATGAGGTTTTAAAATTGCATTCAGAAGGTCTCTAGCTTTCCAGAAGTGCCTCAGGGCCACTAGCTAGTGGGGCCTCACCTTCTTTTCCCGGGCCCCTCACTTCACCAGCTCATTTATAAACTCTCCCATTTATTTGCATCTGTTTGATGGGTTACAAGTCTAGAATAAAAAACATTGAAAAGCCCTCAACTAAATGACCTAAGTTCCTTTGAATCTGAAATGTTATGATTCAAAATAAAAAAGCAACCAAAAAAACCTCAGCATGAGAAACACTACAAAAATTTTAAACAGGTGGAAGGAATCAAATAAGAAGTATGATGTAATGGCAAACATTATTAGTGACCTACCAAAGGCTATTTTACTTTTTTCTTCCTAAAAGTCTGGGAGAGGCTACCTAGCTCTAGGGACAAATGTGGTGCATTAAGCCAGTTATCCCATTCTTCTTTCCAAAGATTGAGCCGGGATGGGTTTGTGACAGTTCCTGCCAATGAGAGAAAAGAATGGTCAGCTAGGGAAAGACGGTGTGTATGGAAGATCTCTTTAGCCCTTTCTTTCTTGCTTGTAACACTGCCTTGTGAGGTATAATGCTTAGAGCTGCCCCAGCCATCTTGTGACTTGCAGGGAGACTGAGGATGACCCAGCAGAAAGAAAGAGACATTGCACCATCCTGGAATTTTCTCCAGCCAGATTTTAGGTTAGGTCAGATAATTAAGGATCTTAATTGTTTAAGCCCCTTTGAGCTTTTTTGTATTTTGTTACACGCAGCCAAAGGCATGCAGGGTGTGTGTGTGTGTGTGTGTGTGTGTGTGTGTGTGTGTGTGTGTGTCCAGCAGTTCATACACTTTCTGGTACAAGTCTTCTATTCTGTAGAGAATCAATACCTTGAGATTTGGGTGAGGCTAACTTGCCTCTTCATCTCTATTTTTCTGTCACAGTGATAGGTCTACCCAAATATTTTCCCTTGCCACGGTGCTTAAATAGAGATGATATGTGATGATAGCAGGGGTAATCAGAGTCCTTACCAGAACTTTCTTTCCAGAGCTATAAGCAAAGACTATATTTTTGATGTGGTGGGCAAACAGGTTGAATGTATAACTGGGATTGTTTGTGGCCATCTTGCTTGTCCAAAAGAGTTAGGGACATACCCACCCCTAGTATGACATTGAGCCCCTAGAAGCAGCCATGCCTAACTAGAACAAATTCTGGATTTTGCGTTTATATGAGTCAGTAAATTGTCCTTATACAATAAGTTGTCTTTTATTTTTTAAATCAGTTTGAATAACATTTATATTGCTTGCATCTGAACAACACAAATTGAGAAGTTATTTTACCCCAAATAGTAAATTTAGAGAACTCATTACTCCAAAATGTGCTATAGGCTGAAAATATGAAAGTTTAAAAAAAGTTTAAAGAAATTCATCATCAGTGGTTGAATGACCAGGAGACAATAAAAGCCATACAAAAAGTTTGAAGGACCCATCCTTAGTCTGTTGGACAAGTATTAATTCTGTAGCAAAGGAAGCCACCTAACATATTTTGAGCAGGGAAAGGATCAGAGCATTTGGAGAGATGACCTGGCAACAATGTGTCAGAGAAATGGAAGTAAGAGAAACTAAAAGTAGGGAAATTCACCGAAGAATTGGTTACAGTGGGAGTGGAGAGGCATGAGGTCTCTAGCATGAGGCAAGGCAGGAGGAAGAAGAAAAATGAATCTAGAAATCCAGCTTAAGTGAGTGGGAGAATAGTGGTGTATTGTAGGGAAGTCAGGGGAAGAAAGGACGGGAAGAAAAGGGTAAAGTGTCTACTTCTGGAAATACTGACTGAGGTAAGTAGGGGGAGACCCTTACTGGGCAGCTGACGCCTAGATCCGAAGAAATCAAGGCTCCAAGGTGGAGTGGGGCGTTGACTGTACAGAAGTGAAAAGTAAGAATGTAGATGTGGAAGGAATCACAGAGAGAGCAGAGAGCTGAGGGCAGAGCCTTGGGAAGATCTGTTTTAGGGAATGGCAGGAGTTGAGGGGACAAAGGGAGAAAATCAGGGGAGTGGGGTGTCTGGAATCTGTGGAGACATGGCTTCTCAGGCAGGCAGAACCCTCCCCCTTTGCTAATTCTGAGTGACACATCATGACAAATACTGGTATTGCTGTGTTTCAGGGATGTACTCTGAATTCACACCAGAGATGCTGTGGCAGGCGGTGGTTTTGCCCTTGGTATGGTCAAGCATGGAAAGATCACAAGATGGCACACACTAACCCTTTCCCTAGACTGCCGGGCTCCCAGGCTCTGATGAGTGGCCCCCGCTGAGGCTGGCCAAGAGGAAGAAAGCAGGGAGTGCCGTGGAAGGTTACACAGTCACGTCTCTTAGGAAACCTGGTCTTTGGGACAGCCCCATGGGCCAGGCAGGGGCTTGTAATTCGCATCATAGCACCTTGGGACACTTGCTCAAGGCACCTAGTCCTGGCTGGTGCTGGCTCACCATGGAAATGTGGCCAGGCTTACAGCTGAAGAAAGCAAATCATTTAGAAACAGAAGTAGTTCATAGAATGCATAGCCACCAAAGCAATGACTTTTTTTTTTTTTTTTTTTTTTTTACCTTGTGAGTGATTGTATTGATTTAATACACACAGCTTATTTCTGTCCCAGGTTACAAACTAGCCCTGGGGAAATGGTGGAACCAGTCATTTGGATTGCCCTTTACTGGCTGGGAATTAAATCATTACTTATTCCATTTTAGAATCATAAGTAGTACCCTAAGGCCTACTTTCCTAAGGATTAGAATCAAGGCATGGAAATGAAGAATACAGGTGTAATTCTAAGATGCATGCAAGATGTTGAGAATGCAGCAGTTTTTCCTGGAAAGCTGTCACTGCAAAATCATCGCGCTCTCGATTTGCTCATTCCTAGTCCTCCAGCATGTCCAGCTAGTCAACACATCTGATTCCCCCCTTTTATTTATTTATTTCTTTATTATTTATTTTTTGCGGTATGCAGGCCTCTCACTGTTGCGGCCTCTCCCGTTGCGGGGCACAGGCTCCGGACACGCAGGCTCAGCGGCCATGGCTCACGGGCACAGCCGCTCCGCGGCACGCGGGATCCTCTCGGACCGGGGCACGAACCCGTGTCCTCTGCCTAAGCAGGCGGACTCTCAACCACTGCGCCACCAGGGAAGCCCCCTCCCCTCCCCTCCCCCCTTTTAAATTGGCATTGAATCTTGCTTTTCCTCCTCATGCCCATCCCTCCCTCCTACCTAGTGCAGACCCTTATCAACTCACTCCTTGGGTTGCCTGGGAAACCCCTGGTTTCCTTTGCCATCCTGTGTACTGTTACCAGTTGAATTTTCTCCCTCCTTCTCCTATTCCTTCCCTCACTCCCTGCCTCCCTCTGTCTCTGATTTCCTTAATTTTTGAAAATGCAATCATTCCTTTATTGCTGGTTCAAAAACTGAATTAATTTCAAATCCATACAGAGTCCTCAGGCTATATGGGTGTGAATTCTTTATCCTTTTCTTGTGACACCCATCTCTGGATGCAGCATTTATTCAAATACTCTTGAGCTGTGTCACTTGGTCGCTCACCATCTAGGGGCAGAAGTGGCTTTCCCCTCCTTTCCCAAGGGCTCCCTCCTCTTCCTCTCAAGTCATTTGGTCTCTTAAAATATTTTTTTTCAGAAGTAACCCATGCATATGGTAAAAAACTCAAAAGGTGTAAGAATACACATTAAAAAGTAAGTCTTAAAAAAAAAAAGGTAACTCTTCACCCCACCACAGTCCAGTTCCTGGGTTCCATTTCCTACAGGCAACCCACAGTCATTCATTTCTTGTGTTTCCCTCCACAGATATCCTATGTAGATACACATACAGCATTCTACTTTTATGCACAAATGGTACAATACCATACACACTGTTGTGCTCATTGCCTTTTCCTTCTTTTTTCTTTCTTTTTTCAGAAAAATAGATCTCAGAAAAATGTCCTTCTATGTGCATGTAGAGCTACCTCTTTCTTTTTCATGGCTCTATCATTTTTAACTGCCCTTTACTGGCTAGGACTTAAAATATTATTTATTCCATCTCACAATCACAAATGGTGCCCCAAGGCCAAGTTTCCTAAGGATTTAGGTCAAGGCAGGTAAATGAAGACTGCAGCTATAATGTTATGATGCATGAAGATGATGAGAATGTCCATTGCATGAAGGCTCCATCATTACCTTAGCCAGTTCCTTAGCAGAGGACAATTCGTCTGTCTCTGATCTTTTGCTAGTGGAAACAACACGGCAGTGAATATCCTTTAACAAAAGCCATTTGCTCATGTATGAAACATGTACACGATAAATTCCTAGAGGTGCAACTGCTAAGTCAAAGGGTAAGTGCATTGAAAATTTCAATACATATTGCAGAATTACTCCCAAGAGAAGTCTGTATTTTTTTGAACAATGATTTCATTATATTACTCTTTTGCTCACCAACCTCCCAGTTGCAAACATTTTCTAAACCTTGCTAGATTCAAGTGCATCCTGTGCAGTTGCCCAGAGCCTTGCACTTGGATGGCAATGGCACCCACCATAGCTTGTATGCAGCATGCAGAAGGAGTGGGTTAGATGTATTACAGAGCAACATGGATGCTCTCAAAAGCATGATACCTAGTGAATAATGTAGGCTAGGGGAAAATGAGATACGACAAGATAAGTTACGTAAGTTTAAAAATAATGTATGTACAGCTTTCCTGGTGGCGCAGTGGTTAAGAATCTGCCTGCCAATGCAGGGGACACGGGTTTGAGCCCTGGTCCGAGAAGGTTCCACATGTCGTGGAGCAACTAAGCCCGTGAGCCACAACTACTTAGCCTGCATGCCACAACCACTGAATCCCACACACCTAGAGCCCGTGCTCTGCAACAAGAGAAGCCACCGCAATGAGAAACCCGCACAGTGCAACAAAGAGTAGTCCCTGCTCACTGCAACTAGAGAAAGCCTGCGCACAGCAACAAAGACCCAACGCAGCCGAAAATAAATAAATTTAAAATAAAATAATGTATGCAAAACATGTTTTGTAAGGTCACATATAAACAAAAAGATGTATATTAAACACAATATAGTGATGGCATATGGGGAGGCAAAGGGAATGGAATAGGGATATGGGGATAAAAGTGAATAAATATATGAACAAAACAACAAAGGGGTGTGGTCCAATGATAACAATGAATCATGAACAGAAAGTATAAGTAGCTCAACTCTAGACAACTGAGCTCTTCTCAGCTCAAAAAATGATGAAAAATAAAAAGTAAAGCATATATGTTAATAAAAATACGGGCTTCCCTGGTGGCGCAGTGGTTGGGAGTCTACCTGCCGATGCAGGGGACGCGGGTTCGTGCCCCGGTCTGGGAGGATCCCACGTGCCGCGGAGCGGATGGGCCCGTGAGCCATGGCCACTGAGCCTGCGCGTCCGGAGCCTGTGCTCCGCAGTGGGAGAGGCCACGGCAGTGAGAGGCCCGCGTACCGCAAAAAAAAAAAAAAAAAAAAATTGCAAACAACACAGAAAGGTATAAAATTGAAAGTAAAAATTTTCCTCCATTCTAGTATTCCCTCTCTTCCCCATTTCCTAAATCCAGTTCTTAAAATTTTCAGCCACTAATAACTTCTTGTTTAATTTATCTCTCTGTATATGCATTTCAGCATAGGCAGATCTGCCCTTACTATAATAATGGCTGAGTCCTCCATGGTAGAGAGAGAAAGAGAGAGAGAGAGAGAAAGAGAGAACATAATGTAATCAATCCTCTATTGATGAGCCCTGTTTGCTAGAATGTTTCTCATTTTTAAATTGATTTTTGAGAGTATTTGTTTATAAACAAACCTCATTTGTATTTTCCTTTTTTGAGCTCCTTCAGTATTTCTAGTCCCTGTCAAAATTTAGCTCTTAATTATTGACAAAAAATATTTATATTTTTTACTCTTATTCATATCTTCCTATTACATCATACTTGTAGTCAGAGAAAGTTTTATACAGCTGTTTTGTTTGCATGATTGCTTTTCAGCAGTCCCTAATACAATGTTGGATATAAAGTCAGTGTTCAGATATTCTGATTGATATTGGGAATTACATGTGCAAAGTAACCTACTCTCTAGTTTTGAACAAAGATGTCCATTTAATGGATTTAAATAATAAGGAAGATATGTTATAGGCAGCAGAAACGATTTTCTAAGCAAGGAACAGAAGAGCTGGAACCAGCTATAACTTTATCAAGGCTATTAATATATCAAAAGGAAAAAACAAAATGTGTCTCTGGGAAGGGGTTGGGGATACTTGGCTTGGAATAGGGAGGCACACTATAGCTATATGCAACTCATCCAAGGATGAGAAGGGCTCAGACTGTCATCTCTAGGTTACATTTAGAATATACAGTGTATGCTAAATAACATGAAAGGGCAAGAAAGCCTCTCTGACCAGCGGTGAATTATCTTCCAAACATCCTTTTTTGTTCAAAACTAGAGCGTATTCATGACAAATTGTAGTACAGTAGATTACAGAAAGATCTGATTTCCCAGTGTTCGAACCGGCACATCCTGTGCCAACCCTGCTAGTGCTGGCACACCACAGAGCCTCTGCTCCCAAATTCTGGCTTTTTTTTTTTTTTTTTTTTTTGGTGTGTATTCTGTTGTTTCCTCATCCTTATGGCCCTCAGACATGCTCTTGGAAACGATTCCCAACTTCCTTGCTTCCTGGTACTTCCTCTTTGGGGCATTTATCTCCTTTAACCCAGTGCTCTGACGGCTCAGTTCCTAAGGCCCCAGATTGGATGCAATAGGCCTAGAGAATAGGGCCAAGACTATGTCTTAAATAACTTCGTGTCCCCTCAGCATTTTGCACAGATTTAGTTTTCTCTAAGCGTGTGCTAATATGATGGACAAATCCATCTTTTGAGTTGTTTGCAAATGCCTTGAACTTTTTCATCCAGGATTGAGTCATCCTAGCAACAGAAGCCGTGGAGGTAAGATATCTTAATAGAAACTTACAGACTTAACTTTGGTTGAACACTAAGAACCATTAACACATTTGTCTTTATTTTTTCTTTACCTTCATTTACTGCAAGGGGCTGTATTACAAAGTCATATACCATTTGACTTTGGTTTGATCCTTAACATTCATGACCATCTTATCTTGAGTTTATGCTTAAAAGGTTAATACTGCTATTAGTTACTTGGAGACCTCTTCACTCTTCCCCTTTCCTCTGTTATGTATATACAGTATTTACCCAGAAAGGATATTGCACTGGTGAAAGGAATATTTCATTTGGTCAATTAACTGAATGTCTAACAGACAAATTATTTCCAATTTAATGTGATTTTTTTTTCCCCACACTTCTAAGACTAATCCTATGTAGTGGAAGAAAAATAACAGGGTTGGTGAAAACAACTAAAACTGCATACGGTATTTTTAAGAAATTAGTCTTTGTTCAGCTTGAACTAACAACAAAATAATTACCATAAACTAGAACACTTGTAGTTAACAGATTGAGGAAATTAAAGTTTAAGTAACTTGCTTAAAATCCTTCAAAAAGTAAGTGGAGGGTTGGAAATATGACTCCAGAGCTTATACTCTTGACAAGTGGTCTATCACAGACCCATAACAGATTTACTCTGTATTTGATTTGTATAACTTTCCAGTTATTTTAAGTTCTGTATATTAAACAATTGCATCAATGGATATTACTAGCAGTTTTTCCTTTAGCACCAGGTAGCTGGAAGACATCAAGCTAATCAGATGTCTTCTACTATGACCTTAAGGGTCATTAAACCTGCAGTTGTTCCTCAGAAGGGTAAAGAATTCTAAATATAATTGCCATATTCTGACTTAATGACCCCATATTATAGCACAAATACATACTATTAAAATAACATTCAAATGTTTGAATCATTGATAGGAATTCTTCCTATAGGATCCTTCATGGTCTTGAGGAATATTATGCCTGGCCAGAAAAGCTAAGTCTGCTCAGATACTAAGTAGTTTCCGTGGCTTAGTTTACTAACCTGAGTGAAAGTGCTTGCCCAAGTCAGTTGAGAACACTGGTTAAACAGAACACCCAAAGCTTCTCCTACCAGTGTTGAGTAATAAAGAGGCAAGCTTTATCAGTCACCCCTTAGAAAGTACCTGTAGACAGTTGTATGGAACACTTGTGGCATGATATTATAGTTAAAAGTTCAGGATCAGATCAGGCCAAGTTTTAAATCCCATTTCCATCTCAAGCTCTTTGAACTTAGGGAAGGCATTCACCTCTCTGTCTCAGTTTTTCCCTTGGTAAAATGTGCACACCGTTGGACTTAACCTCTGAGGGTTATTGTGAGAAGTAAATGGGCCAACACATAAAAAATTCTCCCACAGTGTCTAGCAATTAATAAACTTAGCTCAATAAATGTTAGTTATCAATAATAATAAATGAGAACCAATATTGCAAAACCTGCTTTTAATCAGTATAAAGGTGAGTAACATAGTTATGAGGACCAATAAATATAAAACTGAGAGAAGAAACAACATAGTATCCAAAATATATTTTTTGCTGAGTTAGCCAAAAAGGCCGTTCTTTATTTCATCAATATTTCATAGTCTTTGCTTATACTTTTTGCAGCTATTTTGGTAGGGATGATGTCAGAACCAATAATCATGATGGCCTTTTATGTTTATAGTGTACTTATGTCACGAAGTACTGTCACAGGCATTTTGCTTTGCAACAATCCTGTGGCAGCTAACATTTCCTTGTTTTAATAGTGTAGAAACTGATGGTTAAAAAAATAAAACTACCATTTCAAAGAGGCATAAGGTTTTTTTCATTCTAAATTCCTGAATTTTCTTCCATGGGAGTGTGGAGAATGTAGATAAAGTGATCTATATATTTAACACAATTAGTGAATCAGCAGAAAGGATTCAACTGGATTTAGTTTACCTCTGAAATTCAGTCACTTCAGTTTAAATAATTTGCAATGTTAAATTTAAAAGTGCAAATGCACAAATCACTTGGAGACAAAGCTTGATTTTCCTTACAATTGAAGGACAGAGTCTTGATGTCATTCTTGCTGTCACTTAAATTTTAAAATGGTGATAAAAATATAGAGAACATACATCATGTCATTAACCTACTTTCATTTTAGCATTCCAAGTGAAACTGTTTTCAGAACTGATATTTTAAAGCAGACTAAAACATAAATAACATACAATTTACTGCTTACCTATGTTTCTAATTCTTCAAATTGCATATAAACTGAAAGTTAAACCCAACAGTTTAAAAAATAAAACTACCATTTCAAAGAGGCATAAGGTTTTTTTCATTCTAAATTCCTGAATTGTTTAATTGATCCTAAAGCACAAGGAGAGAGAATCGACACGTGAGGTCAAACATTCACATTAAAATGTACGGAATAGACCTATTATCTTAAAGTATTTATAATGTTTCTTATAGATACATCTAAGTGTGTTTCTGTCCTAAGGAATACATTGGTCCTGAATAGTTTAGATATTCACATGCTTTATGGAAAGGGTGTGAACCGAATGATCTCAAGTTACTTTCTAGCTCTGTAGCTCTGTGACATTTCAGCGGCTTTATCAGCATCATATTATTGGTGAGCTTTATTAAGAAAAGAATCAACCTTTTACATTCAAAGTGGATGAGAGCTAAAAACTTTTTCGATAATTTAGTACCAGCATTACTTTAATGAGTACTTACTCTTTAAATGATTATAATTTCAACGCCATTTGTAATTTGAAAAACAGGGGATATCATCAATTATTTCATATATATTCTAAATAGCAGTGACAGTCCCAGAAGGGATCAGCAGGTCTTTAATATATGTTGTTAAATAAGAACATAAAGATATTACATAATATCTAACTAGATTCAGAAATTACATTATTATGATGATGAGTTAATGTGCTCCTATTTCCTCCATCTTTTAGACAATGTAATGACCACACATGCTATTATTCAACTGTGGAAGAGTAGAGCAAGAAGGAAGTCTAATTCAAAGTCTTTACTTTTTACTAATTACTTTAGTCATTCATGAAATATTTTTTGAGACCTTTATGTGCCAGATACTCTACAAGTCACCGAGGATACATCCTTGAATAAAACAGACAAAAATCCCTACCCTCATGGCATTAACATTCTAAGTGGGAAGATTTTTAAAAGATACAATAAATGGGAAAAATAAACCAGGGAAAGGGGTTATATGATGTTGATAAGGGACTAAAATTGTAAATAAGGTGGTGAGGGAAGGCCCCACTGAGGAAGTGACATTCGAGGGAAGATGTGTCAAAGGGGAAGAGTATTCTTGCAGAGAGAATATAAAGTGTAAACTCCAAGGTCCCTGAGGTGGAAGGTGCTTTTTTTTTTAAGAAGCAGCAAGGAGATCCTGTAGTTGGAATGAAATGGAGGCAGGGGAAAGTGATGGGAGATGAGATTAGGGAGATAGGTGGGCAGGTGGTGTCCATGGCAAGGAATCTGTCTTTTGATCTGAATGATATGGAATGTCACTGGAAGATTTTAAGCAGAGGAATGGTTTTACTAAACTGATATTACTTAACAGAAGTAGTCTGGCTGCTGAGTTGAGAATAGAGTGAATGGGGGCAAGAAAGGTAGCAATGAGTCAAGGTAAGAGGTTATTCCAATAATCCATGCAAAAGATCATGGCGGCTGGGACAGATGGTAGCAAGGACAATGGTGAGAAGTAGTTAGACTCTGAATGTGTTTTGCAACTACAACCCAATGTTAGACGCTTCCAAATCGAAGAAAAATTCAGGCCCAAGGAGGCTGTAGTTTGACTAAGGACAGGAGCCAGTTACTGGTAGAGCTGTCATCAGATTACAGGTCTTCTTCTAACCCATTTTATACTTTTCCCAATAATCTCACTTGTATAAGAGTTAAAATGACTCATCCTTTGAAATCATATTGGAAAATGAAAAAATATTACTTAAACGTAATTTGGATTACGTGTGTTAGGATTCATTGTTTAAAATTAAATGAAAATATAAGTCTCCACATGCTTTATATCACTTTGTTCTAAAGTTCAAACTAATTTGCCTGGCATACTGGACAGCTTAGATCTGGATTGATTTTTTCCTGTTTATCCAAGTGGTTAATATCTGACTCTTTTCCTTCACTATTCATGAGTTTTATGAATGATTCTTGAGTGCCTTGTATGGTGCCAGATCCTGGAGATTAGCTAATACATGACTCTACTGAAACCTCACCTTGGCTGTCCTCAGGCACTGTTGGTCACTCCTTTGTACTCCTGAGGCACTGATACATACCTCTCTTGTAACATTTATTGCCCCGAATGACATTTATCTGTTTAACAGACTTGTTTTCTCATGAAATTTTAAGTAGTTTGGAATCAGGATTAAGTCTTTTTTTATCTTCGCATTTTCAGAAACTAGAACCATGTCTCACGCATTGTAAGAGTTCACTGAAGGATGAATCAATCAATTTTACTCAGAATTTGGTTTGGGATCACTTTCTTTATTTTTCTTTCTTTTTTTTTTCCCTTAGATCTCATTCTTTGCAAGGTGAATGATCAATAAAAAGGAACACTGAAAAGTTACAAAATAGTATTTGATTAATACCAGTAATGAGGTAAACTCTGTGAATGGTTGTATAAAATCAAACATATGCCAGAAGATGAAAATTACAATTGATTTGATGATTTGGAGCAAAACCTTGATGAATGGGCAATGATTTCCTATTTGTATCTTGCATATTCAGGTTCATAAACAAGCTACTAAAAATAAGATCTGTTCCTTAATTTACCAAATATTTATTGAGCACCTATTACATCAGGATTTGCCAAATGCTGTTGGTTCATGAAATGTTTTTAGGTGCACATGGACATTTACATTTTTTCATTTATTTAATTTGTTTATATTAATGTGTAATTCATGGAAATTATTTCTTAGGGAGAAGTTAACTTTTTTTTAAAGTAAGTTGATTTGAAGAAAGATGTTAACTAGGGAAGTAAAAATAGTGAGGGGCATGTATAAATATTGAAAGTTTGAGAAATATGATACCATGAACCATAAAGTTACAACCAAGAGATTTCCAGAGACCAGTCAAATGGTCCATGAAGTATTATAGCTGATAATGAAGCTTGATTTCAGGAAGAAATAGCATTTCTTTCCAGTTTTAATGAGAAAAGAATTAGCACTCCAGCTCTTTTCCTTCTTGTTTCTGTTGGCTTTTCTTTTTTTCTTGACCTCTTTTGTCTTTTTTTTTTTTTTTTTTTTTTTTTTTTTTTGGTACGCGGGCCTCTCACCATTGTGGCCTCTCCCGTTGTAGAGCACAGGCTCCGGACGTACAGGCCCAGTGGCCATGGCTCATGGGCCCAGCCGCTCTGCGGCATGTGGGATCCTCCCAGACTGGGGCACGAACCCGTGTCTCCTGCATCGGCAGACGCACTCTCAACCACTGCGCCACCAGGGAAGCCCTCTTCTGTCTTTTTTAATCATCCTTCTCCTCCTTATCATCAACAAGAACAAGTCTGAAGAGACAGAACATGGTTAAATTTGCATTAGAGAAATTTTACCTGAGTATTTTTTATGGTGAAATGTGCATTGAGACATATACTTTTGAGTACTAATCAAAAACTTATAAATAAGTGCTCTATGGCTCTGTGGTTAATTCTGTCTGTCTGCCTGCCTCTCTCTCTTTATTCTTTTGGTTAATCAAAACCAAACATTTCCTTATTTAAAATAAACTTAGAGGATGAGAACAACCAAAGTTACATTGCTTCTTTAAGGTCTAACAAACGTTGAAACTTCTTTCTAAGTATATTTGAAACACAAGAAGTGGGATACAAAATTTTTACTTGATCTAACATATATTATTTTTCCCTTTGGGTTATTCCAAATCCCACCATACCTACCTGAAATAATTATTTAACTATTTAGTGAAAATTTCAACATGCTAACAATGTTTAGATTTGATTACAAGTTGGTTGTCTCCAACCAGATTCCTATGAGACTAACACAATGAAATTTGTGACTCAACAAGGTGTATTTCTACCAATTTTGAACTCCTTAAAATATCAACTAGTAATGGTAAATAAAAGCTCCATCATTTTCCCTATTTGTTTTTAGTTTCAGCTACATAATTTTCTAATTTGAAAGGTTCATCA
This sequence comes from Phocoena sinus, assembly GCF_008692025.1. Lineage (NCBI taxonomy): Eukaryota > Metazoa > Chordata > Mammalia > Artiodactyla > Phocoenidae > Phocoena > Phocoena sinus. Next base: position 75,825,955 of record NC_045769.1, on the reverse strand, counting down.
ATAGAAACTGACAAGAGAAATAAAACCAAAACCAATATTATTTCATTTAGCATCTATTGATCATACTTCACGTTGTTTAAATCTTTCTTGCTGCAACCTCCCCTAAAGTCATTCATACCTAGAAAAGAGTTAGAAATTGATATACACATAGAAGGGGTTAACTAGAGAACTATGAATAGATCATTTAGATCTCATTTTTCCTCATCACTTTTCCTGGAATGTTAGTGAAGGAGTCTTATATGTCACTGGTTTATCCTTCTGGGATTTTTTTCCCCCGAGATTATTCAAGTGATGCTGGAAAGAATGTGAGACACAAGGCTTCTTGATGCATATTCTCAGTACCCAGTAGTATATGAATTCTTGGTCCCCCCAAAAACCAAATGGATAGGACTTCTACTTTTCATGGGAAATTTTTTCTGTGTTGGATCTACTCAGTTTATTTATTGACAGTTAACCTACAGAATAGGGTTTATTAGAATTTAATGTGCATGCGAATCGTCCAGGAAAATTTTTAAAGTCCAGATTCTGTCTAGTAGGTCTGGGGTGAGGCCTGAGATTCTGCATTTCTAACAAGCACCCAGGTAATGCTTTTGCTGCTTATACAGGAACTGCCTTTTGAGTAGCAAGGGACTAATATAGCAGAGTTATTCAACATGGCGTAATCTGAGGACTACCTACATCCTAATTAGCTTGGGGTACTCATTAGAATACAAATCCTTAGTCCCCAACCTGTTTTTACAGGACAAAATCTATGTAGGTACCTTTTACTTCTAGGGAGAAGCATTTTCATATAAGTGGTCCAGGTTATTTGTGCATACATTAAATAAAAATAAAACAAAAAACAATCAACAACTTTGCATCAAGCAGCCCTACAGTTCTATACTTTTCCTGGAAGCTGAAAGAGGGTTGAATGGGCATTGGAAGAGTGGGCTAAGAGGTAACAGTGGTTTGCCTTCCTTGAAAGTTCTGCCTGGTGTTGTGGATCATGAAAATGTTCATGTTAGCATTCCAGAAGGTGCTCCAACTCCTTAGCATATTCTCGAGTGTTGAAAGAAAAAAAAACCCTTATCCTTTATATCTTTTACCTTACATTACCCTCAGAGTTCTCTATAAAACTACTGTTCCTTTTTATTGATTTAGCCCAAAAGATGCCTGGGTTTAGAGTATGACCTCAGAACAACTTGAAGATAACGAGCTCTTTCCTGTTGATGTCTTTCTCTCACTTTTCTACCCACTCTTCTGCTTATCCTTTAACACCCAGCTCCAGTATCCCTTCCACCTGAAAGCTTTCCTTGGGCAAGCTAATAATAAGTGTTGAAATGTTTTTTAAATGTTCATCAGATTTGGCTCAATAATCCCACTTGAAGCATATATTCTTAAGAATCATTTGGACATGAATACAAAGATATTCAAAGCAGTGTTGTCTATAATACAGATTGGAAGCCATCTTTGTAGGTCCTTGAATAAGAGATTGGGATTGGCTGAATAGATTAATCTTCCCACTGAAATGCTATGCAGCCAGTAAAAATGATGATATGGATCATGTCTAAGTGTTTATTTTCATAGAAAGATGTTCTCTATGTGTTGTTAAATGAAAGCATATACATAATAGAAAACATTTGTAATATGTTTATAGCAAACTATTAACAATGGTTGTGATCTGAGTGGTGGGACCATAGGGATTTCTTCCTCTTTTTTGTCTGTATATTTTCATGTTTACAAAATGACCATGGATTACAGTAGTAGTCCCCCTTATTCACAGTTTTGCTTTTCACAGTTTCAGTTACCTGTGGTCAACTGCGGTCCTAAAATATTAAATGGGAAATTCCAGAAGTAATCAATTTATACTTAGTGGCTGTCTAGTTTATGAGATCAGATAGGCTGTTGCATGCTTGTGTTCAGGTAACCCTATTTTACTTAATAATGGCCCCAAAGCTCAAGAGTAGTGATGGTGGCAACTCAGATATGCCAAAGAGAAGCCATAAAGTGAGAAGTTGAAAGTTCTCGACCTAATACAGAGAGAAAAAAAATCGTGTGCTGAGGTTGCTAAGGTCTACAGTAAGAAGGAATCTTCTAACCGTAAACTTATGAAGACAGAAAAAGAAGTTCGAGTTGGTTTTGTTGTTGTACCTCAAACTGCAAAAGTTACGACCACAGTGTATGATAAGTGCTTAGTTAAGATGGCAAAGGCATTAAATTTGTACAATAAGATATTTTGAGAGAGACCACATTCACATAACTTTTATTACAGTATATTTTTATAATGGTTCTATTTTATTATTAGTTACTTTTGTTAATCTCTTACTGTGCCTAATTTATAAATTCAACTTTATCATAGGTATGCATGCATAGGAAAAAACATAGTATATATAGGGTTCAGTAACATCTGCGGTTTCAGTTATCCACTGGGGTCTTGGAGTGTTCCCCCATTGATAAAGGGGAACACTGTACCTTCATAATAAAATACCTATATTAAAAAGGACCTTTTTTGTTTATTTCACCATCATCACCAACAAAAATGCTTTCTTTGGCATTTTTCTTTCTAGAAAGAATAAAGCATTCCCTTTTCCTATGCTATGTCAAAACCCAGTTCCACATCTACTTTTTGCTCTTTTCACTCTTTTATAGTTATTATTGTTTCAATTTTGTTTCTTTCCAACTTAAGCAAGTTGGAGAGTGTATTTTATTTGTCTTTTTATTTTTAGGGCTAATGTGGTGCTTGGTGTGCCAGACATATATCCAAAGAGATTTAGCTAATGAAAAAAGAGCTTTAAAATAGTAAAATCACTGTCTATCATTCTATTTTTCTTTGCCCCTTTCCTTGTGCAGTAAATATTACGTGTTTGTTCCTAGTCTCTGCCTTGGCAAAGCAAGTCTCAACTGCCCTTTTATCTCCTACTGCTAAGAGCAGTAGCCACTAAGTGTAAAACATCAAAACAAAGCACTTTCCCATCTCCCTGATGGAGTAAAAGCAGTGAAGCCCAAATAATGCTTAGTTACCAAAAGCAATGCCAGGTGTGTAATCGAAACGGTATTGATTTTAGCTAGTAAATAGCCCTTAATAAAGTTGGAACCTGGGTTGAATATGCAGTCTGGTAATTAGCTAATAAAGCAAACAAGGCCTGGAGAGAACGTGGTGCAGTTGGATAAACAGCAGCCTGTCATCCAGGAAGCTTTCCTAGGTCTAATACCTTCTCCTACAGAGGACTCAAGTTACCCTTAGGACTCCATGCCTAGTGTTTTTAGCCATTAAATAAGGAAAAAAACAATAAATGTATCATAGGGTCTGAGATATAACTAAAAGCAGTTGTAAATGTTTTACAAATATTACATGCAATAGAAATGCTTCCTGGAGACAGATGCTGCAATCTAATAATCTTAAGTGGGAGGGTTTAATAACTACTTTAGATCATTAGGATAATGTTTAGTGCCCTAGGATAATTATTAAACAATTCTTAGTTTGCTAAATTATCTGATACTCCAGAGAAATCCATAGCCTGATTAATTCTCACATTATCTGTCAACTGCTCAATGAAACCGCAAAGCAGTAGAGGCCAGCTGGGAAAAAAGAAGAGCAAGGGTGAGAAAAGGACTGAGTTAGCCAGATGTCACGTTGAGAAAGAAGAAAATCAGGGACAGAGGGTCAGAGCCAACGTGTAAGGAAAAGTGTTAAGGTGCAAATGATCTGAATCAGAGATGCTGATTAGAGCCTAGAGCTTCAGCATCCAAATACATTGTATCAGGCCTGCACAGAGGTTTTGTTGTTGTTGTTGATTTGCTTTTAGATGTGGTTGCTAATATTTTCTTACGTGGGAAAAGCATTTTATATAAAAACCCTAGATTTCCGGCTTCTTTTGAAAATTCAGAGTATCTAGTAAGAGTGGGCCTAATTCCTACATGACAGCAATGGACAAGAGCTGTGTAAAGGCTGCCCCATTTATTTTCTCTCAAGATTTTGATTATGAAAATCTTAAGGCTAACTGAAGAGTAGAAATACAAATAAATACCTATTCACCTACCTCTAGATTCAACAATAGTTAATATTTTCCCATATTTATTATAAAAGTAAATACCTATATACATTTATATTTTTGCTGAACCATCTTAAAATGGTTATATTACTTCATCCCTAAATATGTTAGCATGCATTTCTAAAAATAAGGACAGTTTCCTACAGAACTGCAATCTTACTATCATGCTGAAAAAAAACTCAATCATCATTCCCAAAGGTCATCTTTACTCAGTCTATATTCAAATTTCCCCATTGTCCCAAAGTTTCTTTCAGATTTATTTTCCTTTCAAGCCAGGATCCAATTAAAACATATGCATTGCATTTAGTTATGTCACATAAGTCACTTTTACTCTAGATCAGGCTCTCCCCCACTTGCCCCTTTTCTTCTATGGCATTGTCTTGTTGAAGGGGTCAGTTATCTTGTGGGTTGGGATTCAGATCTAAAGGCTTGACTAATTTAGGTTAAACATTTGGGACAAAAATAATTCCGAGATGATAATGCAGACTTCATATTACATCACATAAGGAAGTATATACCTGTTGTCCTAGCTGGTAGCACAAAGTTTGATCACCAGGTTTAGGTAGAGCAATCTCTTTAGCTGTGGTATGCTGTCTCCAATTTGCCCCAGGCCCACCACTCCTTGTCTTACATCTAGCCTAATTAATTCATTTTACCTTGCCTGGAAGGCATGTGTAAAGGTCAACCTAGAGCCTATCACATGCTACAATCTGGACTGTGTGATACCAGCACCTACCACTGTATCACTGGAACAATAGAACAGTGCCTGGTGTATAGGTGGTGCTCAATAAATATCCATTGATTGACTAAAATTAGAAACACATAAGTTAGAGAAACTTGAAAGGAAGTAGGGTTTGGGGGAAAATATGGCAACTCATACTCCTGAACTATATGTGGTTCAGAGAAGCCTGGTGCCCTTGGATATATAGAGCAGATTACAAAGACTCCTGGCTCTAGGAAATGGTTCTTTATTTGAGCTGGACAAAAATTATAATCCCAGTGGATAAATCAGAGCAAGGAGAAAGAACGAATTTAAAATTCTGTGGAACTCAAGGGTTTGGTTACCTGGGCTTCCCATTTATGAAAGGCCCTGACACAGCTTGGGTTTTCTGGAAGCAGATACTGAGACAGAGTATGACATGCAGGTTATTTTTAGAGATACTTGTGAAAAGAAGAGTGCAGAAGCAGAAGTGGACAGAGGGAGAAGTAGAATTGTGATGCAAGCTCAACAAAGCCTCATTCACCCCCTAAGGGAGTTCTGGAGAATACACAGCCCATTAGAGTTATCTCCCAATTATCCAGCTGAGCCTTTATACCCCTGCTTCACTCAATCACAGGGTAAGGACCAGTCCAGGAAAGGGATGGCCTTGAATGAGGCGGCTCTCTCATTGAGTTGGCAGCTGGAGATGCTTCCAGCAGCTGGAAAAAGAATTTCTGCTTGAAGGAGGATCTGGGTGGTGTGTCAATCCATCTACCACAGACCTCAAATTACAAATTTTGCTCTTATCTCTAAATGAAGCTATAGGGACAATTACCAACATATTCCTTCTGCTAAGCATTAGTTGGCTAACTGTAACATTCAGATTATACCATAATTTTTTCAACCTTTTTTTGGTATTTCTTCACTTATTAGAAAGCTCAAAAAAAAAAAAAGAAAAAAGGTCCAGGCATCTCTCAAATTTTGGAAATTTCTGGTATTGCTTGAATGTCCCACAAGGCAGAAAATTGAGCCCATTTACATGGCTGTAAATTGCTTTGGCATCTTGAATGAAGAATACCCTACAAATGCCAGTGATGTACTGACGGGCTAGCTCTACAGAGATAGATTGATGTTGGTGTCAAAGGAAAACAAATGAAGGGAGTTGTATTAGTTTCCTATCGCTGCTGTAACAAATTACCACCAACTTGGTGGTTTAAAACAAGAGATATAGTCTCCCACAGGTCTGGAGGCCAGAAGTCCAAAATCACTGGACTGAAATCAGGGTCAGCAGGGCTGCACTCTCTCCAGAAGATCTGGGGGAGAATCCATTCCTTGCTTCTTCCAGCTGCTGGCGTTCCTTGACTTGTGTCTGCATTACTCTAATCTGTGTACATGATGACATTGTCTTATACTCTTCTGTCTGTGTAAACCCTCCCTATTACTTCTTTCTTATAAGGTTATATGTGACTGCATTTAGGGTCCTCCCTGATAATTCAGGAAAACGTCTTCATCTCAGGATCCTTAATGAAATCATATCTGTTAATACTCCCCATCCCCCATATAAGGTGACATTCCAAGGTTCCAGGGAGGCCACTATTCAGCCTACAATAGGATAGCTTTTAAGTCTTCACTTTACCTCCTTAAGCCTGGGGATAATTTGCTTTCACATAGCTCCAAAGCAAGAATGTAAATTGTGTCTAGGGTGAGGAAAATCATGGAAAAGCTAGAATTCCACCCTGCAACACTTTGAGACCCACTGTAGGAAGGCCATCTTTGTGAGGGCTGGACTTTTACTCTTTTTCACAACTCTGAGAGGCTCAGTTTGATAGTGAAGAGCACATGCTCAGGAAAAAGTGCCTTCCTCCACATTTGACTATTGAAAGATATTTTTAGAACACACATACTCTAAATTTACTAGGAAAAAAATTGTTTTTTCAGATGCCCTGACACCAGTTTCTAGCTTTTTATCACATGTCAAGCTGTCTTAGTTCTCAGAAACTTGACCAGGGTTGAAAGTTAGGCAAGAAGGAAGTGGGATTATCTATTTACAGTGTGTTCTAGAGAATGTTAATAGACTTTCCATTAAATTTTCAAATTTCTCTTTGATGAAGGTTACATTGAACCATTCTCTTCTTTTGTTTTATGCCCCCCCAAAAGAGCTATTTTAAAAATAAATCTTGGGCTTCCCTGGTTGGTGCAGTGGTTGAGCGTCCGTCTGCTGATGCAGGGGACATGGGTTCGTGCCCCGGTCCGGGAAGATCCCACATGCCGCGGAGCGGCTGGGCCCGTGAGCCATGGCCGCTGAATCTGCGTGTCCGGAGCCTGTGTTCCACAACGGGAGAGGCCACAGCAGTGAGAGGCCCGCGTACCGCAAAAATAAAATAAAATAAACTTCAATATGTAACTCAAAGATAACAGAACAAAAATTCTCTACTTTTCCATGGTACATTTTTTGGCTTTGCATGATGCTTTTGCTGACAGAGGAGGAATGAAGGAGGTTTCCTTTTGAGTCCAAGGTATTTGCTGAGGGAACAGCACCTGTTACTCTCTGGCCTATACCCCTGTGTGTAAAGGGCTTTCCTCTTGGCTTGGAAGAAATTAGGTCATTGCCCACGTGCTTCAAGGCTGCTGAATTAAGACACAACATTCTTATTATTTTAAAGCTAATCAGGCACAGGCATAAACCCTGTCCTTTGCTATTGTTGCTCTATTTTTTTGCTATTCAGATTCACTTATTCAAAAAAAATCACATTATAACATTACAAACTGTAGTCAAGTTTTTTTAAGCATTTACTGCTGAGATTGAAGCCATCTTCAGGTTATGTAACAGGTATTCAGACACGGAACTGAACAAATCTCCAGTTTCTTGGGCTGTTTACTCTCGGCTTATTTGCCTCTTTCACTGAATCATAAACAGTTACTCTGAAGAACCCAATCCTCCATTTTGTTTCAGCTCCCACATCAGAATCTAATACATTTTCATGTTCTCTGCATGAGTTATTTGCGACATATCTGCTTGCCCACAACCTTCCTCCTGCTATTAAATAGGAGGCTATGTTCCAGAGACAACATTACTCAATTTATATCATCAACATTTGTTTTCAGTGCTGCCTTGTCCAAAGAACAAAGTGGATGCCTGCCCAAGGAAGTTCATATTTCCTTTACCCACAAGACCTTTACATCTAAGTAAGTTTCCTGGTGTCACTTTATATTGATGCCTTAAAAATTTATTTCAAGAAGACTTTCCCAGATTCTTATAAAGCAGAAATAAACCTTAAAGAACCCACTAAAATATGGGTTAAACCTGTTAAAATATATTTAGTATTTTCATTTCATCTTTTCAAGGATCATATACTGTATGATTACCTCGTTCTTGATCCTAACTCTTTGAAAATCACTGATGTGGGAAGATTTTCTGTTGGATATTTTTAGATGTCTATAATTCTGCTTTTAAGAATTCAAGTAACAAGGAGGTGGAGGCCCACTAAATGATAAATGACCTGCTCTAATCTCCAAGCTCCAAAGGTACTGGTCCAGTCCTGTTCAAGGATTTAAGATTTTTCTGGACAGCACTGCTAATCTTCTAGAAACTCCATATTAGTGGGTTTTTGTTTTTGTTTTTTTTTTGGTAAGTAGTAAACTTGAAGTCTTTGTTTAATGTTTGGTTATCTTCTTAATGTTGTAACTGTTGTTAACAATGGATAAGATTATAGGTACATACAGTACTTCCTAAATTATGTAAAGTACTAAAATAATAGAATGGAAGAAAGATGTGAGCATACACAGCAATCAAAGCTCAGAACAAAGGTGTCTTGGCCAAGTGTTGGACCATGAGTCAGAATGTGTGGGGTTCAGGGTAAGGAAATGACATTGGTGATACTTTTATCGACAATCTACATGTTAGGCATTTTACATATATTATCCCATTCAGTTCCAGTTTGGCTGTTGCTAGCTGTGTTTTCTTGGGCATGTTACTTAACAATTTTGTGCCTTAATTTCCCAGTTTGTAAAAATAAAGCCAAACTAAAAAACTCATAGTTATTCAGAGTATTAAAGATTACAAGTACTTTGTTAAGGCTAGTGCCTGACACAGAGTAAATAGTATTGAATGTTTGCTATTCTCAATATATTTTCACTGATACGGAAACTGAGGCTCTGAGTGGCTAGAGGTTAAAGAACTTAGAAGAGGATGGATTTGAAGCCCACACACTGTTCTCTATACCAAGCAGTTTCTCATTTTAGTCTTCGCTCTATGTTAGGCTAACTTTGTAACTTTAGAGAAAGTACTTAATAATTCTGGGCCTTGGTTTCATCATTTGTAAAACAAAAGTCTGTGAGTTGATAACATTTATGGCCCCTTTCAATCTTTACATTCCATAATTTTATTATGAGCTTTGATAACCAATGAACACTCAGGGAAAATGTGTTCCTCTCTAGAAGTGGGTAGGGACTAAAGCAGTTGACCCTGGGCAGGTGATAAATGGTCATAAAAGGTGAGTAATAGAATCACCAATGGAAGGTTCCCCATTTGGGGGAAAGGTCACCCCCAGCAGTTGGGGTGAAGATGTCTAAGCATCAGGGAACCTACTCTCCAGGCTTGGGAAGGGAAGAATTTCTCGCTTGTATTGTTACACTAGACTATAGAAAATAACCCAAATTTACCTGACAACACTACAAAAGCAAGATAAATTAATGGCAGGTGAATTTAGGCTTTGTTTACATAGTAATGAAGGAAAAGGGGAAAGCTTTTCAGATTTCAGTAGCCATGTGAGCCTGAAAACCTAGGATAGACCTGAAGTTTCCATAGGCACATGAGAAAAGAGTTAGGTGGCACCAAGGTTATTTGACACCCTCAATCTGAAAGACAGTAAACATAGTTTCATTCCAAATGCTGAGTCATGCTTAAGGCGACAAGGAGAAACACTTAAGACTCTTAACTTCTCTGAGGTACTGGTAGGGTCAGTAGATCGTTTTCTGCTAAAATAATTAATTCATGTTTTTAAATTTAGTTATGATAAGTGCTTCCCCTCCTACACCCTCACTCAGTTTTCTCCCTTTTTAGCCCTCAACATGTTTGTTTGGTTTTGTTTTAATTCCATGAGAAGCTGTAGCAAGTGTATGTGTGTAGGGAAGACTTTTTTTCTTTTTAATATTGTTTTGTATCTAGTGTAATACTTAATTTTGAAGAGTAATTTCTAAATGAATGATTATTGCCCTTCTCCCCATAAAATTATCTTAACAATGAAAAGAAATTGCTTATCCATATGGGAAATTACAGTACTGTTAGATACCTCGGTCAGCAGCCAAATTCTTTCAGTGGAATTCTTATCATAATAAGCAAGACCCAGGGGCAGAGGTAGAGAGGTGGAAAGCTACTTTAGGTACTCATAAATAGTAACCTAAGTTTTAAAGCATCATGTTCAAGGCTAAAAGGAAAAAATTATTTTTATCCTTATTCCTTCTAGAAGATACTGATGGAGTAAATACGGCATAGTTTTTGATTTTGTAAGTCTCTGTCGGTCTTAAAGCAGAAGGACCATAAACCTCTGCATTTTGAAATTATCTAGTGTATATATTGAAAAGTTAATTTTTTTACCACTTTTGCCTTGAATAAAAGTGGATGCCTAAGTTATGATGAATAACTACAAATCAGCTATGTTTTTATGCAGTGATTGGAAGTAATTATTTTACAATGATTTCTAATTAAAATTTTTTTTCAAGGCTGTAGTTGAGATTAGATGTGTATGGAGCATGGGGAAGAGGAGGGCTGAGGTGGGTTGTTTAGAAAAAGAAGATCCAGAGTAAGCTGTATGCTTATCATGCATGTTAAGCTTTCTTATCTCTCCTCTCTTAACCCCTCCCCTACACACCTTTTTCATTTGATACCTTTCCTGAATTCCACCAATGCCTAGGGTCCTCCTGCTTTCCTTTGGTTGCTTTGTGCCCCAGCCTTGGCAAGTGAAAACATGTCCAGTGCTTCTGAGTTTTCTCACCTCAAAGTTCTCTACCTCCTCCCATGTCCTATTCCGTCAGGGTCTGACTTGGATTGGACCATCATGGGTGGTCATGGGTTACTGATGAGAACTGAATCCCTGCTGGCTTCTTAGCTAGCAAGGTGACCAGGACTTGTGGGGAAAATAAACAGCAGACATAATAGGGCTTGGAACAAATTGTTCACCTGAGCATTCATTTCATATCAATGAACAATTATAGAACATCTATTATGTTATAGGGACTGTGCTAGGTACAAAAGTGAATATGTTGTCCCCATTTTCCAAGCACTGAACTGTCCTGGGAGAATTAGTGGGAAGAAAATCCAGGACTGGCACCTCAATCCTGCCAGATTATTCCTTTTCTATGCAATGTGTTGCTCTTCTAGACAAGTGTTTAGGATGTGAAAAAATGTGAAAGCAATGGTCTATTAGAGGGTTTCTCAACCCTGCCTGGGTGCTCACGTGGATCATGGGGTGGGGGTAGGGTTTCAACACTGGTTCCAAGCTGTAGCGTGCACCAGAATCACCTGAAGGGCTTGTTCAATCAGCTAGGCCCCTGGCCCCAGAGTTTAAGAATCAGGTAGTCTGGAGTGAAGCCGGGAATCTGCATGTCTATCAAGTTCTCTGGTGATGCTGGCTCCCCCAGCTACACTTTGAGACCCACAGTTTTAAAATATAAAGATTTCCAGGTTCCATTCACCGACTGATTCAACTGGTGTGGGGATGGGAACCTAGCATTGATCATTTAACCCCCCCCCCCCGCCCCAATCCCCCTCTGTTCCACTGGATAGACTACCCATTGGATAGGCTGGTTTCCTGTTACTATGAGTTTGGGACCCAATGAAACTACATATTCCTCTGGGTCAATTATAAAAATTATCTGGTATTTAAAGAAATTAGTAAGTGACAATAAATAATTGGCTGAAAAAGCCCCACCCCTGCGATTTTGTTTCAAACTAATTTGGCTGCCTTTTTTTGGAAGGCCTTTCCAACCCTTCCCTGGGTATTTTCCAATACCATGGTAGAAACGTTACGTGTAAAGCTCCCAGAGATCTTCGGAGGAAAGACTTTAAAGAAATGGGTCAATTTGAACCCCATCTGCGTCCTCCTTGGGCCCCCTTGGCCTCGCCTAGCACTTCTAGTGCCAAGTGGGCTGGGCATGCTCAGTGGGCAGGGTCGGTTCTCGGGGTGCAACTGGGAAGCTTGCGGCTCTGCTGCCCGGGCTCTCCCCTCCCCCCACCTGTAAGAGGCTGGGCCCGAGGAGCCCATGCTCTGCATCCCACCCCCGGAAGCTTGGGCTTGGTTTTCCCTGCGGGTCTTCTCGCTGACATTCAGGCAGGGGTCAGGCGGCCGGGCGCGCCTCCAGAGCGCGCGGGGGGAGCACGGGCGAAGGCTTTGGGCTCTGACGGTGGGGTCCTAGGGGTCCGCCTGCCTCCCAGACGCGTTTCTAGGCCCAGGGAAGCCTGCCTGCCGAATAGGGGAAGCCAGATTCGGGGGCGGGTAACGAGAAATCAGGTAAGCCAGCCCCGCCGGCGTGCAGGCGGACGAGTGTCTCCTCTCTCCTGGGCAGGTGGCGAGGGCGGCCCACGAGGGGGAGGGCGGAGGAAATCCGACACCTCCGCCGTCTTCCCCCGGCCTAGCCCCGCCGAGGCTTCCCGGCCCGCCAGCCGGCTGGCGAGGCTGGGCGGAGGGTCTCGAGTGAGGCCGGGTGAGGACGCGGGCAGGACTTGGGGCCTGGGGCCAGGGCCACGCACACGCCGCGCCGCGGCCCATCCCCGCGGGCCCCGCGCCCAGGTCTAGTCATGTTCATTTGGAGGCGGAGACCTCGCTCGTTCTCTAACCGCTGGTTCGCAACGCTTCCCCGCCTTCCCGGCCGGGTCCCCCGCCTCCATTTCCGCGCTTCCCCGCTGGGTCGGCGGAGCCTGGGCCCGAGGTATCCGGCTGGATGTGGCGGTCGCGCCGCCGGGGTCGACCTTCAGGGAGGGGAGCGGGAGGCGCGAGTTTCGGGGGAGGCGGGGGCGCGGCTGCTCTGGTGCGTCGGGTTAACAGTCGCCCAGCTTGTTCGGGGCGAGTGACATCCACGCGCGCCTCGCTGCGAGTATCCGGACCGAGGCGCTAATTCGGGGGAGGCAGAGACTCCGCCCAGGCCCGCGGAAACGGGTGCTTCTGCTTTCTCTTCCCTCGCGCGAGAGGATCAATCTAAGGTGTGTGCTTCCTGGGAGACCCCCGTGCCCCCGCCCCCTGGGTTCTGGGGCGGGGGGTGGTCCCTCTCTGACCGGGTGGAGTCCGGTGTTGGGGTGGGTGGTGGCAGAATCTGGGGAAAGATTTAGAATTTTTCCGCACCGACAGAACGTGGGCTCATTCTTACCGGGAGCGGGGCGGTGGGGTAGAATACTTTTGCCTCCTTGGTTAAGTGGGAGGACTTTGGGGTGAGGGTTGATGTCTAAATGAAAGTTTGCTGCAAACTTTTGGCTTGTGGGTGCCGCTCGTCTGAAAAGAACTGTTGCTCCTTTCTGAAGCAAGGGAGGGAAAGATTCTAGAAGGGGACTGAGGCTTCTTTGAGATCTTAGCTGCTGGAGTGTGACAGTTTTAGGAGGAAATGGAAGGTGTACCCTGATGAACTTAAAACAGACCCCACTCCCCACGTAGTAACTTCTGCGTCAAAAATAGACTTGAAGCGTGCTTTGGTAGGAACGTATAGCCCTGTGAATGAAGGGCTGATCTGGAGCCCTTGACCTCTAGACTGCCTTCCATCTTCTGCGGGGGGGGGGGGGGGCATTCACTCCGGGAACTGCCCTCCTCAGGAGTTCCAAAGAAGTTTACACATACAAGTTATCTTAGTGACGGGGGCCAACCCAAATTACACAACACTTTATAAATATCATGGGAAAGGGTGGGGACAGCTATAGAAATAGCTGACAACTAATTTAGTCAACTTTTATACTTGTATAAATAGGTATGGGATGGAAAAGTAGGTTCCACTGAGTCCTCATTGCTTAAAACAAAACAATTTTGCATACGTTCCCAAGTTTAATAGATGGAAGTTTTGGAGTGTGGAGGGTAATGGGAACTGCCACACGGGGGCCAGGCACTTCCTGGTAGCTACTGACCACTCTAGTCGCTGAGTGCCACAGTTCTTGCTGGCCATGGACTGAATGCTGGATGCCATTGCTCAACGGATACCATGTGCAGCCTGGGGAACCTTATGATGAGCATGTTGGAACCCTCCTGCTTTTCTCATAGGGGGATTATGTCAAGTTACAACACTCCCTTGGTTTTTCCAAATCAACTGGTCACATTATGCAGTGGTACCTTAGTAATAATGGATAAAGTTGGAATTTGGGGTTTGAGAACCAGCATTGTTGGAGCTGTCCATTCTGATGTCTCACATAGTCACTTTATTTTATAGACATTCTGAGCAGCATTAATACTCTGCTTCCTTCTCTCTGCCTCTGATTTATTAAAAGACGCAATGGCTTAAGCTCAGTAATTGACAAGAGGGCCAATCGTCAATGCCTCGCCTCTTGTTTTTGTAACTATTTAATCGCAGAGATGTTTAGAAATATTTGACTATCATTGTACATAAGTCATATTGGTGAATAATTATAACTCTCAAATTATCCCGTTTGCTATTAGTTTCTGCTTTCATTACTAGAATGTACATTCTGTGAGAAGGCGTGGACTGCCTCACACACTTTCGTATTTCCAGTATCTAGAGTGGTGACTAGTTTGTGATAAATGTTTTCTCAATGAGCGACTAAACTGTGGGACAAACTCTAGCTGGATGTAGTGGGGGAAGAAAACCAGAGATTTTGGCTTTAGGGAAACTATTCAACCTCACTGGGCCTCAGTTGTCTCACTGACAAAATGTAGATAATAATAGATGATATAACACGTAAAATCACTAGTGGTGTTCCTTTCAGGTAGTAGACTTCAAAATATTACTTTCTTCTTTCTTATATATTTTACTTTTTATATTCAAAAAGGGAAGACTTGGGGAAAGAATGCAGATAGTTGGATAATTTAGCTCTTGCATGTTGTGAATGAATTATCCAGGTTTTTTCCCCATTAATTTGGTGTGTGTGATAGAAGGAAGGGGGAGGGGGAAGTTAGTGGCAGCTATGGTTATTAGAGACGGGAAACAATTTCCAGATCACTATGTAATTTCTCCTCTTTATTTTTTTAATGTGATGAAGTTTCTGCTCAGGTTTTCCAGAACTTGATTTTTTTTCTACTTGTCAACAACCAGACTCACTAGGTTGTCCTAAGTACAGAAACAACACTTTAGAAAGAGCATTAGGAATCAAACATCTGTAACACTTGACTTCTTAAATGAACTTTTCTGTAGTCTTGTGCAGCATTATATAGTAACAAGATAAAGAAAAATATGGTTATCCTGCTTTTGAGAAGGTTAGAGTTCATTTAACAAGGTAGAACGTATAGATGTTGAACAGTTACAGACCAGCGTAGGATCTTGCATAGTACCGTACCCAATGGTTATGGAAGGGAGAGGTTAACATGCGCTCAAGTAGCTGGAGACAATTTTGTGGTGAAGAGAATATCACTTCAGCAACAGAGAGACTTAAAGTTTCCTGAAGATTACAGCGGATCATTTTTGTTTCAAGAATGTTTGCTATTTTGTACTTCAGTGTATTAAAAAGCCAAACAATCATATACTTTCAAAAGTACACTTTCTATGGAAAAGCATATTAGAAACTTACAATACAATTCTGTACATGAACTAAATGATACTTTTCACTGTGTCTCTGAAGTTTTAAAGCCTAGGATTAGAGTTAAAAATTATAACTTTCCATTCTTGCCACTTTTAACACCCTTGCTTAAAACAAAGTGTCAGATGGCCTGCCTTTTACTCTCTCCAGTTGTATATAATAGGATATTGTTTTCATCTGAAGTTTCCGGGGAAAATTACTAGTCATTAAGTTTGGGATCCCCACAACTGGCTAATTTTAGATGGTGTTATAAAAGTGATTTTAGATGCTTTTCAAAATACTCAGGAAATTCCATCAGGATTCATCACCTTTGAGATAAGAAGGCACCTTGGAAGTTGTTTTATAGAGGAAGAAGAAGCTAATAAAAGGGTGTGTTGTATATTTCCTTATTTTAGAATTGTTGACATGATGGGGGAAAGAAATGTAGGCAGGGGGGAGAGATGATCAGATTCAACTGCATGTGAGAAAAACAAGGGCCAACGTGGCTACAAGCCAGGAAATGTCGAACAACTTTAGACCTCTTCCTGTATTACCTGACCAGGGATTGATCTCAGGAGCATTTTAGGAAAAGGAAGCTTCAGGAGCTAATGGTTTGAATACCTGAGGATGTTGAGGTAATGACTGTGGTCAGAGTTTGTCTAGAACTCTAATTTTGTGTCCTGACGTGAATGTGACCATTTTTGTTTGTTTGTTTTGGTTTTTTTTTCCCCTTGTTTCCCAGGATTTTCACCTTTTTTTGGCAGTTCTTACTAGTTCTTTGGGTTAAATATTTCTTCCTATAACGTATCTGTGTTCTTATTTCCCATTTTTCAGTTGAAAATTTTCTGTTGATTCTTTTAAAATAAGGTTTCTGATTTGTGCAGCAGACGAAACATTGTTTCTGATTTTAATTAGGTCAAGCTCTGGTTCTGTTAGTTCACTAAAATTAGTGGGAAAAAAATTAACTAATAGAAAATGTTTCCCTCCTAAGTAAAAACTTATTGTGACAAAATGTATTAACAAAACTCTAAAGCATTACTTGGGGATATCTTTTACTTTTTCTGGCAAAATGAAATGATTACTGGTGTACTTTATTCTGTAGCAGTCAGATACTGTTAAAGTGTGAGCAATGACTGTTTCATCTAGATTTTTCTAGCCTCAGATTCTTTAAATAGTGATATATCCTCTATGGAATTTCATATTTGATTATCCACCTATATCCTTCAGACCCCACAAATTACAACAGAGAGGCTGTTTTCTGAAAATGAGATTTCTAGAAGCTGCTACTGTCAAATGACACGGGCTTCGAGTGTGACTCGCTGACACACGCTTAGAAAGCCTTATCACTTAACTCATACGCACCAGTGACCACTAAGTCTGGTTGGTTATTCACACTAGGAGCAAAAGTTGATGTTCAAGGTAAACATTTTAGGAAACTTTTTACTGGGATTTTATGAGTTTCAATAAAACACAATGCATTTCTACCTGTATTTGAAAAGCGATGAAAATAGTACGGCTCAGAGTACTAGGTTCTCGAAAGTCGTTTTCCTTTTGTTTAAACGGAAGAAAGAAAGGATGTTTTGTTTCGCTGCAGTAATATCAGAACTGCTTTGATCATATCACTCTTTGTTCCACCCTTCCGTGGGTCACTCTGCCCTATTGCATTAAATTCTAAATATTTATCTTTGAATTCACGGACGTTTCCGGTCTTGCCCCAATATTAAACTTCTGCCCTTCTCTTCCTTGTGATCCAGTCCAACTGGACTACATGAAAGTCTCTAGATCTGTTTTATTCCTACTGCTGCCCCTATGCTAATGTTCTTCCTTCTACTTTACCTCTTTAAAATCCGACCAATCCTTGAATGTCCCGACCACAGGCTACCAGTTTTGTGATGCCTTCCTTCACTACCCCAGTGAGAAGTGTATTGTACATTTCCTAAACTCTTCAACTACTCTTTTTATGCCACTCATAAGTATCTCATTCACTCCTCTGCATGGTCATTATTTGAAAACATGCATAATTTCCTTTCCTGCAGAAGATCATGCAGAGCAAGGGCTGGATCTTATACAATTTTATAGACCTCGTGTGCCCAACCCAAGTCCCTGCATGTGGGGACACCTAGTAAATAGTTGTTGAATGAATGATTGCCTCATAATTCGCTCATCCCTTAATTACCAAGAATACCTGATAGAAATGGTTGGGGTGTGATTGGACAGCAGGTAACACACAGGCAGATGCATTTCAGATAATCAGTTAAACTGAATCTTTATCTTTTTTCAGGCCTCCCTTTCTCCCTGCGCATTTGGCAGTTCTTATATCTAAAGGATATTTGTTTTAGGAGGAGGAAAGGAAATTGCTGCATTTGAACCAAAGTTATAAAAGCAATCTGTGAAGAAAATCAGTGGAGGAATCTGCAAATGAGGAGGTCATTTAAGATCTGCTAAGGAGTCACCTTTGTCAGGGCTCCTAGGGCTCCCTTCTCTTCACTAACTTCTCCCTTTTCCCCCCACCTGCCTACCTAATCCAATCTCTTAAGAAAGAATCCAGAAAATTAATTCATAACAAGGTGACTGATAAAATTAGCTTGTCACTATGTCAAAGGTCTCTGGATTCTAAGGGGACAAAACCTTAGGGACCATTTATGTAGGCTACGTAGAAGGAGCTTTGGGGGTGGGCAAGTGTTTACTTCTCTGCATCCCTGGAGTCACATTATAGCCACCTGCCTGTGGCTTTGGTCAGTCTCTGCACCTGCCAATTTCTTCCTCTGTAAAATAAGGTGGCAGAACTGTGTGAATTTAAAGCCGTAAAAGCGTGAGGTGTTCTATTGCTCTTGTCGTGTCTTGCAAGGGGAAGCCAATCATGGTCAGTGGGCTCTGTTCACCTCTGGACCTGGCCTAACTTTTCCTCTTACTTCCCCGAGTTTGGGATGTCCTTTCTCTCAGCCTCTCCAGATGTGGCATTCACTTGGGAGGATGCTGCATTCCCTGCTTCTCCCTCCTGGCTTGTGCTCATAGGATCTGCTACAACAAATATCCTTTCACTTCTCTCTTTCTTTATGTTGCCCTTTTCCCCTATCCCAACCCACCATTAAGTAGCTGGGATATTTATCTAAAAATATATATATTCACAGAATTTTAAATAGGAAGGGGATTAAAGATCTAACCCAACACTTTTTATTATTGATAATAAATAATAATGATAAGTATCATTTAGAGCAATCACCTTTTTCTAGGCCCTGTGCTATGCACTTTGCACACATTATTTCATATATTGACAGTGAACCATGTTATATCACTGAGGAAACCGAGTTCCAAAGAATATAAGTGACTTACTCAAAGCCACAGTTATGTTCCAGTATGACAGAAACTCCCTTTTTTTTTTTTTTTTTTTTGCTACTTTGGATTCCCCTGCTCGACTCATTGAACATTGCCTTTTAATACTTCACTTCCTAATACTTGGTGCTGTGGGTCAACAGTTTCCACCAGTGATGCTGAATTTGTTCAGACACTGAATGCATAGCACAGTATGCCTGCCTGAAACAATATTCCTTTTTTTTTCTTGTTTTCCATGTTTTTCTTTATTTTTTTAATTTATTATTTTTATTGGAGTAAAATTGCTTTACAATGTTGTGTTAGTTTCTGCTGTACAGTGAAGTGAATCAGCTATATGTGTACATATATATCCCCTCCCTCTTGGACCTCCCTCCCACCCCGCCGTCCCACCCATCTAGGTCATCACAGAGCACCAAGCTGAGCTCCCTGTGCTCTACAGCAGGTTCCCATTAGCTATCTGTTTTACACATGGTAGTGTATTTATGTCAAACCTAATCTCCCAGTTTATCCTACCCTTCCCTTCCCCACCATGTCCACATGTCTGTTCTCTACGTCTGTGTTTCTATTCCTGCCCTGCAAATAGGTTCATCTGTACCATTTTTCTAGATTGCACCTATATGAATTAATATTCAAAAAGACACATGTACCCCAATGTTCATTGCAGCACTGTTTACAATAGCCAGGACATGGAAACAACCTAAATGTCCATCGACAGATGAATGGATAAAGAAGATGTGGTACATATATATAATGGAATATTTCTCAGCCATAAAAAGAAATGAAATTGGGTCATTTGTAGAGATGTGGATGGACCTAGAGTCTGTCATACAGAGTGAAGCAAGTCAGAAAGAGAAAAACAGTATTTCTTTTGATTTGACTTCTAGGAACCATGACATTGTTAAAATCCTCTTTAGTCTTAATGAATGTGAAAACAGCCTGCAACTTGGTATCAATCTGCATTTTCCACTCCTACACCTTGGTTTGTGAATGCTGGTGGGAAAATGAACACCATCATGCAAACTGGAGGCACCTACAAATTTATGTTCTCTAGCTTTAGCCACAGGGCAGTTCTTTTAACTTTGCCTGTTTCTAGACAGCATCTTTTCTTATTTCTCCCCGTAGTTTTTCCAAATCTTCTGCATTTTCTTTGAGCCTTTTATCCCACTGTGTGTTTCTTTACCAGAAGATGATCGTTAGTGGTTAGAGCAGACTAAACTGTTCTAACAGAAAGATCTGAAAATAGACAAAAGCACAAACACAACAGATGTTTATTTCTTGATCATGTCATAGTCTTGGTTGGTGGATGGCTTTCCTCTAATTGATGACTCAGGCATCCTGGAACCTTTCCTTTTCTGATTCTGCCATCCCTTAGGACTTTGTTTTCAAGCGTCTTCAGCTTCTCTGAAAGAGAAGAAGCATATCCACTTTCTAAATACTTAGTCTTGAAGCGAATGTAACAGTTCCACTCACATAGCATCAGCCAGAAATCAGGTGCGCAGTCACACCTGTCAACAAGGGGAGATTGGAAAGTCTAGTCTGGCTGGGAGAGGAAGAGATTATGGGTTTTGGGTGAAGAGTTAGCTGTACCTTTCACAGTGTCCTTGCCTCCTGTTATACTGAGAAAACAGAGATAGCATGTCAGTATTTTGATATCTTAATATTTTGTTCTTCTTTCCACATCTTCCCTGTATCTGAATATATTAACTCCATCATTAACTACCAACTTAGAGGTAGAGTTATCCAGAGTTTATGCTTTCCCCAGTACTCTAAATCCCCCATTTCTTCAGCTAGCTTACTATATGAAGTTTCTCCGTGTTCACCTGCATTTTAAGTATTTACAAGAATGTTCAAGATTCTCCCATCACAATAACAAACAAGACCAAATCCCAAAGCTATTCCTCCTCTCTTCACTCCCCTCTAGCTACATGCTCATTCTCTCCTTTCTTTCAAGCTACACTTCCTGAAAGTATTTTATATGTTGTTTTTCTACTTCATTACCTTTCATTCACCCCGCAACTGTTGAAAATTTGGCTTCTACCTTAGATGAATCTGTTCTTTTTATGATTATTGGTTTCTCCCCGACTGGCAAATCCATAGGAACTTACTGCTTGAAATTTCTGTGATTCTGCTGATTCCCTCCTTTGTGAAATTGAACTTTCACCAGGCTACCATGACACTTCATTCTTCTTTTGGACTACTACTTATGGGTCTCTTTGTAGCTTCTTCCCCTTGATGTTGTAGTTCCCAGGGTCTGTTCTTAGTTCACCGTCTTCTCATTGTAGATGTTCTCTGTACCATCAAGTATATCTATATCTTTGATTTCGATGATTTCAAATCAACATCCCCAACCAGACCTCTTCCTTGATTTCAGACTCAGTGGATATTTTCACAGTCAAGACAGGACTCGTAATCCCCCTTCCTGCCCCCATGAGGTTTTTCCTCTCATTGAAGAGCACCACCATCCTTTCTCCCATCTGTAACATCCACTCATTTGTTAAGTTCCTCAGTCACCTAATATGTGCTAGGCATTTTTTTACAAATTAAAATTATAGTGGTGTGCAAAACAGATACGGTCTCTTCTCTTGTAGCATTTACATTGTCAGGGAGAGGAAAATTTTCCCCTCTACCTGTCTTGAGTTCCTGTGGCTGGATTAGTAACAAAATTGACATAAGACATTAACAGGAGAAAAACAAATTTTAATTCAAGCACTCAGAGGTCTCATTGAAATGGGACATAAGAAGTGGCCAAAGCAGGCAGCTTTTATATTTTTAGACAAAGAAACAATAAATTTGTGAGGAATTGACAGGACAAAGAAATTTAGGTCTTGGTGCTCAATTAGTAAGGAACCTAACCAGAGTTTGGGCTTGAAGAAGTAACCAGGTTTGTTTATAGAGGCATCTCTGCCCAAATTCCCTATCTCTGGCCTAAAGGGTGTCCTACTTTCAGATTCAGGGAGTGTACCTTTCACATGAGAGATTTATTTCTTACTTTCAGGGAGACAGAAAGGAGAGTCAGACTGTCCCTCTTGCATTCACCATTTCTTAAGGAACTTGAATCCAAAATAATTAATATACCATTGTGCATATTTTGGGGTGGCCTGCCCTGAGCCCTAGCAACATTCTGGGGGGTGCAAGGAAGAAATAATAATGATGAAATAAAGATGAGATGTATGAGCTGATGAGAGCTGTGATTAGCTTGGATTTAGATGGTTTGGGAAGGCCTCTCTGAGGAGCTGACATTTGAGCCGCGTCCTGAGTGAGCAGAAGCTAGCTGTACAGAGATGAGCAAAGCATTCCAGGCAGAGGAGACAGCTGGTGCCAAAACCCTAATTGTATTCTTGATGAATCTGATGGGCAGAAGAAGGTAAATAAACCCAGAACTTCGCGAGAGGCAGAGGTATCTGTATTAGTTTCCCGTGGCTGTTAAACAAATGACCGGAAGCTTGGTGGCTTAAAACAACAGAAACGTATTCTCTCTTCGTTCAGGAGGCCGGAAGTCCAAAATCAGTATTCCTGGGCCAAAATCAAGGTGTTGGCAGGCCATGCTCCCTTCTGAGTCTCTGGGGGAGAATCTGTTCCTTGTTTCTTTCAGCTGCCAGTGGCTCCCTGCATTCATCAAGTTTTGGCTGCATCACTCCGGTCTTCGCCCCTGTGGTCACATTGCCTTCTTCTCTTCTGTGTGTGTCAAAGCTCCCTTTTGCTTCCCTCTTATAAAGACACATGTGATTGCATTTGGGGCTCACTCTGATAATTCAGGATAATCTCTCCACTCGAGATCCTTTATTTAAACACATTTGCAAAGTCTTTTTTTTTGGTTGTTGTTGTATAAGATAACACTCATGGGTACCAGGATTTAGGATGTGGATATCTTTACACTGCCACTACTCAACCTACCATAGTGTCCAAGAGAATCTTTAAAAAGTAGGCAAGGGCCAGATCCTATAGAGCTGTACAAGCCAGGATAAGGCATTTAGATTTCTTTCTGAGGTTATATAAGCCTTTGGAGGATTATGTGCTGGTAAATGACTTTTTTTTTTTCCATTATGTCTTTCCAAGAAGAAAAATTAAGTTGAAATTAATTAATTAAAATTTTAAATTAATATTTCCCTAGCAAGAATGTATTCCTTAAATATAAAAACTAAGATTTTGTTGGGTAGAGATGAGCTTTGGAGGACCACAGCTCATTATAATATGTAAGATTTTTCACCGTTCTGCCCCAAGAACCAACTTTGTCCCCTTGTGAGTGTTGCTGTTCCCATTGAGCCTGTGTGCTATCAAAGGCTGAACTGGTTACACAAAGTGGACTGGATTGTGGTAAGTGGGGGAGGGAAGATTGGATGCAGGACTCCAGTTAAGAGTCTATTTTAGTTGCCCAACTAAGGAATTATAGTTGTATGAATGAGCAGGTGTTAAAGATGGAAAGAAGTGGATGGATTTAGGATTTGTTTTTGCAACCAAGTGAGTTGACTGAACTTTCTGATAGATTAATTCTCTGGGGAGAGGAAACAAGAATTGAGACAAAGGCTTACACTTTTTACTTGAACAGCTGGGCCATAAACTGAGAAGAGGAGAATTGGGAGAGAAGCAATTCATGTACCTGAAGGAAGATGTAAAATGTTCTGTTTTGGCCGTGCTAAGTTTGAGGTGCTTCTTAGACATTCCTTTGGAGATGTCAGTTAGACAATTGGATAAATGGAGTCTGGAGATTCTGGGAGGGGTTTTGGCTGAAGATATGGAGCTAGAAGTTATTTGCATATAGTTGTATTTGATACTGGATGGAATTACCTGTGGAGAGTGTGTAGATAGAGAAGTGGGCCATTGGAGCCCTGTATTAGGCAGAAGAGGAGAAGGAGTTGCCAGTGGGGCAGGAGGGAAACCGGGAGGGTGTGGTATCCCTGAAGTTAAGAATTCAAAGTGAATTTTAAAAGGAGACATTAAAATGTTTTTAAAAGGAGACATTAAAATGTTTTTAAAAGCTTATTGGGTTGAGTTGTGGAAGTAGAGACAGTGCTTAGAGACAACTCTTTCAAGTAATTGTGTCATGAAGAGAAGCTGAGAAATGGAAAAGTTCCTGGAAGAAGTTCCTGGTTAAGGGAGGGTTCCTTAGAACCAGAGAGTAATAGAATGAGTTTAAGTAGAGAGGAAATGATGGAATGATTAACTAGAGAGGAAAAACTGATGACGGCGGGAGAGAGTGATGGATAACTGTTTGAGTACAGTTCTTGAAGAGGCAAGAAGGGAGATTTAGGGACAGATGAAGAGGTTGGTCTTCACTAGGATCAGGAACATTTCATTCATAGTAAAAGGAAGCTCTGCAGACAGAATGGGTACAGAGCTGATAGGTCATGGTTTGAGTGGTGGGAAGATAGAGTTCTTATCTCATGGCTCTCCTTTCCCAATGACGTGTGATGATGTTGGGGTAGGATGGGGTGAAACAGGTTTGGGAAAAGAAGAGATTTGAATTGGCTATTTTGAAACATCCTGGAAAATGTAATAGGATTGCTATTAGGTCAACGTGGATTGCCCATTAGAGACTTGTAGCCATGAATTTAATTGAGGCTAGTTGTGGATGTGGTTCTTTCTTCAGGCAGTTTCTTTAGCTGTTTAGGTAGAGGTGTAGAGCAGGCAGATAGCTGGGCTTAATCAACTTGAGTATTTTCCAGGTAAGTAAGAAGCAGGAAGAGAGGACCAAGGGCGTTAAGGGTGCTTTTTGCAAAGCAGAGTTTACAGTGATGGACCTTGACCACAAGCTGGACAAAAAGGGAAGTGCATGTGTAACTGATAGTGTGGAAATTGCCAATGGATTGGGAAACCAGATAATGCCAAGAAGATGCTGGAATGGAAATACCAGAGTAGATGAGCTGGAAAAAGAGAAGGTGTTGTTCACATGTAAGATGCTTGAAGCTGAAGTCTCAGAGCTGGTGCAAGTAATCATAATGCTAAATCAGAGGTTATGACAATGAGAGCAGGTGGCTGAGGCAGGGTCAAAGAGAAGACCGTCAGAGGTGAGGTGCTTTAGGAACTGGGGCCTCCATGTGGATGTAGAAGACAGCAGAAGTGAAGACAGTTATGAGTTTGGAAAGGGAAACAGCCAGGTGCTTAGATCATCAGCGAATGAGAGGAAACACCAGTAGATGGGTAGATGACAGCAAGAAGGGGTGATGGGTGGTAAGTATAATGACATGAACTTCAAAACAGGTAAGATTTTTGACAAACAACCCAATCCAAAAATGAGCAGAAGACCTAAATAGACATTTCTCCAAAGAAGACATACAGATGGCCAAGAAGCATATGAAAAGCTGCTCAACATCACTAGTTATTAGAGAAATGCAAATCAAAACTACAATGAGGTATCACCTCACACCAGTTAGAATGGGCATCCTCAGAAAATCTACAAACAACAAATGGTGGAGAGGGTGTGGAGAAAAGGGAACCCTCTTGCACTGCTGGTGGGAATGTGAGTTGATAGAGCCACTCTGGAGAACAGTATGGATGTTCCTTAAAGAACTAAAAATAGAATTACCATATGATCCAGCAATCCCACTACTGGGCATATACCCAGAGAAAACCATAATTCAAAAAGACACGTGCACCCCAATGTTCATTGCAGCACTATTTACAATAGCCAGGTCACGGAAGCAACCTAAATGCCCATCGACAGATGAATGGATAAAGAAGATGTGGTACATACATACAATGGAATATTATGCAGCCATAAAAAGGAACGAAATTGGGTCATTTGTTGAGATGTGGATGGATCTAGAGACTGTCATACAGAGTGAAGTAAGTCAGAAAGAGAAAAACAAATATCGTATATTAACGCATGTATGTGGAACCTAGAAAAATGGTACAGATGAACCGGTTTGCAGGGCAGAAATTGAAACACAGATGTAGAGAACAAATGTATGGACACCAAGGGAGGAAAGGGGCGGGGGTGGTGGTGGTGGTGTGATGAATTGGGAGATTGGGATTGACATGTATACACTGTGTGTAAAATTGATGACTAATAAGAACCTGCTGTATAAAATTCAAAAATTCAAAAAAAAAAACAACAGGTAAGATTTTTGAAAGAGGATAGAGGAGAAATTGGAAGGTGAAATGGTGAGACACTTAATAATCTCCAGGCTGGGGGATTTGCAGAATAGAAGCAGGCGTCTAACTCAAAGTACTTACAACTAAAATGGAGTGGGTACTGCAGATACAGATCTTTAGTCTGGGGTGGGGTCCTGGAGCCTTTTGTGAAGCTAGACATTAACTCTTTAATCACTTAATCACTTAATCATAGGAAGGTCCTAGGAAAGGGGCTAGTTATCACCTGGTTCAGAGATGTTTTGATATTTTAGCAACTGGTACAGCCATCCCTGTTTATCCTGGCTAAACGCTGGACTTAAATATGAGAGTATAAACAACCTCCCTTTAATGGGGTGCTGTGAAAACAGTGTAGGTAGGCTTCAGCCTTCAAAGTTCAGATGAAATCTTGCTTTCTCCATGTTTTCAGGGTATTGCCTGATGAAAGGAACATCTAGAGAAGAAAAGGATAGCGTTTGAGTTCTAGAGGGCTTAACTGGGAAGGAGAGAGGTCTGAGAAGGTGAGAAATGGGGCAGGTCGGGCTTCTGGTGATGACGGAGGTAGAGAGGATTGTGCAGCATGCTAGGATTAGTCCTGTGATGTCCTGCGGGGAGCTGGTTGCAGACATCTGGCAGCTCCTGTTGATGTGGTGGCCAAGGGTGAGCAAAAGCCTCCTCAGAATACCTGTAGCCCTAGGGCATCTCCTGATGGCTTGGTGGCCAACTGGAGTATAAAGGCCTGCTTGGGGACTGCTCTCAAGTGGCCAGGAGCGCCAGGTGCTCTGAGAGCCTCTTTCTCAGCCAAAATGATGGTGCAACCCCTGGGGAAGGTGCTTTCTCCTATTAGGCAGAAGCTAAGGTGTGCTGCTTCTGGGGACCATAATCAGAGTCAAACGTATTTAGACTGTGTGCTCTCCATTCTTGTTACTGTCATTGGCTTAGTATATGGACCCTTAGGAGTTTGTGCTGGGATGTTTACAACCAGTCTCCTGATTTCCCTTCTCCCAGATGCGTGTGGTTTTAATTTATCTCCCAGCACTGCTTCTGGTAGTGGGGAGTGGGGAGGATGGTCTTTAAATTCAAATGTGTCTATCTATCCTACTAGGAATGTTGTGAGGATTAATATAACGTGTATCAACCGACTAGCACAGTCCTTGTAACACAGTGTGTAGCCAACAAATATGCTTAAAAGCTTTCTTTGGTGATCCATTGCTTACTGGAGAAAGACCAAAATCCTTTGATTGGCACATAAGCTCTCCAGAGATTTTACCCTTGCTTGCCTGTTCAGCCTCCTCACCTCCTCACTTATAACTATTGCATACCATCCTGCTCTCTTGACATACATATTGCACCCCCTTGTTCTTGAAAATGCAATATTCATTCATACAGTCATGTCTTTGCTCGTGTTCACTTGGAACTGTTGAACCTTCAACATTTGATTAATTATTGCTTTCTCTACAAATCTGCCCTGATGATGTTTCCTATCTCCCCTTAATTACCCCCATGGGTAATTACTCCCTTAGCCCCTAGTCCAAGCCTTATTTATATCACTCATATTTGTTTTAGAATCTTCTTCTGCAAGTTGTGACTTCCTTAAAGACAGAAACTATAAATTATTCACATTTGTTTACTCACAGTCTTAACACAGTGGGTGCTGAACGAATATGTTGAATAAAGGAAAACTCAATACATATCTAAGTTTACATATGGCCTCTCTGTTATAAAATATAAACTATATTTTGTGTACCATCTTTTTCTTTTTTTTTTTTTGCGGTACGCGGGCCTCTCACTGCTGTGGCCTCTCCCGTTGCGGAGCACAGGCTCCGGACGCGCAGGCTCAGCGGCCATGGCTCACGGGCCCAGCCGCTTCGCGCCATGCGGGATCTTCCCAGACCAGAGCATGAACCCACGTCCCCTGCATCGGCAGGCGGACTCTCAACCACTGCGCCACCAGGGAAGCCCCCATCTTTTTCTTTAATAGTGGAGGCAAATTTTCTGACGAAGCAGAGGACAAAGAGGAAAATTGGTGACCATGTAG
Source organism: Phocoena sinus (assembly GCF_008692025.1). Lineage (NCBI taxonomy): Eukaryota > Metazoa > Chordata > Mammalia > Artiodactyla > Phocoenidae > Phocoena > Phocoena sinus. The sequence continues at coordinate 75,798,083 of NC_045769.1, read as the reverse complement.
TTAGTGAGTAGGCAGACTTAGTCCTGTGTTCTTTTTCTTTTACCGAGTGACTTTTATTTGAGTTATCCAGTGATTTGTTCACCATCGTCATTGCTTTATGTTGAGTTGTAATCATTAACTTTTGCAGTTATACCCCCAAAGAACCTCAGACAAATGTGGGTTTCTGGTGTTGGTTCGGTATGCTTGACCGGGTGGTTTCCAGTGCCCGCTTACAATTGCAGGTTTGGAGTCTTTGAGAACCTTGGTCAAGATGTTCAATTCCTTTTAGGTCTCTTCAGACCTTGGTTCCCTTGATCCTATGAACTGATTAATTATATTTAACAAAGAATTGAGAGCTTCCCAGGTGGCGCAGTGGTTGAGAATCTGCCTGCCATTGCAGGGGACACGGGTTCGAGCCCTGGTCTGGGAAGCTCCCACATACCGCGGAGCAGCTAGGCCCGTGAGCCACAACTACTGAGCCTGCGCATCTGGAGCCTGTGCTCCGCAACAAGAGAGGCCGCGATAGTGAGAGGCCTGTGCACCGCGATGAAGAGTGGCCCCTGCTTGCCGCAACTAGAGAAAGCCCTCACACAGAAACAAAGACCCAACACAGCAAAAATAAATAAATTAATTAATAAACTCCTACCCCCAACATCTTCTAAAAAAAAAAAAGAATTGAGATAATGTAAATCAAACATCAGCAATCAGAATCTAGTCAGAAAAGGGTGGGAAGAGCAAATGTGAGATGAGGTGGCAGGAGTGAGTCACTTCTTGTTGTCAGTGGACTAAGAGTGGCGGTAAGAGGGCAAAGGTGGGTTGAGGGGTGATGGACGTGTCTGTGGGGAGCGGGCGGGATTGTGTGGACATGGGTAAAGGTGGTTTGGAGGATACAATAGACTGTTGGCTAGTGGTTGGCATGCACTGAATGAATGGCCAAACAAGACTCTTTGGGCACTTAAATGACTGTTGTTCCTAGGTTCTTGCTATGTAGTTAGTCAGAGTCATGGTGTATGTTTTTACATCTTGGGATAAGGGCATGATCCTAAGAAGGGACACATTCTTGAGAAATATCTCAGTTTCTTTAAAAATACATTGACTCATAGAGTTGACTGTTTTGGTAGCATTTTGTTTTTATATTAGTATTTTTTTCCAAGGTAGAGGGTGTTCAATGTTTGTGATAGAGCCAGAAAGCAATTCCTCACCCTCTCTGAAGTAACAATAAATACCAGGAAATATTCTGAATAGAGGACAAAAAACCACTCTTATGGGTCAAAGTTTTCCCAGTGACTTGGGTTAACTCAGGACACAAACCTTACATCAAGCGTCTTACAGAGACGGTTTTAAATCCACTGACTGACTGAGCTATTGGAGATAGACTGTAAACATTGGATTCCACACGCTCAGAGTCTAACCTGAAAAACAAAAGAGCCTGCTGCGTCCTGTGACCTCTGGAACAGCTAACCTGTGGCCTGGAGTCAGATCTGCGTTAGATGCTGGGCTTTACAGGGTTTTTATTTATTTATTTAATTATTATTATTTTTTAAAGAAGATGTTGGGGGTAGGAGTTTATTAATTAATTTATTTATTTTTACTGTGTTGGGTCTTCGTTTCTGTGCGAGGGCTTTCTCTAGTTGTGGCGAGTGGGGGTCACTCTTCACTGCGGTGCGCGGGCCTCTCACTGTTGTGGCCTCTCTTGTTGCGGAGCACAAGCTCCAGACGCGCAGGCTCAGTAGTTGTGGCTCACGGGCCTAGTTGCTCCGCGGCATGTGGGATCCTCCCAGACCAGGGCTCGAACCCGTGTCCCCTGCATTAGCAGGCAGATTCTCAACCACTGTGCCACCAGGGAAGCCCAGGGTTTTTATTTTTGATAGAACGCTCCACAAATAATGGTATCCGTTCTGTGGAAAAGAATGTTTATTTGGGGGAGAGATGCTAGAGAAATGCTGGAGAGACCTGCCTACTATTTTTTTTTTTTCAAGGGAAATGGTTGACAGGATTCATTTCCCCAACCTGGGAGTCTTAAGTGCACTTGCTTGGTCAGAGCCAAGTGCTGCTTGGGCTAAAGCTAGGTTACGGCTGCCTTTGTTCTCTCTAACCACAGTCTGTATCGCCCTGTTCAGCACTGCATGTGTGGGGACCCATTGCAGGTTACGTATGAGTAATGGGAGTTGTTGACAGCAGATATACTTCTACACTTCATGTACATTATCTCAAATTTTCAACGTAAGTTGCGAAACAGATGAAGTTTTATGCATGAGAAGACGAAAGCTCACAGTCAGTCACACAGCTAGTAAGTGACTGAGTTGGAATTCAATCCAGGTGGGGTCTCTGATGACCTCTACACTGGCTACCTCCTGCAGAGAATGTTCTGTTGACTGGTCAGTGGTGTGGTTTGCATATGCCAAGGACAGCACCCTATGACAGAAGGATCCCAGTTATGCCTAGGGGAGTAGCTGTGTTCCTGTGTGTAAGCTCTGAATTGTCACGGGCCAGGGAAAGGGAGAGCGTGTTGACCTCCGTCTAGGATGGTCTGTGCTTTCTCCGTGTACCTGTGGCTTCCTTCAGGGCTGGCACCGTGGAGGGGTCCCCTGGGTTTGTTGTTGGCTGAAGAGTTTCTATGTTTATGGAGTTGAACCCTGGGGAACACTAAATGCCAGTAAGTTCGATCAGGTTTGCAGTCACTGGTTTGATTAGTTGTTGGGATTTCTGAGACTTTAAATTCCTGAGACGATGTAATCTGAAATAACTAGAAATTCAAGACTAGTTTAGGGGTAGCTTAACTCAGGCTTAAATAGTTATTGTGTCAGATGCTCAAGGCAAATTCATCCCAGTTAGGGTAGAGACTGTTCTTCAGAATAAGGTAGATAATTCTGTGACATTTTCTAGTTCTTCTTCCAAGAGTCCTAATAAATTCTAAAGGCAAAATACCCTTTTCCTTCTCTGTGTGGGTCTTTTACTCTATCTAGTTCATTAAAGATGAGAAAAGTTGTGTAACAGGAAAATCACTCAAGTAGTGGTCAAATGATATGGGATTTAGTCAAATGTCAGCCATCTATCTGCACGGTGCTCTTTAGAGCTCTTTTTTTTTTCTCTCTCTCTTTTCTCTCACTCACACATACACACACATAGATTGGTTTTTTTTTTTTCTTATTACAAGAATAACATGTGATCACTTTAGAAATTTAAAAAGATACACACAAGGAAGATAATAAAAATGACTTTCAACCCTACTATTCAAAGATGAGATTTTAAATATTTTGGGGTATGTCCTTCTAGCCTTTATGTGTGTGTGTGTGTGTGTGTATGCACATATACTTTAAAACAGAAACACACAGATACTATTTTATCTACTTTTGTTCTCTTCATAATTAATTTTCTATTGCCCATTACCCCATCTCTATCCAGAGTGTAATTAACCCAGAAAGAATTAATTCCTAAGCAGTCAAGAAATTCTAGAATGTGTAACTTACTTAAGGCTGTCCATTTATTTCTAGATATTTATAATTATTACTAGCATAAAAATGTTGCTTTTTCAAGTCAGAGTGGGGTAAGAGGATGGCAGTCATTTTGGCCTGGTGAGTGACCTACCCTTGTGGTCCAGTTTGGATGGGAAAAATGGCAGGAGACTCTGGAGAGCAGAAAGCCAAACTTATGGGGTCTAGCAATGCATGAAAAAGGAAATGTCTAGATGATCTCAATCTTTTATGTGAGGAATCTGACGTCCAGAAAACTCAGGTGGCTTTGTTGAGGCTGAGATTGTCGCAGGGTGGGGGTCTGGTTCCGGTTGCTGACTGCCTGCCTGTGATCGCTGCAGAGCCTCAAGATACAGCCTGAAAAACAAACCGCGCTCTTGCTGCTGCCAAACTAATGACCAAGGGAGTAGGCACAAGTGCACTGGGTGAGGTCATGCCTGAAGGTCGCTGCGTGGATGTTGGAACCTGGCATTTTGACAGGAGTCCTATTAGAAATACCATTTTGTAAGTCATTTTTTAAGTCCTGACGGCCTCGTGGTAAAATCACAGGCTCAACTATGGGCTAAATTTTTTGGATTAACTTTGGGTTTCACTTAACATTATCTCAAAATTTATGGTTGAGAAGAGGCTGTTGAGTATAAATTGCTAATGTGCTCTGCTGATTTCCATCAGCTATGTGATTTGACTGACAACAGTGCGAGCCTAGCCCACTGGGGTCTGGTGAATTACATCTGCTCAGCCAGAGTGTTCCTTGAGCTGGAATTGAAATGCAGGGCCCTTTAGCTTCCGATGTGATGCCAACACTCAGGCAATTGACTTTTGCTCTTCAGTCTCCAGCAGGGGGAAAATTATGAAATAAAATAGGGAGAGGCTAGGCATCCTCAAGATTCAAACCCATAAATATAAATAACTGTAATTAATCATATGCAGTCTCTCTTGTCTATTACCTCTATACTCAGTGTGTCAGTAAGTTTCACACAGCTCTTTAGCGCCCTGCCTGTGTGGTTGGTGGGGAATGTTCTGAGTGCCTCAGCTTGTTGAGATGTGACCTAGGGTTCTTTTCCAATATGAGTTCAAAATCAGTTCAAGATAGCATGAGTTGCTGGGGGGGAAAGTCACCTGCAACATACCCTAGCCCAAGGGGGAATAGAAGTATAAGAAAGACCTCTGCTGTTGGCATTTTAGAGGCTCTCTCAGTTGACACTCTGTTCTTTGTTACCAGCTTGTTAGACTGAATGGGCTGGAACAGTCTTTCAAGTGTGTAAGTTCAGCAGACATTTATATTCAAGATTATCTCTGAAGTGTTTGTCTTCCTATTACAGAATCTTATTTTTGACTGTGGTTTACATTTTTTTACTATTTTCTCATATGATTTATTAACTCTTGCTCTCTCTCTCCCCATTACGTCCTTTTTTCATACTTTCATCTACTCATTGTGAACAGGGCTAATGGCGTCCTTAAGGAAAAGCAACTGCTTTTACTCTTATTTCCTTGGAAAGCATCCTCTACACTGTAGCTAGGGTCGATCTTCTTTCCTCCCTCCCTCTGTATAAATTCCATTGCATCATCGCACTGATTAGGACCTTCCACTGATTCTCTGTCTCTATCTTGTCAGAATAAACACCTTGCTAGAAGGAAGTCATACGTGACTTGGCACATGTCTGGCTCTCTGACCTGATCTGGAACCCACTGCCCACATGATTCACTGTGCTGCCCCTACAGTGTCCAGTGGAGGCCAGGCGTACACCTGCTGTGTGTCTTTGTATGCCTGTCCCCTCTGTGTAGAAGGCCCTTCTCTTAGATCCCTGTGTGGCTGGCTTTTCCTCCTCAATTACGTTTGTGCCAAATAACCTGCCTGGACTTTCTATCTAAAGTAGATCCCTCCTGCCCCCAGTCACTCTCCAACCTAATTTTGTTCTTCGTAGCACTTGTCAGTTTCAAAGTACTCAATTTTTAAATTTGTTTATAGGTTTATTTTTTGTTTCCTCCAATCCATGAGAGCAGAGAACTTGCCAGCCCCTAGAACAATGCTGAGGATATAGCAGACATTCAGTCAATCCGAGTTGAATCCGTGTTGTAGGAATTGAATGCTCCTCTTTTCATCTTCCTTAGTTGGGTAGTTCCTTCAGTGATACTTCCCTGAGTTTTGTTGAACTGTTGCTTTCATTATTTTCTTAGAGTGTACAATTTTAATTTCTCCCTCACCAATGGTAAGTGCATTTTTCATAAACCAGTTTCCAACAATGAATTTTGAAGTTTTTTAAGAGTGGCAGATAGCTTCTTTTTTGGCCCATTTATCTGTAATCTTTTCCTTAAATCCAAGAGAGCACAGAAAAAAGATTCTAGTTGTTTCTAGAGCAGAAGCATACAGCTTTGCCATATTTTTTTCATATATGTAATGTGAATTTGTTCAGATGAGGCAGAAATGAAATAAGAATTTTCTTTTTCTTATCTTGGACTATGTGCTTGTATCTGGCTTGAAATTCTTAATCTTCATCGGAGACCTGTGTAGTTTGTTTCATCCACGCTGTGTACCATAAACTTCTGGTAAGACATCTGGTAAGATCCACTGACCTAGAACAAAGGAAGGAAGGGGGGAAAAGGCCCTTGAATAAATACAGCCAGAATGTTGAAAATCCAAAAGCTAGAATGCTAATGAGTTGCTCCTTTTGCCTTGCTCAGAGTTATTTATTTGTGCTTGGTTTTTTTTTTTGCGGTACGCGGGCCTCTCACTGTTGTGGCCTCTCCCGTTGCAGAGCACAGGCTCCGGACGCGCAGGCTTAGCGGCCATGGCTCACGGGCCCAGCCGCTCCGCGGCATGTGGGATCTTCCTGGGCCGGGACACGAACCCGTGTCCTCTGCATCGGCAGACAGACTCTCAACCACTGCGCCACTAGGGAAACCCTGTTTATTTGTGTTTTAAACACAGTTTTAGCTAAGTTGGCTCTCACTTTTCTGACCACAGTGGTAACAAGTTAGAAGTGATCTGGAGAGCCCAAAGATCAAAAGGGAAAATTACCATCAGCCCGATAGTTTGAAGAACCAGGAAAACTTTATAAAGCAGATACAGGAAGAATTCAAATGGGAACAGTGTGGTTTGGAGCCACTGAGTAAAGAGGTAATAGTATTCAACTGTTCCTGAGGACATTACCCTAGCACCATAGTCTAATGTATATAAGGATGGCTCCAAGTCATCAATAATTGAATTCCTGGTTAACATTTTTAAGAAGACAAAGTGTGATTTGTACTTTTGAAATATTTAAATTCAAAATAGTTTAGACTTTAAAAAAAACAAACTATAAACTCCATTCAAATGTAAGCTCTTGGAAGGCAGGGATTTTTGTTATGTTTGTTCTCAGTTGTATGTTTAATGCCTGGCATATGTTAAATGATTAGTAAGTAATTATTGAATGAAAGAATGAATGCAAGCCTTAATCATCCAACATTGCGACATAAATAGGATATTAAGGTAATACCGAGTTTAGTGCAGAAGGTTTTTTTTTCCCCCTGCACCTATTGAATGAAGAAAAACCGTAAAATAATACAAATTTAAAGTTAAAATAGATCTGGACATTTTCAAAGATGCTTCATTTATAGGTGGAGTGAAGATCAGCAAATTCAAATGATTTGCCTGAAATCACAAAGCAAGTTAGTGGTATAGATGGAATTACAAGGGGAGTCTCCTTAATCTCTCCTTCTAGAATACCCACGGGTAATTTTCTTTTTTAATATGGTATTTCAAGAATTAAAAGAATATAGAGGTTTTTGGTGTGTGTGTACTTTGGGGGGTGACAGTTTTAGCAAGAATATTGAGTAGAACCCTTGATCTTCTCCTGTGCATGCTATTTCAATTTTAGACCGTCAGATGCTAGGGTATTAGCTGTGTAATGTTGGTACACAGTATCTCATGCACAGTGACTAGACTTGTTTATAGTCTAGTACTTGAAAGCTTTCCACTTAGGGTGTGTGCCCGTCCTTTTAAAGAAGAAAAGGAAAATCTAAAAAGGAGAGGCTTGGAGAGGATGCCTCATTCAAGTGGGGAGAATAAGATCTTATGACCAAGACTGTTTAGCCAAGATGACTGAGATGGAAATACAGCTTTGTTTATTACTTTTGCATAGGTGAAGACCCTACTATCTTTTCTTCTCCTTTCTGAGGGGCCAGGGGATGGAACATTTACCAACTGTTGTATGATATGTATTCCATAATTTTGAAAGAAATTTTTGTTAGAAATATGAATTACTGCAGTCTTTCTCTCCTGTTGTTTGATTCTTACTTCCTTAAGGATGAGACATTTTTAGGGAGTGTCATCACTAAGCTAAATAATATAAAATATGATTATTTTGTTGTAGTTCATCTTAGATTTTCTTTGCATCTATGCTTTTTGTGTGTAATTTGACCCTTTGTTGATAGTTAGATTTATACATGCAATGGATTATTAGATATGTAGGGGAGTGAATTTTAAATGCAAATTTCAGCAGGCTATAGGTTACAGGATGTATAAAGTGGTTAGCTTTATTTCCTGGGGATCTTCTCCAGCTCAAGGAAGCAGAATAAATGGTCTCCCCACCCCATATACTTTTTGGTCTCTGTTATAACTCCCAACGATGTCTTATGCATTAATAGAGCTGTAATAGAGCTGTAATTAAATTTAGAACTTTTTAATTTACAATGTAAGTAAATTAAATTAACTGAAATTATTGTGCTATAACTAATTATCATAAAAATTATATCATAGTTTTTTATGAGCCCAGATTTCATAAACTATCTTCAACAAGTATTTCCTAAAATGCATTTTTTTTTTTTTTTTTTTTTTTTTTTTTTTTTTTTTTTTTCTTTTTTTTTTTCGGTAAGCGGGCCTCTCACTGCTGTGGCCTCTCCCGTTGTGGAGCACAGGCTCCCGACGCGCAGGCTCAGCGGCCATGGCTTCACGGGCCCAGCCGCTCCGCGGCATGTGGGATCTTCCTGGACCGGGGTACGAACCCGTGTCCCCTGCATCGGCAGGCGGACTCTCAACCACTGCGCCACCAGGGAAGCCCAAAATGCATTTTTAATGACATATATAATGCAATTGCTACTGGAACTTTTGAAAGAATTGGTACATTTTCCTTGTATTTGGTGATAAAAATAACGAATAAAGCTGAGTTAACTCTATTGGCATCAGCATTTTGAAGTAAAAAAAAAAAAAGAAGCCAGTTTTTCAAAGTTTTGTTTGTGCTTATAACATTCTAAGGCAGATTCTCAAACCTTCTACATCTGTGCTATTCAAAAAAAAAGAGATTTTGGAAAAATGATCTTTTCTCTTTAAGATTTTTTTGAGCCTTAAAAAAAATTCCTATATTTAGTAGATAGTTTTTCCTAATTCATAATGCCATATTTCTTAAAAATATACGATATTGGATAACAACAAAACAGATCTCTGATTAAGATCCAGGCAAATAGAAGCTTAATTATCTTAAACACTTCCTTTTCTGAACATGCTAAATTAATTGAAATTTTCTTAGGGTATATTTCTTTTGACTAAAGTTCATTATCATCTATATGCGTTAAAAACCTTTTCATTTGATTCACAGTGCCTGCGCACTATTTTATAGCACCTAAACCCTTTTTATATAATGAAGTAGATGTTTTCTTATGGAACATTTTAGGATGTGTAGTCAACAGCCATGATTGTTATTACTTTATAAGGGTTTGTTATGTTTATAATAAATCCGAGGAGAGGCTTGATATATTTTAGTGTAAAGGCAGATATTTTGAGCTCCGTTATTTGATTTGCAGTTTATTCTATAACAAAGTAAAGGGTTTTTTCTTGTCTTAATTACTGAAGTAGACTCTGTAACAGAATGTAAAATCTAAAAAAAGGGGATTTATGCTGCTAGAAGAATGTGAACCATTTTCCTAACCCAACAATAGGGTTAGTAAAGGGGCAGAAAGACTGCAAGAAGCCCAGGACTGGGACTTCCCTGATGGCGCAGTGATTAAGAATCCGCCTGCCAATGCAGGGGACATGGGTTCAATCCCTGATCCCGGAAGATCTCACATGCCGCGGAGCAGCTAAACCTGTGCGCCACAACTATTGAACCTGCGCTATAGAGCCCGCGAGCCACAGCTACTGAGCCTGTGTGCCACAACTACTGAAGCCTGCGTGCCTAGAGCCTGTGCTTTGCAACAGGCAAAGCCCGCGCACCACAATGAAGGGTGGCCTCCGCTCGCCACAACTAGAGAAAGCAAAGAAGACCCAACGCAGCCAAAAAAAAAAAAAAAAAAAAAAAAAAATCACAGGACTAGTGTGGTCTGTTTGCCTAAAGAATTATTTTCGTGTGTGATTCACTGGTAACATTTCTTCTTCTTCAAGACAGAATTAAAGCTTTTTTCATTGTCTGCTGTATTCTTTTTAAGTGAGGCATTTCTTATTAGTTGATACATAAATGCAAGTTTATTATTTCATAGTTGGCATGCTATCCGCTCAATTCCTTAACCTGACTTGTGTCTTTATAAGGGGTGGGCATTTTGGGGAAGGAATGCTCCAGAATTCTCTTATAAGGGGCATTTTATTTTATGCCTCTCAGGATTACCTTAAATTACATATGGTAAACAAAGAAGGCAGACATACATTTTTATGGAAAATCACTGATAGGATTTTACAACTTTAAACAAAAACCGATTAACATATCTAAGAGAATATATATTAATTTCAGTTTTAAAATGATTTTAAAATGTAATACAAGTTCACCTGCATGAACTAATTATAGTTCTTCATGATTTTTAATAGCAATTCTATGGAGAGCAAATACAGTGGAAATCATTCCATTGTGAATTAAACTATGATCATTTGCATTTAATGAATATAAATCTATTATTAGTTGAGATGGGCTTCATTGATTTCTTGTAATTCTAGAGTGAGCCTTATGAAAATAAGAGAAAAGGGCCAAATCTGTGACTTTATAGTATTGGTATGCATTTTAGAAATGGCAGAAAACATAAATACATAATATGGAAGTTGCCTTGGCAACCCTATTTATTTTTTTAAAATTGAGTCTTACATAATAAATGACAGAGTATGAGCGTGTATCCTCTTGTTCCTCTGGGACCTTCTTCCCTTTTGATACGTTTTCATTTTGGAGGACTTTGTGAAGTAAATGCTTTAATTGGTTGTGGCATTGCATATTAAATTAAAAAAAAAAAACAAAAATTACACCAAAAGAATTCATGTGATAATGTTTGAGTTGAATTTTTATAAACACAGGCTTCTAACTGGCTCATTTTAAATGGTTGACTTTATTTTCTCCTCTTTTTTTTGGGGGGGGGTGCCTTGTGCTTACATTTCTTAAAGTCTGATTTGAACCTCTGAAACCAGCGCGGCCCTTTTCTGTGCCAACTCCTTCTGTCAAGCTTCCAGGCGCCTGCTGTCCTTTGAGCCTGAGGGATGGTCCTGGGCTAACCTCTCTCTCCGTCATCTGTAGCTGTGTGTTGTGTTTGTTCTAAAATGATATAATTGACCTAAAGGTGCCCCAGAGTGACTAGTAGGAATCATTTCCAGACTACCTTCTGGCTTGAAGCTATGTGGACCAATACAAATACAGTGTTTGTCTTCTTTCATTTTTCTCTTTGTTGCCCGATTCTGTCTCTTTTGTCTTTCTTAAAATACTCTCCAGTCATTGAGATTTTTTTTCCCTATCTTTTGGGTTGGGCCCTTCTGGCAAGGGATTTCCTGGGGAAATTGATTGGAAATGGAACCTGCCCTTCCCTAAAGCAGTGTGGCTTTTGGATAGGGTGTGGAAGACAGGGACCAAGCTAGGGTTTGGATGCTGTGCCAGCCATGTGTGATTATGTTGCCTGAGCTTCCTCATCAGCCACAGGCCAAAATTTTGGGCATCCAGAGTCTGCGGACTCATTACATTTATAAGTTTTGTGCTGACTTTTACATGGTCCTTTCATTTATCTTGTTTTTCAGGAGAATGCTTTTCTCAATGATTTCAGAAAAATCTTTTTGTTTGTCCTTTGATATCCTGTTCAGTGTATGTAATTTTTACAACTGTAGGCTGTAAATTATCATTGTTATTATGGTGTTTGTGGCTTAGGGAAAAAATATATATGTATGTATGTATGTATATATATATATATGCACACAACAGAGGAAGGCCTAGGGAAGGTGAAGACACTTTTAAGCGTCTCCTGTTTTTTCAGGATTTGATACATTCAATTATTTCCATTGGGATAATCTTTTGTGGATGACCCTTAGGTCCATTTTCTATCGGGACTTGGTCTAAATCCTTTTCAAAAATGTTTAAAGCAACTGAAAAAAAGAATGATTCAATTTCAGTTTATGGACTAGGGCTCCTCTCTGTTTGCAGAGAACAGGCTGACGGGCCTCTGATGTTGACTGTTTTGTTCATTTATGTCTGACAGCTTTCAAAAAGCATGCTTGAGGGCTCACTCTGTGTTTCTGTAGGGATCACATGCTGCTGTGTAAGATGTATGTGTGCAGAAGTTCCTCTCTGCTTGGCTGGGGAGGATGCGTTTGTAGGCAGAGCGCTAATCATTCTCCCCTCTATAAAGTCAACCTCGGGGAAAGAGGCAGTAGTACTTGGTGTGCTTTGATCGGTACTTGTTTGTGTAAGCACTTGATCAGGCTTAGGCTTGGTGTGCCTAAACTGTGATGTTCTTTCTTATAGGAAAGTATGCATAACATTTGCTATCACATCAATTGGAAGAATAAAGGGTGCTTTGTTGAAACATGCCTAGTTCAAAGCACCCCCAAAACCTTGACTTTTATAGTTAAAACTAGTTGGGTGGGAAGGTGCTTTTGCGTTCACTCCCTGTTCTTCCATTTTGCTGTGAACTTGCTGTCAAGTTCCATGACTTTCTGGGTAGGACTTCCTCTGATGAGGCCCTGCACCCTTATTTAGTAAGATTCATGCAACTTTCTCCCTTAAGTCACTGAATTTGTGTGCAGGTGGATCTTGAGGCCCTGCGCTCTGACTTGTGCCATCTGTGGGTTTGATGGAGTGTCATGACTCAAAATAGATGAGGGGGAGGCTTCCCATGCACAGCCACAAGGGGGGTGGCTGCACAACTGAAGCGTAAGGAGTGTCTTCCTACCTTTGGACCTGCATCTGCTTAGGTAAAGGGCTGAGTGAAGTAGCACATGCTACATCTAGGTTACATTCTGGGAGTTTTATGTTTTAAACGCCTTGTTCATCTTGGGTTCTCAGTGTAGGTGATCAGAGGGTCATGGAATGCCTTTATATCTTGCTAGAGAACACATGTTCCAGGGACAAGGCTTGTGGTTGAAATGACTCTTCTGAAAATTATCTTTGAGCTATCCTCCTTCCTCCCCAGCACCCACACTGATAATTCTTGCAAGGGATGGAAAGAAATATGTTTGCATCTGTGCTGGCATAAGACTCAAAACCCTGAGAAGTCTCAATTTTTCTTAAATTAATGGAGAGCATGGAGGTGAAAATGGAAATAGCTGTTTCTATGCAAGAGATCAGAGGATAGGAGAGTTTTTGTAGAAGTGAAGGGATCCTTCCACAGAGGAGTGATAAATCTCTTTGGATAGATTTTTATTTATGCTGAATTAAGGGAGAAGCTAGGACTGCAAGACAGGGAGAGGAGTTTGAGGACTCTATTTTGAGAATTCCGGGGCCAGGAAGTGTGCTTTTGTTCTGGAATAAATTTGCTTATGAGTAGTTGCCAAGGGGAACCCCAGCCGTTTCCAGTGGGTGGTTATTTCTTGTTTTAAATTCTCAAGTGTGTGGTTAAGTCATCTAAATGCATGATTTAACTGTTAGCGTAGCCTTACCAATGAGTAGGAGGACGGCAGAAGTGGTGAGCGCTCAGGAACTATTTAAGACAGGGTCTGAGCGGTTGTCTTCATTGTCGAAGTCACTCTATCTATAATGAGAGTCCTAAAAGGACAGCCAAGAATCCTGTGGAGCCAGATAAGTTGCAGGGTTAGCTAGAAGCATGGGTCAGCAAACTTGGAGAAGTGGCAAGTCCAGTTTTTGTTTTGCTGGCAATAAGTACATTTTACTGTGAGCAGGTACATCTGTCAGTTTTAGGCAGAAAATTCCTCACACCATAGCTTTAGCTATGACGACTCTTGTGAGTTTAAGACCCTCCTATCTATATGTTTTCTGTTTTCTCTCTGTAGGTGTTCTGTCAAGATCTTAAATATTTTTGCTTCCAAATGAACTCCTCTTCTCCCTTAAACTTGCTTCTCTTTCTGATTCTTAATGTTGTAATGTTGGGGCAAATCCCCAGTTACCCAGGCTAAAGCCCCTTATGACCTTCAGTCTCTTCCTGTTTCCTTCTGTAATCACTTGTCAGATTCTGTAATGGTCTCTAATTGAGTGCTATCATTAGAGATTTCTGCAAAGCATCAATGTCTGCATTAGTACTTTTCAGTGTTGTCCTAAGCCAGGCTTTCGTCTTCTCATGTGGGGACTATTTTATTGCCTTCCAGTTGGTCCCTCAGTCTTCATCATAAGCTTCAACACCAAAATCTACTTGAACATTCTTCATAAGTCATGAGATGAAGCAGCTTGCTTCCTTCATCTGGAATCTCAGCTCTCATGGCCAACAGAATATCATAGAAAAATATCTTATTTCACATGTACAGAATGTTCTTATCTCTTGCCCTGGACTTATTTTTAAACCTCATTTTCAAATGAACATCGTCTCCAGCCAAACCAGATAACAACTTGCATGCCTCCTGAACATTACCATGATGTTCTCTTTCTCCTCCAAATCTTTCTCAATCCAGACCTGCCTGTACTCACTCCCCTCCAAATCCTTTTTTCTTCAAGAGGCTTTTCAAGTATCCTGTCTTCTGAAACCTTCTTTAATTCTTTTAGTGAGAATTAATCTCTTTTCACTGCAATGATATAGTACTTTGTTTTCTTTTCTATCAGAGCATGTATGTGTATCTATGTTTGTGTGTATGTTTTTTTTTTTTTCCTATTTTGTCATTACCGTGCATTTAGAGCATACAGGATGAGCTGAAGCATAAATTCACTGTGCCATCTTGACTGGATAGTCACCGATTTTTTTTTTTTCAATTTAATATTGACATGGTTTAGTAAATAATGTAATTTAACAGCCTGCTTTATTTATAAACCCTTCCAGCCCTTCCACTCATTTTGAAGGAACCCAAGTCACAGAAATTCAGGTGAAGTATAATCACTGTCCATTTAGTGATTCCTTTCTTTCTTTGAGGGCATGATAACTCAGTGCTTGAGTTAGAATAGAACAAAGGAGAAATAGCATCTTAGTTTTATTCTGCGCTATATCTTCTGGTTGATGAAAATGGTTATCAGGTAGTGCTTTACCGTGATTCCCTATCTCCACTTTGAGCTATTTCTTTCTTTTGGCTGTAATTTAAATTTTTTTTTTTTCTTCCAGGTTTATTGAGATAAAATTGACACGTAACATTGTATTAGTTTAAGACATAAAACAATGATTATATAACATTATAATGATTATATAATGAGTATATAACAAAACATAATGATTATATAACATATATAACATTATATATATGTGTATATATATATATAAAATGAAATGATTATCATAGTAAGTTTAGTTAACATCCATCACCTCACATAGTTATGATTTCTTTTCCTTGTGATGAGCAATTTGAAGATTTCTTCTCTTAGCAACTGCTGTACATTACATCCCCAGAACTTATTTATCTTATAACTGAAACTTTGTACATTCTGACCACCTTCACCCATTTCTCTCATCTCCCACCCCCTGTCTCTGGCAACCACCAATTTCTTCTCTGTTTCTGTGAGTTGGGGTTTTTTTAGATTCTACATGTAAGTAAGATCATACTGTATTTGTCTTTCCCTGTGTGTCTTATTTCACTTAGCATAATGCCCTCAAGTTTCATCCATATTATTGCAAATAGCAGGGTTTCCTTCTTTTTTCATGGTTGAATAATATTTCTCTCTGTGTGTGTATATGTGTTGGGGTGTGTGTGTGTGTGTGTGTGTGTGTGTGTGTATCACATTTTCTTTATCAATTCATCCATTGATGGACACCTAGATTGTTTCCATGTCTTGGCTATTACAAATAATGCTGGAATGAACATGGGGGTACAGATAGTTCCTTGAGATAGTGATCTTGTTTCTTTTGTATATACACCCAGAAGTGGAATTGCTGGATTATATGGTGGTTTTATTTTTAATTTTTTGAGGAACCTCCATACTGTTTTCACATAGTGGCTACATTAATTACATCCCCGTCAACAGTGCAAAAGGGTTCCCTTTTCTCTACATCCTTGCCAACACTTACCTCACTTTGTGTGCATGTGTGTGTGTGAGGTGGTATCTCATTGTGATTTTGATATGCATTTCCCTGATGATTATTGATGTTGAGCACCTTTCCATGTACCTATTGGCTATTTGTATGTCTTCTTTGTAAAAATGTCTACTTAGTCATTCTGCCTGTTTTTAAATTGAATTTTTTTTTTGCTATTGAGTTGTATGAATTCTTTATATATTTTGGATATTAACCCTTTATTAAATATGTGTTTTGCAAATATTTTATTCCATTCATTAGGTTGCCTTTTCATTTTGTTAATGGCTTTCTTTGCTGTACAGAAGCTTTTTAGTTTGATGTAGTCCCACTCATTTTTTTTTTTTGCTTTTGTTGTCTTTGCTTTTAGTATCAAATTAAAAAAAAAAATCATCGCCAAGACCAATGTTAAGGAGCTTACCCTCTATGCTTTATTCTAGGAGTTTTATGGTTTCAGGTCTTAACATTTAAGTCTTTAATCCATTTTAAGTTGATTTTTTTGTATGGTGTAAGAAAGTGGTCTAGTTTCATTCTTTTGCATGTGGCTGGTCCAGTTTTCTCATCACCGTTTATTGAAGAGACTGTCATTTTTCCAGTGTATATTGTTGGCTCCTTTGTTGAAAATTAATTGACCATGTATGCATGGGTTTATTTCTGGGCTCTCTATTCTGTTCTATTTATCTATGTATCTGTGTTTATGGCAGTATCATTACGATAGCTTTGTAATATAGTTTGAAGTCAGGAATTGAGATGCCTCCAGCTTTGTTCTTCTTTCTCAAGATTGCTTTGGCTATTCAGGGTCTTCTGTCTATCAGAGTATTAGTAACATTCAGTGTAGCACAACTAGTTATAAGACAGACTTTGATATTTAATCCTCCAAATTGATTGCAAACCCCTTGAGAGCAGTTGATAAACTCACAGATATATTTAGTTGACTAACTTTGTTTAAGGTTTTATTTAGTTGCCTGGTGTTCTCCTTGCAAGAATTAGAGGGCTGGCATTGGTCTGTGCAAGTGCAGGAGCCAGTCCTGAGTCAATGTATACGTGATTTATTCACAGGCTATTTAACATAGACATCAGGCTATGATAACTAAGCTAATTTTACTTTTAGTTGATTTTTCTACCTCCGGTTTCCTTTTCTACCTCTGGTTTTCTCTTCTACCTCTGACTTTCTCATACTTTTAGTTGCAAAAGGTAAAGATTTATTGACACTTTTATTCCCAGTCTTTGCTAACTTCCTGGTTGCAGCTTTTATGTAGAAGAAAGCAATCTTTTCCTCTTTGTCATCACTGTGAAAACTTTTTTCCTTATAATGGAATGTAAGTGGGTATAAGTAGTTCACAGCACATAGTTTAACGTTAATCTGGTTTTACATTTCTTTCTGTCAACATTAGAACAAAGTTTTTACATCATCTGGCAGAAGGTTACTAGCAGATATTTTGTCAGAGTCTTCCTCATTGCCTTAGAGAAACCTAATGCCAAGGGACTGTACACTTTGGGTGACTGCTTGTGAATAGGGCTTTCTTTTGGGAGTAATAGCAAAATATGGTGTGGCTCTTGGGGAGAGGTTGGCTTTTCAGAGCAAAGGCAGGGCAGAACCACCTAGTGATTAGGAGCAAAGACTAAGCTGTGGCTTTGTCACTTACTAGGGAATGACCTAGGACAAATCCCCTACTCTCTTTGAACTGCAAGTGCCTCTTTTATGAAATTAGGATGTTGTGAGGGTGATATGAGCTGATATATATAAAGAATTAAAAGCATGGTACCCATTACCTAGCAAATAACTCAATAAATGGCAACTATTGTCATTATAACATTGATGATGATGATCATTATCATAATCATTTTGGGAGAGTCAGGTGAAGCCGACTGATTCTGTGCTTTTGTAAGAGTGATTTATTCGTTACAACCAGCTAGATTATCTTGTGGATAAATTTGATCACAATAGAAATAATAATATTTAAGCATAGGTTATTTTATGAAAATACTGAAAAAAGAAACTTTATTATAGCCAATATTATCAATAACTCTGCAAAATAATATGTCAATGCAGTTCTTCCATAGTATTTGTGGCTCATTGAGAAAATCCATGAAGATATCCTCCTTAGCAAGTTTTGGTTTCAGGAAAATCAAATTGAGGCAATATAATAAGGTGAGCAGGGAATGTAGGGAGCTACACAATTGGAAAAACTAGCTCCAAACTTAACTGGCTGAACGAACACCTCTGCTGAGACACTATGACTGTTAGCTATATTGATGTGTGGTGTCCTTTGTGAGGTCATCAATGACATTATCAACAAGACAGAAGCAATGATACTGAGCTAAAGTCAACCACCTACAAAACTCACATCCAAGGGATTGCCAGGCTACTATCTATTTGAGGTGGGCACAGGCATTGTTTAGGTAATTAGAACTAGGTCTCTATTCTCTGTCTCTAATTGTCAGGGAAGCCCAGTTAGCCAGGGGATAGCATGCTGTCTCCGGGCTGCTAGGGTTTCTGTTGTGCGATAGGCACCCATATGAACATTTATAGCAGTACTAGGAATGGTGATGCTGAGCTGTGACAAAGGGGTGCCTTCCAAGTTGGCTCAATTGCGGTTTTCACCATCAGAACAATCGTGGACGTTAGGTTTTTTCTTAGGGTTGACTGAATGATGAATGGAAGCCCCAGCCAACATACACCAACTCTTTTGCATAACTTGGGAGAGAGGGGATGGTTGATTCAGAGAAGGGATGGGAAAGAAGAGACCTCCAGCAGTAAAGAACATACGCATGTGAAATATTTTTCTGGTGAGAATCTTAAAAATAAAGATGAGTCTTAGAATTTAGGAGTTTGTCAGAAAAGAATGAGATCAGAAGAAAAATAAAATTTTAAGAAATGCCAGCTTTTATTTTAGTATATAATTTATAGTATTCCAAAATGGATTTTCTGTAGAGTCATAGTTACCAACTGCACTTGAAATTCTTTGATTTAGGATAGTTATGCTAATAGATTCTATTCAGTCAACATGAACTCAAACTTTTTTTTTAATATATAAATTTATTTATTTATTTTTGGCTGTGTTGGGTCTGCATTGCTGCACGTGGGCTTCCTCTAGTTATGGCGAGTGGGGGCTACTTTTCGTTGCGGTGTGCGGGCTGCTCACTGTGGTGGCTTCTCTTGTTGCGGAGCACGGGCTCTAGGTGCGCGGGCTTCAGTAGTTGCGGCGCACGGGCTCCGTAGTTATGGCTCGCGAGCTCTAGAGTGCAGGCTCAGTAGTTGTGGCGCACAGGCTGAGTTGCTCCGCGGCATGTGGGATCTTCCCAGACCAGGGATCGAACCCGTGTCCCTTGCATTGGCAGGTGGATTCTTAACCACTGTGCAACCAGGGAAGTCCCTGAACTCAAACAGTTTAACTGTATCATAATTTACGTTGAGATACTATATGTTTTTTACTATCCTAGGTTAAGATTGACTTCATATTAAATAATTTGAGTTGTGAGATATCTGTAAAGCATAAGTATGTTGTCCAGACAGGTCAGAACTCCACCCATTCAGGAAAGTAGGGTAGTGGCTTCCCTGTAACACATGGGTGTGCCAGCTGCTTTTGTAAGTGAAAGACTTAGGCAGGTCAAATTGCTAAATATCAACTCTAAGTTAGAATTGTTTTTAGGTGATCACACAGTGTTATCGTTTTTTTTTTTTGTTTGTTTGTTTGTTTATAGAATAAAAGGGAGTAAGATGTTTTTCGTTGGAATTTTTATTTATTTTATTTTATTTTTTTTGGCTTCTGAAAACGTTAGACTATTTAAGTCCTCAAAAAAAAGTTAAGAAATTCCATCAATCCAATAGTGGAATTTTTTTTTTTTTAACAAGTGAGAAGAAAGAAAGTCAAGAGCTAACACAGTACAAGACTTT
This sequence comes from Phocoena sinus, assembly GCF_008692025.1. Classification (NCBI taxonomy): domain Eukaryota; kingdom Metazoa; phylum Chordata; class Mammalia; order Artiodactyla; family Phocoenidae; genus Phocoena; species Phocoena sinus. Next base: position 75,778,424 of record NC_045769.1, on the reverse strand, counting down.
ATTTAGAAATATACAGTGAGCACGAAGGAGTGCTTGATCTGGAGGGTTTCCCCTTGAAATTTTGGTGCCATGCAACTCTGGCTAGAAGAAACCTTTTTTTTTTTTTTTTTTTTAAGTTCCCTTAATGAAAGGAATTATAGCAGTGTTATATCTGTCATTTTGTAGAAGGATCATGGCATGGTTTTCTTTTACTTTTTATCTGTAAAGTGTAGACTCTTCCAGGGATAGAAATGTAAATGTGTTGGCTTTTGGTTTTAGTGAGAGCTTCATTCTGAAGGGGAAAACTCAGGAAGGGAGTTGTTACCAGAGTGGAATTCAACACTTGCCAGAGAACCCAAAGCAGGCATGAGGTTCATTGTCCTGTTGAGTGACAGAAGACTTCCACCAGTTCTTTTTGTGGAGGGGATTAGTGGTTGAACAAATTTGCAAGTACAGCATGCAGTTTTGTCAGGTACACATTTCTTTTCACAGCTCTCTTGACTTTATACCATGTAAATAACCTCAGTTGTCTCTGAATTTTTCTTTCTTTAATTCCTATTGGATGGTCATTTTATAAAGTCAGCTTCTTGGTTTTTTTGTGTATTGTTTTTGAATTGTGGTATACAAATCGGTATGTTAACAAATTCCTTATTGTGTGTTTTCTTTTCTAGTTTAACATAATTTCATAATCTAGGCAGTCTCTTTTTGTTATTGGATTATTGTGTGATAAAAATCCCAAATAACTTTTTTGTTTCGTTTTTTGTCTCTGTAGGCTAAGAAATGGCATTTCAAAAGGCAGTGAAAGGGACTATTCTTGTTGGAGGAGGTGCTCTTGCAACTGTTCTAGGCCTTTCTCAGTTTGCTCATTACAAAAGGAAGCAAGTAAGTAACTGTACATGTATTGATTATAATATGAAACAAATCTGTTAAAGAACTGTGTATGGGGCGTGTGTAGGCTAATGGTATTGTTTAGAAATTACTGTCTCAGCTTGATCTGAAAAAGACACTAATTTAGAATACTGCCTTAATGATCCTTGAGAACTGTGTATATCTCATTTTTTAAAAAGTAAATTTCTTTGTCAGAAAGCATTATATTATTTAGCCTCTGTTTTGGCTCTTTGGTTTTAAAAGACTGCTTCATTTCGGAGTGCCAGGGTTTATTCATTTATACTTTCCTTGTCTAATTCATCCAAATGTCTGGATACCTTCTATGCCCCTGCCAAGAGTTTGTCTTATTAGAAGGCAGGCAGCTGAGAAAGGAAATGGAAAAGAAAGAGCCTATACAAAAGGCTCAACTCGGAATCTTGGGTTTATTTCTGAAAGGTTTAGTTACTTATGTAGTATTATTACTTTATATTGGGTAAAATTTTTAGTGGGAGAAAGCTATGAAAATGAGATTGGTATGAAGTTTCCAAATAATTTAAAGTGTTCAGTTAATTTTCATTTTGTTTTTTCTTTCCCCTTTGCACTACAACTGTGCCTTCCCATAGTTCAAATTGATGCCAGGAAATAACTTTGGTGAATGGTTTTGTTCTTTTCAGGCTTGAAATACTAACCTCAGCAGTTAGTATTAATCTCCTGTTCCCCCTTCCCTATGTCATTAGGGCATTTTGTGATACCAGTTGGTTGGTGCATTCCCGATTCAAAGATGGAGGTGAAGGAATTTGGGAAGCTATTTGTAGCTGGGCTATCTATGAACTACTCACATCCTACATTTTTGTGAGAACCTTTAAGCCCTGCCTGGGCTGTCTTGTACATGTTGTTTCTGTTTCTTTGTGCTACATGGTGATGGAGCCAGCCGCATTGCTTGGAGTCCCATGTCCTGAATGGGAAATACCACGTTAAAAACACATATTAAGAAGAATCAATTTGCTGGCTTACAAATAAAAAAGAAGCTAATTTCTAGTGCTACCTCCTAAAGATGGACGATATTGAACAGGTTGTGCTGGTTTTTTTCATTATTAACTGTGAGCACATTACTCTTAAGGTTTCCCTAGGTATACATGTTGCAGGTATTACTGACTTGCTATTGAAGCTCATTCTCAGCTGCTGAACATGCTTGATGCACTATTTCTTTTAAAATGTTTCCTTGGTTCCTTAAAAGTAAGTGTGAAAAGATGTTGTTTTTGCTCAGGCTATTTTAGAAGTGCAGTTCTGTTTGGGACATGGACTTTAACAGATTAGATTACTCCTGCCATCTTTTACCAGTGGTATCTGAAACGATATTGGAGAGTGCCAGTGCCAAAGGTCACGATGTCTAGTATGGTAAGTTGTTGCTAAATTTGTACATGGTTCACGTCTGTTAACAATAGTAAGCATGCTCTATTTCTGAGTTTATAACTTAACTTTGTACCTAGGGAATACTGTTTCAGAAATATATTTTGTTGTCGTTGTTGTTTGGCTTCTCTTCTTCTCCACAGAATAGAGTAAGCAGTTGATACTGCCTCCGATCCATCAAGTTAGGGGTTAATTTTAGTCAGTAAAATCAAGCAAAATGAAGGTCTGTTGATTCCTGGAACATTCTGTCATTTTCTCCTTCCTAAGTTAGACATCCTGACCACCCTAATAGCCAAACGAAACAGATACCAGCAGTTTCAAGTCATTTATAATTGTAATCTGACAAGTTCTTTTGAGAAAAATCACCACAGGCATATTCAATCAATGAGTTGCATAAGACATATGCCCAAGTGTGTGTATTCTTTTTGCAGTGATTCCTGTCCCTTTAAGCCACTGCCGTGAGCGTATTTTGGGTAGCAGTTTTGGATGTAACCATAGGGATTGGCAAAAAAAGAGAGGGGTGTGTGAGGAGGGGGGAGGAGACTATCTCAGTTGAGCCACTGACATAAAATGACCACAGGCCTCAGCTGTCCTCTCTCAGAGAATATCTGCCAATCAGAGCCACTCTAGGGGAGGAAATTTTCCCGACTTCAATAGTCAAGAAAAAAGCTGCCCCTTGACACCCATTATTTGGCTACATTTTACAGAAGCTGTGACTAAAATGTGACTAGGCGCGCTCTGTTTTTCTTGAGAGCAATGCTTAAAGTATTGGCTTGTGTTTTTATGTTTTTTTTTTTTTTTTTTTTTTTTTTTTTAGTTTTTTTTTTTTTTTGCGGTACTTGGGCCTCTCGCAGTTGTGGCCTCTCCCGTTGCGGAGAACAGGCTCCAGACGCGCAGGCTCAGCGGCCATGGCTCATGGGCCCAGTCACTCCGCGGCATGTGGGATCTTCCCGGACCGGGGCACGAACCCGTGTCCCCTGCATCGGCAGGCGGACTCTCAACCACTGCGCCACCAGGGAAGCCCTGTTTTTATCTTTTTTCCAGTTTTATGAAGTGATTCCAACCGATAAACTGTCCTCCTTTAAGAATAAGTTGGTTTTGAAAGCCCCAGGTACTGATGGCCGAGAAAACTGTCTGCTGACTTTTGAGCTGAGGCACATTTTGCTGGCATTCCTGCACTCGAAGCTCTGCATCCCCTGGCCCCTAGCTTGTGCTCATTTGATATTCCTGGTGCAAAGCTTCCTTCCTAAAATACAGGCAGAGGTCGTATTCCAAATACAAACGGGTTGATTGTAAAAGTTGGTCAGTTGTTTCAGCACCTTTGGTGACGGGATAGTGCTGTAAGTGTTTAGCTGTCAGGTCAGCTCACAAAACCCTTTTAAATTAGCTTGTATTTGCAAGGAAAAGAATAAAAGGAAAACTATTGTATATACTTTCTTGATTAATTAAATGGAAAACACAGTGAAATCCACTAAGATGTGGTTCACTTACCTTTTACTCAGTTGCTTGAATAAAAGCTACCGTAGGTGAGAAAATAGAGACATTCGTGAAGACTGGCATTTCTTGTGGGCAGGTTGGAGGTTAGAGGTGATAGCAAAGATTTTTTTGTTCCACTTTACTTCATGATGTGGCTTTTCTTCATGCAAGCATACTATTAACATTTATGTTATATTTTTCAGTGGTGAAGAGTCTCCACTGTTGACCCAAGTGAGGCCTAGAGATTTTTTTTCTTTGGAGATAAATAAGGTCAGATTTAGAAAGGATGGAGATCATGGCCTAAGGAGAGAGCTGTTGTTATTGTTGTTGTTATTATTATATTTTGGAGCTGTGCAACCTAAATCTTCAGTTCCAGCGAGGAAGCTGATGGGGGAAAGATGAATGGAACGTTGGCCTCTTTTGACTGTGTCCACCTGCAGGGAAGGAGGTTTGTGACCACAAATGGCATCCACACTCCAGGCCCCCTCCAGTGATACATGTAGGATTTTTCTGAGTAGTCTTGGAAAGGCTTCCTATTCATTCCATTTTCCCTCTCTTTTTGTTTCCTCACCCACATGTAGGTGACTAAGTTTCCACAAAGCTTTCTTGATTTTTCCTTTCCCCGGACCAGCTGTATGCCAAGGAACAGGAGGCTGTGTAGTGGGATATAAACTCCCCAGCACTATCTTGAATCCCACCAGGGATGTAGCAAGCAAACACCCCTGCAGTGGTGTGCAGATTTTCAAGAGTAAGGTATTTGTCATTCACTGTTTAGTATAGGTCTGTTTAATAATAAACTTTTCATTGGAAGGGACCTAGAAGACATCCAGTCTTCCTCTCGGGACAGTTTGCTTTTCTCGGGTCTCCTTACTGTCTAGTGAAAGGGGAGTGTTACTTCATGGGACAGCTTCCTTTTCTAATTCCAAGCTGGTGGGAGAATGGAGTTTAAATTAGGAGAGAGGGCCCTGGGTAGCTTCGGAGGCGGTAAATCTTAGCAAGGAACAGTGGTGGAGAGCGTTACAGTCAGGGCTGCCGGAGGGTTCCTCAGGGGGGTGGGAAGAATGGGGGCAAAACTAGGGTAGGATTGCAAACTTTTAACTGAGGGTTGCCTCGGGCTTTTGTCTTTTCATTAGACACTGAAGGCCTTTTTTTTGGAAACTTCAAAAAATTTTAAACTCCACATTTCTTTCATACCTTCTAGGTCCTAGCTGGAAACTGATGTAACAGTGTGGGCTCCTTTTTAACCCCAGCCGTGTGGTTGATGTAACAAAGATCTCTTTAGGTCTGAGGGTGGCCCTCTCATGTACCATGTGCTCAAAGTGTTCCTTCCATTACCCACTCTGGAGGTGTGGTGGGCTCTGTGAGCCAGCTCTGAGGTGAAGCCTGAGAACCACAGAGAGCTTTCTCAAAGCCCAGATGTGAATGTTTTTTTCTTCTTTTCTGCACCATGCATAGGCAGGGAATCTCTTTTCAGCGTGAGGAGTGATATTATTAGAATCAAGGAAATGAGAGATTCTCATCGATGTTCTGTTCATCAGCAACGTAACAGAAAGGACGAGAACACGATCTTTGGAGCGTCTTTGCAGGCTGTCTGCTTCTGACACCCAGCTCTGCTTCTGAACAGCTGAGTGACTATGGGCAATTTTCTTAAATTCTCTAGGCCTCATTTTTCCCCCATCTGCCAGATGGGGAGAACAGTGGTACCTCCCTCATGGGACTGTTGATGAGCAGTAAAGCCTGGGAGAATTCCTGGAATATAGTAACCTTGCCAAAAGTGTTAGTTATTCCCAGGTGAAATGAACATAAAGTGTGAATAACTATATGAATATATGGTGAGCACGAAAGTTGCTCTCATCTTTGGAGACCCTTGGGTTCAGGGATACCGTGTTAAGACTTTGAGGTTTAGTAGCAAATGGCCTGTCCTTCATCTGAGCTTGTAGGAGAATGGCTACAAACGGTCACACAAACACCCTTCTGTTTTCTCTTCTACTTGATTCCTGATCTGAAGATGAGCCAATAACAAGGTAGACAACACCAATTATTGGCTTAAACTTTCTTCCTCTTGTAAGTAATAAATTCCTTGAAGTTCCCACTGTGGTTTTTTTTTCTGTTTAAGCTTATATAATTTATGGCAGACTTGATTTATATGGTGATATGTTCCTAAAAAGTTATGTGAATATAGTCTTTTTGATAAATTAATATATAGTACAACACTATTTGTTGTAATTCTATGGTGAAACAATTTAGAAAGCTCTGGTTTTTTTTGGGGGGGTGTAAACCTGGTTTTTGAGGGTAAATCAGAATTTAGCTTGAAGGGGAATACAATTAAACTTATTCTTTCCTAAAGCCAATGATGTAGTAATATTTGTTAACGACAGGATCTTCATGCTTTGCAAAATAGCCTCTCACTTTGTAAGAGACAGCCTATACTTTGAGTGGATTACTAAAGGCTATAGTTTACTTTGTTATGCATGGTAATGAAGGGAACATGAAAACCACGATAGTGGTGATGTTAGTGAGTTGATAGGATTAGGTGAGTTGAATTATAAGTAAACCTATATACCACCTTTGTGAGGAAAAATACTTATGCTAATGCGAGGCAAAGTGCTGTATGAAAGTTAAAATCCATAGGAATTTTGAGAACATTGTTTTACTCTCAGTCTCTCCCTCTCAATACATTATTTGTAAGAGATCCTAGTAAACCAGGGTCTTTTGATTGGTAGTACCAATGACCCCAAATTCAAAAGATAGGATTGGTGCAGCAGCAAAATAATAATGGAATGATTATATCTAGTCAAAGTGAGATCTACTTTGGGGGTTATTTTAATGGATCCTCAAATGAAAAGATATTTAGCTCCCTGAATGTGTCTGTTAAACAAGTGTGGCCGGGTTTTGGTGAGCTTGTTACTGTGCACAGGTTATGAAAGTTTCCAGAACTCTAGTTTCTTTATAAGGTAAGGACACTGTTACTTTACTCCCAGGCTTTTCTCCCCTGCCAAGCACTAACCAGTTCAGAATATACAAGATAATGATCACAGTACCTGACACATTAGCAGGTCTTTAATTATACCTCTTTCTTCCCCCCCCCCGCCATACAGGATATAAAATATTTGAAATAGACCTAGCCTTGTTTGGCGTAATAAGAGAGATACAGCACCAGGTTTCTTTAAATAGCTGAGCTTTTGATTGGCATAATGCTGCTTACATTAACTGCTGGCCAGAGAAACTGGTAGAGGTTAGAGAAACCTTAAGATGAATATCAATCAAAGAGAAATCAAAATTATAAGCACAGGGCTTCCCTGGTGGCGCAGTGGTTGAGAATCTGCCTGCTAATGCAGGGGATGCGGGTTCGAGCCCTGGTCTGGGAAGATCCCACATGCCGCGGAGCAACTTGGCCCGTGGACCACAACTACTGAGCCTGCGCGTCTGGGGCCTGTGCTCTGCAACGAGAGGCCGCGACAGTGAGAGGCCCGCGCACCGCGATGAAGAGTGGCCCCCACTAGCTGCAACTAGAGAAAGCCCGCGCACAGAAACGAAGACCCAACACAGCCATAAATAAATAAATTAATTTAAAAAATTATAAGCACAACCAATCAAAATCATAAGCACACTAAACACTAGTGAGGATGTGGAGCTACAGGAGCCCTCATTCATTGTTGGTGGGAGTGCAAAATGACACAGCCACTTTGCAATGCCATAGTTGGGTGGTTTCTTACAAAACTAACCATATCCTCACCATATGATCCAGCAGTCACACCTACTGATATTTACCCAAAGAAGCTGAAAACTTATGTCCACACAAAAACCTGCACGTGGATATTTGTAGCAGCTTTATTCGTAATTGCCAAAACTTCGGATCAATCAAAATGGCCTTCAGTAGGCGAATGAATAGATAAACTGTGGTCCATCCACACGATGGAACATCATTCAGCACTAAAAAGAAATGAGCCATCAAGCCATGAGGAGACGTGGAGGAACCTTAGTGCGTATTACTCAGTGAAAGAAGCCAATCTGAAAGGGCTACACACTGTATGAATCCAACCATATGACATTCCAGAAAGGGCAAAACTTTGGAGACAGTAAATCAGTGGTTGCCAGGGATGTATGCTGGGAGATGAATAAGCAGATCACAGAGGATTTTTAGGGCAATGAAAATACTTTGTGTGATACTGTGGTGGTGGATACATGTCATTATACATTGTCCAAAACCATAGAATGTCCAACATCAAGAATGAACCCTTAAGTAAACTATTGACTTTGGGTGATTATGATGTATCAATGTAGGTTCATCTTTGGTAAAAAATGTGCCACTCTGGTGAGTGATGTTGATGATGGGGCAGGCTGTGAGTATGTGGGGCAGGAGGTATATGGGAAATCTCTGGAATGTCCTCTCAATTTTTTTTGTAAAACTAAAAGTGCTTTAAATTTTTTTTTAAGTTATACTTAAAATCATAAGCATAGCATCTAGGACAAGGTGTCAACTGAGAAAATTTCAATTGTAAAAATTCTACTTAAGTATCACTTTTCAATAGTATCTTTGATTGAATAGATACTATTTATTTTTTGAATGCACTTAGTATCTTTAAAAATTTAACCTCAGTTGTAAACATTCTTCTGGCTCCTAAGCTAAAGAGTATCTGTGGGTCTGAAATCAGTAGAAATCTTCCCGAGCACTAATGTAGCTGAAATTATCACCTGACACGTTGGCTTTCTGCTTACCAGATTGCTTTTAACTTTGTGAGGTAGTTCTGGCTACCAGACTTGTTTGTTCTCTCTGAGTAAACAGTCTTACATCTCCAGAGGCATTTTTCGTAGGTTCATAAACAACATTTCTCTTAAAAACATCTTATAAAAGTGCTGTAACAGGAACTGTTCTCAAACAGTCTTCATTTCTGTTGATTTTAATGTTTAGGTGGGAACTGTAGTGTTAGAGACCACATGAAGAATGTATATTTAGGAGGAGAAAGGACTAGTGGTTGAATAATAGGCTTCAAGGTTCATCTGCCTGCTTCGAGAGCTGTCAGCATCAGCATTACGTTAAACATGAAGGAAGAAATGTCTCTGCACCATGGTTTGCTGGGGCTTGCGTTTGATTATCTGTCCTTTTGGAGCTTTATCTCTATGGATTTATTTTTCTACTTATGATGGGGTCTAACCCGTCAGAGGAAGATTCTGGACTGTATACAAAGTATGGGAATTGCAAATCTTAGGTTGTAATGCTAAATATATCTCCTATTTGTGTATTAAGTGGAGTAAGCTAATTGGTGTAGTAAGCAGCTCCCAAAGCTCAGTGGCTTATAATGAAGGTTTCTTCCTTACTCACATTACAGTTCAGTGTGGATAGGTGGGGAATTGTTTCTTGTAGTCATTCACGGACCTATGTCCCTTTATTCTAGTGGCTTCTCCATGTTTTAGCTTTTTGACCCACTAGATCATTTCTAGCCAGCTGTAAGGGAGGGTGGGAAGTGTAATCCAGCAGTGTTCTCTGGAAGAAGAGAAAAAGTTTTAAGCATCCAGCCATTAAATCTGTGTCCTGACTTTAATTTCTAATCAGTTTGACAAATAAGCTGCATTTTTTGATAACAGTTTTATTGTTAGAGTTTATACCAAAGACTGTATTTTCTTCTCTTGTTTAGAACCCTGTGCCTAGATTCCTGGAAGAATTGTTTTTCTCCTAAAAACACAACTAAATATGTTGGGGCTGTGTCTGATATCTAAAGCTCGATGAAGATTCTGAACACATTGTATTTTCCATAAGGCGAGTTGAAACTAACTCTATATGGTTAACCGTTTCTCAGAGGCTTGTTTCATGAAAGTACTGAAATTATGCAGACAGAGCTGGAAATGTTCTTTGAAGTGCATCCTATCATTTTCCTTATAATTTTGGTTTTTATTTAACACTTCGCTCCCAAAGTGGGGCCATGGCAATATCTTTGAGTTATAACTCACATCAGGCCTTCGAGGAGTTTGTGATGCTATTTTATTGCTGGCATACAAAATCCGCGAGGTTAACTGTACTGCGATAGGTCACACAGTGAGTCAACGACTGAGCTATGATTAGCGTTGACAGCTGGTGAGCTTGTAGGCTGTTGCTAACTGAGCAACATTGACATTCATTTTGATTTGACTTTGCATTTCACTTTCAACTATTTATCCATTTTAAGGCCTCCTTAAGAAACTTTTTAGGGATATTGTGGGACTGAGGAAACTTTCTAGAAATGCTTTGGGAAAAGTCTACTAGCTTCCCTCTCCAGCTTAATAGTTACATTGTGTTAATGCTAGGTAGGTCCCCTTTTGGTAGAGTTTGCAAATTAAGAAAATAGATGCTTTAAGATGTTAGACAATGTTAGGCAAAATAATTTTACATGCTTTATTTCAAAATTTGTGATTTTTCAACAAAGAAGTTCTGAGATCCAATTATATGCTTGTGAGTATAAACTAGAAAAATTATAAATGTATATATTTGATGAAATAATTCACCGAGAAATGGAAAACGTGCATCACAAATTATACCCCAAACTATTTTGAACTTAAAATTAAAATGCAGCCAAGGGCCATCTGGATTGAGAAACTCGGAAATGGTCCTTTGGCTCATTGGGTCAGCATTTTATTCACCTGAGAGGGATGGGGGGGGAAAGTGAGTCCCATTTCAGTTCTGTATCCATTTCCAAATGTATGTGTTAGGGAGGTTTTTAAGGAAAAGTGCTATTTCGTGGAACCCTCGGTCACTGCCTGGGGTGTCTGGCCATGGGCAAAGCAGGTTCTCTCAGACTTCTGATTCCACTGGCTGCCATCAGCTGTTCCCTGCAACGCTGGTGCCTGCAAGGCGGGTGGACCTAGAGCCCTAGGTAACCCACACATACAGAGAAAGATAACCTAGCAGAGCTGAGGACATGGGATTTGGAGTCAAACTAGGGATCAGATTCTGATTCTCTCAGTTACTTGCCCAAAGAATAACAAAACTCCGTTTCCTCACTGGTCAAAGGATGACTCCCTCTTTTTTTAAATTATTATTTATTTTTGCTGTGTTGGGTCTTCGTTTCTGTGCGCGGGCTTTCTCTAGTTGTGGCAAGTGGGGGCCACTCTTCATCGCAGTGTGTGGGCCTCTCACTATCGCTGCCTCTCTTGTTGCGGAGCGCAGGCTCCAGACGCGCAGGCTCAGTAGTTGTGGCACACGGGCCTAGTTGCTCCGCGGCATGTGGGATCCTCCCAGACCAGGGCTCGAACCTGTGTCCCCTGCATTAGCAGGCAGATTCTCAACGACTGCGCCACCAGGGAAGCCCCACTTCGGTGTCATGGTAAGACCCAAGGGACCTGACTTGTTATTGTGTGGGCTAGCAGCAGCTCTTCTTCCCTCTCTGCACTCCCTGCTGTCAGGCTCCCTCTCTAGATCCTTTCATTCTCAGCACACTATTGGAATAGAAGAGCAATATCAAGTTCCGACACCTCCAAACACATATTCTGTGTCTTTAAAATACTTATTTGAAAACTGGTAAAACGTATCCCTCAAACCTCAGATCACGTAGTTATGTGATTTTATTTGAAGTAGATTCAGACAAAGCCAAAGGGTTTTCCCTATTTTTCAGCTATAAAAAAGTTGTATAATTTAATGATTTGGCTATGTTGTGATTGGTATTAAAAGAGCTTCCTTGTGATTTCTTAAAGGAATCACAACCACTTAAAGGCGCGATAGCACCTTCAAGGTGAGCTAGAGCTCGTTTCTCAGCCACCCTAGAAAGATGGACTTGTTTTATTTTCTCTTGTTTGGTCCCCAGTGGAGATGACGGTCCACCTATTAGCCAGTCTTCCTACTGAGTAATCATGAATCCCTCACCCAGTACGTTTATATTGAGAAATGTTGCTTACTGTCCTGTAAGTATAAGAAGAAACACCATTGTTTAGAATCAAAGTGATTCAGGAGGTGAAAGGTCATTAAAACATCTTAGGATTCATTCTAAGGAGATGCTTATTGCATGTCCTTTCCAGGAATATGGAAATATGGTATTTTTCAGTGACAACAAAACATGAAGCCATTCCCCTTAAATCTAATGATTCCATTATCAATATATATGATTCAATCACATAATGAGAGAGAGAAAGAGAGAGAGAGAGTGATAGTTGCAGTAAGAAGTGATTTGCATGAAACCCTACTTTATTCTCCAATTATTACTCTACATGATTACAGGACAACCTGGTTGTTAATTGCATGCGGTCTTTAAGTATGCATTTCTTTCAGAAATAGACACTAATTATTAGATCTTGTTTTCGGTCTCACCTGAAGTTGCAAATGTCTAGGATATATATTTTTTTAAATTTGCAAGTCTAATGGTGTACAGACATAGTAAAACTGATCTCATTCTGAGTCCCATTTTGTTCTCTGGGATGTAAACTCTCAAAGATTATGAACTTGCTTTCAGTTCTGTATAGGTGTTCTATGTGCCAGTCTCTTGACAAAAGCCATATGTTTGCTATCAGAATGCTGGAGGAATTTTATGTTTTTAAAATGTAGAGGAACCTTTGCTTACAAGTTAAAGAAAACCCACCTACTTCCCCACAGCTCACGATAATTAAATATAATCAGAAATAACAACATCAAAGTAATATTAAATATTAGGTATTCTAATTCTACCAAGAAAAGAATTTTTTGTTTTGGATCTGTGCTTGCACTTATGCTAGGCACAAGGCAGTTTGCTTTGTGTCTTGGGCTCTCCTTTCTTCTGACGTCAGTGGCTGAATTAGGTAATAGATCCTGAATCTGATAGTGCTGGACTTGTCCTGTCTTTAGTCCAGGCTTAGCAAACTTATATGCCTGCAGGGGCCAGGCTGGGATGATAAAAGTGTGAAGCCAGTGAGTGGGAATCCTGGGCTAACAAGGGTGCACAGCCCTGCCTAAGGGCAGCAGCTACTGTTCAGTTTCAGCAGATATCAGATAGAAATCCTAATTTTTATGTGAAATATAGCAATTTATGGTACTTATTTATATTATTTTTAAGTTGAAGTATAGTTAACTCACAATGTTATATTAGTTCCAGGTGTACAACATAGTGATTTGATATTTTTATAGATTATGCACCAAAGTTAGTATAGTATTAATGACTACATTCCCTGTGGTGTACATTACATCCCTGTGACTTATTTATCTTATAACTGGTAGTTTGTACCTCTTAATTCCCTTTACCTATTTCTCCCATCCTCCCACCCTCTCCCCGCTGGTGACCTGGGTATTTACCTGAAGAAAATAAAAACATTAATTCAATAAGATACATGCACCCCAGTGTTCATTGCTGCGTTATTTACAATAGGCAAATACGGAAGCAACCTGTGTCCACTGACAGATGAATAGATAAAGAAGATGTGGTATTATATATGCAATGAATATTAGCCATAAAAAAAGAGTGAAATCTTCCCATTTGTGACAACATGGATAGACCTGGAGGGTATTATGCTAATTGAAATTCGTCAGATAAAGACAAATACTCTATATTTTTAGTTATATGTGAAATCTGAAAAACGTGAACAAATGTTACAAAACAAATAGACTCACAGATATGGAGAACAATTTTTAAATATTGGATGTGTAACTCACGTTTTTAAGAAAGTAGTATGCTGACCAATTCACTACAATGACTTCTGGTTTTAGCACATGCTGTGCCAACTTCCTTTCCTGGCATTTTCACCCAGCTAATGCCTATTAGTCTTTCTTGACCTGATTTAGCTGTGGTTTCCAGGAAACCTTCTCAGGTCTGGCTCATGCCTCCCATGGCTCTTATAGCTTCTTCTCTATCTTTAATCTACCTGTTAAGCAATATTCTAATTTCCTCTTTATCTTTTTGTTTTGTCCTCCAGTCTGTAGAATCCTTGAGGGCCTCCACTGGATGAGGAAGTGCAGTGGTGTGTGAGGTGTCTTCTTAGGTGACTTAGGGCATGTTGCCTTTCCAAGCCTTCTCCCAGAATCTCTGGATCAGTCCAGATTCCTGTTTAATCAACTGCCTTGATTAATTTGTCTGCGAAGTTTGATTAGCAGGTCTGGGAAGATTTGGAGCACAAAGGTCCCCTTTCTTAAAGCGTGCTGTTACTTACCACTACTGTCTTATTCCTACTGCTTTTCTTTTATTTCTCCTCAATCGACATATTCTAGGGAAGGTAGAGTGCAGATGTGTTTCTGTGACTCAAAGCCATATGAAGCCCAAATGAGTCTTTCTCTTGTCATAATTATAAGGAGGGCCTCAGGCTGTGTTTACTGCCTCTAAAATAAACTTGTGCTTAGCTTCTCAGTCGCAACACTTTCCAGCTTTTATGAAAAAAATAAACAAAAATAAAGTGTTGTTTTAAATGTAGTGTCAGAAATTAAATAAATTACCCTCAATAGTGCCGTATATTTAAAAAAATATATTTGGGGAAGGATTGCTCAGCAAAACCCCCACGACAGAACCATACCACAAAAAACCCCCCAAACTTCCTGCATTTGATAACTGGTGATATCTCCTCCTATTATAACGATTTAGTCTATTTCTTAATTTTTCTCAAATTATACGTAGAATCAGTATGTTGTAGTGATGTAAAACTTAGTCTGTGTCACCAGGCTGCATAAGTTCAATTCCTAGCTCTACCATATACCAGCTGTATAATCACAGGCCAAGTGCTTAACTTCTGTGTCTCAGTTACTCCTTCTGTAAAATGGAAATCATAGTAGTACCTAACTCATAGAGTCATTGTGAGGATCAAGTGAGTGAAAAAAGTAAAACCCTAATAATAATGCCTGGCGCATAATTGCTGTGTATATGGTTACTTATTATTATTTTTAAAATAATTCTACAGTATTTCTATTGATTGATTGATTGTCTGTGTTGGGTCTTCGTTTCTGTGCGTGGGCTTTCTCTAGTTGCGGCAAGTGGGGGCCACTCTTCATCGCGGTGCTCGGGCTTCTCACTGTCGTGGCCTCTCTTGTTACGGAGCACAAGCTCCAGTTGCGCAGGCTCAGCAGTTGTGGCTCTCGGGCCTAGTTGCTCCGCAGCATGTGGGATCTTCCCAGACCAGGGCTCGAACCCATGTCCCCTGCACCGGCAGGCAGACTCTCAACCACTGCGCCACCAGGGAAGCCCCTTATTATTTTTTAAGTCAAGTTTATTGAGGTATGATTTGGGGTGTAATTTACATGCAGTAAAATTCACCCTTTATAACGTACAGTTCTGTGAGTTTTGACAAGAGCATATGGTCATATAACCACCACCACAGTCAAGATATAGAACATTTCTATCATCCTCAAAAGCTCTCATGTTCTCTGTGGTCATTCCTCCCCAGCACATCTCCAGACACTGACCATCACTGATCTGTTTTCTGACCATATACTTTTGCTTTTGCAGAACATCATGTAAATGGAATCATGCCCTATGTAGACTTCTGAGTCTTTCTTCTCTCACTTGGCACAGGGATTGGCAAACTTTTCTCTAAAGGGCCCGGCAGTACATGTTTTAGGCTTGCAGACCATACCTCCTCTGTTGCAACTACTCCTCTCTGCTACTGCAGTCGTGTACTAGGCATGAATGATTGGGTGTGGCTGTGTTGCAATAAAACTTTATTAAAATAGGTAGCAGCCAGATTTGGGGGGAAAGCCATAATTTTTCAACCTGTGACTTAGCATGATGCTTTTGAGATCCATTCATGTTGTTGTGACTATCAGTAATTTGTTCTTTTTATTGCCAATTATTATTCCAGCGCATGGACGCACGAGAGTTTGTTTAGTCATTCACCAGTTGAAGGATGTTCGAGTTTTTAATAATTTTTGGCAATTATAAATAAAGCCATTGTAAATATTTGCCTACAGGTTTTTGTGTGAACACAGGTTTTGATCTCTCTTGAGTAAATCACCTGGGGGGCGGCACTGTATGGTAAGTGTGTGTTCACCTTTATTAGAAACTCTCAAATTGTTTTCCAAAATGGCTGGATTATTTTGCATTTCCATCAGCAATATAAGAGAGTTGCAATTGTGTTGTATCACCACCAGCACTTGGTATTGTCCATTTCTTTGTTAGATTTAAGCTACTCTGAAAAACTATGACGCATCTTAGAAACTAAAGATGCTTACCTTTATGTTGTATTAGGTCAAAAGCTCTTGAAGGGTCTTACACGTGGAAATGACATTATTTGGGTTTTTACATGGTTACCCCAGCTTCAGTATGGAGAATGACTTGGAAGAACGAATGGTAACTGTGTGAAGACCTGTAGGAGGATATTATTTTAATATAGAGGAAAGGGAAGATACCTGGACTTGAAAGGCAGTGAAGATGATGTGACTAGATGTGAGAATTTTTTTAGGTGGTGGAATTTATAGAACTCAATGACTGACCAGATAGGAGACTTAAGAGAGTGACACAAGCAACTAGATATATAATGGTACCTTCACTGAAATGAGGAAAATTTATAGGGAAAAAGGTTTGGGGAGATAAAGTTATCAGTAGAATTTTGAGATAATGTGAGACATCGAAATGAAGACATCGAAATGAAGTAGGAAGTTTGATATCCAGGTTCTGGAATAGGGGAGCATAATTGAGGGTCAGGGTGGTATGAAAGATATCTGATACTATGGAGGAAGATGATGTTCCCTAGAGAGAGTTTTTAGTCATCTGAGAAGAGTGAATAGGACAGACTCAAGAGGAACCTCAGTGATTAATGTTGGACAGCAGACAAACATCCAAAGGAAACTAGAGAGTGAGTTCAAGAGGCTGGAGGGAGAGAGAGAGACAGAGACAGAGAGAGAGAGGTCGTCATTTCAGACTGACAGCTTCCCGATGCTGAGGTGAGTGAATGTGCTGAGATGACAACTGAAATGAAGGATGAAAAGTGCTCACTGGGTTTGGCAGCATAGTGGACATTGGTCAGTGTTGGTGGTCTGGTCATGGTGGTGGTGCTGGTGTATGTGAAAATCCATATTAAACTTGAGTTGGGGAGTGAATAGGAGGTGAGGCAGTAGATAAGCAAGGGTATACAGTTACTTCAAGAATTTTCAGGCTGATTGTTAGAAACATATGTAAGAGACATTTTTTACTGTTGGTTAGGATGAGACAGGTTAGAGCGTACCGATGAGAAGTATGAGGCAGGGGATGAGGGCAGGAGAAACAGCATAGTCAGTGGAGAGATGCACAAAAGGCATGAGAAATGCCCATCAGATCTGGTGTACTTGCTGAAGAAGAGGTTCTGCTGAGTTTAATCTCCATGGTTGCAACCTGTGAGCAGCGTGGAATGGGGTCTGTTAGTGCTGCCAAGTTCTAATGAACTCTACCATAGTACCGTCCTTACATTTATTTTCAACTATTTCTAGAGAACTTACCAAGCAGCAAATGTCAGCACAATTCTTTTGATGTGTGAAAATGCTCTGGCGTTTAGTCACTTGTCAGTCTCATGTTCAAGTCTTATCCATCTGTCATGGCCCAGTTGAAAGCCTCAGATGAAAGACTCTCCCTCTCTAATCTGAATGGTCATAGCTTGGTGCTTTTTTTTTTTTTCCTCTTTTTTGGCATTTGTTCTTGTATGTGTTTACCGTGTGTGTGTGTGTGTGTGTGTGTGTGTGTGTGTGTGTGTGTGGTTTTTTTCATTCTTCTCCTTAGATGATAGAAAACAAAGACCATGACTGAAAGGCGTCTTATATTCTCCACAGCACCTAGCCAGTTACATTTATTTAGCTTGTTACCTTAAATGCATGTAAATATGAACATGGGGAAATGGTTATTAGCAGACAATTAGGAGGAGTTATATAAGGAAGCGCAAGATTTCTGTGGTTTGGAATCTGAATTAATAGTCTGAAAAATTATGGTACCAGATTATAACGTTTTGTATTTATGATACTTAGTAAAATATGTTTTGAAAGTTTCCTGTTCCCTGCTATTAAGGAATCAAATTATTTAACAATAATACAACTCCTCTTTGGTGTAATTAATAGTTTACTTTCATATCATTATTCCCTTACTGAGAGTAACCCAAAGTTAAAGAGATAGAGACATCACAGGGGTTTCATCCCACATTGCAAGTGAAGAAACCAAAGCCAGAGAGATAATCAGTCAAAAATCCCTTTACTAGTAAACACAAGTGCTAAGATATAAGCCAGGACCCTCTGATTCTAATCCAGGTTTCTTTCAATGTGCTCTATGGCTTTTAAGTTTTTTTTTTAATAGAAATCCAATTATAAGGAGCACTTTGGTCTATTTTATTTAAATGAATAAAAAATCACTTATCAGAACAATCTCTTGGTCAGAGCTAAGACCACCTTTTCTGGAAGAAGCTTGGCCTTGTGGTTCAGAGCTTCATACATGGCCCTTCAGCAGAATGGGAAGAACCCTGCCCCTGTGGATTGTGCTGATGCTGTGATTTAAAGAAAAGAAAATAGAAGCCACATATCTGTGGAATACTAACTGTTAGAGCAACAGTGACCAGCACTGTTCAGTATAGTGAACGAACCTGGTATTCACATTTTGGAGAAAAAACAGATACATATCTGTTTTTCTAAGCTTTTGACTCTGACTTACTACTTTTGTTAATATAAAGACTAGCATCATTTTTGATTTAGGATGATAACTTATATTCTAATGAAAGAACTAGAAATAAGGAAGGTCATTATCATTTAGGGGACTATGGCTGGCTTTAATTATATTATTGTTAAAGCTTTCACAAATTGAAATAGTGTGTGTTAAATATATAAAATCTATAATTTTCTGTTAAAACGTTGAATGGGGAAGCCTCTGACTAAAATCTTTATATAATATTATTCCCATTGGCCAGAGCTGATTTTAAACTGGATAATAATGTCTGTTGTGAACAGATTCTTTTTAATTGTACTGACTTTAACTTATAGATCCCCAAACTCAAGAATATATTTTTGTCAGGGGAATTAAGGAACGAAGAACATATACTTGTAAGAAATTGCAGAAAAGCATAAAGTGCTTTTTCTTCCTCCTTTCCACACTTTTAAATGTTATCTGAATGAATGGCTGCTACCGGGTAAAACATTTCCTTATGTTCTTCTATAAATTGTCTTAGACAAGGTATTTGGGAATTGCTGTACAGTGTGGGAATTAATTGAACTTGGTTGTATATGAAACCAAAACGATCAGTTGAGATATTGAATCTGAAACCAGGTGTTCCACGGTTAAATAGTTACGATTCATGGAAAAAAAAAAAAAACCACAGAATTTTAAGGACTTTTTTTTTTCTCCAAGGCAGTTGGTTCTATCACTCACTCCATGTGGACTGTAGACTCCGGTCTAGCTCTGGTTATCCTTATCTCCATTACAACTCTTTTTTTAGTACATTGTAAAATGTATTAAATTGGCATTCCAGACAAACATTTGAAAATGGTCTTTTACCTCAGGTGAACCTGGCCTTTGTTGAAGCAGCAGACTACATCTCAGAACCTGTTAACAGGGAGCCTCCTTCCAGAGAAGCTCAGATACTGACTTTGAAAAACACGTCTGAATTCGATGTACTTGTCATTGGAGGAGGAGCAACAGGAAGTGGCTGTGCCCTAGATGCAGTCACCAGAGGTGAGTCCTGGTGTGGGTGGATGTAACACAGGTAAAGGTCTCATCTGTCCTTCTGATATAAACACAGTGTGCGCTCCGTGCTGGGAAGTCACGTTTCTGTTGCATTGCTTAATTTTCCATTCTTTGTGAAGCACCTTCCCGTTGTTAAAATGTAGGTACCTGCACAATTTTGAAATGAAGTATAGTTTGTCTTTTACACTGAAATGAATTTATTTAGAAAGAAAACTTTATATTCCTGTGAATTCATTGATTTGATGTTCTGGTTAGTTTTTTTTATACACAGTAAAGTACATTTATGTGAAATAAAATTATTTGTGTATCACCTAAAATCACATTTATGTCAGTGATTTATCTTTAATAAAAAGATTTATTGGGCTTCCCTGGTGGCGCAGTGGTTGAGGGTCCGCCTGCCGATGCGGGGGACACGGGTTCGTGCCCCGGTCTGGGAAGATCCCACATGCCGCGGAGCGGCTGGGCCCGTGAGCCATGGACGCTGAGCCTGCGTGTCCGGAGCCTGTCCTCCGCAACGGGAGAGGCCACAACGGTGAGAGGCCCGCGTAACGCATAAAAAAAAAAAAAAAAAAAAGATTTATTAAAATGAATTAATCTATTAAAATAATTCTTTTTGTTTCTCTATTAAAATAATCTCTTCCAATGAAATACAGACTACAGTTTGGGAAACTCTAGTTCAGGTGACTGAATGATGGAAAAGACTTGCTAACCTGTAGTTCTGTCTCACTCTATTAGTCAGCTTCAGGAAAGATATTATGAGAAGTTCTTTCAAAATGGCAACAGGATATATAAAGAAAGAAATTTTAGTATGGAACACCAAGGCTCTTACATATGATATGTTTAATGATTTGCTTCTTTTGCCTGTGGTTATTAGTGTGGAGTTTGGAATCAAAGAAATCTGAGTACATATCCTGGCTGAGCTGCTTTATCAGATGTATGTATGTGCATACACACACACACGCACGTACACTTAAGCAAGTTACTTAATTTCTCTCAGGTCCCTCATCTTTCAAATAAGGAAAGAAATATCTTCCGTTAATGATTGTTATGAGGATTAAATGCATAATCATGAAGAGGATTTAAAACAGTGCTTGTCACACAAAGTAGAAACTCAATAAATTGTAGATAGTATTATAGCTGCCATTAATAACATGAAGGCAAAAGACTTTTAGAACCAATTGTCCCGGAGAAATAATCCTTTGTGATTATTTTTAGATATATCAAATTGGACTGGGTACTGCTGCAAGGAATTTTGACTCCAAATTATTTTAGTTACTATATAAGATTCAGTATTCATTGCAGTTTCATATTCAGTGGTAATAGTTTATTACATGGAATAATTTTTCTCAGATTAAGTTACTACCACACCCACCCTAGACTTAGGTACTTTGCATATCTGGTAGATTTTAGTTTTACAGAAATGAAATAAATTTCGTGAGATTAGGCACACATAAGCCAAAAAGTACAGTAGATTTACTGTGATTGCACAGGACCCCCACTTGAGTTTTGATCCATGTAGACGTCACAGCCTAGGTCCTTTATGTCAATTCCAAATAATGGCAAATTCACAATAATAAGTCCTGGAACATACTCAGTTTCCTGGCACACCCTAATATTTATATAATTTTGTCTCCATCCATAGTTTATAATTTAAGCTGCATTATCCTGGGACATACTAAGTCAGATGGAAAGAAGAGTTGAAGTTACCTCAAGGTGTTTGAATTCAACACTCTTCCCTGGAGTCTTGGGAAAGAGAGTGTCAAGAGAAGACACATAGGCAGTGTAATGGGAGGTCTCGTTTGGGACTGCCCCAATTGTCCTGGGACTACTCCAGGGCTTAGAAGTTACCAGATGACAATTTTCTATGTCCAAGAGGATCGTTTCCCCAGTAGCGTTCAGAGAAATATTTCTTGCTATCTCCACTTATGTTCATGCTATGTACTGAAGTATACAGCAGTTCTTTTTCTTTCATTTCAACAAATATTGGCTGAGTGCCTGCTTTATGCATGGCAATATTCAAAGTACTACATGAGAATACAAAGATGTTTGATCCAGGCTCCACCCTTAGGTTGCTCCAAGTTCTGTAGTTCTGTAGTAGACTGAGTTACCCTATAGAGAATATGTGCCTTTCAGGAGGCTTGGGGGCATTGTTATATCTGCATAGAATGGTCTGGAGAAAGCAAGCTGCTATTTAGCACGGGTAGAATTTTAGTAGGCAAACATTGCTTGCTGGAAGTGTGCCAATCTGAGGGAGCATGTGAGAGGAACAGTGTGTGTGGGAAACAGCCCGTGTTTCAGTTGGGATCACCCAGGCTGTGCTGGGGAGGATATGAGAGGAGTGCAAAAGCAGGGCTGGGCCTGGGATACCGGGAAAGGTCTTTGGACTTTACTGAACAGGCCCTCTGAGACAGTGAAGAGCATTCGTGATGAGGAAAGGATAGGCAATAAGGAAGAAGCAGGGGCTAAACTTGTAAGAGATCTAGAGACAAATAAAACAGAAAGGACGTAACTTGCTGGTGTTAGTAGGATATGAATAAGGGAGGCAATATGTGCAAGAATTGTTTCTTCTTTCTTTTCTTTTTAAGATAGGAGCCATCTGAATATTTCTGTAGACTCAGAGGAGAGCCTTAACATGCAAATAATAGAAGGCTGCATGTGGAACAAGCTCTCGGGAAAATACGCGGCATGGGATATCAAAGATGTATCTTAGCTTTGGCAGGGCAAGAAGAGACATTTCTCAGGGACGAATACAAAGTGTAAAGATTCTAAGGCATAAAAGAGGGAGTCTGTGTGACTCTGAAGAGCTATTCTTAAACACTCAAAAAGAAGTGAGATGTGCTACTTATGGATAAGAGTAGGGACTTGGATGTAGAAAAGATTTAGAGAATGTGATAGGAATAGGGGTTGCTTTGCTCTGGTTAGAAAAGGATATCTCTGTGTGTGTGTGTGTGTATGTGTGTGTGTGTGTGTGTGTGTGTGTGTGTGTGTGTCCCCATGTGTGTCTGATATTGCTCAGAGTTGGGGCAGAGAAAATACACGATAGGGTAGAATCCCAAATTGAGAACTGACTAGGTATCAATGACAGAAGGAGAAAATGAGAAAAGATTCCATGAAGGCAAGAAATTGTTTAAATGGAAACTTAGGACTGGTAGGGGGAGGTAAGGGGAGTTGGAAAGCCAGCTTTCCCTCAAAGAGTTAGGACCGTGATTGCAGTAGCAAAAAGGCAACTACTGATTAAATGTCTTTTATTCCTTTTCTCCTTTTGAAAAGTCTCACCTATATTTGCTTTTGTGCATTTTTTAGATATCTTTTTAAAAACATAGATAAGATCATACTGTAGTCATTACTTTGCAGTGTATTACTTTCAAATAACAGTGTAGTTAATCAATCTTTACATGTATATGGTATTCATTGTTTTTCATGGCTGAAAAATTCATCCCAAAGACGTTCTTGTTAATGACTCTTTAGGTGGTTTCCAGTTTTTTGTTTTGTTTCATTCTGCTGTTTAAAATAATACTACTTGTGAGTCAACTGCTGAACCAACTCTGGGAATATAAAGACTAATAAGACGTGGCCTTGCCCTCGAGGAGCTTATAGTTTATTAATATTCGCTGAACAAACATTTTTCCTTTGGGCAGTAAAGAATGTTACCTAGTACATTAGCAGACGATTGTGGGTGATGACCGTGATGATGATTTTGAAAAGATAAGAGTTTTCAGAGCCAGAATGTTGACAAGATTTTTAATACTTATAGTTAGTAACAGCTAAGAAAATGAAGTACTTTCAGTATCTCCTGGCATTTCAGTTGCTGTCTTTTAAAATAATTGACTGACTGTCTTATTTGATGTATACGGAGTTACGATTTATAAAAAGGATGGATAAACCATAGTTTGTATTTCCTTTATTATGCTGGTAGCCCTCTGAGGGTAGCATTTATAATTAAAATGTATAGAGATGCTGAAGTTAATCTATATTTATCCTTTTACTACAATTTCTGATCATATCAGTAGCCCTCTGAAGTGTGAAATAATCATGGGCATTTGGTTAATGAATTGTGCATTGTTGCTGTTCATTCATGGAATTTGCTCTTTTATTATATTTGATGCTTCACTTAACAACAAATTTTGCTTTCTCTGCATTTGATATGTTTTTACCAAATTATTCCTGACTGTATCCATTAATCTTTAGTCACATTTGACAAAAATAAATTACTGTGATCTTTTAAAGTTACCAGTAATAATTAGATTTTTCAGGACATCAAAGTTTTGGGGGAACTGCTAGATGTTAAAAGGCTCGTATAAAAATGTTTTCACAAGGTTTTTGATGAAATATTGTGCCCAAATGCAATTTTGGTAATGGATAAACAAAGACCATAGAAGGAAGAGAAAAAGTCATGAAGTTTTCATAATGAACATTTATTTGCATTCTTACCATCTGCATTTTCTTGGGAATCAGTTTTTCATTTGTTTTATTTGGGAATATTATTATATAAACATAATATGCACAGCTCTCCTCACATTCTCCTGTAGGTCTCTAGGATCAATAGGAATTGCTTCTCTGGTTAAAACCTCTGTGGCCAGTCCCCAGCCTTGAAGCACGATGATATAGGAGGCACTTTGCCCCCAAAAGAGAGCTGGAATGAAGAGACTCTGATAAATGTAGTCACTCCCTCAGAGGGCTTCAAGATGTTTTTTTCAGTTCTTTTTTGTTATTTTATGTGATTTACCTGTATGTATCGGGGTCAATCAGTACAATTTTGGTTTAAAATCTTATTTATAAACTTAAACTTTATGGCTTCAAAATTCCAGAGAAGACTGCTTCTTGCTAGAAGAAAACATTAATTGTAGTTCTCTTGTTTAAAAATGTATATGTACTTCTAGTTTATGAATGGTGCCTGGCTAGTAATTCCTGAATTCTCACCACAGTTCCTTCGAGTCTAAGACAGTATAGCATAACGAGTAAGGACACAGGCTATGAAATGAGAACCAAGTGGGATCAGTCAGCTTCATCACTCACTAGGTCCATGACCTTCAATAAGTGTTCTAACCTTACAGAGAGCCTCAAGGTTCTCAGACATAACGGAGGATAACAACAACACTTCTGCATAAATAAAGGTTTGTGAAAAGGAGCAGGTGTGTGCATTTTTAATTGCATTAAAAACTGCAGAAAAGGGAGAGCCATGGAAGATAGTGCATTTTGGGAATTACAGATCTCCACCCCCTTCTACCACTGCCCCTCTTCCACCATGAGGGTAGAGAAAATCCTATTTCAGGACAGTAGAATTGCAGCAGATGAAAGTTTGCTACTTACTGGACACTGCTAATTAGACTAGGTTGCAAATTGCTACTAAAATTAATCTGGAAATTTGATGTAATTTAGTGATTATGTTATAGTGACTGTCTTTGGCAGGAGTAGGGTGGGGAGGGTTAGAGAAACTGTGCCAAAGTTATC
Organism: Phocoena sinus; assembly: GCF_008692025.1. Classification (NCBI taxonomy): domain Eukaryota; kingdom Metazoa; phylum Chordata; class Mammalia; order Artiodactyla; family Phocoenidae; genus Phocoena; species Phocoena sinus. Next base: position 75,753,696 of record NC_045769.1, on the reverse strand, counting down.
TGGAAGAATCAGCCTTTGAGATTTACTAGATTAATTTTGAAAAAGAATAATGATAAAGCAGATAGAGCTCTATCAATATCGAAGTGTATTCTAAAGCTACTTTAATTAAAATAGTTTGCTAAAGGAACGGAGAGATTAGCGGAGCAAAAGTAAGAGGCTAGAAATAGATCTGAATACATAAAATGTAGGATATGGTAAAAGCATTTCATATTTGTCATTATTGGTTATTTAATAAGTGACATTGAAGTATCCACTTTCCCAAATTTATATTTGTATATATTATGTATATTTATATTCTATTTATCATGATCCCTGTGGATCAAGGATTTAACAATAAAACACCACAAACCTATTAGAAGAAAGTATATGGAAATTTAAAAACATGGAGTAAGACAGGTGTTTTTAAGCATGAGATCAATAAAGTCATTTTCCTTTTGGCAAATCCTGTTAAATTTGATTTCATAAAAATTGAAATTTATCTATGGCAGAAATATAATAAACACCTGTGAAGTTGGAAAAATAACATATCAGACAGGATTTGTTTCATATTGTTTTCAACTTTTCTATATCCTTTTGTTTTAATGTCTGTGATTAAACACAAGTAGCTGGATTCTTTTTTTTTTTAACGCTTGATAGATGGAATCTGTCTTTCAACAGGTGAATTTGGTCCATCTCCATTTATTTGGATGCCATGTGCTTTTATTTTGTATTTTTTACCTTACATCTTTTTTTACTTTGCTCCATTTCCTTCTTCCTTTCCTCCATATTAAATCAGCTTTGCATCACTCTCTGTTGCCATACATTAAACTCTAGGGATACAGTTGCTGCCACCTTCAAGTCCCATCAGAGACTTTTCTCAAAACCAAATCGAGGCTCCTGCCCTGTGTTGATCTTGGCCAGCCAACTGGTGGTTCCCTGGCCCAGGTACTGCTCTCCAGGCTGGGTCCATCTTCCTGCCTCCTGGGCATGTCCCAGCAGATAGTCCACAGCCCCAGACAGTGGTCAGCAGAAGCTTTTCCACCCTTCTTCAATCCCTGGATTCCAGCACTGGTCTGTCTCCTTCACCTCTCCCTATCTCTTGCCCTTCAGGAACTGAAATCTTGGTTACCTTTGCCTGTTTCTAGACCCAGATTCCACCAAGACAGAGGCTTTGGGCCTAACTACTCTGCTCTGAGTTTCTGCTACATTTCTGGTCCATGAGGTGTTTATTTTTGAATCAACCATGCCTTAAAAAATATATATGTATGTGTGTACATAGGTATGTATGTACAGATATATATACATGTAAAAAACATATATATATATATATACACACACATATATATAATTTTCTCTGTGTTTGGAGAGGAAGAGTTTAAAGCTGAACTCACAGTGGCATATTGATCAAAATTTTACCTATAAGCAATATTTATAATAGCAAAAAGAGTGTGGTATGGTTTAATAAATTGGGTCCATTCAGTTATTCAGAGAGGTTTGTAAGTATTTACAGGGATAATGGCTAAAATGTATTGTAAATTGAAAAACAAGTTGTGAAGAATGAGTTTGTTAATTGTATTTGTTTTTGAAGCAAAAAAGTACACAGGTTTATCAGCATAAAAAGTTTCTGGTAGAATATATGGGACATTTTTAATTGTTAAACTTGGTTATGTCTGGAGTATATTATTCTCTCTTTTCATCATTTTACATTGTTTGGATATTCCTTCTCTCTGAATACTGGCTGTTTTTATTATAAAATAATAAAAAGTAAAATAGTAAAAAAGTAAATAGTAAAATAGTAAAAAGAGAAAGCAACAACAGCAACTTCCTTATTCCCCTGAAACTCTATTACTATAATTAGTGTTATCGCTTAATACATTTTTGTGCCTCCATAATCATGTGTGAACTTAAGAGACTCAAAGTATGTTAATGATGTGTTCTAACTTAGCATAGTATCTCCATTAATGGTTTATATGTTTCTAATAGAAAAATAGAAATAGGTATAATAACCAATCCAATATTATATAGTTCTGTAAAATGTTAACATTCACTGTTAGAAAATACTAGGCTTAAAGCATAGAATCCTGATCATGAGGATTAACAAGCCAGGGTTGCTTTGCAGCTGTACAGGTGTGTTATTTTTTAGAGAAATTGGTACTAATGTACAGAGTGTCTAAACTTTTTGATTTGTGTGTTATTACCTGGGTGCCTCTGGTAGTTATTTCATAGCTATTACTCTCCCCTTTCTATTTAAAAATAGTTAAATAATGCCATATCTGAAAATTTATTATAATGAAATAAAGATGTAGAGAGTTTAAATAAAAATACAATCTTGCAGTACTGTGATAGCGAAGGTAGGAAATAACCCAAATGTTCAAAAACAGGGAATTGAATAAATAAATCATTGTAAATATTTAATGTATTACTATGCACACATTAAAAGTGAAATTATAGAAAAATATGTATTAACATTGGAGAGATGTTTACAATAAATAATGTTAAATGAAAAAAATGGAATGTATCATATGATCCTGTTTTGGTAAAAATGTGCGTATGTGACTACATACACGCACAGAAAATGTGAACATTTAAACACCCAAATGTCAACTGTGGTTATCTCTGAGTAGTGTGGTTACAGGAGGGTTTTATTTTGTTCTCTTTACTTCTCTGCATTTATTATATTGAGTGTGTTTGCATGCATAAGATAATCAGTAAAAGGTATTAAACTATGCTTCTGTTCTATTTCATGTTGTAAAAGTTAAATGTACCATTCCTCCCCTTAGTTGGTAATTATCCCTCTGTATTCATCCAACTGTCTTGATCCATGAATTGGTTTAGTTGGAAGTGCCTGGCAGCTAGACATTCCCACTCAGGACAGAAAAGGCAAGTCTGTGAAGAGCTGTATTTCATTCACATCCCTGACCCCACCCAAACGGTACAACTTTAACTTCAGAGATGGGCTGAGTATGACTGAAAGGTAGATTTCAAGTTGACTTTCTTCTTCTGCTATAACTAATCTTGTTCTTCCACCAAAGAATTTCAGAGTAATCTCACTCCAAATATTAATACTTTACCACTGCAGTGAAATTCATGAGAGTAACTACTAAAAGCAATCAATTATAAAAACAAAGAAATCGAATAATCATACCACTCCCAAATGTTCTGGTTCATCTCAGCAGTGATAGAACATATTGCTTTCCATAAAAAGTAACTTCTGAAAAGAAAAGAAACAAGCAAAAGCTATTCCTTATAAAATCTTGAACGAGTTTAGTGAATTATCATACATGTACAGAGGCCAGCCCTTCACTGGTGGGCATGTGGGGAGGTCATTCTTTCCACTCTGAGGAAAGATCTTCCCCAGTGCCTCACATCCAGCTAGGCACAGTTGCTGGAAGCCTGGATGCATTATTTTCGGTCTCCTTCAAATTTAATTATTTTACCTAAGATGCAAAATGTTAGCATTGAATGTCACTTAAAAATACTGTTCAAAGACAAATATCATATGATATTGCCTATATGTGTAATCTAAAAAAAATGGTAAAAATGAACTTATTTACAAAACAGAAAGAGAGTCACAGATGTAGAAAACAATCTTATGGTTACCAGGCGGGAAAGGGATGGGGGAGGGATAAATTGGGACACTGAGATTGACATATACACACTACTATATATAAAATAGATAACTAATAAGGACCTACTACTATATAGCACAGAGAACTCTACTCAATACTCTGTAAGGGAGTGCAGAGTACTCTATGGAAAAGAATCTAAAAAAGAGTGGATATATGTATATCTATAACTGATTTACTTTGCTGTACACCTGAAACTAACACAACATTGTAAATCAGCTATACTCCAATAAAAATTTAAAAAAAATACTGTTCATTCTCTTTGAGAAGATAAAACAGTGCTCTCTCTTCACTTCCTTGCTTTATACTGAAACAAAACAAAACAAACTAAACTCTTATTTTCAGACTGGAGGTGGAAAAAAAGTTTGGATTTTTGAGAGGTGAAACAGGAAGGAACATCTTAGGTAACCGAATCATGCAAGATCGTTATAAGACTTTAAACAATTTCATTGTCTTTGCTGTAGTCGGTTAATCAGTTAAGGCAAAAGCGGTTGTAACTTCTAATAATGTCTTGATTTTGCATTACTCTCCTCCTTCCTCATTCCGTTATTCTCATCCAACAAAAACGAGAAATCCAGAACGTTTAGCATAAAAGCAGTTGAAATTTTTTAAATGTTTTCTTTTTAAGGTTTCAAAAACTTTTGGTAATACTTTTAGGTTACATGGTACTTTAATATATCAATTTAGCTGTAAATTTAGAGACTACATTTTTATTTTGCTCTGGAAGGAGCAGTATCATTTCCCTTCAGAAATTCTGGTGGGTAGCTTGACGATATGACACTGGAAATAATGGGACAAGAAGAAACAGCCTGGCTTGACAGAGAAGCCCATTTTAACTTTTGTTGGTATTCACTAAGGTTTTTCACATAAGTACATGTGAATAACTTTTTTAAATGTCCAATTCTTGCAAAAGTAGTTTTGAGGCTTTAAAGTGTTAGCTCTCACTTAAATATCCTGAAATATCCTCCTGAGATGGCTTGCTAATTCCTAGAGTAGTTCCCTGCCTCACACTGTGTCAGTTTGGGAAAGAAAAAAAAACCCATCCTGATAACACACACCCATAAAATTCTCTCTTCATATCACTCTCCAATTACCGTCTTCTGCCTTCTGAGGCTAGACTCTCTATTGCCCCCCTCATGCTGTGTGGTTCCCCTAGAAGGTCTCCCCACACTCCAGCCCCTGAGTGACAGGCAGACCCTAAATAAGCTGGGCCATTTCAGTCATTTGCCTTCTCTTGCTTGAGCTGATCTTTGCCAGTGATAATTCCCTTGCTCCTGCCCTCTACCCATCTGAGCACATCCTCCTCTGTTGACTCAGCCTTTCTCCAAGACCCCATCCCAGATACAATTAAAATAACTACCTTGGCTGTAGTTATTGTTCACACAGGGAATTGTGTCACAGTCTCTCACAAGCTGCAGTGCTTCCTAGCAACTCACATGGAGGTTGGCAGGATTCAGATCCTCGCAAGTTACTGGACTGAGGCCTCAGTTCCTTGTGACCTGTTGACCAGGGGCTCTGTTGGTTCCTTGACTCAGAGCAAGACAGGTTGCTTTATCCAGGAGGAAGTCGCAGTCTCTTGTAACCTAACCATGGACGTGGCCTGCCACCATCGTGGCTGTATTCTGTTGGTTAGAAGCAAGGCACTAGCTAAGCCCACACTCCAGGGTAGGGGATTACATACTAGGAGGTGGGGCTAGCTGGGGACTAAGGCATCTTCTCCCACAGCCTGTGGGTACCTTTGGGCAGGTAGGAGCCATAGGCTGGATGGGAAAGCTGCTTATCCCCTCTCAGTTTTATGTCCCTGCCTCGAATGGTGTGGGCATCTTAATGCCATGACTGATTCCAAGACTGGAAGGAGAGGTGTGTTCTAAATAATTCAGCTCTTAAATGCCATTTGAAAGTCAACTTCCTCATCTGATCTTCAACTGAAGAAAAATGGTATATTTTAGTACTGGAAGAACTCTCTGTGTCGGACTTACTAAGAAAAGGTGATAGAGCTCACCAAGACAGTGCATTGTAAGAGAGATTGCAAATGTAATCTCGACTAAGCAATTTGGGGTTTATATCCTGAATTTAATTTTTGACCCACTTTAGGATAAAGAGTCCTCTGCATTTTCAAATGCAGCACCTATGAAACTTTGCTTCATTTTGTTCACTTGCCTCTCTTTGGGTTGGGAGCTACTTGACAGCTTGGTCTATGTCTATTTCATTTCTAACACCAGCACTTTACCTGGCACTTAGGCTCTCAAAAAATATGCACTAATATGATATATTTTTCTGTGTGTTTAATTAATACATCCTGTACTAAATTTCCTAAGCATTGCTAGAGTTTTCATAGTTGAGAATTTTACACATCTTTTTCTGGCATAAATGCTTAAAAAGAGTGACCTGGGTCTATGATATCTGTAATTTCTGTGTTATTTTGCTAGTTCATTAGAGCGTTAGCAGTTTTTGCCCTTGAATCAAAGTTCTCTACTTTTCTCTCCACAGTTTCCAAATATTTTGTCCTTTTGAGTCAAGGGAATTGCCCTGATTTTATGATGACATTTGGGTACGATATTTAAACTGTTAGAAGTTATAAAAACGACCCTTTGGTATTAAATGTAATAAATGGCTCTGAATTGAATACATGCACAAGTTCTCTTATATGAGCTTCGTGAGCCCAAACTGCTCCAGTTACATATTCTCATTGTAATTGGATTCTATGACATTCTCTCATCCCCCAAGAGTATGGCAGGCCATGAAAATTTCTTCTGGCTTGGTGCTGATGTATACTTCGCGTCTTTTGAAATTTTGGATTTCATATCTAACTAGTGTATGGAACTTGTAGTAATGTTGGTCCTCCCAGTCCTGAAGAGGCCGGGGTGTCTCTGCAAGAAAACAAAACAAAACAAAACTGATTTCATTCCCAAGAGATTTATTGCAACCCTCAAAGAAAGCCAGGTTGGGAGGGATGATTTTTAGAACTGACTTGTCTTTGTTCAGCCTCACCTTTACCAAGAATATTGTCTTTTCTTTACTCATGGATACTCTGTACTGGGTTCATTTGTCCTGGCTTGTGTTTTTCTTTGTAGTTCTACAATACTGTGCTTGCACGTCTTCAGTTAGACTGTAAACTCCTCAGCATCAGAGGTTATTCTCTTCTTTCTTCTTCTGTTTCAATATCTTTGATCTCTTTTCCCATTTTATACCCACCTTCACACCACTCCAGAAATAGGAACCGGCACATAGAGGGCTAGTCTAGATTCACAGTGGATGCATCAGAGTTGACTGGAGTTGAGAGGCTGGCACATGTCTGGACTCTCGTAGTGAGGGATGAATGTGAGTTCCAGAAGGCATCGGTAACAATACTGAGTTAACTCTACATGGTTAAAGATGGGTGCCAGACTCCCCTTCGACCCTCGAAACACACCAGTGTATGTTACTGCCCTGAAATTGCACTGTAATATTTTCTAGCTGTGATTCATTCACAGTTTAATATGCTTCTAGTTCTGGTTTGACTTTTCCCCCAGGAAGAGACTAGAATCTCTTCATTATAATATAGACAGCGTACTGCACTTGGAATACAAATTTATCCATGTTCAGAGTAATTTTTCTTGTGACTGTCTCTACCCTGGAGAAGTGCCTTTAATGAATTACATACAAATTGTGTAATTTAAGAAGTTAATTTGGTTTTCTGGTTACACAGGACTAAAAACAGCCCTTGTAGAAAGAGATGATTTCTCATCAGGGACCAGCAGCAGAAGCACTAAATTGATCCATGGTGGTGTGAGATATCTTCAGAAGGCTATCATGAAGTTGGATATTGAGCAGGTAATTGTGCATGCTAGTTGTTAAACAAAAATTGCGACTGTGCTTTTTTCTACCCAATTAAATCAGTTTTTTTTTTATTTTTTTTTATGGCTTTTAACATTCCTTCCTATTGGAAATACCTATTTAGTGTATTCGGCTGGAGTGTCTTTCAGGAGAGGTGTGCCATTTTTTTTCCTGTAGCATTATGTTTATGGGTAATCAGGGGCTTTTTCTACACAGGCATGTCAAAGTAGCAGATTTACAAAATCACTTTCGGATGTGTTACTTTTTTTTCGCGGTACGCGGGCCTCTCGCTGCCGCGGCCTCTCCCGTTGTGGAGCACAGGCTCCGGACGCGCAGGCTCAGCGGCCATGGCTCACGGGCCCAGCCGCTCCGCGGCATGTGGGATCTTCCCGGACCTGGGCACGAACCCGTGTCCCCTGCATCGGCAGGCGGACTCCCAACCACTGCGCCACCAGGGAAGCCCTGGATGTGTTACTTTTAACAATTGTGATTGTTTTGTTTTGTTTTTTTCCCCACCAATGGCCACCAAATTGCTACTTCGCAAGCAGTTTCGAGGGAACTGTGTTGTAATACATGAGGAATATTAAACTGATCCTCTTAACTGCAGATGCAATCATACTGCATATTGTCACTGACATATTCTTAAGGAAAAGATGATCTGAGTCATGCTTTTTTTTATGTCACACTCTGTTGTGTCCAGTCTGCCACCATTTGAAAACTGCCAAGGCAGTGTGGAAGATGACATTTCCCAGAGGAGTAAAAAAAAAAAAAAAAAAAAATCAACTGAACTCCCTATCTGCTTTTCGTACATGAAAAACAACAGCAGCACTTACTTGACATTGTCAGTTTTGAATCTGTCCCCTTTTCTTATGTGTCTGTTTAGCATCGTGATGGATGTGAAGAAAAGAGCATAGGGTTTAGAATCAGATGACTTGTGATGTGTTTCAGCTTATTTATTTAATTTCTATGAGCCTCGGTTTTCTTCTTTGTAAAATTAGTATTATGATAGTAATGCTGGGCCTTCAGAGAGATGTAATGAGGACTAAAGACAAAAGCTTTTTAATGATAGTCTGTAAAATACTGTGCAACTCTTAAGTATCATCTCTGCTTGGGCTAGTGGAGGCAAGAAGGAAACGTTTAACATGAATCTGAACAATCTGTTATCTCTTACATGAGAAAATATAATGGGGGACTGAGAAAAGGGACAATACAGAGAATGCAAGATAAATTGCTACAATAATCTTGTAACTCAAGTCAGGAAAATATCTTACACCTGGGAACTCTGACAGCATGTTTTTCTCCTATGCAAATACAGTTTAAGGTTTCTAAAAAATCTTTCAGGTTGACAGCATGATGTATTATTAGAAATTTGATTAGGAGGGAGCTATCCTTGCTCAGAGGTAGAGAGGTTTCTGTGTATCAATCAGTTGGCAGGGTGTCTATTTGCCATTTGAAAATATTATGATCTGTTATTGCCAAACTAATTTTCTCTGTTTTGCTTTTCAGTACAGGATGGTAAAAGAAGCCCTTCATGAGCGTGCCAACCTACTAGAAATTGCTCCCCATTTATCAGCTCCGTTACCTATAATGCTCCCAATTTACAAGTAAGCCTTTTGGTATCATCTGTATACTCTTTGCTTATCTGAGGTCAATAGAACAAAGTTTTAATGGAAATAGTTCCTCAATGTGTATTTCTTAATGTAGTTTTAATTAGTCCTAATCTTTAATCCTTTTAAAATATTTTCCTTTGTTGCATTTTAAAAAGTGTGACTTTTCCTATATTAGTCTCTGCTGACCCACCTCTAAGGGCTAGCTCTTAAAGGCAAAGGAGGTTGTGTTCTGCACTTATAATTAGTAGTTTTTTACTCCAGTTTCTGAGAGTATATACAGGAGCAACTACATTTGCACTGGGGAACATAAGAGGGTCATTTGCAGACTAAAATGCAGAGCCAGAAAGAATCCTGCTGCAAAATCTGAACTGACATATATCAACTCCAAACCCTAAGCCATTTTGTGTCATTTTAAATTTCCGAGTTAACCAAAACTGAAATTTGGTTTGGAGGTGTCAAATAATCAAAAATTATTAAACCCAATTTTCTAAATGTTGTTAGATCTATCCATCAAGTTGACTTAAGATGGAATACAGGTGGTAGGAAATACAGAATTATGTAACTCTGCTAGCTGCATGAGTCTTGTGGGGCCTGGAAGCAGATTTTATAATTTTTGTCTATATTTTATCGTAGATTTCTTAGGACATCTTAAGTCAATGATTCTCTACCCTGGGTGTACATTAGAGTCGCTCTGATCTTTGCCCTAGTCTAGTTAAATTGATCCCTAGAAGCACGAGGCCCAGGCATCTATATTTATTTTTGATGCTCCCCAGAAAATCTAATATGCAGTCAGGTCCAGAACCACTGCCTTAGAGATGATTCATTTACTTTTATAATTCAGCTGGGCTGGTGTAAGAACAGGCCGGCACGTCTCTTGTTTCTTTTGCAGTACACTTCTAGGTATACTTTGCTTTTCTTAATAAAAAGTGTCTTGTATCTTAAAGTGACATTCTATAATGTTATACTCTGTTTCTAAAGAAACCTTTTCCCCTGTTTATGCTGTAGGTGGTGGCAGTTACCTTACTACTGGGTGGGAATCAAGCTGTATGATCTGGTTGCCGGAAGTAATTGCCTGAAAAGCAGTTATGTCCTCAGCAAATCAAGAGCCCTTGAGCATTTCCCCATGCTCCAGAAGGATAAACTGGTAGGAGCAATTGTCTACTATGATGGTATGTGATTTTTTTTTTTTTTTTTTGACAAGATACTTTTCTCCCACTCGTGACCCTTACAGCATATTCTTAACGAGACAGTTTTGCATCCTAATTAACGTTAATCTTACACAACACACAAACGTACATGCGCACACTCCACATAGTGTTTTGCTTTTAATATTCCTTGTTTTTGCATATTCCTTTTCTTCTTTGATTTCGACTTTGTATCTCATGGTTGGTTTGGTCCATTTTCCATCATTATGTATTTGGTCACCACCTTCATGCCATTTAATTTGTTATGTTTGCCGGTGAACACTTGCCTTATGAATATATTATAATGTTGAAAGCAGCTGAGGATCTGTTAGGTTTTCTAGATGAAACCTCTATTTTTAAGGGGTTATAAACCTAGAGAAAAATGCGCCCTGGGCTGAAATTGACATGTTTGTATTTCGCACAGGGCACAATTCTTGAACATATAATTTATGTGAGAAGGTAGATGAACATTGCATCTGTTAAACCAGTCCCTCAGGTTTTAATGCTTATTTTATTGTTGTTAGATGTTTTCTAACAGTGACATTATCTAGTACCCATTTGCCATGTGTTCAATGTTCATTCTTTGTGTTTGTGTGTGTGGACAATACAATTTTGTACACTTTTATTTGAAGGAACTAACCACTTAATATATCTCCAGATGGACCACAATACAATACAAAACAACACAGGAAAAGCCATTTGTGAAGTTTTACTATAGTTTTAAAGGGTGAATGGATTTAAAAAGTAGTCCAAGGATGTCTATTTATAAAGAAATAGCTGGACACAGATTCAAAAAGTCTTAGAAATTTGTGGCACAAAGGCCCTATAGGGTCAGTGAGGTTTTTTTACCCCTACTATGTGAACTTTTGTATTTAGTGTTAGATATCTAAACTCTTAACATGAAGAAGTGTTTTTGTTGTTTTGTTTTTCCAGGAGACTTTGATATTTATACTTCATAACATGGGATATCCTTAAGGCTACCCCTACCTTTTTTTCTTCTTCTCAGTGTTAGGTTTCTGAATCAATTTAGCTGTCTTTCAGGCTTTCATATATGAATGCAAAATGTGTACGTGCAGATGGGGCAACGGGGATAAACCCAAGAAGATGTGTTAGGAGCAACAATATTAGAAAAATGTTAAGGGTCTTAGACAAACATTAAAAGCTAGAAAATTCACAGTTTACAGTGCCTTCCAGCATCTAAACACCATGGGGTGGGGGGCACTTAACTACTTTTTTGGTGCCCCTGATTGAGCCTACATGTTAAGGGACAATCTTAACTGTGAATATTCTTTCTCTGCTTTCAGACCCTTAATGTTAATCCACTGTAGTTTGTTGGGTGACTATATTAAAGAGGTTTTTGATCCAGGAGGAATAAAAAGGCATTCTGCAAATGGCCCCCTGCCCATCCTGACCTGAAAGTGTTTGTGCCCTTTGCCTCTTAGTTTCAATCCCTCCCGTGCAAACTCTCTCAAGAACTTGGCCATTTTCTCTACCATGTGATATACTGAACACGAACTACTTTTATTTTTTTAGCTTGTGCATATCTGAACCTCCTTGAGAGGAATATTAGTGGCTGTCATATCTGAATTTGTGCCATCTGTGTTATGTTGGTTTGATATTGTTATGAATTATAGATTCTTAACAATTCTACATGGAGAAACCAAGGGAAATCTGTGTCATATACTGCAGGAGAAACACTATCCTATTAGAATCAAGAGGAAGAAGAATTTCTTTTATCTAGAATTGGCTTTTATAGCTTGTTACAGGTTGCAAAATTATGAGTTTAGCTATTGAAAAGTTAAAAATTATTATTTAAAATAATTTCAAATTGATACTTGAAAATTGATTGTGAAGCCCAAGCCTTGAAAAAGTAAAAATAATTCTAGTCACTGGAAATAATTTCTTTTTAAATCTTGTTCTGAAATGATGCAGGTCCAACTATGTCATGCCTGAGGCAAGACAAAACAACAATGTGAAACAGTGTAGTTCTATGGTTTCACAGCTGTAATCACAGATAGGGCAACTCTTGTTAAAGCTAATGGTGTGATGAACAAATTAAATACCAATATAGAAATAAGGTAGAAAGGAACATATAGTAAAGGAATTAAATGTAATAAATGTGTGCTCAGAGAAAGGAAGGGATGACTAACCCTTCAACCAGAAAATAACATTATTATCCTGCTACCAAAGTATTTCAGAGAGGACAATATACTTCCTAAGCATATACCATTGCAATTGAAGTCTAAACATTGTAATTTATAAGATAAACATTTCTTAACAACAACAACAACAGCAACAAATACTCTTCTTCTTAAATAATCATTATGAGAATGTAGTAACAGTCTCCCAAATGATTTCAAAATGCATTTGGGCTACACAAAATAACTTAAAAAAATAATTTATTGAGGTGAAATTTACATAACATAAATATAACCATTTAAAAGTGAACAGAAATAATAATTTTTATAATTCCCACCTTGGGAGAATCTTGATCATAATGAAACAGTGGCACAGGTAACTAAATGAACTTTTAAAATCTACAAGAAATTTTGCCAATTAACAACTCTGATTAGTTATCCATCACACAGTTACTTCAGTACCAGTGAAAAATGAAAAAATAATGGTGTGAAAATATAGTCAGACAGACTACTAAACATCACCATTAACATGGAGGGACCAGTGACTGAGTCCATCTTTAAGATTCTTTCAAAACTGAGATGTTAGGTCTGTAAGATATTCCCTCTGAAGTACAAAATGTACAAAGGTCAAAAAAATTTTCTTAATTATTCATGCAAACAGTTTATGCTAAAAAAATAGTGATGATCATTGCATAGGATTAAGGCAAAGTCTTTTCCTCCACAAAAGTCCACAAAGGGAATAAGATAAATTCCACATACATTGTTTTTCTTTTTATCTTTTTTTTTTATTGAGGGATAATTTACATATAACATTATGTTGGTTTCGGGTATACAACATAGTGATTCAATATTTGTGTATATTGCCAAATGATCACCACAGTAAGTCTAGTTAACATCTATCACCATACATCATTACAAACTTTTTTTTTTTCATATGATGAGGGTTTTTTAAGATTTCTTAGCAACTTTCCAATACACCATACAGTATTATTAGCTATAGTCACTATGCTGTACATTACATCCCCAGGACTTATTTATCTTATAACTAGAAGTTTATGTCTTTGACCACATACTTTTAAATGTAGTAATTATAGTGGCACTTCTGTGCTTGGCATAGGTACGATCCATTGCCATATTTTGTTAAACTCTGAGAAACAAACTCACATATGTGGAGGAATAACTACCATCTTTTTCAGTATAGACAAAGTAAATGTCAAATTTCTCAGTAAGATCCATTTGAAGTGAAAGTTGGGATAGGAAGTGACACACTAGGTTATTTTTTCTTCTTATGTTCTGTTAGAGAAAGCAATATAGTCGCCTCACTGGTTTTCCGCCTGAGACGTGTCCTAGTATTTCCTCTCTGCTCCTTCCCATATCCTACCAGAGATCCACCAGCTGGACCCTGTCCGTGGCCATTACCACTGATCAGGGGGTCTCCACGTAGAGAGTGTTGTGACTGGTGCAACTCTCCCACGTCAGCAAAAAGTATTTAAGGCACGACAGGCTCGGGTGACTTGGCAGGCTGTGAGGTTATGTGAGCCAGCTGTGGAGGGCGAGCCAGTTTCCTCAGAAACTTACTTGGGCTTCCTCCGTCAACTTTACTTCAATCTCCCTGCTCCCAGAGAAGATCTTTGGTGCCATTCTAGTTGGACTTCAGTCATCCAATCCAGTGCACAGAAAATGAGACATAATTAAAAATCATTAAATATTTAAAACCATTAGATACCCCCATTAAGCTTCTGTAAGATGAAACTGGAGAACAAAATTACAGCTTTAAATTCTTCCTTCTGAGAGTCCAGGCGGTGACAGAGAGAGATGTCTGTTATTTCGTACCGATGATGCCCTTAAGTATTCCTTATGCACATATGAAAATAGCAACCTACGAGAAATTACGTTGGCTTTCCTAGTGTAAATAGAAGTTGGTTACAGCCATGTTTCAAAGGGGGAATTAAAGCCCAGGTTTCACTAGAATATTCATGTTTATTCCAACCTAAAACTCACAGCATACAAATAGATGAATTCAGCTCGTGAGAGAGCAAAGCCAATTTAATCTCTGGTTCCCCTGAGGTAAATGCAGCTCATGGTCCTGCCCCCGCGCCCCCTCCCCAACCTCAGCTATAATCCCTGGCTCCTGGAGGTAAAAATGCACTGAAGTGAGGAAAATTCTGCAGCAGGATATAATGATCCAAAATGACAGGGACAATAATGACAATGAATTTCATGTCTCCCAGTCATGAGCTGGAGATGCTTGACTAGGCTGACTTATACAATTAAATTGTTACAGGTACAGCAGGAGATGCAGTTAGCTGTGAGCTTTGGGGAATGAGGCCTCTGGCAAAAGGCATATTGTGGAATCCAGACTCTTTTGTTAGGAACAAACTATTATTCCTCTAGGCATGCACCCGCAATCATATACGTCAATAAAAGAAAGCCTGGGTTAAAGACAAGTCTTTTAAGGTGTTGATTTTATCTATTTTGAAAGCTTAAAAAAAATCAATTACCCAGTAACACAAAGGTGATTTGTTTTTTTTTTTTTTAGTCTTATGTTTTCATTTTTGTTTTTCCATTGAGTTCTTGGAACATAAGTCAAATCTAAAGATGGTGCCTTTAATCCTCATTTACATTATTTGCAAACACAATTGTTGAACTATAATTGGGTGTTATCTACTTTAAATTTGGACAGACACATTAATTTCTTCAGAACAGAAATAGATTGAATGCCTAGCTGAATAGTGTGGGTTTACAAACAAAACAGCAGTACCATTATGCAAGTTCATCTCTGTGCTTCTTAATGCAGTTCTTGTGAGGCTGTTATGGTGATTCTAAAGTGGTTGTGTGAGCAGCCTCCTGGGTTGCACAAGACCATCCACTGGGGGTAGGAAGAACATATTAGAACTTTTCCTTAGACCTGTTTCTAGCAAATTCCTTAGAAATGTCTGTTTTTACATATGGTTTAAACGTCTATAAGTACAATAGTACAGGTAAGTAATTTATAAATAAATAACCATATTGGAGTTATATGCTGACATTTACTCTACTTCTGTAATACTCAACTTGATTTTTCTTTTTTGAACCCACTGGGTTAGTGATTTATCATCATTTTAAGTCTATGTCCCAGAGAAACTCTTATGTGCGGCAACCAGGAGATATGTACAAAATGTTTATTGCAGCACTGGGAATAACTTCAAAAGGAGAAATAATTCAAATATCTATCAAGACACGAATAAGTAACCTATAGTATATTCTCATAATGGAGTAAAATAGAGCATTGAAAGTGAATGAACTAAGCTAAGCTGAACTCATCCTGAGTTCAGTCTTAGAAAAGATATGTTGAAAGTGGCATGATAACTTGTCTCACAGTTGTAAGCATCACAGTCATACTTGGAAACTGCTTTCCAGAGTACCGTAGTGTCGTGGAAGCAGTCAATAATATGGAAGTAGATGATTTAGGATTGCAAACTTTATTGAGTTTTGAGCCACATTACACATCTATGAATTTAGGCTTATAATGTTTTGCTCATGAAGTGTTTTGAGCTTCAAATGAATAATAAATGTAAAATAACTTTATAAGTATAAAATTATTTAAATTTTAATTGTTCTATCTGGGTCAATTTTATGCATATTGTATCGACCATAAGACTTCAACTTTTCACAAAAATGTTCTAAAGCGAAGCATCGGTTCCACAAATGTCCCTTGTATATTTAAAATTTGCAGATTCTTCCAGAAAATTTGCAAAACATTCTCAGGAAAAAGGAAAATATTGTGCACACAAACATGCTTCACATAAGTATATAATGTTTGAAATTTAAGGGTCAAAGAGCACATTTTAAAAGAACTTCCTCTAAAATTATCCACTTCTTAGACATGATTTAAAACCTATTTGTTTTAGTATTTTCCCTGTCCATATGCAGTTTTACACTTATAAATTAAGTGAATAATTTTTATCTTGATTTCCTACTGTCAGCTTTTCCATTGTATTTCTCCTCTTGTTTTCTGTGAGTTACATAAATGAAACTGACATTATTGCTCATATAGCAGGCATATGTTTTACCCCCGAATGCTGCCTTTTTGCTATTCAGTGTATCTGGATACCAACAAATGCTAAATGAAGTTTGACATGTACCCCTAAGAAACAAAACTTATAAATTGTGGCTCCAAAGGAAACCTTGAATAAATAGGACACATTTGTGTCCATCCAGGCTAACATCCAACATATGCTTTAGCTTCCTGATGATGAGACAGGGCAAAATAGCCTCTAGGAAAGTTTGCAATTGTTTATTGCTCACTTGACCAGCATGTATTAAATACCAGGCTTTTATTCTCTTATAATTAGTTTTTTTTTTAAGAAAATCAAAAGCATACAAAGTAGATTTGATCAGGTGTAGTGTATGAGATAGTAATTCACATTGTACTCTGCATATAAAAGCTTAAAAACAGTGCTAAAATTCACCAGTAGAAGGGTATGTAGTGTATATGGTGTTTGAACAAATAGTTCTGGTGGGTTCACAGTGAGATACTTACCTCTCACACTCTTGTTGCTCAGTTGACCCTTTTTAAAAAGATGCAGGATCAAAGGCAAAAGCAAGTGTATCTAAAATCTCCATGCCCTCTTTCCTCCAGTTTATGCCTTCATCCAAAAAATCTTTATGGAATTTCCATTTTCTAAGCACTGTGCCTGGTATTAGGGCTAAATGCATTAAGGACAGAGTTCTTAGCTTTCAGGTTTTGAGAGAGTTCGCTGCATGTATTCCAAATATTGGGCCAAACACATGATCCTTACTACAAATAATGTTTTGCATTTGTGTAGCAGAGTATGGTTTTCAAAACATTTTTTTCCCATAAATTGTCTTAGTTGATCAAACTCAGCATATACACTGGAATGAGATATCATGATCCCTATTTCCCAGGAGAAGGGGAAGCAAAGTTAAATACCTAGATCAATATTTTGGACATGTGGGGATGTGAAAGTAATTTTTTTCCTTGGCTAAAAAAAAAAAAAACTTTAGGGCTTCCCTGGTGGCACAGTGGTTGAGAGTCCACCTGCCAATGCAGGGGATGCGGGTTCGTGCCCCGGTATGGGAAGATCCCACATGCCGCGGAGTGGCTGGGCCCGTGAACCATGGCCGCTGAGCCTGTGCGTCCGGAACCTGTGCCCCGCAACGGGAGAGGCCACAACAGTGAGAGGCCTGTGTGCCGCAAAAAAAAAAAAAAAAAAAAAAAACTTTAAAGATTATAACATCATGGCTTCTTTCAGCTAGCATTAGTTTTTAAGTCCATTATATGCTTTAAAAAAAATAGCCAAATATTGATAGTTCAACAAAGTATATGCATTTTTACTAAGACATATGGAGAAGTAATGAGAATAATAAAATGAACTTCCAGTTTCAACACACAAACTCATGGCTTAATTTCATCTCTACTCCTATTTGCTACCCTCCAGCCCCCACATAACAAATATTTCATCCATGGATATTTTGGTCTGTATCTTTAAAGTTAAGAAGTTTCTTTCAAATACAACCACACTTAAAATGTTTAACAGTAATTCCTTAAGGTCAAATACCTGGTCATGATCACATGTCAACGATAGTGTCGTTACCTTAATTTGCTCCTGATTAAAAAATAAACCCATAAAACAAACAAAATCCTAGTTAAGGTTTATATATACCAATTCATTCTTTTTATAATAGGTTTCCCATCCCTTCCCTTGTTTCCTCATGGTTTTGTTTAACAGTTCCCCTGTATTTCCTGTACATGTTAGGCTTGTCCCATTAATCTGTTGCTGCAAAAAGAAACAACACCCAAACTTAGTGCCTTAAAACATCAATGGACTCTCTCAGAGTTTTGAGGATGGATGGGGTTAGCTGGGTGTTTTTCACCTGGGATCCCTCCTGTCGTTGCAGTGAGTTGGTGGCTGAAGCTAGAGTCTTCTGAAAGCTTTCTTACCTACAAGTCTCATATGCAAGGCTTCTTCTGACCTAGACTTGAAAGTCACACAATGTCATTTCTACCACATTCTGTTAATTAAAGTGAATCACAGGGGCATCCCAGATTTAAGAGACAGGACATTACAAAAGCAAGAAAAATAGGAAGCATAGTTTATTGGAAGGGGAGGAGGTGGGACATCTTTAGTGATAAGTTACAAGGAGGCTGGATCAAATTGTTTTGTCAAAAATATTTTATAGGTGGTGGTGTGAATTTCTATCACAAGTCTTCTTGCCTCTATTTTTAATCAGTCATAATTATTGCCTAGATCAATTTCAGTATGTCATTAGAGGTTAAGAGGTTAAAATGGTACTTCTCTAACTCTGTCATTCCAACTTCATTTATTAGTTGGAATAGTTATAATTTCCCTGTATCGACTCTTTGCCTACCTTGAGGTACATTTTTGTATAAAATTTCTGGATAAATGCTTGATTCTTTCCATTTATATGCTAGTTTTCAATAATAATGAGTTAGTTTTCTGTTATCCTCCAAATGTGATGAGATTTTTTTGATTATAAGTTAAACTCATGATTTTAAATATATTTGATTTGTGTCAATCTATTAGAATTACTGATGTTCAAACTACTCTTTTCTGGCCCATGAGCACCATCTCAAATTGGTTCCTGAGCTTTTTTTTTTTTTTTTTTTGCGGTACCCGGGCCTCTCACTGCTGTGGCCTCTCCTGTTGCGCAGCACAGGCTCTGGACGCGCAGGCTCAGCAGCCATGGCTCACGGGCCCAGCCGCTCCATGGCATGTGGGATCCTCCCGGACCGGGGCACGAACCCGTGTCCCCTGCATCGGCAGGCGGACTCTCAACCACTGTGCCACCAGGGAAGCCCTCCTGGGCCTTTTTGATAAGCTGGTAATGGTCTACGATGACTTCTGTGCTATCTGCTATGACAAGATAATCTAGGTTAATCTTGTAACTTTCCTGACCTAGACCTGGAAGCAGCCATTTCTCCAATAAGCTTTGACTCCTTCCTGTGGGGAATGGTAATGAGACCATAATCTATTTCCTACGGATGTTCATTGCTACTGATTGGTCATTTCTAGGTTTTTCTGTAGAAAGAGTTAAGAAAAGTTTTTTGCTTAAAGAAGAAAAATGTGATGAATTCTTAGACATGATTATACTTTAAATTCATGAGTACATGGCTTTTATTTAATCTCTTCAATCATACCTCCAAAAATATTATTACTGAAACCAGTTTAAGATTTTTCTTTTTTGTTGTTATTATTGTTTTAGAGTATATGCCAATGGGAATATATAGATAAATTACTGTCTTTTAAAGCTACTTTACATAGTGTCTATCAGTGTGGTTATGCCATCAACTCAGTACATAAAATCATTTTAATTTTGCTTTATATCTTTAGGGATCTACCTTTTTAAAGCTGTGCTTTTTAAAAAAAAATTATGTAAAATACAGGGCTTCAAAGTCAAAATGAAAACAAAGACTATTCAAATAAGGCTAGCTTCTCTCCCTGTTCACTCCACCACATGTCCTCTTTTTCCTTAAAGATAACATTTAAAAAAATAGAATTTTGGCATATTCTTTCATTGTGTGTGCATGTGTATGCATGTGTGTATATTTTATGTACACTTTTATTTGCTCCCCCTTCCATTTCTTAGGTAATAGTAATACCTTGCTCTTTTCACCTAATATAATGGGTATTTCATTCCTTAGTAACATAAAGAGCCACAAAGTTTTGAAAAGGTGAATTTAAAAAAAGATCCAGGAACCAGATTTCATAGAGTTAAATTTTATAGTCATGTTAGCTGCTTAGATCAAAACATATGTATTGTCACAGCCTTAGCCATCAATAAACCATATTTTTAAGTTATTTTTCTTTTTATAGGTGAAAATGAAATTTTATTTTGTTTCTTTGGACACCACAAAACAATGGCATATCTACTAGTTTTACCTGTATAGGGAGATTAAAATTAGGCTGTGAGTCTCAAATGCTATTATTGTCATTATTCTCTGATTTGTTTGAACTTACTAAAAACCTAGTACATATCATCTGCTTGTGTCGAAAGCCAATCTTCAGACTAAATAGTCATGTTAATTTTAGTCTTTTAAATAGATGGATCTGTTTTATACCAATACATGAAATTATACACTTCTTAGTAACATTTTATTTTTATATTCTTTATATTAATGGTGAATTTAAAAAAATTTTAGAAATGAAGCTAATTAATCACGGTTTACAGTTAAGACTTAAAAGTTTGAGAGATTTTCTACTTTTGTTTTAGAGACACTGGGAAAACAGACTCCCAAGAAATGTTTATCAAAGCTTAAAGTAACTATCCAGTACAGTTGTCTCAAAGTAGTTCTCCTTCAGAAATATACTCTTTTAGATCATTTTTGGAAAGAAAGGGAGAAGGAAATAATTGCCATTGGAATATGGGGAAATAAATAGGAAATTAAAAAGGTATAGTGATTGGTCTTCAGGAGCTGTTTTTCTTGCTACTTTATTGTATGACAGTGTAACGCCTCACTGATCTGTCGGCACAGTCTCCAGGTACCCACTGATCTACCCACTCTAGCATGTTTTCTAGAATTCTTTGAAGGGGTTCAAGAGTCTTTGCACAGATAAACGTTTAGGAAAAGGAAGAAAGAGAGAGAAAAACAAGAGGCAAATCCATTTTTAATTGCTCTGCACATGACACACAGCGGCTTTCTTAGCGTAACAGAAGGCCAGGCTGGTATCTACCCTCGCAAGAAATAGCAGTAATAAAAGCATCTCTTCAATTAAAAACGCTCTATGTTAGTTTCAACTAGAAATTCTACAACCAAGCCCTGGTAATGTAATATAGAAAAAACTGAAAAAAGGCATTGGTACATAGTTCTTATAAATGAAACCTTGGTAGATTATATTTTCTGGTGCCAAATAAACCACTATTTTCGAATGTAAATTTCAAACTGGTTTCACTATTACTGTTAATACTTATTCATATCACACTTTACATTAGTAAAACACTCCTTAGATCATTATATCCACCCACAGAAGATACGAACCACACAATCACTTTAAAACAAACTCAGCTTTGCACATTAAATACACACACACACACACAACTGACTTCCCACACAACTTGTATAACTACTGCTTCTCTACTATCCCAAACCAAAGAGGTAGTCTTGCATTCACTGGAAAAGTATTACCAGTGTGTAATTTACTGTCTATTCAGAAGAATAAGTCTTTGATTAGAAAATGATAAAAGAGCACAAGGATTAGATGAGCAGCTGTCAGGTTAAGAACAAGTCAAATAACTTGTACTTTATGTCTTTATGTCAAAGATGATTAATACACAACCCTGAATTGACTTGGGATAGGTAACTCCGAAGCCTCTCAGTAAACCAGAAACTTCCTATTTCCCAGGTGTTTTAAATTCTTCTCATTTTTAACCTGAGAAATACAGTAATGAGTGGGCTTAGGATTTCATGCAGTTTTCCCTTTCCTTACAGAGGACAAATTGTGACTGAAAGTCAGCCGAGAAGAGGCTCCAGAGGGTTTTCTCTCTCTCTCTCTCTCGATAATTTTTTGTGTGCAAAACATTGTACCTCAGTAGTTAACTCAAATCTGTTTTGGCAAAAGAAGGGGTATAAATACATTATTATTTAAAAAGTAATCTGAATACCCTCAGGATTTACAAATCAGACAATTTCACTACTCTTGTCCCCTTAAGAGAATAATATAAACCCAAATTATCCTTTTCAATAGTTGCCTCTTCAAAAAGCATTAAAAAAAAAAGTAACAGTACACGGGGGTTCTAAGAAACATGTTTGGTGTAAAGCAAGATTAATATGTATTTTTATCGTTTCCCTCTATCTTCTATTTGTATATTCCTTTTTCTTGTCTCTTTTGCGTAAAACTCATGTCTTCACAATCCTTCAGTATGAATAAAGAGAGAAGAACATTTCGCCACTCAATTATGTCTATTTTTTTAAGTAGCAAAAGATCTTATTTAAAAGGAGCCAAGCGTAAACATTATTAACACAAATATAATGAAACAAACATACAGTTTAGAGTAATATTTAAAATATCTAAATACCTAGATGCAGTTAAATACCTAATTCTCTGAAGTTTATTTTAATTTGCTACATTTGCTGCTTAACGTAACTTTGGCCCTTTCTCCTCTCCAACCGCAACAAAAGTGAACATCATTAACTTACCCCATACATTTCGATTTAGACTTTTGTCTGAAACTTATCTTCTCCCCCCCACCATTTTTTTTTTTCACACGTAAAAGCAGTCATTTTTTGTGTCTTTCCATTGCAGGTTCCTTATATTTCATGGCAGGAGGGGTGGGTAAACTTAGGTCCCCTTTTTGTTATTCAAGTATCTTCAAGCCTTTGAGCACATGTGATTGTTCCTCAGGGCCTTCTGTGTGCTGGGTGGCTCTCCGTGATGCCACCCTCCCCCAATGCTCCCGGGGCCATCCGATTGTGAGTAGGTGGTCTTCCCTCACTATGTGCACATTTTGAGCTACAAATTTCAGACTATTTACTCCTCTTAATTCTGTTTGAATTATTGCATTGTAAGCATTTTTCACAGAAACTGAACTTGAAATTTTAGAGACACCACAGGGGCCTGATCCTGTCAACTCTTATTGAAACTGTTCTTCTGGCTTCAACAGCAGCTACAAAGCAGAGAGCAGTGCCACCCAGAAAGGAGGTGAAACCAAGTCTCAGGAATTCAGAGCAGAACCAGCAAAGTGACAGGAACGTAGAAGGCTATTGAGTAGTAGAGAGCTGGGGAGAAAAAACATGCTCTGATCTCCACCTCTACTACCCATATTTCATATAGAAATTGTGCCTTATCTAGGATGGGGCAGAGGCACATATTAAAACAAGGTGCCATGAACGTTTTCCTAACTCGCACTCAGAGAGACCTATGGCACTTCGTGTAGGGTAGTCAATCTGAGTGAGAAAATCTCTGTCAGCATGTGAGGGCTGAAGGCGGCCTTGGGGAGGTTGTTACCCCAGACCTTCAAATCCATCCTCCAGCTCCACAGGGAGGGACGTTTCCAAGGGCTGGAGGAAGCAGCAGCCACTGAAGCACTGAGTGCTTCTCTCCCTTGTCCAGTGGATTGTGACCACTCTCATTGCTTTCAGGTTTCCTTATGTCCAGGATCCTTGTGTCCAGAATAAAACAGGGGTCCTCCAGAAAACTCTGTACCATTGTAGCACTGAGGAGACCTTGGATCCACCCGGCTGGTCTCTGTGTGTGCATTTGATCAATCTATGAAAGGGAAACCGTGAAAAGCCTTATTTTCCATCAATGCATGAGCTGTGAGAGCTTCTGAAGAAATGTTGGAAAATGGCTTATAAGCAGTAGTTGAATTTCAGCCTCATGTTTCTGCTGCTGAAGCTGCTCCTCTCAAAACTGCAGGGCTTCTTTTTTTTTTCTGTACGTGGGCCTCTCACTGTTGTGGCCTCTCTCATTGCGGAGCACAGGCTCCGGACGCGCAGCCTCAGCGGCCATGGCTCACGGACCCAGCCGCTCCGCGGTATGTGGGATCTTCCCGGACCGGGGCACGAACCCGTGTCCCCTGCATCGGCAGGCGGACTCTCAACCACTGCGCCACCAGGGAGGCCCTGCAGGGCTTCTTGACCAGCCTACGTTTCACCTCATAGCCTTTGAGTCCATCCAGGACTCAGAGGGGAAAAGCATAACAAACAAACAAATTTCCACGTAAGCACTGCTGAACTTCCTGATTTCTGATTCTTGGGAAGAAGCTGACTGAATGTTGACATGTGTTACCTCTGAACTGAAGTGTGCCTACTCTAGGTCTAGGCTTAAGCTGTATGATTGTCACGTCTGTGTAGACTGTAAAACTGAGTACCAGCCCTTTCTAAGGTTTTCTTTTCATTAATTCTGACTTTCTCCATCAAGATTGGCCTTAATGTATTAGTCTTGGGATTTGCATAGCAAGTTGAAATAATGTGTAGATTCACATGGTTCTGGTTAGGATAGTATTCTTAGTTTTTTTCTACAACTAGCAATTTTATTTATTTATGTATCTATTCAGTAACCATATATTAGCACCATGTAAAATCCAGGCAACTTGATAGGTCCTGGAGATACACAGAATAATGCAAAATGTTTCTTTTCCTCCAAAAGCTCTTTGGGGAATACAGACACTGAAATCGATGGTTTGCCATACCTGTGAGAAATTCTACAAGAGGCATATACCTAAGGTGGTTGTGGAGACCTAGAAAAGCTTCCGTAAGGAAGCAATACTTTACCAACTTTTAAGATGGAGTAGTATAGCTAGGTGAGGTCAGTGAGGGAGGATGGGGAAGGACATTGTGGCCAAAGGCATGAAGGCACACGGAGTACAGGAAGCAGTTGTATAGAATGTGAGCATCACACTCTATGTAGTGTGATGTAGAGGTGTGGAGTGGCAAACAGGGCCAGGATCCTGGAGGATCAGGTATACTATGCTAAGGAGTTAAGTTTGAATTCTGTAGGCAGTGGGCATCAGTGAATGAAAACAGCATCTGATGCAGGGAACTCAGAATCTAGGGACCATATTTGGGTGGTTGATGGGAGAGTCTTGGATGAAATTTTATGCTGATTTGAAGGAACCCAGGCTGAAAGAGAGGTGAAGAGGTAGGAAAAGAAGGTATAATACATGGATCAGTATCCGTCTCTTTGCTCACAGTTTCTTGACAACTCCAACATTCACTGACTAGATTTTCTTATATTTTTGATAGTTGTCTTTGTGGCTTGGCCTTTTTATTTACTATACGTCAGCCCTTTCTGGTCTTTTGTTAAATTGTCCTCAATTTGGAAGTGAGTTAATAAACTAGTGTCAAGTGGTTTACAAATTCTGTTTTAAGAGAAATCTAGGTTTTTAAAAAACTTCGGTAATGTGGGCTTTAAAAAATCCGTAACTGCCCAACTGGCTTATGTCAACATTTTGGAAAGAATATCAGTCTTTAAAGCAGTGTTAGAGATATAAACCCTTGGGGGAGTGAAGAATGCCTGGTGCATGCTAATTTTGTACTTATCCAGGTGGAAGAGAGAGAGGAATAGCCAAAGCTATAGATAGAACAGAGGGATGTCACCTGCCACCTGGTCTCAGTGTGGGCTTAGCTCTCCTCACTAATTCCATATCAGAACATCAGTGGTTTAATTATTTATTTCTAACCTGTATCATATTAAGATCTTACTTTGACAAATCGCATTTTGACTTATAGTCTGTGCTTTTGGCATGTGCTTTAATAGCATTAGCCAACTCTAGGCACATACTGAATTCATTATGTACCTTATGTATGTAAGTAGTAATACTTCCTTTTAATGAACATACGGTCACATCAAAGTGCTGTGAGGTTGTTTTACAAAAGCGTCTTTGTGCAGTGCTCCTGAGAAGTTTTGAGACATATGTTAAGTTGAAGAACTAATATGCTGCATTTTAAGTTGTATTTTAATGGAGTAATATATTATAATCTGGCCCCTCAAGGTGAATAGTCTGTTTGGGTCTTTGATTCTTAGGCTTAGGTTTTTAATTAGAATTCAATATTTTTGACATTTAAATTTTTTATTTGTGACCAGGTGAACTTAAAGCTCATAAAGTAAAATTGACTTTGAATTTGTATCCTGAACTATGGTATCGATAAAGGATAGATGAGTGACTCTTTTTCATATTTTCTATAGGCAGTAAGACGTTCACAGAACCTACTCTTACAGATAGCTATATGTGGCAGCACTAAACCGTGGCTAGATCTGCTAAACTGTTTTTTACCCTATGGACACCCTTCAATAACTTTTGAGGGCAGGGCTCTCCCAAGGCAGGTTGGTAGAAGCAGAGAAGTGAACCAGGAACAGGCAGGCTCAAGGTGTAGCCTGGCTATGAGCAGTCTTCCAAGGGTAGTGGCTAGGAAGTCCAAGAGCAGTCTTCCTAACCACCTGTCTCAGCTGACTTGGCAACCCCAGGACTCATCCCAGTCCTGTCAGTGTGCGGGAGACTGATGGTGGGTCTGAGCAGGGAAGCAGTTTTCTCAGTGAAGTGATGCTCCGTGGAGTCAAGTGCATGGCAGCATTTTGGGGATTCCTTGGGAGAAGGGGGAATCTATGGAGGATACTAGGCACCTCCTTGAAATGGAGAGAGAGAGGGGCCAGTACTTGAAGGAAGAGCTAGGCAGAATGTCAGAGCTCTAGTCAAGCAAGCTGAGATGAGAGCAGAGTTCTAGTCCAAGTAGGAACATAGAGTGCAAGTCCAATATTGGGCAGGGACTCTAATGCTTGGTGTATGTGGCAGGAGAGACTGCAGCCTGGTAAACACCAGGGATTCCCTTGTCTAGGGAGGTAACAGTTTGTGGGCAGATTCTAATTCTGGAGGGCTGGGGCTCCTCATATATTGTCACGTGCCATCAGGATTAACTCAGGGACTGCTTAGGGCTCAGCCTGCAAGTTGAAGGTTGTCAGTAATTACAGCTGGGTGAGTGTACCTTGACCATCTCAGATAGAAACTAGTATGATCTCTCTTTGACACTAACCACTGACTAGCATTTCCAGGAAGACTTTGAGAATTGCTGGGAATATGGGAAAGAAACTCTGCTCGCTGGAGCATGGTATTGTTTTTACTTTTCATTTTAAAACTTTAAAAAGTGAAAACATTACTAATACTTATGGTATGTCCCAGCCTTGTATTTAAGAGTTGAAAGTAAAACTAATAAATGTATTTTCAATTTGGTGGGGCATTGTGTAGCATCTAACTTAATTTTTTTATATTATAAGAAATATTAGCAATGTGAGGATGTGGTTAGTTTTTGTTCGTTTGTTTGTAGTTAGTGTTTTATGTTTGAGTCTTGCTACATGTTACCATGCTCCAGAATTTCAGAGACAAAAGGAACATTTTTTGACATTCATTGAAACCTTTTTGGTGAAAAATTTGTTTTAATGGTACTATTTAATTTTAATTTATGTAAGAGTTTATCAGAAATGAGTCCATAGCCTATGTATTGAATCTTTTCTTGTTTAAACTCTTAAATATTTATTGAGTGCAGATTTCAATCAAACTGTGTAGAATATTGGAAGTGTCTTTCTCTATTACAGGGGCATTGATTAGCTCTACTGTCAGTTTATTTTCCCCCAGAGAGGGAGTTCTAAACAACCATGTTTTATTGGTGTGGAAAGTTTGACAACACGTGGCAGGGTAAAGGAAACTTCACATGAACCAGATTAACTATACATTTGTCATTGGGAGCCCCATAAGCATAATGGTGATGGTGGCAGCAAAAATAATCTTCCTTTCCTTCCCTCTATCTTTCCTCTCTGCTTCTTTCCTTCCTCTTTCTCATTTTAAAGCTTTAATTCTCTGCTCCCAGCTTTATTTAGGTATAATTGAAAAATAAAATTGTAAGATATTTAAAAGTATATAATGTGATGATTTGATAAACATTGGGAAAGTATTCCCTTCATTGATTTATAAAATTTTAAGTTTTTATTATCAAAGCTTGCAAACATACATGAAGGAAAGTAGGATTTTGAACTGATGTGTACCATCTCCAGCTGTAACAATTATCAACTCACGGGTACTCTTATTTTATCTATTCCCTCCCTCCCTCTCTTTCCCTCCCCTCTCTCTTTCTTTTTCTCCTAGAGCAGAGGTCAAATCCCTACCTGCCTCTTATTTTGTATGCGAGAATGGTTTTTATGTTTTTAAATGGTTAAATTTTGTGGCACGAAATTACATAAAATTTAAATTTCAGTGTCCGTAAAATAGAGTTTTATTGGGACACAGCCATGCTAATTCATTTAGGTATTGCCAACAGCAGAGTGTTGAGTAGGTCAATAGAGATCGAATGGCCTTTACAGAAAAAGTGTGCCATCCCCACACCTAGAACATTTGAAAGCACATTTAACTGATAAGGATTATTCTTTATTTTTTAATAATTTAAAGCTACCATGCCATTATTATACCCAACTAAATTAAAGAGAATTTTCAATGTCATCTAATACACTGTCCATATTCAAATTTTATGAGTTGCAGATTGGCCAGCCAGAAGTTGAAGTATCATTGAAGGTTAGAGCAATGAAACAAAACTTTTTTATGCGTGTGTCAGGAAATGGGTTGTTTTCTTTTACTTAGAAATGAACATTTTCAAATTAGATAA
Organism: Phocoena sinus; assembly: GCF_008692025.1. Lineage (NCBI taxonomy): Eukaryota > Metazoa > Chordata > Mammalia > Artiodactyla > Phocoenidae > Phocoena > Phocoena sinus. Next base: position 75,725,232 of record NC_045769.1, on the reverse strand, counting down.
TAGAATGCAGTTATCTATTTTCTGGTCTTTGGAACAGTATGAACAGTCATACTGAGTCATCACTAAGTTACAACTCAGGCTACTTTCTCAAAGTAGAAGATCTTTTTTTCTTACTATGTCTAGTCTTTTTTTTCTTGGTCGTGTTCATCTTTCCAGAAGAACAAATCTGTTGGCTTTAAAAATATGGCTAGAGCATCTGGCATAGTATTTGATGTGTGTGGTTGCAATATTGACATAATTTCATTGATAACTACATTGTGTATAAACTTTCTGTTCGTGTTCTTTTTTATCTTGGAGATGTCAGATATTCTACTAGCTGTTCGCAGGTAGGTAGTGACATTAAAGGAAGAGCCCTATTAAACTGGTTCTCACAATATTTGCACCTCGGTCTTCTGCCTCATCGTGTGATCTTGGCTGTAAGGATTCACAATATCTATTTTTTCACTTCTCTCAGGGTGATAAGGCTCTGCTAAATGGATGGGCATTAGCTGAATGCACAGACTATTGAATTATAAATTGATTACTTCAGACAACACATGTTTTAGCACCTTCCTACGTGCCTGGCACTGTTGTCCTTCCTGGAGGTAAATCAGTGGTGGTGATGGTTGCGGTGGGTAGAACTAAGTCCCTGCCCTTAATTTATTAATTCCTGGGAGAAACAAAACATCCATGTGGCTCACATGAGTCATCCATGACTCATGATTGCTGTTTAAAATAAAAATTTCCAGCAGGGCAAACCTATTTAAATGACCGAATTAAGATCAGGATTTTGCTTATTTAGTACGTAGCAAGTTCAAGGAAAAGCAATTGGATATTTTTTACTATAGTTTGAAACAATATCTGTTAAAGATATATTTGTAAATTGAATCTGAAAGGTTTGTTTTTGTAGTTACAAAGAGAATTAAATTCTTACTTTTCTTCCTGTTTTGGAGTTCAAGCCCCAAATTAAGTTTCTAAATAAACATTGAATCTGGGTTGCTCAGAGGTATTATTCTGAAAACTGAGGAACACTTATGATTTGGATAGCACGTAAGAGACTATCTCAGACAAAAGGAGAGAGGGAAGGTACACTTAGTAGAAGGAAATCTTTGTTGACAATAATAGCTTCATTCTCACAGTGCTTCCCAGTTTACAAATGCTTCCCTGTACGCTCTAACCTGATGATTTCAGTGGCAAAGAAGTTGGTGTTAACTCTGCTTTGCAGGTGAAGGAACAGGCTCTGATGGGTAAAGGGACGTGTCCAGCATCAAGTCAGTCTGTGACTTGCTGTGTCCTGGACTCAGGTGTTCTGAGTCTCCAGGCGCAGTGCTCTCCCTGGGCTGAGAGCCTGCTTTTCTTGTTCATGTGATAGTACACATTCTTTTCAATCAGGACATTGGGCTCTGGTCAGACTGATTTGATAACAACTTGATAAGGTGTAGAATCTTCCCGTGATTAGAGACAGAAATCTGATAAGATACAGGACTCACTTGCAACAGATAAAGCTTCTCAAAAGGTTGTTTCCAGTTAGCATTCCCCAGCTGGTTCTTAGGACACGGTTCCATGTTATTTATTATGTAGCTCACACTCGGAATCACCCCGGGGGCAGGTGGAGCCATTCCAGTGGGTTTGTAAAAAGTTGTGTGCATGTACTCACACACAAATGAGGAGACGGGGCCTGGGAGATGGTCCTAGGTAAGTGAAAGGAATCGCTCACTTTTGCCAGTCCTTTTATGAGAGGTCGACTGTTTCCCCTTGAAGGCTTTCTTTTCCTTCGTTATAGAATTCGACTCTCAGTTGGCTTATTTGACATTTTGGGATGGCAGCTTATAAAATTGGTAGAGCTGGAAGGAACCAGAGAGATCACGAAGTTCCACTCTGTGGCTCCAGCAGCGAGGAAACTGAAGCACAGGGCTTGGGACTGGCGCAGGTTTTTAGTCACAGGCAAAAGAAAAATAAATTGGACTGACTTAAGGAGAAAAAACCTTTTTGAGGGGACCTGAACAACAGGCAGCGATGCTGGGAAAGCTGCTGAAGATATACATAATGGCAGTATCCAAAGCCGCAGGCGATCCTATCCCAGAACCGGTGCACCAAGGACGTTCATGCTGATCACCTCCCCTCGTGTCTCCGTCTGCCATCGCTGTTGACACCTCTGTCCCCACACCACTAGTACGGGATGGTGCTGCTGTTCTTTGGCCTCCACCTTTGAATTCTCCGTGTCCGGTTCTCTGGGTCACTAGCTCTAGATGGAAGTCTGTGTGGGGAGCATCTGATTGGCGGAGTGGGGTTAGAGGTCCGTGTGCGGGGGACAGGTGGACTCTACCTCTTGCGAGGCTTCTGTGATGGGGAGAAGGGGGGATGCTGGGAAGCAAAAACAAACAAACAAAACCCAGACAGTTATTTGTTACAGAAACACATCCATTTAGTGGCTATCTGAGGCATTAGAACTTGGATCTTTTGACTTTTCTCAGTTTATAGCAAGTGTTGATTTCCTTGGTAGAAACTGGCAGAGGCTCCCCATTTTTTTTTAAAAAACATCTTTATTGGGGTATAATTGCTTTACAATGGTGTGTTAGTTTCTGCTTTATAACAAAGTGAATCAGTTATACATATACATATGTTCCCATATCTCTTCCCTCTTGCGTCTCCCTCCCTCCCACCCTCCCTATCCCACCCCTCCAGGTGGTCACAAAGCACCGGAGGCTCCCCATTTTTAAAAGAAAATGAAGTCCTCTGGATGAAGACTTGGTGATTCTGTTATTTCCAAACACTCTGTTATCCTGTCAATGCTGTTTTTCTTCCAGATTGAAAATCACTCCCCTGTCTTCCTATCCTTGATGGCACACAGAAAAGAATACCTTGCGCATCAGTGGTAAGACGTAAAGAGTGAAAGAAAGAGAAACAAAAAAGAGCAGGCAGTGTTCAGGAAGTGCAGAGATTAGAGATTAGTTGTCAGCACATTTCAGGAAAAGCTTGCCAGATTGATGAGCAAGAAACCATTCAGAACTAGAAAATATACAGAGCTTTCTTTTTGTTTTTATTTTTTAAGTATTTGGGGCAGTAGTGATATCTTTTAATTAAGGTACAAAGTGGTCTTGACTTTTCAGTACATTTTTTAACCTTTTAATAATAATAGTTAATGTTTATTGAGAACTATGATGTCAGAACAGACACTCCCTATCTCACTCCTCAACCTCTGTCAATCCCATTGTCATTTCCCCTGTATAGATGTGTGACTAGCACCTTAGATGAAGCAACTAGCGTGAGGTTTCACGGTTGGCTGAGATGTGGCTTGAACTTAAGTCCACACTCCTATGAACAAAGCCTTGCAGATCTTCCTGTAACATAAGAGAGAAAAAGAGGTATGTCTGGAGCACTAGGCTTGGTGATATTTTAGGAAAACTGCAGAGGAAAGAGAAAGGAAATGTGCTCAGAAATGGAGAGACTTTTTGGAACTTGCGACCTTTCCAAGTTGGACTGTAAACTTGCTCTTGTTCTCAGAGTCCTGGGGTAGCCGAGCCAATCCGTTTCAGTCTGCTCCCCACGGTGATACTTAGCTCACTGACTGGCACATAGTAGGTGTTTAGTAAATATAATTGTTAAAGAAATAAATCTCAAGCATCCTCAGGTCAGTTATCTTGGGTTAAGATGCCATGCATTCCAGACGGCCGCTCTCAGTAAAGAAAGACCCTTACCCTCAAAGGTGCTTATCAGTGACTTTGGTGCATCTCACAAACGACTAAGGAGGATGACCTGTGGCTTTAGGCCACATAAATGTATGGTCTGTAAAAGAGTCTCTATAGTGTGTCACGCTTCCTGACTTTTCAACTTCATTTCATTTAATTTTTGTCACATTGCTCCTTTTTCCTTTTTCTTCCTTAAAAGTATAAAAACCTATTTTTGACTTGTACTAGAGAGAGAATTAATTGTTCTGCATGGGAGGGGAGGGGGTCTTTACCGTAAACTGACGTATAGACATTTTTGCACAGATGAGAGAAAATGAATACCCAAAGCATTCTGTTGTTTGAAGTTTAAATGTGGTTTTATTTTCATTCAAAATGTAGCTAGATTCCTAAGTATCTGAAAAGTAGAAAACTTATTCTTCATTAGATTCATTTAAAACTTTTTCAAGAAAGGAAAGCCCTGAGGGTATAGAAACTTTTATGTGCTTAAATATGTCATGTTAAGGCACTTCACAGTGTTTCCTTTACACGGGGCCAGAGACCACAGATCCACGCTGATTGCTAATTATTCAGGTTGTAAATAGCTTATTCGAAAACTTAGGGAGAGACAAAAGAAAGATGAAGGAACAAAAGGCCTGCGATAATGAAAAGGATATTGTGAAGAGAAGGGCTGGGCAGAATTATGATGCAGGTCACATTCTGTGCCTGTATTTAATTGTACCTTTGTATTTAATAATAAAAATGATTACATGCTCAGGGCTAACAGGTGTCCCTTCCTGAGAACTGTAGTATGGATAAGTGACAGCAAATTACTCCAATTCATAAACTTTGAATATTATGCTTTTGAGTATCACCAGTCTATACTAGAAGACATTTCCTGCAAAAATGTACATCAGCCCAGGAAGATTTCTAAACCTAATTCTTGATCAGTATTGATATATATAAACTATAGATGACTGCTTTAAAGTATGAATGACAAAAAATCACTTTGCAGACACTGTTTAATCAAATGTAGTTGTGCTAATACCATAGTCACATTTCTGATAGTTTATGCTTCATATAAGCTTTGGATATAACTGCACATTGGCAGTGATTAAAGTTTATAGGTGGTGGTCTTGCTATTAGGACTTAATCTTCCTTGCATTTTCTCTACTTCTTGCTTATCTTGACCACTTTTTCTAACTGCCCCGCCTTCCTTAACTCCCCAGGTTGTTGCTCTCCCTGCCCCCTATTTTCCCTTCTGTTGCCGTTATTGCAGTTTGTAATTGTCTTTAATTTGTTTTACTTGACTTTACCTGTCTTCCCCATTAGAATGTGGTTCCACAGAGCAGAGACCAGGGTTAGCTTATTTTCCCTACTCAGTGGGATCCCTAATGCCTATCATCATGCCTGGCTCATAATATGTCCTCAATCAATATTTGTCAAAGGGATATGCCACTTGCTGTTCTGGTCGTACATCAAGCCCTTGCTTGCTTTAACTTTATCACTGGCCTTTTTCTTTTGCTTGTACTTTGACCAAAGTTTGTGGTAGAAGACATCCTGTTTCTACTGTCTGCTGGGTAGCTAGGTAGAGAGGCCATAGTCCCTTGGTTCAGTGGAAACCACAGCTATAGTGGGGGTAGGGTTAGGGGTTAGGGGTTGTTCCTAGAATCTGTAAGACCTGAGCACATTTCCCATATTTGAACAATCTCTGACCTGGGATTGTGTTCTATAATTCATTCATTCATGCATTCGTCAAATATCTGAATGTCTACCAGGTAGCAAATGCTATATTAGGCACTGGTAAAGCAAAATTGAATAAGATGTCCTCTGTCTTCTAGGAACATGTTATTAGAATCAAGGTGCCCTAGGCCTGAAACTGTGTCTGTTTGGGTGTCTGTTGTAAATCCAGCTCCTAGCATAATAATCCCTGGCACATTTAAAAGCATGTAGTACATATTTGCTCAATAAATGAGTGAGTATTGAATGCAATTATTTAGAAAATAGTTTGTGCTGTAATAAGGATATGTACATAGTGCCATAGAAGCACAGAGGAGAGAAGGCTGTTGTGTCTGAGAGGAGTCAGGGAAGGTTTCATGAAAGAAAGATGAACATTTCAGTAGTTTACCAGGAAGGGTAAGATGTTCCATGGAGTAGGGATACCATGAGCGAAAAGTAAGAGGTGTGAAAGAGCTGAGTTTTATTCGAGGATGAGCTCTTTGGTCAGCCTGGAGATTTAGGGTGAATGCAGGGGGTGGTGGGCATCGAGGCTATTATTAATTTCCTTAATCAGGTACCCTATGCACTAAATAGCTCTTGTGCCACAATTGAATCACCTACCACCATCTATTTATAGCATTTCTAGAGGAAAATTAATTGTGTTCTGAATAGCCATCTTAGAATGCAGTCTCGAAGATAGAACCTGTTTGTAAGCTGGGACTGATGTTATTAGAAAATTGGCTACATTGCCTGTATAAGTTATCTGTTGCCACAAGTCCACATAACAACCATAAAACCTAAGCAGCACGAAAACAATTAGGGTTTATTGCTCATGCATTGGCGTGTTCATCTAGGTGCTTCTCCTGATCTTGTCTGGGGTTGGCTCAGCGATTCTTCTGGTCTCCGCTGAACTTGGACTCATGTGTGGAGGTTCAGCAGAGACTCACTGTCTGTCAGCTGATGTAGGATTGCCTGGGCTGGGATGACTGGGGCAATTCACCACAGGCCTCTCATTGCCCTCCTGGTACCAGCAGGCTAGCCTGGGTGTGTCATTTTCATGGCACTGGCAGAGCCTCCTTTTAAAATCACATCTGCTAACGTTCCCTTGACCAAAACAATTTCACATGGCTGGGTCCAGAGGCAAAGTGGGAACCTACACTGTGAAGACTCTTGGCAATGGGCATGGATACAGGGAGGGGTGAAGAACTGGGACAATTTTTGCAGTAGAGTATGTGGCTCATAAAAGCTAATCAAATCAAGATTTCATTATAATTCTAGGTCTAATGGAAGAATATTATTTCTCATTTTATTTTTCTGACTTCCTTTACAAAGCACCTATCTTTTGGTCTTCACTAATCCCAATCTTTTTTTTTTTAAACATGCTGGGCCAAAGAGAAATCAGAAATGAGGAAGAGATTGCAAGTAAAATCTTGAAAGAGAGAGGTAGCTATTGAAGAGTAGCCATTACAGGCATTGTATAATTTCAGAGGCTCCCACCCAGCTCCTCTCTGTTTATAGGACACTGAAACCCAGAGGGATGCAGTGCCTCACTTACATTCCCCCAACCAGGTTAGTGACTCACTCAAAACTTATGACCCAATCATCCCAAGCCCAGAGCTGTGTCTTGTAAGGTACATGCTCCCTAAACTGTTTCATGCGTCTCCCTGATCCCTTCCACTCCTCACACAAATAATCGTTTTTATAAATAAGTTAGTTTTAGGGGAAATTGCATTCTGTTATAATTTACGTGAAAAGTATGTTCTCATTTGACTTTTCCTTTTCAAGCTTACTCATCGTATGTACTTAAACCAGAATTTAGTAATCCCCTTACCCAAAGACACATACACACACACACACACACACACACACACACACACACACACACACACACCCCTGTTTTGCTCTGCCTCTACCTGCACTCTTCCCATGAGAAAGGAAAATTTTAAATATAATGGTTCTATTAAATCAGTTTGGGTTTGGTGTGTTAGCCTTTGAATTACCTTTGCCAGACTGTTAAGAAGCTTCAGAGAGGTCATTGTGTCACTCAGTGTCAGTCAGAGACAATAAAGCATGCCCTGTGAATTTTGTGAGAAATGGGATTAAAGCTTTAGGGAGGTATTCTTTCACACTAGCATCCTTTTTCCCTCTGCTAGAAGTAACCACATGATTGTATAAGACCCAGGTCAGGGAGGTAGAAGGAAGTACTCTCAGCATTTCCACAGTGGCAGCTTTTTATTGATGATAAAGTTATGGATGGTGTTATTTTAATTAAGAACTAACTTTTTGCTAACAATTAAACTTTCTATATGGTTTCTGGGTCCATAGATTGGTCTGTGGCTATCTATGTAAATGGCCATTTAACAGTAGGCTGTATTAAAAGAAGATTGTATGTAGGATTTCAGAGCATCATGGAATTTTAGATCTGAAGGACCAGGAAAATGCCAGCTAATTTGTTACATATAGGGTTTTTTCATATTTACTCATTCTTCATACCTTTTATACATTCAATGATTGTTTCTCTTTTTTTCAGCTATTTTGCATATTAACTTTTGCCAAACTTTGAAACCCTCTGAGGAGAACTATATTGCTCTGTCCCCAAAATATTTATATTTGAGGCCTATCTTACAGAAAATTACATCTTAAAATGTTTTTCCCTTAAAATATCTCTCACCATCCTGGGTGCAAGGCCATTGCGGACTACGGCAAAACCCTTCTCTGCCACTACTGACCTTCATCTCTTTGGTGGGTAGATTTTATATTTTGTTTTTCTAAACAAGGGAAAACAGTTATAGTTCCACCTCCTATGTGCTTCCTCTCGTCTGAGTTGTAAGTTCAGTACGTGCACATATGTAAGATTTCAAGTGCAAAAGGAGAACAGAGTAGGAAACAGATTTTCACAGTCCCCGTCTGGGTCCTTGCGTAAGTGCCAACGTAAAGCTATTCACTGATCAGTGAATCGTATCATGTTGCCTGGCTCTAAGGCATTTGAAAATCCAAACTTAATAAGCAGATCAATTGGGTGGGGGAGTTGAGATTATTGTATGGCATTCCAATGACATGCAGTGTTGTCAAAACCTTTTTACTCCAGAAATAAAATTACAGGAGGCATATAGATACCTTTCAAAATGTCAGGAAAGGGAGTTGGGGGGGATTTAGTTAAGAATAGTGAAAACACACCACTTATCACAGGAAACATGCACTGCGAGCATCTGGGTGTCTCAGGGTAAAGGGTGAATTTAATGTGGGTCGGGGAGGGGGAGGTCTGCCCTGAATCCAAGCAGGTAAATGAATTAAGCTGAATGTCTGCAAAGAGGGGACTTCTGGGTAGAGGTGTGAGCTCCTGGGCCAAGAGGGAAGTCAAATTACTTAACTCCTCAATTTTTAGGAGCTTATAATAACTGTGTTTGTATTTCCCTTCAGAGCAAAGGGCAACTTGAGGGTTAAGTCTTGAGGGAATCATTCATATCCATTTCTATTTCTGTCCCACTTATTCAACTTACATATAAGGGCTAGTTTGGGTTTAAGTTAAGACTTTACACATTTCTGGGGTTTCCCTGCTCCCTTCAAATTTATTGCCACCAACTTACTGATGTCTGAAATTTGTTTTTAACTTGAGACAAAGCATTCCATTCTATAGTTAGAGATAATACTATAAGGACTATAAAATTTTATATAATCATGTAAGATTTCTATAAATCTAGAAGACTATAAATAAACCTGTTTATTTAACACATCGAATGGAATTTGGCTAAACTTAACACTTACTGGGTACCTGCTCTGTGCTTGGTACTAATGAGGAAAGGAAAAGGTGAACAAGTAAGACCCTGCCTTCCCATGACCAGGCTGAGGAGACATGGAAATCATATATATAGTAATTACAGTGGGATACTACTTCCAGGAGAACCGAGATCTCCCTGTATCTTTCTCACCACTGGGTTCCTTGCATTTGTTACAGTGCCTGACTCATAACCAAGGCTTATTATTTTTTTTAAGTGGATGGGTACAGGGATGACTAGTATCATAAAGACTATAAAAATAGTATGTACAAGTTCCAGTGTTGATGCAGAAGCTGGAATGAACAACTTGGCCTTGGAGGGACGCAGCACAGATAAGGAGAGTCTTCATGGGAGATATTGAATCAGCTCATGAGAAAGGAATAGGGCTTGTCCGGAGCTTCCAGAATGGTTTTCCAGCCAAAAGAATTAGTGTGGACAAAGGCAAGAAGGTGTGAAGTGACATGGACGTTCAGGGAGTTGTAAATAATTTAACAACCCCATATGGTAGAATAAAGGCAGTAGAAGAATTTTGGCAGGTGAGGACCTTCACAAATAAGTACCATTTTTGATTCGAGTCAAGGCAGTTGCTGCTAGGTATCAGGATGGGCATGCAAAATAAGGACCAAAGGAAGTTGTTTCCACCTCACACTTTTAACTGAGGTTTATCTTGTTTACCTTCAGAAGTATTGGGATTTGGAAGCTAATGAGGGAGGTATATCTTAGTACAGAAACAGTAGAGCTTGATGAACTAGACCAATACTGCTCCAATGAGATTTTATAATTTAGAAAGGTATTAAAAGAAAGATTTTGTATTTTCAAAAGTTAGAGTTTCATTACCAGATGATCATGTGAATAGATAATACCACTTTACAAAGGGATCTGTCACTTAATAAGTGGGCTTTCTGCCTGGTTCCTTTGAACAGTGACATCATATAAGATTTAAAATAGTTGATTTTCACATAAGTTTCCAGAGAACCGTCCTGTGTGTAAATCAAGGCACACTTGGATGGGTGAGAGTTCCCCTACCATAGGAACATGACTTGGATTTCTTGTACTACCCGTAGGGTGTTTCATTATTGTGTACATAAATTCACTAGGAAGATCGGGTGGGATGAGTACTTCCTTCAGTTTAGATGTGTAATCTCTTTAGTTTAAAGAGAAGATCTATAATGGAGTTTTTATTTTGTCTCTTTGGACTGTTTGTGAAGCATATTCCAATATTAAATGAGCCGTACGTGACTAAAAGTGAGTTTCTTAAACTTAACTTTAAATGTACCTACTGACCATTATCATCTTTAGGGTTGTGCTGAGTTGAAATTGATAGAAATGCTACCCTTCTTTCTTCCCACTTATAGTTCAGCTGCTGCTGCTGTTGTTTTCTTCTACTTTCATTCTGTTAATTTTTGGATAAAATAACTCCTTATTTTGCATGTTGAGTTTTAACGTACGTTCTCCACTTGATAGAGGCTTTAATTTTGAGGGAAAAGTCCTTGGCTGATTGCGTTAGTTTAGCGGTTCTAGAATAAGATGTTTGCGGGGTGGGGTGGCAGAATCCTGTCATTGATTCTCTCTTTGTAACTGTGCCCTTTTAGCTGGAACCGATTACCTGTGTAGTGCTTCTGGCCCTGTGCAGACTGAATCACAAGGAAGAAACTTTACATAAAACATTTATACTAAATGTTTGGTATGCTGGCAACATAAATCAACAACAATATCCATTATAAATTCACCCCTTTATCAGTATTATCTTGATAGAACTGATCCCAATGTGTGGGAATTTGAACGCTGCTTCAATACATCTAGCCCTGGGTAATTAATTATTCAGGGCACAGAGAACCTGGCCCCTGTGCTGTAGAGTAATTCTTCCTGGTCAGCGTTAACTCCACTGGCAATAATAAATAGAAAAAGTCTCTAGTGATGCCAGTATTTTATAGTGATTAATCATCTTTCCCCCCTTCGCCTCCCCCTTAGTTTTCTTTAACTAGGATTTTTCAGCAATAAATCTTTAACAATACAGGTAGGAATTGTTCTGTAATTAAATTTTGCCCTGCTTAATTTCTTACCTTTTGTGTACAATTAAAAAAAGTGTTACATTTTAAGGGGCTCTGATCAAAATTCAAACCAAGAAAAATCCTTCTATAGAATACCGAGAGATTCTCTATGAAAGATTAAGCTCTTGATTTTGAATATTAGATAGAGCACATATTCATAAAAATTGTTCATCAGCACCAGTTGGGGTGTCAAATATTCTGAAGTTTTGAATTGCTTCACTTTCTTGCATACAGGTTGTCTGTATTAGGAAAAGTCTGACATATACATATGTTCCCAAACTGAGAGAATAATTACTTATTTCTTAACTTTCAAATAATTGATGTGAGCTCTGTAGGAAAGGGAGATTTTTCGTCCTTTTGTGGTACACAGAGTGCACTTGCAGAAATGGCAGGTAAATGCCTGACCGAGAACACCCATGTATTTTCAAATAATGCCCTATAGAGCTGACCAGCCATCATGTATATTCTGGGAGACAGGGACAGATGTGACATATCTGTTGTGACACACTTCTGTACCACCAGTCTGTGGCTCGAGGTGACTCCTGTCCCTCCTCTGATGCTTTCCCTTGCTGCAGGACAACACAACGACGCACGGATGAACCTTGCCATTGCTCTCACTGCTGCCAGGTATGGGGCTGCCACGGCCAATTACATGGAGGTCATGAGCTTGCTCAAGGAGACAGACCCCGAGACAAGGAAAGAGCGCGTGAGCGGTGCGCGGTGCAAGGATGTGCTCACAGGTATGCGAAGGCTCAGGCAGGGAGGGATTTCTTAGCATCGTGCCTTGTCTATATAAAGACTGAACGATAATTTTTCTGTCACTTCTCTTTTATTGAAGCGAGATTTCAGAGTCCTATTAATTATATTCCTTATTGTCAGCAATGACTGGTTTCACGTGAAAATTTTCCCTTGTAGGACCTGGCAATTTTTCTTCTTTGTGTTAAACAATAATGATGATCATGATCATAATAAATGCCCACAAAATTCCCACCGCTATGAATGCATTCTGTTTTCTTTACAAAAACATGTGATTAAGAAAATTCACTCATGTGCCAAGTTTCAAAGTATCATTTAGGTGACATAAGCAGTGCGTTTACCTGTCGTTAAAGTCAATCACTTTAACTTTGGTGAGATTTTCATGCCCGTCCAGTTCTACGGCCGTGTGGGCGAAGTTTCAAAATTACATCATTTCCTTCAAAACCAGCACTGTGAAATATATCATCTCACAGCAACACTGCTCACACATTTGAGTTTTAAGGAGAAAGCGGCTAATTTACTCACTTTCTTCCTATTTGGCACTTTAATGCCGGGCATTTTGCAAACTAGAATGAGAGCTGAAATGAAAAAGTGGCATGTTTTTCTTCCTGCGGTTTGGCCTTGGTTTCAATAAATTTACTCACATGCGAACCTTTTGTGTGGCTTCTCAATGACTCTGGTTGCCCGTGTCACTTAGTGTGGCATACAGTATGATCCACCATAGGTTAAGTTAAGAGATGAATTAATAATCCAAAGCGTCAGTGAGCAGAGAAACAAACGGGGTGTGTGATTGACGCTGCTTTCTTTCACAGGGGAGGAATTTGATGTAAGAGCCAAGTGTGTTATCAATGCCACGGGACCTTTCACAGACACTGTGCGCAAAATGGATGATAAGGATGCCGCAGCTATCTGCCAGCCCAGTGCTGGCGTCCACATCGTGATGCCTGGTTATTACAGGTACCTGTGTTCCCACTTGGCCATCGTCATCAGAGAACGAGGGATGCAAGAAATGGTCTACATTTATTCTTGTAGCACACCTTTCTTACTAATAGATGGTCTAGCTCACTGTTCAAAATGAGAAAAAATGAGTAAAAAAAAAAAACAAACTCTTCCAAAGCACAGAATACAAACCAGGCTTGTGTATTTCTTAGCTTTTATGGCAATACTCCTTTCTATGAGTTAGTGATTTGGGATCTATTTTTGTACTGTTTTCAGTGTACTGATCGTCAAAGGCTAAGCCTTACTATTTTTGAATTTAAATTTTCATTAAAACCCTAAAAATAATTTTGCAAAAATGTCCATAAAGGACATTTTCATTAAGACACTAAAAAGTTAATTTTATAAAATACCCAGATTTGCTTATGAAGAATCTGAAAATGAGGACCACTCAAGTATTCTTGTTTATAACTTTTGAAATGTGTTTTGAAAAATACTATAGCAAGTAAAAATCGGTTATTATTTCTGATTTATCAAATTAACAAAGATAATCACAGGTAGAGAAATAGATAAAGATAGAGGTGAAATAAGAACAGCTATTAATTGAAAATCATTTAAAAGTTAGGTGATGGGCACATGAAAATGAGATTTTTGTGTGTGTTTGAATTTTTAATATTTTTTTATTTTTAATAAATTAGAAAAGAAACATTTATGTGATCCTAACTAAGAAATTGATAATTATTACCCCTCATGTACATTTCAAGACACCTGGGGAAAAATTCGCGTGTCTATGCTGAGTATGGAACATTTTTATTTCCACATGTGGTAAATCTAATAGGCAAACTAGTACATAATTCTGTGAAATAATGATTTATGCTCAAGGTATTCATTAAGACATTATTTGTAGTTGAGAAATATTACAAACCACTTCAGTTTCTAACCTTAGGAGAATGGATAAGTAAATTATGGTGTACCTGCACAAGGGAGTATTATATGTTCATTAAAAATTATAATTATAAATAACATTAGTGTCCTAAGAAAACGCTAGTGATACAATGTTAGTTTAGAATGGAGGATACAAGATTGTATGTGTAACACGATCTAAGCATTATATAAGTACATAGAAAAGAGATTAAAAGAAATATGTTAAATACCAGTGGTGATTATCTCTAGGTGATTTAATTATGGGCAAAAAGGTAATTTCTAGGTAATGTGTTTAGGATGAGAGCTATCTCTTCCATATTTTAATAACTTTCCATAAAAGATATATACATTTTTCACGTTTGATAAAACAGATGTACAGATCCATGATATTTCATTTAATATCTGCATTCTTCTAGAATGCTATCCTGCTATGTAATAGATGATACTGCCTTATTAATTATCAGTTCTCCAGTAACTAAGTCTTCTTGAAGAGAGGCCAAGATATACCTAATTGTACCAAACACACTTCTAATGAGAAAGATATTACACTTCTACCAAGAGGAATATTAATGAAATTTCTTATCCACCAGCTTCCAAAGTTTCTTTGTCATTTTCTAAATGTCTACGTGTAATTGGTTGACAGTCATTAGTATTTTCACTTAGGACTGGAGAAACCAAGGTGCTTCCAGTCTCAATAATAAAAACTTATGCAGTGGTGCTTAATAGAGTTTTAAAAACTGCTAACAGAAGTTTAGTTCAAATGAAAAGGAGAGAAGTAAATATATGTACATGTTGCAAATGTTTCTTGTATATAGAGAAGCTTTCAAAAATAGTTCCAGACCCAATTATATACATTTATTTTGTGTTGGGTAAAAATATGCAAGGCCAGCTAGTTTGTAAGTTTTTTGGAGTTGTTTTTTTTAACGTTTCATAGAGTACAGATGTAATACCTAAACTATAGACACACACATCACCATAATCCTTATATTTGTTTAGGTCTTACTAGATTCAACATATTTTCCTGTACATTCTGTTTCGTATTTTCTTCACTATTGTCGCATGATGTCAGAGGACACTTACTAGTATTCTGTATTATTCCCTGTGTTATTTCTGCCACTTAATAATGACGTTGTTTGGGACAAGCCATTTTATTCTGCAAACCTTAGTTTGCCTATCATTAAAATGGGAAGGCATTCTGCTGTTTCCAGTACATAGACAAAGACAGTATGAAGAGTAACTTCAGGTGATACCTTGGTAAAGAACTTCCTGGTTTGTTCATCACTTTACCTCTTGCTAACTCTGTGACTTTGGGAAGCTGCTCATTTCAGCGTCTGGTTCCTTATCTCACGATAGTACCTATATGTATACATTTTGACAATGATTCTTTATTTACTTTTTATCTGTTTTCTTGACTTCTATATCCCTAGCTCCTGGTATATTACCTGGTGCATAATAATGACCAGTAAATATTTTTTGAATGAATCCTACTAACTTTTTTGTGATAACTTGCCCAAATTGAGATTGTTGCTTTTTTTAATTAAAATTTTAATATAGTACTTATAAGGGAATTTTAAATATATAGAGATTAAAATATAAAAACAAAATGTGATTCTTCATTTTACTGCCAAGATAACCCCTGTAGACAAAAATAAACAAAAATAATCACTATAGAAAAATAGAAAGACATAAAATGAAAAGTGAAAGCCTCCCTCTTCTCTTCATGCCCCCAACTTCAGTTTTTGATCACACTTCCTTCTGATTCCTTCCATAAAATTTTGTGTTTATATTTGCACAAATGTATATCCTTTTAAGTTTTTTTCATGAAGGAAGTCGTGCTACACATATGTCCTGTACTATGCTTTATAATATGCTAATAACAGAGCAGATAGGTGGTTTTTAAGAAATATAAATATATATCACCTGCATGTATAATAGTATTTTCAAAACAGAATACCTTTCTTAATCCTAAAAATTAGGCATTAGCTTCGGGCCCCTGCCCATAAGTCATGCAAGTGTTAGTCACAGCTGGGTCTATTTCAGTCTAAGATGCAGTAAGTGATCTCATTCTACTTTGGGAGAAATTAATATCTCCATCTTTAGCACCTTGAACTACAACCACTACACATCCTGTGGGAAACCTTAGAGGAGTGGTCTGGCAGCCCAGTTCCTGTTCAGGCTCTGTTTCAGATGAGTCCCTTGGTTTGAGATTACGGCCTGGGTTAAGCGTTTGGTCCCTCTTTCAGCACTGACCTTGAGCAGCTGTATCACTGGCATCCCAGAGGGATGTTTTACTTTCCATATCAAGTCATTCTCTTGGGTGGGTTGGGGTCAGGAGATCTCAGCCTGAAATGGTTCTCTGGATTTCTCAATCTCATTCAACACTTATAACTCAAGGGTTCTACTAGGTCCTCAGAGATGAGTCAGACCTTCCGGTGCTGCCCTATAAACCAGCTGATAATAACTTAAGGCCTAGCATTTCAAGTAGAACCTGATCAGTCTGGCAATGCAATGAGTTCAGGAGCCACTGATTTATTGACTTTAGGTGGCTAAACGGAGAGTGAGGACCAGGTATGCAGTGTATCCTGCAGGGCTATTTTCAGGGTATCTTTATGGAATTTATTAAGCTTGTTATGACCCTAACATTCCGCACATGGAATTATCTTGTGCCATGGTAGCAGCTTTCTCTCTCTCTCTCTTTCTCTTATTCTGGATTGTTTTAATTTCATAAAACAACACACAGAAATCATTTACTTTTGAAGGCACTAAGCACATTAAGAAGGCATTAAGAGCAAATCTGGAATTTTCATCAGAGTTGTGGGTAGATGCTCTTACAAAAGCAGCAACAATACACCAAATGACTGAAATACATGAAAATAATCATCTCCTCCTTTTAGCCTACAGATGCTTTTTATTGCTGACGAAAGGTCAATTTTTTTTCTATAACGTGTGTGCATACTGCTAGCTCCAACACTGATTGCTAAGTAGTTAACAATAAATTGATTTCAGTTTAAGTAAGGGTACTTCGGGACGGCAATGGTCTGCATGAGAAAAATGTTCACTAGATCTAATCCTAGACACACACGTAAATTAGCAGCCAGCTTTTCCTGCTGATGTCAAGTGAATTATACATACTGAGAAAAGACCTATGCCTCACCGCATTGTATATACCATCACTATAGTTGATAGCCATTTTCAAACTTTTGTGCCACCTTGCAGAATTAATCATTTGTAAGAAAACAAACCTTTCCCTAAGGGTGAGTTATGAATTAGGTAATTTAGAACCGATGAGAGGTATTTCCAAGTGG
Source organism: Phocoena sinus (assembly GCF_008692025.1). Taxonomy (NCBI): domain Eukaryota; kingdom Metazoa; phylum Chordata; class Mammalia; order Artiodactyla; family Phocoenidae; genus Phocoena; species Phocoena sinus. The sequence goes on along the minus strand of NC_045769.1, from coordinate 75,708,121 downwards.
ATTCTTAAATTTTTATACCATTCATTAATAGCTTTGGCTTCCCTCTGTGCTTGTTAATTTTATGTTTGACACATATGTCTTCACTTAAGCAGTTGATTCTCTACAGGTTCCAGTTATGTGTGTGTTGGTAACCATCACATTCACCCTTTAAACTGCTTTTTATTGCACTGAAAGATTTTGAAGGATTCAGTAGTTGTGCTTTTCTAACAGCATTTCATGTCTCAGTTGCTGAATATTATAATTTTATGCTGATGTTGATCAAGTTCATTGAGTTAGACACATAATATGATATCCGGTCCATAAAATGATGATATATAAAATATACTAACATGGAATTTGTTCCTTAAATATTAGAATATGGAATTTATCCTTTTGTTTCAATATAGCACTATTTACCAAATTAAAAGTTTGAACTCATGAGTTAATTTCTAATCACAAATTGACTTATTTAATCTAAGGGCATATCAACCCAGGATCAAATTCGGTGCTTACAAAACATATTTTAACTAGTTTCTTTTAAGATCTTTAGAGAGTTTTATGGCAAATACAAAGAAAAAAAATATAGGCATACAGAGACTGGAAATACTCGATATTTGTAGTTTTCAATGTATTTTTAAAAAGTAAAATTATTTCCTGTAAGTAACCCTGAGTGAAGATGAGATCTTAGCTGAAGGTTTAAATGATTGACACACTTCTGTGGTGCTTTTTACATGTGCTAAATAGAATAACTGAGGCCTACTGTCTCCTGTGTCTCATGTAGGCTACAGATAGTGATCTCTTTCTGCAAGGCTGCGTGGACATGGCAGGCATTTCATGGGGCTGATGGGTCTTTGCAAAGAAATATTAGTACTCTTTATGGTTTAAATGAAGAAGATACATGAGCTAAGCTGACTGTAGGTTTCTTTTTCATAAAAAAGCCAGTTTTGTTTTGCTCTTAAACAGTATTTAGACTCTCATCCTTACACATCTGAATCTGAGTTTCATTTTTTGTTTTTAATTTTAAGGGAATGATAAGCATAAATAGTTGACCGTATGTCCCTTAAAATATGTGAGTTTAAGAGGGATTTCTTGAAACCAAATAGAATTATATTTCCTATTCAAGAAATGTTATTAATAGAAGCTAAAAATATATTCACAGAAAATACCTTTAACATTGGCTCCTTATGAGAGGTCAGTCAAATTGAGACAGCTGTCTGAAGACCAGTAGCATTCAGCTGTCTGAAAGGGACACTTGCAGTTTCCTTCTACTGCTTTCGCAGGACCTCCACAATTTTAGAATGGTTCATGGATACATTAAAACAAGAGTTTCTAATGATTTAATAATATAGCTGAGCAGATTTTGTTAACGTTTATTGACACTTGCCTGTTCTTTCAAGTGTGTTTCACAATTTGGTCTTAGACTACTAAGTAGGTATTAGAAAAATTCTTGATGAATATTTTTGAAGGTTTTACATAGTCTGTCAGAAGAGGCGTCCCTGAACCTTGATTTAGCAGCATTGTACACCAGCATCTTCTGCCTAGTTAAAGATTTTCATTGCTAAGATATTACTCGACTTTTTGACCTTATATCCCAGTACACTGTTATTTAGGTAGTAGTAGAAAACTGAGCCCTTTTCTCATGGATGCGCTTCCTGAGATTTCTGTAAAATTGAAATAAAGTAAGAAATCTCGTATTTGGTGAGTGGTACAAACTTATTCAGGCACAGCGGAGTAAAGAACTTTTTGATTACATTTTAGTTTCTAGAAAGTTAGACCCTTCACTTTTCTCACGTACTTCTGAGACCTTAAACTGAAAGACGTGCCAGATGTCAAATGTCCCAGGAAAATACTTTTCATAGACTTGAAAAAAGGTTGAAGAGCTATCCTTCATTGACCATCATGAAAGAAATTATAGACATTTATCCTGCTGACATTATCTGATGTGAATGGTCCAAGGGATATAAAAACCCAAACAACTGGAAATTGAAGTCCACTTACTTAATTTAGCTTGCATTACTGAGTGGGGGGGCCTGAGTTCTGCTGTGGAATATTATTATTATCACACTTGCCCCATTCCTTTTGTGTTACCAGAATTATTTTTTCCTTTAGGAATTTCTAGATTAGGGTAGTGGCAATAAAAGTAACAGTTCATGTGTTTCTTGTTTGTTTATATGAGAATTAGGGAACAAAATAGTTTTTAGAATGCAGATTAAGAGCAAACTTCGGCTAATTTCAGAAATATATGACCCTTCTTTTTATCCCAGCCCAGAGAGCATGGGACTCCTTGACCCAGCGACCAGTGATGGGCGAGTTATTTTCTTCTTACCCTGGCAAAAGATGACTATCGCTGGCACTACCGACACTCCAACTGACGTCACACACCATCCTATTCCTTCCGAAGAAGACATCAACTTCATTTTGAATGAAGTGCGTAACTACTTGAGTTGTGACGTTGAAGGTAACTTACGAAGTTTACCCTCCCACTTTTGTATCTCCCAAACCATTCCAGCTCTCACTGGGTAATTGCCATGTGTCCAGTCTGACTCATCTTCACACCTGGCCGCCTCTAACTCTTATGTGCTGACCACTTCTTCTAGAAGGTTTATGAGGGCCAAATTATAACACAATAGGAAGAAGGTGCCTTTTTTCCCTTTACTTTCCACATCCACATGAAACACATACCGTCCTTTTCTGGTCCTTTCTAATGGCAAGATTGGAGTGCTATTACGGGAGCTCTAAACACCCTTGCTCTTCCAGAAGAGTATGAAATGTTTGCATCACTATTTAATTTCTAGAGCTTGGGAAGATCTGATTTACAGATCTAGGATATCCATAGGAAATAATTAATCAGAGAAATGAGAGGATAGAGGTTTATGTATTCTAAGAAATTTAGTAAGCTAAATTTAGTTATTATGTGGAAACTGGAGTATTAACAGTGGATTTAGCTAAGAAGAATAAGTATACTTGTTTTAATTGAAAAAGCCAAAGTTTACTTCTTTCCAGTGCTAACCTGAGCATGGTTTCTTTTAACCTGGATATCATAGTACCTTCTTTTTTTTTTTTTTTTTTGCCATACGCGGGCCTCTCACTGTTGTGGCCTCTCCTGTTGCGGAGCACAGGCTCCGTACGCGCAGGCTCAGCGGCCGTGGCTTACGGGCCCAGCCGCTCCGCAGCATGTGGGATCTTCCCGGACCGGGGCACGAACCCGTGTCCCCTGCATCGGCAGGCGGACTCTCAACCACTGCGCCACCAGGGAAGCCCCATAGTACCTTCTTTTAACTTGGATGCCATAGCATTTTCTCCAGTGGACATAGATGGTATAATGTATTTTTTTTTTTATCCGTGCTAGTTTCAGAAGTTTCCCAACATTATTTCCTATCTCAGTTAATAGCCTCATCATCCGACTAGTTGCCCAGCCTAGAAATGGCATGCTTATCTTTGCTGATCCTTCTCTTTCCACATCCAGTTCAACTCCCATCAATGCTCACTCTGAAGTATCCTGTAAATCCCCTCTCGCTTTCATTACTCTGGGTCACACCTGTGTCACTTTTCACTTAGAGTTGCATTGGCCCCCTAACTTGCTTCCATATGTTAGGTCTCTGTCCCCACCCAGTCTAGTCCTTCCACCAGAACTCTCTAAAACACAGTTCTGATCATCACTTCCCTGCACAAAAATATCCCTTTGATAACTCATCATTAACTTCAGGAAAAATTTTAAACTATCTCATATGGAACCTAAGGCTTTCCACAACTTGTCTTTGCAGGTTTATATTCAACTACTCCACTTATGTGCATTCAATAGTTTAATCATATTACATTTCTTACTATTTCCAAATCAGGTCATGTACTTTTAAACCTTCATGCCTTGTTTACTTAGGTTGAAGTCTTGCTCTGGGATGTCTTTTCCCCCAACTTCTCATTTTGGCAAAATACTATTTATACTTCAGAAGCCAGATATCTTTCGTAGTCCCCTAGAATGCTGGTCTAGTATATCACAACATTATACAATAGGTAATAGTCTAAGATATATTCTTACTTGGAGCTCCTTACAGGTAAGGATTCTTTATTCAGTTACAAAGCTTGTTATATATCTGGTATGCCACTCATGATTGTTTTAAATCAAAATGAATTAGTAATAGGTGCTTTCAGCGTTTTTGATGCTGGTAGCAATTTGAAAATCTTTCTATATTAAGGTAGAAAGTTTAAGATTTTTGAAAATAGTCTTCGTCTGTTTATATCAGGAATCTCCTATAATGTTGGCTTCACTGGAGGACGTGCAAAGACACAATTTTTGTCTTAAGGTGACTCAGTAGCATCTGAGTCCTTTTTCCCTAAAGAATTTTTTTCATTATGTGATCACACATTTACAAACAAACAAACTGCTTTAAAAACTGATTTAGGGGATTCTCCTAGTTTAATTGATTGATCCATACTGTATAGTTTTAGTTTCTTCTAATTTCAAATAATGGATGTAATTTCATTTTGAGTAGATTCTCTTTGGATAGCTGTAATAATAGTATAAGTGTATTAAATGCAACTGAAATCTGTGTGGCTAAACTTGTATTCTTTCACACACACACGCAGCACTCAAACATAGCTGTTTAAGAAATAGTCATGCCCTGTTTAATATCCATGCTTAAGTACTCAAAATGCATTTCAATTTCAGCTTTTTTTCCCACCTTTTGCAAAGTAGGAGGAGCTTCATCTGGGTATGATTTGTATTGATTATTGTTAATGAATCTTGCTTCATTTCACATTTACCTGGGTATGATATTTGTTAAAAGTGGGTTTATATAGGGCCATAAGAACAGGAAGTTTAGATTGTTAGAGCAAGAAATAAAATTAATTCAAGAGCAGAGAGCTATAGTTGACAGTTTCCAAATTCTTAAAGTTCAAATGCCCTAACGAGAAATCTAACTGCTTATACGGGATGTGCTGGGAACAGGTGTAGGTTCCAAAAGGCTGCTGTGTCCATATCGTGGGTGGGGATTTCCATCAGTGAAATGAGCCTTGGACTGGAACAGAGACTGAGCCTGTACCCATCACTTTTATTCTGCTTATTAATAGGTAGGAGACTTGGTAATACCTGCTGGGACCTACTCGGTCTATAGAGGTCTTTTCGGTTAACATACCTTTTGGTAGTCAGGTTAATTGGTGAAACTAACAAAGAGTTTTTGTCAGTTTTGATTTTTGGTAAAAGTGGATTGAAATTAATATGTGAACGCTGTAAATCAGGCTTTTCCTCTGGTGCTCTCGGGACTCTTGAGATTACAAATTCTCCAGGTAGCAAATATCCAGGGTAAAAGCAGAAGTGACAGCTCTTTCATGTACTTCATTTATTTCCCTGTGCTCACCCTCTATCACACCTTTCTTACTTATCAACTTATCCTTTGAATCAGATGATTCTTTATGGTTTCTTTCCATTCTTATTTCTACTGGACTGAAGGCCTCAGAGTATATGAGGAATCACCCTCAGTCTTGGTAGAGTGCTAGTTAGCTAGAGTATGTCTATATCTAAAGTAAAGACATTCAAATTTGTATTTTTTCCAAGGAATTTAAGTGAAACCCAATACTCTCTCCTATACTGATGAAATGTGAAAGAGAAACTCGGCCTCAGGCACCATTCAGTTTTTTTGACTACATGCTGTTGCTACACATATTTTAATCTTTCCATTTGTCTGCAGTGGGTTATGCATGCTTTATTTTTTAAAACTCTACTGTTATTGAGCACTTTTTATGCTACACACTCTGCTAAGCATATTGCTTATATTATCTCTGATTCCTCGTAACAACCTTGTTAGTTTAATTTTGTAATTCCCATTTTGTAGATGAAGAAACTGAGGCCCAGTGACTTTGTTTCCTTCCCATAGCTCATTCATGTTGGAGCCATGATATTGAATGCAGGTCACTCTAGCTCTAATACTTGTGCTTCTAAATATTATGCGGTATTCCAATTGGTAGTCCCAGGTTTGTCGCGTGATGTGATATTATATCCACTAGGGAGTGGATTAAGCCTCTCAGTTCATTTCATGGAAGCTGCCAGACACCTTCAAAATGATAGTGACCTTTGCTCTCGACTGGCCTTATTTGGATTTGAATGTTAAAGTAGAGAAGGTTTCATTTCTCATAACCAATCCCTTGAGCCAAGCAGTCTTCGCTACAGATTTAAAAAATAAAAAATTTGTGTAGATCCTAGAGGAAATACTTTTGAAATGGTTTGTATTCACCAGGGTTGAAACAATCATTTTAAAAGGATTTATTAAGTGGATGAATAAGTAAAATTCTGACAACAGTTTCTGAGCCTCCCCAAATGGCTATATTCTTGAGAAGAAAAAAAGTGTCAAATCTTAACACTCCATGCTGTTCGCAGCGGCTGCCACACTTCTGCGAAATGCATCGGAACAATTCTGAAAAGCATTTTGCCTGTTGGGAATGAGACCATGTCTTCTTTTACGATTTAGAAAGCTTTCCATTCACAGGCTGAATTTTCTAGATTACTTGTTTGTTCTCTTCTGAAACGGGTAATTGATAGTTGTGCAGTGTGTATTGGGTTAGGAAGAAAAATGATCTTTTGAAAAATGTATCATTAAGTCCGCTGTGTAGAGGTTAATCAGAAGGACGCAGTGGCGAAACTAAGCTGTGACTTAAAGGGATTGAGGAAGACAGAAGATTTGCAGAGTGCTTTATCCATGTAGTTTTTCTGGAGTGCTTCTCTAAGCAGCTTCTCTAGTTGTACACAGGTTTTCACATATGCAATTAGTAGTGTTTATAGATTGCCTGTTATTCAATTAACAACGGAGCTGGCCATATCAACTCACTGCAGACCTGCCTTTTCACTGCCAGAGATTGTACCAGGGTTATCAACTTACACAGGCTTGGATGTCTTCCAGCTGTTTAATTATAGTGTCACGCGCTTTGCTTTTTCTAGTTTCATTAGTTTATAAATGTAATACGGTATCTTATTTCTGTGATTAACACTTCATTTCTGCAGGTTAAACATGCTGGTAGAGAAGGTATTGATTTCTGACACTGTTTCCCCTGTGTTCACGTAGATATTTTCACATGCTTTTCATTGATTTTTTGAAAGTGGCAAACAGGAGAAAGAGCACCCCAAAAATGTATGGCTAAATAACTGATGGGAAGCAAAAGTGCACATTTAGCTTTTAATTGTTACTTCCTGCGGGCTCCATTTTCTATTAACTTAAAACCAACACTTGTCTTGCCAAGTTTTTAAGAATAAAAATATTAATTATCATTGGAAACAATTACACAGCACTTAGTCTTTTCAACCAGCTGTGGAAAATGTCTGTTCAACTTTACTATTTATATTTTATTCTTTATATATTTTATACACTAAAACCTGAGTGAATTATTTATCAGGGTAGTAATAAAAATAATTCTTAAACATGATGGTAGAAGGACTATTTTATTTCCTTACTATCCTTCTGAAAATATCGACAAGTACTTTTATACATTCTGGCGTACTCATGGGATTTTTAACATCTGGGCAGTTGGCACTTAAAAATCAGAGTGGCATGGATTTATATACACTACCAAATGTAAAATAGATAGCTAGTGGGAAGCAGCTGCATAGCACAGGGAGATCAGCTCAGAGCTTTGTGACCCCCTAGAGGGGTGGGATAGGGAGGGTGGGAGGGAGACACAAGAGGGAGGGGATATGGACATATATGTATACATATAGCTGATTCACTTTGTTATACAGCAGAAACTAACACAACATTGTAAAACAATTATACTCCAATACAGATGTTAAACAAAAAAAAAGATCAACTGGGTGAGCCACTCTCATAAGTGGTGTTTAATGAGAATTTTTCTCAATTTTAATAGTAGTGTTGTTTCCTGTCATCTTGTTTTATTAAAGTGTTCAGTTGTTTTAAAAGAGGATATCCAATTGTTTAAATATATAGTCATTAGAAACCTTAAGTCTAGCATGTTGACTCAGAGGCCAAAATATTATTGCTTTTGATTTTGTAATGTCAGCTCTTGTTTGATATAAAAAGTTCAGAGAATGTTTTAATATGCCATTTCATATTTATTGATCACAATACATGACTCCTACTTGATACAGTATTTGAGGTACTGAGAAATACTAGAATCGATATTGCCGAAGACTTTCAACATGGTGAGGAAGATGCAACAGTAATGCCATCTTGTTTAGCTATCCTGATGGTACGAGGACCAGGAAAATCAAGATGAATCTTTGAGCTCTGAAGCATAAAATCCTTGAGTTGAGTTATTTTCTTCACGTGTTATACCATGGAGAGTTAAAGTAGGTGATGTTCACTGTCTACTCTTGGCTACAACCTAAATGATAGAACAGACTTCTGGGTAAGAACTTGAGGGTAGGAGTACCTAATTTAGTACAAATATTTTCATTTCTTTGAATTGATGAGATTAGTATGAGAGGAGGATACTTTGAAATGGTAAACATGGAACATGTTACGACAATAAAGTATTTTGAGGTGGGGCGTCTCATACTATTACAGCAGATTATATTCTCACAGTCAAATTTCACTGAAAGGATGCTCCATTGTAGACATGGGCAAGGTGGCCATGGGGGAAATACCCAGCTTGATGATCAACCAGGACAAGTCTGAGATCTACCACTTGGTGGTTTTACTCTAGAACTGCCTTATGCAATATTATAGCCTGTACGTGTGCATATCCCGTGGCTATTTAAATTTAGTTAAAATGAAATAAAATTTGGAATTCAGTTTCTCAGTTGCATGGACCACATTTCAAGTGCTTAATAGCCTCATGCAGCCAGTGGCTAGTGAATCAGACAGTTTAGATACAGAGCATTTCCATCACTGCAGAAAAGTCTATGGAACAGTGCTGCTTTACAGAAGCTAGAGGTATTTACATAGACATGTAGAGAAGCACTCAATTTATTAGTCATTGAATTTGTATTTTTTGTTTTTTGTTATTATAAAATAAATAATGTATTATCATGTAAAAGAAGATCTCCAGATATAAGAAGCCTCAGGAGGTGATTAATTTAGTGATTGAGCGATGTCTTTAGTGAAGGGCCCTTATTTCTCTTCACTCCACCACCCCCCAGGTAGGCTTCATGCTATGGTTGTTTCCCCCATGGTTACAATATGGCTGCAGCAGTTCCTGGCAATTTTGGAAGGTTCTCTATGCTATCTGTCCACTGCTTTTGAATCTCTTTCTAAAGAGAATTTGAATAAGAGTTTAACAGCGCACAGGGTTTCCACTGTGTGTGAGTAAGTAATAAAGAGAGAAACCTGTTTAGTTTGTTGCTGTCTTTTCTATAAGAGGTTAGAATTCATGTTTCATGTGTTTAGCTATGCTGTGCCTTGTGGGTCTAGGTTATACCCATAGCCCTGACTGGTCATTACTTAATTTGGATGGTAGAGAGGTAAAAAGTGCTTTTATTCTTCAGCAGCAAATGGCATTTTGAATAATCCATAAAAATCATTAAATCTCAAGGTTGGGAGAAAACTGATAGATGATAGATCACCTGATCCAACCACACTTTAGTCTAATAACATAAAAATGCTGCAGGCTATAAAGCCTGATTCATACTTGAAATATGATTTAAAATTTGATTATCCTTAAATGAATCTTTTTAAATAAATATAATCCCAACATTCATCTGATATAATTCTCAGGCTAAAAAGCTGAATGCTAAGATATCAAGCAAAATAAATTAAGGTTCCTGACATGTTATGAACTCTTCCTGTTAGTGTTTTCTTTTCTTGTTTTGAGTATCAATTTCAAAAGTAAGGATTAAAAATGGTATCAGTATACAGAATGTTTTATTTAATTTTCCTCCATGAATGAAAAACTCAAGTGTTTTAGTTTGGTCTTTTCGTTTCAGACAGTACAGTTTCATAGATGTATTTTTCTGCCTGTTATACCAGAAAAGGTAAAGCATTTGCCACAAAGGTTATTTGCATGTGCTTTAAATTTAGAAAGTCTAGTTTTCCACAGAATAATTTTAAGATCAGTCAGAAGGCTGTAAGAACTGAAACCAAATTCCTGATCAGCGTGGCTACCTAAGGAATTTCAGAGAACACACTCTGCAGACTTTGCAGTGACCACAATGACGTTCTAAGTGGTTGGCTAAGTTTTATTTTTGACTCTGAGGGCAATTTGAACTCTAATGGAAAATAGTGGTAATTTCCTAGTAAAGCTTTTTGTAAAGATTAAAATATTGCATGATTTATGTTGAGGTTTTACAAGACTTTTGTGGAATTGTGTGGAGCAAGAATTAACCCCCATTCCATGGAGGCCATCAGAATTAAACATACTGAAGAGGATGCACCCTTCAAAGGGGCAGATCTAGGGATGGAATCCCTACATCGAGTTACCAGTTAACAGGACTGCAAGCCTTAGGCTTTCCTCACCAGTGTATGAGGTTTACTCTCCCTTTGTTTCAGATTCAGTGTTGGGATATGGGTTTGATTAAACACTCCCATAGAGGTGTATGGGTACCTCTTCTTTCGGATTATAGTCATGTTTAGAGTGTGGTCCTTAAGGAGCTAAGCTAAAATACGTCAGATTACCTTAGTTGAAGTTATCTTTACCAGAAATCTTTTTTTCATTTGAGATCAAGATGGAGAGATTGTCATGCAGTATTACTTGTTTTTAGGATCTTTCCCCTGTACTTTTTAGGTGCTTTTTTTTTCTCTTTTCTTTTTTTTTTTTTTTTGACTAGTCCAATATACTAGTCACATCAAAGAGTCTTTGTGACTCTTTACACAAGATTTCGCTCGATATATATTTAAGTACTTTTCAGAGTCTGCTGTGTCTAAATGTATAGGAGGTTCGCTGTACAAGAACACAGGACCAAGGGGTGACTTGGTCCTGACTGCCCTCTGCTGCTAATAAGTATCTTTGTCCCTGAGAAGAGATAGCAAGATATACTCTACGGGGGAAATGTAGCAAGTCATGTCTCTTGGGGTTTTTTTTTTGCGGTACGCGGGCCTCTCACTGCCGTGGCCTCTTCCGTTGCGGAGCACAGGCTCCGGATGCGCAGGCTCAGCGGCCATGGCTCACGAGCCCAGCCGCACCGCGGCACGTGGGATCTTCCCCGGGCCGGGGCACGAACCCGTGTCCCCTGCATCGGCAGGCGGACTCTCAGCCACTGCGTCACCAGGGAGGCTCTCTTTTGGTTTGTTTTTATTTTGTTTCTGCTTTGTTGTTGTTCTTTGTAACTACTGCAGATTGTCCCAGCTGAGGGTTGCTAACATTTGTTTCTTTTGTCTCCTTTTTGGGACCCATGTCAGTGATTTTCCAGTTCTTTACTTTTTTCGTCCAGGTTATCTTTGTAACAAAACAATTCTTTGAGTTTTTCTTGTAACTTACCCACTCATTTAGTTCTTATATTTAACGATATTCCCTCCCTTTAAAAGTACATATTCATGTGTTCCTTTTACTGAACTCTTTTCTGCTTTCTAATCATTTTAGTTTTGTTGAGACGTCTTTGAGTAATCCTCTTAACCCTTGGCATTGATCCTTCGCAGTAAGAAGAGGGGATGTCCTGGCAGCATGGAGTGGTATTCGCCCCCTTGTTACAGATCCCAAGTCTGCAGATACACAGTCCATCTCCCGAAATCACGTCGTGGATATCAGTGAGAGCGGCCTCATCACTATAGCAGGTATGGCATATTACCTTGTTGTTTGGGTGTGCTTATATCTAAAGCAGCTTGAGTTAAATTCTCATACCAGAATCCCTTTTAATGCTAAAGAACAGGGACTTTTTTTTTTTTTTTTTTTTATGATTCTGAGTAAAATCTTATGCGTTGCTTTGCCACATTTGTTATAAAACAACTGGTGAATTTTGTTATTGATAAGTTGATAAATGGTTAATTATAAGAAAAACAAGGGGTGGTAACCTAATGATTTATTTATCAATGTATTTGTAGGTGGAAAGTGGACAACCTATCGATCTATGGCAGAAGATACCATAAATGCTGCAGTCAAGACCCACAATTTGAAAGCAGGACCAAGTAGAACAGTTGGGCTTTTCCTTCAAGGGGGCAAAGATTGGAGCCCTACACTCTACATCAGGCTTGTCCAGGATTATGGACTTGAAAGTGAGGTGGGCATGCATTGCCACATCATCTTACTCTTGACCTAATCTCACTATTGCCAGTAACAGAATCGGCAGCCATGTGGCCTCCATGATTTCGAGTTTCCTGTTGCTGGGTTTGTTTCTGTCTGTGTATTGTGGGAGTGAACTAATGGGAAAAAGCACTTTTTAGGTGCTTTAGTCACCTAAAAAGCAATGCACGTTTTGGTTTCTGTTTTAGAATCTGGAGTTTGTTTGGCTTGTTCCTAGCAGACAGGACCTCCCAAATTCCTTCTGTCTCGAGCATAAGGAAGGCTGTTCTTCAGATGTGTTATCTGGAGCAGAATGAAGCTGAAGCTTCACCAGTCACTGATACAGTAATACATGTGTAGTAGCATTAGTGCTGGCCTAAGCGTTTGGAGCCAAAGTATTTTCCCCCCACAGAATCAAAATCTAACACTCTCCTAGGATTTTTAGTTACAGGCTGTAAAAAAAAAAAAAAACTGACAAGACAAGCATGTACATTGTTTTGCTTTGTACCTAGAAGCTATTGATATTCAGAGGACCTGCCTGATGCAGTTTTGTTTCCTTAGGTGGCCCAGCATCTTGCCGCCACCTATGGCGACAAGGCTTTTGAGGTGGCCAAAATGGCGAGTGTGACGGGAAAGCGGTGGCCCATTGTTGGGGTGCGTCTTGTGTCAGAATTTCCATACATTGAAGCAGAGGTACGTGAATGGCCATATGGGAATTTCCTGTCTGCCCGGGGATACCTTTCATCTGTTCACTTTGCATCCTCTTTAGAAATAATATATAGCTAAGTTTTAATGTGCATTCATCAGCTAAAACCTGGAGTAAAACGTCTGCCCAGCACAGTTCCTTTCATTTACAAAATTTTAATTTCAACTCTGAAGTGATATTGATAGTGGTAACAATAATAATAGAAAATATGGATTTCTTTCTCCTCCACGGAGCTATCTCAAATCTTACCGATTCACAGTTGTTTGCCCCTTTTGAGAACTTGTAGCTCCTCAAATTTGTACCACTTACGCACTGCCTGATGCCGTATCTTGACTTGACACTTTATATTCATTTATAATTCACCACGCTTTAAAAACATGGGTGTCCAAGTAAGCATTTTGTTGTTGATTGAAGGCAAGATTTCTGTCATCTTATTACTCTGAGACAGAAAACTTTGGATAGCCAAAAGAGATGAGACCATAACTTTTTTTTTTAATATCTTTATTGGACTATAATTGCTTTACAGTGTTGTGTTAGTTTCTGCTGTATAACAAAGTGAATCAGCTATATGCGTTACGTATATCCCCATATCTCCTCCCTACTCAGCTATGTAAATTAACATCCATGTCATGTATGAACAACGAGGTGATTACTGTGTATGGTAAATGAAAAGTGATGCAATTTACATGTTTGCACCAGGTTCTTTTCAAGGAGAAGGCATTAATAGCTCTTATCCAAATTGTCCCAAGTTCCAAATCTTCTTGGCAGGCAGATGGGGAACTTGTATGATGTCACTATGTATCATGCCTGCTAAAGAACCGGATATGTAAAAAAAAGGTCACTTTTCCTAAGCATGAATTTTAAGTGAAGCTTTATTCCCCCTTTTTAAAAAAGGCCTAAATTAATAATTTTACTTTAATTCAAACTCAGGTGAGATATGGGATTAAGGAGTATGCCTGCACGGCGGTGGATATGATTTCACGTCGTACTCGCCTGGCCTTTCTAAATGTCCAGGCAGCAGAGGAGGCCCTACCCAGGATTGTTGAACTGATGGCCAGAGAACTGAGCTGGGGTGATTCTAAAAAAGAGGTATTGTATAGAAGTCTTTAAAACCAGTTTCCATTATAGACATGCAATGTCTTAATCTGTTAGTAGAGGCTGGCATAGTTTTTTTTTTTTTTTTTGCGGTACGCGGGCCTCTCACTGTTGTGGCCTCTCCCGTTGTGGAGCACAGGCTCCGGATGCGCAGGCTCAGCGGCCATGGCTCACGGGCCCAGCCGCTCCGTGGCATGTGGGATCTTCCCGGACCGGGGCACGAACCCGTGTCCCCTGCATCGGCGGGCGGACTCTCAACCACTGCGCCACCAGGGAAGCCCGGCTAGCATAGCTTTTGATGGTGACTTTAGATTGCCTGCCAGTTTTTGTGTGTGTGTGTTTAATATCGCTAGGCCTTAGAAAACTGGAAAGCTATTTTTGTAACAAATATCTTGTTTTAACAAATTCTTGTAACAAATATCCTTATAACCAAATATTCTTCCCGGTTGTTTTTGGAAAATCCCTTATAGAAAAATGTTCTCAAATTTGTGGTCGTAATTCCTGAAAAAGTAAGATAATAACAATTGTGGGTAGAACCTTTTCTGGTTTTCACTGAAAACATTCTTAGAATGTATTCTACAGTGAAATTCACACTCCTGCAAGGTTGCCTTTGGTAGGAAATTGTGGTTTTATGGCCTGACCACCAAATGCTTATTGATTTGTGTCATTTGAAATTTTATATTTATATCCGAATTAAAAAAAGAAAGCCAGCGATACTCAGATGCCCACATATACAGCCCTGGGCTTCTTGTAATAAACAGAAGAGCGTCCTGATCTTTAATTAAACCAAACTGTAGTGATGCGCAGAGGCATTTTCATGTATTTATTCAGAAAATACTCTCTGTTCATTGGTTTAGTTCCTGCCCCCCCGCCAAGTCTTTCTTGAACCCATTCCGTGTAGGCTCTTTCATGGCCACTTTGCTGTAGTGGCTCTGGTCACACTCCCCAGGCACCTTCATGTTGCTCAACGTGCTTGTCAGCTCTCGTCATCCTTTTACGCAACCAGTTAGTAGCCTTGACACAGTTGATTCCTCCCTCCTTCCTGAACACCACCTGTCTTAGTCTACTCAAGCTGCTATAACAGGATACCACAGGCTGGGTGGCTTAAATAACAGACTAATTTATTTCTCACATTTCTGGAGCCTGGAAATCTGAGATCAGAGTGCCAGGTGAGATGGCTGGGTTCTGGCGAGAGCCTTGCTCCTGGCTTTGAAACAGATGCCTTCTGGGGGACACAGAGAGCCAGAAGGAGCTCTTGCTGAGGGTGCTAATCCCAATGAGGTTTATCTAAAGCTAGTTACCTCCCCAAAGCCCCATCTCTGAATCCCATCACATTGGAGGTTAGGCTGTCAACATATGAATTTAGGAGGATACAACTCAGTCCACAGCACCATCTCTCTCAGATCTCCTCCTGCCTTCCTCAAACTACTGCCATTACTGACCTCTCCATGTCGTAAATACCTATTCCACTCTTTGGTTGCTTGGGCCTAAATCTTATTTTCATACTTGATCTAAGCCCATCAGCAAACCGTATCATACTTGTCTTCAAATAATGGCTTGAGTTCAATGCTCTCTTAACTGCTGTCACCCTGATTCAGGCTATCAGCATCTCTTACATGGATTATTATAACAGGAGCCTGCTGTAATCTGGCCACTACCTTTCTGATCCCCCGCATTTTTCTTCCCATTTATTCACTCTCTCCAACCCACAGGTTGAGTTGCTTTTCTTTATTCAAGCCCTACTGATCCCTCTCCCTGGAATGCTCTTCCCTAGATGTCCTCATGGCCTACTCCCTCACTTCCTCCTTGTCTCCACTCCAAGGAGGTCTCTCTTCACTGGACTGAATAAAAGAGTAGCCCCCAATCCGAATGGCATCTTCTACTCCTTCCTTTATTTTTCTCTTTAGCATCAATTCTCATTTGACATACCATGCATTTAGTTTATTTACTGTCGGCCTCACCGCCCGGAAGTAAGCGTCCCAAAGGAAGGGATGTGATCTGTTTTGTTTCTGTACCCTCAGTGCCTGGCATATAAAAGGCCCTAAATAATGTGTATTGAATGAGTGAATGAACATTACTGAGCATGTATGTCACATGCTGAAGGTGTAAGGAAGGACCGGGCATAGGTCTTGTCCTTAAAGCGTTTTCAATGTGGTGGAGATTCCTGAAGATGGTTACATATTTGTCACCTGGGAATGGTAGGGAAAAAGGCAGATTTTAAGGCTTGACTATCAAGAGTCTTCAGGGGTGAAACCATGGCCCTACATTTAAAATTTTCTCCTCCAGTAATTTTAATGCCATGTATGTAGTGTACTGATGGTAGAAATCACTGTTTGAAAAGAGTTCCTTAATCCTATCACAACACTGACAGGCATAAACTTTACCCTCATTTTATAGTTGAGGAAACAGGCTTAGGGAGAAAGTCCCCGTGAGAGTTCATACAACTAGTAGGTTGTGGAACTGGGATTGAAACCAGGTTTTCTGATCCCAGAACATACCCTTTTCCCACCCCACCCTGTTGCCTCTGCATTGGCCGGACTGGTTTATAGCTCTTCCTGTTTTGAGTTTTGGTTTGGCCAATTAAAGCTATATACTGGGGAGTGGTGATGGTGGGATGAATTGGGAGACTGGGATTGACATATATACACTAATATGTATAAAGTAGGTAACGAATAAGAACCTGCTGTATAAATAAAATAAAATTCAAAAAAAAAATGAAATAAATGAATAAATAAAGCTATATACTGAGGCAACACAAGAGTGAAACTTACTCTTGTGCCACTGCCAATCATTTTTACCATATAGAAGGACTGGTGATAATGTGTTCCTGTAAAAATTATGGTTGAAATGATCTGAATATGCAGGCAGGTACTTTGTGCCAGGAATTCAGGCTGTAGGAGGTAAGAAGGAGGAAGAAAATTCTGTAAACTGCTTGTGTTCAGCCCTCCCGAGGAAACTAGATTTAACTTCAGTTTAGATTTTATGAGCAGATTTATGTACTCAGAAATATTCTCCTATCCCCCTTAACAAACAAAATAACAGAAATAAAAGACCTAAAGTTATTACTCAGTATCTGAGACATAGGAGTATTAATGAGAACTGTGGACAGTCTAGAGAGAACAAAGGAGAGGGAAAAAAGAATTAAAGGTTAGAAAGCTGGACTTCTGAGAAAAGGTTAAAAGCATTGGGATTACTTAACCTGCAAAAGTGAAAGAGGAACAAGGTGATAAATAACTCTCTGCAGATGAATTGTGGTTGTTTTTACCAGTCAGTACTTAATGAGTGACTTGTATACTGAGCATTATACCAAATATTTTAGGGGAATGATAAATAGCTCATAGTTTCAGGGATCTTCAAATTTAATTGAGTGGTTACAACACATATATACCTCGGAAATGTGTGTATATTTCCCAAAATTTATAGAAGGATTTAGAGAACTGTTACTCAAGACCAAAGGCAGCCAACTTGGAAGAAATGGTTAGGGTGGAAGGTGTTGTCTAGGGGACTTGGGGACTGACAGAGGAGTTGGTGAAGACATTTAGAGAATGTGTCATTGTCAGGTTGTGTTTTACACAATTATATAAATTAATACATAATTATAAATAAATATCAATATATAACATCAGTGAAAAGATGACTACATGGTCAAAAGAGTTTGGGAAATTCTGAGTTAAACAAATGAAACCATTTTCTTTAATGCAGATAATTTGGTGCCTTTAAAATGCTTATGTGCATTGTCAGTTTCCAAAAGGCAATTTATTTGGAGACAGACCCAACTCTCACTTGTTGGAAGGGCTGGTAGAAAGGGAAACTAGTATTGCTTTAGGATGTATTTTGGGAAATGCTGCCGTATTATTTGGTAAGGTAGACTTTATACCCCTCAGACAAAACATGCATTTCATTGAGAGACTTTAAAGAGAAGACCACTCGAGTAGATTGTGGGTGTCTCACAAAAAGAAAATTTTCAAAATTGATCCAGCAAGGAGAATAAAGGGGAAGCAAGTGAAAAATGGAGTGACTATGGACAAAGCAAGCTAATAAGCACCAAATATCAAACAGATGGAAGATACGTACTCAACAATGAAAGGGTATCCAGGACTAATAAGGATGTGTATGAACAGTGTCAGGAATTGGCTGAGTGTTGGCAAAAATACTAAAAACACCAAAAATAACTGGTAAAAATGGAAAAGAATGCAAGTAAGGCCTAACCTAGGTCGTTGCTCAAGGTGACTAGCACCAAATCCTTGACCGCCGGAGAAGGGAGAGAACCTTTCAACTCATAGTTTAATACCAATTTGTTTTTTTTTTTTTCCTTTTTTGTCAAGGAGAATGATTTTCATTGTGAGAAGAGCAAAATAAATATTGGTAAGAGGAAATAGACATTCAAATAGGAGGCTGCTCTAAATGAGTTTGTATGCCAACCCAGAAATGTTATACTTCAGGGTACTCAGAGAATTTGCAGGTGGGATTTATTTAACTACTGTTGAGCTTTAAAAGATTATGGCAATATGGCAAATAGGAAGAGCACCAGAAGACAGAAGGTAGGCAAATGTAGTACCGCATTCCAAAAAGGGAGAAGGGGGGAAAATATAGTTTGTAACCTATAAATTAGTGGTCTTGGTATTGGTCTTGGGCAGTTTTCCAGGTTATGGCATTTTAAGTTTGTTTTATCAGCATTTAGCAAGAAGTAGTTATCACTGGAAGGTAGTAAGAAATCATTTCAGACATATTTTCTTTTCAGAAAGAGTAACAAGTTTGTCAGATCGAGGAAATGTTGTAGATATAATGTATTCGGATTCCATGAAGCATTTTATGAAGCCGCATGTGATATCATCTAAAATTGGTGGATTTGTAACCAAATGATCACTATCCTCAGAAGAGGGCTTTGATAGCAGGTCATGAGGATTCTGTCTTTGGTCTTGACCTAGTCTACTGTGGTTCAGGTGCCTAGATTACGACACTAATGGCATGCATCTTTGGTGTACCTGTAAGGAACTGGAGGGAGAGTGAACGTTTGGTGACAACTTGAAGCAATGGGGGAGATTACATTAGGTATAATATAATAGACATAAATGGCAAACCTTACATTAGGTAGAAAAACAACTCCATCCATTCATGATAGATTTGACAAGACTTCAACAGTAGCACATGCAAAAAAGAAATATGATTTTCGTTAACTGTGAATGCACAGCAGGTAACAGTGGATCATGGCTGCCCCCAACTGCAATTACAGTCTTAGGCTGCCTAATAGAAATCATATCTCTAGATTGATGAAGCTGATAGTTACTTCTTTCTAGGTACTTGCCAGACCTCTGCTGGAGTATTATGTTGTGTTCTGATCATTTTATTATATGACAGACTAGTTGTGGTTTGGGAGAAATTATTCAGCATGGTAATGGGATTTAAAATCATGTCTCATGCAGGAGAGTAGTTCTAGACTTAAAGAAAATTCTTAAAGAGGAAAGCTCTGTCCTTTGATATTTGTTGTGGTGTGATACAGGAAAAAAAAACTTAGACTTTATAAAACATCACTGTAAGGGAAGGGGGTGGTGGTGGGATGAATTGGGAGATTGGGATTGACATATATACACTAAAATGTATAAAATAGATAACGAATAAGAACCTGCTGTATAAAAAATAAAATAAAATTCAAATATTAAAAAAGATAAGAAATTACAAACTGTGTATTACCCCAGCATTTTGCATGTCCTTACATTGCATTTCCACATATTTATATATGTACATACTGTATCTTGAAGATAAAGCTTGGATCCTACTCTACAAAAAAAAAAAAAAAAATATATATATATATATATATATACATATATATATATACATGTATGTATAACAGAGTCACTTTGCTGTACAGAAGAAATTAACGCAACATTGTAAATCAACTATACTTCAATAAAATTAAAAAAAAATAAGCTCTCACTTTCCTTCCATGGAATTTCATTGAAAACAACCCCTCCCAACTTAAAAACAAACAAACAAAAATTACTGTAAGAAAGTTGCACTAATCCCAAACAAATTCTAAGAATTGCAGAGATTGGTTCAATCTCAGCATAAATATTTTTAGCAGTTTGAGTCTTCCCTTTATGGGCTGCTTTCAGTGGAATTGAGTTACCTCCCTATTGCTAGAGCTCTTCTTTAGATGGAGACCTCATGCTTCTATTTTTGGAACGTTGTAAAGGAATTGTGGGGTTAGGGAGGTACTTTGGGTGACTTCTAGGGAAAAAAACCCTTTCAGCTTTAAATTCCATGATTCCTTGCTTAATATGGAGTATGGATAAATTACATAGGTAATAAAGGGACATGACTCGAGGAAGAGCTTGTTCTTGGAGGGAAGTATCAGAGATGCCACTTCCAAGGAGATGAACGTTGAACCAGTTTTATAGAAAATGACTGGGCAAAATTGGTGCAATAGAAGAATAGTTTTATTTATAACTATTGGATTTTCCTGTGTGAAGAGAGTAATCTGCCAGTGAAGAATGCCCTTGGTGACTTCAAAGGCAAGTTTTATGTATACCTTACATATCATGTATATGTGTAATAAAATAAATATTTTGTGTTAAATATAATAAAATAAATATATAATGTAATAAACATATATAATAAAATAAAATTCCTAATGTTCTTACATAGCAAAATGAAAAATTAGAAATGCTAAAAAGTTCTCTCAGCTAATATATATATATTATATATATATATATTTATGTTTTAAAATATATATGTCTCCTAAGAGAAAGGAAAGTAGGAAGGGAATAATCTCAGGAAAAAAATTATCTTCCAAAGAAAAAGGAGCAAAGGGACTTGTCACTGACATAAACAAAGAAATATAAACACATTTCCTGCAAGAGTATGTGCTATTGGGTTATTTTCCTTGTTTCATTTTGCACTGGCACTATTCCGCAGGCCTGAATTTGGGTCTACAAATTGATTTAGTCAGATCCTTTGAGGGGAAGTCTGAGGAATTTAAGACTTGTGTTCGTAAGCATTGTCTATGTTATACTGTATAACAGTTTCAGAAGCTCACTGGTCTACCATAGCAAGCACTTACTTTTCACTCATATTACCTGAAGGCTGCATGTTAGCTGCTGTGGCTCTTCTTCATATTTCAGACTGGCTTCAGATCTCTCTGATTCATGCCCTTCTTATGGTACAGGAGCAAGAGAGGCTAAGCAAAACTGCAATTTTGTATAAAGCTTTTGCTCAAAAGTGGCATATATTATATCCATTCATGTGCCATTGGCCAAAGTAAATCCCATGTCCAGACTCACAGCAATGGGGTTGAGAAGTATACTTATGGGGGGAGAAGTGTGTGTGTGTGTGTTTATGAGAGGAAAGAGATATTTGTGAACAATATACAGCACAATAGAGTCATTTTGGAAGTTCTTAGTTCGGAGACTGGTGTGATGAAATCTAAGAAGACAGTGTTCTCAGCAATAGGTAGTATCAGTTGTGGCCGAGATCATTGAAAACAGGAAGAGTAACTATTCAATAGAATAGCTTGTTTCTTCTTCTGACTCTGTAACTTCCACCCAACTGCCAGCATCCTAGTGACAAAATTTGAGAATTAGGTAATGTCATGATGTCTGTCCTGGTACCGCATGCCACACTATAATCGTTGTTCAAGTCCTGGATGCCTTCTTCACTTTTAATTGCTCTTTTGTCACCACATCACCCATAGATTTTGCTAGTCAATACTGTGGAAGAACATTCAGCAGTAAAAAGAAACAGAATGTTAAAACATGCAGCAACATGAATGAATCTCAGAATTGTCATGCTATATGAAAGTAGTCAAACACAGAAGACTACAAACTATATGAAACACTTTCATATGAAATTCAAGAAAAAGCAAAACTCTGGTGACAAAATCAGATCAGTGGCCTGGGGCTAGAGGTCAGGGGCAGGAATCAATTGCAAATGGGAAATAAGGAAGCTTTTTAGGGGGATAGAAATGTTCTATATCTTGATCGTGGTGGGATATACATCGAACTGCATACCCAAAATAGGTGAATTTTATTGAATAAAATTATACTTCAGTAAAACTGGAGGAAATAAAAAATTGACCTGGCCAGAAAAATGAAGATGAGCTTTCATTTTAGAAAACCAAGTGGAAAAAAAAAGGAAGAAAAAAATCAATAATTCTTTCCATAAATCTTTGAACTTTGTGTGTCTCTGTGTTTTAGGAAGAACTTGAAACAGCCAGAAAGTTTCTATATTATGAAATGGGCTATAAATCTCGATCAGAACAGTTAACAGATCACTCTGAAATTAGCCTACTGCCTTCAGACATTGACAGGTACTTCTAATAAGTTTCTGTATCTCTCTATTTTTGTCTTCACTTATCTAAGTATATTTTTCCATTATTCAATGTTGTGTTCCAGGTACAAGAAGAGATTTCATAAGTTTGATGCAGACCAGAAAGGCTTTATTACCATTGTTGATGTTCAGCGTGTATTAGAGGTAATATTTTTTTTTTGGTTCAACATCTTTGATAGCAGAAGAATGTAAAGATTATGCTAGATAATTTTTTTCTCATCTAGTGCTTTCTATAAGTAATATTTCTCTCTGAATTTTTGAAAGGCTGGTAACATTGATAAAGTGATACGCATAATTTCTAATGAAACTTCATTATTTTGTGCTTTCCTTTTACTTAGAGTATCAGTGTCCAAATGGATGAAAATACACTACATGAAATTCTGAATGAAGTAGATTTGAATAAAAATGGACAGGTTGAACTCAATGAATTTTTGCAGGTGAGTTGTGGTGAAAGGAAACAAGTGTATTTGCTTTTTATCTATTGGTCATCAATTTATATTCAGGAATGGATTTTGAAGTCCACACAGTTGTCACCTCATCCTGAGAAAGAAGAAAGCTTGAAGCCAGCAAAGGTTGGTATGTCTGCCCTTAAGGATAAGGCTTTACGTGGTGCATGTTCTCTTGCTTTTTATAAGACACATTCTGTTGTGCTGGGCAATTTAGATGAAATCTAAGTTAATTATGGCTTAAAGGACTAAATCAGAAGTGTGCTTTATAAAGAGTATGCCGTGGGATACCACCACCGGACCCTTCTTTACTTCTAATGTGGAAAGTATATTTTTAATCGAGGAAGTTTAAAGAAATCAGAGTTGTATTCATTTGAGAATCATATTCACTTGAGAACCCAACATGCGATGATTATATTCTTACATTAGAATGAACCTGAAAAGCAAGAGAAAGGAAACCCGTATTCCTGGGTCAAGACCACGTAATTCAAGCATTTCTATTTCTAATTTTCCACTTACTCAAGGCTCAGTTGTTTAATCATAACCAGGAAGGAAGTAAATTTTGTTACTTTAACTTCATACTGGATGCTACACATCATTCCTAAAAGTTCCTTAAAAGAAAGAAACTCAACAAACCCATACATTATTTGTAACTGTCCATAGGACTCTGCTCTTATGAAGAATGTGTTGGTTTCCAAGCAGCCAGGTTTTTTCTGTACTGCTTCTTGGGCAGGTATTTCAAATGAATGCCAGGTCTTGCTTGCACCATGGCAATGATGAATGCTGAACATGAAATAAATTAATGCTGGGGATTTTGGTCAATGTCAGCCCTTTCTTCACTGTGTCAAGTTAAACAAACAAGATCAAGGCAAAGGAAATGGTAATTGTCTCTCTGGAGATGAGCTGCAGATAAGAGCATTGTTGAATCTAAATGCAGAAAATTTTCACAGGTTGTGTCCAGCATTACAAAAAAGAATGTTTAGTTCTTTAGCTTACTGTTTAACTAAGTGGACATTTGAAATTGAGTTTAAAACGTATGCTTGGGAATAAAAAACCATTTCATACATTTTTTGTCTTTTTTTCTGTGAGAAAATTTTTTTTGTCTGTCTCAGGATTTTAGAAAACTTTTCTTCAGATAAATAGTTAATGCTTCATTTCATATACGTTGTAAATAAACAACAGCATTTAGGGTTCAAGGACCTGGGGTCTTAGAAACAATGAGTCTAATTTTATGGATATTTTTATGGATATGCTATGTGGTTTGGGTGTTAAGTAATTTTCTTGAGTGCAGTAGAGTTAAACACGTAGAAAATAATTTAAACCATCTGCAGGCTTTCTTATAGAGTCTTTTTAATAATTGAGTATTTCTTGTCCAATTCTAAATGAAAGAGACTATTAATGCTTCTACTAAGTACAAATATACAGTGTAATTTTCAACTTAAAAACGCTGACAATATTTCTTATGAGATATATTCACACCCAAATACTATTTTTTTCTCATAATATGGTTTCAAGATACATGTAATGTTTGAAGAAGACTTTGAGTTTTTAAAGGCTGGTACATCGTACAATGCTTATGGATAAAGAAAAAAAACTCCAGCTCTCTCAGTTTTGTTAGCGCTGATAAACTTTGAAAGTCTTTATGGAATCAGAGGCAAGACGATAAACAATCAATTGTTCCATCTGTAGATGTCAGCATTCTTTGTTACACCATTCATCAGATGCAAAGTATGTTTTCAGGGTTTTATTTTATTTTTCATAAAATATCCTTCTCTGAAGATTAAGCGCCCATGTTTATCCCATTAAACACCATTTTGAATATAGACTTTTTTTTAATAATCCTCATGGAAGGATCTCTATAGATACTGTATGGTTACATGACTTTATTTTTAGGTTTGGGCTCTAATGACACTTCTGCATGTAGGAGTCCATCTCTAATAAGCAATAGCTTGTGAAACAGCTTTTAATAAGGTCATGAAATTCTGATCCAGCCCCTTGGCAGATGCCTCTGACCCTTATTCAGAGTCTTTTTTAAGAAATGTATTTCTGTAGGCTAAAAACTATAACCCTAAAACTATTTTGAGGATTTACAGATATATATATATTTCTGATGAATGACTAAATCCGTTCTTTAAAAAAACAAATAGATAAGAAAGATTGAGGAAGTGAGATCAAGAAAATAGTAAAAACCACATCAACTTGAATAGGAAAAAAAAAAAAAATTCCCCGTGCTGATAATTGCACAGTGCCTTCCAGATTAAAGGCGTTTGCCTGCTGACTGCATGTAATTTCAAGACTAATTCTGATTTTATCCACTGGATAAAAATGAATTAGCTAAAATCTGGGCTGTGGAGTGCTTTTAATTCTTAAGGTGGATCTCTGGGTCCATTTTCAAGGACTTAAATGTAAATTACTTTAAAAAGTCTTTAAGGAATTTGGATTTGGGGGACTTGAAGTTGTCAAGTACAGTAACACTAAAAAAGAGTAGTTAAATATAGGTCACGGTTTGTCTTTGTTCAATCCCTGAGATTCCCTTTTCAGATTTAAAAATGGAATTAAAGATTCAATATTTGAGTTGCTCCAAAAAATATATGCTCTGAGCACATTAAGGGGCAATAAGTGATGCATTCGATTTGCATTTAAAGGCAGGCTGATTCGCCAGATAGGTGTAGTTTGTGCAGCCGTGGCAAAATACCTGCCCCTTTCCCCCTTTTTGAAATGTTTGAAAACTGTACTCTTCTTAAGTGAGCTGTAGGACCTGCTGCGGTTTTCGATGGGGGCACTTAATTACCCCTGCCTGCTGCAAAGGTAACCATTAAAACACCATGGAGAAGGGAGGAAGCTGGCTGGCCTTTTGAATCTGTTGCCTATTTTCTCTTTAAGCTGATGAGTGCTGTTCAAAAAGGAAGGGTGTCTGGAAGCCGGCTTGCTATACTCATGAAAACTGCAGAAGAGAACCTCGACAGAAGAGTTCCCATCCCCGTGGACCGAAGTTGTGGAGGACTGTGAGTCTGAGCAGTAAATCCACAGCCAACAAACATAGGAACAACAAATAGTCATGTATCAAACCAGAGATGACTTACACCGCTCTAAAATAGTGGATATGGGTAGCTGCCTTGTTTTAACACTGGGAAACATTCCAAAGCTTTAGGATGTCAATGTATACCCTTTATTTGTATTTGCCATTCAATCTAGCTTCTTAAAAGTGTATTTTATCTTTTTTTTCTCATTTTCAATGCACACTGGTTTAATGTTTTGCATTTATTCTGTGACCTGTTAGACTGGAAATGCTCCCTTTTTGTTAGTTTATTCATTTAGTCTAAGTCAGTTTTAGAGGCAGAATATTTTGGCAGAAATTGAAAAAAGAAGCTGGAAATATTTCATGATTTGCACAAAGCTCTGGACATTAAGCTTGTTGATAGTATTTGTTCTTAAAAGAAATTGAGTGGGGTGGGACCTATTAAAATGATAGTGTTTCTAGAGACCCCTCAGCCCCTTCTTCCTCCAGCTTGTCTGCCTTCCTCATCCAGACTTTATATCCAGAGCGTGACTGGCAAAACTGGAGAAGGAAGAAAAAGTTTAGATCTGGTTATAGGAGCAAATCTCAGAGAAACTCTGAAAGCTTCCAGAATCACAGGTACAAGATATAAGGATAGCATTGACATTTGCTGGGAGTTACAGTGATAGTTTCATCTCAGCAATTCATTTTTTTTTTCCCCAGTCACTGCTGGTTTTTCTTTGACTATTACAGTTGCCAGGAAGATCCTTGCTTTTCTTACTTTAAAACCAGCATTTAAGTGGCAAGTTGGATACATTGGCATGGGACTAAATTTCTCAAATCTTTACAGTAGTAATAAATTTAAGGATTAAAAACCTGTGTTTATATATCCACATATTATAGCACAATTTTCAATCCCCAAATCCTAGATCTTGGAGCATGTGATACTGTCAGACATGACCTATTTTGCTCAGGTTATTGCATCGTTTGGGGGAGTATTTGTAAACGGATAGTAAAAGAGGATAGGAATAGCCTTTAGTTAACTTTAGTTACAATTATTTATAAAAAGCCACAAAATTGCAGTGTTCAAGGTCATTTTAATTGCTTAAAGCCTTTCTCCTTCTGTACTCAACAGAAAAGTTCTCAATCAAACAAAAAGAAATAGAGAAAACCACACTCAGCACACACACACGCATTCCCCCATCATACACATACACAGTCACAGACAGACAAAACAAGACAAAAAAATCAATCTGCCCATACGACTCTCTATACACTACCAAATGTAAAATAGATAGCTAGTGGGAAGCAGCCACATAGCACAGGGAGATCAGCTCGGTGCTTTGTGACCACCTAGAGGGGTGGGATAGGGAGGGTGGGAGGGAGATGCAAGAGGGAGGAGATATGGGGATATATGTATACGTATAGCTGATTCACATTGTTATAAAGCAGAAACTAACACACCATTGTAAAGCAATTTTAGTCCAATAAAAATGTTAAAAAAAATCAATCTGCCCAGAATTTAGTAAATATGTAATATACTGAATTTAAAAGGCCAATTTGGTATGCTTTTATAATAGTTTGGTGGCATTTTAGCCAGTCATCTGAATGTTTATTCATTGTGCTTCCTCTTGTGAAGTTAACTACCTACTTTTTTTTTTTTTTTAAGATCACGTTGTGTATGAAATAGGAAATGTGACCCTTTATTTAATGTCAGGTTTTCATTGTGCAGACTCGAGATCTTAATTTTTCAAACTGGTACATAAACACTTTTGTGCTATTATTTCTATATATGTCAACATTGTAGAATATCTTTATGCCTCATTCACGTGGGGTATGAGCCTGTCTGCCATAATATACACACTGGAGGTTCACTTACCTAAGCCCCTACCCCTACCTCTGAAATAAACAGTGAAGATAGCACCTTAACTCATTTTGCTTTTAAATGAAGTTTAGACTTGCCACTTCCTAAAGGAAAACCTAAAACAGAGAAAGTGACCTCCCAGGTATCACTGTGAAGTTTTTTCTTTTAAGGTGTGAATTTTTTTTTTACACTGGTTTCTTCCTTCCTTCCTCCCTCCCTCCCTCTCTCCCTCCCTCTCCCTCTCTCTCTCTCTCTCTCTCTCTCTCTCTCTCTCTCTCTCTCTCTCTCTCTTTCTTTCTTTTTTATAATAGAAGCACATGGCTTTGTAACTTAGTGTTTTTCTATCAAGACAATAACTTCACTGTTTAGAGCCCAGTGACCCTTAATAGATAGAAGAGCTGTCCTTTAAAACATCAGAGGTGATGTACCACAATACTGTACATTTGTGCTCTCTCTCTTTCTCTCTCTTCTTTTCTAGTTAAATCAAGACAACGATGACTTGTATCCTCGCTGAATCCATTACAGTAGGGACCAGGCTTATAACCTGACTGGCCTGGGCAGAGCTGTATTTGAAAAGAGGCCTTGTTTCTGCATGCTTTTTTTTATGAGTGAAGTTCCTTTAAGGACAAAGAAAAACGCACTTTTCTTCTTTTGAGCACATCTGCTTTTGCTTAAAATCTGCTAATTCTAAAACATACGCTCCTTCACCGATCCCAGAGACTCATCTTGGAAACGAGCTGGTTCCAAGTCTTTACTGTGAATAAAGCACCCCTGCATTTTTGTGTAAGTTCTTAATTAAACCTGTACAGCTTCTTTACCTGATTTCAGAAAAGGAGGGAAGAAATGGGGTGGTGGGGGGGAGGTGTGAGTGTGATTCAAAATCTATTCCAAGCACAAAAGAATTATTTTCTTTTTGTATAAACATGGTATCAGCTGATTCTGTTGGGGTGGGTGTGAGGTGTGTAGAGATTGTCTTTTATCAAGTGATTTATTTAAAGAGGCTTTATTAAGGGGATTCAGGTGAAGGAACCCCCATCTGTGGTGGAGAGCTGGATGCTCCTTTCAGTAACCCTTCCCACAGTCATAACAATAGTGATACCGCTGGATTATTTGTTAAGCCAAGGTTGTCTGCCTCATATCCTTCATGCTGCTGCAACATTCTTGCTTTCAGTCAATTTCTACTGAGTGTAACTTTAGGATTTCTACTACTAAATGCATGCTCCCTATTTTGCTTTAGTTTCTAGCTTTGTTTTGTCTTTTTCAGAATATATGTAGCTTACTCCTTTGTACAACAGAAATTTCATTCTTTTACTAAACATACTGTAAGAATGATCATTGATCTTATTTCCTTTTTTTATGTATTTGTAAAGATTTTTGGCATATGAATGTAATAATATTGAAGTCAACGATGCTAATAACTTGCACTGTTTTGCATTATGTCAATCCTTTTTAGGGAGTAAAAGAGCCCTACTGTGCTTTTAAAGAATATCAAGTATAAACCCAGTACTGGAGTCGATATACACACTGCATGTTTTCGTATATGGCAATTTTTATGTACTGTGTTGGGTTATTGTTCTAGATTGGACTCTTAAATACTATGTTTGAGGCTGGGTTGTCATTTTTATAACTGTCTTGGTGTTTTATCACCATTATTTATTACTCTTGATATACAGAAGGAGCTGCATGCATTTATAGAGCAATAAGAGGATGTATTTAATGTGCCTTGTTTTTAACTGAATAAGAACTGAAAGCATGAATCAATAAAACTGATTAAAATGGGCCATTTACTGGCATTTTGATGTTACTTGCAGTCAGAGAAATAACTTTGATTACTGTTGAAGTTTAAAAAGTTTGAAAATATCTTCACAAACTGTATTTTTAATTGCACTCACACATTAATTATTTTCACTTGCAATTTTGTAATTTTATCTCAAAAGTGAATCCCTGCATAGACCAATGCAATTTTATGAGACTGCCAGGTTTATTTGTATTAATTTGTTGCTGGAGGCTTTAGGGCACGACTTCTGTATCTGTGCAATCCTATTCTAAAATTACATTCATCCTATTCAACTCTGTTGAATTCTTTTTTTCCTCTCTTTTTTTTTCTTTCTGTCAAGCAGAGCCTTTCAGCCTCAGCGTTTGCAAGCACACTGATGAATTTTATCATAAGTAAAATCAATAGAAATGAATGGGAAAGATTACATAATCCATTTTGATCATCTTACATGTCAAGTTAGTGTAGGGTTGCCAAGTGTTGATAAATGCTCTGACAGAAAAAATGCTATATATTTCCATTGTCAGTAAATCAGTAAAGCTGTTACCAGTTTTAACACAAATTTTATAATGCCTATGTTATTTTATATGTTTTAATTTACACATGTATATGGAACATCGTCTCCATTTGTGGTTTAGAAGCGCTGCCTCTTGGTTTTGCGTGCTCAAAGGCCTGTGTGAGCTTCTGAAGTTTCTTTGAAATTGTATAGAATAACCCAGAGAACTGGCCCCCAGACAGACTTGGAACAATGAACTGTTTGTTCAATGCCCGGAAAAAAATATATAGCAGCTCAAAACATTGTTCATTGATTTAGCTTATCAAATTTTATAGCACTTTAAAATTTGTCAACATAAAATTTGTCAAAATACATTGCTGCCAGTTTTAAATTTTATGGTAATGAATTTATGGTAATCAGAGAAAGAGAAATGGATACTCATATCGACATTTTG